>NC_058097.1:155263750-156697500 GCF_020171115.1 Neogale vison | reverse complement strand
TGGCATAGTCCGATCTGGGTCCCAGAATGTCCATATTCTAGCTTATAAGAAAACTTCCTTTTAAACGAAAGAGGCAAAAGTAGGTCTATCTCTCCTGCCTACGGATGAGAATAGTAGCTTATCTACACCTACTTGCAAGAAAAGCTGGGAAAGATAGTCTCCCCTGGAGCAGCCATGAGCCCCAGAGGGAGGGGAGAGCCTAGGCTGGGGATGCCAACCGCTGTCTGGCACACTCAAGAAGGAAGAACTGTTGGAGATCTGCAAGAAGTGAAGTCAGAACGAAAATCAAGATCCAGGCTGAGCCGTCTCCTCCAGGTCTGAGAGGCCGAGGGGTGGCACTGCTGGCTCAGAGGGTTCGAATCGGCAGCCTGTCCCCAGACTATGCCCCTTCCCCCTGGGCTGTGGGTGGCTCATTCTGCCAGGCTTGGGCATATCTAGTACAGGCTCTGAGTGGAGGCCAGCTGTGACCTCCAGCCCTGAGAGGACTCAAGTGTTTCTGGGACTCGCCACAAAGGGTGGCCTGAGTGCAAGGGCTCGAAGCCCAGCTTGGAGAACCTCAGGCAGGTTGTAGGAAGCTGTAGCTGCGGGGGGGATTATACATTTCAGGGGACTTTTTTCCTCTAACCTCATGTCATGTAGGAGCCAGCAGGATCTCTCAAGACAGGTTGGGCACTTGGTGAGGAGGAACCCCTTTGGCCTTTTTGATCCGGAAGGGAGGGGGACTGGAGAGCTCAAGTAGAGACTGGGGGGGGAGCAGACCAGGAGGGCTCCCCAACCACAGTCCCAGGCTGTAGCATCCGGGACCGCTTGTGAGATGTGTGTGCTGTTGGGACATGCGGTCGTAGCTCCAAGGGGACCACCTGTGTGTGGGTGTGTTCGCTCTGGTGAGCTTGTCGGGAAATAGTCTGTTCTCTTCGAGTGAGTCATGGTTCTTCTCAGCCCCACAGGCCAATCGGTCAGAGGCTATGCAGCTCCTGAGCCAGCACTAGCCTCAGAAGCATGTGGGAACCCCTGGCCTCTGAGACCCAGCCCAGGATCGCTCCAGGTGTCCAGGCCTCAGTGGACAGGCGATCAGTAGGGCGGGAGAGGGGACAGAGGGCCCCTCATCATGCAGAATGAGGATTCAGATTGAGATTCTGAAGCTACTGGTCAGACTAGGGTTTGGTGGCTAGAATGTGTGTGGCTTCAGAGGGCCCACGGGGGACTCCGGGAGTTCATTTGGTGAGGGTCTCTGAGGGGTGGGAGGTACAGAAGTAAAGCCATTTGGAGACTGGGAGAGTCCCATACTCCAGCTGGGCCTCACTCTCACTGGCTGGGGAAGCCCGAGCACTCATCAGCACCTCCGAGGTCTTGGCCATCACCAATTCTCAGAATGAGCTAGTCGGCTAGATAAATTAGAGAGTATAGGGTGATATTTAAGCCTGGCAAATTCCCCCAACTGGGAGGCGGAGGGGGGGATGGTGGGTGAGGAGAGCAAGACCACGTTCAGAATCTCAGAGTTGGGTTAGACCCCAGAAGCTTTCTTGGCTGACCCACTTCTCTCCCAAAGCAGAGGAGGGAGAAGATGCGAACACTTACAGCTTAATAGTTTTTCTCTTATCCCTGTCACACAAATAATTATACAAATAACTATGTAATTAACTAGATCATTGTGATAAGAGCAATGGAGGAAAAGCACACAGGGCCATGCCAGGCTATAACAGGGAGGTCTAACCTAGTCTGGAGGGGAGAGGCCACCCTGAGAAGGAAAATGACATTAAATCCCAGATCTAAGAGCTGAGCAAGAGGAGATCCAAGTGAAGATGAGAGGAAGAATATTCCATGCAGAAGCAACAGTACAGCTGCAGACCCTGAGGCAGGTGTTGGTTCAATGTCAAGGCAATCTGCTGCCGCGTGGGAGCAAGTGGTGGGTGTCAGTAATGGGAGATGCTTTGGGAAAGCCTGTACGTGCAGAGCCAAGGGACAGGCAGAGAATGGGGGCTTTCCACAAAGAGCACGGGGAAGCCACTACACGTTTGCGGAGGGGAGGGTTAACAAAATCTGACTTGCGTCTTAAAAATAACTCCTGGCTGCATCTGGAGCGTGGAGGCTGGATTAGTGGGCTCAGGGTAGATGCAGGGAGGCCAGTAAGAACCTCTTGAAGCAGTGTGCAAAAGAGAACCATCACTCGGACCAGGGCAGTAGCAGTGACTGTGAAACTGGAGGGAGTGCCAAAAAGGACTCTGACTTATTTCCAAATTTTGTTAAATCACAGATTAATGAAAAGTGTCTAAAAGCATATAATAATGAAAGGTAATGCTTTCCCCTTAATTCCCACCTCTCATTCTCACGTGCTAAGGCCACCATATCCATAGCTTGAATAGGGACAGCTGGGGGGTTATCTTTTCTCCATGTCCATTTGAACAGAAAGAGATTTTCTTTTAAATGGGGAGCTATTAAGGGCTACGGTAGCCTACTATTCTCACTTAATGGTACATCACAGACATCCTCTGCAAGTCAGGAGCTGTAGCTCTAACTCAAGTACTAACAGCAGCACGATATTCTTCATGAGGTTGTACGACAAGGTAGTCACTGCTTGATTGTGATACTCAGATCGTTTCGTTTTCTGCCATCACAAGCAACGCAGAAGTTATAGGGTTATCCTTATATACAGGTGATTTTCCCCCCATAGGATACATTCCCAGATGGAGGATTTCTGGGTCAAAAGGCACATGCGTTTTTAATTTTGATAGATAATGCCAGGTGACTTGCTCCAAATTGTAATAGATAGTGCCAGATTACTTGCTCAGCAACAAATGAAACTAGCCATTTTCCCAATTTTTTAGCAGACCTGACCATTTTACTCTTTAAAAACTTTTTGCCAATCTGATGAATTAAGGTAATGAAAGCGGATTTTGCTTAATTTGCGTTTTCCCGTGGGAGGCTTGGGTGGCTCAATCGTTTAACCATCGGCCTTCAGCTCAGGTCATGATCCTGGGGTCCTGGGATACAGTCCCATGTTGGTCTCCTTGCCCAGTGGGGAGCCTGCTTCTCCCTCTGCCTGTCACTTCCCTTGATTGTGCTCTCCCTCTCTCTCTCCTTCTCTGACAAATAAATAAATAAAATATATATTTTTTAAATTGCATTTTCCGGGGCACCTGGGTGGCTCAGTGGGTTAAAGCCTCTGCCTTCGGCTCAGGTTATGATCCCGGGGTCCTGGGATGGAGCCCCGCATCGGGCTCTCTGCTCAGCGGGGAACCTGCTTCCCTTCCTCTCTCTCTGCCTGTCTCTCCGCCTACTTATGATCTCTGTCTGTCAAATAAGTAAATAAAATCTTAAAAAAAAAATTGCCTTTTCCCAGCTAATAATGAGGAAAAGATCCTTATTGGCCATTTAGATTTCCTCCTCCCAGAATGGCCTGCTCATACCCCTTTTCCATTTTTCTCTTGGGCATTTGTCTTTTTTCTTTACAATGTTGAGAAATTCTTTGTATATTCTTTGCATATTTTCCCTTTCACTGTTACATACTTTGCAAATATTTTCCTGGTATATCATTGTCTTTTTTCTTTGTTTATGGCATCTCTTGCCATTGAAGTTTTAAAAAATCAAATCAAGTGTGTCTTTCCTTTTGTTGGTTTTTCAGGTGTCCACCAAATTCATTTATATTATCCAAATCCATTCAGTTTTCCCCCTAACATTTCTAATATTTTCATTGTTTCACTTTTATGTTAAAATCTCTAACTGATTTGGACCATAAACTTTATATTTGGTGGGTAGAGACCCCTTTTGTTTCTTCTAGATAGATAACCGATATGGCAGCACCATTTTTTAAGATGACTTTGTTGAGATATAACTCACATACCATAAAATTCACCCATTCAACACGTGTTAGTCTACTCACAGGTAGGGAATTCAGCACAATCAATTTCAGATCACTTTCATCCCCTCAAAAAGAAACCTCAAACCCTCTAGCTGTCACCCCCTGTAACTCGGAGTCCCTGGCATCCATTCATCTGCTTTCTGTCTTTATAGACTTGCCTATTCTTGGCATTTCATATGAATGTACTATTGTGACTGTTCTCTTTCATTTAGCATGTTTTCAGGGTTCATCCATCTTGTGGCATTACCAGTATTCCATTGCTTTCCATGGCTGAATAATATCCATTTGCCAGTTGATGAACATTTGTTTCTCCCCCCTCTTTTGACTATTATAAATATTACTGCCACAAACATTACTGTACAAATGTTTGAATAGGTGTATGTTTTTCATTCTCTTGGCTATATTCTTCGGAGTAGAACTGATGGGTCCTATGGTGGTTCTGTGTTTAACTTTTGAGGAGACAGCAAGCTGCTTTCCAAAGTGGCTGCTCCATTCACATTCCCACCCACAATGTGTGAGTTCTGATTCTCCACATCTTCACCAACATTTGTTATTGCCTGACTTTCTTTTTTTATTTTAAGATTTTGTTTATTTGAGATAGATAGATAGATAGATAGATAGAGTGAGCAACCATGAGTGGGGAAAAGGGGCAAAGGAGAGGGAGAAGCCCCGATGTGGCACTCGATCCCAGGACTCTGAGATCATGACCTAAAGCAGAAAGCAGATACTTAACCAACAGAGCCACCCAGGCACCCCATTCTCTGACTTTCTAATTCTAGCTTCCTAGTGAATGTGAAATGCTATCTTATCATGATTTGATGCGTATTTCCAATGATATTGAGCATCTTTTCAGGTGCTTATTGGCTTATGTGTATATCTTCCTTAGAGAAATGTCTATTTAGATGGTAGTACCATTTATTAATTTTTTCTCTGATGAATTGAAATGCAACTTTTTTCATATATTAAAGTCCTTTCTACATTTGGATCTATTTTTAGGCTCTTTGTCCTCTGACCTACTTATCTCTCCCTGGTTCACACCCTACCGCTCAAATCACAGTGGCTTGGTAGTGTGATTTATTATCCAAGAACACAAGTTTTCTCCAACTAGTATTTCTTTTCATGTGTTCTTAACTAGCCTCACATATTTCTTTTTCTTTTTTTTTTTAAGATTTTATTTATTTATTTGACAGAGAGAGAGAGATCACAAGTAGGCAGAGAGGCAGGCAGAGAGAAGGAGTGGGGGAAGCAGGCTCCCTGCTGAGCAGAGAGCCCCATGCGATGAGGAGCTCCATCCCAAGACCCTGGGATCATGACCTGAGCCAAAGGCAGAGGCTTAACCCACTGAGCCCCCCAGGCGCCCCTCAGATATTTATTTTTCAAATGTTTTTCAAATTGGAATTTTTAGCAGTTCTAAAAAAATTTTTTTATTTGGGATTCTAAGCAAAATTACATTAAACCTATATATATTAAATTTGAGAGGATTCACTGTTGATGAGAAGAAGTCTTTGAAACCTGGCTGTCTTACTATATGATCAGATCTTGTTACACATTCTTCAGTATAGTTTCATGGTTTTCTTCAAAGAATATCTTTACCTTTGTGATGGTGGTTCTTGTTTTAAAATTATTCCTGAATATTTTATAGTTTTGTCACTATTGCAGATGGTCAGTTTCTTCATTGTTATTTCTAATATCTCATTGCATTTAGGGAAAAAAATATATATTTTCATTTAGGTTGTATTTAGCTACCTTCCCCCATGACCTAATTAACCTAATAGCTTTTGACCTAAATTTTATTGGATTTTCTCAATACAGAATCACATTATTTGTAAACAAACATATTTTCATCCTGTTTTAAGCCAGTTACTTATTCTGATTAGTTCATTTTCTTGTCTTATTGAATTGGTTAGAATTTCTAAAATATGTTGAATAATAGTGATGATAATGAGCATCTTGTTCCCAATTTCTGGAAACAGCTTTTGAATGTCATTGTTTATATATTTACTACTGGGTTTTGGTAAATAGTCTATCAAATTGAAATAGCTTTCTTTCTGTTTTAATATGTAATTAGTAATAACTGCTGAATTTTATCAAGTGATTTTTGGCATCCATTACTCTAATTGTATTTTATTCCCTTTATTTGTTGATGTCATGACTTATATTGATAGATTTTCTGATGCTGAATGATGTTTTCAGTGTTAAAAAATAAACTCTTCCCTGCTCCTCAGGGAGCCTGCTTCCCTTCCTCTCTCTCTGCCTGCCTCTCTGCCTACTTGCGATCTCTGTCAAATAAATAAATAAAATCTTTAAAAAAAAAAAAAACAACTCTTCCTTACATGGTATATTATTCTTTTGCTGCTTTTCCCATATCCAGTTAGCTAACATCTTATGTCAGATTTTGCATTTAAACTGCTCTGTGATTTCTTCTTTCTTTTTAAATTCAATCTTTATAAGGTTTGGGAATTAAGAAAATGCTAGCTCATGAAATAAACTAGGAAGATTTCCAACTTTTTCTCTTGTCTGGAATAGTTTAAATAACATTAAAAATCATCTGTTTTCAAAGATTATATAAAACTCACTTTCAATATAAACTGTGCCCTGTGATATTTTGTATTTTATTTCTAACTATGGTGAAATACACATAACATAAAATTTACCGGTTCAATCATTTTTAAGTGTGAAGTTCAGTGATGTTAAGCACATTCACATTGTTGAGCAACCAAGCTCCAGAATTCTTTGCATCTTGTCAGACTGAAACTCTACATGCGTTAAACAAAAACTCCATATTTCTCTCTCCCCGCCGCAGTCCCTAGTAATGGTGGTTTTTGTGTTTATGAATCAGACTATTCTAGGTACATCATATAAGCAGAATTGTGCGATATTTGTCTCTTCGTGCCTGGCTTAGTCCACTCAGCTTATTGTCCTCATGGCTCATCCATGTTGTAACAGGTGTCAGAATTTCCTTCCTTTTTAAGGTTGAATAATATCTCATTTTATATATACATACACACATATGTGTGTATATATAATGTATATATGTATATACAATGTGTATATTTATACACACACACACATTTTTCATTATTCATCACCCATCAAAAGATACCTGAGTTGCTTCCACCTTTTGGCTTTTGTGAATAATGCTCCCATGAACATGGGTGTACAAATATCTCTTCAAAAGCTTGCTTTCAGTTCTTTTGGGTATATGCCCAGAAGTGGAATTGCTGGATCATATGGTGTCTTGTGATATTTTAATGGCAGAGTTTTCATTTCTTTTTAAATCTCTTCTGTTTATTGGCCGATTCAGAATTTCAACTTCTACACTCAATTTTATTAATTTTCTACTTTGCCTGAAAATCATCCACTTCTTGGTTCACATGTATTTTCATAGGCTTACACATGTTATTGTTATCATTCTTTAATCTTTTCTGTACTGTGATATATCTCTTTTCTCTCTTTTTAAAAATTTTTAGTTAAATTGCAGTCAGTTAAAATGCAGCATAATATTAGTTTCAGGTGTGCAATACAGTGACTCAAAACTTCATACAATAGCCAGTGCTCATCACAAGGGTCCTCCTTAATCCCCATCACCTGTTTCACCCATCCCCCCACTCACCTCCCCTCTGCTGACCATTAGTTTCTTCTCTATAGAGTTTGTTCCCTGGTTTGTCTCTCTTTTTTTCCTCTGCATTCGATTGTTTTCTTTCTTAAATCCCACATATGAATGAAATCATATGGTAACTGTCTCTCTCTGACTGACTTATTTCTCATAGCATAATACTCTCTAGCTCCAACCACATTGTTGCAAATGGCAAGATTTCATTCTTTTTTTATGGCTGGGTAATATTGTACATTTTTGCCTTTTTTTTCCCCCAACCAGTTTTGCCTATTCTGTGCGTCTTTTCAAGGAATCAAGTTTGGGTTTTAATTTTTCTTTTAATTATTTTTTTCTATTGAATTAATTTCTGATCTTGACTTTGTTAATAATATCCTTCTACATTCTTTTGGCTTAGTTTGTTCTCTTTCTGATTTCTTAGATTAAATACCAAGATTGCTATAGTACTTTGTTTGTTTGTTTAATATTAAAAAGCATTTAAGGCTATATTTTTTCCTCTAAGTACAGCTGTGTCCCAGAAATTCTGCATAGCACTCTCTGTTCTCTTTTTCATTACTAGATGATATGCAATTTCAGTTTTGAACTTATTTTTGATCCACTAGTAATTTAAGGGAGAATATCTTAATTTCCAAGCAGCTCATGTTTGAGGTCTGGAAGTTAGCTTTGTTTGATATTAATATTGCTGTTCCTGCTTCCTCTCTGTTTGCATTTGTTTGGTGTATCTTTGCCCATTGGCTTTCTTCTCACTCTCCTTTGTCACCTTGTTGGCGAGTATTTCTTGTAAACAGCATTTGGCTGTATTTTTATTAGTTAACTTATTCAATCTGTCTTTTGATAAGGGAATGCAGTTAGTGTAGTAACTAACTGTGTAATAACCTGATGTACTTAGCTTTTTCTTTTCTCTCTCTCTCTCTCTCTCTTTTTTTTTTTTGTTTTGTTTTGTTTTTTTACTTTTGTTGGCTTGATTGAAATTCTAGTATTTAAAATGGAGGCCAGTTTACGAAAATAAGATGAAGAAAGATTTTGGAAGAAATATCAAAGAGTTCAATTCGGATTTTAAAATTTAAGATGCCTTTGAGACAGGCGCCTGGGAGGCTCAGTGTTAAACCTCTGCCTTCAGCTCAGGTCATGATCTCTGGGTCCTGGGATCGAGCCCTGAATCAGGCTCTCTGCTCAGCAGAGAGCCCGCTTCCCCCCACCCCTCTCTGCCTGCTTCTCTGCCTACTTGTAATCTCTCTCTGTGTGTCAAATAAATAAATAAAATCTTTTAAAAAAATGCCTTTGAGACATCCAAGTGGAGATGTCAAGAGAACATTTGGAAATGCTGGAGTGGAACTCAAAGCAGAGATCCTAGCGAAGGTCACACACACGGGCAGCTATGGATGGTACCCTAGGGGTGGGTGTTCTAAGATGGCCCGGGACCCAGTCCTGAGGAAAGCCAACAGCTAAAGACTGGAAGAAAGAGGAGAGCCAACAATAGCTAAGACAAAAGGCAACATCTATGGTGGGGGGGGGGCGGTGAGGAAAACCCAGACAGCATGTTAGTATAGAGAAAAATCATGTTCAAGAAGGAGGGAATGAACTTCATTATTACATGCTGGGAGGTCAGGTCAAGGGAGGCCTGAAAATAATCCCTTCGTGACATTAAAGTCACTGGCGACCTTGGCAAGCCTTATAGAGACCTGATAGGAGTTTGTGCAGGGAGAGGGGGAGGGAAGGAGTCAGACAAGGAAAGGGAATGGGTGGGAAGTATCTCAAAAACAACATGAAGTTCAGGGACTTCGTTTGCTTGTTTTACATGAGCCCCCAGAGCTTGTTTGCCTACTGTGCTGAAAGGTCCAGCAGAAAGGGGACATCAAAAGGGGCAGGAAGAGCCAACAGAACAACTTGACAGGTGATAGCAGGTGTGCCCTGGGGGCGGGGGGGGGGGTGGAGAGACCATATTTGCCACTGCTTGGGGAAAGAAGGTGCTTGAGATCAGGGGTCTGTTGCTGATGCTGTTGGTAAGGCTAAGAGTGCAGACTGGAGGCAGGAAGGGGTGGGCCTTCCTGTCTGATTCCTTCTCTCATCTGAGTCAGGTAGGAGGTGATGTCATCTGCTGAAAGTGGAATGGGGCAGGAGGACCAGATGGTTGGGGAAATGAGAAGGAAATGAAATAGAAGTTCAGGAGCCTGGAAGAGCAAGTTTGGCCTCAAGAGGCCCTCTAGGCAGGGAAGGGCAGTGGAAGCAAAGCCTTTGATCTTCTGTGTGACCTTGATCTAGTGCCCTCTGTGGCTCCTGCTGAGCTCCACTGCCACCAGGCAAAGCCGCGGTGGGAGCTGCTCCCCTATCATTGCCCTGGCTCATTCTTGCCCACACAGCCTTTCCCTTCATGCCCATCATGTAGCTAAGACAGGTTGAAACATAAAAGCTACACAAATACCAAGTATTGGGTCTCAAACCTTTATAAAAATTAGCCCCCAGATCTGGTCCTCTGATTCTCCTCTTCAGGAGCCTCCTTTCCAAGAAGTTGGGAGACCTTCTGGGAATGCTTACACGTGTAACCCAAGCACTCTCCGGGCACTGTGAGATTTTGAGTTCTGGAAAAAAGTCACTTTCTCTCTAATAATTCCAGCATTGGAAGATGGGCGTGAGGTAAAGATGCCTCTCGTGTAATTACAGCTGCTCTCTATGCTCCTACCATCTTGTCCTCCATGCCATGCACGTGCTGCTTCCAAGGCCACCAGGCTGCTGACCCCAGCTGCTCTTACCTGCGTTGACCCAGCATGGAAATACCCCCTGCTTCTAGTGACCAGCTCTTTCAGGAGGGTATCCCCTAGCAGAGCCATGGGCCCAGAATGTCTGGGTCCCTCATTTGTACCACTGCTCTCCTCTTCCTGGGGCCCTGGTTGGGAGTGGGTCAGGCCCAGCTTAGTGCTGTATCTGAAACTATGGCCCCACCAAACTCCAAGCCTTGTGGTTCTGTCTGGTCGTTTCTCAGGAACCTCACTCTTTCTCCTCCAACATGGCCGCCGTTAGGGACCTCGGTCTTCATGGTAGGTCTGTTCATGTCTGAATCTCAGCTGTGGACTCAGTTCAGTGTCTTTCACCAGGGCTTGGGGCTGGGCTTCTGTTTCAGTATCCCTGAGGACTCCATGATGGTTAAGCTCTCTGCACTCTCTTTCTCTACGAAAACTAGGAGAACAGTCTCCTAAGAGCTCACCAGATCCTGGTTAGGGTGGGGGTTGGGGCACAGGGTTGACTGGGAGACCTCTCAGGCTGGCCCTTCTGAGTATGAACTCTGGCCAAGCAGAGACTCTCACTTCAGCACCATGCTCATCCACATGGGGCCCTTACACAGATTAGAGAAGGGTGCTTTCTCTGAGTGGGTGCAGCCTACACCAGGCCCATGGTTTAGAAAGCAGAGGGCAGAATTTCAGCCCCGTCCTGCCCGCTAGGCTGGCTGCTCTAGCAGAGGGAACAGCTGGCACGAATGCAGGCATTGGCCATGCCTAACTAAATAACGTGGAGATCCAAATATTGGGCCAACAGAGGAAGCACACTCCTGGGTTCTGGTCCCAGGCCATCTGAGATTCTGGTTGGGGGGAAAAAGATGCTGCCCAAGCGTCTCCCCTTCTGAGCCACCATTCCTGTATCTCATGTTCAGGAAAGCAGAGTTCCTTCCCCTGACTCTGCAGCTCCCATTTTCTCCAGTGACCCAGTATAGACTCTTGATATGGTATCTCTCCTCCCTCTCCAGGGGAGAGCTCTAACACTCCCCTCAGGGGCTGATCTCATCCCCCAGGCCTCAACCAAATAATCCACATACCCCTCAGAGACCAGAGCCTTTACACAGAGACACCCACTTAGAAGGACAGAGAAGAGCTGTTTCCTTAGAGGATTTTTGAGATGTGGGCCAGGTTTCCTAAGCAGAGGAATTCCATGAGAGGAGTCCCTTGAGCCGGAATCTACCACATACATTCAGGGACAGGAAAGCAGTCCAGAGGGCGGGGCAGGAGTGTCAAGGTGGTTGCTGGCTATCAACAGAGATCCGTGGAAAGAAGGGGTAGGGGTAGTCACAAAGGCTTCTTCAGATCCTGTGGAAGGACCTGAAATGACAGGATAAATAATTAGATTTTGTCACATGGACCACGGAGAGCCATGGAAGGTTTTTGAGAAGGACAGTGGCAGGGCCAGATCCTGACAACAGAAGGTGTCTCTAGCAGCTCGTGCAGAACGGCGAGCAGGAGATTTGCCACCCCTGGGTGTGGTGTGGTTACATTCAGTGCCAGTAGCAGGCTTGGAAGATCATTCTGAAGAGCACCTCTACGCTCCCCTTTTCTTCACCCAAATTGATTATCATTCAGTCATTTCACAAACTTTTCCAGATACTGTGTGGGTCCAAGTGCAGGACAAAGAAGGGCAGGAGACCTAGGATGAGCCTTCCCACCCCTCCAACCCTCAATCCCAGCCCCCTCCCCCCCTCTCTTTCCCCTCCCCCCTCTCTTTCCCCTCCCCCACCCCACAACCCCCACTCCCCCCACTCCCCCCCCTCAGCCTTCTCCCCACCCCTCAGTCAGAATGTGTTTTGATAAGCGGTGGCTTGGGGACAGCATAAGGGTGACAAACTGTGCCCCTCCCCACCACCAATTAAATTTTTTAAAAAGCTGCTATGGAAGGAGCGAATATTAGTTTCCTGATTTATAAAGCCAAATGGATTAAGCTCATTCATTGCCTGAGGAAACAAAAAGGAAATCTTCAATACCTCTGTGCACATTGAGAACAGGAACAATACTGGTCTTTAGAAAGCAGAAACCTAATTTGGGGGAATCAATTACCCTCTGTGTCCCTGCCTCTGTGGGCTCTCATACTCGCTCTCTCTCAATAGAGATTTCCTGGGAGGTAAAATGTGAAGTTGGTCAACCACAGACACACCCTCGGTTCAGCCTGGCAGACAGGAGGGAAGAACTAGGCAGAGGGTGGGTGGCGTTGGGTGGGGGTGTGCCTGGGTGGCAGGCACCTGTGGAAATAGGGGTAGAGTCAGGGGCAGGGAGGGCTGGGGGTGGGGTAGGGTGGGGGGCAGTGCCCAGATGGGCCAAGGAAGTGGAGCATGGGAACCAGGGGTTTGAAAAAGCGGGTGGGCTGGAGGAGCAGGGGTGGCGGGGGAGGGGAAATCATAGCCCATCCAGTGCAGAAACACCAGCCACCACTTCGTGATCGTCACGTCTCTCTTCTGTGTTCTGCACTTAGCCCGTGGGCTTGAATGTGCAACCGGCAGTGCCGGGGCAGTTATGAAAAAAAAGGGGGGTGGGAGGATGGTGCACCCACCACTGTATCCAAGGAATCAAATCCACAAAGTCACACATAGAAGCGCTCACAATCTCACCATTGCTGCGCTGGGTCTCAAACCCCGGCCCGCAGTCCCCCGACCCAGAGCCACACCCAGCCCGATGCACTCACAATCACACGCACGGGTCCCCCACTCACACCCGCGCGGCCACAGAGTCAAACTCCCACCCGCGATCGCACACATTCCTCTACCCCCACGCTCATCTTCGGCTCACGCGGCGGCTCACCACCCCACACTGCCCTCACTCTGGCATGCGGTCACACACACACACACACACACACGAACACACACACACACGCGCGCACGCAGTCGCTCACACGCACACACTCTGGCTGTGCTTTTGTGTTTTGTCAGAATTAATGAGAAAAGTTCCCGTGCCCTGCGGGTAATTAGTGTCCTTGGAGTTAAATAAGCTAATGGCGGGCACCTCTGGCCCAAGCAATTATGTTTGTGTATTGAATAATTGATTCAAAGGGGGGAAGGGCCGCTAATCAGATCTGAGCATAATGAATTGATTTAATTAACAGGGGAACTGAGGGGCCCTGGGAAACGCAGGCTGCACTCGGCAGCGGCTAGCGCGGCCCGCGCGGACGAGAACGGGCGCGCGGCGGCGGCGGCGGCGGCGGCGGCGGCGGCTCCGGCCCGGCCCGGGCAGCGGCTGCTCCAGCGGCTCCCGCGACCCCGCGGCGGACCGACGCGCCCCCGCCCCCGCCTCCGGGACGCGCCGGCCGCACCGCACCCCTCCACCCCCCAGAGCTCCCTGCCCGCGGGGCTGAGCTGCCGGCGCCGGTCCGCCCGCCCCCGTCCCCGGCCACCGGTCGCGGGGCGCGGAGCCCGCGCGGGGCCGGCGTGAGCAACGCAGTCGGGCGGCGGCGGAGTCCGAGCCGCGCGTCCCTTCGCGTCCTCCGCCCGTTCCGGGCTGGCGCCGCCGGGGGACCATGGTGTTGGACCAGGAGGACGGTAGGTGCCCGGGGTTGGGGGTGGGGGCGCGGGCCGCGGCGGCGCGGGCCCTGCTGAGGCCACCCCGCTTGCGTCGCGGCAGCAGCGTCCCCCGCGCGGGCCTCGGCTGGCTCGGGCCGCTCGGCTGCTTCCCGGAAGCGCGGCGCTGGGTGTGCGCGCGGGCGTGCGTGCCGGGGTGCTGGGCTCAGCCCGCGGGTTCCTTAGCGGGGTTGGGAAGTCACCGGGCCGCCGCGGGCCCGCCAGCCCTGCACGCTCCGGCCGGGAACTTTCTCTCAGGCTCTTGCAGTCTCGCAGACACTGGGAGCGCCTCGGCGACCGGCGCCGCCGCGGGCTTTCCCGCAATGCCCACAGCCCCCAAGTCTCCTAGGCTTTCTGGGTGTCCGCGCGCCCCCCTTCCGCACTCGACTGCGGAACGCCTCCCCCAGGGGGATATCCAGAGAGCCTGCAGGCAAACCCGCACGGCCCCGGGGGTCCCTCAGATCTAGAACTTCACAGCTGCGGGATGGGTGACATTGCTTCACCCCTGACAGCCACCCCCCCCTTCCTCCACCAAGTGTGTCGGGAGTTGCCCTGCTGGTTAGGGTCGGGTCCTGTATCCAGAATATCGGGGTGGGGGGGCGGATTTACCTTGAAGCTTATGAAGTTTCAGCTTCATAGTCCTTTGATGGTCATTTTGTGTTAGCAGGCTTGTATTCCTTTTCTTAAAGAGCACCCCCAACCCCTAAATTGCATAAGTAAGCTTGGTTCTCGAAAAATCTGGATCCACGCCTGAGGCCAACTCCCAGCTTTCCCACTGTGACTACCAATCTGCAAGAGAAGGCACAGCCAGGCTGCCCCATAGAGCCATTCCCCGGAGCTAGGCAGTTCCTCGGTGCCTGGGGGATGAAGCCCGAGCAGGAGGCTGGGAAATTTGAGGCTACGCAGCTGCTGGTGTGCAGTGAAGGGTCTGGCTGCCTGACCTCTCTCTCTGGCCCCACTAGTCTCTTGTCCCATTGTGGTCATCAACTGTCCTGCTTTGCCCAGAACCAGCTGGTTTTAGCGCGGAGAGTCCTGCCTCCTGGGAACCCCTTCAGTCCTGGGACAAACCAAGATAGTTGGTCAGCCTACATCCCCAACGTTCTCAGAGCTGTTGTGCAGGGGTGGCTTGGCCAGAGACTTGCTTCCTGGGGGAGCAGATTTGGCCTAGGCCTCCACCAGGCCTAACCGATATAACTGCAGCTTCCTCGACAAAGGAGGAAAGTTCGTCACCTTCTCCATTCTAGGTGATTGCAAATTCCTGTATTTAGGCTGCTTTTGTGTTAGTAGGGGAAAGAGCAGGGCATCTGAACTTGGCCAGCAGGCATCCTGATTGTACTGCAAAATCTGTAGGGTCACTCTGTCCTGTCATCTGTGGCGGCCACTCCAAATACATCTGTTAGCTTCACCTGTGAAGCCACCCATCTTGGAGACGACTGCACTGTGTTGGAAGCAGGGCCCTCAGGCTGAGGCACATCTGACAGCCTCCACTGAGTTCTGGAATATCTGGTCTGCCCAGGCCCTGGGGCAAAGAGTCTCCCGCCCCTCCACCCCACCTCACACACACCTCCCAAATCCAGTGCAGGAACCCTTCCTCAGGACTTTCCTGCCAAGTACAGGGACAAACTGCTAGGACCTGCCCCAGACTTTGAAAGGCAGCCAGTAGTACCCCCTTTCTCCTCACCATAACCTGGGGGCTGATCAGCTGCTGGTCTGTCTCTGCTGTCCCTAGAGGCATCTCAAAGACGTTCTGGAGCACTCTTGGCAACATCAACCTGAGAGTACATGCTCATTGCCTGTGGGCTATGTTGGGTGCAAACCACCTCCCCCAGCCCCAGGGGATCTGAGGATTCCACTCTGGTGTTGTGGGTGTGCCCCTGGACTTGGAGACAGCTTGGGTGGGGGTAGGCCCCGGCACAGGACTTACCTTCCTGGCCAGCAATTCCCCATGAGCTGAGAGGGTGGCTGCCAGATGGGTGAGGCTTATGTTTGGCTCCGTCCCTCCAGTGGGCCCCTTCCTGGCTAAGAGCTCCAGTCATCTAAACCCTCCAAGACTTGCTGGGTAGCTCTGTAAAGTTGAAGGACTCTTTGGAGGCCCTTTTCCAGATCACTGTGGGAGCTCTGTAAAGTGGAAGGACTCTTTGGAGGCCCTTTTCCAGATCACTGTGGGAGCTCGATGCTCACAACTGGGGGTGCAGAGAGAGCCGCCTGTGGACACAAGCAGCCCTTCACACACAGTGGCAACCCCCTGCTAACATACCCTACCTGCCTCTTCAGCCCATGGCTCAGAACTCCAGGCCTGCTCCCATCCCTGAAGTGGGGTACAGGGTGCCCGATTCCCCAGAGGAATGCTGGTGAGACGGCTGCTAACTGGGTAACTTGGAGGCTTGAGGAAGCTGGTGTTGGGACAGATCCCCAAGCCCAACATGAGCAAGAGAGTGGGAAAGTGCCTCCAGCTAGTCAAGTCCTGGGTTGTGGGTCAGGGCCAGACCCTTGAAAGGGAGGAGGAGCTGGCCCTGGGATTTGAGAGGAAAGCCGCAGCCCTCATGAAGGGAATGCCTCCCCATTCTGAGGGAATGCCCACAGAGGCATCTACAGCCAGAAGCTACCCCTTGCCAGCCTGTCAGGCCCATTGCCTGTGACACTGTCTGGCCCCCAGCTCAGGCTGGGGTGACGGGTTGGTACGAAATGAGCCCGTGGCCAGCAGAGTCAAAGCCTCCCTCAGACCCTCGGGGTATAGCTCTGGCTGCAGTGGCAGGGGAGAGATCAAGCTCACAGTCCTGAGGGACAGTGAGGCTGAGCAAAATGATATATTTAACATCAAATATACTCAAGGACTATTAGGATTAAGTATTCTAGATGAAGGGGAAAGCGAAACCCTCTGAGCTGCGGATGAGGCATCTCATTAGAAGCAGCCTCTCTTCTGTTTTCTCAAAGACTGACTTCCCCACTTAGGCTGGAGGAAGATGGGCGGCAGCCCCACTCCCCCATTCCCACCCTTGCCAGGCACTCTGCTTTGGGACCTTCCGCTGGCTTCAGGGGCACCACCTGGCCTCCAGGTTTCATGTATACTCAGTAAGTCTGCACAATGTCGGGGTGCCACAGTTTACAAGGCATGTTCACAACCATTAGCTCATCTGATTCCCACCACAACCTTGGAGAGCAGCGCAGTTCTCCCACGTCACAAACAGGGAAACTGAGGCCGAGACAAAGTGATTTGCCTATTACCATTGGTAATAGGCAGAGATGGGATGAAATCCCAGCTGGTGGTCCTTACCTTCTCCTTGCCTGGGTCTAGTCCTCAGAAGTGTCTGCCAGGGATGAACTTCTGACATGTCTTTCTGAAGCCCTCCTTGAGCTATAGAAAATCGTTAATATTTCCATCCTCTTGGATCACAGTACTGTGAAGGGGGAAAAAAAGAAAAGAAAAGAAAAAAAAAAGCTCTTGATATTTAAGATTGGCCTTCCTAGTCTAGGCAGCCTGGCACTAACCCCAAGCTCTTGGAGGAGAAGTAGGGTTCGGGAAGAGAGGAGATGAGCAATGTCTTCCTTCCTGCCTCTTGAGGTACAGAGCAAGGATTTTCAACTCCGAAATAGCAGGAATCTTTTGTTCACTGTGTTATCATCAGCGCCTTACAATAATACATGCTCAATAAATAGTTTTGGGAGGAGAAGAACCTTCAAGGCCACACTGTGCTTGCTCAGAGAGAAGCTGAAACAGGATTCTGCTCCCTAAGGAATTAGGATGCTCTTAAGGGGGTTGGGGGGCTGCGTGCTGGGGTAAGCGTGATGCTAGTTTGTACCCTGCAGAGGGCTAACTTTGCCAAACAATCCAGGAGGTAACAAGAACCCTCCGGCAGCGCTGGTAGGAAGGGAGGGTACAAGATCAGAGAAAGATCGCTGGCTGGGAGGGCGGTCAGAAACTAAGGCTGACGGGGTGGGAGTGGAAGACAAGGGTGGTCCACCGGACAAATATCTGGGATGAGGACCTTGGGTGCTGCGCAGAACCAAGTGCCGAGCTAGGGCCGAGTGACCTCCAGGTGGCGCTGCGGAGCCGGGCAGCCGCGCGTCTCCACTCCCCATTAACCCGGGAGGGAGGGGGGCCTCGGGAAATGTGTGCATTTATTCAGTAGCAGAAGTGCAAACCTCATACATTGAGGGAGAAAGGCAGCGGGAGACGGCCGCCGAGATTCCCCCATCTCTTTGAATATAATTTTAGATTGAGATTCAGATTAAATCCGAGGGGAAAACACTTTATGAGGCTGAAAGCTGTGTCGTTGCCAGAGCCAGGGTTATGAGCTATCAAATGCAATTACATTAAGACAGATTATACTGGGCAAATTGAGCCATTTAGAAGGTGAGAATCAAAGAAACGGCTCTGATCCTCTCTTCCCCCTTCTCTCTCCCTCTCCCTCTCTCTCTCTCTAAATTGCAGTTCGTAGTTCCTTGCAATTCTGAGGCACAAAAGTAGGTGAGACTGCTTTTGTATCTGCGAAGTGCTTCGCTCCTGAATGTAATTCTAGCTGAGTGCAATCTAGGTTAAGAGCCGGACAAGCGGGTAATTAGAGCCCGCTCGCTGCCCGAGGACCGGCCGCCCCGCCGAAGCGCGCCCAGAGTCGGCGCCCTTCTCCCGGTCGAGCCGAGCTGCGGCTGGACACGGAGCGCCCGAGATGATGGTGCTGGACAAGGAGGACGGTAGGTGGCGGGCGGGGGGTCGACGCCCCGCACCCCTTCGTCCCCCCCCGCGGTGGCGCGCAGGAGCACACGCCGGGACGCACACGCGCCAGGGTTGCCAGGCGGGCGGGGCGCTGGGGGCCGGGGCGCGGGGGCGGCCAGGTGGGGCCGGGGGAGGGGTGATTGAGCCGGAGGGCGGGCGGGGCGCCTGCCGTGTGGGGCTCTGCGGGGTCGCGTGCAGGCTTGGGTCCCCTCGGATCTCCGCGCAGTGGCGCTCAGCGAGCGGCGTCTCGTCTTTGCGGCCGCTCCTCTAACCACAGCCATCTCCCTCGCGCCGGCCGGGTAACCCAAGAGGAAGCCAGAGCTTGTGGCCCGGGCGCGCGGGAAGACCATGCTGGCCGTGGGGTGCCCGGAGAGCGAGGAGAAGGCCCGCCGGCCCCTGGGGAGACAGACGCTTCTTGTGCTGGCCCAGTGGGTCCCAGTCCCCTGAGCGCGCAGGCGGGAGTTTGGCCCAGAGGAAGAAAGTGTCCCGCCACTGGCCAGTAGCACTGTGCAGGCTAGGTCCTGGAGAGTGGCATAAACCTGACATGGTCAAGAGCCTCAGTGCACCCCAGAAGTCAGAACACAAGGCCCATGGTTGCTGCAAGCCTCTAGAAAATGGCCCCATAGACCCCAAAGCCTTCCTGACTAGGAGTGCCCTGCAGAAAGGGTCCTGGTGTGTTCAGGAGAGGTTGGGGATGGTAACCCACTTAAAGGTAAAACCGGGTGGGTGCCTCCTGACCCAAACGCAGAGGCCAGTGACCACACAGTCGTTGTTCCTTGGCTGGCAGGGGCTCTCCTTGCCCTGTAGGTGATGGTTGCCTGGTGTGTTGGTGCTATAGGGAGATGAGGATAGAATTGTTGGCACTCACGCCGTCACCTGATTTCTACTGGTAAGGAGCTGAGAAGGTGGTTTGCAGCATGTCATCAGGAATCCTCTTGGATTAACGGTGGTGGCCATTCTCTAACCTTCTACTAGTGAGTCTCCCCTAGGCCTCTGCCCTCTGCACACCAGGTCAGTGGTGTTATTGTCATGGTCACTGGGTGAAAATTCCAAGTTAAGTGACTTGCTCAAGGTCACACAGGATGTGTACTTCGCTGCTACCACAAGCTGGGGTTCCTAGCCTCCCCACCAGCCCTGAGACCTCTATCAAGGAGGGGCATTTAAGGTGTCTGGCCTGGGGGTGGCATGTGAGGTGGCCTTGAAGGCTATTTCCCAGCATGTATATAGTAAGAGAGGAAAGGGGTGACTAAGTGCTTCTGGCAAAGGGGATGCATTTGCAAGACGTTGGCCAGGGTCTGACCTCCATCTCTAGTATGCTTGTAGCATTTTGGGGCTCTCTCCCAGGATCCCTATGGGGGCCACCAGAGGACTAGGCTTCTGCAGGTGTGTACAGAATGACAAGGAAAAGGACCTGGTCAGGCCAGACGGAGGGAAGAGGCATTTTGTCGTGAGCTCGCCGGGTTCTCTTAGACTAGTCATGCCCAGAGCTAGCCTTTGCTTTTGCTCTTGGTAAAATGAGGGGCTTGCAGAAGTTAGCGCAGAGGGCCCTTCCTCAGTGTGTGGGGGTACTCTCCTGATGGGGAGATATGGAATTCAGGGCGTGTCTTTAGCCGTGGCTATTTGGCATGCTTATTCCCCAGGATCGAGCCAGAACTGGAGAAAACCCAGGCCCTGTACATGGGAGGCCTCAGGTGGGGAGATTGGTCTCATACAACAGAATGACCCCACCACTGCCACCTAGGTCGTGCTCTGTGCAGGCACCCCACAGTCCCTTTGAGTTCCGTGATACTCCAGATTTTCAGATGAGCCCTGAATAGGAATAGATACCTGGAGGTCATTTTAGCCAGTCTCCTGCCTCCAGACAGCAGTGCACTACAGCTGCCCTGGGCATTTCCCCTAGTCTCCACCAGATCTGCAGAGGAGAGCTCGTGATGCTTCTCAGTCCCTGGCTTAGTTTAGTAGGAACAGAGTGGTGCTTCCTGCAGTTCATACCACTGAGCCCTGGGGCCCAGAGCACCAGAAAGGTAGACAGCTGGGGTCCTGAGAAGCCATCCGGTTCTTGTCCTGCCCAGCTCAGAGGTGTCCTCCAAAAGCAGTCTTTCTGCTCCTACATCTGCCCTCCACTCCCTATTAGAGTCTGGTATCCTCTAATTCCAGGAAACTCTGAAGGTGGCACCTTCCATTGGGGAAGGGAGAAAAACTCTGGATCGACTCACCTGTCTGTCCGAGCCCACTGCCTAATTTCTTCCTGGCACTTATGCCCTTCCAGCAGGCAGCCCTGTGGGCTAGGTGGCAGCCTTGCCCCCCAGGGCCCCCAAGAAGCATGTACCTCCAGGATGCAGCACCGCACCCTTTGTCTGGCTGCAGCAGGGACTCGGGGCCCTTATTAACCACCCCCAATGCCTTTTCTCCACCTGACAGCATCTTGTCGGAAGAGGCCGGGGCTCCTCTGGTTGAAGTCAGGTCTGCCAGCTGCCGAGGACCAAAGCTCTTGCTCTGCTGGGCTGCAGGGCTTTCATGTTGCACTTCTGAAAGATAATAAAATATCAATCGCTTTGCCGTAGCAACGGGTTTAAGAGACTTTCTGAAGTATTGAATTGTCAGAAAAAAAAATTTTTTTTTTTTTTTTTTTTTGCTTTTAAGCACAGTGCATTATTAATAAAGTAATCCATTAGGTCGAGCAGTGAAGGGCCACCACAGAGAGGAAAGATCTGTTTTGCAAATGGTTAAACTTCTGGTTTTAAGATTAATTGCTTTCATTTGGACGCTTGCTCTTGGCCTAGCCATCTCCACTTTACTGGAACTCAGGGTCCAGGCTTTCTAGATGCCGTCGGGCATGCCTGTCAGCAAAGGAAGCCCTGCTCCAACTTCCCCGGAGAAAGACCCCTTCTCTCCCTGGCACAGGTACTTGAACTGGCAATCAGCTGGGGGCCTTCCGGGGAAGCCTGTGCGCTCAGGGGAGCAAAGGGCACTCTTGCTCTGAAACAGATTAGCCCTCAGGCCATTGGAGAAGGGGGCTTGAGTACTCAGAAACAGGCAGCAGAGGGTCCAGGCAGCCCCAAGAACAGGGAGAGCCTTGGGTTGTGGGGCACTGGGCAAGAGGGGATGTTGCAGGTGCCCTCTTGGGGGTGCTGGCCTGTCCCCAGGTGCATGCTGGAGAAAGGCAGGTAAGCTGCCTCTGCCAAGGACCCGTAGGAAGACGGTGCTGCCCACAGGAAACAGCAGGCGGGTTGCAGAACTAAATACCAGACACGATTCTGAGAGCATTTTGAATAAGTAAAATTGCCTAAGGAGAGTGGAGCTGGCCTGAGGAAGGCCAGACAGTGAGTCTTCAATTGTTAATGACCACTGCGAGTGTGGCCTCCACAGTGGACCTGGGTGACTTGCCAGGGCGGCTCTTGGCTATTCCTGGGTACCGACCAGCTTTTGCTCAGCCATCAACAGGACCTCCTGGGCTATCCCATCATGCCCTGGAGTGCAAAGAGTCCCCAGCGTCTCTCCCAGCAGAGTGTGGCTAGGACTCTTCCTGGCCCCAGAGATGGAGGCAGGGAGTGGGCCGTGATGCTTGTCCACTTCGGAGATCCCAGCGGGGTGGCAGGAAGGCAGTGCCCAAAAGGCACCGCTGCCTGCTGAGGGTGTGTAAAGGTCTGGTGAGGCCAGTGTGGGGGGCACCCGGCCTGACACCTGCCCACGGCCTAGAAAAGGAGGGTCCCCATCTGCACCGCCTGTGGCAGCTCTGGCAGCAGCTACCTCCCAGCTTTTGGAAATGAGGCTTTACAAATCTTGAGCAGCATGTACGAGCTGCTTACCTTTGCTGCCCCAGTTCAGCTGGGCGGAGAGCCTATAGAGACGGGTCTCCCTCACCCCCTCCCAGAGCCTTGCGTAAAGAAGCAGGTGCTTCTCTCTGTTCCCCGCTCTTCTGTTCATTTGCCCACACAGAGCACTAAGGGGGTGGGGGGCGGGGGACAGGGAAACAACATAAATTGGTCTGTCGTCCAGAATCCATGTCTCGCTAATGTACCCAGATTAACTCAACTGTAAATTGTCTCCTTGGATGGCAGTGTCTTGCTAAAAGTTTCCCATATGATTCATGATTTGGATTGCTTTTAACGGCTATTGGCTAAGCAAGCCGGTGACTGTACAAGGTGATGCAATTGGCATTAGTGAGGGGAGGCACGGGAGCGTGTAATGCAGTCAATACTGCATTAACTACTGATGCCCAATTACAGGGAGTGGGAGAGAGCCTTTCAGGAGCATTAGGACTGGGGGAAGCTGAGATCACTGGCCGCCGCTCGCCTAAAAGCTTCACCCTTTGCGTGCCGGGGCTTGGTGCTGGTGTGGCCACTTACTTGGCCTCTGTGGCTGCCTTTCTGTCTTACTGTCTCTCTCCTTCTGGACATGTCCCACACCATGCTTTTTAGCACGTGGAAATATGCATTCTCCCAGAGCCCAGGTCTGTCTCTGGTCCCTCAGAGAGTTGATTCCCCACCCCAGCCAGAGTCCAGAATCAGACCTGGAGGCCACCCCACCCACTCCCATTTAAGGACCCTCCCAGCAGGGCCCATTTGTGAGCAAGACCAAGAACAGATTTATTTTGGTCTGTCTCCCCTTGGGACGACAGATGATGGCCAGCCAGCACTGGTGGCCGCCCCTCTGCGGTCATGGGCAGAGGAACGTGAGGTTGGGCCTTGGCACGGTGGACTGTGGAGCGCGGTTGCCAGAGTTGGGAAGTGGCCATGGTTGGACAGGACCTTCTCTGAGCCCAAGACAGAGCTGGGGAGCCTACTGGGGGCATGGCCCAAGCCAAGGTGGGGCTTCCAGCAAACGTGGGCTGCCTCCAGAGCTGCCTCCGCCCAGGGCACAGCTGCCCCCAAGTAGCCAGCAGGCCAAGGCTGTTGTTCAGACCCACCTCCAGGGCCTAGAGGAGCCCCCTGTTGGGAGGGCCAGCAGACAGGAAGGAGTTAGAGAGCAAGGTAGAGAAAAGGGCATTGGTGCCACAGTGTGCCAGGAACCAGTGGGCTGGCTGCCACCTCTGCTGTCCTGCTAAGCTCTGCAGGTCTGTCAAGTCCACTGTGGGTTTGTGCCCCATGCTCATCCAGTGCTGAGGTTGCTCTGCCTCTCTACCTTCTCATCTCTACAGTGAGAACAGCTGCATCTAACTGGTTGGGGGGCTAATTAAGATTCAATGAGATGGAGTCCATGAATACGCTTGATAAGCCAGAAAGCCTCCTGCCTGTGTGAGGTGACTTTGTGCTCCACCAACTACCCGGTGATCAAGTAATCCGCTGCCTGATGTGGTGCTTGTTCACTCACTCTCCCTCTTCCGTTTATCCATCATGGCCATTGATCACTGCTGTCTGTCCAGGATGGAGGCTGACTTCACTACTTACCACCCCTGGCCAGATTCCCCAAGGCAGGTAGTGTTGTAGGAAGGAGCCTCCAAGACTGCTCTCTGCAAGCACTTCCATCTACAGAGGGATAGGCAAGTCTGAAAGTAGGCAGGAGGGTTGCCTGGCTTATGTAGGGAACCTGGGGTTCCTTTCAGGGTTCTCTGCCCAAATTCCCTGTCCTCTAATCCTTGCCCCGAGGCATGATGAGGCTGGTGGTAGGAAAGTCTGATCAGGAGGAACATCACCTGTCCTCTTGCCAGGTGCCCGAGTATCCCGCTTGTGGCCCCAGCCAGCCTGCTGACTGCCCACAGGACATGGTTCCATCCTCACATTAAGTCCTGCTGGCAGGTGCTGATGGGCACTAACCTGGCCCAGGTCTTCAGAGCAGCCCCAGAGATGCGTATGACATATAGCCCATCCTGCCTGCCTGCCCTGCCTAGAGTGGAAGGACAACTGAGGCACGGAGAGCATCCTCCCTTCCTCAGGCTTAACTCATCCCGGTGCTGCTAGAGTGAGTTTGCCTGGCAGGCCTGCATGCGGGATAGGACCACACCAGTGGGGTCAGCTTGTATGGGCCTACGGGAGCTGATCTGGCACATTTCTCCCCCACTCTTGAGTTCAGTGGCATTATACTGGTAGCGGGAAATGAGCCATGGGGGGGTGTATTAAACCCATGGATGTTGAAGGAGCCAACTGTGAAGTGTTTATCAGCACACAACTGGATGGCATTCATCTGGGGCTTTGGCCCTACCCTGTTACTGTTCTGTCACCACCCGGCCTCTCCCTCCTGCCTAGCACCTTTCTCCCAGCTCTCACTACAGCCAGGGCCCTGGCCTGGGCTGCCCTGTCATGGTGCCTGAGACCTGCTGCCACACTAGCAGTTGGTCTCACAGGAGCCTCTGGATGGTCAAGGCCTCTTACAGACTGTTCCAGGCCAGGCTCAGAGTCCATCCACCCTACCTAGTAATAAGCTGGTGTCCTGTTGGAGCGTATTCATTTTGTGTTTTGTCTAAGGCAGGCATCCACAGAGGCCGACACAACTTGGGGTGAATTAAAAGCAGGGGGTGAGGAGCGAGCAGGCTGGTCCAGGTTGCCGGGGCAGCCGTCCCAAAGAGCAGGCCAGCTGGGTCATGTTGCATCAGTAGCTCCTACCTTCCGCCTCTTCCCGGCTGAACTTCCTGGAGCGGCCTGTGTCTCCAGGCACAGCCTGCTGGCATGATTCAGGAGACCCGGGTGCTAGTCCCATCTGACTCCAGACAACTTACTGGACCTCCGTTTTCACATTCTGTAATGGGAGCAATACCTAACTGGCACCTAATGTCCATGTACACTACTTGATCAACCAGGAAGCCTCATGCTTCTGTGCAGGGACCTCGTTCTCTGCACAGATACAGTGTGATCTCTTTGGCTTCAGCCTCCCAGCCTTTAGGGCTCCTATAAACACACTTGCTATGGTGTCACTGAACTCTTGCTGGAAACTGGGGTGTTGTGCTTCGCACGTGTATCAGTAAGTTATTGCTGCATAACCATCCACCCCCAAACTCAAAGGCTCAAAACAACAAGCATCCATTTAGCTCTTGAATCTGTATGTCAGTGCTCTAGGCTGGGCTTGGCTGAGTGGTCTCTCGGGTCTCAGCTGGACTCTCTTGTGCCTGGCAGATGGCCAATCTCCTGGACACTGGGGGTACGAGCATCCCTTGTTGTCCAGCAAGCTCTTCTGGCCTGTTCTCATAGTAGAAACAGGTCAGGAGGGAGAGTGGAAGTACACAACATTTCCTGAGTCCTGGGCTTGGCTCTGGGAGGCTTTCGCTTCTGCTACATTCCTTAGGCCAAAATAAATCACAAGGCCAGCTTGAATTTGGGGGCAGGGTGGGGGTGGTCAGATTCTGTTCTTGAAGGCAAGAGGTGGAAAGTCACATTGCAAAGGGCGTGCATACTACCAGCAGGAGGGGTAGAGAATTGGGGCCATTTCTGTACTCATTCCACCAAAGCATCTTCCACGTATGATCTCATTGAATACCCTGAACCACCCTAGGAAAAAGCCACACGTATTATCCTCATTTCACAGATGAGAAAACTGCCATACAAAGAGACTGTGTAATTGGTCGCGGGTCCCACGCTTGCAAGGGCCAGAGTTCAGACCATCTTACTGCAGCAGTGTGCTCTGCAGCCTTCCTGTTCCAGCTGGCGGACGTGGAGGTGGGCGAGAGGGACACTCGGAGAGGGGGTGGAGCCAGCAAGAGGATGCCTGGGGACAAGGGGTGGGAGGCTGGTGGTCAGGGCAGTTCTTCCAGGGGGCTGCCATTGGATGGCAGACCTGGAGGGGAACCACAATGAGGTCAGCCCCGCCTGCCTCCTCCGGCTTTTCCGCTCTGCCCTGTGATGCTGCTGGACAGGTGGAAGGGGTGAGCAGCTCCCGTGCTCGCCAGAGCGGACTCAAGTCTGGGTCTATATGCAGATACAGCCAGGCGGGAATCAATTCATTGGTTAGCCCCTCGCCTCAAAACAGGGCGGTAAGTGGGCTGGTGAGAGGCCTGTGTACATTCATAAACCAGCTGATTGAAAAGCAATATTTCAGATAAATACAAGCCAGCGATCTATCAGTGGTTGTAATAAAACCCAGGCTTCAGGCTGTGATTTTATTTTGAAATAATAAGAATTGCTTGATTCTTTTTACTTGAGTTACCATGGTAATTCCGGCGTGGAGCAGTGTTATATTGATTTAGAAAGTGGACAGTAATATTTCTTTTGTGTTATTCTGTTTCTAGGCCTTGATTTCTAATTTCCACTTGGAGATTACTTTTATAAATTTCTTAAGTCCTTCCACTTTTTTTCCTCTCACAGTATAATTTTCCTCTCATACGCCACTATGTTCTGAGCTTATTGGTTTGCTCTTATTTTAAATTAAACTTGCTGGTTTCAAATATTGAAATGACATCTTTGTCTGTGTCTGTACTTTGGTTTAGCAAAATATTACAGTCTGACGCTTTCTGCTTAATAATTTAAGGGAGGCATTCTGTCGGCCCTCACTGGGTGCCGATAACTTATGACTCAACCAACACAGGCCTTAAACTCCTGACATTTTAATATTGTGTGGCGTGAGCGGCTGCCCCTCTGCTCGGAGTCTCAGTGGAGAAAAACCCGTGTGGGAGGAAGACCTGTTCTTCCCACGTGAGAGGAAGAAGCTCTGGCATGGGGTTCCTCCAGCCCATGTCCTGCACCTACTCTGTCCTGTCTCTCCCCTCCCTGATTCTTTAAAAACTCTCAATGCCTGATCCCTGGTGTCTGGGAAGGATTGTGTGGGGGCTGCCTATGGGTGCCATCGGATGCTGGATCTCTGTTTCTCAGCTTCGCCATTTGTTAAAGCATGCGGAACTAGCGAGGGCTTTGAGTCAGACAGACTGTGTTCACATCCCACCTCTGCCACTTATTGATTGAGTAGTAAGTTGCGATAGTAGTTATGACCCATCAGGTGGGTGTGGTCACGAACCACCTTTTAGGTCCGTCAAGCCTTCAGTAGGCCAGGCTGTTGCTGGTCTTGTAGACAGTTGGTATAGTTGCCTAAACTTCGTCAGGTCTTAGTGAGGAGCAGGGGAGAAAGTGGACGTGATTATACCTTGAAACACTTACTCTGCTCCAGACACACGTGGGGTTTGGAGCCCTGGCAGGATCGCTCTTTGGAAAGGAGCCTTGGCTTCAGGAGGTGGGTCGGCTCTGCCCACTTTCTTGCCTGCCCAGCCTGGAGCAGTGGCCTCTGTCCTCTGGGCTCCTCACAGCACCCCACAGCAAGGACTGGACTCCTGAGGGAAACTCGCAACAATATGGCTTATAGGGCTGAGATGGGTCTGCAGGATGTCCCCTCTGTGGCCTGAGGAGAGGCCCCTGTCCTCTGTGGTATGCCAATGCTTCGTTGACATAAAGACATGAAGACATATGCCAACGCATATGTCTTCGCTACCTATGGCTGCGTAACAAATCATTTCACAGTTTAGCATCTTTAAACAGCACTCACTTGTTAATCTCATTTTCGTGGGTCAGGAGTCCAGGTCCAGATTAAGCTGGGTCCTCTAGCACAGACATTTTTGCAGACCGTAATTAAGGTGTTGGCTGGGGCTGTGGTCTCATGTCAAGATTCATCTGGGGATTGAGCTTCCCAGTTCACTCATTTCATTGTTGGCAGGATTCGGTTCCTCCTGGGCTTTTGGGCTGAGGGCTTCCATTCCTCACTGACTGTGGATCAGGGCCAGCCATCATTTCCGTACCACATGGGCCTCTCCAACATGGCAGCTTGTTTCCTTAAAGCCGTTGAGAGAGTGTCTGCTAGCATGCAGGAAATCACAGTCTTTTATAAGATGTGACACATCTGATCACAGATGTGACATTCCATCACTTCGGCTGTATTTTCTTCCTTGGGAGCAAGTCACTCAGCCCAGTTAGAACTCAAGGAAATGGGGGGATTACACAAGGTCATGGACACCAGAAAATGGGATCGGTGGACCCCATCTGAGATATCAGCCTACCGTGAGAGGTCAGCAAACTCTGGCCCCAGCCCCCAGAGAGGATGAAACGTCAGCTCCATCCCCGGGAGGCCCATTGCCTCTGCCTTACACCATGGAGGGCCACAGATATCTCAAGGCTTTTCATTTAATCTTCGCAGCCCCCTTGGGAGGCTGGGAGATCGAACACTAGCCCCATTTTGCAGAGGAGTAGGTTGTACTCAGAGAGGGAAAGACACTTGCTAGGATAGCCCAGCAATTCGGTCTGTGGCTGAATTCAGATGAGAACCAGGCCTTCCGTGGGCCTGGGGAGGTAGTGGTAAAGGCACTCCCAGGCCTCCCTGGCCCTGGTGGTGAGAGGCACTAGCACTGACTGTAAGCACACAGGGACCAGGGCCACATATGGGAACTGTTAGATTCCTCGTGTCACAGATGATAGGTTTGCGGAGGACACTGGGGGCCTGCCACGCAGCTCTCTGTTATCCAGAGGCATCTCTTCTCACTCACTGGACCCTGGGAGGAGGGGAGGGTTGTTACTCCCTGAACCAGTCTTCCTGCGGCCATTAGACTGAGGCCTCAACCCCTCTCCCCGGCTGTTGCCTGGCCAGGGGGAGCTGGCATCTTCGAAGCGGCCTGGGCAGAGACCACTTGAGCGGTTCTTCACGTGGGAGCAGGACTGAAGGAGGCTTTCCCGTGGGCTGGAGCCCAGGGCTAGGAGCCAGAACTCCTGCATCCACAGCCTGGCTCCCCCCACCCCCCACCCCCGCTCTCAGTCTGTCCCTGGGCAGGTGCCCTCTGCTCTCTGGGTCTGTGCTTTGCCATTTACATTTCAAGGGTTGCAGGCTGCTTGCTGCCCAGTGGTACTGTGTCTGGAGATAGGTCCATGGGGAAGGTGTGTATTGAGGCCAAGGCCAGGAGAAAAACCTCCCTGTCCAGGTTTCGTGTCTTTCTTTGTTGTCCTGGGGTCAGAGAAGCAGAGAGCCCAGGTGGGAACATCTGTGGCCTCTGGCCTTCCACACATGGTCTTGCCACATTTGAATCCAGGTGGGCTGTCTCATTTCCAGCTGTTCCCAGGCAGAGCCTCAGCTAAGAGGTAGAGGGGACCCCTGAAGCAGGCCCAGAGCCTGGAAGCCAGTGAACCAGAAGTCACAGCCTCAGGCCTGAAAAGACCCTGGGTAGTTACCCCCCTCCCTCGACTTTTATGTTGGGGAAACTAAGGTGCCAAGAAGCCTCTGTGTCCTTTCTCAACTGAATGTCTCGGAGATACTTTCTAAGTAGAAGAGTCTGAAGCCCAGCAGAGGCTGCTTCTGGCCCATGACAGGAAGCCAGGGCTGTACCTCATCTTTTCGCCTGTCAGTAAGAGGCTGTCTCTTGAAGGGAGCTGCTCTCACTCCAGCCAGAAGCTCTTTCCCATCTGTGAGGTGCCTTGGCAGGGGCAAGGGCTATGGAAGAACCGAGGGCAGGGGCAGCTTTCTCTCAGGTACCAGGTTCTGACCTCATACTCAGCTCGGGTGCAGAGTGTGACCTGCCTTTCTGCCCCATGGATGTTTTCACACAGTTCTTTGATCCTCAGAATGCTTTATCAGATCAGTGCTAAAATATGCCTGTGTGTGAGAATAACATCTCATTAATATTATCAAAAACATAAAAGTAAAAAATATGATCTAGGAAAAAAAATCAAAATTGGTTGAAATAATTAACACAAAGCAAAACTGGCAACAGTTAACACTGCACCTGGCAAAATATGTTATTGACTAAAAATTGATGGAGGAATCAACTCTTCCTGAGAAATTTTAGATCTGCCAAAGTTGGCTCAGGAAATATTTTTTTGGTAGAAATAATTATCACAAAAGAAATCTTAACGGTGTCAAAAGCTGTAGCTCATAATATTTAATATGAGCCAAAACTGATCATGAACCGAATAGTCACTTTAAATTTAAAAATAATCGATCCCAATGAAAATAATTTTAATAAGGAATTTTAAAAAAAAAATTGTTTTAAGGGACAGGGGGAGAAACTTCAGTAAAATAAGAATGGGGAAAGGGCAAAAAAAAACTTAAACATTAGTGAATAGAAAATTGATCAAGGAATCAAACTGACTTAATGAAGATCATTAAGAATTACTTTCTTGGGACGCCTGGGTGGCTCAGTTGGTTAAGCAGCTGCCTTCGGCTCAGGTCATGATCCCAGGGTCCTGGGATCGAGTCCCACATCGGGCTCCTTGCTCAGCAGGGAGCCTGCTTCTCCCTCTGCTTCTGCCTGCCACTCTGTCTGCCTGTGCTCGCTCACTCTCTCTCCCTCTGTCTCTGACAAATAAATAAAATCTTTAAAAAAAAAAAGAATTACTTTCTTGATGAAAAATCATCAGTGTTAGTATAATTCTTACTAAAATATATGGCTTAGGGGCCGGTTCCTAGTAGTAGATGCTTAGCAATTATTTATTAAGTCAGTAGTGAGTGAGAATGAATGAACAGGCAAAGGAGGTTGGGAGGGGAGCAAAGAGGATCACAAGCATAAGGCAATCTTTGTTCCAGAGAGAGGACAGACTTACACTTCTCTCTTTTTTTCTTTTTTTAAGATTTTATTTATTTGAGAGAGAGAATGCACAAGCAGGGGGGAGAGCAGGGGGAGGGGGAGAAGCAGACTCCCCACTGAGCAGGGAGCCTGACATGGGGCTCAGTCCTGGGACCCCGAATCATGACCCGAGCTCAAGGCAGACGTTTAACCAACTGAACCACCCAGGCGCCCCAGACTTACAGTTTATTAAGACGTGTACTACTCAGGCATGTTTTCCGGCACCAACCAGCAGTTCTCCAATTCTCAGGGGACACAGACTGGGTGTCCTACAATTTAACTCAATTCTGACACTATCTAGTATTAGCCCCTGCATGTTGAAGGCTCAGTTCCACTTCGAGACTGCCCCCACTTCGGAGGTCAATCACAAATCCCAGTTGTCATCTCTACTTCTGATCAGGGTTCCCACGATCCCCTCCTCAGGTTAGAGAATTTTCTAGGAAGGCTCACAGAACTTGGGATCATTTTCTTACATTGACCCATTCACTGTATAAGGATACAGATGAAGAGGTATATAGGGTGAGGTTCCGAGCCCAGGAGCTTCTGTCTCTGGGGAACTGGGTTCTACCACCCTCCTGGCACCTGGATGCAGTCACCAATCCAGAGCTCATTAAGTCTTGTTCAAGAGTTTCTATAAAGCTTAACCTCCAGCGCCCTCCCTGTCTTTCCTGGTGGTCTGTCAGTGCATAGGACTGGAAATTCCAGCCCTCCTATTGCTTGGTCTTTTTGGTGGCCAGGCCCAGCCTCATCCCGAGACTAGTTGGGGGGCTCACCCTAAGTCACCTCAGGAGCATAAATGCAAGTGTGCTGAGAAGGGGCTCCTCACGAATCACAGAAGATAGCCTTAGCACTCAGGAAACACCAAGGGTTTTAGGAGCTCTGTGCCAGGAACCAGAGACAAAGACCAAATACATTATACCACAGCTACTATGGGGAAAATAAATCAGAGGAGATAACATTAGGGGCAGCAAAAACAGCTCCTGATGTGAGGGGGAAGTATTCTTCCTTTTGAACTTTCCAGGTTCTCGGCCCCTACCCCTCCAGCCTCAGACTTCTCCCTGCCCCTCTCTCCCTTCCTCACTCCATTTCTCCTTCCCTCCCTCCCCCCCTTCCTTCCTTCCATTTCCTGGTGAGTCTGCAGTCTGGGCATGTGAGGGGACTGGTGGGGCTGGAGGTCTGGGTGGTCAGAGGAGGCAGCCGAAGACCAAGAAAAGAAGGGTAGAGGGCATGGCCAGAGCTGTGGCCTTGGGAATGTGGTGGCTCATCTGACATCTCCCAGGGATCAAGATCCCAGTACCAGGGCCTGAACTTCTGGAGTTGAACCCCAGGGAAAACAGCCCCAAGGTCCTGTTTGCAAACTGGGCCTCACCTTCCTCTGTCCCAAGGACCCTTGCTTGCTCTTCCCAGCTTTGGCCTGAGGCCTCCCCTGACCCTCCCCTTCTTCTTCTGTTGCTGCCTTATGACCAGACCTAGATCCTAGCTTTCCAGGCTCCAAAGGAATGATCTGAAGCCCGTGGGCCTGAGGCAGGCAGGAGAACACCAAGGTAGGGAAGCAGCCAGTCCAGACCTGCCCAACCACCACCATGGGCCAGCTCCTAACCACTCTGCTTCGTGTGATCAGTCCTTAGAGTTTCTTGGTTGGCCCTCCCAGCTCTGGGCCAGTTTGCTTTCTCAGATAGGCTTCCATGAGAGCTCCTGATTTGGGGAAAGAGCTAAGTATTTCTGCCTTCTCTGTGTCTAATATAGTCCTCTCCCTAATTATATATATAGCTAAGATGGGCCCTGAGAAGAACAGAATCTTTGTGTCTCAGGGCACCTCCGTGTGGTGCAAATGAGTCGAAGGTCTTGCCTTGGCAGTGAGCTGGCTCTCAGGGGCATCCTTGGGTGGCCCTGGCTGGCTGCCCGGGGCCTCAAAACCCTCCTAGCCTACTCTATCCTGTCTTGGCGCCACGCCCTCTGCTCTCCAGGGCCCACACTCCCAGGAGCTCTGCCTTCTCTTACAGCAGGGAAGGCTTTTAATTCTCTCCCCCAAGAGGAGAGAAACCTCCAGAGCCTCTGCCCAGGCACAGGTGGAGAAATCTCGCAAATTCTCTAAGAGAAACAGTGGCTACAGGAGAGGGTGACAACTTACGGCAGAGGTGGCCTTCTTTGGACTTTGGAGAGAGGTAATCAGCATGAGCTTTGGACCCCAGACCCGCCCTGCCTTCTGATAGTGAGGTCTCAAGCAAGTCTTGCTTGTCCACCCACCATTGTGTGACCCTGGGCCCTACCATGTGTCCTCCCCAAGCCTGTTTCCTCACATGGACATTAGGGCTCAGAGCAGCCTCCCTGTCCCTTGCACAGAACTCAAATGGGAGAATATGTTTCCATGTGTTTCACCAACTGGACAGCACTGTGCCCACCTGAGTAGTCAGAACGTGGTGGCTGCCTAAAGGGAAGGGTAGCTTCTACCCCTTACCCCTGAGGAGTCCCCTCAACCCCAGGACCTGTAGGACTTCAGAGAAGTTTAGGGACAGTGGGGGATCGTTTCCCAAGGGGGTGGCCTCCTGAGACAGCAGCCCATGGTGAAGCCATGGAGGCTCATGGAACCAGCCTCATGCCTGGAACACGGACTTGTGTCCTCTCAGCCCATGGCACAGATGGCCTCCTCTAGTGACCAGAGCTGTCTTGTCCCCTCCCCGGGGCTGCTCTGTGTGCTGAGATGAGGCCTGAGGTGCCCAAACTTAGAACCTAACCTTGGTCATCTCTCTAGGCTCAGGGTGCTTGGGTATGCCTGTCACAGCGCAGGCCTGGCGCCCCCTGTTGACCAAGACGCTTCGTCTTCTTGAGTCAGCCTCTCAGATGAGCCGCAAAGGAAGCGGTGCTGAGCCTGGGCGCCGCGTGTGCTCTCTCCAGCGGTATTCGGTTCACCCAGAGGTAGCCTTGCAGAGGTCCTCCATGGCCTCCGTGGCCTGGATCCATACGTGCACACCTCTGTCCCAGGGAGGCTCCCAGGCCCTAGGAGAGGGTAACAATTCTGTAACTGAGCCTGGGCTGGGGGCCTGGAGGGTCTCACTGTGATCTTATTCATTATGCACACAGGCTAACTCGTGGTACCCAATGTGGGACAAGCTCAAGACCTGAGGGAGGCACCCCCCCCATACACGGGCACACACAATTTGGTGGGTAGGGCATAGGCCTCTGAAGATGCAGAAATTATGACAAAAGACAAAACATGAATGCATTGGTGAAAGCAGACAGATCAGAGGAGAATGGTGGATCCCTGGGAAGCAGGGCTGGAAAAGTGGGTTCAGCCAGATTTCTGGATGGGGTGGCAAGGAAAGCAGGCATGGGGATGCTCTGGGGAGCAGCCAACAGGAGATAGGGGGAGCAGGGCCTGACTTCCCTGTGAGGGCAGACTTTACCTCCCAGGCCCCCACTCCTGACCCTAGAGCTGGACTTCTTATCAACTGTCCCTCCTGTTCTCAAAGCAGTATTTGCTTTGTTTTGCTTTATAACAGCTTTATTGAGATATAATTTGCATGTCGCAAAATCAACCTTTCTAATATGTATAATTCAGTGGTTTTTAATGCATTCACAGTCGTGCAACCATCTCCACTACCTAATTTAAGAACATTTTTGTCACCCTGAAAAGAAACTTCATACCCATTAGCAGTCACTCCCCATTACCCCCTCCCAGGCAACCACGGATCTATTTTCCGTCTCTATGGATTTGCCTGTTCTGAACTTTCCATGTAAGTGAAATCATACAACACATGGCAATTGTGGCTGACTTTTTGCCTAGCCTGAAGTTTTCAAGGTTCATTCATGTCGTAGTACAAATCAGTACTTCCCTTTTATGGCCAAATCATATTCCAGTGTATGTATGTTCCACATTTTATTTATCCACTCATCGGTTGATGAACATTTGGATCATTTTTCCTTTTTAGTTATTGCAGGTAATGCTGATATGAACATTCATATACAAGATTTTGTGAGGGCCCACAGTTTTACTTTTTCTTGGGTATATACTTAGGAGTGGAATTGCCGGGTCATGTGGGACCTCTGTGTTTAGGGCTATTTGGTTTTCGTTTTAATACTCAGTGCCTGGGTGTATCAGAGAGAAATCCTTGGCTGTCTGAGCATCCTTTCCTGGCCCCGCCCGGGCTACGAGATTTGGCAGAACCGTGGGTAAGTCCTTTCTCCTGCTGGCTTCAGGTTTCTGATCTGTGAAATGGGGTTCTCATGGATCCCTGCTCACCTTCAGGGACCTTGTTAGTAATTATTACTCACACAGCACATCAAGGATTGCAAGCACTCTGCTGGTGTTGGCTGCTTTGGTTCCTTAGCCCTGTGAGTTGGGTGTCATGTTCCTGCTTTGCTGATGGGGAAGGGGAAGCTCAGAGAGGCTAACGGACCTGACTGAGATGACACTGGGGGTCAGTGGCAGAGCCTGATCTTGACCCTGGCCTCATTAGAGTCCAACTCCCTTGCCTGAACTCCTGCCTCACATGTGTCTCTGGGTGAGGCCTGCCTGAACCACCACCATGTTTTATGCCCCATCTTGAGGGCCGGGAAATGAGGGCCTGGATGTGGCCCAATAAGGACTCCAAGATAGAACTGTGCTGTAGGAATAAGGACTCGGCAAAAGTCTACTTTGTAGCTGGGTGTCTTTGGCTAAGTCGCTCTACCTCTCTGAGCCTCAATTTCCCTATCCGTAAAGCTGAAACTGTAATCGCAACTCTTCGCACTGGGGAATGTGCTGAGATGCTGTATATGAAGGGACAAGCGAGCCGCCAGGAAGACAGAAGGTGTTACCTGCACACTTAGCCCAGGTGGAGAGCGTGGAGAGGGCACAGAGAATTGCCGGGCTGTGGAGAAGTGCCTGGGTGGGTCGGGACCAGTGCTAAGGGAGGAGGCATCATCTGGGCTGGCCAGGAAGGTGAGAGGTGGGCGGTCTCCCAGGCAGGCCTGGCCTTCCCCAGCCTCGGGCTGCCAGAAACCAGGAGGGGTTTCCAGGGGACTCATGAAAGAGCCCCAGCCTAGAGGAGAGCGTGTAGACAGGCCGGCTTGTGCCCCATTCCTCTCCCCCAGCCGGGCCCATAGACGCCTGAGAGGGGGCCTGCATGACTGCCTTTCTTACCCCGAGTGGTAATAAAACACTTTAAATTTATTGTGACATTTGGATTTAATTAAAAAGTACACACTTAGGGAAGTAGAACATAATGGGGAGAGAGGCAGGGTGGCTTTTCCCCTCCTTTCTTCCCCAAACTAATTAGCGTTGTATTTTAAATTGTTTATGTGCCGCTAATCATCGTAATAAATCATTTATACTGAAAAAGACACACTCGGCTGTGCCCGCCGCGCGGGTTCCGCTCGCCGGGCTCTATCGCGAACAAATTGATCTGGAAGTGAATTTATTAACCACTGGGGAAGAAATCATTAGTGCTTTCTCTAAACATTCCCCAGGTACGCTTTATTGCTGCAGTTTATGCTGTAACTAAAAGGAGCATTACCCAGGCCCGTGTTGTAATAATCTCCTTGCCGAGCTGGCAGCCCCGCTCCCGAGCCAGGGGGCAGGAGGCGTGGCAAGCCCTGGCTGCACCTCCCTTATGCGGTCCGTCAACCCCAGCCCTTTCCCTTGCTCCTCGTTCCACAAGGGGCTCCCTGGGAGGTCTCTGTGGGCCGAAGGCTTCAGCCACCCCTTCTGACGCCTCTCAGCTGAAGAGGAGCTCATGGTCACTCATGTTTATGTCTCGGGAGCATGGCTTAAAGGAGGAGTGGCCGGAGATTCAGAGAACCGGGGAGCAGGGGGCTGTGAGGTCATTGGGGCCAGAGAGGCTTGTCATGGACCTGCTTCTCCATGCAGAGATGGAGAAGGCAGCAGTGGTGGGCCGATCATACCCTTGGAGAACAAATGGGGCTGATCAGGGACCCAAGCAAGAGCATCTGCTGCCAGCCCTATCCCTCAAGGCCTTCAGGCCCGGACCCTTTTCCGGCGTTTGGCTGAGCAGTCTGTTCTGCTCAGCTGCCTGGTGAGGCCTGCTGCCCTGTGTGTCCCTGCCCATCTCCCCGTGTGGGCCCAGAACAGTACTCAGTGCTCCACACATGGTTTGTCTGTTGACAGCACGATTGTCAGCTCCTCGGCAACAGATACTATGCCTTGGATGATGTGGCCCGGCAGCCAGCTTGCCCTACTGACCAGCACGCAGAATGTTTTCTTTCCCTTCACTCTGGGGGCTGCCAAGCACTCTGACTTCACAGGCCTGCTCTCCAAAACCCTCACACTCACAGCAAGCCTTCTCCCACCCGGCTTCTAGAAGGGGCATCCACTTCTGACCCAAGATCTCTCTAGGGCCCTGTGGCTGGTCTAATATACAAACCCTGCCCCTCCGACTCCCAAGGTCTTCTCCTAAATGGCTTCCTCCACTGGTGCCCCGTGAGCCTCCTCAGCCAGGCTGGGAGGTGGACTGGGAGGATCTGGCCCACACAGGCCTTGCCTTTCGTGGCTCTCATCCAGTTCTACAAAAGAGGGTGGGGCAGCCCCCAGGGTCTCAACAGGAAGCCTCAAGAGGGTACCCCACAGGCAGTGCTGGGTCAGCTAGAGCCAAAGGGGTTCCTGTCCTTGTGGCCCCTGGGGGCAGGCACTGGAGTCTCCCTCCTTGCCCCCTTGTCCTCCCTTCCCTCAACCAGCCTGTGGCTAGCAGATAAGTTCTGGATGCTTCGAGAAGGAAGCAGAACCCAGCATCTGGCTAGGCTGAGCCTGCCTGGAGGGTCCCCTCCTTGTGTCTGGAGAACACATTTAAAAGTTTGAATTCAAAATTGATTTTGAAGGGCCCTAATCTCTGATCCCCTGGTGCTCATGGTGTGTCTGCAGCTCCTGCCAGACTCTCGTTTTCTGGTTCAGCGCGTTAGTGCTCACGTCCCTGATGCTGTGAAATTGAGACTCGTCTGAGAGTCCATGCCCTCCTCCTCCTCTGCGGAGATTGCAGGCCCCTTGGGAGCCCTGTTTCATTAGATGGGTGACGTGGGCTTTGCGGGTTCCCAGAGAGCAGCTGAGTTGCTGTCTGGGGAACACAGCTTCCAGACACTTCCCTGCTGATTTCCTACAGCTGTGTGGCTCCAAGCAGCATCCTGTCGAGGGACCTGGGGGCTTGCTCCAGCAGCCCAGGACAGGATAGGGTTTGGTGGAAGCTACAGATGGGAAAGGCTTGTGCCTGGGATTCTTCTGTAGTAACCTTCAGGGGCTTTTTCTGCCCCCTGGCCCCCAGAGGCTCAGACTTGGCTGGGAGGAGGGAGGGAGTCACATCCCTAAGCCCAAAGGACCCTCAGGTGGCGAGTAGGGGAGGCTCGGTCTGTGCCGAGGAAGAGGGGTGTCTAGGTCACAAGCACAAAGGGGAAGCCTGAGCTGCTGAGGTTACACAGATGACTGAACTTTGGGGCTCTCCCTCTATCCGCTGAGGGTTGAAATGGTGTATTTATGTGCAAGGGGACATTCAGAGGGGGGACTTCATTCCTCATGGGTCTGCAGGGGTTGAAGAAGAGGATTGCTGCCCCTTGATCTAAAGGGTAGAGGGCTTATATTTGCAAAAGAGCTGTCAGTTGGAGCCCTGGGCTGGACCTCTCATAATTCCAGATTGAGGATGGTGGGACCTAGACACTGCCACGGTTTGACCTGCTTTGGTAGAGACACAGAGATGTAGGTGCCTAACGATGTGTGGCATGGGCCAGCAACAAGACAGACTGAGGTTCCCATCTCCAGGAAGCCTGCTGTCTGCATCAGCCCCCTCTGGCCAGCAGATTCTTACCAATAATATTCGGATAGATTCCGCTCAGTTTCTTTATTCATTAACTGAACTGATAGTTAAGAAGTGATTTTTATAGGGTTAAGTGCTGGAGACACAGTGGTGAATAAGACAGGACTCCCAAAATGGGCCCTCAGGGCGCTTTCATTCTTACGAGAGAGACTGATCATTGTCTTAAGTACAATCACACACACACAAAAAAACAAAAAACCTAAAACAATTATAAATTATGTTTACAAACTTAGAAGGAAATGACCAGGGAGTCATTTCAATAAAGAAATAAGGTGATCAAGGAAAGCCTCTCTGAGGAGGTGACATTTAAGCTGAAGCCCAAGGATGAGAAGGAGCCAGCCACACGAAGAGGCAGAGAAGGGTGTTCTGGGAACAGGGTGGGGTGGGGTGGGGTGGTGAGGAAACAGCATGTGCAAAGGCCCTGAGGCAGGAGGGAGATTGGAATGTGGCTGGTGCTCACTATGGGAGGTGGAGGCAGGGGCCAGACTGCATGAGGATATCATAAGCTTGTTGAAGAGGGTGGATGTTATTCTCAGCCCACTGGAAGTTATGGAAGGGTTTCAAGCTGAGCAGTGACCTGACCTACTTTGTTCTGAAAGATTTCTGTAGCTGCTGTGTGGAGAATGGATTGTAGACAGTAGACATGAGAGGCTGGTAGGGAGCTATGCTGATAGCGTGGCGAAAGATGATGGTGGCTCCGGAAATGGAAAGGGGAGGCAGTCTGGGAAGTGGGAGTCAGCAGTAGGGAGTGAGGATGACAGAAGGCCTGAGGTGACTCTGAGTCTCTGGCCTGAGCATCTGGGTGGGTGATGGTGTTAGCGTGATGAGAGGAAGCCTGGGGTATGGGTAAAGGGGCCAGGGTTTCAGGGAGGAGAGGTCGAGTCCTGTTTTGGACCTGTTGCTTTTGAGGTATGGCTGGGACCTTACAGAAACAATCAGAGAGCTGGGAGATCAGGCCTGCACTCATCCTGCAGACAACTGGGCAGTTAACTGAAGTGTCATTCCCCGAGACAGTCTCCAAAGAGCACTTGCAGCTTCTGACGTCTCTGAGTACCCCCCGCCCCCGCCGCCCCGAAGATCAGCAGAGAACCATGTGTCTCTGGGGAGCTGCTTCCATTTGCACCTGCTCCAGGGCATCGTTCAGGCCCCTGCGTGGTCTAGACTAGGTCTCCGAAAGCCCTCACCAGCCACCAGGCTGTGCTGGGTTTGGCTTCCCTCAACAGTGAGGGCCTGTGAGATGTGCGTGGAGACAGCTCAGCCCCTTCACCTCCAGACACTTGAAGGTCACAGCAGGGCCAGGCTTTAGGACACACCATTCCTAAGGAGGTTCCATCCCCTAAAACCTGCTGCAGAAATACACCCTCATAGGAAATGACTCCTGGGGAGGGCGCTGGGGCCCAGAGGTCTGACCTGCCCTGATGTACCCTGCAAGCTGTGTTTGGAACTTTCTTCTTTTGGCAGCGACCAGATTGAGTCCAAGCAGAACTTCACTTTCCCCAATGCTTAGGAAAATCATGATGCCATACTGTCATATCAAGGAGCTAGAGCAGGAAGGGGCTGGGGTCAGCAGTCTGGGTCCCAGGCCCCCTCACTTAGCCACTCCTAGGCTTGCCATGGGGCAGGTTGTATGATTTCTCTGACCTTCTGGTCATTACAAAGATGAGTGTTAATGAATGTAAAGCACTCGGCAGAGTAGACAGTAAAGGCTATCATCCCGCTGTTGAACGTGACTTAGCAGCTGCAGGTACACGGGGACAGCATTGCATGGTGCTCCCACCAGCCTACTGTGATGGGCTATGGACACAGGAAGGGACTTCACACTTCAGAGAAGGCAATTATTGCTGGACCTCCTTTCAGTTTCTTACCCTGAGTTGGGCCCCGTTCTAGGTGCCCCCCACTTCCCTCGTTCACACAGCAGCCCCTGGCTGTTGATTGAGTCCCCCCCCCCCAGCAACTGGGTTCTGGGTCTGAAGCCCCCCGGTCCTCCCCTCACAGCTCAGCCCACTACCCTGAGGACATGTGAGGACATGGGCCGTCTCAGGGCTTCTTTGTCCCTCTCAAGGCTGCAATGCAGGCATCTTACATCTGCCACTACACAGCCCTTCTGGTCCCTGTGCCCCTTCTGGCCCCACCTCTAAACCCTTCCAAGGTCCCACAGCAGCTATAGCTTATAGCTCCTTTGGAACCACCAATGGAGCAGAAGTGGCCTGTGGCTCACGGGAGCATAGGGACTGTGCCCTGCCATCATTTCTCCTCTTCTTAACCCAGGTCCTGCTCTAGGAGTGCTGCTGGCCCCCACCCTGGGATCATCCTGGCATCTAGGCCACAGAGGGGGACCCAGATGCTGCCCCAGTAACCGTTCCCTAACCAGTCTGTGCAGAGAAGCCATGGGCCGTGGGCTGGGTGAGAATCTGAAGTCCAGAGTTGGCCAGGAGAGGGTTCAGTCCCTGCCCTGCAGCCTCCTAAATGTGTGACCTTGGGTAAGGACTTGAACCTCCCTAGGCCTCTGCTTCCTCATCTGTTGAATGGGGGTCATCATTAGGACGTCAGAGTGAATCTGAGGGTTCCCTGAGATCTCGGGTGTAGTGAGTACAGAGTAAATGGTGGGTTTTATGGAGAGGCCTCCAAAGTCTTGGTTGAGGCGTGTCCATCTCAGTTCTTTATTTTTTTTCTTTGAGGTGGAACGTATATGCAGTAAGAGGTGCAAGTCTCAAATGTTCAGTCCAACAAGCTTCTGCATTTATGTGCACCCCTTTAAACACCACCCAGATCAAGACCAGGACATTTCCAGTTCTTCAGCGGGCTTCCTCAAACCTCCTGCCCCATGATAACATATGCCATTATTCTGACATTTCTCACCACAGACCGGTTTTGCCTGTTTAGGTAATGCATAGGGATAGAATTATACCGTACATAGCTTTTGTGTCTGGCTGGCTTCTTTCATTCAGCATTAAGCTGTCTGATTCTCCATGTTGCTGTGTACCCGTGATCCATCTTCTTCATGGCTGTGTGGTATTCCACTGTGTGAGTGCACTGCGGTGTGTTATCCATTTTGCTGTCGTTGATGGGCATTTGTGGTGTTTGCAGGTTGGGACCCTTGTGAAGAAAACTGCTCTGGACGTCCTTGTACATCCCCTCTGGTGGGCATATGCTGTCATTTCTGGTGGGGGAATACCTAGGAAGAGAATTATTGGATTGTAAGACATAGATCATTTTTCTTAGCTGATTTTTTAGAAAGATTTATTTATTTGCCAGAGAGAGAGAGAATGAGAGAACATACAAGCAGGAGGAAGCAGCAGGCAGAGAGAGAAACAGATTCTCCACTAAGCAGGGAGCCTGATGGGGGACTTGATCCCAGGACCCTGGGATCATGACCTGACCCGAAGGCAGACACTTAATCGACTGAGCCACTCAGAGGTCCCTTAGCTGATTTTTTTAGGCCACTGTATCAGTGTGCTTCATGTCCATACATTGTACATTTTGTCCATTAATTTGACCCTCAGAATAATTCTTTAAAGTGGGCTGTCTTCATTTAGCAGGTAGGGAAAGTGAGGCAGAGCTGAGAAGCAATGGAGTCAGAATTCAAGTCCAACCCTTCTCTCTGCAGGGCTCCCCGTCTTTGTGTCTATACCACCTGCCTCTACACCAGCCCCTTTGAAGGGCAGTGCCAGGGCAAAAGGGGCCAGTCCTCCAGTGAGTTGGCCACCGTTCCAGCATCCCTCCCCTGGCCCAGTGAGGAGTTGGAGGCCACGGGAACCTGACTTCTTTCCCTCTTCTCACGCAATGAGCACGCCACCTGCAAAGGGGTGCACGGAGGTGTGGTAATGAACGTGCTCTAGGTGGCTGTAGCCACGCGTTTCAACAGTTGTTCTCGTTGGCTTTTGATTCCAAATGAGTAGGAAATGCTATTAGTTCAGGCCTCGCCTGCCGCATGGCAAGGCCCTGGGATAGGAGTGCAGTGAGACGAGAAATTGTGGAGATAAAACTGGTGTGAAATGGAGGCCTTCTCACAAGGCTGGATGTGTCCGTGCGAAATGAAGTTACTTCTGAGAAAACGAGATTTAAAGAGATTCTGCGGAATTAGATTACACTTTCAAATTTCCTTATTAAACAGGACTGTTGCTGTAGAGGGGCCACTGGCTGGCTCTGTTTGGGACCCTCCTCTGCCCTTCCAGGCCCAGGTGTGGGCCCACGTGGGCACAAGCACCTTGCAGCTTGGCCGTGACCCAGATCCCCAAAGACCGCAGACCCCGCCCCACCTGCAGCAGCTGGAGCGGGTGCAAAGCATGGGACTGCCTTTCTGGAGAATCCCCAGCACTGCCCTGGGTCCTGTGTGGGTAAAACCCAAGGGCTCCCACTCTTCCGTTTCCTTGGGAAGGTAGTGGTGAGAACTGGGCCTCTTCCTCGTGGGTTTTGCTAAAATCAGAGCTCAATTTCAAGAGACCATCTACTTTTTGGAAATGTTGTGTTATTTTTTGTTTTGTTTTGTTTTTTAAAGATTTTGTTTATTTATTTGACAGACAGAGATCACAAGTCGGCAGAGAGGCAGGCAGAGAGAGAGGAGGAAGCAGGCTCCCCGCTGAGCAGAGAGCCCGATGCGGGACTCCATCCCAGGACCCTGAGATCATGACCTGAGCCAAAGGCAGAGGCTTAACCCACTGAGCCACCCAGGTGCCCGGAAATGTTGTGTTTTAAAAAGCAGTAAAGGTGCTGTGACCACTTGTGCGTAGGTGTGTGTAATACCTGAGCACGCCCATCATGCGTGTGCGCGGGTGCAGGGGTGTGTGTCAGCAGCTGCTAGACACCAGCGTTGTGCCAGGCTGCAGGATGAAACCATCGTGGGGAGAATCGGCACAGTCCCACCTTTCGTGGAGCTGGCGTACGTGCGTGTGTTTATGTGTCTGCACACGAGCACCTGTGTGCTGCTGTGCATGTTTGCAGGTGTGTCCTGAGTCTCTGTGGCTCTTTGTTTTAATGCCTCTTGCCTGGGGTCCACAAGCACCTCAAGAGATTCATAGCACACAGTCTGAGAGCATAGCCAACGAGGCCAGGGCTTGGACCCGGGATTCAAATCCCAGCACTGTCCCATTCTACCCATGTGTCCCCTGACAGGTCGGAACCGTTCTTGGGCCTCAGTTTTCTCATTGGTAAAATGGGAATAACAAGCCCCAGGGGAGCCCAGCTTCTGCCCCAGGAGGCCAAGCTGCGGTGTGTGGAGACAGGTTTAGAAGCACCACTGAGACACAAACAGAGATGAGGAGAGCTGCCAAGGGAACGCCCCCAGGGGGCCTGCGCTGAGCTGCCATAGCGCTGCTTTCTCCTACACACGTCTGCCGCAACCACAGGACTGTTCTTCGGGTGACGCTGGACTCGAGCAGGTGCCTATGTGACTTTAACCAGGGTCACACATTCAAATCCGTGTATTTGCCTCGAAGTTTGTGATCATCACTATTTTAGGGGCCTGAGATGAAGCTGTGACTCAGGTCATCCCTTCCCCTGCGCCAGATAAAGTGACACTGATCAGAGCTAACCTTTGACTGCCGGGTCCCATCAGTCCTAAGCACTTCGCAGAGACTGGCTCCCTGATTCCTGAGATGCGGACTGTTTTCATACTCATTAACGACAAAGAAAACTGAAGCACAGAGGAATTAAAGTCACACCGTCAAAGGCGTCACAAACCCAAACTGAAGGGTACTCCGTAACTGGCCTGGACTCTTCAAAAATGCTAGTGTCTTGAAACACAAAGAGAGGCTTGGGAATTCTTCCACGTTTAAACAGACTAAACTTGACAAGTGATAGCGAGGCAGGATCCAGAATGTTAGTTTGCCATAAAGGGTATTATTGGGGAAATTGGTCAGATCTGAATGAAGTCTGCAAGTAATAGTGTTAGATCAAGGATAATTTCCTGGTTGTGTTAATTGTATTGTGGCTACGTGACAGAATGTCCTTGCTTTTAGGAAAAACACATCAAAGTATTTAGGAGTGTGAGCCTTCCTGTCTGAACACAACTCGCAAATGAGTCAGGGAAAAAAATCATAGGTAGCTGTATAGAGAAGGATAAAGCAAATATGGTAAAATGTTCCTATTTAGGGAATCTAGGCAAAAGGTGGACAGGAATTCTATTTTGCAACTTCTCTGAAGGCTTGAAATTGTGTCAAGATAAAAAGTTGAAGGAAACAAGGGTCGAACAGGGGAGGGCATCCTGGGACGCATATTAAGAATACTCCCCAGTTTTCGCGTCAGTCCCCCCTGGAAGCCAGATTCAGCTGAGCCTTAGTATGTGTGACCTTGTTCTGTCCTCACCACCATCTTTTTGTCTCCCCATTTCACAGAAACAAGTCAGAAAGATGGGGGATTTGCACCAGGCCCTCGAGCTCCTTGGGACAGTGCTCAGGCTGGAAAGTAGGCTCTCTGACTTCCAGCTCTGTGCCCTGCACCTCACAGCCACTGCTGACTCTGACTTTGGGTGGCAGGTGGGATGGAGAGGGCAAGGCATTTCTTCCTGGAGCCGTGGTGGAGGGAAGGTGCTGGGATAGACGCAGACCAGGTCCATATGCAGGTTGGAGAGGGATGTTATTCTAGGATTCTACAGGGACCAGATCCCGCAGTGCCAAGCAGGACGTGCTAGCATGTGGGAGGGGGGTCTCTGATGCCAGCTGGAGTTGCTAGCAGTGGCCGCAGTGGCGCAGGGCATAGCTGCAAGTGACCCAGGACTGGGTGAGGTGGGCTTCGGCGAGTGGAGGACTGGCTTTGGAGGAGCTTGTGGGAGGTAGCAGGAGTGCTCCCCAGCTGGGCTAAGCCTGCTGTCCAAGCTGGAGGGAGGCATCAGGGGGACTGGGAGCCGGTGGGCTTGGCAGTTTGGAGAAATTCACATACCTGATATGGGGGGTGCAGCTTGGCTTAGGATAGCTGGGCAGGGATTACTGAGGACTTACTTGAGTCTGACGTTGCAGACCCTTGGGGGATCCAAGTGAAGAGAAGGGCTTCTCTCCTGGCTGGAGAGTGGGTACAGGAAAAGCTGAATGACCTCTGGCAGTCCCTCCTGGTCACTGGGACTGTCTGGCTTTTCCCCAGATTAAAGAGCCTAGGGTAAGTGTCTGGCAGCCGATGAGTCAGACCTGGAGCTGCCTCCTCCTCCTATCAGCCTGCCTGGCATAGAGGCGGGCTGGGGTTTGGCCTGCCTCCCCTCGAATGGCATCCCCCCCCACACGCTGAGATGTAGGGGTAACACATGGGCTATGTGAACTGGTTTATTTTGCTGGGTCCCGCGTGTGTCTGAGCGAGTGCCCATGCGTGCGGGCAGGCTCAAACATCAACCATTGTAAAATATCAGTGTTTTCATGGGTGAGTAGTAATTACTGGGTAATGCTTTAAAACCTTTCCTGAAGGAGCGCAAAGCTGTTTTTTTTCTAAAGTCAGGAGTACATTAAAAGGATTACCATGTAGATTTGATTTTTAGATAACACTAAAATGGATCCCAAATGGACTTCAGCAAAGGGATGCTATCTCCTTAATGGAAAGTGCATGGCCCGAGGCTCAGCTCCCAGAGCCAGGCAGGGGAGGGAGGGAGGGAAGAGGTGTCTGCAGGGCTGACTGGCGGGCTGGGTGGGGGTTGGGGAGGCTGGGTGGTGAGGGCAAGCCTTGACCCTCTGGGGAACATCTCACTCCATTTGGGGAACAGAAGAGATGCCCCCTTTAAACCTCCTTGCCTTTTCAGGAGTGTTTTCAGGTCTCCTGAACTAGCCCTATGAAAGAGCAAACACAGTGTGTGGGTGCTCAGTAAAGAAGGAAGGAGTGAGTCAGACTTCTCCCAGGACTTCAGTTTTTTCTAGGCAGAGAAAGCCCAAGGTCCCCATATGTTCTGGGAGCTCCTTAGCCAGGCTGGCGTTCTGTGTGTCGGCGGACATCAGACACTGTTTGGCAGAAGCCTTGTGGCTTCTTAAGTTCTCCAGGGTCCAGGAAACAGAGTTCCCAGGCCTTATGGAGCCCTGCCATGGGCCACAGCCAGCCCAAGCATGGGCAAGATGCAGAGGACGTGGGCTGGCTTGTGGCTTTGCTCCTCACAGCCCTTCTGGGTCCTGTCGGTTCCAGGCCCAGCTAGTGCTACAGATCACAGCTCCGTGGGCTCTGCGGCTAGGCGTGCTGGGGCCTCAGCTCTAAAGGCCAGCCAGTCTAGGAGCCATGCCAGACCTCTCTTGGGGAGGGGGGCTCAGGCTGTTGCCTGTCCAGGTATGTAAGGGGAAAACCAGCTTGGTGGGGCTATCCTCGAGACCCGGCCTGAGATTTTGCAAGCTGGTGAGTGTGTACTTATAGCTGTGCTGGCTGGGTATTCCCTCCACAGGACCCAGGGACAGTTGTTCCAAAGACCTCCTCACATCCAGCTCTCTGTACCCCTCCCCCATTCTCCCTCACCCTGTGGGTCTGGCCTTGGAAGGAACCCTTCAGAGCTCCCTTAGCTCTCAGGGCTGCCTGCTCCCCAGCTGGCTCCCTCGGCCTCCTTAGAGCTCTGTGACCAGACTGGACCCTGGCAGAGGAGACACAGGCAGGCCTCAGGACATAGTCATCCTCAGCCTCATCCCTCTCAGACCAATTAACCTTTAGAGCTGCATTAAGGAAATTAGGCAGCAGGCATCCCAGCTAACAGGCCCTGCAGGGACTGGAGGAAGGAGGAAGGAGAGTCCACTGCCAGTCAGTGCGGCGTCCCCTCTGCCGTCACCTGTCCTGCTCCCGGGCCCTAGAAGGCCTCCCAAGAAAGGTCTGAAGAGGCAGCAAAGCGCAGCAGCAGGGAGGACCCCCGGAGCCTGTTGGGTGATGAGTGGCTTATACTAGACCTTGCCTTCAGACCAGTGCCTCAGTTTCCCCACCATTCCTTGGAGCATTTGCCTGGAAGAGCTCGGAAAGCCCTTCTGGGCTGACATCTGTGGATTCTAAGGCTGAGGCCTCTTGGAGGCTGCTTCTCTTCTCAAGTCTGAGGAAGGGTCAGACACCAGGAAGAGGGAAGGGGAAGGAAGCCGCTCCAACTCTGGGCCGAGGGCAGTGGGTGGAGGCAGGGATAGGAGGATAAGAGGGATACCAGGGAGAGGGAACTGAACCCAGGTACCCTAGAGAGTGCTGGAGTCCCTTGGAGAGGACAGGGCCAGGAGGAGGGCAGACTTCATGGGCTTGGTGGAGAGCTAGGGAGGCAGGAAAGGGTGGGCTCTTCCCTCCAGAGGGGACTCCTCTGTGCTCCTGAGCCTTGGTCAGGGAAGGCGCACCCCCACCCCCACTGTCTTCATGAGGGGTTCTCAGGCAGCTCATACAGATGCCCCACACCTGCCTCAGTCCTGGGTCTCGACTCTGAGACTCCCTGCATTTCACTCCAATCAGTCTTCACCACAGTCATGCCTCAGGGCTCCGTGTTGGATGTCCAGACTCAGTATGACCTCTGTCCCCACCTCCTCCTTGCTGTTGCTCCCTGTGGTCACTGCTTATGCCCCCATGGCTTGGGGCTAGGAGCCTGAGTCTCTGTGCACACGCACGCACATGCCTACACACTAGGCCTACGTGCATGGGGTGTGCGTGAGTGCACATTACCTGCTGAGAGCTCAGCTTCTCCAGTAAACTCCATGCTGAAATTCCTAGCTTTTGTAGTTTTTCTTGTATGTTGAGAGGCATGCATGGGCCCTGGGGGTGGGGTGGGGGAACCCCCGTGGTTCAAAGACTGTGTCCTGGTGGGTGGAGCAAGGGTTCAGAGACTCAGAACCTCCCCAGCCTCAGGCCAGGGCAGGTAGGAAGTTTGAATCTAGCTGGAAGCATTGCTGAGGAGAGCCCAGAGGAGGCCAGGCTCTGCTGTCTCCCTGCTCACTCCGCAGGGACCCCCAGGGCTCCTGCTCCCCACTGGGAGTGTCGTGGGGTGTCCCACACTCTTCCTGATACCACCACAGTCCCACAGGAGTGAACCAAGAGTCTGTAGGCTGAAGGTGCAAGTCTTGAGGTAGCCAAAAGATCTGGGAGTTGCAGTGGACCCAAGTCCACTGTGAGATTCAGTTCTTAGGGCTGCTGGAAGAGCCAGGCAGATGGAGCTGCATGAGGAGAGTTCAGGCCTCCTGGCAAGCAGACCGCGCAGGAGGCTGTGGCCAGATGGGGACAAATAGCTCGGGGGCTAGGCCTTGCGGCCACATGTGTGCTGTACAGCCAAGCTGATGTGGGGCTCCGCAGGCTGCCTGCAGCTTCTGAAGGGACCTCTGCAGGCGGCGGGGAACAGCCTGTGCCGTGTGGCTCAAAGGACAGGACCCCCAGGGCCAGGGTCGAGTGGTGGGAGGCTTGCTGGGGAACAAGTGAGGACTGGGAGCCCCCACCCTGGAGAGGGCAACAGGGAGAAGCAGTGGGCTCCCATTCCTCGAGGGGATGGGCCCGAGCCCTGGAGCCACAGAGTCAATACCGTGTCGGTCCTTCTGTTGTCCACCCATCCACAGGCGTGCCCATGCTCTCCGTCCAGCCCAAAGGCAAGCAGAAGGGCTGTGCGGGCTGCAACCGCAAGATCAAGGACCGCTACCTGCTGAAGGCACTGGACAAGTACTGGCATGAGGACTGCCTCAAGTGTGCCTGCTGTGACTGCCGCCTGGGCGAGGTGGGCTCCACCCTCTACACCAAGGCCAACCTCATTCTGTGCCGGCGCGACTACCTGAGGTGCGCCTCCCGCCGGCCCCAGCCCCCCACCCCCACCCCAGGCCCAGCGTGGCTCTGCCCCTGCTTCTAGACCCAGGCCCTGAGTGCTCATCCCTGACCATCCTTGCCCGGCCCTGCTCCCCCAGATGTCCACAGAGGCCCAAAGACAGAGCCACACCGTCAGCTGCTTGGCTCAGCGCCCAGCACAGGGCCTGAGCCAGCCTTCGAGACCACGGGACACCTGAGATAAGTTTCCCAAGGGTACCAGCCTGGCTTTGCCTGTCTTTGTCAGGTGCTTCTGACCCACCCTGTCCTTGGAATCTGGGAGGAGACACCTCAGAGGCCTTCCAGGACCAGGTGGTCAAGCTCTGACTTCCCTGGGCCCCTCCTGCCTGGTGAAGTCTTCTTGCCTCCTCTTCCCTGTGCCCAGTGGGCCCTGGCATTAGACACCTGGGCGCCTGGTGCATCTGGCAGGTAGCCAGACCCTGGGAGAAGGACCACTGATGTTGGAGCTTAAAGACCTGGGTTTGAACTAGCTCCGAACCCTCTAGCTTCTGACCTTCTCCAAGCAGCAGTTTGTCCCTCCGTGAATAGTTAATTATAAAGACAAAAGCTTTCCCAGCTCACATTCAGTGGAGCTCTAACCCGCCCCCCCCCACAACCTAGATCCTATTCCCTGGGGCTGTCTCCCCCAATTAACCCTCCCTTAGGCCATTTATGACATCAGCAAGGCTGGAAGGAGGCCACAAAGTGGGGGCCTTGGCTGAGACCCAGCATCTACATTTGGCTGGGTGGCCAAGGCCGGGCCTTGCGAGGAAGGAAGGCCCATTGCATTAATTAACAGGTCAGGCAAGGGCTTCGCTGGGGGCCTCCCACTGCCCAGGTCTGGGCCATGGTAGCGGGCAGGGTTATCAGCAGACTTACTTTCGGGAAGAGCCTAGGGTTTACCTGCCTGTACCTTCTCTTTCAACTTCTGCCTTCAGCCAGACGTTTTTTAAGTATTGCAATAATCTAGGACCTGTGTGACTCAGTGCTCCTTGCTGGGCTGGAGGCAAGGGCTGAGGCCAGGAGGAGGGGCTAAGGAAGAATATTTCTGGGGACTCCCCCCTCGATGACCTCCAAGTTGGAAGATTTCAGACAGCCCCTGGGGGCTGGACATCCCAGGTTGAGGAGAGTTGGCATACCAACCCAGGGGTCCCCGGGACCTGGGCGGGAGGGGCCACAGTGTAGGATGGACTCCTCAGCAGAGTCTAAGCACCCACATGCATTCTGAGCCCTGACACCTACTGGAGCTGAAGGTATTGTTTCTGGGCTCTGGCAGAGGCCAAGAAATGACTTTGGGGCCAGGTAGGTCAGTGGGCTAGGGTAGGGGTGGGGCTTCCTGGGGCGGCTCCTCCCCAGAGAGGCCTCTCTGAAGGCAGCCCCCCTGCAGTCACTGGGGGCAGTGAGGCCCCTCCCTTGGCAGGCAGATGTTGCGGCCCAGTCTTTGTCTGCCTTAATCTGAGCCACCAGGCAGCTCAGGCTGATGAACAATGGAGCCAAGCTTGAGCAGCAGGCGCCTGGGTTTGGGCTGGACAAATCAGGGATTAGGGGGTCTCTCGCCTGCCTCTCAGCCCTCTTGCCTCAGTTGGGACTTGCTCAGCCAGTGTGCAGAAAAGAAGCGAAGAGGAGCCTGGGTGGGGGCTTCAACCATTGGAATACCCTGCCCGAGACTGGCCTACATGGGGAGAAAGTGAGTGCCCCATCCCAGAGCTCTGCAGCCAGCAGCTAGGAGGAGGGAGGGAATGCCTGTGTGAAAGAGGCCTTGGGCCAGATGGCCTTGGAACTTTCTTTGGGCATTTGTCCTATTTTAGAAGCATCTTTGAGGGATCACCTAGTCTAGAACCCCCTTTTGAAAAAGGTTATGCTGAGATCTAGGAAGAGGAAAAAGGGATTTAGGCAAGTCACCCAGTGAGTTGGTTGCTGAAAAAGACCACCCCACAGGGCTGTTGTCGAATTAAATGAGTTGATCTCAGTACAGCCCTCAGAACACGGCCTGGCACATGGCAAACACACTCAGTAGAGGCATTCACTCAGTGGTCCAGGACTGAGAACTTAACCGAAGTTTCCACAACAAGCCTGCAAAGAATGTTCTTCAGTCTCCGTTTTATAGTCAAAATAAAGGAGGCTCAGAGAGACCTAGGACCTGCCTGAGGGCCAGTGGACTGCCCCTGAGTTCATGCTTGTGTGACTTGAGTCCTTGCTCATGGCCCAGCCCAGTGTTCTTCCACTGGCCCTAGGTCCCAGTAGCCCAGCCCCAGTGGGAGCCTAGGAGGGGGATCTTGTCAGCCCAGCCCAGAGAAGGGCAGTGTCACCCAACTCCTGAGCCCCTACACTGCTCTCCATGGGTGGCTGAACTGATTTCTCTGAAGCCCAATCTCTTAGCAGAATCCAGAGGCTGCCCTCTGTGTTCCTTCCCCCTTGCCTAGGCCCACCTGCCAAGCACCCAGGAGTAGGGACCCGCGGGGCCCCTGGTAGAGCCTGCTCCTCTGCCCCCCAACCCTGACCAGCCCCTGAGCCCTCTGCACCCTACACCTGGCAGGCTTTTTGGCACCACGGGCAACTGCGCTGCCTGCAGCAAGCTGATCCCAGCCTTCGAGATGGTGATGCGGGCCCGGGACAATGTGTATCACCTCGACTGCTTCGCTTGCCAGCTCTGCAACCAGAGGTGAGTGCGTACCTAGAGCAGACCCCCGCTGCCGCCTGCGGGGCCAGCACACTGCCCGCACGTACGTGCAAATATGCACGGGCTCAGATGTCGTGTGGTCGTGAGCATGCATGTGCATATGTGTGTTTCGCGTATGCCTGAGCCCCATAGCCGGATGTGTGCCCTCTGGCACTGTTGTGTATATGTTTGGAGGGCCCATGTCTGTGTGGGTGTGATGGGTCACACATGCATGTGCTTACTGTGTATGAACATCGTGTCACGCACGTGTGTGGATTTTTAAACGTGCATGTACAGGACAGGCATGAGTGTGCTGTGTGCACATGACAAATGAGTACGAACACACACACATTCAAATGTTCATGTGCCAGGGGTCTACCGGGCCATACGTATGTGCATGTTTCTACATTTCAGTGAGGAGTTCCTGTGCCTGGAAGGGAATGCCCTGATGGGAACAGCTACTCACTCCTGTGAGTCTGGGTCCAGCCCAGCCACTTTCTAACCCTTACACCATGTCCCAGCCCCATGGGAGGCCCCAGGGACCTAAGGGGCCAGAACCTCTCAGCCCTCTCTGGGGGCCTAACACTGGAAGACAAGCCATTTTCTCAGGGGCTCCTCCAATTGTTCCCAGAGGATGAGGTCCAGAGGGACCTGTAGAGAAGGCCTAGGGGGATCGCGGGGGGGGGGGGGGGGGGGGCAGGAGGGGAGCTCAGACCAACCTGCGGCTAAGAGGGCTTGGTGAAGTTGCAGTGCCACCTGGTGGTGGGATTGGGATCTTCTGGGACTGAGCCTGTGACCCAGGGGTCTGGCTGAAGGCCTAGCCACCCTGGGGACATCTTTGGGGAAAGAGCCTAATCCTCCCATACTGTAGAAAAACAGAGGGGTGGGGGGTGCGGGCGGGTAGCAAAGCAAGGCCTTCTCTGGGTGGGAGGGAAAATGGTAGGACAGGGTCACCTCCTTCTGGAAGGATGCTCCAGGAAACCTACAGATTCTGTTCAAAGGAAGAGTTTCACTGAGTCATCCTCTTAAGTTGGGAAAAAGAGCAGAAGGATAGAAAAAATCAACCATTTTACCCCTTCCTCCTCCCCCATTTCTGCCTCTCTCCACCTGTCTCCTCTCTGTCTTTTTCTGTTTCTTTGTCCTTCTTTCTCTTTCTCCCTCTCCGGGACTGGGGTAGGATATTCCTAGAGCTTCCCACCAACCCCATCCCTCCAGGGAAGACCCAACTATGGCCCAGACTTGTCCATCTGTCTGTCCTATACCCCAGACTACAGGGTCTGGATGAGGACTGGGCTGACCCAGGGTGATTGACCAGGTTGGCTATGAGACCTTTAAGGGATCCCTTCTGGAAAGTTGAAGGAACAAAACTCTCCAGGACCTCAGTTCTCACATGTCTACCTCCTGGGCTGGGCTGGGGCCTGTCTGGAGCCCCCACCATCCACTGGGACCCCTCCATGGCCTCTCTCTCCTGCTTGGATTTTCCAGATTTTGTGTGGGAGACAAATTCTTCCTGAAGAACAACATGATCTTGTGTCAGATGGACTATGAGGAGGGACAGCTCAATGGCACCTTTGAATCCCAGGTTCAGTAATGCCCAGCGCCTGGCCTCCAGGCCCATCTGTCCGTCTGCCTGTCTGCCCGTCTGCCCGTCTGCCCACCCGCCTGGCCGGCCAGCCACTCTCCTGCCGATTAGAACTCCTCCGTCCTCGATGGGAGGGATGGCCCTTCCTCCGCTGCCCGTCTGTGTGTGACCCCTCCTGGGGCCAGGCTGGGCCTGTACAGTCTGTCTTCTGTATATAAATGGGAACATTTATTTTATGAGAAATGTAATGCGATTTTATTACTGGCGTGGATTAAACTTATGAATGTTTCCGGGGAGGTTACTGTGCGTTGATCACCTGACTGATACAGACCTGGGGGTCCCTCTCCTCTGCTTGGGAGTGGAACAGGGCCCTCCCCTGGGCTCCCTAAAGCTGGGCACAGAGCAGGACCTGGGGCTCCAGTGTGTGCTGTTGATGGGCAGGGCAGGGGAGCTCCAGGTGGGCTTTAGGGGGTAGAAGCTGGAGGGAAGGGGACAAGCACACATATCCCACAGCCAGAGGTGGGACCAGGGGTGTCCTCCCCTCCTCCTGGAAGAGCCTATACCCTGGCCCCCAAGATAAATAGAAGCAAGGTGAAACCCTCCCTTCCCTGGGTTCCTTTGTGGCCTCCTTCCACGGAGACCCCCAGCCAGGAACCCAGCCTTGACTTGTTCCCATAGTAAGACCCCGAATCCCGAGCCTTCTACTTTGAGAATACCTTTCACAAACCCCTCTTCCATTTCAGGGTGATGGGCAGCCTTTGCTGTCTCCTCCCTGCAGCTTGGGCCTGTCCTGGGGCCCGACTTTCTGCACTCCTGGGTGACCAAGAACAATCTTGTTGGCCTGTATTCAACCCACGCAGGCTAGAGGCTTTCATTCATTCATTCAGCAAACCTTAATCTACTCTGTCTCATCCCCGTGCTGCAAGCACCAGCCATGCAGATGAATCATGGATCAGACACAGTCCCTGCCCTTGAGAAGGAGGGAGAAAGCCAGGAAAGCAAGCGGAGTCCAGCACAGTGAGGACGAACCCCACAGGGAAACCTGGGATGGGCCAGTGGCCTTCCGCGGACCACGACCACTTGCGACAAACGTGGAGAGTCAGAGACAGCCCATCCAGTGACACACGCAGTCAGACAGATGTGCATGCTGGCAGGCAGGAGACATAGACACACGAGCGGACAAGTGTGTAGGCAGAAATAGGCGGGGACAGCCATCCAGCCAGATGCCCAGGGCGTTTTCCATGCCCTGCTGGGCAATGAATGGTATGACAAATAGGGACTGCTTGGATCCAAAGCCTGGATGGGTAAGGCTGTGTGGACAGGCTTTCCCCCAACCATCAGGCCACTTGCTCCTCCTTCTCTGGGGACTGTTCTCACCCTGGACTTGGCCCAGAGCCCAGGGCGGATGGAGCCTGCTCGCTGCTTCCAGCTCTGCCTACTCCTGGATGGGGAACTGCGTGACACCCTGCCCCAGGCCTGCTCCTCCACTGAGAGTGACGTGGGAGCATGGCCGGGCCTTTCGGGCCCTGGAAGCAGCTTCCTCCCCACATGGTGGTTTTGTGGTCAGTGGCCAATCTGTGGGCAGGGATCACTAGGATCCTGCCAAGGATCTTGGCGCAGGGGTTCTCATCTGTGGGGTGTCCCCCTCTTATGACAGAGAAGAGTGGCAAAGAGCCAGGTGGCCTGGCTGCAGTGGGGTTTTTGTGTGATGTGTCTGATGTGACTCTGGAACTGGGGAGCTGTGTGTGACCGTGTGAGATGGGGACCGAGTCGGAGTGCGTGAATTTGAGGACTGGAGTCTGTAGTGAGGAATTTCCTCCCTCAGCTTGGAAAAGCGAATCATTTCCCTGAGTAAGGGTAAGCAGAACTCCTTACCCTGTGCCAGACCCTCCCCAGGCCCTCAGGTCAAGGAGGGCTGTGCCCACCCCTGGGCCCCCAATTCCTAACTTCAGAGTTTACTGCAGATGAAGTTGTAACACAAGTTAATTACATGGTTATCGAGAGATAACGGAGCCACTCGAATGCCGTTTCTGGGCAATTACAATTGTTTCCAACAGAGTTCCCATATTGCAGCCATGAAATAACATGTCGTTTTGCAGTAATTATGTAATTAACTTGTCTCACCGCTCTAGGTTGCACAACAATTAATTCACTCACAATGAGATAGACTCTGCATCAGGCAGCCGGCCTCTGGAAGCCCCTGAGAGCAGAGCCGGCCTTCTAGGAGGACCCCAGCCCTCCTCTACCCACCGCAGACCCTGCTGGGGGTCTTCCCCAGTTCAGCACGTGGTGGAACATGCCAGATCCAACACCAGGGCCCCGATTAAGCCTGTGTCATGGTCCCCGTCCAGGAGGGGGGCTGATCTGTTTCCCAGGGCAGCCACGAGGCAGAGATCTATACTGTGAAGTGCTATGCTTACGAGAGCTGGGGTCACCATGCCAGATGTCCTGACCTGCTGAGTGGGAGACCCTTCATCCAGAAAGTCCCACAGCGGTCCACAGGTGCCTCCAAGAAGAGACCACATGGGCCTTGTGGACATGTGACTGGTGTGGAACCAAAATGAGGGCAGGGGAGCACAGAGGAGGCCAGGGCCTTCCTGTAGCAGGCAGCGGGGCCAGGCTGCTGTGGCTGCTTGGCGCCAGCGATTATGCACCTGGGGAGTACCCCAGGGGCTCCCAAGAAGAGCCTGACACTGTGGCGGTTCAGTGAAGGGCATGAGTGGCCCTGACCTGGTTCTCCTTGGGGATGCAGCCCCACGGAAGATGAGGGTAGGGGGAGACAGGAAGCATCAAGCATGGGTAGCTGGAGGCTGCAGCAGCTCAAGCCTCAGCCCAGGCCACGTGGGTGGTGGCATTGTGCATGGACAGGCATCATATGGTAGCCAGGCACGGTCCTCTCGTCCTCCAGCCAGCCTGCGGGACCCCATCTTTCCTCCCTGTGTTCCTTGGTGTCCTATGTCAGAGATACCCTAATGAGGGGCCTGGGACCCATGGACTATGGCACCTGCTGATGCCCCGCTCCTTGGCCTGAAGCTGAACCAGGTAGTCCCATGTTTGGAAAAAAGTTCAGTTCTAATCTTGACAGTGCTGCATGGCCCATCATGAAATCTCTCTTCTCTCAGGCCTTGCCCCAGAAACTGCGCCCCACATCATGAGATGCGCAGGAGCCAAGGCAGAACCCACGTGAAATTCCTGCCTAGGCAGTCTCATCTTTGAGACGCTTGCTTTTCTCCCTTAAAGTGGTCAGTGATCGTCACAGCCCAGCTGACTGTGTCTGGCATGGGGTGCTCCCAGCACCGCCCATCTAGGGACGCTGGCACCAAGTGAGGATAGATTCAGGACAGACGCTTTGTACTGCAACTGTGCATTACCTTTAAAATTACAGCTGCCAAAAATGAATGACTAAAGATGGGCTGCTGTGAAGATCTGTTAGTCTAGAAAAATACTTGGTCAAGCCTGGTTTAATCATGATAAAATCATCAGATAAAACCATCAGAGAAAATATCATACACACACACACACACACACACACACACACACACACACAGCTCAAGAATGCTAGATGATCAGAAGCCTCTGGACAAGCCTCATCCCTGCACCTGGGATGCAGGTTTCAACAAGGGCAGGAGTCTCTTGCCCCCCAGATGGCCAGATCTCTGAGACTTCCAAGAGTCAAGTAGACTACCAATTGATAGCTCTTGAGCTCCCTCCAGTTGCTGCCATATTTGTCATCCAGCGATAGCCCCTCTTATCAGTTGGTCTGCCCCCAATCTAGCAGCACCTCTGAGCTCCCACCTGCTCCTGCAGCCATGCTGAGCTCCCCTGAGGCTCCACTGGTCTCCGCTCTGGACTGGGGTTGGTGCCTGCGTGAGCTTCACATCACACTTCTTTCTGTGGTTTCTCCTTTTCACCACCTGCACCTGTTTCATGGGACAGGCGACCTCCCTTGCTGGCACTTGCCTCCAGACCCTCTCCTGGGGCTCAGGGCCAGACCTAGGAAGGGGAATGCAGGTGCTGCTGCTCAGGACATCCATCATGGTGCGGGGCAGAGCAAAGGGAGCTTTACTATGCAACTGCCGTAGCAGGAAGAGAAATAGGCTGGGGCCAGGTTTCAGGGAGGAAGGAAATCTGCAGCTCAGAGAGAGAAATGAGCTTTTAAAGCCTGTTTCCCGTGGAGGAAAATAGAGCTGGATTCAAATATTTTGGACTCTCCCAAATGATTTTTATTTCAGAGCAGCAGCCTTCCCCTTTATGAAACATGGTGAAAATTCTGTGCTCTTCCCCCCAATATGAGTTTCTTCCTCTCTAGACCCCCCAGGCTGCACACCTATGCAAGGCTTCCCGTGGGTGCCTCATGGACCTCAGTTCTCTGAGCTTACATGCTCCCAGAGCAACACAACAGCCCAGTCCCCAGACTATCCCAGCGGCACTGAGTGTTGTAGACCTTGTGGCCTTTGCAGGAAAAGCGTGAGCCCCTCAGGGGCTCAGGAGCCTTTTGGCTGCTGGTGGCACTGGGTTGGGGTCTCTGCTTCTTTGGTCCTCGGCCTTCTCCAGGGGTATAACTAGATTCCGGAGAGGAGCTGGTCCAGGGGCTCCTGCCTGGGGCTTGATTTATTCTCTTACCTCCTGGGTCTGCTCTGTGAGCAGAGTCAGGGAGCCCCCAGGAAGCCTCCTGGGGTTTCCTATAGTTCTGGCAAGTGCCGTTTTGTCTCTCAGAGTCTGAAGGTGCTGGGTGAGAGAGGCAGGAACGTTCCTGGCACACCTGTTGTTGTAACAGGTCTCCCGGCTGCCCTTGGGGAATATGGGGCTCTCCCCACAGAGAGGGCTCTCCGGAATGACCCAGGATCCCCTCCTCCTGTCTCTCTCCCAATCGGCCTGCACAGCTTAGGGATCAGAGATGGTGCGCTTACCTGAGACAGAGGAATGGAGAGAGAGAGATGAAAGAGTAAAAGAGGAGGGAAGGAAGGAAAGGGGAGACAGAGACAGATGGGAAGAGATGAGACGGGCCAAGAGAGCAGGGGGAGAAAATAGGCAATAGGTCTGGGAAGAATCTAACTGTGGGAGGCGTGGGGTGAGGACAGCTGTGGCAGCAAAGGGCAGCATGGCATGGCGGTGACTTGTGACCAGGAGCCACATTACATGGGTTCAGACCCGTCACTCCTCTGCGTGGCAGCTGCCCAGCCTCCAGCAGCTCACTTCACACCCATCTTACAGAGGAGGGGCTCCCTCATCTTTACAAGGGGGATATGGTAAGACCTACTCGAGATTGCCCCGAGCCGAGCTTCAGAGGAGTCATCACATGCATGGCACCTGTCCCAATGCAGCCAGCTCACGGTGAATGCCGGAATCTGTAGCTGTTGCTGGAGCACAGGCTTGACCCAACCAGCACTAGGTCTGCCGGTTCTGAGGCCCGAGGCCTTCCTGCAGGAGGCCTGAGCTCCCCACGGCAGCCACTTGCCTTCCCCCCAAGTAAGCTGCTCTCTGGAAGGGGCCCTGCACCCTGGGACTGTGGGGGAGATCAGCCCAGCAGACCAACAGAACAGGCTTTCCTAAATAAAAACACACCCAGCCCCTTCCAACTGCTTGGGAACTCCATTAGGAAGGTGAGATGATTATCCTCATCCCCATTTTATAGCTCAAGAAACTGAAGCTCTAAGCATCATTCTTTGAAGTCATAGAACTTCGTCTGAACTTGGGCCCGGTCTGACTCCAGATTGCAGTCGGGGAATTCCCATGTGAAATGGACCCCTAGAGACTGCCCGTGCACAGGAGTGGGCCTGGGAGGGCACAGGTAGATGATGCCCGTGACAAAGCCCCTAGAAGCCCCACCTTGTCTCCTTTTCTCTCTAGGGCCTACCCCCCTGCCGAGAACATGATCCTTGTGTAAGAGACAGAGAGACAAGAGAGGAAGAGTAAGTGACTCGGGCATGTCTCTCCCACATTGCACACCCTGCCTGAGCCTGTCCATGGGGCGAGGGGTTTCAGATGATGTCATCAGAACAGTGTGGGCCGGAACAGGGATCTGACCCGGTAGCTCGGCCAAAACTCCCTGGGCTGGAGTTTTATTTGTGAGGCAGGCCCCAGAGCACTCAGTCCGCCAGTCCGCCAGGAAGCCAACCTGCCACGTAGAAGCTGTGGTGGTGGGTGCAGAGGAATGGAAATCTTGGTGGGTAAGGCAGGCAGGGTCCTTCTCCGTGTGAGCTTTACAGTCTAGGAGGGGAGACCCATGATAAACAAAGAAATAGATCAATAACAAGCTAAAGATAGCGTGGAGAGATGGGAAAGAGACCTGCTTTATGTAGAATGGGCAAGAATGATCTTTTCTTGCTCACCTTTAGAGTAACCGTCTTCTCTAATGGGCTCACTTTGGGGGAATTGAGGCCCAGACAGGAAGCGATGGACAAGGGCACACTGAGACCAGCCTGGGTTGGGGGCTTGACCTTTTCTGGCCCTCAGCACAACCCAGAGCGGAATCTCCTGCATCCTGAGACCTTCATTCTCCAGGGGTCCCACTTGGGCACACAGTGCACAGAGGAGAGAAAGGGCTGCTCAGCCCTGACATCGGCTCAGTGCTCCTCTCCCTTTGTTTTCCAGATTAACAAGAAATACTATTCCTTAAAATACCAGCACACTGGGCTTGGGTTCTTGGCTGCCATCGCTAGTCTCCCTACCCCATGATGCCACTAACTTGGGATATGTTGGCTGGGCCCACGGTTTTGGAGGATTGCAACCCGATTATTCTGAATGCTGGGAGTTACTGCCCTCTGCAGAAAATGCGCGAAGAACACACTTTCTCTGCAGGCTCAGCATGACCAGTTTTCCAGGAAAAAAAGAGGATTTGCTGTAAAAGCAGGAATTGGCAATGCCCAGAGGGCCAAGGGACAATGGGGTTGGCATGACCAGTCCTCCTTCCCCGTTCTCCAGACTCACTGCCTTCAGCCTGCTGGCCTGTTCTGAGGGGAGGGGTACACCAGGCTTAGGCTCAGCCCTGCTACTGGGCCTTCCTGCTTCCAGGGATCCAGAGGGAAGCCAAGGCAAGTGGGTTTCTCATGGCCCTGCAGCCCAGAGCTGAGATGTGGCATCCCCTGTCTGCTGCCAACAGCATGTACCATGCATGAGGTGCCCCCTGGAGGAAGGCTCCTGCGATACTTCCCAACTTTACCCTGGGCTCTCATGCAGGGCTGGGGATTTCCAAAACACGGCTGACAGTAGAGCCCCTTGCTTCTAGGCTGGGGACAACAGGCCATCATTCACTCCTAGCCTCATAGTGAAGGAGTGGAGGCACTTTGCCCAAAGCAGGTTTGGGTGGGCACTGGTTCCATGGGACTCAGGAGACCCTGGACACCTTCTCTAAGTTCACACAGGCTGGCTGCTCCTCAGCCTGAGACCCAGCTGGCGCACGCCTGTCCTTTACTCCCTCCCCTGCACCTGCCTACTTATTTGGGGCCTATTTGGAAGCTAATCCCTGCATTCATTATGTGACCCTTCCTCCTGTCCCTCTGCTTTCATTAGAGACAAGAGAGCCAATTACCAACCCTTCAGAGGCCCCACCACAGGCCATTTTAGAGTTGACACAGCTCTTTAAATGATTTAAAAATCCTATTTCCCTGCAATGAAATGGGCTACTCTTCCTTCCCTATTAAAACTAATTACTATGCACTTCCCATCTAAAGAGGGACCCTGCTCCTTGTCTTCCCCAGACAGTGGCTCCTCACAGAATCCTTTCCAGGTGGCTGGGAAGGAAGGAGGTGGAGGCATCCGAGGCTCCCAGCCAGACGTCCCAGTGAGTTCAGGAAGGCTCAAGCTGGAGAGTTGGATGGAGAGATGGTGTTAAGGAGGAGGGAGAAAAAGCAGCCCCTTTGGAGCCTCAGTGCTGGAAGAGTTCCCTGCCCAAATCTAAGACTTGCACATGTCCAGTGGTAGGGGGAACTAGCTCTCGGGAGCTCTCCGTGGTCCTGAAGTTTTTGAGCCGGAGCTTTTGGCCTCATGATGAGATGCACAGAGTGAAAGGGGTGGTGGAGAGCACCTCCAAGTATTACGACGTGGGCTACGCCTGCAACAGCAGCACAGAAGCTCATCATCTCCAGAAGCAGCTTGATTCTATAAAGGAAGGCCCCTGCTCAGGCCCCTCTGGCTCCAGGAAATGATGTCAACAGGGACCTTCACTGTGACCCTTGTATTTCCTTCTGCCCCCTGTCTGGGACCTACAAAATGGAAAAACCAAGCTTAAAAAAAAAAAAAAAAAAAAAAAAAAAGACTATCTACAAAGGGGTGGTCTTAATTTTAGCATCTATGTAAGCTTTCCTTTCAAGAATATAATTTTATTTTACAATTTAGCCATTATATTTATTTTAGATCACATAGGGGGATTCCCTAATATTTTTTAACTTGGGGCCTCTAACTTGAGGTCCAGACTTCATCTGGTTCTGTTCATCAGGGGCTTTGCTACATGTTGGAGGTCACTCCCCTTCCCACATTCTGGGACCCCTTGAGTCCCCTCTCCAGGGACATGTGGCAGTGGGCTCTCACTACCTGCTGTCTTCCCACCCCCACCGGCAGTGGATGCATAGCTATGTTTAGCCTGGAGCTAAAAGTGGAAATGAATATAAGAGGGAAGAAAGTAACATGATCTGCCTTCTTGGGGACTGTAAGGCCCTGTAGGGCAAGTACCAGGCTGTGCTCAGCCAAGCAGGACTCAGACTCTGCCCTCTGCCACTGCTCTTGTCTCTGATGGCCCTTACCATCAACAGCACTTTGAAGCATGAGGCACCATCTTCCTCTCCCCTTCTTGCTGCACTCTACCAGTTCTGTAAACCTGGAAGCTTTGCCTTCTGGTCTTTTGCAGGGAAACAGGCAAGGATAAGAACTCCATACAGAAGAATAGGCACAGATTCCAGAGTCCCACAACAGATGTAGGTTCCAGACTCCTGTCCAGTTCCATGGGTGATGTCTAGATCCCCATTACAATTCTGGTTGCCTTTATTCCCCAGAAGAATGCTCACATTTCCACCTACCTCCACTGCCTATCTATAGCCCCTTTGTGTAGCAAAACAATGCCCTTGGGCACAAGAGGCTTTAGAGGGAGGATATCAAGGACTCCTTGCTCCCTGCACACTAAATTCCTGAGCTCATAGGTCTCTACCCTCTGGGAACTTAGCCCCAACAGGGCCAATGACAACTCCCCACACTAGAAAATGTTTCTGCTTATTAAATCAGCATCACCTCCTTTGCTGTACTGTGTCTTGAAGCGTCCCTGGGAGCACAGAGGTTACAGGTGAGGAAATAAAACACATCAGGATGTAGCTGGGTGGTGCGGAGGAGAGAATTGAAGTCAGCTCTTCTGCCTCTTGGGACGGGGAGCTGCTCTGTGGTAGCTCAGGTGCACACATCAATATAAGCAGCGCGTGGTGAGAATGAACAGAAGTGTATTCTGTTGTGAGAACTCTGAAGGATGGGCAGCGCACGTGGAACAAAATACCTGAGAGGAAGCAGATACTGGGTTGCTTGTTGCAGAAAGAGTAGCTGGAGAGATGAGGGAGGCCTTACAGGAATAGGGGGAGGTCTGAAATCTTGACTGGCTGGAACACAAGAGGGGACACTGGCAGGGGAGCGGGCTTGGAGTTGAGGTGGGGGGACAAGAATGCAAAGCTGAACAGAAGAGGTGAAGCCTTGACGTGCAACACTCAGAGCTGTTCTAGGTTCTCGGGCAGGATGTGGCACACAAGTCCTCTGTTTTATAAGTCATGGCCACTGTCAGTATGTCCTTTCCTGCAGGCACACAGGAAACCTCACTGGCCACCACTTATCCAAGTCTACCTTGGTAAGGGCAGTTCTAGCCTGCAGTGAAGAAAGATTGCTGAGAAAGAAGGGTTTTGGTGGTCCCAGGAAGCAGAATTATTTGAGCTGGGCCTTAGATTCATCTGAGTGGAGACACAGAGAAAGGACCCTTCTGGCTGAGACAAAAGCAAGTGCAAAGGCCCAGGCGTGGGACAGTATTAGGGGAGCTCTGGGTACAGCAGGTGCCCAGCTGTGCTGCTAGAAAGAGGGGAGGAGGTGACAAGCAAAAGGGTGTGGTGCATGGAGACACTGGATGGTCTCTCTCTTGGGAATTGGGCACATGATCAAGGTAGGGGTACCCTTTTTGGGGGAGAACTCAGGACCAATAGACCCAAAAGGTTCTGCAGGTGGCAGAGTTCGGCACATGGAGTGACGTTTTTCAATGCCGTCTCTGCCAATAAAGCCAATTATAAGCAGAGATGACCACTCTGTTGGCTAGAAATTGCACATGACCTGGCCCAGAGCAAAGTCCTGTGACTGGTCACTAGGTGTGTCCCCTCAGATTACCGTTATTTAGTGCTCTTTGGGGGCGGTTCTTTAAACAGTTGCATAGTACCATGTCTGAGGCAGTTTTCCATCACAGCCATGGATGAGGTTATGAAAGAATTTATCAAAAGTCTGAACACCACAAAGCATCCTTGATAGCTCTCTGGTGCCCTAAGCAGAAAAAAAGTAGGATTGATTTCATTCATCCCTCCCTCCCACTGTCCCTCCTTGCCTCCTTCTGTTCCTCCTTCCGCCCACCTTTCTATCTGTCCATTGTATGTTGAGCGTCTAATGCAGGGTAAGGCCAGGGAGGCACAAAAGGAATGAAGCGAAGTCCCTGCCCTAAAAAACCTCTCACAGAAAGAAGGCGAGTCCAGAGCCAGCCTGCAGAAAAGTCCTAAGTCAGTGTGGTCGGTGTCCTGACAGCTTCAGAAAAGAAGGCAGAAGAGGTGAGGAAGTTTCTGGGGAAGGACACTTGAACATCAAACAAGGGAGAATGAGCATAGCAGACAGTGGGGAAAGGCCCAGAAGCCGGAGAGGGTGGAGCTTGGGTGAAGGATGGCCCTGAGCTCTGTGGGCCCACACACAGGCACAGAGGTCCTGGAGGAGGGTGGCAGGTTCCCGGCGGGGGCTCTCCTACCCGCCTGGGAAGGTGGGGCTTTGTCCTTGAGGATCAGGAAAATGTCAGAGCTTTGTAAGGGGAACAAGGCATGATCAGATCCGCACTCTTTGAAAGATCACTCTGGGGTGAAATAAAGGGAGAATCAGAAGGAGCAGACACCCACAGTGGGGACACCTGCCGTTTCAATTGCCCAGGTGAGAAATGAGTTTTGCATGACTTCCTCCTCAGGAGCTCCTGCTGGGCTTTTTTTTTATTTTATTTTATTTTTGTATCCACTCAAAAACATATACTAGAACCGTCCTGGGGATGCAGAGGTGAAATGCTCCACTCTGCCGTAGCTTCCAATATCTGCTTTTTTCCTTTTCAGAAAACCCAGCCTCCCAGATCCCCTGTGAGGACCTTCACCCATGATCTGCTCCTAGGGCTTCTACCAGCACAGAGAATAAAATGGCCAAAGGAAAAATGTACACATGGGGCAAAGAATGTTTTATGAATTGAGATGGGCTGTGGCCACCTCCTCAGTCCCCCATTGCCAAGGAAGACATTGGGGGTCATAGAGAGATGAATTGAGAATGCTGCCAAATGTCCCAAATGACTTGGGGAGGGCGGGGGAGGTGTATTTTCTGTGAATGAAGGGTCCTGTGAAAGCAGGGGCAGCGACAAGTCAAACATGTCCTTAGCACAATAATTCTGGGTCATAGTTACTAGACAGAAATAAAAATCAGGGTGCTGGGAAGCATATGCATTCCTCTGGTGAGAATCAGCTTGTTGCAGTGGTGAATTTCTCTTAGCTCTCTCCAGGAGGAAGCAGTGTGTGTCTGGTTGAGAGACTGAACTAGAGAGAGTCAAAGCGTGAACATCTTCTTCTCTCTCGTGTAGACAAGGGAGCATCTCCCTGAGACACCCTCCGTGGTGGACATCTGGTTAAGTCCCAACCCCTGTTCTGCAGATGATCTGTCTCAATGGAAAGGGTGTACAATTATCGGTGTAGGGTGAGTAGATATCCAAGTCATCCCGAGCAGATGAAGGACTTATATTTTTGATTGGACGAGAGGTTTTTCTTTCTTTCTTTTCACTCTGTGAATAAGGAAACAGGTAGCTCTGTTTGCCACCAGAAGCATCTTATGACCACGAAGGGAACCAGGAAGGCTGAATGACACTGAAGAGATAGAATGGAGGAATGGGAACCTCCTAAGTCCTTGACAGCTTCATTACGCTGCTGGGAGTTCATACTTGGCGCCCTGCTATACTTCCGATGTCCCTGTTCTTTAGGCCCCTTGGAATCAGGACTTGCAGTAACTTTCTGTTATTCACAGCTCAAAGCATCTTTACTAATATCCACTCCAGAAGACTCCAGAGGTGAAGGTTTGTTCCCCCTGTACCCCCTTGGTGTGGTACAGGAGCTTTTTGGTTGCATAAAATGTCATGCCACCATCGTCCAACTTTCCATATTGATTTCAGGTGCTTAGCCGAAGCCCTCAGCAGAAAAACTGCTTACACCCCCATCCTCTGTGTCAGGCCTGGAGAAGACACTCAGAGAAGAGGCAGGGCCTTCTCCTTTGTCCTCAGATGGAACGCTGGCGCTGCTTTTGGGCATCACAGCCTGGGCTTTCCAGACATGGGCAGCTCCCCAGGCCTGAGGGTTCAAGGGCCAATTTCCTGATTTTCATCTCAAGAGAATATCATCAGACCCATGTGTGTGCCTCCCCTGAGGGCCAGAAAGGAGAGCCTTGAGCTGCAGGTTCTCTCCATATGTCGCAGTTTACTCAATCCCATCAAGCCCCACATTTCACCCACTCCCTGACCCTGTGTCTTGAAGGGAGGAGCCATGCACAGGCAGGTAGCTCCTGGGAATCCACTGTGCTGGGCTAGAGCCCAGTGGAAGCTCGAGGGCAGTGTCCCAAGGGCTCAAATGGCAGGCAGGCAAAAGCCAGAAGCTGCTGTTCTCCTGCCCTCAGGCTGAGGTATCAGCTAGGAAGGGCTCTGGAAAGCTCTTGAAGGTAGTGTGGGCAGTGCAGCCTGCCCTAGCTCCAAGGCATGGCCTGGCTAGGACCGCCGGTGTGGTGTGGAGTGGGGAGCCTTCAAAGCTGTTCTTCCTCCTCTCCCCTGCCTCGGAAACATGAAAGGGATTCTGATGCCCCATGCTGGTTGCTTTGATACCCTGCCTTACCCACTGAAAAGACCTCTCCCTGTCCATGCTCTCTGTCTCTCCCCTGTGACTCTTGCCCTGTGTTCTCTTTGTTTCTCCCTCTTTCCTTTCCTACATTTCAGTCTCTGTCTCCTTTTGACTCTCTCCCTTTCTTCCACCACCCTCCCTCCTAGGATCTATGTAGCTGAGATACTTCTTCTCAAGTGAAATCTAAGTCACCCTGTGTAAAAGAGTTGGGCTCCGTAGAGAGGCTGCCACAGGGCCTTTGCTGGCACCAGCCAGAGGCTGCCTATCCCCCAGTCTTCTTTCTTAGAAAGGACACACAAGCCTTTTGATACTCGGATGCTCACAGGTGGTCCTGCCTACAGGAGAAATGAAAGCCTATCTGTCATCTGGGAGGCTTCCCCAGGCCCCAGAATAACCCCCAGCCCATCTGCCTATAGCCTAAAACCATCATTATTAGCCCCTATCCATGCACCCAGGGACATCATGTGTGAGTCTCACACTTTCTCTCTGAAGGGCCCCAGTTATCAGAAGGAAGGAGCCTTGGAGGGGTGTGGTCTGCCTTTTGCACAAATTGAGTTAAAGTAAGTCTCATGTTTCATCACATGCAAAAGTTCACACACATCTTCATGATTCCAGTTCATAATACAGCCTTTGTAAGGTATGCTTGTTATTGAAATGTAAACAAAAGTGCTCAAATCAGAAATGCTTAGCCCCAGGGTTTTTCAAAAGAAGCATACCTATGCCACCAGAACCCAAAGGAAAGGAATCTCTTCAGCACCCTAAGAACCCCTAGGGCCCCTTCTAGTCACTATCCCTGAAAGGTAACCTCTGTTCTGCCAGTCCATAATATATGCCTTTCAAAATATGTTTTAAATTCCTTTCTGTGTAGTGAAACTGTTGTTGGTGGGGACCCACCCATACGGGTTCCGTGGCGTTCACAGGCCCCACGATCATGCTGGGCACTGCAGAGGGAGAAGCACAGAGCCTCTTCCCACCCGGTGCTCCCAGCAACTTCAGGAAATGAGGACTAGCCTTACTATTTTTGCCACTTGACGACTAAGAAACTGATATTCAGAGAGATGCGATTTGCCCAAGCCCACTGAGCTTGAGTGAGGAGTTGGGAACGTGAGACCCCCCACCAGCACCCTACAGCCCCAGGGGGAAGAGATTTGCTCCCTGGAGCCTGAGTCGTCCTAGCTGATGAAAGGATTCCTGTTGAGAGCTTGGTAACATCATGTTAGAGACAGAGGGGGCAGGGGGCTGGGGTTTAAGCTAGACTGGCTCCCAGAACACGGACATGGTAATGAGGGCAGGGTCCCAGGCAACCTGATAGGAGGTGACCTTAGACCTCTGAGCCAAGTGTGACCTTTGGCTCCCAGATCCATTACCAGATACTCAAAGGCCCTTCCTTAGGGACAGAGAAGAACGAGACAGGGTCCTGACCCCATCTTGTGGCTGGGTGACCTTGGGCAGGTCTCCTCCCTACTTCTCTCTACAAAAGAAGAAACTGGAAGGAATTTCCCAAAAGGCCTGATGTGGCTTACAGTTCCCAGGGCATCCAGCATAGGACACTGCCAGTGCTGAGGGTCCTGCCAAGGTCACATTAATAGAACAGGGTTCAAAAGCCCTAGAAAGGTAGAGCCAGGGCTATGCAGCCCCACTGACCTCCAACTCGCGTACCCCTAACTCCCTGAAGGAGGCTGCAGCCCAGAGAGGGGGGTCCCTCAGCAAATTCCTGGGCTGTAGGAAACCTGCTTGGGGAAGATCACACCAAATTTTCCTAAAAGTCAAATAACTGGAGAGAGTGATCTTATTAGCTCCTTTACAGTACAGTGAGTCTGAACCTTGGTGGACAGGAGGTGTTGTGGGGAGGGCAGTGACCCCCTGCCAAGGACCTTCTTGCAGGCCAGGCTGAATTCCCAGAGGACAGTGTCTCATGTGTGGAGCAGGACAGGCTCACACTGCTCTCTCCTAGCCAGACCACCTCCGGGCTTTGGACTTTAGGAAGAGAGTTCAGGGTGGGAGAGAGAGGAGAGACCTTGTGGGACAAGGAGCAGCTGTGGCCACGGAGCTGGCTTACCCTGCAGCAGCAGCCTCATGGACATGGTTTCCCTCTCTGTGGAACAGAGAGGTCAAAAGCGAGGGCTCAGGTCTGGCCAAGTGGGCTTTCATGCCTTGTGCTGCAGCTCTCACCAGTGACCTTGCTTCGGTTAGGTTCGGTTATGTCCTGTGTCTGTGCCTCAGACTCCCACCTACATCATAGGGAGAGCGGGAACACTGACCAAGGTGATGTGTGACCGGCCCAGTACTTTGTGGGTCCTAGTTCAGCTACTATCAGATACTATTACGGTTATTGCTGAGTGGCCCTCATGGGGAGAGGGAGAGAGGTGAGAGGGGTGGGGATCGGAGAGAGGAGCCCGCAGACTCTGTAATAAGGATGACCCTTCTTGTCATGAAAGCGGCCACAGTGCCAAGAGCTTCCCGCACGTTGAGGTGTTCAAACAGAGGCTGACTGACCCCTCGCCCTAACTCTAAGGACCACCTTAGTTCTTAGCCAGACTTTTGGGATCCCTTCCATTTTTGTACCTGGGGAGGATGCCCAGGACAGTCTGTCAGTCTGTCCACTGGGCTTCGACACCAGTCCAGAGTGAAGGACAGAGGCAGATGGTGTGGTCCTGGCCGGGGTCTGCAGACGAAGATACAAGAACTCCTTCCTGATTCATCTCTCTGCTCAGAAAAGCCCTCAGAATTCCTCTTTCTGAGCACAAGCAGCAGGATAGGGACAGGGATGAGGGCAGGAAGAGGTGGCTTAATAAAAAATCCCAATAAAGCTCTGCAGCCCCTGGTGGCCAGGGGCAGGTCCTGGGCACAAGCTTTCCTTAGACCCGCCCACCCGGGGGCCCCGACTAATATTCCTGGAGCCTCCACCTGCCCCTGGCTTCATTAACAATGCTGAAGGGGCCGAGAGGTCCAAGGGGGCTCCCCAATGCTGCCTGACAATATTGCTGAGCGTCTACACCAGCCCCACCCCTGCGCCCATACCCAGCCCCCCCAACTCCAGACCCTCTGCTGAGGAATGGGTTGGATTCAATCAGCCATTTGCCTGTGGGACCTTCCAGGTCAACTTATTACGGGCAGACGCCAGCTCCAGGGAGTCAGGCAGCTCGGGCGTGGAATTCGGAGTGAGGACTCATTTAAAGAGCAGCTGACATGCGCAAGGCTGGGGTTCAGTGCCCTCAGAGCCCACCAGATCCAAGGTAAGCTCTAGCTAGGGAAGGCCGGGCTGGGGTAGGTAAGGGCAGAAACGTAGGCACTGCCTTCCCGGTCAGAGCGGCCTCCCTCCATGGGGAGCTCCAGGTGGGATGAGCTCAGGCCTGGTTCCCTCTACCTACCCCCTACCATAAGGAGCTGGGGCTGAGAAAAGCTAAGTCTGGCCAGGTTTGAAGACAGCCAAAGGCCCAGTGCAGGACCGCAGGAGAGTGCTAGGCCCTCCTGCTGCCTTGGAAAACAAGGGAAAAGGAGTGCAGTTCGGCTTAAAAAGCAAACCTGTGAAACAGAGCCAGGCCCCCTCCCTCTCCCTCACTCCAGCATTAGCAGGAGGGGCTGAAAACATTTGTTCAGAGAGGGGGTGGGGTGAAAAGCCCTAAGTGCTTCTGCTTCCTTTTTTTTGCCAAATCATGCAGAAGATGCTGGCAGCTGCAAAGATTCAATTATGCACAATGCGAAAAATCATTTACAAAAATAATGGCACTCGAAAAAAATGGCCTCTCCAGAAATGGCGTGGAACAATAAATCCGTTAATTAGCTAATTAATATTCAATTGGGGTCAGTGGGCTTAATAGAACCTTTCTTGGAGACCCAAGAAATTCTAAACTGCCGCGAGGCGCCTGCCCAGTGCCATTATCTCAGGCGAGCAGGCCCTTATCGGGCCGCCAGCTGTCCCCGAACAATGCAGGCCCTTATCAGCTGGGGCAGCCGCCCGGCCGCTCGCTTGGGCTCCCTCCACCCAGAGGAGCACGCAGCCTCTTGGTAATTGATATATGGCGCAGCTTTGTCTGAGGCTGTTTGCTCTGCTGGTATTTAAGGCAGCGCAGGCCCCCTGATTGATTGCCATTGGCCAAGTGTCTGCCGTCAATGACAACCTGTCAATGAGGGACCAGCCAATGACGGTGGCTAACGCTCCTGATGCCCTGGCCATCTGGGCCAGGCGGGAGGCCCGACACGTGGCAACATGACCGGCTTGGGTTTGGCTTGAGTTGGGTTGCCTTCCTCAAGTGGGAACCCAAGCCCTCATAGACTTGGTGTTTGTGCAGGTGACCAGCATCCCCTGCCTTCCGTCAAGAGGGTGGACCGGACTCTTGCTACTCTAAATGGAGTCCGTGGTCTTGAAGCATCCATCGCTGGGAAGATTGCTAGAAACACGAATTTTTTCCTCCCCCACCCCACCCCCCAGCTCCTGGATCTCCTGAATCTGACTTTCTGGGGATGGGGCCCAGGAATCTATGTTTTATCAAGCTCTTTAAGTGGTCCTAATGCGTGAAGTTCAAGAAACATTTGACAAAAGCAGAGTTTCCACTCTGGCTGTGTCTCAGAATTACCCAGGGTGGGGAAGAATTAGCTATGCACATTGCTGAGTCCTGCCATAGAGAGTCACGTTCCCCTCACCCACAGAGAGCAGCAGGGGGCACGAGGCAGTCTGGGAACACTAGGACTGGCCCGCCAAGAGGCAGTGGAACAGGGTGCCACAGTCATGGCCTGTTGGGGGTCCGTCTAGTAGGGAACAAGGCCGCACACGTCCGCCAGGGTGGTCAAGCTCTCTCTCTTCAGGATTTGGGCTCCAGAGAACCCATCTGGGAGCCATTGTGTATTTAAAATGCATTTTCTACAGAGAATGATGTTCCCCGTGGAAGGATGGGCCCCCAGGCTAGTCCCCAGATAACCCGTAGCAAAGCTGAAACTCAACACTTGTTCTTAGCAGGGGGCGCCACGGGCCAGGGAAGGGAGGAGAAGGAAGTAGAGAAAGGAAGATCACGGAGAGGGGATATATCTGTTCTCTTCCCAGAGCCCACACCCCAGCTTTGGACTGTGCCTACTTCCTAGTGGACACGGTTTCCTTGGTGTCCTACATTCCCAGCCTGTTCTTCCTTTCTCTTGTCGCCCCACCACCCGTCCTCTGTCACTGCACCTGCCCAGGTCAGCCCAGTCAGGTAGGGCTCAGTGTTCCGTAGCTCCCCGCTCCCACCCTTCCCCCAGCTCAGACCCACCTGTCCAGAGTCACCGGCATCAGGGAGCCGCTACGGGCATCTCTGCACGTGAAACAGCAAGCCCGGGTCACTGAGGTAGAGGGCTTTAGTTGGATGTGGCCTCGGAGGCAGCCTAGGATGATGAAGTGGGTAGGATCCTCCCATGATTTTACCCCCACCCTCTCTTGGGCGCTACATGGGAGTTAGTCAAGCCGTAGGATCCGGGAGGCCTTAGGTAGGACACCAGGCATAACCCAGCTCAGGCTTAATGCCCCTGATCCCATGAAGTCAGGGAGGAATCTGTACATCACAGATCTTGATGGCAGGAGTTCAGGCCTGTGCTCCTGAGAGAGCTGAGGCCAGCGGCAAGGAGGGTTAGGCCCTGAGAGGCGACAGGGCCCAGCCACCGAGAGGCAAAGCTGGGCTGGGCAGAGGGCAGCTCTAGGCATAGGTAGATGGCATCCCTGAGCAGATGACCCAGTGGGGCCTTGGACCAGTTAGGATGAAGTGATCAGCCCTGGGACATGAGGCAGGCACCAGATGTGATACTGAGTGAGCCAGAGTGACATCTGGGCCACCTTGAGGCTGCGGCCCACTGGTGGCTTCAGTGGTTGATGAGAGAGGAAGGAAAGAAGCCAAAGAGGTGGAAATTCCTTCCTCTCAGCAGTTCCTTTGTTTTTCATGTGACTCCACAGCAGCAAAGTTTCAGGGTGCTGCTCCTCTGGGGTCATTCCTGTCCTGAGAAGCAGGTGCCCTTAGGGCACTGACCTCTGTGTGGGAGGATTAACAGCTGCCCCAGGCCTCTGGGGACGCTCATCCACATGCTCTGTCTGAGTCACCAGAACACAGCAGGGAAGGAGCATCGTTCTCAATAATCTTTTCATTGGTGCCCTCCCTGGGGCTCCTGGTAACTCAAAAGGCTGTTGAATGACATCAAAAGCAGTCATCCATCATCCATCATTCTGCTAGGTTCTGCCATCATTCTGCCATTCTCATATGTTAAAAGACCCTAATGAGAAAAATAACCTTCCATTAAGTAAGCAAAACACTGATTTAGGAACCCATGGATTAGCCCAAGCCCCAATCTACCAAGTTAGCAAGTAACTTCTAAAGCTTCACAGCATGTAAAAAAGTCCGTTCCTTCTTGTACCAATGTGTACACACATGACTTTTGCCCTCATAGGGCTCCCTGGCCCCTCACTGAGCAAGTATGTTCCTTTGGACACCTTGGATTTGACTCATCTTGTCAGATCTTGGGACTGGGGGCAGAAAAGTAGGCTAGAGTCTTGGCCCCATCCCCTCTGAAGAGTGAGCATGTGATCCCAGGGTGTGGGTTCTGCCTACACAAGATGGTGCAAGAACAAGATACCCCTATCCTCCTCAGTCAGATTGAGTCTGTTTTGTTTATGTTTCAGGAGGCTACTGGACACCAGTCCCCCTTTGAGAGGCTCCCATTGCCCGCTGGGGGAGAGAGAGACAGCGAGTCTCAGAGACAGCCTTGGGAGAGGCAGAGAGACATCAAGAGTGCTGGTTGGTTTGTGTAACAGTGAAGGGGAGCTTAATCATTGGTTAAATTATCTGCGACTCTCCTTTGGCTGCCACAGAGACTTCCTGTGTCTATGATGACGGATGCCAGGATGGGAGTGGTGATGGGCTGGGACCCTGGAGGTTTTCCTGACTCCAAGTTCTTATCCTGATCTTGAGTCTTTGGTTTCCTGCGAGTCCACTGTGGGCTCGTTCTTGAGCAGAGGAAAAACTTTCCAATCCCCTCTGCCTCTTCTACTTGAAATCCCGAACTATTGGGAGCCTCAGCCCAGTATCTACCCCAACTTTATAGATGAGGGAACTGGGCCTCAGGGTGTGTCTGTGTACACACTATAGCCAACCAGACAGGTGCTGGGCTGGGCCTCCAGAAACAGCCCTCTACCCTTTTTCAGTTCTCTACCTCCTGCCCACCTCTACCTCCCTCCTTCCCTCACCTGTCTCCATTGCGGGGGAGTCAAGGCCCCACCACCCAAGTAAAGGAAGCTTCTGCTCACCTGCAAACCAGCCACAGGAGCAGGAGGCCCTGCGTGCGCCTGCGGAGTTTGGAGCTCCTTCAACTTGCGACTAATTGCAGAGAGGCAGTGGGCGGGCTCTTGGCAAGCGATTAGCTGTCCCACTGCATGAATAATTTGCATAGAAAATGCTTTATTTTGGCAATCTATTAAAGGGCCCACAGTGCTGTGGCTTATCTCAGTCTCACAGCAAGGAGAAGGCTTGGCTATCTCGTTAAGTTCTGTTGATGCATAACAATTTGAAATGGGCACAAGCTAGTATGACATTTAAAGATGCCTTCACTTAATTATATTACACAAACATGGGGTTGTTTATCCTTGGGAATAAAGTCTTTTTGAAGTCAAAGTTGGCATGTGCATAAAGGAGGGCATTTTAACTGATTTTTCAAGAGGGGGGCCTTCTCACTTCAAACTTGGGGGGTTGCATTTCCCTAGGGCCTCATAACACAGAGGGTTCTGTGGCTGAGATGCAGACTTTGAGATTGGTTCTCTTGTTCTTCTTCTCTGGGGGTGGCCTACAGTTTGGCACTTAATACAAAATCGTGGAAAGGAAAGCTTATTAGAGCAAGGAAGAGACTCACTGTGTGACCTTGGGCGAGCCCCTCCCCTTCTCTGAGCCTCTGCGGCCTCCTGTGCAACACGAGGGGTGGGACTTTCTTGCTCTAATGCAATAATTGGTGAGCCACAGTGTATTTTTGCCTTCTCTTTGCCTCTCATCCAGTTGACTCTGTAAATAGAAATACAGCCTCTTTGTGAAGAGCCGGAGGGAACTCAGGGTCCCGATCATGCTCTTTCTGAGGACCAGAAACATGTGAGGAAAGAGAGATTGGGGGAAACTAGGAAGGGGCTTGAAGCTGCAGAGCTAGGGGGATGTTTCTTGCTCTGCTGAGCCAGAAGGCCCTGGGAGACTATGGAGCTAGCAGCCTTGCCTCACTTCCTTGAAAACCAGGAACTGGGCCCTGGCTGGAGGGAATGCAAGGAGAAGCCCTAGGGGCATTGAGAAAATTCACAAAGCCCAAGAAGCCTGCTTTGCCCACAAGGTGCTCAGGGAAGAGCTTACAGACACAAGCTAACTCTTCACCTCTGAGCATTAGAGCAGAAATCAGTGCAGCTGTGGGAGGCACTCTGGACACAAGGTTAGGTGGGATGGTTTCTGGCAGGGGGAGAGCCTTTGATGTTTCCAATGATAGTGTTGCCTGAGTAGGTCTTTCAAGAGAATAAGATGCAGAGAAAGGAAGGCTTGTCCAGGGCCCTGCCTTCCAGGCTCTGTGTTATTCCCAAGTTAAGCTTTTTGGAAAACAGACTCTCAAGTCCCCTAGGACTGAAGGCTGAATTCTCCAAAGCTCAAAGACAGTATGTTCCTACTCTGCCTCTTCAAAAAATAGATTTGTGATTAATGGACATATTACCTGTGATTAAGTATAGAGACAATTCCCATTCCATTATGACTTCCTAGAAACAAAACTCTCTTAAAGTAATTGAGAGAGTATTAATTAGCATTAATAGTTAGACTTTTATGTGTGTCTACACACATAAAAGTGTGTACCACTTCGAATAAAACCCAAGCAAATGCTAACTCCCAGACACCATTAGGTAACTCCTTGGCTAGTCACTAATTGTTGGTCAATGCCTGCTTTAACATGATTGTCCCCAGTCTTGAGTAAAAGTAATCCATTGAGTATGTCAGTCTTGAGTCAAAACCTTCCTGGTGGTTGCTAGAAAGAGTGTCATCTCCAAATCTTAGCACTAGACAATCAAGGTGGGGGAAATCACTCACTGTTAGGCTTGTACCATATGGATAATAAGAAGCAAGGTTGCTACTCCCTGATCACTTGTTCTGAACCAGGCCCCATGCTAAACTCTTTGTTAGGCTAAACTATATGAAATTAGTGTTTCTGTAGTTCAAAAATAGCCACTGGTGGCCACATCAAATGACTCAACCTAATATCTCATTTAATCCTTACCATCCCCTTACCATTATTATTACTCCTCTCATAGTACACATGAGGAAAATGAGGCACAAAGAAATTAAATAATTTACTCAAATTACAGAGCAAGTAAGTGAGGCTGGATGCCATTAGCCTTGATTCCATATGCATCTAGGCCCGACAGTTTACCTCTTACCAACATGTTCCCATAAGTATTTCCCATGTTTCAATCAATGGCCATGCTTAAACTGAAACTGGTACATATTATGTGCTCAATTAATGTTTATTGAATGGACAGATGATACTACTGAACCATTGAGCACTTGGCCAAGGATCCTCACATTCTCTTTTCTTCCTCTACCGCCCCCACCAGGTTCTTTCCCAGAGTGAAATATAGGGCCAGACATGGCTTGAAAGGTAGGGTGGGGTGGGAGGATTGACCCCAGAGCTACATGGCTATCAAGGCAGAACATTAGAACAGGGATTCATTTGGAGAAGCAGAGGAAAGAGGGTAAGCAGAACCATCATGCCATGAACCACTGTGATTAGGCTAAGAAGCAGAGCCTCCCTGAATCTGGAATCCCCCTCTAGATATAAAATGTCCACTAACATCAGAGAGTCCTTGTGTCACATCCATCACTTCCTGAGTACTTAGAGTGCTTTCTTCCTGAGCCCCGGGTCTAGTCTCTGGGCTTGAGTCAAATCTTCCCTCTCAAAACCACCTAAACCTCAGCTTCTCTTAACATTGCCTTGTGACCATGCCCAGGATACTGAGGTTGGACATATGTAGTGGCCAGCCATGGAGGACAGGACAGGCAGGTGATTACCAATACAGAAGATCCACATGGCACCCCATGGTCCCATGCATAGTATAAATTAATGGGTGGTACTCTAATTTATGTATTTATCAATTTTTGACCAAACATAACTAAGAAATTGAAAACTCTAAGATGACACATAGATGCACAATAATCATAGCTCCCCTATTGAATAGCATCCAATAACAAAAATTGTTGTAGTTAGCATAATTGTTGCTTTCGGTTTTGCATTGAGCAGTATTTTTGAAAGTGATGGATTAATAGATGCTGACAGCGCACATTGCCCCCCCTTTGGGCAGCAGCCACACTGCACACAGTGATGGTTATAGAAGTCCATGGTGACAGGAGGCGCTTGGTGAAGCTGGAAATTCAGATTCCAGACCATTTCCTCAAGGCCCAGAGGGATGGGTGCAAAAGGAGAAACAGCTAATCCCTGGGAAATGGCAGATGCTGGAAAATCTCACCTTCCTTGGGCCTAAAACCTCCAGATCTGGATCATGACTGAGTCTTCTGAAGAAAGAAATCCCATTTCATTCAATGACTTACTTGGCATTTCCATACTGCCCTTATTGAGCCCTGGGGAACTACACAGAAGTGTGCCACTCTCATGTTTTTCCCTCAAGGAGCTTGCATATTTTGCCTGGCCATAACCTGATCTGGGATGCCATGTGGGCTCAATACCATTACCATTGCAGTCCTAACCCTATGCACCATGTTTTATGATCTGTAAAGTTCTTTCAATTCATTAGCTCATTTAATTTTGCAATGACCCTATAAGGGCAGAGATAATTATTACCAGGGGAAACTGAGGCCCCAAGAGTAAGTGACCTTTCCAAGGTCACTCAACAAATCAGTGATGATGAAGGGACCACAACATCTATGTTTAATTTTGAGCCTGGAACTTGTCCCACAAAAGCACACTACCTCCTGAGATGAGGTGGGGGGAAGAGGAGAACCCTGCTCTGCCAGGATTGAGCTGGTGTGGAACAAAAAGGGTAGAATTGATCTGGCCTTTGGGACCCACACAGAGAACATGAGTCTTCATGAAGACAGTGTGCAAACAGGATGGAAGAAAGTAACAAATGGACAAATCCTCTTCCAGACATGCCTACACCTGCATGAGTGGCCCTGAATCATTTATCATGCATTTAACAAATATTAGCCGAGATCCTACAGTGTGTAAGACACTGTCCTACAGAATATCCTGGATGTGGAAGACATCCTATTACAGTCTCCCAACTCTGTCCTCTCCCTTCTTCCATCCTCAGTCAGTCACAGCCCAGAACAGGGAGGCAGAGCATTGGTACCACGGACAGCTCAGAGCCCGTAACCGTGAGAGCAGTAGGCCAGGAAGGCACACACCTGTCCTTCCTTGGGAACAGCCTCATTTCCTGGTCTCACCCTAAACCCCTACCTTTTTGGTGTGTGGCATCTAAAGGCCACAAAAGATGATCTGGATGTTCCAGGCTGCTCAGAGAAACCACCCACTGCCATTCTTCTTTGCTCTTTCCTCTGCTTTTCCTTGTGAGATCATCTCATGCGACTCTGTGCTCTTGCTTTTACACTGCAAACTCTGATCCTGCCACTAACCCTCTAGGCTTCCAGGTTGTTCTGGGTGTTTCCAGTGCATCGACTTTGATATTTCCTAAAATAGGGACTGATGTAGCTTGCCCCTGCCCTGCCTTGGATGGGAGCTCCCACATGGTATCCAGACCCCCTTGTCAGTCATGTGATTGTGTTTCCTTTAGGCTAAACCTAAACAGACAATCGGGGTGGACATGTCTTTGAAGTGACTCACTAGGAGGGGAAAGAAAAGCTGGCGTTTAGGGTGCCTGGGTGGCTCAGTGGTTTGGGCCTCTGCCTTCGGCTCAGGTCGTGGTCTCAGGGTCCTGGGATCAAGTCCTACATCAGGCTCTCTGCTTGGCTGGGAGTCTGCTTCCCCTCTCTCTCTGCCTGCCTGTGATCTCTCTCTCTCTCTCTCTCTCCCTCTCTGTCAAATAAACAAATAAACAAATTTAAAAAAGAAAAGCTGGTGTTTGAGAACCAGCTTGAGCCAACTGACAGAGGTTGCAACTTGTAATTCATAGAAAAGGTCATCAAAGGAGTTTCCCTATCAATTTTCTTATTCCTTAGGGTTTTCTGATATGAGTGAAGTGAAGGAAGATTTGAGGACAGGGAATCAATTCTGAAATAGTTTCTGTGGAAAGCAGGAGACAGAGATACTAGGAACTGACAGAGGGAGGGATGGACAGAGATGAGGGCTCGGCAGAAGGGAGCCCATAGTTCCTAGGGTTCTGGTCCTTGTGTTTGGGTAACTGTCTCCAGTAGTACTCAGCTCTCTGCATGCAGAGAAGATTAGGATAAGGAGTTTATTAACAAGGGCGGTGGGAAACCAGAGGTCCAGGAGTTCAGTGTGTTGACAAGCCCCTGCTCTCTAGCCTAGCAAAATCCTCCACTGGGGATTCCAGAAGTCATTGTTTTCGTTCCCATACGCGCACTGCCATCTGCTGGGAGGATGGGGGAGCAATCCAGAGGCCGCCTGGCACTAGGGCCCAAGCCAGAATCCCTTGCTAGTCCTAGCCCCTCCGTCTTCAGCTTCCCTCCCTTCCTCCTTGCCTGCTTCCTCTGGCCTCCCAAGCCCTCTCTCACACCCCATCAGAGTACTGATCCCTCTCTGGCTTGGGCTCCTCTCCCCCGACTCTCCTCCCAAGCACGGAGGCACAGGCACAGAGCACGGTCGTTGAGGCACATGGCCTTTCAGGCAAGACAAGTTTCTCTGTCCCCTCCATCATTCTGGACCGGGCCAGGCAGAAAAGAGGTGGCCATGCGGCCTGCCTTGTCACAGGTCAGGACAGGAGGCTACATGGATGTGCTCTTTCCAGTCTGCCTGAGTGTTGTCAGCCCAGAGAACCAGGCCTGTTTCAAAGTTAGCTGCACTAGAGAATGGCCCTCTTGTGATCCCTGAGAGCAAAACAGGGAAGTCAGAGCCACGTAGAGACCACCAGAAAGAAAAGACCCTCTGAGTCTTCCCATCTGAATCCCCATTTCATGGATAAGAAAATTGAGGCCCAGAAATAGAGTGTATCACACTGCCCCGCCTGATGAGAGGGACTATATTAAAGCATATTCCTAAAGGACTCAGAGGACATCTAGTCTAATCCTCTCTCTTACAGGTGGGGGACACCAAGGCCTGGAGGGTAGCAGGAGGGCGGGGGTGCCAACCTGCTCCAGGCTGCGATGCTAGTTAGTATCTTCCCTGTGTTCTTTTCGTGCACCAGACTGCCCCATTTTGAAGATGTCAGCTCCTGAAGGAGGATCTGCCTGAACACAGGAGGGCTATGAAGGGCGGGAGGGGGAGGGGGCGTGGGGCAGGGAGGCTGCCCAGACTTCTGGAAGAACGCTGAGACAGCTGCCCCTGGCTGCCCAGTCCTGCTGCCGTGTTCCCACCCTCTCTTTTGCTGCTCAGAGCAAGGCCAAGGTAGGAGGCTTATTTATTCCTGTGCCTTTATTTATGCATCTTTTATTCATTCACATCTTGTCAGTGTATATTGTTTACATTATAAATCATATGTATTCCCACACTTCTTCTTAAGCAAAAGGCCCAAGAATACAGATTGTTGCAAAGCTGTGAAAACGGTGGTGGGGGCGGCACCATGCCTCCACCTGCCTCGGGCCTCCTGGGGGGGTGAGAGGGTTTGCTGTGGAAAGCCCTCCTTATGGCAGGCTGAGGGCTGAGACCACCCAGGGCCTCCCCAGGCCCCCACTCTGTGTGGCATGCACATCTCCCTCTCAACAGGGGGCACAGGAGAAGAAAGAGGGATGAGAGAATTTGGGGGGTTCTAGAGGGAAACCTAAGGATGGCATTTTCCCCCACACCCTTTCCTGAGATGGCCCTGCAGAACTGGGCTGGGACACAAGCTGCCTGAAGCCATCTGAAGGGAGTAATTCAAATCCAAGCTAGTCTGTAGGGAAAGCCTTAAGCCACCCGAGAGATGGTTGCAAGTGCCAAGACTGAAGGAAGAGAAGCAGATTTGTGAAGGAGAGATGGAGCCAAGAACTGGTAACCGGGGAGGATTGGCATTCAAGCAGAAGTGGGTCAGGAGCAAATGCAGTAGGCTCTGGAAGGGCCTGGCAGCCAATCACGGTTTGCATCTGCAGGCTCCCCTAGGTGAGTGTGAGGGCCTGGAGATCTAGTCAGACTAGAGTTGGAAGAACTGGACTGAGCATATGGGTCGTGCAGCTGTCAGACTATAGACAATGAGCCCTAGTACATAGATCTCTGTATTGTGTACCAAAACCTTGGGATGTGTCTAAAGCTATACTCAGAGGAGGAGTCATAGACTCAGATGCATTATTAGACAAGATGAGTAACCAAGAGCTAGCACAACAGGCAAAGCCCAAAAGTGTAGTGGCTTAACACCATAAAGGTTATTTCTTGTTCATGCTACATGCCTGTTCCAGTTACTTAAGGAAGCAGGCTGATAGAGAATCTTCCATCCTGTAGCTGGACCATCTGGAACACATAGCCTACAAGACTATGGTAAAGTGGAAGGAGGAGAAGGGAGAAAATATACTGGCTCATAACTATTCCAATTGAGACAAAATATATACTATTTCTGTTCACAACACATTGGCTAGAACTAGTTACATGACTGATCCCAAATTTTAAGAGACACTGTGGTATGTAGGGGAGGAGCACATATATATCTAGTGAGCACTGTCTCAGCCACATCAAACAAGAAACAATTAAAATAAATGACTTAAGCATCCAACTCAAGAAACTAGAAAAAATAAAATCATCCTAAGAATAGTAGTAAGAAGAAATTAATAATAAATAGAAATTCATCCATTAAGAATAACTTATTAACTTCCCAGCTGATGAAAAGACCAAAAAAGATGAATTACTACTTAATCAGATCAAAAAAGAAGCAAAGGAGCCCAAATAGACAAAGTAGGGAAATAACCACAAATATGTAGAAAATTAATTATAATTTTAAAATTTTACAACTCTATGTTAATGTACTTTAGAAACTGTGTGAAATTGTTTCTAGGAAAATGATAGTACTAGAACTGGCTGAAGTTTATTAATAATCATGGAAGATATTGAGAAAAAATATTTTTAATTAATTTATTTATTTTCAGAAAAACAGTATTCATTATTTTTTTCACCACACCCAGTGCTCCATGCAATCCGTGCCCTCTATAATACCCACCACCTGGTACCCCAACCTCCCACCCCCCGCCACTTCAAACCCCTCAGATTGTTTTTCAGAGTCCATATTTTAATGATTTTCTCATATGTATATATGCACACACACACATACACACACACACACACCCCTTCACAAGTGAATTCATTCAAATCTCTGAGGAACAAATAATTCTGGAGTTAAACTGTTCTAGTGCATAAAAAGGAAAGGAAATCTCCAAGTTATTTGTTACAGAGCTAATAAAATATTGATAGCACAACTGGACAAGGCAAAGCAACTACCACAGATTAATCTCATTTTGATAACAAAACAAAAATCTTAAATAAAATATTAGCAAATAACACTTAGCAGCATGTTTTTAGATAATATATAATTACCAAGTCAAATTCAAAGCAGACACAATTATCACTGCCTACTACCAAAACTCCTAGCCAGAGGTGAACTGGTATAGAGGCAGAGCTTAAATGGGGGTCATGAGATCATAGTAAGGAAAACCTGTGACTTTAGGATCCCTGCTGTGAGCCTTTGGGATCTCCTGAAAGCTGAAAACCTATGGAAAACAGGCACCTAGGGCAGGAGAAATAATGCTGAGAGGCTGTTTGCCATGACTTGCTTGAATCGAAGCTATCAACTGTCTCAGCTCTCCCCTGTCCCCACACTATTCTTCAACAACCCACTCAACTGTAGGATGAGATACAACCAGCTGGAAGTCACATGGAACCTTAGCAAAGGGTGGGAGGTAGGGAACATAAAAAAAGAACATAAACAAAAAAGCAGATGACGAACATACATTTCAAGAAGAACTAAGCAAAGGAAGGATTCAGACAAATAACTTTCTATAGCCTTCATTAAATTGTAGATCACATGATCTCTAAAGAAAAGTACAGAGAAGAGACACAAAGGTATAGAGAAGGGTTTATAGGATAGCAAATAATAAATAATAAGGTAGCAAAAGTCAAGAGAATAAATGGAAGCAAAAGAAAATAGAGACAGTGAGGGAATATTATAGAGAGCAACCTCACATTAGAAGCAACAAATAACAGTGAAAATACAGCCAGAGTCACCCAAGATAAAGTGGAACAAAAATAAAAATAAAAACATGATTATGAAGAGGTTGATAGATAAGGAGGACTAAAGAAATCCAATATATATAACTGGTGTTTCTTAAGATGAAAATGTCCCCAAAGAAAATTAAAAATACCTTCTTACCTATCTTTCACATGTTTTTCTTCTCCCCTGCACTGGTCTATCTGTATTTATGCTTAGAGATTTCTGAAATAATGTTCATCAGGAGTTATAGATGGTTCCTTCCAGGTGGTAGAGATAGGAGTGAATATTAACTTTTTTCTTTGTGTCCTCTATTATTTTACAGTAAACATGTGTTAGTTGCATAAAAACAAAATCAATATATTTAAAAAAGAAATTCAAACAATAAAAACCTACAGTTTTGAAATGTCAAGAATTAAAAGCAACCATATGTAAAAATTAACTCCAAATGTGTAATGGTCCTAAATATAGAACTCACATAGAAGAGAAACATAGGAGAAATTTTTCTTAACCTTGGGTTAATCAAAGAGTTCCTATGGATGACACCAAAAGCACAATCCAGAAAAGAAAATATTGGTAAATTGGACTTCATCAAAATTGAAACTTGTGCTCTGTAAAGCATACTGTTAAAAGAATGAAAAGATCAGCCCCAGGTTAGGAGAAAATATTTGCAAATCATATACCAGACAAATGACTTGCAACCAGAAAATTTAAAGAACTCTCAAAATTGAACAATAAGAAAGCAATTCAGTTGTTTAAATGGTAAAGGTTTGAATAGAAACTTCGACAAAGAAGACATGTTTATGACAAATAAACACATGAAAAGATGTTCAACATCACTCATCATTAGATAAATATAAATGAAAACCACAATAACATACTAGTATGTACAATTCAGATGACTAAAGTTAACAAATGAAAACTGACCATATCAAGTGCTGATGGGATGGGGAGCAACTGGAACTCTCTTCCACTCCTGGTAGAGATACAAAATGACATAGCTCTCTGGAGAAAATAGTGTAGCAGTTTCTTTAAAAAGTGAAACTTGGGGCACCTGGCTGGCTCAGTCAGTGGAGCATGAAACTCTTGATCTCAGAGTTGTGAGTTTGAGCCCCATGTTGGGTGTAGAGTTTACTAAAAAAAAAAAAAGATTAAGAAATATAAATAAATAAATACAGAGTGAAACATACATTTGCCTATGTCCTGTGAATGCCATTATTTTTTTAATCCTAAAAAGATGAAAACCTATGCTCACACAAAAACCTGTGCATGAAAGTTTATAGGAGTATTTTGTAATCACCAAAACCCTGAAACAAAACCCAAATGTCCTTCAATAGGTGAGTAAACTGTGCTCTATCCACACAATAACAATAGAATACCACTCAGCAATAAACTATTAATACACACAACCTCATCAATGAATCTCAAATGCACTCTTCTAAGTGAAAGAACTCAGCCTCAAAAGATTACATACTGTATGACTCCCTTATTTTGGAAAGGGCAAAAATATAGAAACAGAGAATAGATCTGCAGTTGCCTGCAGTTGATACAGGGAGAGGATCTGACAACGAAGGTGCAGCACATGGAAATTCTCTGGGATGTTGGAATTGTTCTGTATCCTGTGTGAGGTGGTGGTTAAAAGGATCTGGGTATATATAAAACTCAGGAAAAAAGTGAATTTTACATTTGTAAATTTAAAAACTTAAAGAAGAATCCCCAGTGAACATTCCATGTTCCACATTCAAAACCTGGAGGTGTATGAACAGCTGTATCAACCCATACAGAGGGGAGAGAGTATAAAATAATGCTTGGGGGCGCCTGGGTGGCTCAGTGGGTTAAGCCGCTGCCTTCAGCTCAGGTCATGATCTCAGGGTCCTGGGATCGAGTCCCGCATCGGGCTCTCTGCTCAGCAGGGAGCCTGCTTCCCTCTCTCTCTCTGCCTGCCTCTCCATCTACTTGTGATTTCTCTCTGTCAAATAAATAAATAAAATCTTTAAAAAAAATAAAATAAAATAAAATAAAATAATGCTTGGAACTACTGGTTTCCAAGACTTTATGAAGATGTGAGTCTGGGCTCTTGTGGTGACATGAGCTGATCCATTAACATAGCTGCATCAGTTTCACAAGAAAAACAAAATGAAACAAAAAAGTAAAAGAAGACCACCCAAAGTACTACAAATACAAAATAATGACCATTTAAAAAAAAAAAATACTGAAAGCAAGGCTACTGAGGGGGAATTTCTGCTACATACCAGTTTTGGCATCCAGTCAATGTCTTCCTTTTGTTTTGGTCACACACTATTGAGAAGATTCTGACACCTAGAAAAATGTAGTGCAAATGGCAACATATTTCGAGTTCAGCATGCAGCCCCAAGATAATCTTTAATTAACCTCAGAAACTTGAAAGAGAATAGAAAACTGGTATGGTTTGTTTGTTTCTAACAGAACATCAACAAAGGTATGTGACTGCTTGCATTCCTTATTAAACAAAGCATTACAAATGGAGAACCCCAAGCTTCATCGTGTTTTATGGACATATTTTTTAAAAATCCAAATATATTTATAGAAATGAAAGAAGAATCATTATTCCTAGGCTCTACTTGTTAAAAAATCAGTTAACATGACAGTACAAGTTAACATATCAGGAGTTGTCAATATATTCAAATTTAATCTATACTCCATTTGAGTATGTGTTACTCTAATTATAGTTAAAAACATATTTGAAAAAAAATTAAGAACAGGGGTACCTGGTTGGTTCAGTGGGTTAAAACCTCTGCCTTCCCCTCAGGTCATGATCCCAGAGTTCTGGGATCAAGCCCCCACATCAGACTCTCTACTTGGTGGGGAGCCTGCTTCTCTTCCTCTCTCTCTGCCTGCCTCTCCGCCTACTTGTGATCTCCGTCTGTCAAATAAATAAATAAAATCTTAAAAAAAAAAAAACCATTGAAGAGAGATCTGCAGCACCTGAGTTTCCACAGAACTCAGTGGCAGTATGATTTAAAAAGCACTCAGTGGCAGTATGATAAACACCATCTAAGCCAAATATGGGAATGTGGATGATCAGTCATTCAATGGAAACCCGTTCCCACTTCATGTACCTGATTGTGGCTTTCAGCTGCTATATAATATGCACGTAACTTATTTCCAGCCAGTTTAGAAGCTTTCTCAAAGCACTTTATCTGTAGACTCAATACACTGTCATCTTAATTCATCTAATCAAAGAATATTTATTGATACCAACCATGCGCCAGGCACTGTTCTAGGCACTGGGGAAGCAGAAGCAAGCAAAATGGACCAAAATTCCCTGCTCTGATGCAGCGTATACTCTAGAGGGGAGAGACAGAAGAGAAACCAAATAAGCTGTAGAAGATGATAAGTGTTGCTATAGACTGTATGTTTGTGTCCCTCTGAAATTCATATGTTGACACCTAATCCCCAGGAATGGTATTTGGAAGTACAGCCTTTGGGAGGTGATTGAGTCTTGAAGGTGATGAGCCTCATGAGTGGGATTAGCACCCTTATGAAAGAGAACCCAGAGAGCTCCCTTGCTTCTTCCTTCACCCACAGGGAAAGAAGAGGGCTATCTGTGAACCAGGAAAGCAGGCTCTCACTAGACACGGAATCTGCTGGTGTCCTGCTCTCAGATCACAGCCTCCAGGGCTAAGAGAGCTAAAGTTCTGTTGTTGATAAGCCACGCCGTCTATGGGACTTTGTTATAGCAGCCTGAACTGGCTAGGACAAGTACCGTTGGGGGAAATAAAGTAGGGCAGGTGGATAAACAGCGCTTTACTTTACAGCAGTTGGCCAGGGAAGGTCTCCCTGAGAATGGTTAGAGTTGAGCAAAGACTTAAAGGAGGTGGGAGAGGGGCGCCTGGGTGGCTCAGTGGGTTAAGCCGCTGCCTTCGGCTCAGGTCATGATCTCAGGGTCCTGGGATCGAGTCCCGCATCGGGCTCTCTGCTCAGCAGGGAGCCTGCTTCCCTCTCTCTCTCTCTCTGCCTGCCTCTCCATCTACTTGTAATTTCTCTCTGTCAAATAAATAAATAAAATCTTTAAAAAAAAAAAAAAAAAAAGGAGGTGAGAGGTTGAGCCATGCAGATATCTGGGGCAGGGGCAGCCCTGGCAGAGAGCAAAAGTGCGGGGACTCAGGCGCTGCCCAGGCCTGTGTGAGTCTGAATAGGGCCAGTGTGGCTACAGCTGGAAGCAGAGACATCACAGGACATGTGTTCAGAGAGGGGAGGACACCATAGTTACAGACTCTGGCTACTTTGGAACCCTTAACCACAAAATAGTAGGAGGCGATCTTTCTCTCTGCCCCTTTCCCTTCCAGGATCACTGTCTTCCATTGCACTTGGGAGAACAGACTTTGTCCCAAGTGCATTCTTACCAAACATGCGGCGTCCTGACTCTCTGTGTTCACCTGGTCACCCCCCACCCATGAAGCCCTCCACGCACGTTGTTTCTTGTCACCTTGGTTATTGGGATTCGCATTCTCTGCTGATTCAATGCTGCTCCCTTAGCCTTTGGAGATGAGGCAGCGTCTTAGGAGGCGAGAATGTCCTCAGGTCTTAAGAGATGAGAATGCCTTGCTCCAAGCAGGAACCAATCCCTTCCCAGATTCCCGAGCACCAATGGCACATCCTGTGGTGTGTCACAGACTTTTCTAAAGGCTTGAGAAAACCATAGGAGGAATGCAGTTCAGGAGGAAACTCTGGATATCACTTTTCCGAAACTGTAGCCCACCAAACACCTCTCATCACAGGGAGCTCTTTCTGGCTCACTCTCTAGGAGAACTTCTGTTCCACAAACCACAGTGCTTCAAACCCTGCTGTCTCTTCCCTGGTACCTTGCTGTCAGATTCCTGTCTCTGAGACTCCAAGAGAAGTCCCAAATATTACACAACATATAACAGCTTCTCCTTGAAGGAAAACATCACTTTAATTTATTCTGAAGGCCCCTTGTCCTCATTGTCTTAAACCCCAACTCTGTCTAGATGACCTTCTGGGACTTGCCTTGCTGAACCAGAAGATTCCCAGAAGCATTTTACCTGTGCCAAGGTAAGTCTTCCACCATTCCCTAGAATATAGAAACATCTGCTTGGCAACTTTTCTAAAAATGACAACATTTTACTTCTATGCACTTGATACAATTAAAAACAATTGTGTGTCTTAGAAAACACAGATCAGGAGCCATCTTACTAAAGTGTTTTAGGGGTGCCTGGGTGGCTCAGCGGGTTAAAGCCTCTGCCTTCGGCCCAGGTCATGATCCCAGGCTCCTGGAATAGAGCCCCGCATCGGGCTCTCTGCTCAGTGTAGAGCCTGCTTCTCTCTCTCTCTCTCTCTCTCTCTCTCTCTCTCTGCCTGCCTCTCTGCCTACTTGTGTTCTCTGTCAAATAAATAAATAAAAACTTTAAAAAAAAAAAAGCTAAAGTGTTTTAATTTCTCTTAAAACCAGAAGGAAGAGTGAATTTTTAGGTAGAAAATTGTCTTGATATATAATAGTAATGTATTTGTCTTTATGCCAATGTGGTCATGATATATAATTTTAAATATGTGCTATGGAAGAGGGGACCCATCAGAGCTAAAGCAGCAGGAGCCCATGACAGTCCTAAAGCGACCTTGCAGCCAGTCAAAGCCTGCCATGACTTGAATCTGACCGGGGCATTCACACTCAGCAGTTTGTCTATGCCACTCAGACTTGCTAACAAAATTATAGCAAAATGAACGTGACCCTTAGGCGAAACAGAATAATATTTATTTCAAGTTATGAAAAAAAGACAAAAGAGAGGAAATCAGGTAGAATCAAACTGACTTCTTTTGTGACTCTTTTTTTTAAAAAAGATTTTATTTGTTTATTTGAGAGTGAGGGGTAGAGAGAGAGAGAGAGAGAGAGAGAGCATGAGTTGGGGAGGGGCAGAGGAAGGCGTCTCCCCACTGAGCAGGCAGTCTGATCCAGGGCTCCATCACAGGACCCTGGGGTCATGAACTGAGCTGAAGGCAGATGCTTAACTGAATGAGCCACACAGGCACCCCTTGTGACTCTTTTCTAGCTCTAGGTCCTTGATCCATATTCCTTTCTAGAAGCAGTTCAGACATTGGATAATAATGATGTGCCCTTGATAATAACGGTGGTAATGATGGTAGTAACACTGCATCTGAGGGAAGCTCTATTCAAATGCTTTATATGCAAACTCACTTATTCTTTGAGAAAGTCATGATACTTTCAGTTGCAAGAAATACAAATCCAATTCTAGGCAGCTCTTTCTGCCCATGGGTCCTGTCGCCATGCTTTAATAAAACTCCCTTTAAAAAAATAGAAAGAAAGAAAGAAAGAAAAAAATCCAATTCTAGCAAGCAAACTTAACACATATGAAAAAAATGGGAGAAACGTTTTGACTCATATGGCTGGGGAGGGTTCAGAGAACCCACAGAATCAAAGGAGGAAGAGCAAGGAGCAAAGAGAGTTTTGGGGGTGGAGCCTGGATTCAACACCAGGCTTGCCCTCCATCCACCTATTTCTCCTTCCCTCCCTCATAGTCCTAGAGTTCCTCTAGGACTGATAGCTCTCCAGCAGGCCTAGCTTGCTCCCCAGGTTAGAAACCAGGCAGGACCCCAACTTGTATGTAGGAACTATCTGCAGGTGACCTTAAGGGTGAGCCAACAGGATCTGAGTGGAGCCCCTGGAGCATTTACTGTAACACCTTACCGCACCACGGTCCTCAAAATAGGGGAGCTGCTACTTCTCCAGCTCCAGCTCCAGCAAGCCCTGCAAGGGAACCTAATCTAGCAGGCTGGGACCAAGTTCCCACTGTGGACCCATCAGGTCCAGGGGAACAGCAGGCTGCTCCCTAGGAACGGCAGAAGGTTCGTCTACTGGAATAGAAAAAGTTCCACTAGTTCTTTCCTCCACTCTCTTCAGTAACTAAAACCCATATTCATTATGTAAGCGCTGAGTCCTAAGGCAAAGACTGGCTTGGCTTTGCCCAGCAACCAGGGCACTGACAGACACAAAACTCCTGGTTCTCCAGTTTTCACCAACTTGATCCCCCCACAGGAAGAAAACAGTCGTTATCAAAAAGGCAATTGTCATTCTCCCTCTTTAGAAAAATTCCCATTAAAGATAAAGCAAATTTTAATTAGATTAAGTATCCAATTACTGTAATTACATTTTTTAAAAATTCACATCATGAAGATGACCCTTTTTAAAAGGGTTACAGGAATAATTAGTGTATTCATATTAACCAAAATGTATTGGATAATATTTATACCCAGAAGACAAAGTACATTACACACATTTCACCTTTGGGGAAAGCTTGCAAATGTTTTGGCGGTGGCATGAATATTTATAGGCCAGAGTGTGCTTTAGCAAGATTATGTGAGGAAGCATTTAAATGCTCACCAATTTTTACCCAGGGGTAAAGCATACAGAAAATGTAGCACAGAGATTATGGATATGCAAAATGTGACTTGGGCAGGGAATTTCTATCAGTTTGCTTAATTAATTGGAGCCAAAGACTATTTCTTCTCATTCGAGGCAGAAAGACCCAAGGTATCCAACTGTGACTTCTCTCTGCTCGGCATCCACTGGAGGCAGGGCCCAGTGAGGAGAGGTGCTGGGAGAGTGGTAAAGACATTCTTACCCTGACCACACACCACCCAGAAGCCTGGGTCCTCATGCCCCCAGCCTCTGCCCTCCCAGTCCCAGTAGGGGAAAGCTTTAGGGTGAGGAAGAGGGGCCTCATAGAGGCTTCCTCCCGGTAGGCCTGCTCCTGAAACTGTCTCCCCTTTCTCATTCTTGTTTTCTTCCTTTTACCTGCTTTGAGCTGTAGCTGTGGCTGTTGTTTCATGGTACACCCAATTGCCTTCTAAGCTCCATCACATTTGCTAGCTCAGGGAGGGAGGCAACACAAAATCCATTTCACAGGTGACAAAGCAGGGGCTCCAGACCTTGAAGCAACTCCCAGAACCATGCCAGAGAGCTGGCCTCTAAGGGATCTCTGCTGCCACTGCCCTGTGGCCTGTGTGGTCTCAGCTCTGCCTCTCAGGAAGCTGCTGGGGCTGCCACCAGCTGCGGGCACATCCCATCTCTGCTGCCTCCTAAGACTGTCAAGAAAAGCAGCCCAGTCATTGCTGTTTCCTCTCATAGGTAACGTCCAAATGGGGGTCTGCTGCCACCTAAGACCATCAAAAAAGGTCAGCCATGTGTAGGTCTGGCTAGGGAAGCTTCTAGACCTGTGCCTAGTGGAAAGGGTAAGGACAGTTGGCTGGATTCAACATGGGCAATGTGAGTCTCTTGATGGGGATAACATCAAAGAGAGGGGATTCCGAAGATTTTGGACATCCATAGTTAACATGTTTATTAGCTTTCCTTCGTTCCGGATGGAAATTCTACCCTTCTCTCAAGGCCTGGTTTCAGTATACCCTTTGTGCGCATCCTACCCTATCTCCTGCTTCCTTCTTTGGCTTCTTCATTCTGGGCTTTGGAGATAAAGGCCTTGCTCCCTTCTGCTCAGTGTTCTGGATATTTGGGTCACATTTCCCTGTAGACCACCCCAATTTCCTGTCCATATTAAGGGTCCATGACTTTACTGTAGTTCCTTTGGGCTCTGCTTCAAAACTGTTTTCAGAGACAAAGGTGCATCTTTGGAATCTCCTCTGGGATGGAAAAACCTCCCATCACAGGGAGAATTATATTTTTGGAAATAGTCAAAGTCTATTTGAGTTCTCCAGAGAAAGAAACAATTGGATGTATGTGTGTGGTCAGGATGGGGGATGGAGATGATAGGAGACTAAGAAAGAGAGAGAGAGAGCAAAAGGGAGAGATTTATCTTAAGGAATTGGCTGATGTGATTATTGAAGTTGAGCAAGTCCAAAATCTTCAGGGTGGGCTGACAGACTCGAGATTCAGGAAGAGCCAATTCTGCAGTTCAGGTCTGAAGACCTCCTACTGCAGAATTGTCTCTTACTCAGGAGGGATCAGACTTCTGTTCTGTTAGGATTTCAACTGATTGGGTGAGGCTCACCCACATTATGGTGGGCAATCAGCTTTACTCAAATTTCACAGATTTAAATTAATATAATAAAAAAAAGCACCCTCACAGAAAAAAAGCACCCTCATCCAGAATAATGTATGACCACATATCTGAGCACTGGCCCAGCCAATATGACATATAAAATTAACCATCATGGTCACTAGGGGACAAATTTGGTGGATGAGGTAGAGTGAACTATGGTGGGCAAAATCAGTGACTTTTTGAAATGGGACTCTTTGGGATGACCCCCTTTTTTTTTAACCAGGTCTTTTTTTTTTAAGATTTTATTTATTTATTTGACAGAGGGAGACACAGTGAGAGAGGGAACACAAGCAGGGGGAGTGGGAGAGGGAGAAGCAGGCTTCCTGCTGAGCAGGGAGCCCAATGCGGGTGGGGCTCAATCCCAGGACCCTGGGATCATGACCCAAGCCGAAGGCAGCCGTTTAAGGACTGAGCCACCCAGGCGCCCCTAACCAAGTCTTTTTTAATTGAAATATAAGTACATTGGATATGAAATTGATATAGAACATATTAGCTTTAAAGAAGAACGTATTAGTTTCAAATGTACAACATGATTTCTTAAAAATATATTTTATTTATTTATTTGACAGAGAGAGATCACAAGTAGGCAGAGAGGAAGATGGAGGGAGGGGGAAGAAGCAGGCTCCCTGCTAGCAGAGAGCCTGATATGGGACTCGATCCCAGAACCCTGAGATCATGACCTGAGCCGAAGGCAGAGGCTTTAACCCACTGAGCCACCCAGGCACCCTGTACAACATGATTTGATATTTGCATATATTGTGAAATGCTGACCAAAATAAGTCTAGCTAACATTTATCACTACACATAGTTACAGGTTTTTTTCTTATAATGAGAACTTTTAAGATCTCTCTTTGCAACTTTCAAGTATACAGTACATTATTACTAACTATAGTTACCATGCTGTACATGACATTCCCAGGACTTACTTATTTTATAATTGATAGTTTATATATCTTTTGAGGTGACTCTTCAAGGAAACTCTGACTGTTGATTCCTAGAAGGATGGATAGTTCCTTGGAGCTGTGACAAAATCAGTGTGTGTGTGTGTGTGTGTGTGTAACAAGCAGCCTCACACTTCAATAAGAACCTACTGTGAGCCAGTTCTGTGCTTGATCATGTCATGGAAAGAAGACATAACCCTATCCTCCTGGGGTTCCTGCCCAGGTGAAAAGACCCAACAAACCCATGATAAACAGTGTCCACGCCAATTTAATAAAAGAAGAGTTAGCATGAGCTGGAGCATCCAGGAGAGCTTTGTGGAAGGGATTCAGATTTATCTGGGCCTTCTATATTCGGCAAGGTCAACTGTGAAAGGGGTGGAGGGAAGGAAATCATTGGCGGCAGCTGCAAAAGTCTCTCCAGCTGTAGGCCTTCATGAGCCTCATATCAGGGAGCCCTACTGGTCATTAAAAGACAGAGTAGAAATAGATTCCAAGGAGAAGGAAATGGAGGTCTTCCCCTTCTTTGGGGGCTTAAGGCTAGAAGAGCCCTTCTCTGCTTCCTACTGCACACCAGAGAGAAAGGTAGGTTTTCTCGCCTGGGTCTTGTGATTCATGAGCAGTTTGTTTCTGGGCGGAAATTTGGTGTCAAGATAAGTGGAATAAAGGTAAATCAGGAATGTTGGGAAGGCAACTAGCATAGGGATAAGAATGCCAGGAATGAGGGAGAAAGTTTCTAGGGAGCAATTTACAAGTTCCATGGTAGTGGGAGGGTAGGCAAGAGGGAAAAAGGTTTGTTTGAGTGTAGAACGATTAAAAAACACAACAAGATTAAGCACATAATGACTAGGGTCAGGCATTTATTCAGAGTTTTGTATTATCAATGCATGTCTGTATGTAAAGGACTTAGAAGCTATAATCATTCTCAAAACCAACAAACACAAGAACCACCACTGCTTACAAGAATGTGTCTTCTGTGGGTGCCTGGGTGGCTCAGTGGGTTAAGCCTTTGCCTTTGGCTGAGGTCATGATCTCGGGGTCCTGGTATCGAGCCCGCATCAGGCTCTCTGCTCAGCGGAGAGTCTGCTCCCCTCCCCTCCTCTGTGCCTACTTGTGGTCTGTCAAATAAATAAATAAAATATATTTTTTTAAAAGTGTGTCTTCAGGCCGATCATTATACCTTCTGTTTTTGTCACCTTCTAACTGCCCAGTAACTCCTTACTCGAGATTTTAACACCTGGATCACTGTCTTTTTCACCCCATTTCTGTCCTCACACTTGGGAACTTTATCATAATGGTGTAATCTAGGTTTCCTACTGTGGCCTCTCATCACTCTACATGAGCACTCTTGTTGATGTTATCTTCTCCCAGACTTCAATTACTATTGAAAGGCCATTTGTTTCCATATTTGTTCCTAGCCCAAACATTCCTTGTGAGTTTTAGACCCATGTATCCATCTGGAGAGCAGTACCTGGATATTTCATGGAACTCAAATACAACTAGTCAAAATCTTAATTCCTCATCTCACAAACATGCTTCTTCTGTTCTCAAAATGCTTTTATATAGAATCAATGCCTATCTAGTCACCCAGGCTAGAATGTTGGGGGCAGATCATCACCATTTTATCTGCACCTCCTAGAAACCATATCCCATAATGTACCACCTCCATAGGTTGCACCTGTTGCCTATGAGTACAGAGCTCCCCTGGTTCCAGAGAGTTGTTGGTTAAGAGGTTAAGTCCTGGAATAAGCACGCATGGATTTGAATAATAGCTTTCAGTTGGTACTGTGTAGTTGTTGGGGAGTTACATAAGCTTTCTGTTTCTTGTTTTTTCCCTCTGTAAAATGGGTATATTATATTGCTTACTTCATAAAATTGTTAGAATCAATTGTTATGTAAAATACAAGGAATACAGTAAGTACTCAATAACTTTTAGTGATGTTGATGGTATCAACAGTGATGATGCCTGAATAAAGCTGGTAGGGGCAACCACCCAATGCCAATAATTGAGGAACAAGATTCGGAGGATCTTACCTGCTTCTTAACCAGATTTTCAACAATCCTTTATCCAGCCCAAGCCACATCTCTGCCTTTAAAGAAATTCAGTGCCTCCAATTCTTAAGCCCTCCTAGGTTCTGAGGGGCAAAATAGTTTGCCTTCTAGGAGCTTTCCCTCAGCTCCCTCAGTGCAGGGAGGTTTTACACCTGCACTGTCCAATATGGTAGCCACTAGTCACATGACTATTAAGCCATTGAAATATGAGTTACGAGTGCTATAGACGTTGAAAGGATATTTGGGGTATATTGGGTTAAATAAAATGCATTAAACAAATTCAACCGTTTGCTTTTTTATTTTTTAAAAAATATTTTATTTATTTGACAGAGAGAGACACTGTGAGAGAGGGAACACAAGAAGGGGGATTGGGAGAGGGAGAAACCAGCTTCCCACCAAGCAGGGAGCTCGATGTGGGGCTCAATCCCAGGACCCTGGGATCCTGATCTGACAGGAAGGCAAACGCTTAGCAACTGGCCATCCAGGGGCCTCCTCCCTCACCCCCACTGCCTGCACATTTGCTTTTTCAATGAGGCTGCTAGAAAATTTTAACGTATATATGTGACTATCATTGTATTTCTATTGGATAATGTTATATCTTACAAAATGTTGACTTTTTTTGCTTGTTGTCATATTTTCACTCATTCTCCTTAGTATTGTAGTGGATACCCTTTACCTCTTTATTTTCATTTTTGTGAGGTGTCTGGAGGAGGAAAGATAAATGGGTGTGTTCCATCCACCATGTTGAACTGGAAGTTTTATCTAGGCTTCACACAATCTTGCTCCTGCTTATATTTGTAGGCTTATTACTTTATGTCCTGTCACCAGCCCTATGGCCCAGCCAAAATGAATCACTAAGAATCTTTGGAAGGCACACAGGCTTTCATGAACTTGCTTTCTTTGTATCCTTTGTCTGAGTACTCTAACTCTTCCCACCTGTCTGTCTGGTGACTTACTCTTCAAAAACTCAAATTTCACCCACTTTCAGGAGCTTTTAAAAAAATTTAAAATATTTTATTTATTTATTTATTTATTTGACACAGAGAGAGAGATCACAAGTAGGCAGAGAGGCAGGCAGCGAGAGAGGGGGAAGCAGGCTCCCCACTGAGCAGAGAGCCCGATGCGGGGCTCAATCCCAGGACCCTGAGATCATGACCTGAGCTGAAGGCAGAGGCTTAACCCACTAAGCCACCCAGGTGCCCCCAGGAGCTTTTCTTGCCCCTGTCCTTCCAATTGAGCTGACTGTTCCGGAGCCGAGAATATTTCCTGCATTTCTTGGTTAGATACCTATCTCCCCTGTAAGGAATCCCATCTTATTCATCAGACCCTATAGTGCCATTTCCAGATTTGGTACATTTTAGGAACTAAATGTTTATTATTTAATGTTTATAAAACAAATGAATAAAGACACGAAGGAAGGACTGGGAATACAGAGGAAGGAGAGGGCTGACTGGAGAAGTCTCACCAGGGCAGTATTTTTCATTTGTTCTTCAGAGAAGTTTCTCACCAGTGAGGATGGTGTTAGGAATCTTTCAGGCAGAGGCAACAGGACAAGCCAAGCTTCCCTGAAAGCAAGGAATAATGGTTCAATCTTGTTACTAGATATCGGTCCAGCATCCGTTCCTGATTAAAACGCTTTAAAGTATAGGAATAGAGGGAACATTCCTGAACTTCATAAAATCTATCTATGAAAGACCCAAGCAAATATCATCCTCAATGGGAAAAAGCTCACAGCCTTCCCGCTGAGATCAGGAACATGACAAGGATGCCCATTCTCACCACTCTCATTCAACATAGTATTAGAAGTCCTAGCAACAGCAATCAGACAACAAAGAGAAATAAAAGGTATCCAAATTGGCAATGAAAGAGTCAAACTCTCTCTCTTTGCAGATGACATGATTCTTTATATGGAAAACCCAAAAGACTCCACCCCCAAACTACTAGAACTCATATAGCCATTCAGTAATGTGGCAGGATACAAAGTCAATGTGCAGAAATCAGTGGCTTTTTTATACACTAACAATGAAAATAGAGAAAGGGAAATTAGAAAATCATTTCCATTTACTATAGCACCAAGAACCATAAGATACCTGGGAATAAACCTAACCAAAGAGGTGAAGGATCTGTACTCAAGGAACTACAGAACACTCATGAAAGAAATTGAAGAAGACACAAAAAGATGGAAGACCATTCCATGCTCTTGGATCGGAAGAATAAACATTGTTAAAATGTCTATACTGCCTAGAGCAATCTATGCTTCTAATGTCATTCCGATCAAAATTCCACCGGTATTTTTCAAAGAGCTAGAGCAAATAATCCCAAAATTTGTATGGAATCAGAAGAGACCCGAATCGCTAAGGAAATGTTGAAAAACAAAAAATAAAACTGGTGGCATCACGTTACCTGATTTCAAGCTTTACTACAAAGCTGTGATCACCAAGACAGCATGGTACTGGCATAAAAACAGACACATAGACCAGTGGAACAGAGAAGAGAGCCCAGATATGGACCCTTAACACTATGGTCAAACAATCTTTGACAAAACAGGAAAAAATATACAGTGGAAAAAAGACAGTCTCTTCAATAAATGGTGTTGGGAAAACTGGACAGCTATATGTAGAAGAATGAAACGCGGCCATTCTCTTACACCATACACAAAGATAAACTCAAAATGGATAAAAGACCTCAACGTGAGACAGGAATCCATCAGAATCCTACAGGAGAACATAGGCAGTAACCCCTTCGATATCAGCCATAGCAACTTCTTTCAAGATATGTCTCCAAAGGCAAAGGAAACAAAAGCAAAAATGAACTTTTGGGACTTCATCAAGATCAAAAGCAAAGGAAACAGTCAACAAAACAAAGAGGCAACCCACAGAATGGGAGAAGATATTTGCAAATGACAGTACAGACAAAAGGTTGATATCCAGGATCTATAAAGAACTTCTCAAACTCAACATACACAAAACAGATAATCATTTCAAAAAATGGGCAGAAGATATGAACAGACACTTCTCCAATGAAGACATACAAATGGCTATCAGACACACGAAAAAATGTTCCTCATCACTAGCCATCAGGGAGATTCAAATTAAAACCACATTGAGATACCACCTTACACCAGTTAGAATGGCCAAAATTAGCAAGACAGGAAACAACGTGTGTTGGAGAGGATGTGGAGAAAGGGGAACCCTCTTACACCGTTGGTGGGAATGCAAGTTGGTGCAGCCACTTTGGGGAACAGTGTGGAGATTCCATAAGAAATTAAAAATAGAGCTTCCCTATGACCTTGCAATTGCACTACTGGGTATTTACCCCAAAGATACAGATGGAGTGAAAAGAAGGGCCATCTGTACCCCAATGTTTATAGCAGCAATGGCCACAGTGCCAAACTGTGGAAAGAACCAAGATGCCCTTCAACGGATGAATGGATAAGGAAGATGTGGTCTACATACAGTATGGAGTATTATGCCTCCATCAGAAGGATGAATACCCAACTTTTGTAGCAACATGGACGGGACTGGAAGAGATGATGCTGAGTGAAATAAGTCAAGCAGAGAGAGTCAATTTATCATATAGTTTCGCTTATTTGTGGAGCATAACAAATAGCATGGAGGACAAGGGGAGATGGAAAGAAGGGAGTTGAGGGAAATTGGAAGGGGAGATGAACCATGAGAGACTATGGACTCTGAAAAACAATCTGAGGGTTTTGAAGGGGGGGTTGGGGGAACCAGGTGGTGGGTATTAGGGAGGGCATGGACTGCATGGAGCACTGGGTGTGGTGCAAAAACAATGAATACTGTTACACTGAAAAGAAATTTTAAAACAAAACAAACGACAACAACAACAACAAAAGCAAGGAATATGCTGGGAAAAGAGCAAACGAGGTCGTTCGGATGCAGCACTGTTCAGACCAGATCATTCAGGGTCTGGCGGTCCCAGAAAGAAATTTGAGGATTGTGCGGGGGATCAAGAGGTGTTTGTGAAAGTTAGACAGTGGAGCGAGATCATTAGGCGTTTGCTTTAGCATTTTCCGGTTTGGCTGCGCACGGAGTCTGGCAGCGAGCGGAGGACGCTGCTTGCGCTAAGGGGCTCGGCGGCGCGGTCGGGGCGGGCGGCGAGCAGGGCGGCCAGCGGGATACAAAGGAAGGGCATTACCACCAGCCCCCGGGCAGGGGGAGATGGCACCGCGGGGTGCGGAGAGAGAGGGGTTTCCAGCTGACCCAGACCCGAGGGTGCGGGTGTGAGCACGGAGATAGGGGACGGTCGTGCAGGGGATTCGCGCACTTGTCCCTCGCGCGTCGCCGTCCGCGCAGCTCGGGGTTCGGTTGGAGGATGCCGCCGGCGCTGCGATTCCGGTTCCGGTTCCGGCTGGCGTCTGCACCTGTGGCGAGGGCGGCGGCCATGGCGTACTCCACTGTGCAGAGGGTGGCCCTGGCCTCGGGGCTCGTCCTGGCCGTGTCGCTGCTGCTGCCCAAGGCCTTCCTATCCCGCGGAAAGCGGCAGCAGCCGCCGCCGGTGCCGGAAGGTAAGTGGAGGCTAGCTCCCTCTGAATGTACGGAGAATGCTGCTCCAGGGAGAGGGGCTCGAGGTCTCCGAGCGGGCTAGGGAGGGCGGACCGGGCGGTGTTTGGGAAGTGCCAAGCCCCGCGGTCCCCTTAGCTTCAACGGACAGCGGCGGGTCCCTCCCAACCTTCTGCAGCAGGAAGGGCTGGGGATGCAGGCGTGGGTGCCTGGGCACCCTCCAGGTGGCCTCTCGCTCACCCGTTGTTCTCAGTCCTTCTCCCTTCCTCTCACTGGCTTCACTCAGTTGTCTCATCCGTCCAAGTGCTCTGAGTTCGGAGGGCTCCCGCTTGGACTCCTGTCTCTGGGGTTTCCGTGTGTTTTGTGTCTTGTGCTGTGCTTTTGTAAGACAAGTCAACTGACATTGCTATTGTTAATCTGAAGTCATTGTGTACTTCCAGCGCGCCGCTTCAGGCTGTCTTTGTGCCTTTTTAAATACAACTTGAAGATTTTAATCCGAACTTCAATTACTGAGACGAAAGAATTCCTACATTCCCCTCAAGTGTTTGCTAAATCTTTGTTATTGGTATGGTGTATGTGGTGTTTACAAATCCACCTTTTTGGTCGCGTTCAGGGGCTTTTACATAACAGGTGTAAAGGGATGGATGTCCAGGCTGAGAGAAGGAACTAGAACAATTCTCTGTAGCCCCTGAAGTTCTACTGATAACTTTCTCCTGTAGGTTATCTCTGTAATACACTTGAGGATGGTTTTAGTCTCCAAACACTTGCACTAATGTTCAGCCTTTCGATAATTGGACAGCTCCTTTTGAACTGAAAGCCACTTCCCTGTAATCTTTGCACTCTGACTGTCATTCCACTCTTTTGTACATCATAGAAATACTGCAGATGCAAAGCACTAAGCTCTAGGGGTAGAGGACAGATTGAACCGAGAATTCTCTTGAGAGAATGTGCTTGATAAACTTTATACTTGTAAAAACTATCTACCTGGAAGAGACTTCTAAAAAATCACGTTATTTTTTTTTCTATCTGCCTTATTACAAAATCCCAGAGGTTTCACTAATTTTGTCTAATGATACTGCCTTGTCTGCCTTGAAGATTAATTCATGATGATCTTGAGCAATAAAGATTTTTCTAAAACAGTATCTTACTGAATTGAATTACATTATGCTGAATTATGTTGTAAGTTCTATTGAATGTGAGTGGGAGATACTCTTCTGAATGTTGTACAGAGATTAAATGGTTCTTCCCTTGAGAATTTAAGAGCTGATTTTTGATGTTCTCATCTTAGGATCTTTGCATTTTCTGTTCTCCTTATTCCTGGAGTGTTCTTCCCTCAGCTACCTTCTCATAACTCAAGTTTCTGCTCAAATGTAACCTTCTCAGAGACTTTCCTTACCAACCGTAGCTAAGATAACTTGACCCCCATTCTTCCTTGTTCCTCCATGTTGTTCTATTTTCTTTCTTGAAGGAATTATTATATGATATGAAATGTTCTTATTTAGTCTTTTTCTGTGTCTACCTTCTAGAATGTAAGTTTCGTGAAGGCAGTGGCTTGGTCTCCTTTACCACTGTTTCTTTAGCATTTGACTAAAATGGCAGTTGATAAATATTTTTAAGTGAATAATTCAAGTTTATGAAGCTACTAATATTGTGAATTCTTTTTGCCTTAGTTACCAAAGGATATAATCTAGGGAAAAACTTCTCCTGAGACAAACCATAAGAGACTCTTAATGCCACAAAACAAACTGAGGGGGCTGGGGGGAAGGGGGTAGGGAGAGGGTGGTGGGGTTATGGACATTGTAGAGGGTATGTGCTATGGTGAGTGCTGTGAAGTGTGTAAACGTGGCAATTCACAGACCTGTACCCCTGGGGCTAATAATACATTATATGCTTCTAAAAAATTAAAAAGAAAAACAAAACAAGAAAAAACTTCTCCTGAATGATATATTTCAGTAACTGAAATTTTGCTAACTATACTCTCTGCCCTAGAGCAGGAGAGACCTAGAGAGTATTACGCTGAGTGAAATAAGTCAGAAAAAGACAAATACTATATGATTTCACTTATATATGGAATCTAAAAAATAAATGAACAAACAAAACCAGAAATAGACCCATAAATATAGAGAACCGATGGTTGCCAAATGGGAGGGGTGGTGGGGGAATGGACAAAATGGGTGACGAGGAGTGGGAGATACAGGCTTCCAGTTTTGAAATGAGTAAGTCACGTGGATGAAAGTACAACATAGGGAGTATAGTCAGTGATGTTGTCATAGTATCATATTGTGATAGTTGGTAGCTATACTCATGGTGAGCACAATAATGTATAGAGCTATAGAAGGACTGTGTCATACATTTGAAACTAAGGTAACATCGTATGTCAACTATACTTCAATAAAAAATAAATTACTTAAAATCCCTGTCCCAGTTTGCTGACATTTTAAAAACAGTGATTCCTAACCATTTTGAGTTTATATATCCCTTTGAGAATCTGATGAAAGTTAACGTTTCTCCCTAAAAAAATTCACATACTACTTACACATATATTCAGAATTTGAGTATCAAGTCTGAGAATTCACAGAACCCTGAAACCCTTGTTTTAGAGAAAGAAACAACCCCAGTTATTTGAAAACTCTTGAAACTTTTCTTCCTATTGGAATATGTAAAACAAGTACAGTCCCTTTTCCACATGATAGCCCTTAAGACAGTCTTTTAGTAAATACTTATGATGTATTCTTTCACATAGTGTATACACAGTATACAGATAACCATGAAGTCTAAGAAAAATGAGCTAAATCTCTTCTTGAGGATTACAGTTTAGTAGAGGAAAAAAGACAAAAAAATAAGTGCATAAGTGTCAGTTGCATGTACTCAAAGTCCTTGCATGGAACAGTGAGGAGTCACGGTTAGAATGGTCAGTTTTACCGGTGTCCTAGAGCAGGAGAGTCCTCCCCACCCCATCAGCTTTCTTAAGATATAATTCACATACAGTTCACCCATTTAAAGTGTATAGTTCATTGGGGTTTGTTGTATTCAGAGTTGTGCAACCATCACCACAATCAGTGTTTGAACATTTTTCTACCCCACCCCCTGCTAAAATCCCCACATTCTTTAGCCATCACCCTCCAACACACCCCACCCCCGCTTCAGCCCTAGTTAACTACTAATCTACTTTCTATCAGTATAAATTTTCCTGTTCTGGAAATTTCATATAAATGGAATTCTACAATATGTGATCTTTTGTGACTAGCTTCTTTTGCTCAGCATGTTTTTAAGGTTCATCCATGTCATAGCATGTATACATACTTCATTATTTTTTTAAGGTTTATTTTAGAGAGAGTGAGGGGGAGGAGCAGAGGGAGAAGGAGAAAGAAACCCAAGCAGACTTCACATTGCGTGCGGAGCCCGATGCAGGGCATTGATCTCACAATCTAAGCCTAACAGACATGTGCCAGCCAGACTTCATTACTTTTAAATGGCTGGATAATATTCCATTATGTGGCTATACCACTTTTATCCGTTACTTCATTACTTCATTACTTTTAAATGGCTGGATAATATTCCATTATGTGGCTATACCACTTTTATCCGTTACTTCATTACTTCATTACTTTTAAATGGCTGGATAATATTCCATTATGTGGCTATACCACTTTTATCCGTTCCTCTGCTGATGGACATTTGGGTTGTATTTGTATATATAAAAAAATAAATATATATATATATATTTATTTATTTATTTGACATAAATTTAAGATTTTTATTTATTTATTTGATAGAAAGAGGGGGAGAGAGCAAGCACAAGCAGGGGGAATGGCAGGCAGGGGATAAGCAGGCTCCCCGGTCAGCAAGGAGCCCGATGTGGGCTTTGATTCTGGGACCCTGAAATCATGACCTGAGCTGAAGACAGCAGCTTAACCAACTGAGCCACCCAGGCACCCCAGGTTGTTTATATTTTTTATTATAGATAATGCTGCTATTAACATTTGAATACAAACTTAGACATATTTTAATATTTTTTAGGGATATACATTCTGGAAATATGAGCATTTTACTGTGGCTGGAATGAAGAGTGACATTTCTGGGTCATATGATTACTCTGTTTTTAATCTTTTGAGGAACTGCTAGACTGTTTGCCATGGTGGCTGCACCATTTAACATTTCTGCCAGCAAGGGGGAAGTATTCTAGTTTCTCCACATCTTGCCAACGCTTATTGTCTGCCTTTTTTGATCATATGCAATCTAGTTGGTGTGAAATGATATCTCATTGTGGTTTTATTTGCATTTTCCTGATGACCTTTGACATTGAGCATCTTTTTGTGTGTATATTGGCTATTTGTATATCATCTTTGGAGAAATGCCTTATTCAGATCCTGTGCCTATTTTTAAATTGGGTTACTTTTTATTGTTGAGTTTTAAGAGCTTTTTAGATAAAAATCTATTAGCAGATATATAATTTACAAATATTTTTTCCCGGGGCGCCTGGGTGGCTCAGTGGGTTAAAGCCTCTGCCTTCGGCTCAGGTCATGATCCCAGGGTCCTGGGATCAAGCCCCGCATCGGGTTCTCTGCTCAGCGGGGAGCCTGCTTCCTCCTCTCTCTCTTTGCCTACTTGTGATCTCTGTCTGTCAAGTAAATAAATAAAATCTTTAAAAAAACAAAAAAACAGGGGCACCTGGGTGGCTCAGTGGGTTAGGCCGCTGCCTTCGGCTCAGGTCATGATCTCGCGTCCCGGGATCGAGTCCCGCATCGGGATCTCTGCTCAGCAGGGAGCCTGCTTCCTCCTCTCTCTCTCTCTACCTGCCTCTCTGCCTACTTGTGATCTCTCTCTGTCAAATAAATAAATAAAATCTTAAAAAAAAACAAAACAACAACAACAAAAAAAAAACAACAAATATTTTTTCCCGTTCAGTGGGTTGTTTTCGCTTTCTTGCTGGTGTACTTTGAAGAAGAAAAGTTTTTCATTTTGATGAGAGATGAGACCAGAGATGTCAGCAGGGACCAAACTGTGAGGACTTTTTTTTTTTTCTGTCATACTTAAGGGGTTTGGATTTTATTTCAAAGGTGGAAGAGCCCATTTTAAGTTTGTAAGTAGAAGAGAAACACCTCCAGTCTGGTTTTAGAAAGGACATCCTGGCAGCGCTCTAGGAGCTGCACTGTGAGGATTTCTTTAAGGAGAAGATGGTCGCAGTACTCCAGTTGAGATCGCGTGAGTATCATTAAGTCCGTGCTGTTGAGCTCATGAGTTAGGATCCTCAGGACAAACGACAAAAAATTCAACTTTAGCTGTCTTAAGACAAAAAGGGGCGTTATTGCTTGTGTCAGTGAAAAGCGAATGTGTTAGAACTGGCCTTTAGTGTTGTTTGATCCAGAGATTCACAGTCCCACCAGGGCTCCAGCTCTAATTTTCTGTGTGCATTTCACTTCCAAGTTCCTTCTCAAGTTGGCTCTGTCCTCTGCCTGCTCTCTCAGGATAGCAACAATGGTTGCAACAGCACCATACATCACCTCTCACCTTCCATTGTCCAGACAAGGAGCATGTCTTTTAAACTCTTCCTTCACTCCCACCTTACTCTTGTCTAAGTAGTTTTTGCTAACCTATCCATACATTTTAGTGACTTAATTTAAGTTACTTGCAGTGCTTGGGGTAGAAAGAATATGCTGATTAACTACTGATTAACCACTCTGAAGTTGAGAGAGATTCCCAAAGGGATATAAGGTACTGGAGGAAGTAGAGCAGGGGAGGCTGTCACCATTGGGTAAAAGGGAGGAGAACAATTTTTTTTAAACATTTTATTCATTTATTTGACAGAGAGAGAGATCACAAGTACACAGAGAGGCAGGCAGAGAGAAAGGGAAGCAGGCTTCCCGCTGTGCAGAGAGCCCAATGCGGGGGCTCCATCCCAGGACCCTGAGATCATGACCTGAGCCGAAGGCAAAGACTTAACCCACTGAGCCACCCAGGTGCCCCGGAGGAGAACAATTTTAAGAGCTATTTTTATTTTTAATATCTCTCTGGTTTTTATTTTTATGTTTTATGATTAAAAATTTATTTAATGTCGGAAATTTCAGTTTCTTTTAAGAGCCATCTTTAAAGATTTATTTGGGAGAGAGTGCATGTGCATGTGTGCGCATGAGTGGGGGGGCAGGGGCATGGAGAGAGAGACAGTCTCAAGCAGACCCCACACTAAGTGCAAGGCCTAACTTGGGGCTCGATCTCACGACCCTGAGTTCATGACCTGAGCCAAAATCAAGAGTGTGACGTTTAACCGACTGAGCTACCCAGGTGCCCCTCAAGAGCCATTTTTAAGTAGAATTGAAGATGAGAGGGAGGGAGCCATTTTGGATTAGTTTTGGGTTATTGGCTTAGGTGAACAGACAGATGGTGATGCCCTTCACCAAAGTAGGAATGGAAGAAATTAGATAAAAGAGAAAGATGGTGAGTTCAGGAATTTGAAGACTAGCATCATGTCCCCTTCTTCAGTCTTTTTTCCTCTGTTGACATGTGTAGGAGTTCATCCATTCCTCATGTGATGTAGTTCCAAGTATCTTAACAGAGCCCTCTAGGCAAATAATAGCAAGTGGAAACCCATTAACTTATGGAGAAGCAAACCTGTTGCCCTCCCCCTTCTGCTTTTAAAAACTCTGTACTTCTTTTAATGCAGCCTGAGGATTGCTTTAGATTTTTGGCATTTTACTTGCTGACCTTCTGGTATATTAGAATCTTAAGCTGCCTCCCCCTCCCTTTTTTCTCTTTGATTGCTGCTCATCTTGGGTCTGTCCATTTTGTGCTGTTCACTTTGTTTTCGAACATAGGTGAGCAGTGTTCACAGTCAGTCTCTATTTCTGTGCTTGGTCTCTTTGTCACAGTTGCAGACGCACCAGAAGGCAGGGGCTTCTACTTTTGTGGTCAGTGAAAAGGCTTGGCTTGTTGGAATTGCAGGGGCACCGGTGTGTGGGGTTAACTTGCACTCTCCCCAGTGCAGAATTCACTGTGGAGTGGCACTGGTCCTTGCTGGGGTTGTTTTCAGGTATGGTGGGGCTGGAACCGCTCTGGAGAGATGCCTGCCAAGGCCATGCAGGGGAAGGTGGGGCTGCACACATGTTGCTAGCAGAATAGGTGGAGAGTGTTTGTGCTTGTTTTTGCAGGTATCTGGCTCTCTGGGCTTGGGGAGGGAAGAGAAATGGCGCCTGCTAGCACTTCTGTTGTGGGAGTCTCCTGAAGATACCTGCGCCTCCAGCACATTTTCTCAGAACAGTAAATACATCTCCTTCACTTGTACCTCAGGCACTTTCAAACTGTTGCTTCTATGCTGTGTTTAAAGTCAAGTTATTTATTATGCTTTAGGGCAAGGACTCCGTTTCCTGTCTCCCTTCGGTTTCCCTGTAGGTAAGCCAGTTAATTTTTTAAAGTACCCAGAGTTAAACCCTGCTGATTTTAAAAGCGAAGTTAAGTTCCACTGATATTTTTTCCCCCAAAGCCAAAGTTAATGGGGATTCATCTTTCTAGTGTGGGTCTCCAAAGCCTAGTGTGGGATCTGACCCTCTTAACTTTTCCATGCTTTCCATTTGTGGTTAGTCTTACCTGGGTTTGTTTCCCAATCTCAACTCTGCTCCTCTGCCCTTTTTTGATGTGGCCTTTGTCTTCAGTTCCCTCTAGTATTAAATGTGGAAGCACTGTTCCATCAGTCTTTGGGTCATTTTCAGAGTTAGTCACACAGATCAGAGTGTTATCTTCCTGTGCATCCACGGGTTCAGTTGAGGATCTTCCTACTCTGCCTTCTTCCTCACAATCTCCTGAAGAATCCTTTTTAGATTCTAGTCCAAGAGCTACAGTGTGCTCGCTTCTCTGTAGGTAAAAAGTGTACCATAGACCTTTTGCAAACCGAAACAGTAGTCACCTACTCCATTCTTTAAAATTACCTCTTTCTATCAACATAATTGCTTAAAATTTTCTTTTAGTTTAATGACCTTTCTTGCAGGTTTTCTAGTCTTGGTACAAATTACTTGGTGGAAGGACTTTTCCTCCTCACCCATCTGGAACTTTTTGTCTTTAGGATTGCTGATTCTCTTCCATTTAATTCAAAATGTATCTCCTTTAATAGAGAATATAGAAGGAAAATAGAAGTTCAGAAGTTCTGTTTCCTCGGCATTATGTTTTATCATCAGGTAAATTGCTCGGCATTATATTTTATCATCAGGTAAATTGCCTTTTTTTGCTCTAAAATGCCCCTTTTGCTTTGGCTAGCCTTTTTGTAAATCTTAATTTATTTTGAACCTTGGCCTCATGTGGTTCTTCCAAGTCTTGTCACTCATTCACGTATGTGTCTTTTTGTTCATGTTTCTCTGTTCTTTTAGAAGAATTACCTATACATCTGCTTTTTCCCCCTCTGCCTTTCTTATCTGCTTGACAATTTTTGAAATGCCCAAGCAGCAATACATTTTAAGAGCTTTCCTCTTAGGGTCTCATGTCATAGGGTTTCAGAACTTAATTCTGCCTTCCTAGTGCCACACAATCCCTACTTTGTTGCCACAAATACTGAGTTGGCATGGTTCCTTTCTCCTACAGTTCTCTTTTCATTTCATCAACCAATTTTTTCTTTGGCCAAAGTAGTTCCCCTCCTCTCAACTTCTGTACCTGGGGGAGGAGACAATTTGAGAGCCTGTGAATACATGTAAATTAGTTACTTTTTCAAGTTCAGGAACTTCTGGAGGAGTGAGTTTGGAGCATAGTGGTGGGTGTGAAGCACCTTTACCAGGCACCCTGACTGCCATTTTCTATTCTCATAGCTAAAAACCACTCAGCATAATGAAGTAAACAATTATTTTTAGTCCTGAAAGTAACTTTGCTGGGTCTTGAGATTCCAGTAAATGCCACCAGGCCCAGTATAAGTCTTTAAGAACAATTCAGCAAGTATACAGCATGCAAGACCCAGAGCATACCCTGTAGGGGGCCCAAGTGCAGAGAAAACACTGGACTTTTATTCAAGAAGTTCATAGTTTGTTCTTCAGCCACAGAACACAAAGAATGCCTATAATTAAAGAAGTTGGATTTATTACTCGTAGCAAGGGAGAATGCACACCATAGGGAAGCATGCAACATCGCAGTAAGATTGTTTGAAAAGCTTTATTATAGGATGTGCGCATGTGTTGAGTGATTTTGAAGAAATTTTAAGGATGTGGGGCTTTGCTCTGGGTCCCATCAGGAAGTGAGGCAAATTCTGTGGCTGGGTATCTTAATAGAGTTTATCTAAAGGGAGAACAGACTAGAGAAAGGCTGAAGCTATAATTCACGATGAAGCAGCAGCCGCTCATTATCTAGGAATAGGGACTATTTGATATTTTTTAGCTTGGAGAGTATTTATGTTTTGTCTCTGTTTAGGCAGATTATGGATTCTTTCGTCTTGATCCATGGTGGTCATAGAATAGCTTTTTTTTTTTTTTAAAGATTATTTATTTATTTATTTGAGAGAGAGAGAGAGCATGAGCGAGGAGAAGGTCAGAGAGAGAAGCAGACTCCCCGTGGAAATGGGAGCCTGATGCGGGACTCGATCCCGGTCCCGGGATCACGGCCTGAGCCGAAGGCAGTCGTCCAGCCAACTGAGCCACCCAGGCGTCCCTAGAATGGCTTTTTTTAATGTTGATCTGAAATTGCTCGCATTTAACAGGAGAACACCAAGACCTAACTGAGTGCCAAGCCAGTTCATATCAACACCAAGGCCTAGCTGATAGTACCAGGCCAGCTCTGGTTGTCAGACGCATCTTTTCTGGGGCTCTAATAGGATTTATAGGTTTTAGTCGGTGCTGAATACAATTGGGTGGAAATAGTACTTAGTGGAAGATTTTATCTATTTCTGTTTCTCAGTCCATTCAAATAGAGGCTGTAAGGCATATAAATACAACTTTTTAATAAGATCAGTTCTAATAAGTGCAATTAAAGAGGTTCAAGGGGTATGTTCCAAGTACATGGGAGTGACATGAGAAAAAGCATAGGGGGTGTGGGCAGTGTTTGACCTGGGCCCTGAAGGATAAGCTGGATTTAGATGTGTGGAGTTGGAGAGAAAAAGCACAACCACTAGAGTTAGCAAAAAGCAAAGGCTTAGAGGTGAAAAAGGCAAGGCAGGCTCAGAGCATGGCGAGAAGTCTAGTTAGGCTGAATCAGGAGTATGTAATGTGAAAGAAATATGAAGATGTACTTTTGGACCAGATTATAGAATTTAGTTATTTAGGAATTTAGTTTACCAGGAAGGCAAAACCAGAATTTGTTAAATACCCACTGTGCATGCAGGGTGCATTGTATATGATAATCTGTAAACTTTTTTGGTAAAGATTTTATTTACTTGACAGAGAGAGGGGCAGTGTGCTTGCACACACATATGAACACTAGGAGGCAGAGCGGCAGGCAGAGGGAGAAGTAGGCTCCTCGCTGAGCAGAGACCGTGACATGCAGCCCAGTTCCAGGACCCTGGGATCAGGACCTCAGCCAAAGGCAGACATTTAACAGACTGAGCCAGGGTCCCCTAGTCTGTAATCCTTCTAATAACCCTTTACAATCCTTGTTAACAACCCCAGTTATAGATGATGCAGATGAGCTCTAGAAAGGCTCATGTAGGGGCATCTGGGTGGATCAGTCCATTAAGTATCTGCCTTCAGCTCAGATCATGATCCCAGAGTCCTGGGATCGAGCCTGCTTTGGGCTCCCTGCTCAGAGGAGAGTCTGCTTCTCTCTCTGCCCCTCCCCCCTGCTCATGCGTGCACGCTCACTTGCTCTCTCTCTCTTTCTCTCTCTCAAATAAAAATAAAGTAAAATAAAATCTTTAAAAAAAAACGGTTCATTTAACCTCCCCTTAGATAGTTGGAGTCCCAGCCAGTATCCTAACTAATAACTCTGAGAAGATAGCACTGATTTTACTCACTTCACTGCCTCCTGTGTAATAGTCTCTTGTCCTCAGTAGGAACCACTGAAAGCTTTTGATGGGAGAAATGGCAAGACCCACTAGAATTATGCTTTAGGAAGGTTACTCCTAACAAAACAGTAATAATTAACATGCATAAGGTATATGGACTAAGCCCTGTGTTAAGCAACTTAGACACACAAGTATCTAAGAGTATGTAGCTTGATTTGGGAGTAGGGAGGTTGGTAAAAGAGGAAGAAAAGTTCTGGTTAAGCTAGCAGAAAATATCAAAGCTGTGGTGGGCAGAGCGCAGCTTGAGGTAGAAGGAGAATGTAACAAGATGAGGGGCCCCTGGAGGAGACTGATGCAGTCAGCTGTGGTCCCAGGCTCCACTTTAAGTAATGCTGAATTAAATTTGGTCTCTAGAATTTCCTCAGTTTTGGGGCACCTGGGTGGCTCAGTGGGTTAAGCCTTTGCCTTTGGCTCAGGTCATGATCTCAGGGTCCTGGGATGGAGCCCCCTGTCAGGCTCTCTGCTCTGCGGGGAGCTTTCTCCACGCCCCCCGCCCCCCCCCCCGGCCTGCCTCTGCTTACTTGTGATCTCTCTGTTAAATAAATAAATAAAATCTTAAAAAAAATTATTTCCACAGTATTTAGGGAGAAGCTTATGTATCTTAAGGAATTGGCCCATAAGGATCTTTCTTAAACTGTGGTAATCAAACATAAACACATTCAGTTCTTTATTGATTTGTCTTAAGAATGAAATGTTGCAGATGGCTTTCAGAAAGCCCTTTTTGTTAACAGTTTGAGTTTTTGTTTTTAGCAATAAGGATGGTTGTTAACAAGGGAAAGTAGAGCTTCACTCTTTAAAATACATTAAGTTTGTAGTCAAGCTTAAATGATATGCTAAGTGAAATTTTAATAATTAAATAAACCTAAATAGGGGGAAAACGTTCAATAAATAATTAGGATTTAGTCAAGTCCCATTTTAGAGAATACTTAAGTGCATATGCAGATAGTGAACACAGCTGTTTTCTATTTTGAAAAGTTCAATTTTCATGTTCTAATATCTTTTAATACTCTGATCTCTTGAGCTGGTTTGTTTTGTTTTTGTCTTTGGTTTTTTTTTGTTGTTGTTGTTGTTTAATGTATTTGAGAGAGAGAGGGAGGGGTAGGGTGGAGGGAGAAGCAGGGGGAGAGGTAGAAGCAGATTTCCCTGCTGAGCAGGGAGCCTGACATAGGGCTTGATCCCAGGACTCCAGGATCATGACTTGAGAGGAAGGCAGATGCTTAACTGACTCATCCTCCTAGGTGCCCCCTTGAGCTGTTTGTTTGTTTGTTTGTTTTTAAGATTTTATTTATTTATTTGAGAGAGACACAGTGAGAGAGAACATGAGCGAGGAGAAGGTCAGAGAGAAGCAGACTCCCCGTGGAGCTGGGAGCCCGATGCGGGACTCGATCCCGGGACTCTGGGATCATGACCCGAGCCGAAGGCAGTCATCCAACCAACTGAGCCACACAATTTTTTTTAAAGCCACAAATCCTCTTTGTAACGTAGATATAAAGTAGAACATTTATAATAGTGAGAAATAGAAAATAACCTAAATATTCATCAGCTTGGGATGAGGTGAATAAACTGTAATAATGAATATACTAGGAGATGCTATATGGCAGTTTGAGTGAATGAACTGTGAAGCTACACATAGCAAATCAACATGCTGCATTTCTGGGCCATGTATTAATCCCCACCCAGAAAAATGGCAGAAAAGGAAGTTGCAGAAGAATGAGTATAGTATGATATAATATAAAGGTCTTTTTAAAAAATTGTGATATGTAAAATATACATAATATAAATTTATAATTTTAACCATTAGGTTTATAGTTCAGCGACATTCAGTATGTTCATACTGCTATATGACTGTCACTACTGTCCATTCATAATAATAAAGTTTTAAAACTCAGGACATGTAGTTTGTGAATACATACTTAACAAAGTATAAAGCTGATGTTCTGAGAGTACACATGTCTTGCAGTTACATCTCTGTGGTAGGCAGGTGTATAAGTGCTCATCCATTATCATTTATACTTTTTTGTACACTTGGAGTATTTCACTTGAGATGTCTAGTTAAAAATTTCTTTTTAAAAAAATTATTTCCAAATGTTTTATAGCCATTGAATTTCTGAAATTTCTGGGTTCAGTTCTAAGAAATGTGGTACTAAGATCCAAGAGTTGAAATGGTTCCCTGCTGAGGGCAGTTAACTTTACAGGAAAAATAAATCTCTTCCAAATTGACCATTCTGACCCTAACCTACCATCCCAAGAATTTTCTTGGTTACAGGTGGCAGAGGTTATAGGTCTTAAGCCTAAAGGTCTGAGAGAATGACTCTATTAAAAAACAAAACAAAACAAAACAAAAACAGCCCTGGGGTACCTGGGTTGCTCAGTGGGTTGGGCCTCTGCCTTCAGCTCAGGTCATAGTCCCAGGGTCCTGGGATGGAGCCCCGCATCAGGCTCTCTGCTCAGCAGGGAGCTTGCTTCCCCCGCCCCCCTCTCTCTGCCTGCCTCTCTACCTACTTGTGATCTCTGTCTGTCAAATAAATAAATAAAATCTTAAAAAAAAAGAAACAAACAGCCAACCAATCAAACAAACAAACAAAAACACCACACAAAACCACAGGAGGGAAGCAGGTTTTAGAAGATGAAATGAGTTTCATTTTTAGGTTTGACATGATAGTCCCAACAAAAGGATGTATATACTAACGGAATTTAGAGATAAGAGACAGAAGCTTGAGGGGAAAAAGAGCTAGAGCTGTACATTTGGGAACTTAAAATGGATCCATGAGAATGAATGAATTTGTCAAAGGAAAAAGGATGAAGAAAAAACATGTTGAGACAGGGGTGCCTGGGTGGCTCAGTGGGTTAAAGCCTTTGCTTTTGGCTCAGGTCATGATCCCAGGGCTCTCTGCTCGGCAGGGAGCCTGCTTCCCACTTTCTCTCTGCCTGCCTCTCTGCCTACTTGTAATCTCTGTCAAATAAATAAATAAAATCTTTGAAAACATGTTGAGACAAAGATCTCAAGGAGAAGATTAAAGAAAAACCTGTGCATGAGACTGAGAAAGAATAGGTTGGAAGACCAGTCAGTTGGAAAAGAAGAGCCCAGGAGTGTGGTGTGCCGTTGAGATTAAGGCCGGAGACTTTTTTTTTTTTTTTAAAGATTTTATTTATTTATTTGACAGCACAAGTAGCAGAGAGGCAGGCAGAGAGAGAGAGAGAGAGAGAGAAGCAGGCTCTGCACTGAGCAGAGAGCCCGATGCGGAGCTCGATCCCAGGGTCCTGGGATCATGACCTGGGCCAAAGGCAGAGGCTTTAACTCGCTGAGCCACCCAGGCACCCCAAGGCCGGAGACTTTGACAAGGATTTATTCAGATTAATCCCATTTTTATTGAATGAGTAGTATGTGATAATCACTTTCTTGTATTACAGTTAAGTCTTAAGAGTGAGACCTGAGGGGAAAAACTATTGGATTTGATGGTTAAAGCACAGTTGCCTTGTTGCTGGAACTATATTGCTTATCTGTAAACCCTTTAATTTAAAGATAGGGGCACTGTTTTATCATTTTTTAAAAAGATTTGTTTATTTTAGGGAAGGAGGAGAGAGCGTGTACCCACAACTGGGAGGGGCAGAGGGAGAAGGAAAGAGAATCTCAAGCAGACTTCAAGCTGAGCACAGAGCAGGATGTGGGTGGGGCCCGATCCCAGACCCTGAGATCATGACAGCCAAAACCAAGAGCCGGACCCTTAAATGACTGCACCACCCAGGCGCTTCTGTTTTATTTATCACTTTAATCTCTGTGACTGGCACACTAATTGTTCAGTAGTGAATTCTGTGAAATATTATACGAAATACAAAATGCTGAGATTTTTCCTGTGATATAAAACCTATTTTTACCACCTAGCCTATCTGTTCCATTACTCTTCAATTCCTTCTCTAATCTTTGAAAATAGTATTCCTCCACTTTTTGGCTCCTCTTTGATTCCAGTCTACAAGCTCTTTCATTAGTCGTTTCCCTATTTCTTGCCACATCACAGTCAGTGTTGCTGTTAGAAACCCTACATTTTATTTCCTTTCTTCTTCCCATTACTCACTCATTAACTCAATATAAAGAATACTATTCTAACAGAGCTGTTCAGAGGTGGCATGAGCTTCCTGGGGGCACTACTGAATTTCCTGTTTGATGGTATTCAGCAAAGTCAGGACCTCCACTTACAGAAGGTGAGGGTATTGAACTCAGGTGGTTAGACTAGATAATTTTTTTTAAAAAAAACTTTGAGATATAATTCACATACCAGGCAGTTTATCTATTTAAAGTGTACAGTCAGTGGTTTTTAATATAGTCTGAGTTCTACAGCTATCACCACAATCAATTTTAGGACATTTTTATCACCCATCCTACATACACACAAAGAACTCCATACCCATTAGCGGTCACTCTTCTCCCCCTCCTCCCAATCCCCTCCCCCTCAGCCCAAGCAACTACTTTCTGCCTCCATAGATTTACCTGTACTGGACATTTCAAATTCATGGACTCATGTAACATAATGGTCTTGCATGACTGACTCTTTCTTTCTTTTTTTTACTTAGCATATTGTTCACAGAGTTCATCCTTATTGTAGCATTTACAGTACTTCATTCTTTTTATGGTCAAGTAATATTCCATTGCATGGGTATACCACATTGTACTTATCCATTTATTGTCAGTTGTTGGACTTTTTGATAGGTATGAATAACGCTGCTGTGAACATTTTCGTACAAGTTTTTGTGTGAGCATATTCTTCCTGGGTATATATCTAAGAGTAGAATTGTTGGGTCATATGGAAACTTTGTTTACCCTCTTGAAGAACTGCCAGGCTGTTTTTCAAAGTGAATACACTATTGCACATTCCCACCAGCAGAGTATGAGAGTTCCATTTTCTCGACATCCTTGCCAATACTTCATTATCTTTTTTAATTGCATGCTAGTGGGTGTAATACAGTGTATCTCATTGTGGGTTTAATTTGCATTTCTTTTATGACTATTGGTGTTGTACATCTTTTCATGTGTTTATTGGCCATTTGTATATCTTCTTTGGAGAAATATATATTAAGAACTTTTGATCTTTTTTAATTTTATTTTTGTTTTTTTTTTTTATTTCTTTTCAGCATAATAGAATTCATTGTTTTTGCACCACACCCAGTGCTCCATGCAATCCGTGCCCTCCCTAATACCCACCACCTGGTTCCCCCGACCTCCCACCCCCTACCCCTTCAAAACCCTCAGATTGTTTTTCAGAGTCCATAGTCTCTCATGGTTCACCTCCCCTTCCAATTTCCCCCAACTCCCTTCTCTCCATCTCCCCTTGTCCTTCACGCTATTTGTTATGCTCCACAAATAAGCAAAACCGTATGATAATTGACTCTCTCTGCTTGACTTATTTCACTCAGCATAATCTCTTCCAGTCCCGTCCATGTTGCTACAAAAGCTGGGTATTCATCCTTTCTGATGGAGGCATAATACTTCATAGTGTATAGAGACCGTATCTTCCTGATCCATTCGTCCGTTGAAGGGCATCTTGGTTCTTTCCACAGTTTGGCACTGTGGCCATTGCTGCTATAAACATTGGGGTACAGATGGCCCTTCTTTTCACTCCATCTGTATCTTTGGGGTAAATACCCAGTAGTGCAATTGCAAGGTCATAGGGAAGCTCTATTTTTAATTTCTTATGGAATCTCCACACTGTTCCCCAAAGTGGCTGCACCAACTTGCATTCCCACCAACGGTGTAAGAGGGTTCCCCTTTCTCCACATCCTCTCCAACACACGTTGTTTCCTGTCTTGCTAATTTTGGCCATTCTAACTGGTGTAAGGTGGTATCTCAATGTGGTTTTAATTTGAATCTCCCTGATGGCTAGTGATGAGGAACATTTTTTCGTGTGTCTGATAGCCATTTGTATGTCTTCATTGGAGAAGTGTCTGTTCATATCTTCTGCCCATTTTTTGAAATGATTATCTGTTTTGTGTGTGTTGAGTTTGAGAAGTTCTTTATAGATCCTGGATATCAACCTTTTGTCTGTACTGTCATTTGCAAATATCTTCTCCCATTCTGTGGGTTGCCCCTTTGTTTTGTTGACTGTTTCCTTTGCTTTTGATCTTGATGAAGTCCCAAAAGTTCATTTTTGCTTTTGTTTCCTTTGCCTTTGGAGACATATCTTGAAAGAAGTTGCTATGGCTGATATCGAAGGGGTTACTGCCTATGTTCTCCTGTAGGATTCTGATGGATTCCTATCTCATGTTGAGGTCTTTTATCCATTTTGAGTTTATCTTTGTGTACAGTGTAAGAGAATGGCCACGTTTCATTCTTCTACATATAGCTGCCCAGTTTTCCCAACACCATTTATTGAAGAGACTGTCTTTTTTCTGCTGTGTGTTTTTTCCTGTTTTGTTGAAGATTATTTGACCATAGTGTTAAGGGTCCATATCTGGGCTCTTTACTCTGTTCCACTGGTCTATGTGTCTGTTTTTATGCCAATACCATGCTGTCTTGGCGATCACAGCATTGTAGTAAAGCTTGAAATCAGGTAACTTGATGCCACCAGTTTTATTTTTGTTTTTCAACATTTCCTTAGCGATTCGGGTCTCTTCTGATTCCATACAAATTTTGGGATTATTTGCTCTAGCTCTTTGAAAAATACCGGTGGAATTTTGATCGGAATGGCATTAAAAGCATAGATTGCTCTAGGCAGTATAGACATTTTAACAATGTTTATTCTTCCGATCCAAGAGCATGGAATGGTCTTCCATCTTTTTGTGTCTTCTTCAATTTCTTTCATGAGTGTTCTGTAGTTGCTCGAGTACAGATCCTTTACCTTTTTGGTTAGGTTTATTCCCAGGTATTTTATGGTTCGGTGCTATAGTAAATGGAAATGATTCTTTAATTTCCCTTTCTCTATTTTCATTGTTAGTGTATAAGAAAGCAACTGATTTCTGTACATTGACTTTGTATCCTGCCACATTACGGAATTGCTATATGAGTTCTAGTAGTTTGGGGGTGGAGTCTTTTGGGTTTTCCATATAAAGAATCATGTCATCTGCAAAGAGAGAGAGTTTGACTCGTTCATTGCCAATTTGGATACCTTTTATTTCTCTTTGTTGTCTGATTGCCGTTGCTAGGACTTCTAATACTATGTTGAATGAGAGTGTTGAGAGTGGGCATCCTTGTCGTGTTCCTGATCTCAGCGGGAAGGCTGTGAGCTTTTTCCCATTGAGGATGATATTTGCTGTGGGTCTTTCATAGATAGATTTTATGAAGTTCAGGAATGTTCCCTCTGTCCCTATACTTTGAAGTGTTTTAATCAGGAACGGATGCTGGATTTTGTCAAATGCTTTTTCTGCATCAATTGAGAGGACCATGTTTTTCTTCTCTCTTCTCTTATTGATTTGTTCTATCACATTGATTGATTTGCAAATATTGAACCATCCTTGTAATCCAGGGATGAATCCCACCTGGTCAGGGTAAATAATCTTTTTAATGTGCTTTTGGATCCTGTTTCCTAGGATCTTGTTGAGAATCTTTGCATCCATATTCATCAGTGATATTGGTCTGAAATTCTCCTTTTTGATGTGGTCTTTGCCTGGTTTGGGGATCAGGGAAATGCTGGCTTCATAAAAAGAATCTGGAAGTTTTCCTTCTGCTTCAATTTTTTCAAACAGCTTCAGAAGAATAGGTGTTATTTCTTCTTTGAAAGTTTGGTTGAATTCCCCAGGGAATCCATCAGGTCCTGGGCTCTTGTTTTTTGGGAGGTTTTTGATCACTGCTTCAATCTCATTACTAGATATTGGTCTATTCAGGTTGTCAGTTTCTTCCTTGTTCAATTTTGAGAGTTTATAGTTTTCCAGGAGTGCATCCATTTCATCTAGGTTGCTTAACCTATTGGCATATAACTGTTGATAATAACTTCTGATGATGTTTCTACTTCCTTAGTAATCTTTTTTTTATTTTTATTATTTATTTTTATTATTTATTTATTTATTTGACAGACAAAAATCACAAGTAGGCAGAGAGGCAGGCAGAGAGAGAGGAAGGGAAGTAGAGAGCCCGATTCGGGGCTCAATCCCAGGACCCTGGGATCAGACCGGAGCTGAAGGCAGAGGCTTTAACCCACTGAGCCTCCCAGGCGCCCCCCCCAACACTTTTAATTTGGGAATAGTTCACTCATTTTATTTTTTTTAATTAACTTTTCATTTAGGTTTTCTTCTCAGGCCTAACTGTGGCCTAATAAAAAGCTCTTCTGAATGCGCCACCAACACTTGGAACTTAGCATGTGAAAAATGTGTACTCAGTCTTCCCCTTGTCATAAGCCCACCCAGTTTTTCCATTATCTTCTCTTAGTATATTAAACTCCTAACCTTGGGGTTTTCTGACTTTTTCCCTCATTAGTTCTATATGCTATTCAGTATTCAGTGCTGCTGATCTTTCCATGCTCAGAGCCCTTGGATCTGTTGCTTCCTCTTTATAGCCATAGCCAGCACCTCAGGCCCTTAACATCTCAGAGCTTAATTACTGCCTTGTTGCTTTCTCAAACCCCTTTCTCTCTGCATTAGGCCTTGTACTCAAATGCTAGCTTTAATCCCTTTCAGGTACCCTAAGATCATTTCCCTGATCTTAGACCCTAGTATCAAATTTATCCACCACACATTAACATTTAAACCCTCCACCTCTACTTCCCTCTCCTTATCTCTTGTTACTTCCCCAAATGGAACCAACCTAATTTGGTAGTTAGCCTTCTTTATTCTTTGTTCTTATTTCTTTGTTCTCATCTCTTTCCTGTTGCAGAGTTCTCTTTCCTCCTGGCATGCTTTTGCTTCTTTATTCTGTGTCTCATTCCCTTCAGTGACTGATTCCATTTGACTCCTCTTTATTTTCTCTTTGCATTCTTTGATCTAGTAATAAGGTCCATGATACCCTGTCTGTTTTTGTTCATGTTTGTTTTGAATATGCTAGTTTTTAAAAAGCATGGTTCAATGTGGGAACTATTGTTTCTATTTTATTTGTGACTCACTCCAACCTATGCATAGAGACCTGAATATAATAGCTGTCCTGTAGGGGCGCCTGGGTGGCACAGTTGGTTGAGCCGCTGCCTTTGGCTCTGGTCGTGATCCCAGTGACCTGGGATCGAGTCCTGCATCAGGCTCCTTGCTTGGTGGGAAGCCTGCTTCTCTTTCTGCCTTTCTCTGCCTGCTTGTGCGCTCTCGCCTTCGCTCTCTCTCTCTCTGACAAATAAAAAATAAATGAAATCTTTAAAAAAAAATAGGTGTCCTGTAAATCTTCCTGGCTGACAGTCTATAAAAGTTTTGAGGAGAGATGGGTAGTGTTTAGAATTGTCATCATTTTCTTTTCATTTTTTAATTTTAGAAATGCAAAAAAATACTTTTTGTGGCATTACCAGACTTTTATTTCTAATTTTTTTGTTTTATACCAAGTTTTGGAGACTGTGTTCTCAGTACAATGTAATGAAGTTCAATAACGTATATTACTATATATATTAAATCTAGTTTATTGAACACTAGCCATCTGATATATCCAGTTCTCTCAAGAGAAAGGTTAGCTTCTTGGATGCTGGCTAGGCATTTTTTGAAGGTACATTATAGCCTTAAAGCCATTACTCACCATTTACTATATTAAGATCCTTGACAATTTAATAGCTACATAGTCACCAGCACCCAGAATGAGGAGTGTTGACCTGGTTTCCTTCTACATCTGAAGCTCTGCTTTTGTTGCTGTCCTCTTAAAAAGCACTTCTTCCTGTAATTTTCATGTCCTCCAAAATCAGTATTAGGAGGAAAAGGAGGATTATTGGAGTGGAGTTGGCTGAGAGAGGGATACAAGGTAGAAGGCAGCTTCTAAACCTAGTAGTGCTAGCTGTTTTATTACCTCCCTGCCTACCCACCCACTTTCTTTCTTTCTTCAGAAACAGAGTTGATTTAAAGGTAGTCATCAGTTTATAGCCCCTTGTTAACATCACGAGTGCAATTTTTCTTTCTTGTTCTTTTCTTTTTAACCCTTTACCTTCAATCCACATGCCCATTCTCTTTCCCATTCATATGTACCTACTCTGTGTTTATGCCCCCATACCTACATATTTGGTTGAACAATATATTGTATAATTATGATGTCTTCAGCTTACATAATGGTATTTGCTTTTTACTCATGTCATGCTTTTTAAGATGTATTCATGTTGCTGTAGGTACATCTAAAGTGTGATTTCTAAAAGCTATATAGAATTCCATGTTTTCCATTATTCCAGTTACTGAAATCAAAGTTACTTCAAGTTCCCTGTTATATTACTGTCACAGCGAACATTCTTACAAGGGTCTATAAAGTCTGTAATTTGCACATAGACCATCCTTTTTGAGAATTTCTCTGAAATTGGTCCACTGAATCACTGGATCACCTAGGATACAGACATACTTGATGTCACTAAGATATCCTAGCAGAATGGCTGTATCTGTTTACTGTCTTCCCAACATCTTTGCTAGCCTTTGCTATTGTCCACCCTTCTAATTTTTGCCCTTCAGATTGGTATGAGCAATGCTATCTGATTATTTCAATTTATATTTTACTCTTTACTTTTATTTTGAATTTGATCGTCTCTTCATTTACTTGCTAATCATTTCAGCTTCTTTTTCTATAGGTTCCCTACCCATAACTTCTGACCATTTTTCTGTTGGTTTATTGTGACTTTTATTTCAAATTGTAGAAATTCCTAGTCTATTCTTGTCAATTGTCAATTCATGTCGATCCTTATCTCTTTTCACTTTTGGATGTTGCAGGAGCTTTTCCTTGTCTGTCATCTATTTTAGCTCTGTTTGTAATATTCTTTTTTTTAATTAACATAAAATGTATTATTTGTTTCAGGGATACAAGTCTGTGATTCAAAAGTCTTACACAATTCACAGTACTCACCATAGCACATACCCTCCTCAGTGTTCATCACCCAGCTACTCTTCCCATCCCCCTCCCCTCAAACAACCTTCAGATTGTTTCCTGAGATTAAGAGTCTCTTATGGGGTGGGAGGTTGGGTGAGCCTAGTGGTGGGTATTATGGAAGGCACGTATTGCTTGGAGCACTGGGTGTAGTGCATAAACAATGAATTCTGGACACTGAAAAGAAATTAAAAAAACAAAAAAATTTTTTAAAAGAGTCTCTTATGGTTTGTCTCCCTCTCTGGTTTCATCTTATTTCATTTTTCCCACCTTTCCCCCATGATCCTCTGTCTTGTTTCTCCAATTCCTCATATCAGTGAGATGATATGAGAATTGTCTGTCTCTGGTTGACTTATTTCACTTAGCATAATACCCTCTAGTTCCATCCACATCATTGCAAATGGCAAGGTTTGGGGTTTCTTGATGGCTGCATAGTATTCCATTGTATATATACATCTTCTATATCCATTCATCTGTTGATGGACATGTAGGTTCTTTCCATAGTTTGGCTGTTGTGGACATTGATGCTATAAACACTCGGGTGTATGTGCCCCTTTGGATCGCTGCATTTGTATCTTTGGGGTAAATACCCTGTAGTACAATTGCTGGGTCATAGGGTAGCTCTATTTTCAACTTTTCAAAGTACCTCCATACTGTTTTCCAGAGTGGCTGCATGAGCTTGTATTCACACCAACAGTGTAGAAGGGTTCCCCTTTCTCCACATTCTCACCAATACCTGTCATTTTCTGACTTGTTAATTTTAGCCATTCTGACAGGTACGGGGTAGTATCGCACTGTCGTTTTGATTTGTATTTCCCTGATGCCAGTGATGTTGAACACTTCATGTGTCTGTTGGCCATTTGGATGTCTTCTTTTCAGAAATGTCTGTTCATGTCTTCTGCCCATTCTTGATTGGATTATTTGTTCTTTGGGTGTTGAGTTTGCTAAGTTCTTTATAGTTTTTGGATACTAGCCCTTTATCTGATATATCACTTGCAAATATCTTCTCCCATTCTGTCAGTTGTCTTTTGGTTTTGTTGACTATTTTCTTTGCTGTGCAAATGCTTTAGATCATGATGAAGTCCTAATAGTGCATTTTCACCCTTGCTTCCCTTGCCTTTGGTGATGTGGCTAGGAAGAAGTTGCTGTGACTGAAATCGAAGAGGTTGCTGCTTTGGTTCTCCTCGGGAACTTTGATGGATTCGGCTCTCACATTGAGGTTTCTCATCCATTTTGAGTCTGTTTTTGTTTGTGGTATAAGGAAATGGTCCAGTTTCATTCTTCTGCATGTGGCTGTCCAATTTTCCCAACACCATTTGTTGAAGAGACTTTTTTCCACTGCACATTCTTTACTGCTTTGTCAAAGATTTAGTTGACCATAGAGTTGAGGGTCCATTTCTGGGCTCTCTATTCTGTTGCATTGATCTGTGTGTCTATTTTTGTGCCAGTACCATACTGTCTTGATGATTACAGCTTTGTAATAGAGCTTAAAGTCTGGAATTGTAATGCCACCAGCTTTGGTTTTCTTTTTCAACATTCCTCTGGCTATTTGGGGCCTTTTATGGTTCCATATAGATTTTAGGATTATTTGTCCCATTTCTCTGAAAAAAGTTGATGGAATTTTGATCGGGATTGCATTAAGTGTGTAGACATTTAAGTAGCATAGACATTTTCACAATATTTGTTCTTCCAATCCATGAACATGGAACGTTTTTCCATTTCTTTATGTCTTCCTCAGTTTCTTTCATGAGTACTTTATAGTTTCTGAGTATAGATTCTTTGCCTCTTTGGTTAGATTTATTCCTAGGTATTACAGTTTTGGGTGCAATTGTAAGTGGGATTGACTCTCTTTTTTCTGTCTTGTTGTTGGTGTATAGAAATGCAACTGATTCTTTTGTGCACTGATTTTATATCCTGACACTTTAATGAATTCCTGTTTGAGTTCTAGCATTTTGGAGTGGAGTCCTTAGGGTTTTCCACATAAAGTATCATATCATCTGCAAAGAGTGAGAGTTTGACTTCTTCTTTGCCAATTCGGATGCCTCTTATTTCTTTTTGTTGTCTGATTGCCGAGACTAGGACTTGTAGTACTATGTTGAATAGCAGTGGTGATGGTGGACATCACCTTAGAAAAGAAGCTCTCAGTTTTTCCCCATTGAGAATTATAGTTGCTGTGGGGTTTTCATAGACAGCTTTACGATATTGAGGTATGTACCCTCTATCCCTACACTGTGAAGGGTTTTGATCAAGAAAGGATGCTGTACTTTGTCAAATGCTTTTTCTTCGTCTATTGAGAGTAACATATGGATCTTTTTCTTTTACTAATGTATTGCGTCACATTGATTGATTTGCTGATGTTGAACCAAACTTGCAGCCCAGGAATAAATCCCACTTGGTCATGGTGAATAGTCCTTTTAATGCACAGTTGGATCCTATTGGCTAGTATTTTGGTGGGAATTTTTGATTCCACGCTCATCAGGGATATTGGTCTGTAATTCTCCTTTTTGATGGAGTCTTTGTCTGGTTTTAGGATCAAGGTGATGCTGGCCTCATAAAATGAGTTTGGAAGTTTTCTTCCCATTTCTATTTTTTTGGAACAGTTTCAGGAGAATAGGTATTAATTTTTCTTTAAATGTTTGGTAGAATTCCCCTGGGAAGCTGTATGGCCCAGGGATCTTGTTTGTTGGGAGATTTTTGATGACTGCTTCAATCTCCTTACTGGTTATGAGTCTGTTCAGGTTTTCTATTTCTTCCTGGTTCAGTTTTGGTAGTTTATATATCTCTAAGAATGCATCTATTTCTTCCAGACTGTCAAATTTGCTGGTGTATAGTTGCTCATAATATGTTCTTATAATTGTTTGTATTTCTTTGATGTTGGTTGTGAGCTCTCCTCTTTCATTCATGATTTTATTAATTTGGGTCCTTTCTCTTTTCTTTCTGATAAGACTGGCTAGGGATTTAACAATCATATTAATTCTCTCAAATAACCAGCTCCTAGTTTCATTGATCTGTTCTATGGTTCTTTTGGTTTCTCTTTCATTGATTTCCACTCTGATCTTTATGATCTCTCTTCTCCTGCTGGGTTTAGGCTTTCTTTGCTGTTCTTTCTCCAGCTCCTTTAGGTGTAGGGTTAGATTGTGTATTTGAGACCTTTCTTGTTTCTTGAGAAAGGCTTTTATTGCTATATACTTAACTCTCAGAACGGCCTTTGCTATATCTCAAAGATTTTGAACAGTTGTGTTTTCATTTTCATTTGTTTCCATGAATTTTTTCAATTCTTCTTTAATTTTCTGGTTGACCCATTCATTCTTTAGTAGGATGCTCTTTAGCCTCCATGTATTGGAGTTCTTTCCAACTTTCCTCTTGTGGTTGGGTTCTAGTTTCAAAGCATTGTGGCCTGAAAATATGCAGGGAATTATCCCAGTCTTTTGGTACCTGATTTGTGACCCAGGATGTGATCTGTTCTGGAGATTGTTCCATGTGGATTGGAGAAGAATGTATATTCTGTTGCTTTGGGATGGAATGTTTTGAACATATCTGTGATGTCCATCTGATCCAGTGTGTCATTTAAGGCCTTTATTTCCTTATTGATCTTTTGCTTAAATGATCTGTCCATTTCAGTGAGAGGGGTGTTAAAGTCCCCTACTATTATTGTATTATTGTTGGTGTGTTTCTTTGATTTTATTAATTGGTTTATATAATTGGCTGCTCTCATGTTAGGAGCCTAGATATTTAAAATTGTTAGATCTTCTTGTTTGACAGACCATTTAAGTATAATATAGTGTCCTTCCTCATTTCTTATTAGAGTCTTTGGCTAATTTAGATAAATTAGATATTTAAATTAGATAAATCTATCTGATATAAGGATTGCCACCCCAGCTTTCTTCTGATGTCCATTAGCATGGTAATTTTTTTCCACACCCTCACTTTAAATCTGGAGGCGTCTTTGGGTCTAAAATGAGTCTCTTGCAGACAGCATATCGATGGGTCTTTTCTTTTCTTTCTTTTTTTTTTTAATCCATTCTGATACCCTGTGTCTTTTGATTGGGGCATTTAGCCCATTTACATTCAGGGTAACTATTGAAACATATGAATTTAGTGCCATTGTATTGCCTGTATGGTGACTGTATATTGTCTCTGTTCCTTTCTGATCTATGTTACTTTTAGGCTCTCTCTTTACTTAGAGGAACCCCTTTCAATATTTCCTGTAGGGCTGGTTTTAGTGTTTGAAAATTCTTTTAGTTTTTTTTTTTTTTTTTTTTTGTCCTGGTAGCTTTTTATTTCTCCTTCTATTTTCAATGAAAGCCTAGCTGGATATAGTATTTCTTGGCTGCATATTTTTCCTCATTTAGTGCTTTGAATATATCAGAACAGTCCTTTCTTGCCTGCTAGGTCTGCTGCCAATCTAATATTTCTACTGTTATAGGTTACAGACCTCTCGTCCTAAGCTTTCAGGATTTTTCTCTTTATCTTTGAAGCTTGTAAGTTTTACTATTAGATGATGGGGTTTTGACCTATTTTTGTTGTTTTTGAGGGGAGTTCTCTGTGCCTCCTAGATTTTGATGCCTGTTTCCTTCCCCAAATTAAGGAAGTTCTCCACTATAATTCGCTCCAGTATACCTTCTGCCCCCCACTTTCTTCTTCTTCTGGGATCCCAATTATTCTAATATCATTTCATCTTATGGTATCACTTACCTCATGAATTCTCCCCTCGTGATCAGTGGTTTATCTCTCTTTTTCTCAGCTTCTTTATTCTCCATCATTTGGTCTTCTATATCACTAATTTTCTCTTATGCCTCATTTATCCTAGCAGTAGGAGCCTCCATTTTTTATTGCACCTCTTTAATAGCTTCTTTTTATTTCAACTTGATTAGATTTTAGTTGTTTTATTTCTCCAGAAAGGGATTCTCTAGTATCCTCTGTGCTTTTTTCCAAGCCCAGCAAGGATCTTTATAGCTGTCATTCTGAACTCTAGTTCCAATATCTTTCTGATGTCCATATTGATTAAGTCCCCTAGCAGTCAGTACTGCCTCTTGTCCTTTTGAGGTGAGTTTTTCCGCATTGTCATTTTGTCCAGAGAAGAATAGACGAATGAGAGAACAAAATGCTAAAAGGGTTACAACGACCCCAGAAAAAATACACTAAACAAATCAGAAGAGACCCGCAACTGGGGGTAAAAGAAAAGGAAAAAGATATGTATATATCATCAGGCTGGTGAACAGAACAGAGCCACACACTTGACTTTGGGTATAGTTTGGTTTGTTAGAAGAAACTGCCTCCCAAAATTTTAAAGAAAGAAAAACATATATTCAAAAATAAGGGTAAGTACAATAGAGGGATGGAATATGACTATAAAGGTGAAAATTTAAAAAGATTTTTAAAAAGGAATTGATTAGATAAGTTGGTTGAAAAAAATTTTAAAAACAGGAGGGAGACTAGAACAAAGCCATACACTAGATTTAGGATATATTTTGGTCTCTTAGAAGAAACCGTATCCCAAAAAAGACAGAAAAACTTACATGTATACAAAAAATAAGGTTAAATACAAAGAAGGGATAGAATATGTCTATAAAAATGAAAAAAGTTTTTTAAAAAGGTATTGATAAGATGTTGGTTAAAATAGGAAAGAGGAAAAATTAAAAAACAGAAAAGAAAAAAATAAAATTAAAAAATTTAAATTTTGAAAGACTAAAGAATCATGGGGGAAAAGCCGTGAATTCTATGTGTGTATTCCCCTAGCTCTAGAGTTTTGCCATTCTCATTGATTGGTAAAGTTGATCTTGGCTGGATGTTTTTGCTGATCTTCTGGGAGAGGGGCCTGTTGCAGTGATTCTCAAATGTCTTTGCCCGAGGTGGGATTGTACCACCTTGCCAGGGGCCAGGCTAAACAGTCTGCTTGGATTTGCTCTCGGTAGCTTTTGCTCCCTGAAAGTTTTCCACACAGCTTTGGAGGACGGAATAAAAATGGTGGCCTCCCAATCTCCAGTCCCAGAGGAGCCGAGAGCTCGGGGCCACCCTTTTCAAGGAGCCCTCAGAGAAAGGCAGTCAATCCCTCCTGTCTCCCTGGTCTCCAGCCACATTCCAAGCTCACTTGACCAGTGCCTGAGTGTTTCTTTCTCTGGCACAGAGCCCCGTTTGGAGTCTCCAAACCCAGCAGATTTCTGAAGCGTGCTCCCGCACTGCTCCTCCCCATGGAGGAAAGGGGGGTCTCCCTGGATCTGCCACTTGTGGGGTCCCTGCTCGAAAAGGAGTGGCCCAGCTGTAACTCAGATCATGGTTTATGGCAACCCCAAGATGAGAACCCACACCTTGACTTTGTCTTTGCAGCTGGCTTCCCCACTCCAATACCTGGGAGCTCTGCCACACTCAGACACCCCCATTCTTTCTGTGACCCCGAGGGTCCTGAGACCACCTGTGCCAGCAAGGATTCCACCCCATGCTTAGCCACTGGAGCAATGTCCCTCAGCATAGCAGACTTCTAAAATCTCTGATTTTGTGCTCAGTTGCTCTTTTACATGCCAGGAACCGAGTGATGGAGCCCCCCACTCTTCCTGTATGTCACCTCGGATTTACTTATCCACATATCCTACCTTCCAGATAGTGGTCGCTTTTCTGTTCATAGAATTGCTGCTCATTTCTTTGATCTCCTTTTGAGTTAGTAGTTGCTCAGAATGGTTTGATAACTACCTAGCGGAATTCTTGGGACCAGAGGAAATTTAGGTCTCCTACTGCTCTGCCATCTTGCTCTTTCCCCATTTGTGGTACAGCAAACAAGGTTTGTTTTTGTAGTAGATTGCGGTAGTTGTTGAGTGTGTAATAGAGTGTGGTAGTGTAGTTGCTGTGGTAGATTGAACAGAAATCTAATTTTGTGGAAGTCAAATCTAACAGTGTTAATCTATATAGTTTGTATTTTTGGAGTTTGATTTATGAAATCTGTCTGCTCTGTAGTGTTAGCTCCCAGTGATTTTTTTCCCCCCACAAACCTGTTTACATGGCCTTTTTTTTTTTTTTTTAAGATTTTATTTACTTATTTGACAGAGAGAGATCACAAGTAGGCAGAGAGGCAGGGAGAGAGAGAGGAGGAAGCAGGCTCCCTGCTGAGCAGAGAGCCTGATGCGGGACTCAATCCCAGGACCCTGAGATCATGACCTGAGCCGAAGGCAGCGGCTTAACCCACTGAGCCACCCAGGCGCCCCTACATGGCCTTTTGAAGAGAGGTCTTTCTTTTCTCACCTATGGCTCTCAGGAGGCTTGGTAGTTGGTGTTCATGTCCAACTGCCCCGATGGAGGAAAAGTGAAAGAAAATTGATGCACACGTCTTTCTCTAAGCCCTGTGCTTCCACTTACAGAACCTTGTGACCCTGTTTGTGCTACATGACTCCTCTCTCCCCAGCAATAGCTGACTGGAAAGGAATGCATACATCCCCAGGCAGAGTAATTGAAATCTTCCTCCAAGGAACTTGGAGTCTTGAAGGACATGTAAACTGAAAGGTTTTGAGGTGCCCATCTTCCTCTGTGTTCACAAAGAAGCTGGAGAAATTGTCTGCCAGAAGGGAGAATAAAGAAGATCTGCACAGGAAAAAGCCTATGGCCCCATGGAGAGGGAGATGGCAGTAGAATGTGAGAGTAGCTGTCCTGGATCCTGATGGCTTTCCAGTTTCGGTTCTTTTCTCTTTTGAGACCAGATTGCACTTCCTTTTCTGTAGTAGTTAGGGGTGGCTAACTGCATAACAGACTCCAAAGTGTATAATGGCCCTAACACAATAAAAGTTTATTTATCACTCACATGAACAGATCCAGATGGTTCTAAGTTGGTGGGTGGCAACATTGGAGGGCTCTTGCCACACAGTTATTCAGTAACCTAGACTGATGGAGGCCCTGCCGTTTCATCACATGACTTCAGAGGTCTTCCTAGATCAGCATGAAGCCTGCAGATGGCAAATGAATGTGGAGTTTAACACACGGGAAGTTTTATAGGCCAGGCCTTGCATCAGCACATATCACTCCCATTCCTCTGGCTGGCACTCTGTTGCATGGCTACATTTAACTGCATAGGAAGCTGAACAATGTTGTCAATCTGTGGACCTAAAAGGAAGAGAAAATGGGTTTGGCAAACAGCTAGAGATTGCCACATCATATTTGTTATCTGTATGATACCTCTGTATCTTTAGAATCAAGTTCCTGTTTTTTTCTTAACTTGTTTGAGTTGGCTTCTGTTGTTTACGCCTCAGTGCATGAGGTGTTTTCATAAGAGCTTATTTAAAATAGTAGAGGGGCGCCTGGGTGGCTCAGTGGGTTAAAGCCTCTGCCTTCGGCTTGGGTTATGATCCCAGGGTCCTGGGATTGAGCCCCTCATCGGGATCCCTGCTTGGAGGGGGGCTAGCTTCCTCCTCTCTCTCTCTCTGCCTGCATCTCTGTCTACTTGTGATCTCTGTCTGTCAAATAAATAAAATCTTTAAAAAATAAAAATTAAAAATTAAAAAAATAATAAAAGAAATAAATATTGATTATTTCTCTCAGGAAAGTTGGAGCGATTTCCACCTATGATGCATCATCACCAGCCACCCACAGATGGCCAGACCCCTGGTGTTCGTTTCCAGAGGTCTCACCTTGCAGAGGCATTTGCAAAGGCCAAAGGATCAGGTGGAGGCACTGGAGGAGGAGGAAGCGGAAGAGGCCTGATGGGACAGATTATTCCAATCTATGGTTTTGGGATTTTTTTATACATACTGTATATTCTATTTAAGGTAAGTGGAATCATCTTGATCATATTATATCAATAAAAAATCTAGTGTCATAATAAAAATAATTGTTGGCATTAAAACTCTTTATAGTTCATAACCTTTATTCAAATCATCTTTAAACCTTGCCTGCTCTTTATGAGATACTTAGGATAACTGTTCTCTGTTTTATAGAAGAGAAGATCTTCGGTCAGAGCTTAAAGGGTTTGCCCAAGAATTCACAACTAGAAATGCAGAATCAGGACTTGTGCCTGGGTCAATAAATAGCAATAAAGGTCAAAGCTCCCTCTCACCCCAGTTTTTTGGTGGGCTTTTTTTGTTTGTTTGTTTTTTGTTTTTACTGGATGTCTTTGTAAGCTGAAAAGGCACAAAGATATTTTAACTTTAGGTTTGGCACAGTGATTTCCAAGTAGCCAATGTGAGGCCACATAATGACCATTACCAACACCACTTTGTCCTCCTTTTCCACTCCAGGAGTGTGAGGTGCTGTTTTTAATATCCACTGTAGTAATTCCAAAACAAAACTGCCAATCCTGAAACTAAGCCTGATGTCTCCCAGCTTTGGGGAGATATGCACTGGGTCCTTTAAAAGCTGACTCCCAATTAAGTTCCATCTCCAGACAGACTTCAGCAAGCTATGGGCCTAAACACCATGAAGTAGAGCAGAAGTCACATTGTGCATCCATTTTGGAAATCTTAAATATTCCCTGCCCTTTTAACAGAATAAGAAGCAAGTCCTTCAATCTGAGGGGTTTGAAGTGGCGGGGCAGGTGGGAAGTTGGGGTACCAGGTGGTGGGTATTATAGAGGGCACGGTTTGCATGGAGCACTGGGTGTGGTGAAAAAATAATGAATACTGTTTTTCTGAAAATAAATAAATTGGAAAAAAAAAAAAAAAAGAAGCATGTCCTTCTTGCCCAGGAACTCTGCAGGGAGCCTGAGTTGCCTCTGTAAGAACGGCCTTAGGGGTTGCACATCCCCTCTTTTAGATGAGTGTAGGCAAGGCAGATGACCTGGAAATTGGTTGATTGATTGATTGATTTTTGTTCTTGTGCCTTGATGGTTTTTCACTTCTCGGGAACTTTCTTTCTTTCTTCCTTTCTTTCCTTTTTTAATTTGAAGGAGAAGAAAGCAAGAGTGGAGGGAGGGGCAGAGAGAGAGGGAGAAGGAGACTCCCTGCTGAGCAGCGAGCCAGATGTGGGGCTCCATCCCAGGACCAAGATCATGACCTGAGCTGAAGGCAGACACTTAACTAACTGAGCCACCCAAGCGCCCTTCCTGGGAACCTTCTATTGGTTCTTTCTCGCCTCTTTTTTTTTCTTTCTTTCTTTGAAATGTTTCTCTGATATTGATACTTGATTTGATTTCTGACTTAATTTTTGTCTCCCAACCTTTTTTTTCTTTTTTCATTTAATATGAGGGGTTCCATGACTTTGAGGTTCTGAGCTGCTGTTGATGTGCTATACCTCCTTCAATTCCCAGCTTTCAAAGGGAAAATCTACTGCAGAGGATCGGAAATGCTCTACTGCCGCAGCTGGAAACACCCACAAGACAATTAGTAAGTGCTCCTTCTCAGTATATGCACAAGTCTTATTGAGTTGCACCACCATCATACAGTCAGAGGGACAGTCTGGATAGGTCTTAAAAAGCACATCTCAGAAATTGCTCCAAATTAATCTGATGCCATTTTTACCTAAGCTCCAGGAATTCTCAAGTTTCCAAACTGATGTTGGCTTTTAAGAGAAAGAGAGTTACAAAAAGTACAAAACGGTCTATTTACTTTTTTATATGTTAGCAAATTAATATTTCACATTTGGAGTTATATCTCAGTTCCAGACTTCAGAATATTTGTAGCAGATACCTTTATTTCACAAGAAAACTAAAGGGAGAGAGATCAAGTCCTTGCCAAAACCAGTTACTAGATCTAGGGACTGGGTTTAATACTTCTGACTTATGAATCGGAGAAAGTCTACTATCATAGGATCTCCCTATATGAGGAAGTGGAGATGCAACATGGGGGGTTGGGGGAGTAGGAAAAAAATAAATGAAATGAGGTCGGATTGGGAGGGAGACAAACCATAAGAGACTCTTAATCTCACAAAACAAACTGAGGGTTGCCGGGGGGAGCAGGGGAGGGAGAGGGTGGAGGATTATGGACATTAGGGAGGGTATGTGCTATGGTGAGTGCTGTGAAGTGTGTAAACCTGGCGATTCACAGACCTGTATCCCTGGGGTTAATAATACATTATATGTTTATAAAATTTTTTTTTAATTATTAAGAAAAATAATAATACTTCTGACTCATAAAACATGTTCATCAAATATTTACTGGCCAAGTAGAATATTCTGTGCTCTCTGGGGGAAATGAAATATATAGGGCATGGCTTTTCCCCCTAAGAATTCATAGTCTGGGATGAAAAATGACTTGTGCAAAGCTTACTATCTAAAAGGGGACTCGGGGAAAGCCTTATGGGAAGCGACCTGGAGCTGGGTCCTGTCCGATAGACCAGACAGCTTGAGGAAGACACAGCCTGACATAGGACGGCTGTGGGAAAGAGGCCTTGAGGAGTAGGTAGGTTAAGCCATGTTGTTGAAGGCCTTGGAGGCCAAATTGCCTTATCCTGTAGATAATGAAGCCTCTTCAGAAGTTTTTAAAAGAGAGACAGCAGCAAAATGTAGTGAAGCTGAGCCGCTGAAGGATCTGCTCTCGGCCATAACTGCTTTTTGGATTTAGTCCAGATTCTCTATGGAAGCAGATACCCTAGTCACAGTCTGCATCCTTTTTAGAAATCCTACTAAATACTCAAAAAATTCTTTAAGAAAGTTCTTGTGTTCTTAATTGAGATAATATCAAACCAGCAGTGATGGTAAATGCATTGTTAAAATAATTATTAAGAGATTTTTGGATTCTGTCAAAGAATAGCAAATTTGGGGGATGCCTGGGTGGCTCAGTGGGTTGAGCCTCTGCCTTTGGCTCAGGTCCTGATCTCAGGGTCCTGCGATAGAACCCTAAATCAGGTTCTCCGCTCAGCAGGAAGCCTGCTTCCCCCTCTCTCCCTGCCTGTCTCTCTACCTACTTGTGATTTCTCTCTCTGTCAAATAAATAAATAAAATCTTAAAAAAAAATAGCAAATTCTGTATCCAGTCACATAATGCATTGGAAATAGAATTAAAAATTCCTAAGAACAACTGTTTTATAATGTAGCAGTTATATCTGCTTATCCTTCTGTTTTGAATCATGCAGAAAAGAAAAATAACCTAAGCATTTATGTGGCATAGTCCTCTAGACACTTTGCAGATGTTAACTGCATGCATAAGAATTTGTTCTAGAAGTATTAAAAGACAATACAATATTTTAATACAATATTTTACAGTGAAGAAAAACTGGATTATCTGCATAATAAATAGCATTTTGTTTTCCTGTTGCCTTAAAGTTCATTTCAGAAGTACATTAGTACTAATGTACTAATTGATCTATTTTTTTTTCTGCTCTACTTTTAGGGTCTTAGTGTTAATGTCAATAGATCATTGTGATCTCTGTTGATCTTTCTTGAGAATCTGTGGGCCAGGGTTATACCACTTCACCCCAAATGACAAGGGTAGGAAACCTTGGGCAGGAAGGCTTCAGCCCTAGCTCAAGATTTGTCCCCTATTGAAGAAATGCAGCATTGAGACTGTGATCTTCCAGATGTTTTCAAACACAAGTGAATGAATGCTCATCTCAGGGTCTTAACTCCTTTTCTAAAGTACCTTGCAGGTTCGGTACTTTTACCCTCAAGCATCATTTGGATTGGAAAAGATAGGTCTATCTTCTTCTTTTCCTCTTGGGTGACCATGTTGAGCTTTGTTTTGTTTTGTTTTTCTCATGTATTTTCTTTAGTTGGTCCTGCTGTATTTCTATGTGTAAGAGGAGTGATTTGTTCATTATTCCCTACACATGTATCCTTAAGATCTCAGTGCTCACACCTTGGTACCCTTTGTGTCCTGATTGGATCAGCTGGAGAGATATGGAGTCTCGTCTCTGAATCTCTGAACTAGCTGGAATTATCACAGGGCGTCCCAGCCAGCCAGTTTCAGAAAAGAGCTTTTGGAGGTGTGTTTGATGGTTCTTAGACTGATACTTATTTTTCAGCCAATTTTGAGCTTGTTCACCTGCAAGAAAAACTGAAGGAGACAGAGGAAGCCATGGAAAAATTAATCAACAGAGTGGGACCTAATGGTGAAAGGTAGGTTTTCATATAACCAGACTCAAGACTATTACCCATTTAGAGAATCCATTAAAAATTTTGCTTTTCTTTGATTTCTGAAGCACTTACTTCCATTTTATAGTATTGTCAACGTACTTGTCATTTACACATTATTTCTCACTAAGCATTTCCATTTTCATACCATATGCTTTCAAGAGTCTCAGCTTTCAAGAGTCTTTGTTCAGTGTTGTGCGTATCACTGTGAGGAGAGGTTTATGAGCAGTTCTGCAGGGTAAAATAACAAGGTTCTAATGAAGATGATTCCATAGCTGTATAATAATCTGATATAATAATCTGATTTTACCTAAAATTATACCTTTTTAAATCTGCTTGAGACAAAAAGAAGAAGGCAAATATGATCAGATTAGGCATTTGTATTTTGTGTTGACTATGCCAGAATTGGATTAGACATGTCAGGTAGGTGTCAGGTGTCCGGCTGGCCCTTTAGGATTCCCCACATGGGAGACAGCCTTCCTGTGACAGGGCTGGGTGAGGATCTGAAAAGGTGGCTTCAGGAGGTTGATGGAAGCAGGCAAAAAGGAAGAAAATATGGATGTGGGAAGGCCAGGGAGGAAAAGCCAGAATGTGAGATTGAGAACAAAGAGGGATTTAGTCTCCACTAGGCCTCTGACAAGGATGGAGGAAGAGCTGGGACGTGAGTGGCAAAATCTTATGTGCTAAAATGTTTCTCCTGTGGCTCTGTGGGCTCACAGTGGAGTCTTTGCCCCAGAAAATTGCTCTACCATGGCCTCTTCTGTTTGCCGTCTTGGTGGTACTGTGCCCTGTATCCTTTTCTCAGCTCCTTGGCCCCAGCTTGTGCATCTTTGACTAGATAAGGCAAGAGTGAACATCTTCAGGTTGCAGCTCCCTGGCTTGGGCTTTTTCTACAATGTCTGTCTACAGTACTGCTGAAATGACATTTATGTGGCTAAACCTTGCCTATCTGCACCCAGGAGCCTTGACCACCTTTTGGTCCAGAAAGCAGAGTGACTGTGCAGACTGTTTGCCAGAGTGGTAGAGGAATGTGTACATAGGTACACACGAGTATACCTCAGTGAGTGTGTAGTAAAATTTGATACTTGCTGAGCACTTACTAAGAACCCAGCTCGGAGTGAAACACTTCATATACATTATCTAATGTCAGAGTATTTGTAGGAATGACTAAACCAATTTACGCAACAATACTTTTCTGATCTTTTCTGCCCTTACCCTGTACTACTCAAGTCTGGGTGGGGAACTACCATCCTTTTATGGACCTTTGCCCCTCAAAAAGTATCTCCACCCTGGCTCTGGTTCATTTGAAGACACATGCCACACCTAAGGGTTATGAAAACCTGTGGGCAGGGCCTCCCATGTGGGAGACTGAACAACTGGGCCTTGGAGTAAGAAGCCAGAGGAAGATATTTTCTCACTATTACTGCTGTTCACACTCCCTTAGCTCAAATCACATAGCTCAACCTTACCACCTGTATGTACCATCTGTGCATTGCCCAAGTCAGCAATGCAGTACTGTGACCCTGACTTTCTGCTTTGTGCTAGGGTTACCTCTCTGTAAGGCAGAGGAGTTGTCCCCACTGTGAAGCTGGAGTTGTGCCATCTCATTATTTTTCAGGCCACAGGTCCTAGCTCAGAACATTTACTCCTGGTGGGATGTTAAGGTGTAGACTCCTCGAGAACCTATCAATTCCAGCCTGCCACATGACAATGATTGTGTAAAACATTTTCCGCCATAGTTCTCAGGGGCTAGGGATCAGCTCTCCCTCCACTGCAGAGAGCATAGCTTGTGGCTCCCTTTCCCAAATCTCTAATCTTCCAATCCTAAAAACGTGACTTTCTCCCTGTCACTCCTAATCCAACATCTCATATCCTTATAGGTAGTCCCTATGAGACTTCACCTCCAAGCTGAAAGGTCTTGGTAGCCCCATGTTTTATGTTGTTTTCCTTTTTATATTTCTATCCTTTAACCTTAGTGTTGTGGCATTTGTTCTTCTACAAGTCTGTGTTTTTATGATTATTAGAAGAGCCCCAAATACCCCAGTATTTTTCCATCAGATCAAAATTGAACACATTTCCAGGCTCTAGGAGTCTAGGAGAGGATTTAAGACACAGAAGACATGTTCATTTATGCCTTTGAACTCCTTTTATAGAATGTCAATTCCATAATTGTAAGATTTTCTTAAAATTCCAGAAATACACAGTTTCTGAAACTTCATCTCAATGCTTATGTAAGAATCAAAATATGGGGAAGGTTTTTAATATTATCTAATAAAACTTTTAGACAACTTTTACCTGTGAGTGATATGTCTGTGCATGTGTTTAAGCCTTGTGGAAGGTTCGTATTGTATCATGTTATGCCTGATACTAAGCACAGTATACCTCCCAAGGACATAAAGACTAAGGAAAGGATCAGAATCAAAGTGTCCTTACTTCTGTCCATGGGATCAGCAACATTTCCTTTCTGGAGCAGCATGTCTTGTTGTAATCCTTCACCTCCTGGAAGCATGGTGTGGCCTGAGGGAGCAGTGAGGGTAAAGCCTGGGGCAGAAGATAGCCATAGCAGGCATACTGAGGACGTGTGTAGTGCTGTAGATTTAGGGCATGGACTGCTGGGATGTAAACTTACGGAGGACAGACTTAATCTGTTTCGTTCATTATGTTCACATAGTAGATACTAAGGAGATCCTAATTGTTGAAAAAGGATAGATACTCACTTTTGAAATAAGCATTTGAACATGTATTATAGTAGAAGAGGTAATCATGGCATTCTTTGCTAAGATCGTCTCCTCATTTCCTGACTTCTGTATTCAGGGTCCTACTGAAAATGTCTCATAGATGATCTGCCCTTCTTCAGTTAATAAACATCTTTTGAATGAATGAACATATAAAATGAGAATCGTCATCTATCCCCAGCTGACTCTACTCCACCTTTAATATTCATCTCTGAAAATGGCTTCACCATCTACTTAATCATCCAGAGCAGAAATCAGTATTATCCTTGATTTACCTTTTCCTTCACTTCCTATATCTCTTCAGTCATCCTGTCTTGTCATTTCTTTCAAACTAATAAGTCTGTCTCCCTGCAAAAGACTCTAAGCTCTGCTAAGGCAGAGATTATCTGTTAGTCCCAGAGCCTACCACAGGTCAACAGTAGGCTCTAAAAAAGTGTTAGTTGAAATGGAAAAATGAGCAAGTGAGTGAATGAATGCTTTTTTTTAAAAAAATATAGTTGACATACAGTGTTCTGTTAGTTTATACATTACATAGCGCTCACCATAAGTGTAGTTACCATCTGTCACTATACATTATTACAGTATCATAGACTATATTCTTTATGTGGTATTTTTCATCTATATGACTTATTTTATACCTGAAATTCATACCTCTTAATAGTGTCCTTTACCTACTTCACCCATTCCCCCCACCAACAATCACCCGTTTGTTCTCTGTATTTGAGTCTATTTCTGTGGGGTTTGTTTGTTTTTGATTTCCACATGTAAGTCATAAAGTATTATGATATTTGTATTTCTCTGTCTTTCTGTCTGACTTCTCTTCCTCTGTCTTATTTCACTTAGCATAATATCCTCCTGGTCCATCCATGTTGTGAATGACAAGATCTCACTCTTTTTTTATGGGTTAGTAATAGCATTCCATTGTGTGTATTTATGTATATATATGTGTGTTATATATAATTATATATATTTATAATATACAGTGTGAGTATATATGTGTGTGTGTGTGTATATATATGTATATATATATATATATATATATATATATATATATGTATATATATATATATATATATATATACATATATATACACACACACACACATATATACTCACATCTTTTTTATCCATCCATCCCACTGATGGACACTTGGGTTGTTTCCATGTCTTGGCTATTGTAAATAATGCTGCAATAAACACAGGGGTGCATAGTTTTCTGAATTAGTGTTGCTGTTTTCTTTGGGTAAATGCCTGTAGTGGAATTACTGGATCATATAGTATTTCTATTTTTAGTTTTTTGAGGAACCTCCATACTGTGTTACACAGTGGCTGCCACAATTTACATTCCCACCAACAGCATACAAGGAAGAGTTCCTTTTTCTCTGTATCCTCACCAATACTTGTTATTTCTTATCTTTTTGATTCTAGCCATTCTGACAAGTGTGAGGTGATATCTTATGGTTTTGGTTTATATTTCCCCAATTAGTGATGTTGAGCATCTTTTCATACATCTGTTGGCCATCTGTATGTCTTAGTTCTTTATATATTTTGGATATTAACCCCTTATCATAAATTTCAATTGTAAATTACTTCTCCCATTCAGTAGGTTGCCTTTTAGTTTTGTTGATGATTTCCTTCACTGTGCAAAAACTCTTTATTTCAGTGTAGTCCCAATAATTTATTTTTACTTTGGTTTTCCTTGCCTAAGGAGACATATCTGAAAGAATGTCACTAAGGCTGATACCAAAGCAATTATTTCCTATGTTTTCCTTTTTTTTTAAGATTTTATTTATTTGTCAGAGAGAGAGAGAGCGCAAACGCAGACAGAGGCAGAGAGAGAAGCAGGCTCCCCGCCGAGCAAGGAGCCCAATGAGGGACTCGATCCCTGGACTCTGGGATCATGACCCAAGCTGAAGGCAGTAGCTTAACTGACTGAGCCACTCTCCTATGTTTTCTTCTAGGAGTTTATGGTTTTAGGTATCACATTTAGGTCTTTAATCCATTTTGAGTTTATTTGTGTGTATGTTGTAAGAAAGTGGTTCAGTTGTATTCTTTTGCGTGTAGCTGTCCAATTTTCCCAATACCATTTATTGAGAAGACTGTCTTTTCTCTGTTGTATATTCTTGCCTCCTTTGTTGTAGGTATGGGTTTATTTCTGGGCTCTATCCTAGTCCCCGTCTATTTTTGTGCCAATACCTTACTGTACCAAAGTGATAACTACAACTACAACTTAGTTTATCTCGAAATCTGGGATTGTGATACCTCCAGCTTTGTTCTTCCTTCTCAAGAATGCTTTGGCTTTTCAGGGTGTTCTGTGGTTCCCTACATATTTGTTGTAGTTCTGTGAAAAATGCTCTTGGTGTCTTGATGGACATTGCATTGAATCTGTAGATAGCTTTGGGTAGTATAGAGGAACACCTAGCTGAGTTTGAGGTTATTCTTCCATCCGTAAATGTGGTGTATCTTTCCATTTGTTTGTGTTGTCTTCAATTTCTTTCACTGATGTCTTAGTTTTCAGAGCATAGGTCTTTAACCTTGTTCTATGGAAGGGGGGCATATGCAAAATGATTTCCAAAGGCCTAAGGAGCCATAATATGGAAGAAAAAAGCTGAAGAATCCAGTTTGATAACAAATGGGGTTTATTAAAGGGAGTTATGAGCGGAAGTGTGTTGTGGGTGGCTGCAAGACCAGTACATCTCCACAGTCCCACCTACTATAAGCCCTGCTTTTATAGGCTTAGAGACTGGGGAGTATATGCTGGGAAACCTGGGAGGAAATGTTTTAGGATCACAGTCGTATCTCCAGAGAATATCAAGGACATTTTACCTCAGGGGTGTACCTAAGGGTGTGGTCAAATAAAGAGGATGTGTTGGAGGGCAGTGCTATACCAAAGAAGGCCTCAGGTCACGGAGTGGTCATCATGGTGGATTTGTGCAAGATGGTATTAGTCTTGTTCACACGCACTTCCTTGGTTACATTTATTCTTAAGTATTCTTTTTGGTGCAGTTGTAAATGGGATTGTTTTAATTTTTCTTTCTGCTACTTCATTATTAGTATATAAAATTCAGGTTTCTATAAAATAGATTTCTGTATACTAGTTTTGTATCCTGCAGCTTTACTGAAAAAGGTGGAATAGTTTTTTGGTAGAGTCTTTAGGGTTTCCATCTATAGTATCATGTCATCTGGGAATAGGAACAGTTTTACTTGTTCCTTACCAGTCTGGATACCTTTTATTTATTTTTTATCTGATTGCTGAGATTAAGACTTCCAGTACTATGTTGAACAAACGGGCAAGAATGACCATTCTTATCTTATTCCTGATCTTAGAGGAAAAGCTTCCAGCTTGATGTTTGCTGTGGGTTCATCTTTATAGCCTTTATTATATTGAGGTATGTTCCCTCTAAGCTCGCTGTTGAGACTTTATCATGAATAAATGTTGAATTTTGTCAAATTTCTTTTGCATCTATTGAGATGGTCAGATTAATTTTATTTTTTGTTTTGTTAAGGTAATTTTTCATGTTTTTGTGGCTATTGAGCCATCCTTACATCCTGGAATAAATCCCGCTTGATCATAGTGAATGATCCTTTTAGCATTTGACTGGATTCAATTTGCTATATTTTGTTGAGGATTTTTGCATCTTTGTTCATCAAGGATATTGCCCTTAGGCCTTTACTTTTGACATAGGACAAGCCTGTATCATGTGGTAGCTCATGTGGTTTGCTTTTCTCTAATTTTGCTTCTCTTCAATTCACTTTCTCTTCCAAACAAATGGATTATGTTTTTTTGTTTGTTTTAACCCTTTAACAGGTCTCTCTTGCTCTTAGTAAAGAATAGAATCTTTAACTTGGCTTAAATGGTCTTGGGTGACATGGCCCTACATGGCCATATTATCCTAGATGGCCCTACACCCATGGCCCTTTGTTGCTTTATCTTCCTCTATCATTCTCTCTGTGCTCCAGCCACACTGACTACTGCTTTTCCTCTAAAATACCCATCTTCTTTTGCTTCCAGGACTTTGCAGATACTTTTTTCCCTTTTTGACTCTCTCCCCGACTCCCATCCCACATACCCTTATTTTAACTCTTTCTTATAGGTCTCAGCTTAGACATCATTTTCTCTTAGCATCCTATCCTGAACCTCAAACTCAGCTCAGTGTTCCTCTGATGTGCTTCCATGCCACCTAGGCTGGCTGAATATTTTAAGTACCCTATTACTTTCTGATCTTCTGTTAACTTTTCTGTGTTCCCTAATGCCCTGTAATCTTCTTGAAGATAGGAAATTTTCATTGTTCAAACTTGTATTCCTGATGCTGGTGCACTGACTGTGTCAGAACATGTTGAAAGAATGAATGAGGTAGGATATTAGCTGTATGATTTCTTTTTTTAGATTTTACTTATTTATTCATCAGAGAGAGAGAGAATGCACAAGCAGGCAGAGGTGGAGAGAGAACCAGGCTCCCTGCAGAGTAAGCAGCCTGATGCGGGATCGGGACTCAATCCTAGGACCCTGGGATTATGGCCTGAGCTGAAGGCAGGGACTTAACCAACTGAGCCACCTGGGCATCCTATAACTGTACGATTTTTGTAGATGTCCTTTATCAAGTTGAGTAAGCTCCTTTTTATTTTTTGTTTTCTGAGCATTTTTATTACAAATTAATATTGTGTGTTATTTTGAAATTTTTTTCTGATTTAATTGAGATGATTATAAAATTATTTAGTCTGTTAAAGAATGAATGAGGTAAATCTGAAGAAAGTACTTCAAGTAAAGCAGGCTGTCTCAGCAATATCTTCTCTGGCACCTAGTTTGATTTGCTCTTTGCAGCCCTCTGTGGTTGTCAATGGCAGTTATTATTTTCTCTTAAGGAGCTGTATGTCAGAGTAAGTGTACTCCAGGGATGGCATTCGTTTTCTGTGGCCACCGTAACAAATGACCACGAACCTAATGCTTTAAAATAACACCGTTTTCATCTCACAGATCTGTTAGATGTCCTACACTGGGCTAAAATCAAGGTAGCAGGACGGCATTTCCTTCTGGAGGCTCCAGGGGAAAATCCATTTCCTTGCCTTTTTCAGGTTTTAGAAGCTGCCCACATTCTTTGGCTCAGTGGACCCCTTGCTCCATCTTCAAGGCCTGCAGCAGTGGGTTGCAACCTTCTTACATCTATTACTCTGACCTTTTCTGCCTCTATCTTCCATCTTTAAGGACGCTTATAATTACATGTGTTCTCACAGATGATCTAGGATAATGTCTATTTTAGGGCCAACCTTAAATCTATCTATAGCTGTAAGTCCCCTTTTATATAAAGTAACATCATTATAGGTTCCAAGGATTAGGATGTGGACTTTCTTGGGGACTGGGGAAGGGAACATGATTCTGTCTACCACAGAAGCTCTGTGGAAAAGGAGGAATTTGGATAAGCCTTGGAGGATGAAGTGATCTCCTCAGGCAAAGTTTGGGGTGGGGGGACATTTCAGAGGAGAGGGTAGTAGCACAAACAGCAAACAAGATAAGTCAAGACTTGTTTTAGGAACAGTATGTAGTCCTGAGTGACTGGAGTAGAACAGTATGTAGTCCTGAGTAACTGGAGTAGAACAAATGGGTAGGAGGTAAGTAAGGGGAGAAAAAGCTAGAAAAGTAAACTGGGCCCAGACTGGAAGGCCCTGGATGGTATGCTGAGAAGTTTGAAGTTCATTGTCTTTATAGTGGAATGCCTATAAAGGCTTTTGAGGAGAAATGTGATCTGCCGTACTTTAGAAAAGTAACTCTTCTAGTGATAGGTAGAGCAGCTATATGCTAGAAGGTATGGAAATAACTCCAGCAAATCAAGGGGACTTGACAAAAGGGAGGGGAAAAAAGTCGCAGAGTGTTGGGTGCCTGAGTTGCTCAGTCAGTGAGGCATCTGCCTTTGACTCAGGTCATCATTCCAGGGTCATGGGATTGAGTCCTGCATCAGGCTCCCTGCTCAGCAGGAAGTCTGCTTCTCCCTCTCTTTCTGCCCTTCCTGCCCACTCGTTCTCTCATTCTCTCTCTCTCTCTCACGCTCACTTTTAAATAAATAAAATCTTAAAAAAAAAAAAAATCAGGCTGAGGGCACCTGGCTGGCTCAGTCAGAAGAACATGTAACTCTTGATCTCGGGGTTTTGAGTTTGAGCCCCATGTCAGGTGTAGAGATTACCTAGATAAATGAATATTGAGTTTTTTAAAAAATTACAGGCTGTTTTCAGGAATCCTTGGTAGCAAATAGCCAACTCTGGGTAGCAAAAATTTGGAGAAGATGACAGAATTTATTGGAAAACTATGGCTTAGTTCACAATATCAAAGGAATAGCTGAAAATCCAGGTTTCAGAAAGAGGGAGAATCAGAGAAGCTCTGGGGAGTTAGAGGACAGAAACAAATGGACAGGTTCTTCAAGGTCTGCTGTCAATGAATTAATATGAAAAGTTTTCAGATCTGGCTTCATTGCATTTAACACTCAGTTTTAGGAGAAAGTACAACTGGTCCAACTTGGGTCCTGTGTGTATCACTGAGTCAGTCACTGTAGTGAGAAATTGAGTATGATGATTGGCTGTGGGCCATGTGGCCACTGTTGAAGGAGATGTAAGGGAATGGAAAACTTCACTCTAACCTTTGCACTATGAGCAAAAGAGGGGTTGGTTCCCCAAAAGGAAAACTAGGTAATGGCAATGAAAGAGAAGAAAGAGATAAAGAGGAGTTGGAGATTTGTGGTCCAAATGACCAGGAAAATGATATTAGACAACATAAAAACATAGAAGAGGAGAAAGAAAACAGGACTTTGGTATAGGGATCAGCTTTGAGTTCAGCTTTGAATATGGTTGAGGTGTGGTCAGAACATCTATGTATGTTGTAGAACAACAATAGGAAGTTTGGATATTGAGGTCAGGACCAAGGACACAAGTTTGGAAGTCATTTGGCTAGAGCTAAGTAAGGGCCATGGGGAGAGATGAGATCAAATTCTTAGGGTATGTCATACTGTGTGGCAGTTGCTTGCAGTCTTTTGCTGGTCTGAATTCTGTTCTAATCATGAATGGTCTTGTAAGAAACTGTTTCATTCTAGGGACGCCTGGGTGGCTCAGTTGGTTAAGCGGCTGCCTTCGGCTCAGGTCATGATCCCAGGACTTGAGTCCCACATCCAGCTCCTTGCTCAGCAGGGAGCCTGCTTCTCCCTCTGCCTCTGCCTGCCACTCTGTCTGCTTGAGCTCACTCTCGCTCCTCTCTCTCTCTGACAAATAAATAAATAAAATCTTTAAAAAAAAAAAAGAAAGAAACTGTTTCATTCTCTGCTTTGCTTTTAGATTCAGAACTTGATGGTTCCTCTGGGTTTATAATACTCAAAGTCTGATCAAGTATCTTCTAACTTCACCTTCTATTTTTCTAGCATCTTGAAATCTTCTCTGTCCAGCTTTTCCAAACCTGGCTGCTCATGCAGCTGTTCCTCATCCTGGGCCAACTAAGCCCTTGTTTTGAAGAGTGAATTTAAGTTTAACTTCATTAATAGCAAGGCTTCTAAGTGGAAAGGCCTAGATCACTGGAGTTTTGAGACTGGTTTTCATGTGTTAAGTCAGGATTCGAGGTAGAGTGTGGGTTTCATCTATGTAGAGGGATTGGTTTAATTTGTGATACTGGGTCTGCTTCCTAAAGGCATGATTGTAAGAATGGATAAGTGAGAGCCTAAGGTTTGAGCCTTTAGAAAATCCATGTATTTAGGAGGTGAATGGGGGTAAGTAAGCCAGGATCAGAGGTCCAAGGAATAGTTGAAGTGGGAGGAATACAGAGGTCTCAATAGCCAAGGGAAGATAACATTGCAAGAAGAGGATGGCCCACAGTACAGAGAAGTCAAGAAGAATAAAATGTAAAAAAAAAAAAAAAAAAAAGATTCTTGGACTTGAGAGTAAAGTATTATTGATGATTGTCACAAATTTTGGTATAATGATGGAGTAGAAGCCAGATTTCAGGGAGGTGGGAGAAAACAGGTGGTAAGGAAATGGGGACCAATTAAACTGACACATACTTATTAGTGCTTGCATTGTTCGTGGCACAGTGCCCGTACTGTCCTGAACTTACCAGCGTCCTCCAGGACTATCAGACGAAACTGAGACAATGAGGACTCGATGAAAACAGTTATATAAATTCAGAAGCTGTGAGGCAGACCATGATTAATTGCCTCATGCATGATATGGACAATAGGAATATGCTTGTTTAGAGGTAAAAGAGGATGCTTTTATTTAGAATTTTCTAGGAAAGCTTCACTTGCCTGTTTCTGCTTCTCCTAGCCAACCTATCTCTTTTGAGAACTCTTAGGAGTTCTGGTTTTCCATGAGTTAGGAAACAGAGTCAAGACTGTTTCATTCAGTAAAAATGAAAATGCACTGAGTACATTCCAGAGAAGTAACACGTGCATCCCAGGGCCAGAGCTCCATGATAAGCACATAGCCTCTTTTTTTTTCCTTCCCAGTTTTTATTTAAATTCCAGTTAATAAACAGTGAAAAATTAGTTTCAGGTGTAGGATTTGGTGATTTATCACTTACATATAACACCTAGTGCTCAACACAGTAAGTGCCCTCCTTAATCCCCATCACTCTTTGAACCCATCCCCTTACCCATCTCCCCTCCAGGAACCTTCAGTTGGTTTTCCATAGTAGAGAGTCTGTTTCTTAGTTTACCTCTTTTCCCCCTCCTATGTTCATCTGTTTTCTTTCTTAAATTCCATATATGCGTGAAATCATATGGTATTTGACTTATTTCCTTTAGCATAGTACTCTCTAGCTCCATCCATGTCATTATAAATGGCAAGATTACATTCTTGTATGGCCGAGTGATATTCCACTGTATATGTATAGCACATCTTCTTTATCCATTCATGAGTCAGTGGACATTTGGGCTCTTGCCATAGTGTGGCTGTTGTTGAGGACGCTTCCATAAACATTGGGATACGTGTACCCCCTCTGAATCAATATTTTTGTGTCCTTTGGGTAAATACCCAGTAGTGCAATTGTTGGATCATAGGGCAGCTCTATTTTTAACTTTTTGAGAAACCTCCATACTGCTTGTTGGAGTGGCTGCACCAGCCTGCATTCCCACCGCAGTGTAAGAGGGTTCCGCTTTTTCCACATCCTTGCGAACACCTGTTGTTTCTTGTGTTCTTGATTTAGCTATTCTGACAGGCGTGAGGTGATATTTCATTATGGGTTTGATTTGTATTTTTTTGTAATGGTGATGTTGGAGCATTTTTTTCATGTGCCTGTTGGTCATCAGTACATTGTCTTGGGAAAAATGTCTCTGGATGTCTTCTGTCCATATTTTGACTGGGTTATTTGTTTTTTGGGTGTTGAGTTTTATAAGTTCTTTCTATATTTTAGATTATAACAAATAGGCTCTTTTAGCTGAGTCAGAAGCTCCCCACAAAGTGAGTTGTTGTAATAGTAAGAATTAGGAGTTCTATAGAGCAGATGACCAATTGTGACAGGTGAGGACTCCTGTACGGATAGAAAGAATAGAACTGCAAGAGGCCTGCTACAGGTAAGATTTTAGGTGAATGTGGGACAGACAGGCTTCTTCAGCTTCATGGCTGTGAGGCCCTTTAGTGTGGAAGAAATGGAGCTCATGGTGTTTCTGTTTTCTCCCCACTGGTAGGTCTGTGGAAAAGTTGCACCTTCATTTTCCTCACTTACCATCCTAACACTGGTGGGAGGAACACTTTTTTCCTGGTAGTCATTAAGGCTAAAGTTTGTTAGGCTAAGCATAAACAGGAACACAAACTGGAGACTGGCTGATTAGAAAAAATTGAAGGCATTTCTTGGAGGTTAGTATTAAAGGTCATTTTTCCTTCATGAATTTGAATGAATTCATGAATTTATGAATTTATATGAATGAATTTCATTCATTCATTCATTCATGAATTTATATGGCCATGGAATGATTTGTATTTTTAAGAGGAGAATAAGTAGTCTCTGTTAAATCCTGCCACTAAATAAAACTGGTCCCAAACCAGTTCTCAGTCTTCTGAGTAGGACTTTGTCTGCCTGTGAGTATGATGCAGAGCTTCCATCTCAAAGAAAATTGTCCTACCATAATCTTGAGCCTAATTTTTGTACACATTTGCCCAGAGTTATTCAGCTAAATTGAGACTCAAACCCAGGTTTTCTAAACTTGAACTTGAGCATTGTCCTTTAAGAATTGCATAGAATGTTATCAGAAGTCAGGAGACTTCAGTTGTAGTTCAAGTGATGACATGAACTAGCAATAGGAATAAATGTAGAATTTCCCTCTGTGGGCCTCAGTTTCTCTGGTCTAGATGACTGATTTGTCAGAATGACACAGTTCTGAAATGTACAGGAATATCTTTATTTCTGCACAAGTAGATGCAGCCTAGTGATTCCAGTGTTGGGCTAGGATATTTTTCCATAGTTGAGTCTAATGACTCAGTACATTTTCTTTTGATGGCCTTGCTTCATAAAAAAGTGGTTTATAGTAAGTGGGTAATAAGAGTAACAATGAAATTTCTGGAGATTAGAGAATCAGGACAGTGAGGTATACTGAAAGAACACTAAACTGAAAGCTGAAATTTCTGGGTACTGGTGCCATTATTGACCTTAATTCATTGTGGGACCTTGGGCAATCATTTAATCTTTTCTGGGCCTTAGTTTCTGCATTTATAAAATCAGAACACTGAACTAAGATACCTAGTTTTCAGCTGTGCATTTCCAGGGCCAATTTCTAGAATACTTACCTGCTGTTCTTGGACATCCTATTTCAGGATCCAGAAAGGTCATAATGATGTCTATGTTCATTACCCAGGAGTACATTTACCATTAAATGGCTGGGTTGTCTAATATCTCTAAGCAGAGCACAGACTGTGACTTCTGACCAAGAAAAACGGTTGCTGCATCAGCTCCGAGAAATCACCAGGGTCATAAAAGAAGGAAAATTCACTGACAGACCCACTCCAGAGAAAGAAGCTGAAGAGGCCCCTTATATGGAAGACTGGGAAGGTAAACAGTATCTTGTCATTTCTTCGTTAACTGTCAGCCCAGAAAAGAGATTTTTTTTTAAGATTTTATTTATTTATTTGACAGAGAGAGATCACAAGTAGGCAGAGAGAGGAGGAAACAGCCTCCCTGCTGAGCAGAGAGCCTGATGCGGGGCTCGATCTCAGGACCCTGAGATCATGACCTGAGCCGAAGGCAGAGGCTCTAACCCACAGAGCCACACAGGCGCCCCTCAGAAAAAAGATCTTAAAAATGTTTTAAAATATAATTCACCAGTTTTAAGTGTCTGGTTGAGTAAGTTTTGACAGATATATAGAGTGGTATAACTATGCCACAATCATGATCTAGGATGCTTCCATCCTCTCAGAAAATTCCCTTCCCCTTTGGAGGGAATCCCTTCAACTGACCTGGCAACAATATAACCACTTTCTGTCCCTATAGTTTTACCATAAATGGGTCATATTGCATATGCTCTTTTGTTTCTGGCTTAATTTAGCATAATGCTTTGAGAGCATGCTTTAAATGTATCGGTATTTTTTTTAAATCGCTTAGTAGTATTCTGTTACAAGGAAATACTGTTTTTCTATTCACTAGTTTAAGTACATTTGGATCGTCTTCAGCTTTGAGCTATTATGAATCAAGCTGCTATGAACTTGTGCATACACATCTGTTTGAACATATACTTTTATGTCTTTGGGTTATATCCTAGGAATGAGATTTATTTCTGAGCTTTTATGTTATGTTTTATGTTAAGTGTATGTTCAACATTTTTAGAAACTGTCAACCTGTTTTCTAAAGTGGTTTTGCCATTTTGCCTTCTGCCAGCAATGTATGAGTATTAGAGTTACTCTGCATCCTTGGTAACACTTGGTATTGTCAGTCTTTTTACTTTTAGCCATTCTAGTGAATGTAGTGGTATCTCAATTGTAACTTTAATGTGCATTTTCCCAATGACTAATAATGATGAACATTTTTTAATGTATTCATTCACCATCTGTGTATCTTTAGTAAAGTGTTCACATTGTTGGTCAGTTTTTTAATTGGATTGATTTGTTTTTATTGATCTATAGAAGTTCTTATATTCTGGATATAAGTTTATTATCAGTTATATATGTTACAAATATTTTCTCCTAAACTGTGGCTTTCCCTTTTATTTTCTTAGTGGCATTGTTCAAAGAGCAGACTTTTTATTATAATGAAGTTCAGTTTATCATTTTTCTCTTTTCTGATCTTTACCTAACTCGTTTGTCTACCTCCTACCTTTTCTTCTTCTAGAAGTGTTATAGTTTTAACTTATATTTAGGCCTAGGAGCCATTTTGAACTAGTTTTTATATATGGTGTGAAGTATTAGGACTGAGATTAATTGTTTTTTCCATGTTGATATCCAATTATTCCTATTTATTTTGGAACATTTAATTACTTTGGTATGTTGTTTGAAAATCAGTTGACAATGTATGGGTGGGTCTATTCTGGATTCTTTTTAAAATTTTTTTATTCAAGTATAATTAACATACAGTTTCAGGTGTTCAGGATGATTCAGCAATTCTATACATTACTCAGTGTTCATCGTGATAACTGACAACTCTAATCCCCTTCACCTATTTCATCTATCCTTCACTCACCCGTCTGGCAACCACCAATTTGTTTCCTATATTTAAGAGTCTGGGGCTTTTTTTTTTTTAATTTTATTATGTATTTGAGAGAGAGAGAATGAGAGACCATGAGCAGGGGAAGGGAAAGGGAGAGGGAGAAGCAGAGTCCCTGCTGATCCGGGAGCCTGATGTGGGGCTTGATCCCAGGACCCCAAGATCATGACCTGAGCCAAAGGCAGACATTTAACCATCTGAGCCACCCAGGTACCCCTGTTTCTCTTTATTTGTTTTGCTTCTTAAATTTCACATATGAGTGAAATCATGTCTATACTTATAACAATATCACAGTGTCTTTATCACTGTGTCTGTATATTAAGTCTTGAAATCAGGTAGTGCAAATTCAACTTGGGTTTTTTCCCCCCCTTTTATTTCAAAATTATTTTGGTGAGTCTAGGCCCTTCATATTCTCACATAAATGTAGAATCAGTATGTCAGTTTTATGAAAAAGTACAGTGAGATTCTTACCGGCATCATATTGAATCTTTAGATCAATTTGGAAGAATTAACATTATAGCAATATTGAATCTTTCAGTACATGAACATTTTACATCTCACCATTTATTTAGATCTTTAATTTTTCAGCAGAGTTTATAGTTTTCAATGTATACATTTTATACATGTTTTATAAATTTATGCTTAAGTAGTTCATATTTTTGAAGATATTGTGTTTATTTTAAAATTTCTAATTGCTTGTTACTATATAGAAATACTATTATTTTTTTATTCTGACCTTGTTTCCTATCACCTTTCTAAACACACTTAGTTCTTTGTTTTTTAATTTTATTTTTTTCTTTTTCTTTTTTTTAAATTTATTTTTTATTTATTTTCAGCATAACAGCATTCATTATTTTTGCACCACACCCAGTGCTCCATGCAATCCGTGCCCTCTCTAATACCCACCACCTGGTACCCCAACCTCCCACCACCCCCCCGCCACTTCAAACCCCTCAGATTGTTTTTCAGAATCCATAGTCTCTCATAGTTCACCTTCCCTTCCAATTTCCCCCAACTCCCTTCTCCTCTCTAACTCCCCATGTCCTCCATGCTATTTGTTATGCTCCACAAATAAGTGAAACCATATGATAATTGACTCTCTCTGCTTGACTTATTTTACTCCGCATAATCTCTTCCACTTAGTTCTAGTAGCTTTTTTTTCTTTAGATCTCTTAAGATTAAATTTCATAGAATTTTCTATATAGAGAATCAAATTGTGAATAGGCAGTCTTACGTCTAACTTTCCAATCAATATGTCTTTTATTTTTCTTGCCTTATTGCACTGGTCAGAAACTGTCACACAATACTGAATAGAAGTGGTGAGGCTAAACATCCTTGCTTTCCTGATATTAGGGGGAAGCCCTCACACATTCTCCATTATTTGTGTGATGTGAGCTGCTGGCTTTTCATGGATGCTCCTTTTCAGGTTGAGGAACCTTCCTCCCAGTGTTACTTTGCTGAGAGTTTTTAATCACAAATGGATATTTAATTTTGTGGAATGCTTTTTGTTAACTGAGATCTTGCTTTTCTATTTTCATCTGTTAATTCAGTGAATTACATTGATTTTTTTTTTTTGAATGTTTAAACAACTTTACATTCCTGGGATAAAATCTATTTTGTTATGATGTTCTATATGGCTAGGTTCAATTTGCTAAGGACTATTTTTTTTTTAATCTTTTTAAATTTTTTTTTAAGATTTTATTTATTTATTTGACTAAGAAAGAGAGATCACAAGTAGGCAGAAAGGTAGGCAGATAGAGGGGGACGCAGGCTCCCCGCTGAGCAGAGAGCCCAACGAGGGCCTCGATCCCAGGACCCTGAGACCATGACCCAAGTCAAAGGCAGAGGCCTAACCCATTGAGCCACCCAGGTGCCCTGCTAAGTACTTTTTAATTTTGTGTTTATGAGGGATATTTGTTTGTGCTTTTGCTTTCTTGTCATCTTTTTGTTTTTGATTGCATGGTAATGCATTGTATGTAATGTGTTCCTTGTATTTTCTGAAGCGTTTGTATAGAATTGCTATTTCCTTTCTTAAATATGGAATTTTCCAGTGATACCATCAGGGCCTAGAGTTTTCTTATTGGTAAGACTTACATAACTACAAACTGAATTTCTTTAACACATATAGTGCTACACAGATTATTTCTTCTTGAATGAGCTCTCGTAGCTTATTTCTTTCAAGGAATTTATGTATTTCATCTAAATGGTCAAATGTATTATTAGAATAAAGTTGTTTATATTCATTTAATGTATGTAATGTATAGGGATGTTCTCTGTTCTGTTCCTGATATTGGTAATTTGTTCTTTCTCTAATTTTTTTCCTGATCAGACTGTCCAGAGGTTTATATCTTTTCAAAGAACTGTACTTTGGTTTCTGTTTCCTATTTCCTTGATTTCTCTGCTTGTTTTCTTCCTTCTGCTCACTTTGTTTTTTGGGTTTTTTTTTTATGGTTCTTTCTTTTTTTTTTAATTATTTATTTGATAGACAAAGATTACTAGTAGTCAGAGAGGCAGGCAGGGAGAGAGAGTAGAGAGCCTGATGTGGGGCTCGATCCCAGGACTCTGGGATCATGACTCGAGCCGAAGGCAGAGACTTTAACCCACTGAGCCACCCAGGCGCCCCTGCTCACTTTGTTTTAATTTGCAGTTTCTTTTTCTAGTTTCTAAAGGTGGCAGCCTCGGTCCTTGATTGATCCCCCCTCTCCCGCAACCACTTTGGCCATTATTTTATTAATAATCTCTCTCTTTCTCTTTCTGTCTTCCTCCTCACCATTTCTGATTCTTAAGTTGCACATTTGTTCAGACTTTTGAAATTGCCGTATAGGTTGTGTATAGTCTGTTCTCTAATACATACCATGCTTAATTTTGGATAATTTTTCTTGGTGTGCCTTTGTTAATCTTTTCTTTAGTAGTATATGATCTCCTCTTAGTCTCATTTAATGTATTTTTAATTCAGATATTATAATTTCTAGACATTCTGTTTGGGTCTTTTTTACGTCTTTCATTTCTTAAATATTTCATTTCTTATATAGTCTTGTACCTTCTTTAAAATATAAGGCATATTTGTAATCACTTCTTTAATAGTCTTAGCTGCTAATCTTATCATCTGGGTCTATTTCTAGTGATTAATTTTTCTCCTTGCTATGGGGCCTAATTTCATGCCCTTTTTGCATGCCTAGTAAATTTTGACTGGATGATGGATATTGCAGGTTTCACATTATTGGACTCTGGATTTTGTTTTGGTACTTTAAATAGTTGTTGGAATTCTTCTTAACCCACAGTTAAGTTACCTAAAGCAGGTGGATTCCTTTAAGGCTTGTTTTTAAGATTTGTGAGAATGGGTCCAGAGCAGCCTTTACTCTGGCTAATTTAGCCCCACTAATAAGGCAGTACCCTTTTTAGGATTCTGTCTGATGGCTCAACAATGTTTTTCTACTGTGGCTAGTAGGAACATGAACTATTCCCTGCTATGTATGAGTGCCAAGAATTTGGGGGCCTAATGCTGTCAATAGTTCTTCTCCTGGACTTGGGTAGTTCTTTCACATATATGCACAGAGCAGAAAGAAATCAGCTAAAAACATGAAGAAGTCTCTCTGAAGATTACAATCACAATGAAATAACCACTACACATCTGTCAGAATGGCTAAAATAGAAAACAGTAACAACACCAAATGCTGGCAAGGACATGGAGAAACTAGATCCACTCATGCATTGCTGGCGGGGATGTACACTTACTCTGCAAAACATTTTGGCAGTTACACAAACCTTCAACTACTATACAGCCTGACAGTTGCACTCCTGGGCATGTATCCCAGAACTTAAGACTTAAATTCACATAAAAGTTATATATGAATATTTATGGCAGCTTTATTTATAGTCACCCCAAACTGCTAACAACCCAAACATCCTTCAGTAGGTGAATGGTTACAAACTGTGATGTGCTGATACTTTGGTATACTACTCAGCAATGAAAATAAATTTATACATGCAACAACGTGGATGAATTTCCAGGTAATTATACTGAGTAAAAAAGTCTAATTCCAAAAGGTTTCATATTGTGCAATTATATAACATTCTTTAAATGGTAAAATTATAGAAATGGAGAACAGACTGGTAGTTGCCAGAGGTTAAGGAGGATAGAGGGGGCGAGAGGGAATAGGTATAGCAATAAAAGGGCATAAGGGATCCTTGTGGTAGAAATGTTCTGTATAGAACATCCACCAGGATCCCTTATGCCCTTTTGACTCTATCAATAATAATATCCTGGTTGTATACTGTTGTATAGCTTAGCAAGATATTACCATTGGGAGAAACTGGGTAAAGGGTACAAGAGGGATTTCTATATATATATTTTTTTACAACTACATGTGAAACTGCAATTAAATTTTTTAAAAGTAATGAAAAAATTTTAAGGGAAAGGATAATGTAGCCTAAATATGAAAACCTTTACTTTCTAGATTAGAGAATACCACACAACTTAAACCCAACACTAAACTAGAAAAAGTATTTGTAACAAATGACTGAAAAGAAGTCAATACCCTTAATATATAAAGCATTCTATAATTTATAAAACACTGTATCCTCCTATGTAAGCAGTACATAAAAGAAAAAAATGCACCTTGCTACAAAACATTAACAAGTATTTCAATCTCTCTAGTAATCAAAGAAATGAAAATTGGAATTCATTTTCTCCTCTAAATTGCAAATCTTCTTACATAATCTTGTTCCCAAATAAGGTAAAATCTTTGTCAGGTTTATTTTCTGTCTTTCTCTTAGGTGATGTTGAAAGTATATAGAATTTTAGCTCCCGAGTGATACTAACTTTCAAATATATTAACCTACTTTAAGTATTTCAACAATTTCTAACCATTAAATGGCATTAATTTCTTACCACATTATCAAAATTAATTTACACTGATCATTCTTATTAATTCATTGCTTACCACTTTTTCATATACAGTATGTTCTCAAAATTTTTAATTTTTGTGTGTGTGTCAGAATTTTAAGTACCTTCACCCCCTACCCTCTCATCCCCTTATAGATTGGTGTACTGAGTACTTAGATTTCTACACATAACCATTTTTCACCTTTATACAAATAATTATTTGATCATACCATTTTTCTTTGTAAGTCTGAAAACATTGCTGTATCATCTTTCATTTGATGTTGGAAATGAGAAATCTTATCACAGCCTGATTCAGTCTGTTTTAAGTTAGTTTTCTGGCTGGAAACATAGGATCTTTTAATACTTAAACATCTGCATTTGGGCAGGTTCACTGGCATATATCTGAGTGTATGTGTGTGGATTTTTCATAGTATTTTTGCCTAGCATTTAGTGACTCCTTTCCATCTGAAAACTTGAGTCTTTCTTCAGCTACATATTTTCTTTTGTAACTTTTTAAAAAAATTATTGTTTCCATTTAACCTACTCTGCCCTCATCCTGGAATTTCAGCAATTTGGAGATTGGATGTCCTGGATTAGTTTTCAGTGTAGTCTGTGTGTGTGTGTTTTGTTTTGTTTTTTTTTTTTTTTCCCCTCACAATTTCCATTACTTTGTCATTTTTACCTTTGTCTTAGAAGAATTCCTATACATTTACTTCTGGTATTACTAATTTGGCTTTTAGTCCTGTCCATTTTATTGTATTTTCTTCCTTTTTCAAGTTTAAATATTTTCTATTTCTAACAGCTCTTATTTCCTGTTTGCTTCCCTTTTTATATTGAAGTCTGGTTGGGTTTTACCAGTGTGGTACTTTTTTGAATATTACTGGGAGTATCAGTTACAAGGTGATAGCTCCTGTTTCCAGCATTGACTGTTGTTCTTTTTAGGGGCTGTTTACACAGTTTGCTTATTTTGGTTCCCCTGCTGACTTCATAGGATCAATGAGTTTTATACCTTGCTCATATTTTTATTTTTATTTTTATTTTTTAATTTTTTTTATTTTTGCTTGCTCATATTTTTAATGAAGTTCTTAAATAACCAGTGATGTTGGCTGATAATGAGGAACCTCAGCAGCCCATTTGTGAGTCACTATTTGTTTTCCTTAGCAGGCCTTCCCCTATTAAACCAAAGCAGATAGCCATGGAACTCCAAAGGTAAGCTTAGTCCTTGGTGTGGAGAATAACGTGGACTTCTCTTAAGTATTCCTGGCTGGGAGCTAACTAGCAAGTAAGCTGCTCCAGCCCCTGCCCTTGACCAAGTAGGCTGTGAGGGCTGTGGGTAGCTAAGCTCTGTTTTACCTAGCATTCTGTCCACAGTTAAGCCAGCGGACTGACACTGCCTTGGCAAGATTCTTCACATGCCACTGGCAGTGATGATGAGGATGTGATCAGATGGACAATTTTTTACATCACTAGTAGAACAGAAAATATACATTCTTCTGGAAAGCAATTTGGTGGAGTGTAAAAACAGGCTTTGAAAATGTCTAGTCCCTTTAGTTCTCTCATTTCTAGTGGTCTGTCTGAAAGAAATAGGAAAGTAGACATAGATTTATATTCAGAGATCTTAACTGCCATGTTACTTATAATAAGGGGAAACTGGAAAGGGAAAAATGAAGGGGGGGAAATCAGCATCACAGATGAACCATGAGAGACTATGGACTTCGGAAATAGAGGGTTTTGGTGGCAGGCGGGTGGGGGGATGGTTGAGCCCAGTGTTGTGTATTAAAGAGGGCACAGATTGAATGGAGCAATGGGTATTATAGGCAAACAATAAATCTTAGAACACTACATCAGAAATTAATGATGTACTGTATGGTGACTAACATATCATTTTTTTAAAAAAAAAAATGGAAAGACTACATGTCTTAACAGAAGAGACACGGCCAGTCGTGTCAGTTATGTAGCTATATGATGGGATATTTTGCAGCTCACAATAGAATGTTGAATTTAAAAAATCAGAGTGTAACATTTTACACACAGTATGTTTATATATGATAAAAAGGGCCAGAAGTAACACAACAAATGATTATCAGTGGTGGGATAATGGGTGACTTGTGTTTTCTTTTTAAAACTTGTCTGTTTTTAAAAATTTTCTGTAGTGAGTTTGTATAACTTTTATAATCAGAAAAAAAAAACAGTAAATGTTAAAATATGTCTCTCCACATTCCACTGCATCAAAAACCCCTGCTTTTCAGACTTTTTGCAGGCAAAGAGTGTTTGGCATTCAGGTTGAACCTGCCAATTATCATAGTGTACAAGTGGATTGTGCGTTCTCCGGCTTCCCACATTGTGCCCGGCCTCCGGCTGCTAGGCCAGGGCCAGTGTGTGAGTCCCAGCAAGGCCCATCTGCCGCTTTCCACGCAGCTTGGCTGACACAGATTTATTTCATTTCATCCTTTAATTTGGCAACATCTCGTCTTTTCTCATCCTAGCTAGGATTCAGTACCAATATTACTCATTTTGTTTACCGGTTTGTTGTCTTCTTCTTTTTTTCCATTTTATGGGGACGAAGAAGCCAATAATGGGAATTGTGTCTTGTGAAAACGCAGTGCTTGTCCTTTGGGATCTTGGGCACGTCTTGCTGAAGTGTGCTCTCTCTGACACTTGCAAGCCATTTCAGTTGTTTCCATTAGTCAGAGCCCTCATGGTATTTTTTTTTTTCCCAAAGCCTTAGTCTTCCTTTTCTCCACCCACTAACCACCCCCCTAAACCCCACCACCAGCCCTAGGAAGATTCAGAAATGGATCCAAATAGAAATTGTAAACAATAGCCTTGAGCTATGCTCTCTCCATCTGGTGTTTGGTACCTTTTTTTTTTTTTTTTTTAATTGAAGTCTCACTTTGTTTAATCTTCGTCACTACTGCAGAAGCCAGAGGGGCGAGACTTCTACCCTTCCCTAACCACCCTGGACTTGAGAAAGGATTTTCTTCTTAGCGATCTGGCAGACTATCCCAGTGTTTTTTGAAATACAAACCAAAACGAGTCGGTTTGAATTTCAAAAAATACTGAATAGTCCGCCAGATCGCTAAGAATTTATTCAAGTAAAACTTTAGAACTGTTAGTCATCTTAGAGGTTTCTTGAATGGACATGCTGGGCTAGGATGGCTGATGCCTGAGAAGACTCTTTGAGCCTGATATTTTCTGTTGAAAAGACATTCTTTGTAAGACTTTGTGCTACTTTTTTCTCTAGGTTACCCTGAAGAGACTTACCCAATTTATGACCTTTCAGATTGCATCAAGCATAGGCAAGAAACAATCCTGGTGGATTACCCAGACCCCAAAGAGCCCTCTGCTGAAGAACTAGCTGAAAGAATCGGAGTGCTGGAAGGTGAAGAATCAGACCATTTGGGCTGGAAAATGCCCACTGACCCCAGAGCCCAGGAAGAGAATTTTGTTACCTCATATGACCCAAAGCCACAAACTTGCTCCTGCTGCTTTCATGAAGAGGAGGATCCTGCAGTCTTGGCAGAGAATGCTGGATTCAGTGCGGACACTTACACTGAGCAAGAGGAAACCACCAAAGTATGGCCTCAAAACTTCAGAGATGAAGGCCTGGGCATCAGCTCTGATAAAGTGCATACAGGTGGCATGCTGAGGAAGCGGAACCCCCAGAGTTTTGAGTTGAAAACAGCTGATTTGGGGAAGTATCCATTACTCTAGTGCCAAGGTGACCTTTCTATCCTGTCTCAGTTTTCATCCTTGGCCCTGTGCCCTAAACTTCATTCTGTATTTAAATATCCTAGCTAATGAGGCCACTACCATGGATATCATGTATCCTTCCTGGTGCTCACACACCTGTCACCTTGTAAAACACCACAGCAATTAGTAGGAACACAGTACAGCTTCACTCTTTCCCTCCATGCCTCTCCACCAGAGGGCTGATCCATTGAGTAATTACGTTTGATCTGTTGTGCAACTCAGGGGCAGAGGTCTGACTCTTTGAGCTGGGAGTACCAGATGGTGTACCTATGAACAGACATCAGTTTACACATGATGAGGACCTAAGGCTGCAGAAGTGAGGATTAGAGTCCAGGATGCCTTACTCTGTGGGCCTTGAGCAGGTTCGTGGTCCTCTGGGCTCAAGAAGAGAACATTTTCTTAGTGGGTATGATGGGCCCAGAGCAGGGGAAGACTGCTGTGTGAACTGAAGCCCCTTCCTCACAGTGGGGGCCTTTTTAGGAGCACTGTTGCTGCCTCAGATGCCTGCTTTTCTCCAGAGTAGCAGAAGGCACCCAGCGCCCTGTGAATGAGTGCAGCGATCAGCTGAGGGACTGTTACTCTGCTGTTGCTGGGTCTCTAACTTCCTTTATCCCTGTTCTGTTTCACAGAACTGCCAGCCCAGAAGCATCTTTGTATCTCTGGCCTTCAGTGGCCAGAGGAAGCTTTAAATAAAGACTTTAATCCCTGTCCTGCAGAGCCAAGGTTGGAGGCTGGTGAGGCTACACAAAAACCTGCATAAGGGCGGTAGTCCTCCTCGAGATGCCCAGGCTGGAGAGCCGAGGGTAGGGAGTGACCCTGCGTACTTAAGGACAGTCCCTGTCTAGAAGCTATTTCTAAATGTTGTGCCCTCTGGGAAATTTGTTCTTACCGAGGACTGAACTTACAGGCAAAGTGCCAACCTGAAAGGAAAGTTGCAGTGTGTGTCTGCTGCAGAGAACGTATAGCAGTGCCCAGGGGAAGAGACTATTCTATATTCAGGTATCTGGGTCTTTTGAGAAAGCTGGGAAAAGGAGGAGGTAGGTCAAGACTAGGAGGATTTTGATGAAACTAAAGACCTAATCTCTAAGGTGGACTTGTCACTGTCTTGAGGTAAGATGGCCCCCATGTATCCTGTCTAGTAAGGATGAGTGAATTCAGTTTAGGTGTAGGACCTGAGAGTTTAAAGAGGACACATTCCCGAGAACATTCCTTGGTATGGAATGTGGAGGACTTGAAAACTAAGAAATGATATAAAGGTTGAAAGGGCTTTTGGAGTTCATCGTTCCTGGTCAACTAAAATGCCAGAAAAAATAGTTGAAATCAAACATACAAGCATATAGACTGCTATCAGAAAGTTATGAGATATTTAGATAATATGTCAGCTGCTACTAGGCATTTCTTATTAATGAAATTAACATTTCTTGTTACAGAGAAGTCATTGAAGATTGAGTCTGTAGGGAAGTATACTCCATCCATCTGTGTGTGGAACCTCTGATTAATTCTCAAGAGTGTAGTTTAAAATGTACTAGAAGTAATCTAGATGTAATATAATGCTCACGGTAAACAAAAGAACGTACGTGCTCTTTACTGTTTTGATAGATCATTTTCCCTGTTATTTCCCCTTTTTCACCATGAGCAGTTGATTTATAGAGAGTCCTGGGTCCCTGGTTCCTTCTTTTCTATCTCCGTATATATGGTTCCCTTATTAGAGATGTTTGTTTCTTTCCAGCTTATTCATTCATTTATTCATTTAGCAGACACTGCCCACAGCTGGGCAGTAGGAACAGAGCCTTAGTTCCTACCTTTAAGAAACAAAGTTTAGAATGGGAACCTTGCCCAGTTTTTTAAATGAATGATTGACAATAAAAGGGCTCAAGATTATGAATTCTGCAGGCAGAGAAATACTGGTCATGATTCCATCCCTGCCTATTCTGAGTCTTGGCTTTCTCCTGACACAGGGGAGTCGAAGTCCAGCTCTTCCAGGGTGAGTAGGAGAATTATATGTGAATCATCAGTGCATTTAAAACAGCACTGGCCCTCCCATCTTCTCCATGCTAACCACTCACTAGGTGGTAGCTAACTTACTTTAATTGTATAAGGTGTTATGCTGTAATTGAGACATGGATCCAAATCTACAGGAACAGAGATCATTTTTGCCAAAGTACTTCCAAGAAGCTTTACTGCAGAGCTGGATCTTCAAGCATGCTAAGACTTCTCCAGGGGCCAACGAAGAGAACGGTCATTCTTGGCAGAAAGAGTGGTGTTGGACAAAACAGTGACAAGTGCAGAAGTATGTGGATGTTCAGGTATTTTTATGAGGCTGGTATGTAAGTTGTTGTGTAACCAACTCTATATTTTGAATGTTAATCTTCGGGGGAAATTGGCTTATGGAACCATCTCCTGCCAGAAGTACTAAGAGCTCATGGAAGTTCCCGCTGCCCACAACTCTTGGTTGGCTTATACAGCTGGGATGTATTAACATACTTAGGTTTCAGAAATTTTGATGTATTTGGTCATTTACATTAGTACTTTTTGGATTTTCCAGAATTATTTTATCCTTCATGGATGACAATTATGTGTATATACAACCCAGGATGACCAAAATCATAGGACTGGCTTTTGTTGTCATATGTGCTCTTTCCTTATGGTCTTCACTTCTCAGAACTGGCCTGGGCTGTGAACTTGATCAGACCCGAGTTACTAGGTCCTCAGTGCCCTTAGAGCACTGTGGCACAGAGCATGAAGTCCTAGCTCTGGGGATGGATAAATGGCCTAGGAAACAAGGGCATCACCTGGGACCATGCTTGGCTAAGTCAGGTGGGTGAGCCAGTCAGGAGAGCACCTTTCCTGGTCCAAAGAGGAGCACAAGGAAAGTGCCTTGTGAGTTCCAGGACTAGCAGTGCACATGCTCTAAAAAAAAAATACTAGGCCCAGGAAGGAAAGCATGTTGAAGAATGGAGGCATATTTGACCTTTAGAAGAGATGGCTTATGAGAACCACTCTCTGTGTCTTCTATGGCTTGGGTGATCAGATAACTCATGGTCCAAACTAAGACACCCTGAAAAAAGGGAGCTTGAATTAGAATGAAGCCAGGACAATAGGTATAAACTGGGACTGCCCTGGGCCTATGGTCACCTTGACTGTGGCTGTTTAAAAGATTTGTCTTTCATCTGCCCACTAACCAATAAAAACCTCTGGTCAGAACCTGCATTTGCTGTTTCCCATGGAGCCAAGGAGCTGGGCTGTGGTTTTTTCAAGGTCTTGGCCACCTAAAAACTCCAAATCCAGGGTAAAAAAAAAATAAATCAGCTCTACTTACTTTTGTCCTAAGAACCAGGCCCCTAGGGGCATACTGAGGAACTAAACCATACATGCTCACAGAGAACTACTCTAACCAAAGTCTCTTCTATCCAGCCCTTCCCAGCCTTCAATATGACAAGCTCAGCCACAGGGAGGACAGCGGTAGTTTTTCCAAACCAGCTGTGAGCCCTTCCTACCCACCCCCCAACCCCCAGGCTCTCAGGACAGATGGAACTAACGGTATAGGAAAACACTTGTAGGTAAGAAATGTTTTTTCCCCTTTTATAGGAAAAAAGTACACAGTTGTGTTGAAACAGTTCAAGTTTAATTTGTTGCTATATGGTCTGTACTTAGACAAACACTAAGTTCTACAACATATATAATGTCAACATGGGAAAATACCAACTTTGTCATTGCACATACCAATAAATAAATACATTTGCTCAAGAATACCAAAGAGTTTATTCAAAAAGTCACTTAATAAAAGCACAGTTTTGCAAGTTTGTCTAAAACTCCAGATAATTTGGAACAAAAATAAAAATGACCACTCCAGAATAGGAAAAGACAATCTTGTGCAAATGGACATACACATTCTAGGCGTTAGGAAAACTGACTAAATGGATGCTCCCAGCAAGAGAAGTGCCAGTGCCACCCATCCTGACCAAGGGCCCTTCGAAACTCTGCAGGATTAAAGAGGCCAGAGTCAGGCTTCCCTCTGTAAGCCACTCAAAATCACACTCTAGGAAACTCTGGATCTTGGCCTAAATGTGCAATTCCGCCTGGACCCTGATGGGGGAAGGGAGAGGGGTAGTTGAACAGAAGAGAGGAATGGGTGTGACATGTTTCTGAGGAAAGAAAAAAGGCACAGTGATGAGCCAGAAAAGGTAGTGATGAAAGCAAGGATCATTTTTCATTCACCCTGATTCTTACTGAAAGCTTTGACAGCCCAATTCCTCGGTGTGTAGATGAGAAAACAACCTAGGAAAATCATGTGGTTTGCTCAGAATCACTTAGCTAAGTGCAGTAGTGCTCTCTGTAAGACCAAAGACCAACTTGCCTCTCAACTTGGTCAGAAAATTAAACTAAATCTAGACCCATGCTTCTGCTATGCCTCTTCCCCCATATCCTGAGATGACAAGACTGCAAACTGGAGGTACAGAAAGACAGGGAACCAGTACAAACAAGAGCCCTTCCCTTGGGCCCACTACCGTTCAGTGCTGGGCCCACCACCACAGGAGATTCCTTCAGCTCTCTGGAAAAGTGTGCTCTGAGGGCCACCTGGTATCCTGAGGTCACAGGTAGAGCTCAGTTGGGGCAAAGAATTCTCGAGAGGGGAAGGCCAGTGTTACCGCAGAAAGGGAACACCAGGGACTCTGGCTAGGAGATAGAATCTGTGCTTGCATAACAGGGCCATGACCAGCCCCAGCCCAGCATCTCCCCTCACAGTGAGGAAAGCATGTCTTCTTTAGGTTTGAGATCATCACCACTCCTTATTAAATTTAGAATTTCCTCTAACTGTACACTAACTTAGAGGTAAATGCTCTTTCCAGACCAAAGACAATTTTGTTGCCCTTTTTGTCACTGAAGGACACAGACTCCAAATTTTCACACTTGCTGGCTTCTACCACTGGTCTTCAGCATGTGTCTGGACCTTAACTGTTCCTTCTGAACTAGTGTCGTGATTTTTAAGGCACATTCACTAGAATACGTTCAAATTCATCCAAAAGCATGCATGTAACATACCAATTTCATCATGTACCGCAAAAAGGAACTGAAAACTAGAATTTCTTGGACAGTATCCTCCTATTCTCTTATTCCCAAGAAAGAGCTGGTCTTTCCCAGGTTTACTTTCTGATCAAAGAGCATGAAATGAATGAACAAAATCCACAGGTGATCAAATACCCTTTTTCCTTTCCCACTCATCCTTAGAAATATGATCGTAGTAAGAAACCTCAGTTGGTGATTTGCAGATTGCCCTTTTCCCCAAATACACACAGACATAGAGACACACAGACAGACACAGAGCACCTTGGAGCCAGAAGGAAAGAAAAGCTAGAATCGGAGAAGAGTGGGGAGTGAACACCACAGCTCTACAGAAGAGCTGTTTGGGGGAAGAGGGTGTGGCCCCAGGAGCAGTGACAGAGGGGCTGCCTGAGGTCCCAACTGCCACCCCACCTTTAGGGCTTGCTCGTGCCATCATCCAATCCCCGGCCCACTCAAGGGTACCGTCTGGATAGAGGGTATAAAGGACAAGAGCTCTTACCCTGGGAGATGCTGAGCCCAGGTGGTATCCAGGGGCCCTGGCAGCTTTTTGAGTCTTTGGGCCCATGGCTAGGAGGCCAGTGGTCAGGGAAAACCAGCATCACCAGGAATGGGGTCTTAAGGACAGACCTTGTGAAGCTGGGTCTCGAGCAGGTGACTCAACTGCTCTTGTCGTTCAGTGCCCAACAGAGTTTTGCTGCTGTGCTACCTTCCCCAGTCCAGGCCGGGAAGCTCAAGCCACGTTCCTGACACAACCTCCCCCACTAACCCCATGTATTCGATGGAACACAGGGTACAAGAGTTTGTTCTTGTGCTTCTGCCTCTTCCACACTTCTGCCAGGCTTCCCTCCCTCTCTCTAGGCTCTGAAATCAGCCTGTTCTATTTTAAAATCCTAGACCCAGAGAAAGAGCTTAGACCAGACTTCAGAGATGTAGCTTCCGGCATCCCAAATGTCAGCCCGTCTCTTCCCAGTCTGGGGAGTATGAGCCCAACTGGGACTGGAAAAGTGGATCAGCCTCATTGCCCTCAGAATGACCCCAAAAGTGGTCCAGAAACTAGGCCCATAGAGGGGCCTCCCACAGATCCCCGCTATAACAGCTGCACTGTGCTTTGAGCACTCCACACAGGAAATCTCAGCGTCTAAGGAAATGAGAACACACTACCACCACCACGTAGGTCAAAACAACTCCCCTCACTATGGGAGGAGCCTCAACCCAATGTTTTAAGTAGTACTTACTTAAAACAAAAATTTCTGTGCACCCTTTCCAAGCACATCTACTCTGAAAGGAAGAACAACTCCTGCTTGCTTCCCCCGGATTTCTGAGTTCCACCTGGGCAAGTAGCCTCTGCGGGGGTCAGAGACAAGCAAAGCCTTAGTGTTCCCAAGTGTTCAGCATAGAGGGTACCAGCCAAGGAGGAAGAACTCAGACCCAGCCCTGGAACATTCATGTCTCTCACCCATCACATCCAAAAAGAGAAAGGCACGATGGCCTTGGTAAGGCCTGCCCTTGGGGAGAAGCCAGACACAGGGCAGTCCTGATCAGACTGATGTTCAAAAGGCCAGCTTTCAGCAGGGAACTGAACGGTTTCAATTTCAGACATCAACTCCGACACTTCTAAGTCTCTGTAATCAGGCAGAAGGGTGAGGGCATGCAGACCAGAGTCCCAGGAAGGCTAAAGAACGAGAGAGCAGTTTCTTAGGGGATGGTAGGAACAAAGAAATAAAGGAGCAGAAGTTCTGAACTCTGCCACTCACCAGCTAGATGACCCAGTGCAAGTCCATCTTCTAAATGTGCTTCATCTAAAGTGACACATTGTACTAGTTCACCTCTAAAGCTCATGCCACCTCTCCTCTCTTGTGGTTCTAATGTACTCCCTGCTTTTCTTCCCCCGTCCCATTCCCACCCCAAAAGAACCACACACAAGCGTCCTTAGCAGCCACAACCTAGGCTGAGCACAGGGGGTGCGAGGCACAGGCCAGAGGCCCTGGAGCTAGACCACCTTCCTGGACCATGCCATGGCTTAGGACTGGTGCTCTGCTGGCTGTAGGCCAAGGCATGCCTACCTATGCACTATGGGCTGAGGCGCAGGGCCCTGGGCAGGAGCTGCTCCAAAGAAAGCTCTTCTGGCTACTGCTAGGACTCCCAACGTAGCCCTGGTCCAGGGGCCCTGTGCCATGTACCTCCTGCCGCCTCTATGCACACAGACAAAACCTAGAGAAATCAAATGAGCGGGAACCCCAGGTTACCAGCCAGTTCCCACAGCCGAAGCCAGGCCCCCGCAATCCTGACAAGGTCTTGCCACTCACCTTTCCCAAACTCCTTTAACTTCTCCTAGGCTGGCTGAGGCCTTATGAAGTCGGAGGACTTTTTGGAGTTAACCAAGGGCCTGGAAGCCGATCCTAGCCCTACTATGTATGTAAAATGGGTGTACTCAATACACACGTACACTCACACTGTGCCCTTCACTGCTGGGGACCCATGGTCACCTGACTCCCAGACTGAGTGGGTGGCTGGACCACAGCAGCCCTGCATTGTGCTTCCTCTCCCTCTGTTTCTTCCTATCTTCCCAGCCGAAGAGGCTGCCCAGCTGGGCAACACACCTGCAGCAGGATACAAACTCAAGAGCAGGGGTGTGTATCTGGACCTTGGGTCCCTGCACGCACACACGTCCCCAGCCCAGTCCTCTGTCTCTGCAGTGGAGACAGAGGAGCCAGGTCCGAGTCAGCTTGGCCAGGGAGCCACTGAGAGCTGACAGTTCATCTGGCAGCAGGCCTATGTACAGAGAGAGGGGAGGCAGGGCTGTCTCTGTTGGCAGGCAGCTCCACTCCAGGCTGAGCAACCCCAAAGGGCACAAGGAGACTCTCTACTCGCAGGCCAGCTTGCTGTCAAAGCTGGACAGGGCGATGGCAAAGGCCTGCAGCGCGCACAGTGGGTAGTTGTAATCCATGGTGAACACATCCTCTGCCACACGGCCAAACTGCATCACGATGTAGTCCGCTGCGGCCAGGCGCGTGGAACAGAGCAGGGGTGGGGCAGGGCAGGACAGACAGACAGACACATCACAATGGGCGAAGAGGCCCAGAGGAGGTACAATTGGGAAACATGGTGGGAAAGAGGGAGGAGATGACAGAGGAGAAGGAGAGGCACACAAATACCAGGAGACAGAGAAGAGGAGAAAAAGTCTATTCAGACAGTGTTCTCACACCTGAGACTCTGCTAAGTGCACAGAATCTGGGGTTAGGGCTCCAAAGGAGGTTCTTCTAAGAGCCTCCCAGTCCTAGGGTCAGAGAATTTTTGACCTCTGATCGAAGCCATATAACCCACATTCTTAAACTCTGGCCTATGAAGCCGGGACTGGACGAGCTGAACCTTTAGCCAAAGGGACAGTCCTGAGGAAGGGCAGAAACACTCACGGTCATTTCCATGGATGATCTGGAAGTTCTTCACAGAGGCCTGTGTGACGCGCCCATGGAAGTTGAGTACGTAGGACTGCGTGTCGTCATTCCAGACAGGGGTCTTGTTTTGAAGCTCGATGATACTCTCCGTGTTCTTGTTCTGCCAGCGTGCGAGCAGCGTCTCATGCTCCTGGGAAGGCAGCCTCACCTCAGTCAGGTCCAGCTCAAGTCTTGGCCCACAACTACCCTAAAAAGGGATTTGCCCTAGGGGCGGAGTCCTTAGATCTCCCTAGACCTCCACCTAGAGCCCTGGGGCTGCTTACACCATGCTTCCTACATACACACACACACACACACACACACACACACACACACCCGCCGCTGCAGTTCTGCTCCCAGAAGGGCACATGTACACTGGGGTAACAGGGTGGTGAGTGACTCACGTTTCGCGGCCGGATGGAGACTCTCTCGTGAACCATGTTCATGCCTGGGACAATCACACTCATCTTTCGAGGCCCCTTGAAACCTAAGACATTTGTCTCCTGGGAAAGAGAGAAGGAGGACTCAATACGGGCCATCTGAGAACTCTACTTACCTAACAGACTGGGAGGAAGGGAATAAAGCTGACGAGCTAGTTTTCACCATCTCCACCTGAATGTCTAATAGGCATCTCTACACTGAACCCATCTAGAACTGAGCTCCTGAATCTTCAACTGCCCAAACCACCTCCTCCCTATCGTCCTCACTTCAGTTAACAACTCCGTTCTTCTGTTTGCTCAGGCAACCTACTTTGAGTCATTCTTGACTCCTCTCTTTCGCTCACAACCCACTTCTAATCCATGAGCAGATGATGTCACCTCTACCTTCTAATTCCATCCAGAGCTCAACCATTTTACCAGCACCATCTCTCCCCGAGGTCACAGTATTAGTCTTTATTGGGATTCCTGGTTTCTGACCTTGCCCTGCCCCCCTGGTCTGTTCACATAGCAGCAGTCATCCTGTTAAGTCATATCCTTTGCCTCCACTGTTCATGCAAATTAAAGCTGAAGGTCTTACCTTGACTTTGAGGACTCACATGGTATGGCCCCACTACGTTCCTCTCCTGCCCACCTACTCACCTCTGCACTGGCTCCGCCCACCCCCTCTTGCTATTCCCCACACATGCCAGTCATGCAGGACATTAGCACTGGCTGTGTGTTCCACTACACCCACATGGCTGGCTCTCCCTTCTTCCCAGGCTTTACTCAAATGCTACCTCAGGGAGGCCCTCCCTGCCGTCCTTACTAAAAGCTTATACACACCTGAACATTTCATTTCCCTGCTTTATTGTTTCCTCTTCATATTTATTTATTTTGCTTATAAATCTGTTTTATAGCTTGTCTCCCCACTAGGGGTTTAAGTCCCATAAGGGTATAAATTTATGTCTCTTGTTCACTACTGTATTCTCAGTGCCTCAACCGGTATTAGCTGTGGCTTAAAAAGCATTTGAAGAGATCTGGGCTGCCTTCCCAAAGGCGGCCAGCAGGTGGCACCATAAGCTGATACAGAACACCTATGGCTGTCCCAGCTGGCCTCCAAGTACCCAGGCCCAGATTAATGGGGGTATCAATCCCTCATTTTAAAATAAGGTAGAGAAATTCCCTGTATTTACATTCCAGTTTGGTCACTTACGCGCTGTAGGACATTGGCAAGTGACAGCCTCTGAGCTTCAGTTTCCTCCTCTATACAGTAAAGGAAACAGGACTGAGCTCTTAGGTAATGCATTCCGTGAGATGACTATGCAAAGGGACTTATAGTCCATGCAGGGCCCAGGTACTAGAGGGAGAGGTAGAGCAAAGCACCGACAAGAACTCAGGCTTCCAGGCGCCTCCTTTCCGGGAGATTCCCAGGCTGGGCAGCATAGAGCTCAGCCCGGTTCCCAGATCTCCCCAGGCAGATGGCTATCTGTGGTCCAAGCTCTGAGGACAGACAGGAGCCACTCCAACAGAGGGCAGTCCAACTGTGTACAATCTTGTCTACTCACAAGAAAGATGGGACAGCCCACAGACTGGGCAGCTAGTCCTCAGTGTCCTGTCTAACCTAGAGACCAGAGACCCAGGAACGCAAGACTCACATAGCACACCGCTGCCAACTCCTGACGCAAGGCTCCACTTTCCAAAGTAGAGGATGATGCCTTCTGAGGGTTGACTCCATTGTCATAAACGGTGAACTTCGTGCCCATGAGGTTGGACCTAAAGGGCCGGCAATCAATAAAGGATCATGCACCCTCTGCCTTAGGGCAGGGAACAGCTCAATGAGCTGTTCAATGAGCCTGCAGGGCACTCTGGGTTGGGCCGGGAGCAACCCAGGAGCACACTGCACACCGAATCCCCATCTCTGAAGGTCTTTCATGGGGCAGAAGGCCTGCACTTGCTCTGAACAGAATCAAAGGGCATCTTATTCAGTGAGGGAAATTCGAGGAGTTAAGTCCGGGTTCCACATGTTTCCCTGGAGGAACAGGACTGCGCCCCTCATGAGAGGGGAGCAAGCAGATGGCAGAGGGCATCTGGCAAGATGGCAAAAGGCGCTCAGCATCTCATGGAGAGTGGATGAGACGACCTCCTCTCCTGTGCAGCCTGTGTTAGTCTAGCCCCAGTGTTAGTTCCTTACCCCTAAGCTTGACTCATGCTCCCCAAATATGGCACTCTGTTCCCCCGCATACACTCCCCAAGGCCTAGCTCAAAGCCTTTCCCCCATCCCCAGACTGCGCTTTCTTCCCTCAATGGCTCACTCCCCGCCCTCTGGCACTGACCATGGAGCCAAGGCAGTTCTTCCACAGTGGCCTATGTCTTCAGTGACTTCCTGAGGTTTGATCTGTCCCTCCTGGTTGGCCTATGCCCCCCCTACCCAGGAGCGGCTTAGGGTAGGGTATATGAGCTCCATCTCTGAGTCTGGCTCTAGGCTAGCACAGACCCGGGCCTACAGGCCTGCGGTCGGAGCTGAGAGACAAAAAGGATTCTGAGAGGATCTGACCCCTGACCTCGATCTCCCTCAGGGACAAGACCTGCCCTCTCCAGAGCCTTGCCCCGCCCCTCCCACCCACCCCCCAACCTGCTTCCTTAGGGGAGTGCTAGTACCGCAGTTTCCCGATGTAGCTGTCCCCTCCTCGAGACAAGTCTGTTGGGTCCACAGAGATGAGGTAATTGGAAGTTTTACTCTTCTTTCTCTTCCTTCCCGCCAAGAGGAATACCTTGGGGAATGGAACAAGGTCACATTCCAGGCTCAGCCTCTGGTCACACACACCCAGGGGTGCCACACACACGACGCTCTCTGGCTTCGACTCCTGAACATAAGTATGTGTGCACGCACAAACACACACACACACACACACACACACACACACAGACACATCAGCAAACAAAAAGGTGTGCACTGACCAGGCACAGAGGCTTCTGTCCCTTTGGGGAACTGAAAGGTCAGTGTTGGACCCAAGGCTTCCAATTACATTCCAGCCCACAGGACCTCAAGCCTGCGTCAGTGAAACTGCAGGTTCAGGCCAACCTCACCTTCTTCCCATCCTCACGGTCCAGGTGCAAAAAGTAGGTGGGGTACATGCCCCGGTCCATCCCCTTCTTGTCCCGCGTGATGCGGCACTTGATGGTGATACCCTGGGGGGCCGGCCTCAGTGCAAACTCCTCAAGATCCTGGACCTCAACATCCGCCGAGGGTTCTGGGGCTGTTGGGCTGGGGGCTGAGGCTGCCTCCTACACGGGAGAGAGTAGAAGCCCAAGCCCCAGAGACCCTGAGCAGCTACAGCTGGTGGTCTGGGACCCAAAGCTACCCCCTGGTGTGGTGGTGGTGGTGGTGGTGATGGGAGCTGGGACAGGGTCCTTGGGATAAGCTTGGCCCTGGGGTCAGCAGCTGGCTCCTCAGCCCCTTTTCCCACCTCCACTGTCCCTGGGGGGCGGAGCTGGAGATGTGGGCAGGTTCTCGGGGCCATCCTGTCCAACTCGAGCCCCCTACTTCTGGCCTGGCTGAAGAGGAGGCAGGAGAGGAGGGATACAAAAACCCCAGCCAGAAAAGCTTTTGATCGGTTTCAAGGCCCAGAAAGAAACAATTTCTTTCCCAAGAAAGCCAACTCTCCACTCCTTCACACCTGTTCCCCCTCCAACCTGGACGCTCAGACCTCTGATGGCTGTCTACCCTCCCTCGGGGCAGCAAAGCACCTCACCCTGACGGACTTCCGGCTGGTAGCGGAGCTGGGCCGGGTGTTGCTGTTTAGCTGGGAGGAGCTGGAGCTATTTTCATCCTCATCCTCCTCTTCCTCTTCAAAGCTCATGCTGCTGGAGACCCCTGGGCGGGGCAGAGGAATGGGACGGGACAAGTGGTCACATACACACACCCAGACACCTGCTCCGAAGCATAGAGTCACCCGTACACGCAAAGAGCCTTATGTACACACATGCATACACACACACACACGTCCAAATACACACAGGACACACACTCTCCAATGCAAGCATGAGCTGGGGCTGGTCACCTTCCTCAGGGTGTAAACCCCCCTCCCCAGCTTTCAGCTCAGTCCTCCCATGAGACCACCCGCCCCCAGCAGTCAGTGCCTGTCTCCTGGGTGGCGAGGCCTGAGTGGAGCTGACCCTGTGCTGGGAGCCTTCGTGTCTACCGGAGGTCTCAGCCGTCACAGGCCATGGAGTCTGTTTAGGAGAGGCCCGGCTCCCTCCTCCCCCAGCCTGATGCACATGCCTCCTCCCACAGCCTGCCCATGGCCTTCTGTCTACACATTTCTCCCCACCTGAAATGCTATCCCTAGCCTCCTGCTGCCTCGACAGCCCCTTCTCCAGGAAGCCTGTCCTGATCTCATTTCTTAGAACATGTGTCCCTACTGGGCTTCCCTCTGCCACCCAGTGCCAGGGACTCCCTGGGGCGGGGCTCCTGGTAGAGAGACTCTCTGGGCAGCAGCTTTCCTGGGAGGATCTGCCATCCCTCCTGGCTTTCTGGCCCTGCTCCCTGAGCTCGGGAGATGTAGCGGAAACACTTTGAAAAGGACCTTTCTCAAAGGACCCAAAGGGAAAGGAAATCTGTCTCCAAACCTGGGCCTCCCTGGAGAGAGAAGATGGAGGTAGAGAGGGGGAATGGGCTGTGGATGGGTCGCTTTCCCCAGCTGACACTGACTTCCCTGACTTGGCCTTACCAGGGGTCCCTACATTCAAGTTTCTCATTAGTCTCACACTGTGCCCCCTACCAGGGTCATGTTCCCCAAAAGGGTGCATCTGAGAACCTGGAACTGAGCTTTGGGGGTGTCACTGAACCCCCACAGGGCTCACCCTTCCTCTGCATCGTGGCACGGAGGTCCTGCCCGCTGGGCTGTGCGCCCCCGCCGGCTGCCGTCTCCCCCGCGTCCTGAGCGTGGTCTGACTGGCCCACAGTCAGGATCCGCACCGGGTCTTGGGCCTCAGACTTGTCTTCTGCCAGTGCTGCTGGCCCGCTGGTGCCTGCAGGCCATGGATACTCCTGAGTCCCATGGGGGGTGGGGGAGAGAGCCTGGATTCTCAGACGTCCTTGAAGTGGGTGAGGGATGAGTGGGGGGAACCCTCTGCAAAACTGATTTTTGAAAACACTAATGACTGCTGCCAGCCTCTTATTGATCAACAAGCTACAAAGGGACAAGGGCTTCATTTCTTCTGCTGTTCCCCCAAATTAGTTGCCGAGGGTTGGTTTGAAATGCCTCATATCCCTAGGCAGAAGACAGCCATCTACAAAACCAACTGCACAGTGAAAAAGACAAGATGGAGAACAAGGACTGATGATGACCATGGCCAAGGCCACCACTTGTTCATAGACACAACCAACACCCAGTTATCAGTGCTGATCTTCTCTCTCACACACACAAATACACACCTCATAACTCACAGACATCACTCAAAACACAGGGGGCCCCTTGAAAAAGATGGAGGTTGGCATACACTCCCCTTCCCAAATGGAAGCTCACCCATCCCACGTCACCCTGCCCAAGGTGCCCGAGTAACAGAAGGCCTGGCCCACACAGGTAGCAGTTGCCTTGCTGGCTGCGCTATGCCCCCCAACTCTGCAGTCAGCTCCGGAAGCCTATGAACCCTGACATGCCACTGTCCAACCACATCCCAGACACCTGGAAATCACTGCCCAGGCACACAGGTTGGGCACACAGAGGGTGTCTAGCCAGCAGAGACAGGACTCGTGGCAGAAGGCACCACAATGGTCCTTGATCTCTGGGGATCTCTTCTGGAGAGAGAGGAACGGAGAGAACAGAATGGTCTGTGGGCCCAGATGTTGGAGTGAGGACTATAGCAGAGAGTCGAGAAAGCCCACACAACTGTGAGTACGGCACAAGGATGGGGCAGACTGCCAGGGGCAGGACAGCAATGGAGGGGGCTCAAACCAGTTGGGGGAGGGACACGGCGAGGTGCATTTCACTTCCTGGCAGTGTGGGGAGCCTGCCCACACCCACAAGCCAGCCCAGGAACCCCATGAGCTAGAGGAAGCCTGTGAGCCTGCTGGGCGGAGCCTTGAGTATCCTTCTGTGCCTTCATGGAGGTCTCCCACCCTGTCCCTTACCTCCCAGATCTGGAGGAGAAACCTCCCCCAACCCTCCAGTGGGAGCCAGACCTCCTGAGGAGGGCCGTGGTGGAAGAAAGCCAACCTTTGTGCTTGCCCTTCTTTTCCTTCCTAGAGGCCCCGCCCTGGCCCCCCGCTGCAGCGGCTGCCTTGGTTCTCTTGGCTGAGGCTGGTGCTGTTGGGCGGGCAGCTCCCAGCTGCGCACTGGTGAGTGAGTCGGCCTCTTGAACTGCTCAGGAGAGAGTCGGGGGGGGGGGGGAGAGAAACATGGGCCCTAGGTGAGACCAGAGCTGCAAGTGGAACTCCCTTCTCAGCACATTTCCCAGGGCCCCACCACCACCCAGCCCTACCAGGCAGGGCCTCTGTACCACCCACCTCTATAAGACAGAGGGGCTAGGGCAGGCAGAGCTAGAACGGGATGGTGCCCCCAGCCCCATGTGATAGAGTCAACAGGCTGGCCCACAGCATGACCAACCAAGAAGCACCACAATCAAAGCTCTGGGCCAGCAAACCGTGTGAGTCTGGGCAGGGGGAGGGGGAGCATCTGGGAGAATGTGGGTCACTCTAGGTGCCAAAGATAGAAAAGGCTGCATCTCCTAGAAGAGCCCAGAACTCGGGAGGGGAAGCACTGCAGGGAGCCTGTACTGGCCTGCCCAGGACAAGCCCACGGGAGCCTGGCACGCCAGCGTACCCCGAGCAGGAGAGTAACTCTGGGCTACAAGGAGCTGTGCCAACCAAGAGAGAGGTGGCCTCCACAGTCTCACACATCAGAACCCCAATCTCCTCAAAGTCTTTGAATGATATCTCATTGCTCATAAGATGAAGACCAACATTCTCCCCTCCAGCTCCGTTCCACTTGGCCTTGGCCTTCCCGGCACACCCCTTATCTCCCAGGCACCCCACATCCCAGCCCCTCCAGGCCCTCTCAGGGCCTTGTACACAGCGTCCTCCCTCTTGCCAGAGGGGTTTGACGCTACTGTCACACTGTGTGCACTGTCCTCACTGTGGACGTCGGCCCCCTGACCCCAACTCAACTCCCACTCAACCTGCAGTTTCCAGCTCAGGTGTCACCTCCTCGGAAAGGCCTTCCCTGGCCCTTGTATGGGAGCAGTCTCTCTGCCATTCACTCACACAGCCTGGCTTCTCTTCACCAAGCACACCAACGAACTCACTCTTCCTTCCTGGACCTCCAGGTCCATGAACAAAGAGAGAGCACGCCTGTTCTGTGCTTCCCCAGGACCTTCAGCCTCTAATCCAGAGCCTGACACACAGTAGGCCCTCAACAAATATTTAAGAAATGAGTATACAACATGAATGAGCACGGTCAGTGAAAAACTTCGCTGGGAGAAAGTTCTCACTGCCCTCAAACTCTCTCAGCTTCTGAGGATGAGGGCCTTGTATTTTACACCGAGGGCCAGCAGAGGGCAGAGCAGGAGGCAGCTGAAGCAGCAGGGGGGTATGGGAGGTGCCCCTGGAACCCCAGATTCCAGGTCAGCCAGCCCCTGGAGCAGCATCCTCCTCAGGGCTCCGAGCTGGGCAAAGAAGCCCCCCCAACCCCACCCACACCCCAGAGCAGCAGCGTGAACCCAGCCTGGTCTGCAACCTAGGCAGAAGCATTCAGCAGACGGGACCATGTGATACACCAGGGCCACTTGTTTTCAAAGCCCCCAGACACGTTCCTCAATGTTCCGAGGGGAGAAGATAGGCCCAAAGAGGGTATGTGACTTGCCCAGACTCAAAAGTGAGAAGAAACTGTCTTCTGACAGGGCTGGGACCCACTCTGTCCAAAGGGGCTGCAGACAGGCCTGCCCCTGGCCTGGGGCGCAGTCGGTGCTCAAGGAACACCCGCCAAGGCCACCGAAGCCTGGGGATGCCGGAGCACGTGCAGGGGCCCGGGGCTGCAGGTCCCGACTCCCTCTGCCTGGGATGGAGCTGGGAGTCGTCTGGCTGGAGGCCCGTGGGCACCCCCAACTCTGGAAGCAGTGGGGGGGGGGGGCGGGGGAGGGGCAGTCACAGCACAGGGAACTCCCCAGGCCAACCCCAAGGCAGGCTCTACCTTGGTAGCTGGTGCTGCCACTGCTGCTGAGGTAGGACTCCACCAGCGGCGCCTGCTCCTCTGACTGCCGGGCCCGCCGGCTCCGGGGCCGCCCGTCTGCGTTGGCCTGTACCATCAGGGGCTCCTGACGCTTCTTCTTCTGCTTCTGCTCCAGCAGGGCCCGCTGTGGAGGCACCGGACAGGCACACAAGTTGGCAGGCCCTGACAGCACAGCCCATCCCTCCCACCCGGAGGGCAGGCTCCCGACTGGAACCAGAGAAGGCCCCGATCACTCAGCTCGGTTCTCGGGGTGACCAGGGAGTCCACAGCCCACTTTGGGCCACGGCTCTGTGCCCTTGGCACCTCGAGGCTCAGGATCCAGGAAAAGGAGGCACAAATCAGCTCAGGTAAACGGCCCAGCAGGACTGCAGCACGGATGTCCGGTGCTCCAACTACGGGTACCAGCTGCCCACCTGGAAAAGCCCTGGGCTCTGGGGCTGTGCTGATGCTGAGCAGTCTAGACATGGCTTATCTCTCTTCTGTGAGGGCCTCCTCCCAGCCAGCCAGGGTCACCCCAGGAAGCGAGACAATGTCCCCCGCAGCCCCCCGCCGATGGAAAATGCCAACTGCCCGTCCACCCAGCCCCGGCTGCACTCACCTGCCGGTCTAGCTTCTGCTGCCTCAGGTTGCTGCCCTCATCATCTAAGACACTGTAGAGGGAGACACGGGCACTCAGGGCCTGCCTGGCGGCTGCCAGCTACAAACAGGGAACCCAGAGCCCACCCCCGCCCTGCACCTCAGGGTTCTTTAAATCCCTCCCATAATGACTCCTGGGGACACAGGAGAAGGAGACAGGAAGGGTGGAGCTACTACCTGGAAGCCAGCTCCGGACGGAAAGGTGGAAGCCATATTTTTGCCAATGCAGAAGCTTTCTCCTGCGGGGGTCCCTGCTGACCGAAAGACTTCCTAGTCAGCCTGACCCAAAAAGTACAGGAAGAGACTCTCTCTTTGGGGCCATGAGCTGAGACGTGCCTAAGATGCAGGGGAACCTGCCCAGAGGCATCAGGTACAAGCCAGGCCCAAGGCTGGGCTTCAGACTGAGGCACCTGTCTGCTCCAGGTCCCTCTCGGATCTCGCCAGCTCCTCCCCGGTCCTCCCGTCCTTCCTAGAGGAGCTGGATCCTTTGAGGCAGACTCATTCCTCTTCTAGTCAAACTCCTGGCTCTCCAGGTGGCAGAATGAGAGATGCCAACACTATCCACCCCCTTTAAAGAAGGCTGAGGGTTCTCTCATCTGTAAGAGAGAAACTGGAAGTCCAACCAGTCCCTGAGGGCAGGGCTGGGCTGGCTGGACATATGTGTAGGCAGACACAGCCCATCCGTGCACAGCCCAGTGACCAGCCAACAGGGGGCACCGGGGCATCAAATCCTTGAGTCTCTAAGGTCTTGGAACAGGCAGTGTGTCATCTCACATTGACTGGACCTGCCTCCCAGGAAAGCAAGTGAAATTAGGGAGCCCCAACCTTCTAGGCCAAGATACACCCATAAGCCATAGCCCCAAATTCTGTAAAAGCCAGGGTTGCGGGCAGAGCTGGAGCCTGAGGATCTGAGCCCTGGGAACCCCCAGACTACCCTGGCCCGGAGATGCTAGAGCCTGCCCCTGAACCAGACCATGAGCGGGAACCTGCACAGGCATGCCTGAGGGCATCAGGTTTGTCATGCGTGTGCACATGCCAGAAGGTGTCCAAACATGAGCACATCTATACGTGTGAGTGAGCACACACCTGCGTATCTACACAGATGAACTTGTGTGCGGGTGAGTACGCGTGTGAGGAGTGCAGACAAGGACGAGTCACCCTGAAGACAGCTCAGCCGCTGTCACCCCCTCCCGATAAGAGGAGCTCTTTCTAGCCAGAACAATCATTGACCTGCAATGTCCCCTCGGCTCATCCAGATGACTTGTGAGTCGGTGTGCTGGGGAGCCACCCAAGGGCGGCAGGATGTCCACGGAGTCCCCAGCCCGCCGCCCACCTCCCTGGCCACAACCTAAGATGACTGCCTGTTTTCAACCATTGGCACTGTTCTCCTTACTTGAAGGCCTTGCCTGACACCCACGGGCTGGTCCTCACTCCAGAGGAGCCCCAACCATGAGCCTCGTTGATTTGCAACCTTATTCTCCAAAAGTCTTGGCTGCCAGAACACAAGCGAAGACACTGCTGAACAGATGTGCTTCTGAGCCAAGGCCTTAGTCCGGGGCGGGAGGGACTCCATGAGGGTGCTGCCAGGACCAGACGACAGTGACCCGGCTCCTAAAACTTCCAGCTGGCCAGGACGGGAAGTGCCCCCTCAGAGAAAGCAGGCACCCCAGGCCAGAGGGTGGGAGCCAGAGTTCTGAAGGAGAAAGAGTTCATTAGGGAGGGCAAGGTGCCTGGGGGCTCGGCCAGGGCTGAGAAGCTACGAGTCTGCCACTGGTCTGCGCACCCTAAGTCAGTGGCCTCACTGAACGAAGCCAAGGCCGAGCATCTGCTCCCACAGACTTCCAGGGCTCAGGCCACCAACACCACCATCTCCCAGGGTCAGCGGCACAAGCAGTGTGTATTCCTTTAAAACGCGCAGGATCTGGACAGAAATGGCACTCCGGACTCCATGTGGCCCTGGCAGACGGCAACGATGGGGCCTGAATCCAGCTGCGCTCTGCCTGCCCGGCTCTGTGCCTGGGTCCACACTGCGCAGCCGGCAGCGCAGTCACACGCTAGCAGCCTGGCCACGAGAGCCCAAGCGGCCTCTGAGAGACTGCCGGCTCCGCTTCCTGCAGACAGGGGCAGCTTTGTGGCCGGCATGACGCCCGACCCCTGTGTTTTCCTTGGGCAGGGGCAGGGAGGGCAGCCAGGTAATCCCGGGACGGAGCCTGGTGAGCAGGGCAGAGAAGATGCCCCTGTGGGCTGTGGTGCTGACGCAAACATCTCGGTTCATTCAGAAAAGGGGACGTCCACCTGCGAGCTAAGCTGACATGAAGCAAAGCCACCTCCAGAACCGCGGGGTCACCACGACAGCTCGATGGACAAAGGCATATCTGATAGTGTCCCTATCTGTGCAGGGGCAGAGGGGGGCTGCAGTCAGCCCAGGCTACTGTCCCACTGCCACGGACTCTCCACACGTCACACGCGGGCAGGAGGCTGCTTTCCTCTGCCGCCAGTCCCACCTCCATTCCCTGAGCAGGAGCCACTGGCGTTGTTAGTAATGCTGCTCACCTGGAAGGATCACAGGTGGAATGGACTTGACCTCTGGCCCTCACAGAAAGATGGATGAGCAAGGGATAAGTTTCTAAAGAGATTCCAGAAACTCAGATGGCCTGGAAGTGCCTGGGGAGCCAGCCCCCACCTCCCAAGAGGCACACTACAGCAGCGGGGGGGGGGAGGAGGGGGGGTGCTGGGAAAAGCATCAAGCCCTGGGGAGGAAGAACATGCCTGGCCACACAGGACCCCCCAGGAGGGCCGGCAGTCCACGGACCTCCGAGTAGTGGCTCTGAGGGTGGGCTACAGCATGTCCACAAAGCAGCTTCCTGCTGCAGCCCTGTTTCTAGGAAAGCCCCAGAGGTCGGAGGCCGACCTCCATCCCCGGCAGGGACAAGCCCGGACCGCCTGACAGCACTGTGTCTGAGGCACACATCTGTCCCTGACTGAGAACAAATCCCCACAAGTCCTAGTGGCTGCGGAGAACCACAGCGACAAGGTGGCTGTCCCAGGCAGGCCCCGGGCCCCACCCCTGCAGGCGGCCCTGCCCCTCAAGCTCCCACCATGGCACCTTCCTTCCCTTCTCACCACCACCACCCGGCCTGCCTCCACCCAATGGGCACTGTTCTCAACAGCACTAAATGATAACCACAGAGGAGACAGTAATGGCTTTTTAACAACTCGGGCTCCAATTATGGAATCACTGCCAAGCCCAGGCTGCCAGCTGCGGCCCCGCCAGGAGACTCGGATAGGAGACAGGGCACTGATGGATGGGTCCTCCAGCTGACCCCGGCAGCTCCTTCATCTCGGTCGCCTCCTGCTGGGGACTGGACCAGGGAGATCCAGTAACGCACTGGCCACGGGCTTGAGGGTCAGAGAAACCTGATCTGCAGTGTCCATCAATCCCTCGACTCTGCCCAGGGCCAACGAGGGGGCCCTTCGCCTCCCAGGGAGACAGCCCCTCCATATCCTCCTGCTTCTCACAAGCCGCCCAACAGATAACGGGAGCGAAAACCATGCTTGATAACAAGGGAGAGCAGGGCACTTCTCCCATGGGATGGAAAAGCCAGCCCAGCCGTGGACAACACATTTAGGAAGCCGCGTCCCTGCCTCTCTCTAGACTCCACTGTGCATGCTCAGCTAACCCACCAGAGCTGACCAGAGACCTGGGGGCCAGGCTACCTAGGGACAGGCTCGTACTCCACGCCCAATTCACCCTCTACTTTTGTGCCCTCATTCCTTCCACCCAGTCACAAAGGAAGCTGCCCCCACTGGATCCAGGGAGTCAAGAGGAGGAAAGCCCACCCACGGGGTCAGACTGCAAGCCCTGTACCTATGGATGCCAAACTCCCCCACCCCCACCCCAGCATGCCCAGATCTGTCCCTAGTGGCTGCCTGGAAACCAGGGAAACACAGAATGGGTGGGAACAGGGGCAGCCTCAAAAGGGAGAAGCCCACAGGGCTCACAAGAGTCCAGCCAGTAATTAAAACTGCTATGTGCACTCAGCCCTGACTCAGGGATTCAGAACTGCTGGGGAAGTTACCTCAGAATCAATCCCTCGCCTCATTTTCTCCTTAAAAGCAAGAAACATAGGTGATTGTAATGCTCAGTCATGTAAATGAGGACTAGAAGCCACAGCTGGTGATCTCTAAAGAACAAAAAAGAAATCAAAGAGTTGCTGAAAGTATGCAAATGCAGACTTCTGTTCGGATGCGGGAAGCAATCAGTCTGTACATCCATCAGTCTTACACAGGCCCCAGATCACAGATTCGCTCAAGAGCTAGAAGACCCCTTGACTGAGCAGGCGCCAGCCCAGTCCACAAGCAAGTCAGGCCACATACCCCCAGACCTATCCAGGAAAACAGGAGGGCAGCATAGCCAGGGTTCCCCATGGAATCACGAGGACCAGTGACAGTCACTTGTGGGCAAAATAAAGCAATGTGAGTGGCGTGTGCTCCAAGGAGACAGGCCCTCAACGGTTTTTGCAACATGCCATAATCAGAGGAGGTTTCCAGCGTCCCACTTCCCTTGCTAAGCATGTTTACTGATGACCTAAAGACAAAGTGGGCCTCTCTGCCGACTTCTAGGTGACACAACGCCAAAGTGATATTAACTGTTCACTGGGACAGTATGACTTCAGAAGACACTGGTGAGCTAGCAGAGTCTAACCGATGCCTAACAGGAGAAGGTCACGTTTTACATGTGGGTCCCCAAACCCAGGTCTGCCCCACATAGGCAGAATGGGGTACACAGGGCTTGACATCAGTCAGATGAGACTTCAGGGTTCTATTTACAGAGGCCTCAAGGTGACAAGTTGGTGAGCCAAAGCTGTCCCCAATTATAGGGAGCACCCAAGGTCAACAATGGGAGCAGGGCCCCCAGCAAGGAAGTAACCGCCTCCCTCTGCTCGGTGTGGGAAAGAGGAAGCTGCAGGGGGTCCAGGCCCCCGGTGCTGGAGTGGGCAGAGACATGGTCCCTGCTCCTGCAGTCCTCTCCACCACCCATGTTCTTGCTGCCTCTACCCGAAGCAGCAGCAGGGAGACTTCCCCAGTGCGCCGGGCTCCCCTTCCCTGCTGCAGGAGGTGAAGCAGCAGCCGGAGCCCCCACAGCACCCCAAGGCTTCCCACACAGGCAGAGCCGACAGAACCAAGCCTTGCTTGGGCAGCAGTCCTTCACTCCCCAGAAAGTGGTGGGAGGACCTTCACAAGAGCCAGGAGGAGGGAAAACTCAGAGGCATGCCGAGGCTCACCCCAAGAAGAGCCTTCTAGCGGTCACAGCCACGTGAGGGAAGGGAGCACTCAAAGGACTGGACAGCCTGTGAGGGCCCTTCCGGCAGCGGTGCTCATTCTCTGACCCAGGGCTTCGCTCTTCCAGCACTAGTGCCCTTCCTGAGGGGAGACTACTACGTCCCCTGTGCTGAGAAGCCTGGTGTGCAGCCAGGAAAGCCAGGAAGTCCACAAAGCTGCCTGGGGAGGGATGCCTCTTTGACTGAAAGCAGTGTGCATCTTGTCTGGGCTGGGCCGCACCGGGCACACAGCCCAGGACCAAATGGGGTCCTTGCTCTCCAGGAGTTCGCGGCCAGGTTGGGGGGATGCAGTGCAGAGAGAGCACTAAGGACAAGGCCTGCCATCCCTCCCTCGCTCTTAATGCTCCACCTGCAATTCATAAGGGCTGTGAAGCTGGGAAGGAGGAGCATTTACTACTCAGGAAGAACAGAAGAAGAGAAAATGGCAGAAGTGCGAATTATCAGTACTAGTGAGAATAGACAAACATCAAAACACAAAACATTATTCCAATTGTTCAACTTCATAAACTAAACGACTCCCTTCTGAGTCAGAGTGTGAGATTACTCCACGATCCCTATAAACTGAGCCACAATTACCCTTAAGACGATTATCGCCAACCGGCAGTTACTTCAAAGAAAATGAGCCAGGCCTCGGGAACGCAGGTGCAGCCATCACAGAGGGAGGAAAACCCCTACCAGGAGAGCTAACAAGAAATCGACCGACTGCTCTCCCCCCAACCAAAGGACAAATTCCGGTTCTGACATGCTGTGACACTGGGGAAACCGCATACCAAAGCACAAGGCACGTGCACGCATGCCCACCCCTTCATCTGCAAGGAAGCGGCCTCGCCTGTCTTCTGCCCCAGTTTTCTGCGATCACGCAGGCATGTGGCTTTAACTGCAATCAGCAGCCCAGTTAATGGGAGAAGCAATTTGCATCTCCTCATCTCCGCCTGGGTCTCCCCCATTCTGGAAGTCTACACCCAAGGTCCGGTGCTTTCCCAGGCTCAGAGCACGCTCAGAAAGACCCCAGCAAGGCAGGAGAGATTCTGGCAACTTCGGAAGATAGCCCGCCCCCAGCTCGAGAACCCCCCCTCCCTGCCACACAGCAAGGCAGGGATGACGGGCAACCGCAAGCTGGCAGGGCCACAAGGGTGCCAAGCTGCCCTTCAGGGATAGGATTCTGTGCTCCAGGTGGCATGTGCAGGCCCAAGGAAGGAATGTGGGAATAGGGTGGTTGGGCCTAGGCTGGGGCAAGTGCCAAATCACCCCCTGAAGGATACCAGTGCCCTGAGCACCACCGGAGGACAAAGCCATTTCTCAAAGATAAGCCCACCTCCCGAGGTACCCCGTTCCTAGAGGCAGGCTTTCTCTGAGACTTGTGCACTTACTCTACACCCTGTTCTGGTCTTTGGCTTCTGGGAGAGGCTCCCCTAAACCATGATCTGGCCTGGCCCCTAGTCCGCCAGATCCTAAACACCCCATCATATCTACAGCCACAAGCGCTGTCCCTTCCTGCCCTCTTAAGTCAGCCTGGCCACCACCCTGCCTAGTGCTCCCCCCCTAAGCTTATTTCCACAGCATTAGAGGGGAGACCCCTCAGCCTGCAGGTGCTACCCAGGCACCTCTGCTGGATGGCTAGAAAAGGCTGATGGTACTCCGTGGGGCTGCACAGTCTTCTAGAAGGTCCTTGGCACAGACATGTCAAGTCACGGTATCCCAGAAACTACCTGTGCCCCCAGCCTGGACACCAGTGGAGGGTAACAGCTCTTGAGTCAGCAAAGCCCCAGTCTCCCGATGGGGGTATCTTCCTGATCTATGGCAGACTCTGAGAAGCGACTGCGTTATGCCTGCAGGAAACCCTATGGGTGACTCGTGTGTGTGTGCACGCGTGTATGCTGGTGGGAGGGGCACCCACAAATTCTCACTTGAGAAGCTCTAAAACCCCCAAAGGAGCTTAGAGACAATAGCTCTCAAAGAAAAAGGCTGGATTCCCCAGGTCAGTGACAGGTGCTTGCTTGCAGAAGGATCTGCTTTTAACAAGCCTCAGGCGGTTTCAGCTGGTTTCCATTTTGGATGCTGTCTGGACAGACTCCTAGAAGAGATCTGTCAGAAATATTTTCTATGGGTGACTGGAATCAGGTCCCTTCCCCAGAGCTGGCTGTGTTACAAGGCAGGTCCTGAGGGTCTGCTCCTCCAGCCCGCAGGCATGGGCACCTAGGCAGGCAGTAACATAGTGGCCCCAGCAGTCCAGCACCCATCTTACACCCATGCCTCTCGAGGAGACCCAGAGACAGCCCCGTAGCCCATGGCAACCAGGAGCCAATAGGTGGCCAAGGATCTGGTGCTGCCATGACAATGAGCTCTATTCCAGGGGTAATGGAGAGAATGAAGAGTGGATGGGGGAAAGGCCTGCACCTGGGTGAGAACCCCCCAACGCCCCTCCCCCACCCCGACCACCACTCAACTGCCAAAGCCCATCCATCCTTGGGACAGACCACAGACTCTGGGAACACTGGGTAGGCAACCCTGCTGTCCTGAGTGCTCTTACGCATGTAAAGGCAGTTATGTATTGTGAGTTGGTGTGTGTCCAGGTATACAGCTGTTCCAAGTGGATTTCTGAGTCCCTGATAGATAGGAGTCGTACCTGTGAGGGGGTTGCGGGTGTCAGGTATTGTCCAAATACAGGATGTGTATGGGCGCAGGGAGTAGGAGTACACCTGCGTGAGACCAAGAATCAGCGTGTGTGGAGACGTAAGGGGTGCATGTGTCTATGAGCGGCCTGTGCTCTTGGTTCAGAATAACTGCCTCCAGGAATTCATGCTCTGCGTGTGTGAACAGACCGGCACGAGCCTCTCTGGCCCGATGCACCCACGGGGGGTGCGTGCCTGCAGCTGCACGAGTGTCTGTCTACAGCTATACCGGCGTGTGACCCGGTGTGCGGGGCCTAGGAGGGGGCTCAGAGCAGTGCGCTCCCTCCCCGCGCGACCACATGGCGCTGCCCGACCCAACACGGCCCACACAGGCCCAGAGCACTGGTCTCTTCCAGCAACCCTGCGGAGAAGTGATGGGGCAGGGCAGGCCGGCTCAGTCCGCCCAGGGCCCAAAGTTGGGGTAGAAAGGCCCTGGCCTCCAGCCCGCGCCCGCAGTGTGGGATGGGATGAGTACAGGGGCCCTACGCTCCGGGTCGGGGTGGGGGGCGCCGCTCGCCCCGAGCGCTCGAGGGGCGTGGGCCGAGCCCACACCCCCGAGCTGAAGGGGAGGTGGGACGGGCACCCGCGTACCTGTAGGGAATCCAGTCGGAATGCGGCTTGGAAGTCATGTCTCCCGGGGGCGGGGCGGCGGCTGCGGCTGCGGCTCTGGAAGCCCGGGCCCGCGGGGGACGGCGCGGGGGCCCTGCTCAGCTCCCGGGCCGCCCCGGGCCGCATCCTCCCGGGCCGGGGCGCTGGGCCCCGCCGAGGCCCGCGCGGCACGCCAGGGCCCCGGCCGCGGGCTTGGCGAGCGGCTGTGCGCGCGGCGCGATGGGCGAATTGGCGGAGTGCGCGGGGCCGCGGCGGGCGTGCGCGCGCGTGGAAGCAGGAGAGGCCGGCCGCACCGCCGGGCGCCACTGGAGGGGCTAGGTCCCGCGCGGAGGGGCCCGAGCGCTGCGTGGCAGCGGCCCGCCCCCGCCCCCTCGCCCCGCCCCTGGCAGAGACCCCACCCCCGGCCGGCGCCGGCGTTCCGAACGCCCCCGCCTCCGCTCCTTCCCCGAAGCCCCGGGGGCTCCCGCGCGGCACACGTCACCGCGCCCGCGCCCACCCCGGGCTAAGGCCGCTGCGGCGGGCGGATCCCCAGACCCCTAAGCCTCAGTTTCTTATTCTGTGAAGCGGGGATATTTCTAACTCCTACCTGCCTGCCTGGCTTACCTATCTCCACTAAGAGATGTGAACCACCCCTTAGATGGGGGGGAAGAGGGGAGGAGCAGTGGGTGAGGAGGGGATCCCTGGAGGCTGGCCTTCCTTTCTCTGCCCCTTCCAGTCCCCCACCCCCATCCTCACAGGCCCCAGGGGAACCTTTGTTTTTTTTAGCAAGGGAGCTGCTTTCTCAAAGCCCTTGGTCTTTCTGCTCTAAGCTGTAGCAGTCAAGAGAAGAACAACGTATGCTATTGCATTCCCAGCCCGTATAGATTTATATTATTTAAGCTCCACAACAGCCTTGAGAGGCAAGTATTTTATTCCTATTTCCAGAGAATAAAGCATTCGTAATGCTAAGATGGCCAAGGGTACTAAGCTACAAAAGCGAAGGAGCTGAAATGGAACCAGGGCCTGAGTCCTCCAAAGCTCTTCTAGGGGCCACACTTAAAAAGAGGCAGAAATTTTCAAAAAAGGTCATCTTAAAGTCTCTGAGTGCCAAGGAGGTCTTGGCTGTGATTCACACCAACTCTAAAGCAAGCCATGCAAGATGAGGTGAAGGACAGTGAATCCCCAGCAGGGGAGGAGGGAACTGGTGATGGGGCGGGGGTCTGCTGAGGGGCTCAGGCTCCACACTCCTGGTGAATATCCTCACCAGCACCCTGGAGTCAGCATCATAGAGACCCGCAACCATGCAGGTCCATGTGGGGATCCTCTGGTGTGAAACAGGCCATCAGGACAGCATGACTGGTGGAAAAGAGTGTGAAAAGAACCAGCTGGGCTGAGAGAGGACCCCATCCTGCTGCCCTAGGTCCACACAGCCAGGACTCCCCACCCCAGGACTGTCCCAGCCTTTCTGCCTGGCTTGGCCTTCCCCATTAACTACAAAAACAATAACCAGCATGTCCAGAGCATTTGCTGGGCTCCAGGTGCTCTCTACACTGTAACTCCTTTCATCCTCACAACTACCCTAGCAGGTGAAGGCTCTCATCATACCCATTTCACAGCAGAAAAAAACTGGGACACAGAAAAGGCGAAGATCTTGCCTGAAGTCCGAGACGTTCAGTGGTGAAGCTAAGATTTGCACAAAGCAGTCTGGGCCCACAGCCCTTGCCGTTAGCCTCCTTCCTGCCTAGCTCGATTCATGCCATGCACATGCCACACACTGGGTCTCTTTCTTCAGGCTTCTGGAGTACAGGACAGAACAGCTCCATCTCTGTCTGGCACAGCATCGATACTCTCTGAAGGCCATGACCTTTGGTTATTTACCAACCTCCAAGAGCTATCACTATCCCAGTGGACAGAGAGTAGACAAAAGGAATCACCCCTGAGTGGGGTGCAGAGGACCGAAAGCAGGGCTGTTTCCTTGCCTGCTGGGACACTTGGCATGGGCCTCGGTTCCACCAAGGGTTCCCAGGAAGGTTAGCAGAAAGGGACTGGCCCTTGCTTTGGAGGTCAAAGCACTACCCTGAGGGCCTCTGTTCTTTAGGACCAGAGGACAGAACCTTGCCTAGCAACATGAGGCTGGTCCCATCCTCCAGGCCACATTTCCACAAACTACAGTCTACAGCTACCACTTCAGTGAGGACCAGAGCCTAGAAGACTTTCCCTTCAAGGATGTGAACGCTTTCCCCATTTATTCCCAAATCATCTGACACCTTAAAGCAATCAGAATCAAGTTGGAAGGTCTCAGGAGCCTAAAGTAATTGAATCTATTAAATAGATACTTCAGGTTCTGTCCTAAGAGAGCAAAATTTGGAGGCAGAGTGAGGTGCAGAAATAAGACAGCTCCCCATGTCTCTTCCTGTAGAGGCTGTGCACATGCCAATGGGATGTGTGGGAGCCAGTGGGACTATGTGCCATGTACCCATGAGTGTGCATGAGTGTGTGTGTGTGTGTGTGTGTGGTGTGCCTGCTGCTGACTGGGTCTGCGCAAGAACATTTGTTGGATGGCGTGCTGGTGGGTATGGGCATGGGGAGGATCTCAGTATGTGCCTCTGTGAGTTCTAAAGGGTATGTAAGTCTTCACACTCAACTCAGACCTGGCAATGGGTTTTCCTGCTCAAAGAGCTTCCCTGGTTGACATTTGAAGGGTATGCCCTTGGCTTCCATCAGAAAGCCACATGAGGTAGATTACACTGGCCCATGGTTAGACTACAACTGTGCTATAGGGTGACCTTGAGAAAGGGCCTAAGCTTTTTAAATTTAGCCTGTGGAACCAAGTGATCTCCACCAAAATCCCACCACATAGCAAACCCAACGCCTGCCTCGCCACCTGCCCAAACTCTGCAAGGGGGGACTGAAATTCTCCTTGTTGCCTTTTAGGTATTTTCTTTTTCTTTCTTCCTTTTTTTTTTTTTTTTAAGATTTTAGGGGCACCTGGGTGGCTCAGTCATTAAGTGTCTGCCTTCAGCTCAGTTCATGATCCTGGGTTCCTGGGATCTAGTCCTGCATCCGGCTCCCTGCTCAGCAGGAAGCCTACTTCTCCCTCTCCCACTCCCCCTGCTTGTGTTTCGTTTCTTGCTGTGTCTGTCAAATAAAAAAATTAAAAAAAAAATTTTTTTTTTAAGCTTACTTGTCAGAGAGAGACAGCAAGTGCACAGAGAGAAGCAGGCTTCCAGCCAAGCAAGGAGCCTGATGGAGGGACTCTATTCCAGGATCCTGGGATCATGACCTGAGCCGAGGGCAGATGCTTAACTGACTGAGCTACCCAGGCGTCCCACCTTTCAGACATTTTCAAACAGGACCACAGTTTGTGAGGGGAGTGCAAGAGTTTAGGCCAAAGGAGACCCTCCTACCTGCTGTCCCAGCTGGAAGACCCCAATGCAAGCACCTCCAGGCAAGATGAGTTCACCTAACAAAGAAGGTTCACACCTTCTTTCGGCACCTTGCCACTTCCATGTGCAGGTTTAAATTTTCTGTTTCTAATTTAACAGTTGTATTGAGTGTGGCCCACCTCTAATCAATTTTGGATGCAACAGGATATGAACAATAAGTGAGTATCTACCCAGATGGGGCAGCCAGTCCCAGGGTGCCCCGCCTCGGAGCTTGGAGCTCCGTGTTGCATCCCTGCGGGCTGAGGAAGGTGATGGGCTCGACAAGCCCGGGCTTGCAGGTCCATGCAGGGCTCTGGCTGGCGTCAGGCCTGGTTCTGCTCTCAGGGAGCTTTCAGTCTGACAGGAAAGACGCCAAGCCCCCAGGTGCTAGGGTTACAACACATGTGTACAAGATGCTGGGGGCACAGAGGAGGGGCGGCCAGTGGTAGCAAGGGGAGGGAGTCAGGGTAGGACAAATCTGCCCTGAGACGGAAAAAGATGACATTTGAATTTGGTCCTTGAAGGATGAGTAGGATTTTGATAGACTGATAAGAAAGGGAAGGGGATGCTTACCAGTTACTGAGAATCTACAAATGGCCTAGCACCAAGCTGGGTTCTTTTACCAAAGGGCGTTCTAGACATAGAAGATGACATGACCAAAGCTACAAGGATATGAGAACATGTGACCAGAGCAGCTGATAACCGAAATGCAAAACCACAAGGTAGCACAGAAGTGAGTGGTTCCATGTGGCCGGAGAAGGGCCTAGAAAGTTAAGGCAGGGCCAGATCACACGACACCCTGAACCCCGAACGCCAGGCTGAAGAGTTTGAACTTTATCCTACAGCCAACAGGAAACCACTAAAGGGTTTTAAGGCAAGAATGACCTGCCCAGATGTACTTTCAGCAAGATCTCATCAGGAGCAAATGGAGGACAGAGGGAGACAAGGCCAGACGTATTGACAACGGCGAGCTGGGTAATGGGAAAGTCTAGGACAGAGATGAACAGGCCTGAAACCAGAGCTCTGTGCCTTTTCGAAGCTGTTGAGCTGACATGATGGCAAATGTCAGCCCAAGTGTGGACGCCTGATAGTGCCCTCCAAAATCCTCGTTTAAATAACTGTGGACTATACGAAGCCCCATTTCCCACTGCCCCATTTCTACCTGGCTCAGGGGAGATGAACAGGCTTACTGATGTATTTGAAAGGATGTCAGGTAAGCACTCGCAGAACTAAAAGCAATAGGCCTATGTTCCAAATAACTGCAGGAGATAATAGTAAATTCAAACCTCCAACTCCACCATCATCATCACCACCACAAGCAGAGTTGGAAGAAAACGTTAACACTGGGATAGAGCCAAATGTAAGAGTGATGGAGTGAGTATAAGTGGGGGGGCCTGTGAGTGGGATCACACACGACCATCACTGGTTGAGTGCACGCTCTGGGCCAGGCACCCCTCCCCAGGTTTCACAGGAAGCAAATATGGGCAAGAGGATGACAAAATGCAATTCTCCGGTCGAGGTGCAGAGTGAAGAGATAGTGCATTGTCAAGTGCGATAGGACAGCCCTGACCAAACAGGACCTGGAAGCCAGATGGTGGAAACCTGGGTCTGTACCATTAGCCAACGTGTACCTCTAAATTGTTAGAGGCTAAGGGAAAGTTTTAGAGAGAGTCTCCAGGTCCAATGGACCTTCTGTGGAAGCAGGGAAGGCTCCATGGCCTTTGCCTCAAATCCAGAGAGGGGGGCTTGAAGGAGACCCCCCAGGATGGTCCTGAGGTCCTGGGGCACAGGCAGTGGGTCCAGGCCTGCAAACTCGAAGAGCAGGCAGTGGGTGGCTGCCTGAGGGCTGAGCGGATGCTGCTGCTTCAAGGTCAGGTCTGTGGGCTCAAGAAATGGGAGCTTTTTCCTGTGGACCAGTGTGGGTCCCAGAAGAGAGTCAGATGCAGTTATCTTAGATCTTAGCTGAGAGGGCCCTGTTGTGGAAGGAGGTGACAGTGGGGAGAGGGGATGAGTCCAGGCTTCCCAGAGCCTGAGAAAGGAACCATAGTGTCCTGTGGATCTATGGGAAGTGAGGGTCACCTCCATCAAGGGAGCTGAGCTTATGGGGACACCCAAGTGATGGAGTGGTGTCCAAAGCACCCAGATTGGGGTTGGGGGAGAATTTTCCTGCTCCTCGCCTCTCTTCTTCCCTCCCTCCCATCATGCTGGACCCTGAAAAGGGTCAGAACAGCAAGCCAGACCCCCTCCCACAGGCAGCTGGCTCGCAGCACAATGTCACAGGCAAGAAGAGCTGGTGTAAATCTGAAATTGAAAGATTTTTTTTATTACAATAGACAGGACATATTAATTACTGACAGGACAAACTTCAGTTACCAGAGAAGTCATGGGACTTAGCCTTAATTTCATCTAGTTTTGGGGGGACTGGGTAGCAACCGCAGAGAATAAAATTAAAGAGACCACGGGAGACAAAAATAAAGTTTGCTTTATGATAACATCTCATGAGTCATGCCTATTCAACCTAACCAATATACATGGCTCAGTTCACTGAATCCTCACAACACCACTAATGGGGTAAGTACTATTATTATCCCCATTTTACAGGTGAACAAATGGGAGGTTACATAACCCGCTCGAAGTCACACAGATCATAAGTGGGAGAGTTCACATTCAAACTCAGGCACCAGAGAGTTCTAGAGCCACAGGCTTAACCGCAGTCCTCAGTCCTTGAGAGAAAACCAGATGACGAGAGCCTTAGGCTTTTGACTCATCCATTCCCATTCTAGAAGCCTGACCCAGGGAGACCTGCAACAGAGTCCAAAGGTTACCAACAGAGATCATCAGCACCCCTTTTTTTCTAATGGGATAAATCGGCAGGAGAAGGGGGTATAAAACGTCAGTCTGTTGGTTGGGACTTGGTTTTAAGTAAAGCATTCTGTATTCACAGACGGATCATTAGGCATCCTTTACGGGGGGGGGGGTTAACGACAGGGGAGCAGGCTTATGAGATGGGGTCTGATACTGCCGGAAATAATGCGCTCCAAGAAGCCCCACGGGCTGGCACATGCTTGCATGGGCTCATGAAAAGGGGCCCCAGGGGACGGAGACACAGCCGAGTGCCATCAGCTAGGCCCCCCGAGAACCCCATCCTCTCTGCAGCTGGGTCTTCTTCCAGGTGCTGGCTTCCTCTCATCTCTGGCTTTCCACTCCAGTGAGGGCCTAGTAACCCCAAGAGAGCCCAGATGACACCCCTGGCCCCCGGTGTGGGGAGAGGGGAGGAGAGGGACAGTAAATACTGTCGGTGAACAGGGGATTTTGTAAGTAAGTAAATAAATAAATATTTTGAAATCTGTGCAGCTGAAATCTCCCTAGTCACCCAGTGGAGCAGGATCGGTCACCAGGACTACCTCCACAGGGCCGCACAGTGACATGTGCTGGCACTGGAAATACCCCGGGTCAGGTCATTCATCTTGGAGGGGCACAGGGGATACGGGGAAGGATGCTGAATCTTAACAGCTCCCCCATACCCCCCATCGCGGGCTCCACTCTGACAATCTACTCACTTTCGTGCTCTGAGGGCCCAGGCAGGGGGCGGGGAGGCTGGGCGCTCCATGGCCCAGTCCTGGACTGGCTGTCCCTCCCAGACAAGTCCCCCCACCCCCATTTCCTGACAGGGCTTCTAGGCCCTGCTCTCCAGGGAGCAGGGGGCAAGGTTATAAATACAAAAATGCCTCTGAGAAGGAGCAGCCAGGCACTGTGCTCAGCCTGCGGGAGGGGTCTGTTTTCCCAGCATTATTGGATTTGCAGATAAGCAACAAGGAATTAAGCTGATCAGGAAGAGAGGGGCAGAGCTCTCATTTGTTCATAATGCAGGATTTATCTAGCAGAGCCCTCTCCTTTGTCAAACAGAGAGCCAGTGCCTTCATATCCTCCAGCAAAGAACATTTTATTTTGTAACCTTTCAGAAAAGCCTCTGAGTGTGCGGTTTTTGACCTGTTATTCTTCTTCACCTAAGAAACCCTTGGTTATTTAAAATGAGAAATGCATTTTAAACAATCCTACTCTGAATTTACAACCCAATCTCTCTAGCAAGAGGAATCAGACCCTGAAATGCAATTTGAACTATTTGCCAAGTTTATTACTCCCAATATACCAATATTTTGCTCCATGGCCTTCCCTCTTGCTGAGGATGGTTCATAACTATCAGACTAGGCCCACCAGGTCATTGAGGACGCAGTGTCCTAAAAGGCAGTGCCATGGGACTGGAGTCGATAGTTTTGCCTCTCTGGCTCAATGTTCCTATCGCTGAAATGGATATAAAAGTTCAAACGCCTGTAACAGTAGTGAATATAGCAGAAAGAACACGAGACCAAGGTTGCAGTGCTGGCTCTGCCACTAATGTGCTGTGTGACCTTGAGTGAGTATGTGGCCTCTCTGTGCCTCATGAAGATCAGGGGGTGGAACCATTTTGAAGGCTACCTTGCAGCGCTAAATTTCTCTATTTAGTGAAAACATGCTAGATATAAGAGAGGAACTCTTGTCTTCCCTGTGCTGCCAACTCACTGGGTGGCAGAAGACCACCCACCCAGACTTGCCTCAGTTTCCTCATCTGTGAAATGGGGACAATGCACACCTTGCCTACTGCACAGGGTGTGAGCCGCTGAACTGAGAGGAATGTGACCGTGGGGTGGGAAGTCAAAAGCACTGTGGCAAGGTGACAAGGATTAGCCATGAGATCTCCTATCTAGAGAGCCTGCACCCCGGTGGCACTGTGCTAAGCAGTGCTGCATTATCTCACTGATGGCTCAGGGCATCCCTAGGAGCCAGCATGTAGAGGGAGGCAGAAGCGTTCTGGCTCTCACGGTGCTCACCAAAGACTTGCCTCAGAGCCCCCGCCTCGGCAAGGATGAGGACAGAAGTCCCAGGGGCGGTTGCCCTGCCTGAGCTCTAGGAGGGAGGAGAGGGCCGCCTACTCCTCCATGTTGTCACCTAGCTCTGGTACAGGAAGGAGGCCCTGGTGAGCCCCTTCCAGGCTTCCTTGGATGAAGGAAGGGCCACACGGCTGGCGGGCCTGGGCTGGGTAGCATCTGCTTCTGCCTTTTTCCAATTCCAGGCTGCTTTGGACCTCTCTGCCTCTCTCCCTGATTTCCGGTCCCCCTCACAACGGGCGCCACCTATCCTGCGGCCACAGAGCCTGGGCCTTCCTGACCCTGCCACCTTGAGGCTGGTGGGGAGAGGTGCCTTGGGGACAGGGGTTCCGTTCAGCAGGCCAAGGCCCTGGATTGTAGTCCAGTTGGCCCTTTTCTGGCCCTCACACTCATCAGGACTTCTGGGGTCTCCCTGGAGTTGGCCAAGCTGGGCCTGCCCTTCGAATAGACTTCAGCGGTCTCCATTCTGCAAGAGTCGAGACCCTGGGAGGCGCTAGTCACTCATCTGCTCTGCCCCAGCCACCTGACCACCAGCTCCCAAATCCTCCAGGTCTCTGCAATGGGTCCCACCCCCCATCCTCACAACACAGCCATCTGGTTTTCCGGAGCTATGCCTACCCATTCCCCTGGCTCCACCAACTTGTTCTCAGCTTTCCTCCACCCCACCTCTTGGCTGTGACACGATGTGGGACCCTCCCCCAGGCCCCCCAACCGGGACAGGCGACCAGACACTTGCAGACATTGCTGCCGTGCCCTCCCTTGCACGGAAGATGCCACAAATGTCTGGATGTCGGGAAACCTGAGATCCAGGTGTTAGTCCCTGGCCTCCCATGTGACAGCAGACGAGTCCCATCCCAGTTTTCTTGGCCTTGACGTATCAGTATATAAGATGAGGGGTGGATTGATGGCTAGGGCCCCCAAAATCACTAGAGTTCCATTATCTAGAGCCCCATCAGACAATTTACAGGAAAAGGACATCATTTCTCTCCTCCTATCCCAACTGGCCTTGGAGAGCAGAGCAGAGCATACTCAGATCAGGCTCACCTTGCTCTCATAGCCCCCCCCCCCAGCAAAAGGTACGAAGAGCAGAGAGACCTATCCCTTACCCTGTCACATACCCGGAAGACAGACAGGAGGTACAGAATGCACCCCAGCAAGGGAGTCTGAATTCCCTCCCTCTCCCCATGAAAAAGAGTAGATGTGATGCGCACATACAAACAACCCAATGGAAAGGTGAACAGACAAGTCCCAGAGAAACTCCAAACGGCCACAGACATGTGGGAAAATGGGTACCTTGATATCCAACCCCATCCTGGAATTCAATCCCTCACCAGGTCCTATTGATACTAAACACTAAGTATCTCTTCAACTGGTCCCCTTCTCCCCACCTCCAAGGCCACCTCCAAGGCCACCACCATGACCCCAGGGGCTCCACCTGTGGTGTGGGACAGCCTGTGGTGCTTCAGAGAATTCTGGAGCCAGAGCTGCCGGTTCCAGACCAGGCTTTGCCATGAAACCACCTGTGTGCCCGGGCACTTGAGAGTTAATATACACGAGTCACTGCAAGCATCACCTGGGACACAGGGAGATGTGTGACTTAGCTGTTACATAATGGCGTGCACCCCCTTTCCCTCTGGCCGCCCTGCAGTCTCTTCTCACATGGCAGCAAGAGTGATCTTTTCACCGTGCAAACCTGTCACTGCACCTGCTGCTTCCAGTCCTTGCCTGACTCCCTTGCTCATGGACCAAACATTTTAAAGCATCTGCGAAATGGATCACGTTGCTGTTCTCCATACCAGTCTGTTTTCAGACAAGCCCTGCTCACTCCCTCTCTGGCTCTGCAGGAGATGTCTCCTTGGTCTGGAATGTACCAATCCCAGTCCCAAGCCCTGTTGCCCAGCCCAAGGCTGTGGTTCTGAGGGGATGGAATGGGCCCAACTACCTGTATTTTTTTAGAAGTTCCTGAGGGCAATACTGATGAATAGTCATTAGTCTACTGTAATAGAAAGGAGTCATAATTTATATTATTGTAAGTGATACAACATACGGGGGATCCTGAGAAGACGTAAGGGAACAATGGGAAAACCTCTGGAATCAGAAATTTCAATAAAGTTGCCAGATAAAAAGATAAAAAGAAAATAACCAAGAACACTTCTGTTATTATTGCAAACTAATAACGTTTCACAGAATGAAAATGAATATATTTCATTTAAAATGATAAGACTATGTGTGAAGTGTTTCAAAAATGATACTAATGAGGCAAATATGTGATTCATATGAAGGAGATGTAAAATACTTGAGATTTAGAGAAATAATTTGAATAAGTGGGGACTCTTAGTATATTCATATAGGAATGTGATAAGACTATCTTAAAGACATTAATTCTTCCAAAATTAGATTTCATTTAGTTCAAAGCAAAATACCATGGGATTCTGAAGCTTGATAAAGTGCAGGGATTTCGTAAGATTCCCTCAGATGATGATCTAAAGAAAGGGGATGAGCAAGCCAATTGTGAACACAGGCTTCGTGAGGAGAAAGCTGAAGGAGCCACCCTGACTTGCTCACGTCAGTCACCAGTGTTCCTGAATTCTGTCTCACATAGCAGTTGGGTCAGTGACATAATTACACATAATGTCTACTCTGGACCTCGACTGAGCTGTGTTTTGTTTTGTTTTGTTTTTAAAGATTTTGTTTATTCATTTAACAGAGAGGGAGAACACAAGCAGGGAGAGCAGCAGGCAGAATGGGAGGAAGAAGCAGGCTCCCTGCTGAGCCAGGAGCCAGATGTAGGACTCCATCCCGGGACCTTGGGATCACGAGTTGGGCCAAAGGCAGCTGCTTAATGAACTGAGCCACCCAGGCGTCCCTTAACTGAGTGACTTTGTTTGTTTGTTTGTTTTTTAAAGATTTTATTTATTTGACAGAGAGACAGAGAGTACACAAGTAGGCAGAGCAGCAGGCAGAGGGAGAGAAGAAGCAGGCTGTCTGCCGAACAGGGAGCCCGATGTGGGGTTCCATCCCAGGACCTTGGGATCATGACCCGAGCTGAAGGCAGCTGCTTACCTGACTGAGCCACCCAGGTGCCCCTTAACTGCGTGTTTTTAAGGAGCAAATAGGCTAAGAAGAGGTAAGGGTTTTTTGTTTTTTGTTTTTTTTAAGATTTTATTTATTTATTAGAGAGAGAGAGAGAACGTGCACAAGCAGGGGGAGCCACAGGCAGAAGGATAAGGAGAAGCAGACTCCCTGCTGAGCAGGGAACCCAATGTGGAACTCAATCCCAGGATCCTGAGGTCATGACCTGAGCCAAAGGCAGACACTTAACCAACTGAGCCACCCAAGTGCCCAGCGATAAGGTATTTTTGAGGTAACAACCCTCTGGGAGAGTGGGCAGTGGGAGGCAGACTCTTGCACCAAAACAAAAAGATATAGCGGTGAGATGGACTCCTCAGGGAGCCTGGGTCCTTGCCGGCAGATGGGAAGGCAGCGGGGTACAGCCGTGCCCACTCAGAGCACATGTAAGCAGGGCCTGCTCCCCAGAATGCCACCCACCACCCAAAGGTCCTAGTCTTAGGCCATAGTCCTACAACAACAAAACTGGGGGCAGAGGTGAGGGAGTGGGGAGTCCGGGAGTTGGTAACACTACTTCCTTATCCCCCCCACCACCACCATCAATGAGCCTCTGTCAATACCCATGATTAGGGCAGCCTGGATAAACTATTCACTGCCCTTAATTCCTCTAGATAACCCAGGTAAAAATATTCTGGAAGCCAAAACAAAAGTAGGGAAGAAAACAAAGAAAATTCTGAGAATGTTGGTTAATGAGAGGAAGACCAGTCCTACCAGATAGTAAATATATTATAAAGCTACCACAGCTAAAACTGTGGTGATGGCCATGAATCACACAGGAGAAACATCAAGGGACAAACATAAGCGACCCAGAAATACACCCCATTCTCCAAAAGAACCGAATTTAATGTCAATTACCAAAAAAGAATGCAAAATTGTGATCACAAAGGTATAGTGGGCACAGGTGGTGTACCGGGAAAGGTGGAGGCCATGGCAGAGCCAGGAGCCCGAGGGCTGATTTGCAGTAACTGTTACCCCAGCAGGCAGCCTATGGAGACAAAGCGCAAAGAGAGAGAGCCATTCGGCCCTGGGCAAGGACTCTGGGCACAAGGCTGGGGGCTGAATTCTAGTCACAGCCTCCTCCCCTCTCCCAGGCCTGGGCATCCCCCAGCCAGGGCCTCAGGCCAACATTACAAAGAGAAAGGATTGACACAGATGACCTCTACTGGCCCCTCTGGCTCAGGCGATCTGGGATCTGACCATGTGGGAATCATCCCCCATTCCTGGCTTCTGCAGCAGGACGAGATGGGAGAACAGAGAACTTCGGCCCTTCCCTGCCCCAAATCAGCAGGTGGCACCTCATGCCAGCTCTGGTCATGTCAGCGCTGAGGCTCGCTCTGCACTCAGCCTGGCAGTCACTGGGGCCCGGAGATGAGTAAAGCATGGTGCCAGCCTGTGAAGACTGCAGGGCCATGGAGGACATGGCACGGGTGGTCGCAGAGGCAACAAAGGGTAATCCCAGGTGAAGGGAAGTGGAGGGTCTAGAAGGTCCAGAGCTGTGTGGGCACAGGGGAGAGGGCGGTGGAGTCTGGCGGGGAAGCAGGGCTGGGGGGGGGGGTGGGGGTGGGGGATGGGGGTCAGGCAGGGCTCTGCGACCGAGGCGGCCTTCGAGGCCAAACTGAAGCTTGTAAAGGTAGTGGGGAGACACAGGAGACTGGAGTGTGTCGAGGTGGCTGGTGTGACTGGCCCCTGTGAGCAGGAATTGAGTGGGCAGAAGAGGGGGAGGTTATTGGTGCCTGGCTGAGTGTCTGGCCTTGAATCTCTTAGCAACGGGAAGTCCAGGGGGCTGCTGGCACTGGGGACAGGACATGACACCGTCCACCCCGTGAGGGAGAAGTTCACAGACAGCCCTTGGAGCAGGAATGTGGTGAGCGGGCTCTTCAGTAACCCAGGCCAGAGTGGCCCGGCCAGTGGCAGAGAAGGGGGTGGCAGGAGGAGTCCAGGCAAGCCCATAGGACCCAAGGCAGGGTCGCACGGGGGTCGGAAAAGCCCACCTTTGGAGGCAGCTTCTCAGGCCAGGCTGCCCAGGCTTCTCAGCCTGGCCTAGCCCTTTACCAGCGGCAGGGCCTTGGGCTATGTATTTAAGCAGCCTGGCCTCAGTTTTCTCCTCTGCAAACTCTTGGTTAGGCATGTCAAGAGAGGAAATGACTTAATCCATGAAAGTCTTCAAAACGGTGCCTGATGGGGCCAGCACTCAGTAGGCGGTAACAAAGATGGCAATGGGGGGGCCACCGCACAGGTGAGGTGGGGCTGAGGGGCTCTGGGACCTTCTCTGGGAAAGCAGAGGGGGAGCAGCCTTGAATCTGGGGCTCAGAGGTGTGCTAGGTTCCAGCACCCAGAGGACACAGAGCACCAGGTGGGCGCAGCAGGCACACAGAGCTCGGTGAGAGGAGGGGTCCAGAGACAGAAATGGGGGTCCTGCAGGGAAGATGCAGACTGGGGAGGGGAAGGCTCAAGGCAGAAGCTCCAGCCTGTAGCTGTGGAAACAAGAATCTGAACTCCCTGAGGGCAGGCATTTCCCTGTTTTGCTCTGGGCTCTGTCCGCCTGGACCTGGAAAAGTGCCTAAAACAAGGCAGAAGATTGATACAAATTTGCTGAGTGAAGAGATGAACAAAATTCTCTCTGCCCTCTACTCTGAATGCTAGGCACAAGGTGATACCAGAAGCTAGCAGGCATTAAACACCTACTGTGTGCTAGAAGCTGCACAGGCAAGGTCTCATTTAATCTTTAGGGCAGCCCTACAGGGAAGGTTCCCATTTTACAGATCAGAAAACAGGTTCCAGAAGGTGACGCAACTCGCCCGAGTTCTGGCACGTCTAGTAAGGAGCAGAGCTGGGGGCCGAACCCAGGGCTGTGTGATCCCTGGCGGTGCTCTCCTGCTGGCTCCCCAGTGCTTAGGAAAGGGGGAGTGTAAGGAATCTTGTTGGTAGAAGAGCCCGAGAAGCAGGACCTAGTCAGGGTCAGACTTGGTGAGGTCGTTGACAGGCGAGGGGCTTGTGAGGCCAGCTGCTGGAAGAGTGGGGAGCAGAGGAGAAAGCAGGAGAAAAGAGTGTAGGGGTTCAAGGTTCAGAAGGGACATCAGCAACAGAGCGACAGCAAGGAGGCCCACCCTCACGTCCTGGTGGCAGAGTGTGGGTGTGTGTGGGCGGGATGGGGGTGCCGCAAGCTGGGGAGAGGAAGGGGGCTGTCCAGGGGATCCAGCCAGTGCAGACAGATCATGGTTCCCGGCCATTGGCAGGTACAGGACTGTATGGCCCGCAGGGGCTCAGCTTGTGCAGGCCACTTTATGCCCCCTCAGAACTGGAACCTGGCCCAAGTCCCCAGATACCACCAGCATTACTGATGTAACAAGTAGTCTGCTCCTAGACCACAGGTGCCAGGCGACCAGGTCCAACTCTGCCCCCTGCTGCATGCCTAGCACAAGCACCGCGCCTGACACCTGAGGGCCGTTTTCAGAAAGGGCCTCGGTCAGACAGGCTGGAGCGCGCCAGGTCTCACAGCTTGCAGGGGACAGAATGGGACTCAGAACCCGAGAATCCTCTTGCTCCCCAGCTGTGGTGCCCAGAGCAGGTGGCTCTCCCGGGGGGAGGCTGGAGCAGCCACGGCCCAGCTCTGCTCCAGTGTCTGCTGCCTTTGCATGGCCCTTCTGAACCCAGAGAAGAATAAGGTCCAACCCATGTACACAGTGAGGGACAAGGCTGGGGAGCAGGGTCAGGGCACAGGCAACTGGCCTGTCCACGGACCGAACCCAGGGCCAGCTTCCCTGGGACCGCAGGGAGTTGCCTATTCCCCTGATCCTCACCCACTCCTGCCCTGGACTCGGTGCCCCCTGGACTTCTCATCTCCGTGCTGTCAGCCATCAGTAACAGCTCCTGCAGGGACAAGGCTTTCCTGCCGGGTGCCAGATGAGACCTCAGCCTGGTGCCTGAGCACGCTGGCTGCCACTTGCCCCTGTCAGAACACCCTGTATGAGAGAGGAGAACTGCTGAGCGTCCCCTGCACACCCACGGGGCCCTGGGACCTCGGAGCAGCTTCCCGCAGGGCCCTTCCTCCTCGGCCAATGCCAGGATGACACGACCAGTCAGGCATGGATGGAACCAGCCAGAGCACTAACCACAGTGTATGCCCTGATCCGTGTCTCTCAAACCGCAAGCTGGACTCTGGGGTTCCAGAGAGAAACTCCCAAAGTCGGCACAATTCTGAGGTCAACAGAGGTGTCACCAGCCACAGAAACCACTTGACTCGACTCTAGGCACTTGCGGAGGCAGAAGGAAGGACACTGGCATTCGCCCGTGCTGAGCACTTTCACTTATTCTTTTCAGCCACACTATACTGAGTATCTCCATCATCCAGAACAGGAGACTGAGGCTCAGCAGTGTTAAACTGAGGTCACTGGGTAGCACCAGCATCGGACCAGGTTGTGCAAAGGTCAAGTCCATACTTCTGCTATACCCAGTCATGTCTCAACTCTGTCTGGTCACCGTTTGGGGGTCCTGGGGCACCGACCATGTCTCCTCTGTCCATGGCCACCTGCCCCAACCATACCCAAGCTGGCCCCATGAACGGCAGGGCAGGAATGAAAGGGAAAGGGGACCTGCTGCCTGCCCCAAGCCTAGAGGACTGAGGTGGGCCCAGGAGAGCTCCCTGGGCAGGCATGCTTCACCTTCAACCTAATGCCCCCCATCTGGGGGCTTGCCCTCTGCACACAGGAGCCCGGGGCCAATGCAGCTATTGGGCTGCAATGTGGATCCCCTGCCCAGCTTCTGCCAATTCCCCTCCAAGAGGCTGGGCACCCGGTCTATACCACATACTGAGTCTGTGTCCTACCCTCCCCCAGCATCCTGCTTCTGCATGGAGAGGCCCATGGTACAGAAACTCTAAGATCTCCTTGGTTTTACAGTCTGCCCTTCCTGCTCCAACCTGCCCAGAACACCCTCAAAGGTCTACATCTGCCTCTTTGTTCTCAAGTTTTCTGAGTCCATTGACACTGTGACATTAGCCTGCTCTGCTAGTTCCTCCTGCCCACCAGCCACGTCTGCTTGGACCCTCCACCCTCATCTGGCCTGTCTGTCCTGAGATCAGAGGGTACCCCATAGCCCTGCCTGCAGTAGCCATGGCATCCAGATTTCAGCCCTGGGCATCGTGCTTCCAAACCTCACTACCTCTGTCTTTTTTTTTTTTTTTTTTAAGATTTTATTTATTTATTTGACAGAGAGAGATCACAGTAGGCAGAGAGGCAGGCAGAGAGAGGGGAAAGGGAAGCAGGCCCCCTGCTGAGCAGAGAGCCCGATGCGGGACTCGATCCCAGGACCCTGAGATCACGACCCGAGCCGAAGGCAGCAGCTTAACCCACTGAGCCACCCAGGCGCCCTCACTACCTCTGTCTTGAGGCCCGGATTGCACTGACCTCCTTCCCTGCATTATCTACAGGCCACGGTCTTGGACCCTGACTCGAGGCAATGTTCCCTAAGGCCCTTCTTGCTACAAACTCCCCATGCTTGGACTCAGCCAAGACACAAAGGCCCAGACCTCAATAAACACTCCTGGTCTTGCCCAGCTGGCTGTTGGTCAAACCCTGGTGCGACAGCAGGCAGTGGGCAAACTCTTGGGGAAGCTCCCCTCAGGATCTTCAGGATCGAGACAATAGCTAAGTATGCGACAAAGCCTCAAATCTGGTTTCCCCCCAGGCCCACAGGCACCCTGAAACCCAGCCATGCACAGCATGGTCATCTGTACACCCGGAAGGCCACAGCTCAGCAGGTGGCTGGGTCGTCCCCGAGCAGAGTGTGCCAGGCTGGGGACGAGCACAGGGCCAATAGGGTTCTCTCACCCCTTCGTTTCAGCCTTCTCCCCAGCTCAAGTGCTTCTGCTTGCAAAGCACACTCGGGATCAGAGCATTTGGGAGAGTGGCCCTGGGCGCATGCTGGCCGACTGGGGGCTGGGGACTAAGCCTGGAGAACTGCAACTCTGTTTCCTGGCCCTGGTCCAGGCTTTGACTCAGAGCTGGCCCCATAATCCCTGCAGGGTAAATGATGCCCATCAGGTCCTCAGGGTCCTTCAGACCATGCCTGGCATTACCAGTCATTACAGTCATACGCGCTGAAAACAACTGGACAGCGCCAATACCAGTTACTCTGGACCAGCACGGCAATGGGAAAAATCCAAACCCAACAATGCAGCTCCAAATAAAGACAAACAACGAACCTTAATATTGGCGGGCTGGAGGACAGCCATACATAATTGGTGTCATGGTAAACAGGTTCAAGATTTCTGAAGAACTCTCCAGTAATATGTGACAAGAGTTACAAAATTGCTTATGCCCTTTGACTTTGTAATTCCACTTGGGGGAACGCTTCCCAGCCAAACACTAAGAAAGTAATTTGTACAGAGATATTCATAGCAGTGATATTTATAATAGCAAGGAATTGGAAAGAGCCCAAAGGTTTAGCACTTGGGGACTGATGCAGCGAACTGGGTCGAGCGAGCACCTCAGCCGCTCCACAGCCGGGAGGTGGGGAGGCGCGCCCCGCCGGATGGGACAGGAGCCGGCTCGGCCCAACTCAAGACACCAGCAAAGGTCCCAGGGGTCACTTCCTGCTGATTCAATGCTCAGGAGCCTTCGTGTTAATGATGAGGGCTTTCAGGGTCATTTTAAATTAAGTGGATTCTTTTTTTTTTTTTTTTAATACGTTAAAATTGTTAAAAAGCAACTCCATCAACAAAACTTAACAACTCTCCTTGGCACGCCTGCCTTCCAAGTGTCCACTGCCTGACCTCTATTCTCCTTCCCCACAATGTCTGTCCAGCCTGAGCCAGCCTCCCCCATAGGGCTGGATGGGGCGGTGCAGGGGGCAGGGTGGCCCCCGGGGGCCTCGCACGCTGAGCCCCAGACGCTGGGATGCAAGGACCCTTCCTCCTGAGGCTCCTGTGGCTGCATCCCTCGCCTTCCTAAGTCTTTCTCTGTCACGGGCCCACCTGGCTCACCATTCTTTCTCTTCTTGTGCCCCAGGAAGAGGTTACTAAACAGCATGTAGGGTCTTCGCCTTGTGGGAGATTCTGGGCGGTCAGAACATCTGTTGGGGGCAAAGCAGGAGGGCCCAATGGCGGCACGGCAGGCAGAGGCCTGGCCTTCCACATGCCTGCGGTAAGACTGGCCCAGGATAGGGGTCCCCCTACAGCAATGGACCCAGCTACAGCTGTCTATCAAATCACCAGGCCGCTTTAAAAGTAGAGATTCCTGGGTCCCATCCCAGACTCTTTGGTGCGAGGACCTGGGAATGTGTATTTTCTAAACCCTCCCAGAGGTTCATAAGAGGCAAATCACTTTTCTAGAGACTTTGATACCTACGAAGGAAGACATGGGCCTGCATTCCTGGACTCCTGAGTTCAGAGGATTCTTAATTTGAACCAATGAAGTCAGTAGTCATGGCAGAGCCCACAGCCACTCATTGTGCAAACACACACACACTCTCTCTCTCTCTCTCTCTCACACACACACACACACAATGCTCAAGGGAACACCCCAGCCCAGTGGCCTTGAACACAGAGGAGGGTCCTCTACAGGCCCCTAAGAGCACTGAGGTTCCCTCATTCCCCAGAGGCCCAGAGCCAGCCTCCGTCTTGGCCCAAGCACTTGTGTTTTCCTGACACCAGTCGCCTCCCAGCTCTCTGGGGTCCCCCACGGCCTGCTGCAGGGTCGCCTTCTACAGGTGCTCCTGGTCCATGCCCGCATCCCGGGGTGGGGGGACAGTGGGGGCCAGTGGCCCTGCCTGCCCGGGGCCATACTTACGGAGTCATTTTATAAAGCTGCGTCCTCCTCTCAAACAGCGACCCTCCCCAGGCCCAGGGCCACACCCCGGCCATGGGCATGGCCTGGGCAGACTGCGTCTCACCGCCCCCTGTCTCCACGACACTCTTCAGCTTCACATTGGTGCTTGAGTCCCCCAGCCTGTTGTCAGGAAACACCGAGAGTCGTCACCCCTGCCCCCAACACAACCATCCTGCCGAGTGAGAGCTGGTCCAAGGGGCCTCTGCGGTCCTAGGGAACCCGGAGAACAAGGGGAGGAACAAGGAGGGACTCTAGGGAGGGGCTGCAGGGGGCTCCTCTCAGGGCCTCAGAGAAACATTCTAAGCCCATCTGGGATACTGAGGAGAGAACCGTGAGGAGGCCACTTCTGCTGACATTTTCCTCTAAACTATTCTTAAGGTAACAAGAGACCCCACGTGCCCTTTATCCCTTAGCGATTAGGGTCAGGGGCTGAACAACCTTCCTAGTGGTGGGACAGTCTATGTGCTGGGACATGAGCTTGGGCTGAAGGTACATAGGGATCTGGGGCCCCTTGTTCACCGCAGAGCACCAGAGCTGGCTGCCCCTCCACAGCTCAGAGGCCCTGCCCTGAGGGAGCAGAGCCAGGCACGGGCTCCCCAGGGATGTGATGTCACACAGGCCTAAAGGGCCTGGTTTCCCTCCCTCTGCTCCCACTCTGGGGTTTCCCCTCTGGGAGCCCTCCCATACCCCACCTGGACCCAGCCTTGCCTCCAGTTTGCTGCCAGTGCCTGGCTGTCAGGGACGTCTGGGGGGAGCTGGGTGGGGCCAGAGGGCAGGCAAGGTCCTACCCTGCTGAGGCCTCCAGCACACAGCGGGCACCATCACGGAGGTCAAGCTTGGGGAAGAACCCAAGGGTTTCATATCCTGGTCTGAGAACCTGAGCTCTCTGGAGAGACCACCAACAGAGAAGAGCAAGGGACAAGGGGGCTGACTGGCTGCTCACAGTCAGCCTCATGCTGCCTTTGGTCTGAGAGCAGCAGCAAAGGGCCCACATCACACGGACACCACCAGAGACACACCGATGGCGGAAGCTGGTGACCCGCCAGCCAGGAGGAGGAAGCAAACCAAGTTGCACCCATAACTACCGTCACCTATGCGCAGGCAGAGCTGGGGCCTGTGACTGAGGGCACGACCATGACTCTGCTACATGGGCAATGGGCACTGAGGCCCACTCAGTGTCTGTGAGAGGATATTTGATTTCTTGCTGAGTTTTATGACTCTTCTGTCCCTATCAGTGTCTATGTTGACAAGGGTTCCCAGACTCGGGATCCACTGACTCAGTGGTTTTCAGCCAGAAGCCAACACAGAAAACAAAAAAGCAACCGGCTCTGGAGGAAGCTGGGGGGCCTGGAGTACCATGCTCTCAGCCACTCTCCTCCCCAACTCCCCCATGCTTCCCTGGGGATGCTTCTGGGTGACCCTGGGGCTCCAAATGTCATTTGAAAGTCACTGGTGGGTCTAAGCTTCTCTTTTGCAGACGAAGAAGCTGGGGTGAGCAGTGATTGGCCAAAGGTCACACAGCAAGTTGGTAGCAGAGCCAGGACTGGAGCCAGAAATGGGGCCCATGACTCCAAACCATCGTGGCTCCCAGCTATTCACTGAAGGCAGCCAGCTGCCCGCCCATGGTTCTGAACTCCTCCAACCCTTTCCAGCCCACTCTCTGGCTCTCCTGCATGGAGGGACCTGGCAACTGGGCCACCTCTTCCAGCAATGAGACTAAGACAGACACCTGAATTCCTGACCCTTTGGGACCAAATCTGGACAGCTGTTTGAGATTCTCATTCTGTGTTCTCCTGGGTGACCTGTCCACTCCCAGAGCTGCACCACCTATCTGTTAGGGCTCCCAAATCTACATCCTGGGGGCTCCCCTGAGTTGCGTACGCCTCTGGGCTCCTCCAGAATCACGGCCAGTCTCCAGGTCCAAATTCGAATATCTCTCCCTCCAGATCTGCTCTTCTTTCTGTTTCTGGCAACATTATGGGCCCCGCCATGCACTCGGTCACTGGCCCAGAAGCCCAGATCCACCCTCTCCCCTTCCTTCTAGCCCAGTTTATGAACCTGTAGCCTCCTCTGTGGAGCCCTCCCAATGTCCCCACCTTTGTCTGGGTTTATCCCTCTCCCCCAGTGTCTCCAGCCTCTTCCAGGCTCCCTACATGCAGTTCCAAGAGCACGCCCTTCCAAAGTCAATCTGAGCCTGTCTGCTGACAAGGATCCTTCAATGGCCCCTCATTCCACAGGACAGAAGCCAACCCCCTTCATGAGGCCTGCGAGGCTGTGTGAGCTGCTGCCTCTGCCACCTGCTCCTCTCTGCTCCTCCCACCCCCAAGGCAGGCCCGACTCTGCTTTGCTCCAGCCATCCTGACCTCCCAATATACCCTCATCTTTCTCCTCTGGCTGGTACAATGTTTCTCCGTGTATGGCCTAAGGGCCCCATGCTTCCCCATCCCCCAGCACGTTGCAGGGCAACCAACCTGCCCAGATCTGCCAAGAGAGAGTCTCTGTATTTTTAACAGAGATCACACGGGGGCTGCACACTTACTGCGGAGGACCACTCCTCCAGTTGGAACATCCCTGTTCTCCCTCCCCCAGCACCCTCTCCTTCTCCAGCTCAGCAAGGCATTGCCTGCCTGCTCCCCATTCTCTAGGGAGTAACCGGCTGTGACTGGGTGTCTCCTCTTCTGGGCCATGAGCTCCTACATGAATCCCCAGCACCAGGCACAGAGAAGGGGCTTAGGTAGCGAGAACAGAATGAACGCATGCCTGGTGAGCTCTGACCACCTGGCCCAAGACCATGAGGGAGTCAGAGCTGAGCTGGGGACAAGCCACAGCTCTTCTGGAAATCCAAGAAGCTGCTCCCGTCCATGCCCCTGAAAGTTGCACCTGCCCTCCTTCCCCTCACCTCCTATAGGACAAAGGAAGCCTGTCAGGGTCTCGTGAGAGATTGGAACAGTGATGTTTAACACCTGGCTCTCCAAAAAATGTTTTGTGTATTTATCATTTTTGTCTTAAATTTAATTTATTTAAGTTTATAGAGTCCAATTCTTAAGAGCAGCCATGTTTAACAACTGACTTGCAACGGCTTTCCTTTATTGCCTCTGAGGCCATGCAGACCAGCTTCAGTCCAGCAGTCACCCAGCAGACCTGAACATGACCCGTCATAACCCACCGGGCCACCAGACAGGCCAGTCCTGGCCCCTGCCCTCTAGAGTCTAGGTCATGGGCTGCCAGAGATGGGATCCTCTGTGAGCCTCAGATTCTTCATCTTTTCAGAGGAAAATCATGGCCACCAATCTCTCAAGGTGTGGGGAGGATTATAGGCCCCTGTATCCCTTCTCCAATGTGCTCCGCGCACTCACGCGCTAGCTCACGGGCATTGCCTCTCCCAAATATACACGGCACTCACATGTACCACACACATGTTCTTCTTTTTTTTTTTTTTAAATATTTTATTTATTTGATAGAGAGAGATCACAAGGAGGCAGAGAAGCAGGCAGAGACAGAGGGGGAAGCAGGCTCCCTGCTGAGTGGAGAGCCTAATGTGGGGCTCGATCCCAGGACCCTGAGATCATGACCTGAGCCGAAGGCAGAGGCTTGACCCACCGAGTCACGCACCCCCCACGCACATATTCTGAACCCACACACTGCCCCCCCTTCCAAGCCACACCACACACACTAACACGTCAGCCCCTCCTCCATCACACATGGACAAGTTTGCGTGTCCACAGCTGCCTCCCATGTATTACCTCAGACACTCCACGTACATCTTTGTGTCCAGTTGTGTTTCACACACGCACCCATTACCCATCTACCCAAACCACCGCACAACACTCACACACACATACGGACGTGAAATCTCTTCACACACTTCAAACGTGCACACCCCCACCAAGTACCTACTGCCCCCCCAACTCAGGCATTTCACACAGCAGTAGATCCCTTCCCTCCCTATTGCATGGCCCACGTCACTCCCAGTGCTCCACACACAGTTCCTGCGCTCCGCAAAACACACACACGCCACGCAGGCATACGGGCCATGGCCTCTCTGTTTCTCTCCGCATTTGTGTATCACGGGTGCCAATGCAGGCCACCCCATCCACGGAGCTCTCACAGTCAACACGTTCCCGTGTCATCCCCATGTTCCAAGACAGAAGACCCCTCTGCTGGCCCCTAAGCCCATCCCCGGCTCCAGGAGCATGAGGGGGATCCAGGCAGCGGCAGGTGGGAGAGCTGGAGTGAGCTTCCCTGGGGTGACAGCTTGCATCCCTGGAGGTCAGGCTCTGGCCGGAGACGCAGGCGGAAATAAGACAGCTGGGTGGGGGCGGGCAGGGATGGGACAAGAATTGCTGGCTGAACAACCTGGTTTCCCTTAGGCCCAGCCTCAGGCACCATGGGGGGGCTCCAGCAGCCCACCTTTTTGCTGCTCTCCCCAGGATCTCGACCCCCAAACAAAGAAGCCCCAGCTGCTTCTGGAAGCTCCTCCCACACCCAGCCATAGCAGGGCTCTTTGTGGGTACATGGGCCTTGTTCAGGGTGCAGTGAATGCTGAGCTCAGGCTCCTTTGGCCTCGTGGAAGGGACCAGAAAGCAAGAGGCGCAGGATCCTGGCGGGGAGCAGCTGGTAGGAAAGTAAACAGCGAAGTCAGGGCTCCCAACTACAAACCCCCCGGATACCCTCAGAACCCCAGGGCATGTCCCCTTCCTGCATCTTGCCAGACTGCAGCTGGGGCAGAGGCACATCCTGTCCCTGGCTGTCTCAACTCCCAGCTCCGTCTGACAGTCGGGGCCTGTCCAGTCCCTCTGACCCTCACCCTGAACTCCTGCACTGTCCTTGCCTCTTGGCCCACCAACTACAGAGGGGAGTCCTAGGGTGAGGGGTCTGTGTCTGACCCCAGCACCCCAGTGTCAGTGTGGTCTGGGTGGGGGCCTCCCTCCTGGACTACCCCATCACCTGAGGGAGGAAGAGCCAGCATCTAGCATCCAGCAGCTGCCAGTCAGGCTCCCAGGCCCACGACAGACAGAGGCCAGCACCCCTGCTCAACACTTCCAGCTCAGTGTGAGGGAGGCTTCAGCCTGGGCCCTGAGAGACACACAAAAACCATCTCAGTGGCACATTGCCCCTTCTGACAGCACCACCCAGCAAGGATCCAGAGTGACGGACCAGGCCTAAAAGGATGCTGGTGGGGTGGGTACCTCCCTCTTTAGAAAGTGTATGCTAGTTCTCATTCTTGTGCAGGCTCTCTCTCTCTCTCTTTCTTTCTCTCTCTCTCTCTCTCACACACACACACACAGATGCACACACACACACAAAGACACATGAACACTTGAGCCCAGAGACAGGCCATCCTGGCCTGGCCCCACCCTAGTGCAGCCTGCTCTCTCCGGACTCTGCATCCTGGTCCTCCTGGAAGACGCTGCTTTCAGGTTTCCATGGCAACGGCAGTTCGGTAACTGATTGATGAGTTACAACAGTTACTTCCTGCTGTCTAGTCTGGGGAATTTCCAGGGGACACGGGCTGGGTATCTAGGTCTGGGCTCCAGATTCGGTTTGGGTGTGACTCCTCCCTGGTGTGGGACAAGTCCCTAAACCTCTGGTGTCATGTCTCCAGCGTTCAAGGAGGGCGAGGCTACACTCTCACCCTTGGACTCTAAATAATTCTACATATCAGAAACATCCAGTAAAAAAGATAACATTAAGAGATCTTACTTAAAAAAGCAATAGAAGAAATAACAGATCCTGGGAAACTTCCTAGGCAGCATCCCAGACATACACTAAAACACTAATAAAACAAACTTGAAATCTTACCTATAGAAACACCAGTGTTAAAAAGAGACGTCCCCTCTGTTCCTGTATACTCCTGTAATTTTGTCAAATCAATTTATAGATTCGATGCCATTCTATTCACAAGTACGGTAGGATTTCTGTTTTTAATGGGACAGATTTATTCTGAAATTCATCTGGAAAAATAAGTCAATTTTCCAAGATAACCAAGAAAAGGTGCCACACCAGCTATGAAACTGTACCGGGAATTTGAAATAAAACAGCAGCAATGGCTTGGGAATGAGCAACGGACGAATGCAATGTGGAAACAGACCTACATCTGCAGAGGAAATTGGGTTATGATAAAGATGGCCTCACAAAATGCTGACGGAATGCTGCACTATTTGGTGAGTGGTTTCCAGATCAACTTGCTCTCCACCTGGGGGGACAAAAGTTCTATCCCTCCTTCACATCACACACAAGAACACATAACAGATGGATTAAGGATGTATTGTAAAAAAAAAAAAAAAAACAAAAGAAGACAAGAAGACTACAAGTAGAAAATGTTGGAGAATATTTTTCTAATCATGTGTAGGAGCTTTTCTAAGTATGTTCCTGAATCCATATGGATTTTATTAGGTTAAAGACAACAGTTTCCTGTATGACAAGAGACACTGTGTAGGGAACTGAATATAAAGCTGGCAAACAGGGGTGCTGGGTGACTCAGTTGTTAAATGTCTGCGTCTGCCTCCAGCTCAGGTCATGATCCCAGAGTCCTGGGTTCAAGCCCCACATCGATTCCCTGCTCAGCGGAAAGTCTGCTTCTCCCTCTCCCACTCCCCCTGCTTGTGTTCCCTCTCTCACTGTGTTTCTCTCTGTCAGATAAACAAATAAAATCTTAAAAAAAAAAAAATAAAGCTGGCAAACAGCACAGAGGGACTACCCATGTCCTCATGGGTAGTCTTTCTGGAAGGAAATGTGATCCTATGAACGCACCAGACTTTTAATGAATATCCCTGAGGCAGTCATTCTTTCTGAGGTAGGAATTTCACTTCCCTGAAGCTATTCTAAGAAAGTTATCAAGTGAGCATGGAAATTTACATACAAAGATGATCATCATGGAGGATTCTGAAATTCTTGAAATGACCCAAATAGGTAAATGTTCAAATAAATTTTAAGAAGTCCATAAAAAGAACCATGATATAGGCACTAAAACAAAATTCATCTAATGTTTAAGGGTATGTAAAAACATGTTACATGAAAATTTTAGAGAACAAACAGCTATACATACGACTTCAAGATATGCGCACACAAGCATATGTAAGTGCCACTCACGAGCAAACTTATACTGTACTTTTCAGATAACACCCAAAAAGATTTTTTTTCCCAAAATAGTACCCTAAAAGAATATAAAATCTTTTTTTTTTTTTTTTAAGTAGACTCCACACCCAGCATGGAGCCCAACGCAGAGCTCAAACTCCTGAACTGAGATCAAGACCTGAGATGAGATCAAGAGCCCGATGCTTAACCAACTGAACTACCCAGAAGCCCCTGAGACTTGTTTTCTTAAATGAACCATTTTCTGAAGTAAACACAGCCCAAAACAACCTTACTTTTGGCATCTACTCTGCAAAGCTCACAATTCCACTCACTCTGCCCAGCTCCATACTGTTCCCAGCATAGCACCAGGGAGTAGCTCTGGACACCTGCTACCTTAGGCTTCTTTCCTGACCCTGACTTGAAGCTTTTCCTCTGTGACAGCAACTTTTCTTTGAAGACTATTCTTGCAAAGTTCATAAAAACACGTCCTCCCCCCAAATACCAATGCTATTGACAGAACAAGTAAAAATTAAATGGTAGAGAAAATCATAGGAAGAAAGAGCTAAGAAAAAGAATAGCAGCAGAGCATATGTTCTTAGCCTAAGATAGGCAGAACGTACTTTTAAGACAACACGCTTCACTGAAAGGAAAAATAACATATGACTTTACCTGGGCATTTCTGCTTTATGGTTTACCTTACTCATTTTCTCCCCCCCCCCCTTAATGAACTGAGGCTGCACGGGGTGGGCACGTAAGTAAAAGATTAAAAAGTAATGCATTCAGGCACCTGGGTGGCTCAGTCAGTTAAGCATCTGCCTTCAGCTCAGTTCATGATCCCAGGGTCCGGGGCTCAAGTTCCACATGGGGCTCCTTGCTCAGCAAGGAATCTGCTTCTCCCTCTACCCTTTCCCCCTGCTTGTGCTCTTTCTCTTTCTGTCAAATAAATAAATAAAATCTTTAAAAAAAAAAAGAAATGCATGAAGGAAAAGATGTTCAATTTTATTATTTACTGGGAGATACGATTCCAATAGTGCACACTCACCAGAACAGCTAACATAAAACAAGAAAAACCAAAGTTTGGTGACGATGTGGAGCAAACCGGCCTCATGCACTGCTGGTGAAAGGGTATTGGTAGAACCACTTTGGAAAACTTGGGCAGCATCTACTAAAGCTGAACAAAAAACTCCGCAGCTGCTCGCCTGGGTACCTGCTCCACAGAAATGCATACCCGTGTGCACCCAAGGACACAGACAAGCCTGTTCCTTAGAGCACTATGTCATGACAAATACTTCAAAATTCCGAAATGCCATCAACGGCAGGATGGATATATAAGTTGTGCTATAGTCATACAATTAAATTCTATACAGTGACGATAAGCTCACTACCGTGTAACTCTATATGTAACACAGATGGATCTCCCAGATATCCTTACGAGCAAAACAAGACACACTCAAATTGGAAATGACGAATTATTCTATTTCTATAAATGCTGAACACGAGCAAAACTTAATCGATGATTTTAGGAGCCAGGACAACTGCTTTGGGAGGAAAGAGTTACCAGAAGGGGCTCAAAGGGAGCTTCGAGGGTGCTGGCAACATTCTGTTCCTTAGTCTGGGTTTTGTTAACATGACTGTATTCAGCTGTGCATTAAAAATCTATGCTTTTTAAGAAATTTATTTTTAACTTTAAGTAAGCTCTAGGCCCAACATGGGGCTCAAACACATGACCCTGAGATCAAGAGTCACATGCTCCACTGACTGAGTCAGCCAGGGGCGCCAGTTTGTGCTTTGAAAAGTTAGAAGATAGAAATAAATCAAAAAGTTAACAGGAGTTATCTCTAGATGTTGGCTTTATAGGTAATCTTATTTTTCTCCCCTATATCATTTCATGTATTTCAAATTTACTACAGTGTTATAAAAAATGTTTTAATCTTATTTTATAATATATGTTCATGCCACATGATGCCACCATGCTTCTAAAAAAGGTGTTGGGAAGTTGCCCTGGGCAAGAAACTACCAATTGTCTTCCTAAGGAGTATCTACTTCCTTTCTCCTGAACCTGGGACAGTGGTTCTGTCTGGAAACATGTCTGGACATCAGAGTCAATTGGGTAGCTAATTAAAAATTCCGATTCTGGGACCCCACTCCCAGAGACTGGGATTCAGTTGGTCTAGGATGGGCTCCAATATGGCATTCCTCAAGTTCTAAAGTACTGGGAATCTGCGCCACAGTGTCTAAACTGTTGCAGCTTCAGCTCCCCCTGCTGGACAGGGGCTGGGAAAGCCGACCTGAAATATCCACAGTCCCCCTGTGTAGGGCTGGGAAAGGAGGACTAGGACCTAGGATTTGGAAGCTTCCTGGGGGAGAGAGAGACCTTGGAAAGCCCAAGGTGGCCCTATTCAGCCAGACTACAGGACAAAGAGTACAGCAAAGCACTTAGGATCACAGATAAGCAGTTAAATAGACAAGGGCTCAAATCCGGCTCTGTAACAAGCTCCGTGACCTTGGGTTTAACCTCTCTAAGCTTTAGCAACTTCACAGGAATTCTACCTATTTTACAGAATTATGAATATGAAAGAAGACACTGTGTGTAAAACATTTGACACAAAGCCTGGCATGTAGTAAGATCACAAAGTTAATAGTAATGATACATGCTACGTGTAACGATTATGCAATACTCACCACTTGTAGTATTACCTACGTTTGTGTATTATGTTTAATGTTAGATTTAACTATATCATGTTATATGCATAGTATAGAGAGGTATATTGATATTGAATATGGATAGTCCAAATTATGGAAAATCAGATGTGATGATTGTTTTAACAAATACACTTTTAGCTTATTATGGTCTCCTTTTGCGTATGCTATAAATCAAAATTCATTCATTCAATCAACAGGTGTTAAGAGTACAATCTTTGAAAATTTGCCTCACCAGTTATGTGACAAAGTGACCTTGGGCAACTTACTTATCCACTCCTTGTCCCAGTTTCCACATTTGCAAAATGAGAATGGTAATAGTATCCACCTCACAGGGTGACAGTTACTATTGCATGACTGTGTAAGTGGCTTAGGAGCATGTGTGGTATGCAGGAAGTTGTCAGAAAATTTCAGCTGTTACTATCCCTTCAGCAGTTCTTTATGAATGCTTACTGTGTATATGAGCTGCCAGCTGAGAACACGAGAAAGACAGACATGGTTCCTGCCGTCATGGAGCTTATAATCAAATCACAGCAGAGTATATACTATTTTAAATGGCTGAGCAAGTGGGACCTTTCCCAGTAGAGTTACACTGCGTGGCTGCATATCCCAGTCAGCAAAGTCCTTCAACACTACCTGAAATCCTGAAATCTCTTCTCAATAAGAATTTCCTGTGACACATCAGGCTTCCTGTGGCACAACTTACGACCCTCGTGCAGGAGAAGGCTCTGCTGAGGAGCCAAAAGCCTAGGCACCCCAAGACCCTCAGCCCACACTGGCTGGGATGATGTCACAGAGCTCCCTCTGAAGTGGGTATAAGTGCAGCAGAGCAGGGGAATAGCATAAACCCTCAAGCCCAGTACTGTCCAACTCTAGAAGGAAGGCTCTGCAGCACTGAGTCCCTCTTCTCTGGGCTGGAGAGCCCTGAGACACCCAAGCCACTGGAAGCCAGCTGGCCTTGAGTCTCCTTGTTCCCACCAGCCATGCCTCCCTACCCGGCTTTCATTCATTCACTGCACTCATGTGGAGCATTTATGCTATGCAAAGCCCTCCACTAAGTCTAGAGAGTCAAGCAAGACAGGGCCTTACCCTCAGAGTCACAGCCAACGAGCACTTTTAGATATAACCCATAATTAAACCTGACTAAGACGTACGATAGACCTTAGCAATTTGTGCAACTGAGGACAACTGGGTAGGCTTCCTGGTGGAGGTGGCACTGAGTCCTGAAGGATTATGGGAAGTTTACCAGGTGGAGACACGGAAACAACCACAGGTACAGCTCCGAGGTGGAAGACAGTACACGAGTTCACAGGACTTGTGTAGATGGGAAAGAGATCAAATCTTCAGCTGAATGCTGACCTGATGGGAGGAGACTATGTGAGTCTGGTAACAAGTCACCAGACAGGAGAAGGCAGAAGAATCCCAGAAACTCACAGAAGGCTGGGAATAGTTAGTGTTACTATCAGAGTATAAAGACCTCCTAATACATAGGACATCAGGCAGAGTCCTCAGAAGAGTACTGTTTTAGTAGTGAGGTTAAATTAGCCCTTGGCTAAAGGCTGCTCTGGACCTACCCTAATAAAAATGAAAAGAAAACCTCAAAAGGATCCAAATTCTAAATAATTTAACTTTGTCAGAACAAAGCCCAGCAGTATTTAAAGAAATAAGATAAGTCCAGCACCCAAAGTCCAGCATCCATCCTTTAATCAAAAATTACAAGACATGCCTTCGGGTTGTGGGATTGGACCCACAGAGGGTTCTGCACTTGGAACTGCACTGTTTGTCCCTTTCCCCACTCCCAATTGTGCCAGTTGTGCACACTCTCTTTTTCTCTCTAGTAAATAAATAAATAAATAAATAAAAAAAATTAATTTTTGGTTGTTAGTTCTGAGATTTTATTACTGGACACCTATAGAATTCCAAAGGATGGAGAGTAAATAAAAATGGAAAGTACACTGACCAACAGAGCAATGAAATGGAAAGAGCACCTATAATCCAAAACACAGTATTAAAGAAAATACAGATTAAAATATTCAACTGAACCCTGGTGGGCTTGTATCAAAGATCATGATATTATTTCTTACAATTTTCATGCACATTTAAAGGAATGCTTTCTACTTTCTGTGATGAACACCAGTGTTGTATGGAAGTGCTGAATCACTCTATTGTACTCCTGAAATTAACAGTACACTGTATGTTAAGTAACTGGAATTTAAATAAAAACTTGGAAAAAAAATTACCAGACATGCAAAAAGTTAGGATCGAACACATAATTAGAAAAAAAAAATCAGTCATGAGGAAAATATCTAAAGATGACATAGATGAGAGCATTAGCAGACCAGAATGTGAAAAGAACTATTACAGACTTACTCCATATAGGAAAGAAGGCAGAAGAAAATAGACTATAAGGAGGAGAAAAATGAAAGATGTAGCTAAGACTCGAATCATACTTCTGGAGTTGAAAACCACAATGCCTAAAACAAAAAATACGTTATGTACAACTAGATACTGCAGAAGAAAAGATTATGAATTTAGAGACACAGAAATAGAAATATTCCAAAATAAAGCTCAGGAAAAAAGTGCTGAAAAAAGAAATTATAAGTGAATTGTGGAACAATATCAAGTTGTCCAATATATATGTAATTGATATTCCGGGGGGGTGGGGGGGGAGTTGGGGGGAGGTAGAAAAAGATACTTGGAGAATACCCCAAATCTTTTCAAATTGGATGCAAATTATAAATCCACAAGTCCAACAACTTCAAAATGTTTTTGAATATATTTATATTGAATATAAATATATTTATAGTGAATATCTTTATATTGAATATAAAAAAACTACACCAATATATGTCATGATCAAATTGTTGAAAACCAGCGATAAAGAAAAAAAATCTTAAAAGCAGCCAGAAAGGGGGAAGGGAACACACACTGCAAACAGGGACAAAGAAAAGAAAGGTAGCACACACCTCATGAAACAATGTGAACCAGAAGACAGTGCAGCAACATCTTTACATGTAGTAGTGGTGGGCTGGGAGGCAGGGAGCCCTGTCAATTTTAATTCTATTTCTGGTCAAAGTAGATTTCAAAAAGGAAAAAAGATAAAACCTGTTTCATACCAATAAAATCTGAGAGAATGCATCACCAGCAGATCAGCACTATAAGGAATGTTAAAATAAGTCCTTCAAGGAAAAGGAAAATGATACTAGAGGATAATTTACATACACATATGAAGAGCATTGGAAATGGTAAATATGTAGGTACCCATGAAAACTTTTTCTCATTAAAAAAACAAACAAACAGGGGCGCCTGGGTGGCTCAGTGGGTTAAAGTCTCTGCCTTCAGTTCGGGTTGTGGTCCCAGGGTCCTGGGATCGAGCCCCGCATCGGGCTCTCTGCTTAGCGGGGAGGCTGCTTTCTCCTCTCTCTCTGTCTGCCTCTCTACCTACTTGTGATCTCTGTCTTTCAAATAAATAAATAAAATCTTTAAAAACAAACAAACAAACAAAACCCTGAACCCAGCAACATGGAAAAAAGGATTATACATCTTGATCAAGTAGGACTTATTCCGGGGATGCAAAGGTGACTTATCTAAAAATAATTTAACTGTGTCAGAACCAATCTAAAAACTGTGTCAGACTGATTTAAAAATCAGTCTTAATATGATATACAGTATCAACAGAAAAAAAGGGAGAAAAACCACATAATTGTCTAGTAGATGCAGAAAAAGCATTTGAAAAAATCCAATACCTCTTCATGATAAAATCATACAACAAACCAGGAATAGAAGGGCTTTCCTCAACCTGAAAAGAAGCAACTATGAAAAACCAACAACTGAAATCCTACTTAATAGTGAAAGACTGAATGCATTATCCACACCTAAGATCAAACCAAGGATGCTCGTTCTTGACATAGCTGCTTGACATTGTACTGGAGGTTCTAGCCAAGATGATTAGGCAAGACGATAAAATACAAGGCATCAGATTAAAGAGGAAGAAGGAAAACTATCTGTATTCACTGATGACAAGATTTTGTATAAAGAAGACCGAAGGTATCTACTAAAAAACTATTAGAATGAATAAACAAGTTCCACAAGCTTACAGGATACAGATCAGTTATATTTCTATACAACCAAAGTGAATGATCCAAAAAATGAAATTAAGAAAAAAATTTGCAAAAACATCAAAAAGGGGGACCTGGGTGACTCAGTGGGTTAAAGCCTCTGCCTTCGGCTCAGGTCATGATCCCAGGGTCCTGGGATCGAGCCCAGTAATGGGCTCTCTGCTCCGCAGGGAGCCTGCTTCCTCCTCTCACTCTGTCTGCCTCTCTGCCTAGCTGTGATTTCTCTCTGTCAAATAAATAAAATATTTTAAAAAAATCAAAAAGAATAAAATACTTGGGAATAAATTTTAAAAAAGAAGTGCAAGACTTTACAATGGAAACTACAAATTTTTTGAAAGAAAGTAAAGTAGACCCAAATAAATAAAAAGGCATCCTGTGTTTATGGAACAGAAGTTTAAATATTTTCAAGATAGCGATACATCCCAAATTGATCTACAGATTAAACACAATCCGTATCAGGATAAAAGCTAGTTTCTCTGTCAGAAATTGACAAGCTGATTCTAAAATCATATGGAAACTCAAGGGAGCCAGCATAGCCAAAACAATCCTTAGAAAGAACAAATCTGGAGCGCTCACACTTCCTGACTTCAAAAACTTACAACATAGCTACAATTATCAAGATAGTGTGGTATTGGTATAAGGACAGACACATAAATCGAGGCAGTAAATGGAGAGCCCAGGAATAAACTCACATTTATAAATCAATCGATTTTTGGCAAGGATGCGAAGACCATATAATGGTGGAAAGAACAGTTTTTCAGCAAATGGTACTGGGACAACTGAGTATCTAAAATGAGAAAGACTTGGCACCCTCTACCTCACACTCTATACAAAAATTAACTCAAAATGAATCAAAGACCTAAATATAAGCACTACAACTGTAAAACTCTTAGTAGAAAATGTAGGCACAAATCTTTGTGACCTTGGATTAAGCAATGATTTCTTAGATAGGACATCAAAAGCATAAGTAGCAATAGAAAAAATAGATAAATTAGACTTCATCAAAATTTAAAACTTTTGTGTTGCGAAGGACACCATGGAGAAAGTGAAGATATAAGCCATTGAATTCAATAAAACATTTGCAAATCATTATCTGATAATGGACTTGTACCTAGAATACCTAACAAATGGTTACAACTCAGTAATAAAAAGACAAATGACCCATTTTAAAAATGGGCAAAGGATCAGAATAGAGATTTTTCCAAAGATATACAAATGGCCTGTAGGCACATCATTGGTCATTATTAGTCATCAGGGAAATAGAAGTCAGAACCACAATGAGATACTACTTCACACTTACTAGGATAGCTATAATAAAAACCACAAATAAAACACTTATTGGCAAGGATGTAGAGAAATTAGAAACCTCACACACTGCTGGTGGGTATGTGAAATGGTGCAGCCACTTTGGAAAACAGCCTGGCAATTCCTTAAAAGGCTGAACATTAGATTCCCGGAAGTTCTACTTCCAGGTATATACCCAAGAGAAATGAAATGTGTCCACAGATTTTCACAGTAACATCATTTATAATAGCAAATCCTAATATCCATCAGTTGATGAATGGGTAAACAAAATGTGTGTGCCCATACAACAGAATATTACTTGGCAATGAAAAGAATTGAACTATTTTTTTAAAAGATTTTATTTATTTATTTGACAGAAAGAGAGAGAGCGCATGCGTGCACACAGGTTAAGCAGAGTGGCAGGCAGAGAGGGAGAAGCAGGCTCTCTGCTGAGCAGGGAGCCTGATTCAGAGCTCCATCCCAGGACCCTGATACCATGACCTGAGCCAAAGGCAGCTGCTTAGCCAACTGAGCCACCCAGATGCCCCAAGAAATGAACTATTGAGATGTACTACAACACAGATGAGTACTAAAAAAATTCTGCTAAGGAAAGAAGCTAGTCACAAAGACCGCATATTATGTGATTTCATTCATATGAAATGTCCATAATAGGCAAATCTGTAGAGAAAATAAGTTAGCAGTAGCCTACAGCTAAGGGTGGGTAGAAGAAAGGGGTGTGTCAGCTGATGGATATGCAGCTTTTTGGGGGGAAGAGATAATTAAAATGTTCTAAAACTGATTGTAGTGATGGCTGTACAACCTAAAACCCATTGACCTGTATACTACATATTGGTGAATTCTATGGTATGTGAAATCCATCCCAAGAAAGTTGTTATTTTTTAAAAAAGAGACCATTGTCTGTTTAAAGCAAAAAAAAAAAAAATTGTTGGGTGTATATCATAGCTAAAAGCAAAAAGCATGACAATAGCTCAAAAGAAAGAAAGGAGGAATAAAGTGTACTGTTCTAAGGTTCTCAATGATACTCATGAGTGGTATATTATTTTAAGGTTGAAGATGTGTAATGCAAACGCTAAGCAACCACTAATAAAAACAAACAAAAGAAGATTTATGACTAATAAGCTAAGATTGAAGATTATTAAAATAGATTCACCAACCCCCCACCAATCTAAAAGAAAGCAAAAAAAAAAAAGACAAAAGAGCAGAGAACAAGTAGGACAAATAAAATACCAATGGAAAGATATCAACCATATTGATAACAACATTAAATCTAAATGGTATAAATACTTCAATTAAAAAGTCAAAATTTTCAAATTAGATAAAAATAACACAATTACATGTTTTCTTTAAAAAAAAAAAGACCTTTTAAAATGTGAAGTCAGGGAGATTAAACATACAAGGATAGAAAAAGATATGCCATGCAAACACTAGTCAACAGAAAGCCAGAGTGATTACACAGACCAACTGGAAGAGATGAAGAACATTTCATATTAATGAAGGGATTAACTTCTTGAGAAGATATAACAACCTTAAATGTTTATACATCTAAGAACAGAGCTTCAAAACACATGTTGCAGAAGGTAATGGATTTAAAAAGGAAAAAAGAAACGGAGGAGAAATGTCTCGGTGGTAGCTATAGTCATCAGCTTAGAGATGGAAGTTGAAGCCATGGCTACCAGTTAGATTAGCAGAAACAAGTGTAAGAGAGAAAAGACAGCAGGACAGAATGCTGGGCCACTTCAGCACTGTCAGGGTGAACAGAAGAAGAAACCCTTAAGAAGCAAATAGAGAAATAACTATCAGAATAGGAAGCAAAAAAGGAGTGGGAGGTCATGGAACCTAAGAGAAGCATCCTTCAAAAGGCAGAGTGTGCTCAGCTACATTGAATGCTGCTGAGATGAACCAGGACCTCACAGGCTGTAGCAGGATTTATGGAAAGAATCACTAGAGACATGGGCATGAGAAATGGGTGGATAGTGGGAACAGAAGCCAGTGGACTGAGCAGGAGTTGAGGAGATAGAGATAATAAACCCAGACTTTTATTTCAACAGGCTTGGATGAAAAGAGTAGGTGGTGACAGGGAAGGTTGTAAAATCAAGGTATTTTTGTTTTGTTTCTTAACTGAGTTACAGTGGAAGGAGCTAGGAGAGTGGAGATGATGAAGATCCAGGGGACGAGGAATGAGCAACAGAAGGGGGTTCTTTGGGTGGGGGTCAAGGGGAGAGTTACCAGATCTCTGGTGGAAAGGCTAACTGGAAGAGGAGCTCCCTCTCAGTATAATAGAGCCAAAGGCATGGATGGCCATGGATTCAGGTCAGTTTGGAGCCCAGGGAAGAAGTTAAAGAAATTACCCCCTGGTAAGTCTTCTTTTCCTTATAAAGAGAGAGTCTAGGTCAGCTTCTGGGGGTGACTGGGGAAGCTGTGGTATGGAAAAGCAGAAGGGTATGTGAGAGCTCTGAAATAGCTGGGCGGAGGTGGGGAGTGTGTGGTTGGAGTAGATGTAGACTGCGGGCCTGCTGAGCACTGCTGGGGTCTCAGCTGAGGCTATGGACCATGAAGTTGGACCAGTGTCAATTCATGAAGGAATTCCCCCACCCCCATCTCAGCCCTATCAACCAGGACTGGCTTAACAGGCAGTTACCACATTCTAGGGTTGGGGTGGGAGGCTATGGGGCCAGGTGGTGAATGGTGAGCAGTTGAAGTAACAGGCCATAGTGTCCAGACTGGAGGGGAACAAAAGCTGATTTGTGGGGAGGGGGAAAGTAAGAGGCAGGAGCCTGAAGTTTTCTAAGAACAGATATGGTAGAGGCAAGGGAGGCAGAGCACAGAGGAGGTACATGGAGATTAAAACTTCAGAGGTGGAATGGTGTCAAATGACGACCAGATCATGGTCATGGGTTGCTGAAATAGACGTTGATGGTCGGTGAGTTGAAGCAACAAGTAGGTCAGAAGCCAGTGTTTGGAGGACTGTCTTCATAGGCATGGAAGCCCCTGGTATGATGGTAGAACCTAGGACAAAAACTCTGACAAAATCCCTTTTCTGTCTGGGTCCTTACATGGCTGGATCATCTAACTTTGCCCTTAATTACGACTATTCCCAGCCTGCAGAGATACAGCCTTATAACTCCACCATCATCCTTGAGGCTGCCCAGCTCCTCCCCTCCCTTCTCCATCTAGGTGCAGCCCCGTGTACCATTCCAGGACTGGTCACATGTGAATCATCATGCTTCTTGGCACCATCTTGAATCACACAGGTTTTAAGGGATACTGGCAGGGCCTTTAAACACGGAAGAGCCAGAGTGGTATTGAGAGCCCGGGTCACGAGGCACTGATTCCTAGAAACTCAGGATCGCCAGGAGCACTCACCAGCTAGCCATCAGCCAGATACATAGTCCCAGCATGCTCACAGCCTCTGTCCACTAGAAGCAAGGCCATAACCAAAAGACCACACACTCCCAGTAAGCCCCTGGACTCCTATCCAGCAAGGCTGGCTCCCTGGCCTTCAGTGAAGGAAAGAGCCTTGAGTAGGGGGCCTGGGTTCTAGTCCTGACTCTGCCATGAACTTGCAGTGTGACCCTGCCCTGAGGCCTCGGTTTGCCTGTTCAACAGGGGCAGTGGGATCTCAAAGACTTGCAGTCTTGCTGGTCTACGGGGGCGGGGTGGAAGAAGGCGATGCTCATCAGCTCACAGCGCTCAGAAGGCAAGAGCTGCAGGAGACAAATGAGCAGAGGTCTTCAAGCTTCCTGACAGTCATACACAGAGGCAACCCTCTGGGGTTCACTCCCTGCATCCCTCCTCCTTCTCCTTCCTGAGAGCCTCTGAAGTAAGCTCAAGTGGCACCCTTCCCCCATGCCTCCCATCTTTCTCTTCATCAGATTTTCTTCAGGCTAAAAGGTCAACCTGGTTTGAGGCTCTGTGTTGAAAAGGAGAACACAGGAGGCCCCAGCCATGCAGCCATACCAGAGATCCATGGCTTTCCACAGAGCTTCCCTTTCAGGGCCCATTCGTCACAAGCCTTATCAGAAGCCCAGGCCCAACATTCATGAGAACTCCAGATGCCCCCATATTTCTCCGGTCAGGTCCCTGGAAGGCAGGCAGAGTCCTCAGGTACCAGGGACCCTCAGCACCCCACGCTTCAGCTGGTGAGGGAACCCCATCATGTTGCCTCATGAGTACACAGGACTGAGCCCCCTCTTCCACAAGGTAGCTGTTTCTGCCTATCCTTTGGGCCAACGATACATCCTAGAGCCCTTGACATCAGTGAAGAACGAATGAGGTCCTCTTATGAGTCTTGGGAAAGACCCACTTTGTGACTGTAGAAGACAGGCACGGGTTGCCAGCCTGGTGCAAGTCACATGGGGGGCTGGGTATGTGGACAGCGGGAAGGAATTCCCTCAGTGGTCCTGGGCCACAGCTTGAGGACACCTGCTCTCTGGGGAAGGCCTGGCCCAGAGTCCCAGGATAGGCTGGGGAGCAGAGCCTGGGACTCTGTGCAGCACCACCTGGCTGGAGTAGGGCAGAAGGACCACAGAGGGATCTAACAGGAACAAACAAAGGTCATAAGAGCCATAGTGAGTATGGTCTTTGCTTGGGGTCACACCTCCCCTAGGCCCTATTTCACACACACCCCCAGCACGTATGGGGTCCACGGCCACAGAGCTGCCCATGTTCTCCCCTCCACCTCCCTGTAGTTTCCTGTGAGTGGCCCTCTCCCAGCCAGCGCTCCCTCTTCCCCTGCCAGCTCACCGAGCGATCTCCCTTCCTTCCTTCCAGTACTTCCTCCTGGTTGTTCTCCTGAGGGGGAAAAGAAGGGGTGACTCCACGCCCTTGTTGCCTCCCTTCTTCATTCCTGCCCCTTGCCTGCCCAGACAATGGTCACTCAGGGCCTCTCTCAGGGCCTTGGTTTTGGCCACTTCAGCTGGGAAGCCAATGGGATCAGGCTGGGGGAACTCTGGGACAGCAAGCAGGCAGCCCAGAATGAGGACAGTGATGAGCAGAGCTGGGGACAAAGCAGGGGGGCCAGGTGGAGACTGGGAAGAGGAACCCACCAGAATAGACAGAGGGCAGGAGTGCAGAGCTGCCAAGGGCGGAGGCCTTGCTCGCATGGTTGGAGGAAATCTCTCCGATCTGGGGCAGGAGAAGCAGAGCCTCCCTGTTCTCCTGTCTAGAGCCTGAGGCTGTGGGAGGACTGCGGGACCCCATGTGGTGACGGGGAAGGGGTGAGGTCCATGAGGGTGGGTGGGCAGGGTGGGCCCAAGGGTGGGGTCCTCGGGCTAAAGGCAGGGGTACTGAATGCTTACCGATCTCCTCGGTGGCCCCGTTTCAGGGGCCCAGCCTTCCTGTGTCGCTTTGAATGCTGAGATCCCATGGGCCGGGGAGTGCCTCCTGGGAACAAAACCCCTGTCTCGGCAAAACGGTGCAAACCCAGGAAGAAAGCAGAGGGTCCTGCTCTCCATGGCAACCAGGGACTGGGGGAGTCCAGAGGCTGGTGCTGCTTCAGGCTGCACGTGAAGACCTGGGGCCTGTTGTCATTCCTTCTACTACTCAGCTCGCCACTGAAGCTGCCACAAGCCACCTGGGTGTCTCCCTCCATCACCGTGGCAACGGTCACACTAACAACAAACATCGAGGATTCACTGGGACACAGAAACCCTCTCAGCTGGTCACAGGCCCCCTACCAAGGCCTTCAAGACCAGCCTGAATCCCCAAGGCCTCAGTGGCCATGCCACTCAGGGACACCCAGCTGCTTGTTTCCATGGCAACACAGAGACCCTGTATGCCCGCATCCGTGGTTACTATAGCAACTCAGGCAGAGCCAGGTGCCCTGAGGACAAAGTCCCCATCTGGAGGAACCACAGCCAGAAAACACATTCCCTGTGCTCTCTGTGGCCTGCCCTGGGTTGGGAGCCGGCTCTATGCTGGTGTGTCTTTGAGAGACTGATGGGGTATCTAGGATTTCCTCGTCTGTGTCCTTAGCCTCTTGTCCTCCCACTCCCCCTAAGAGACACCTGAGTGATCTTCCCCCTCACAGGGCTTCACCTCCCACACACACCCCCTTTTTTTTTGAGAGACAGAGAAAGAGGAGAAGGAAAGTGGGAGAGAGAGAGAGAGCATATGTTGGAGGAGAGAGAGAGAGAGAATCTGAAGCAGGCTCCACACCCAGCACAGAGCCTGATGGGGGGCTCGACCTCATAACCCTGAGACCATGATCTGAGCCCCAGTCAAGAGTCGAATGCTCAACCAACTGGGCCACCCAGGTGCCCCCACGTCCCACAACCCAAGAATGTCCATGCCTTCATGGTGGGTCCTCTCCTCTCCTAAACTCCAGAACCCTCCATCCACCTGCTCTCTGGACACTTCCTGGTGGACGTCCCACACAGCAGCTCACAACTGAGGCATGCTGCTTAGAACTTCCAGTGAATCTTATCTTCTATGTAAGATTTATCTTATCTACTCCATCTCCATCTGCCGTGAGTGACACAGCAGGCCCCCAAGGTGCCAGCATAGCTTCCTGCTTCTTCCTTCCATCTTCCCCGCCCAGGCCTACAACCATGAAGCCCTTTTGATGTCAGCCAGCTGGCATCTGTCTACTCCCTTTCCTAGGTCCACATTCTCAGGAGGGCATCCTTGTTGCTCAGATCTTGGCTTCAGGACAGTGTCTGTCTCCAATTTGCTCCCCTCAAGGCCCTCCTCCACTGGCACGAGTGTAAAAGTTCTAAATACAAATCTGATCCTTTCTCCAGACCCTGCTTAAACCCTTCAGAATCTCCCTGCTGCCTCAGGACAGAAGTTAAGCCCATGCATGTACTCTTCCCAAGGCTGGTGGACCCTTCGAATCCTCTTAGACCAGGTGCCCACGCTAACTCCCGGATCACATCACCTCTCCTCTCTCCCCTACCTCCACCAATTCACTTCCCCTTTCTTGCCCATGCCTAGCCATGTTCTCGCAAAAATGAGGTGCCTAGATCGATAATGAGGAATCTTTGGGATGTAATTTCAAACTTCTGAGGGGAAAATGATGTCTAGATGCAAAACTGGACATTGCCGACCTCACTCTGACTATATCTGAAAACCTCGGCCCCAGAGGTCTGCCCAGCAGAAAGACAGAGACTCAAGGAGATACCGTAAGGGGCCACAGAGACGATGTAACTCTCATGGGCTCCAGAAAGCTAGAGATCCCAGACCATCAGCTGAGAGGGCACCTCAACTCCTCCCCGTCATGTCACAGATGGAAAAATCAGGCTCAGAGGGAGGATGCTCCAAGACAGGTCTCCCAACTCCATGCCTATGGCTCTTTCCAAAGCCCACGTGAGGAAGTCAGGACGTAGCGTTCGTGCGCAGATGTGCAGCATGGGGCAATTTTCAGGCAGGGGAGCATATGTGTGTGCCCGTCTGGAGCTTGAGACCTCATCCCTCCATCTCTCCTAACTTCTCTTTCAGATGTCTTCTGTCCTATTGCAGGCAGAACAGAACTTTCCAGTCTGAGGGCATCTCAAACCCATGCTTAGGTCGGTACTTCCTCAGACACAAGGTCCTCCTGTTCTCATTCCCACTCAAGTTCTCTGGTTTCTACACTGGTCCATACAGGAAGGCAACAACAGGAATGTGCAACAGGAAAAAGCCAGTGAAGCCAGCGTCCTCACCTCTAGGTTGATGGGGGTGGAGGTGGGGTTGGTGTTGGGGTGGCTTCTGGACACGCTGGGACAAGTCACACTCGAGGTCACACCCAGGGGCAGGAAGTCCTTGGAAGCTAAGCTAATGGACAAGTGATAAACCCTTCCAAACACATTTCCAGCCTCAGAGAGCTCACACCTTCTAGCATGGTCCCTCCATCTCAGGTGTTGGCGATTTCTTCTTCACTTCAAGCCCAAACACACTTCCCTTTGGTTCTAGTTCTGTCCTCCAGAGCCCCACAGAGCATGACTTCTCCATCTGTCACGGGGCTTTTTAGGTCAAAGCGCTGTTACCTAGGTTAGCTCTTACCGGTGAGCACAGCCCTTGAGAGAGGGCACGATCATCCATATTTCTCACAAGAGGAAACTGAGGCCCAGAGAGGAAGTGACTTGCCCAGTAAGTGGCAGAGGAGGCGCTGGGTGACAGATCGCCAGGCCAGGTGACAAAGACTCTGTGGTGCTGTGGAGGCCTGGGAAGGGAGCTCACAGGAGTGCTTCTAGCATGACTCTCCTGAGACACTCGGGCATCCTCCAGGGACAGCAACTGGACACAGAGTGACTGAACTTCCTGGCTCTGGACATTTACATGACAATGCCCCAAGAACCAGAGGGGACAGGGCATCCTGGGCACCCCTTCCACGTTGATCTTCCTGAAACGTCTATTTCGCCCTGAGGCAAGCTGAGCCTGGCCTGGGTTTCGGGGGAAAGGGCGAGGGGAGGGCGGGCAGCCTTCCATGCAGGGGGGTCAGCCCTCAGCTTCTGCTCTGCAAAAGGAAAGCCTTCAGGGAAGCAGGCCTGCCCTCTGCGGGAGCCTGGTAGCCAGCACCCACACTTATTTCAGCGCTCTGCCTCCCTGTCACAGACCTTCATGGCCTTCCCTTAGCCCCATGCTGTCCTCTCCCTGGGATGGATTTCGAAAGAAGGGACTCGCTCCCTCTCCACACATGCACAGAATGTGTCAGCTGCCTCTGAGATTCGCGCATCAGGGACTCTGTCAGGCATGCAGGCACTTACCCAGCCCTGGCTGGATGCGATCATGGGACGGGAGGGAGACCTCCAGGTTCTGTCCGCCCATGACTGCTGCAAGTACTGGCAGTTACCATGGCAACCTGCGGGCCTCTTGGAGGGGTCTGAAGGCCGAAGCAGGTCCTGAGGGATGGAGGAGAGGATGGGCACCAGGAAGCCAGCCCAGGGTTGGGGCCCCACTCAGAGAGAAGCTCAGCCCTGACCAGAGGTAGCAGTCAGGAAGAAACGAAGGGAGCAGGGGTTAGGGCCTGACAGGAAGCAAGGGGGAGCTGAATGAGGTGCCAAAAGACTCAGCCATCTGAGTCTTTGAAGATAATATTTCAAGTCGAAATGAATGCGAAATATACCCCCCATACACACAACAACCAAATTTTAAACAATGTCAGGGTTCTACGGGGGCCGGGGCCACTGGAATCAATGTGAGGTGGTAAGGCCAAGTCCTGTAATCAAGGGTTAGACCCTCTATTCACATTCTGCTTTTGTTTTTTGCATTAACTTTGTTTTTGCATTAACTTTAATGTTTTTGCATTAACTTCAATTTTCAAAAGTATTTATTGAAATCTTAGTTATGTCAATCACTGAGCTTTTCAGTGGTCCCCTAAATTTTGTACCTGAGGTAAATAAAGGCTCCACGCGCCTCACGCTAGTCTTGGGCCTGAAGGGGAGGACAGAGAAGTCCGGGGCAAGAGGGCACCTGCTGCAGGTGTTAATATGTCATAGGACAAGGAGCAGGGATTCCTCTCAGTTCTGACAGAGTCGGATTTAGAGTTCCGGAGACCCGGGAACACCAAGACGGCTGAGGAAGAGCCCAGGTGCCCAGCGTGCGCAGGAGCCCCTGCATGTGGGGGTGATGGTGACTCAAAAGATGGTTCCTATCTCCTGCCCTCCCTTGGGCTGGCTGCTTAGGGGAGGGGAGGGAAGAAGGAGAAAGGGGAACAGGGAATGGAGGGGGCGGGCAGGGAAGAGGCTGGCAGTTCCCTGCGACAGGGAGCAGGAGCAGCAGATTAGCTGTAATTGCCTGTAGCTGAGAGAGGCTGTTGATAAATGTTACTAATAATCAACCTTCAGATCTGACACCCGGCTCAGGCTGGGATGACTGTTTTGAATGGAAATCGAACCCAAACCAGTAATTACCCCAGTGAACGATGCCAGTCTTACGGTGGAGCCTGTTCCAGGCAGACAAATGGCACCTGCGTGTCACTGTCAGTCCCTCAGGGAGAAGAGTCTGCAAGGGGCCCCTTCCCAGGGTCATACCCAAGAGCACAAGCTGGCGTGGCCTCCACTGCCTCAGTGGGACATGGTCTCCACTCTCCTTCCTAGGAACTGCAGTGGGTGAGGGACGCTTGACAATCATCCTTAGTCTCTAGGCAGGATCCAGAACTCACACCTTGCTGGCACGGTCCGTCTGCCCTGGGACTGGGTGCAGGTCCCTTGTCGACATCACCCCTAGCTAGCAGAAGCAGATGCTTGGGGACGGGGTGGCTGTCCTCCCCAACACAGATGCAGCCCTCCAGACCTCCAGCTGGGACACTAGGACCACCACAGAGTTGGGCACTGTTGGACTGGGAGGCTCCTGGAATGGCCTGAGCTGGAGCCAGGTGAGAGGCACAAGGCCACCATCAATGTGAGAGTTTGTCCCAGCCTCTAGCTCTGTTTCTGATGAGTGTGGGCTTGCTCCCAGTGCCAGACAATGGCAGGTATGCCTGGAAACTCTCCCCAGAAACAAGCAACCTCCTAGGGCCCCAGCTTGTGTCCCCTGGGCACCTCTTCCTCTCTAGAGGTCCCCTAGAATGCTGGCACCAACAGAACCAGACCAGAGGGGGAAAGGCTACTCCTGTCTCTGAAGCAGCTCCCCTCCCAGCTGCCTGGATCCCTCAGCCCCCACTCAGCTTCCCAGCAGGATAGCCAGGGCACCTGGCTCAGCTACAGTAGAAACTGCTAGGCAGAGAGGCACAGCAGGCTCATGGCCCCCACCACACCTAGTCTTGCACCAGGGGAAGGGGGAAGGGAGATTGGACCCATCCTCCCCCATTTCCCAAGGCTCAGGGCAAGAAGAGGGAGGGAGAGAGCATGCCAGTCTTTCCCCACCCCTGCCCCTCACAGAGTCAATTCTCTCCAGCACACCTGCCCCAGGAGCGAGCAGTGATGGCGACACTCTCTCTAGTGTCCATCACTCCCCACCACACACCCTCTCTGCTGTGCCCAGCCCTGTGCTCCAGAGACTAAGATGGTCCCTGCCTTCAGGGAGCCCTGGGGAGGACGAGGATAAGAAGGTAATAATCAGTGGGACTGCAAGTCATCCCTAATGACCCCTCTGACTCTCAGGTAAAAATGCCCTGAATGACAGAGTCTGGAGCTATCATTGAGCTGCCTCAATGGGCAGACAGAGCTGGGCAGACCTGGCAGGATTCAGAATGTGGGGATGACATCCTTGAAGGCTGTGGTTAGACTTAAGAGTTGAGGGTCAGAACGGGTGGCGCCCTCCCCAGCAGGCGCCGGCGCTGATGCCTCGAGGGTGCCACCTAGTGATGGCGCAGCAGGAATGCAGCTCTGTCTCAAGGCCCTGGGCTTTCCCTGGGCTCCTGTTCTTTCCCTGAACTCAGCTGTGTGAACAGGAACTGAGGAACAGAGTTTAGTCTTGTTCACAGAGGCTTGAGGATTGGAATAAAGAGGGCACAATGGGCCCCAGGAGTCTGGAAGCTCTAAGACAGCAGGCAGGGGAAGGCCCCTGCCTCTGGAGCTCCCTGGCTCCCTCCAGAGCATTCTGGTGCCCTATAATTACCTGTTCACACAGCACTGTATCCCCACCATTCCACTGGGACCTCAGCTGTCACCTGCTCCTGGCCTGGCCCACAGGGAGAGGAGACAGGAAGCCCACACCAAGAATTGGCCTGCTCAGCCTCCCGGGTGCCAGAATTAGATGCTCATGGTCAGCTCCCCCACCCTGCTCCTGTGGCCTAGGAATTGGCTCACTTTCAGCCTAGGGTTAGGCAGGGGTGCTGCAGGTCTCAATCCTCAGCTATCAGGTAACCTACCGGATCTGGGAATACTTGTGGCCCCCGGTTACTTTCCTTTCTTAACAGGGAAAGTAGCAGTGGCAAGGTGTGAAGGGGTAGTCCCCCAAGTCTGTGTTCCTGGGTGTGGAGAGCGCTCAGCCTGGCTGAGCCAGTGGTGTGGGGCATGCGGAGGAAGGCAGGAGGGAGGCCCAGGTGAAGGGTAAAAAGGAGAGAGGACTGCAGACTACGTAATGGGGGCGGTGGGCAAGCATTTTCTTAGAGGGCCAGACAGTACCTATTCCGGGCTTGCAAACTGAGCTGTACTGAGCTCTGAGGCCAAGGTGGGAAAAGAGCCAAAGACAATATGTAAACGAACAGGAACTCCCGTGTCCCCTTAAGCTGTTTTACAAAAACAGGCTGCCGATCCAAACCAATCTCCCCGCCCACCATAGCGGTTGTCCATGTTGGACCCCCCCCAAGACCACAGCCCAACATGCCAGCTTGTAGCAGATGCTCCGTGGGGCACCGGTCCACTTCCTGGGCGCTGCCTCTTAGGGCAAGGCTGGGTGTGGGGTCACAAGGTGTAAGGTGTGGGGGCTGGAGTAGAAAAGGTCGGGGTGGTGAGTAGCATGGCCGGTGGGAACCCCCAGACCTCAGTCCGTCCCTCCCCATTCCCCAGCATGCACTCAGGGCTCTGGACACTCACCTGCAGCAGGAGGCTCCACGCAGTTGCTGCGACTCCCCTTCCTTCCCCTAGGGGGTCTCTGTCCCTCTAGCTGATGCCCCTCCAGCCCCTTCCCAAGCAGGAAACTCCTAAAGTTGGCTGGGGGGATGGGACTAAAATGCCCTAAGAACACGTCGCTGGACAGATGACACCCCTAGAACCATGAGGTGGCCTGAGGTGGGAGGAGGTGTAACCTGGCACCAGGACTCAGGGGCTGTGGAGGCCAGGCTGGAACCAACTGACTCCCCTGCCCAGGCAGGGCCCGGCTGGCCCCCACCCGGTCCTGGGACAGTCCACCAGAACCGCCCCGGCCTCCCCACCCCAGCTGCCGTCCCCCCGTGGTGGTGTCGTGGTGAGAAGATCGCCAGTGGTAGACTCGGGCTGAGCCCTGGGCTCTCCAGTTACACTAAAAGTGAGACCATGGAAGATGGTATCAAGGCCGCGTGAAGGCAGTGCGGGCTCATCCAACATTGATGCGCCCCAGATTGCCCCAGAGCCCCTCATGGCAGAGGCAGGGTTCCCACTCCCAGCTCCTTTGGGCTGGACTGGGAGTGCAAAGGAGGGTCCTCCACCGCCCTCCCCCACAGCTCAGAACCCAAGATCACACAGACATCTATCAGCTCCCGCGTCTAAGTGGCCCCTCCTGCATCCCAGTGCCTTGCTTAGTTCCCAGGTACTTCTGCAGCCCCCCAGCCTCGCAGAAGCTGCCCAGGCTCATGACCCCCCACTGCACCTAGTCTTGTAGAAGGGGAAGGGAGTGTACACATCCTCCCCCCACTTCCCAAGGTGAAGGGGAAGAAGGAGGGAGAGAGCAAACCAGTCTCCCCTTCCCACTGCCCCCGCCCCCAGTCAGTTCTCTCTGGCACCCCTGCTTTCATTCATATACATGACACACACGTCCACATCACCACTCCTGGTGGCACACAGGCAGCTCCCTGCAAAGGTGCACAAACTCATCCATGTACACTCCGTGTGCACACACACCCTGGCACAATGTGCTCATACCCCAGATACATAATTACTGGTGCACACACTCAGTTGTATGAAAAACACACTCTCAGAAGCCTTCTCTCAGAGGAGCCCAGACCATCATTACATTGGCTCTCTGACACTTGGTGATGGAAAGAAGGAATGTCACCCAGACTGCCCCCACACCCCCAGAGCCACCCAGACTGTGGAGGGAGGGGCCGGCGCTGGGACAGTGCCCTCTTGGTGCACTGTGGCATTCCCCGCATGGTGATTAGCAGGGCTGCAGGGCTGGAGAGGGCCCAGAGGTAAAGCCGGGGTGGGATTAAATCTTTGCTGAGGAATGTGACCTTGCAAGAAGATAATACTGGGTCCCCATTACCCTGATGCAGGCCCTGCCAGATTCCAAATGTTCTTGGATGCAGGACCCTTCTTCCCCCCCAAGCTGCACAGTTCTAGCATCATTAGATGTGCAGAAGTCTGCCACCTTTAGCCACAGCATGAGCAAGCTGTTCCCTAATGCCCACTGACTTCCCCACAGCTTGGGCTGGCATGCATCACACACACACACACACACACACACACACAGAGCTAGGGTTTTCTTTGTTACTCTTTTTTTTTTTAATTAATTAATTAATTAATTAATTTGACAGAGAGAGAGAGAGAGAGATCGATCACAAGAAGGCAGAGAGGCAGGAGGGGGTAGGGGGGAAGCAGACTCCCTGCTGAGCAGAGAGCCTGACGGGTGGCTCCATCCCAGGACCCTGAGATCATGACCTGAGTTGAAGGTAGAGGCTTAACCCAATGAGCCACCTAGGCACCCCATTACTCTTCATATTAGAGGAGACCAAAACATTTGCTCAGTATCCGAGCGGGGCACAGATTAGGAGAACACAACCGAGCCAGGAGCTCTAACTGCTCCAACTTCAGGATAGCCCACGTTGCTCAGGATGGAGAGAAAAGGTTTGTGCAGTTCTTCCAAGTCCATGCTGGTCAGAATGACCCACACAATACCCAAGCTTGGCATTTATCTGTCATCAGGGCACAAGATTTTTCAGAATGAAGGAGTCAGGTATCCACGGGTTCCTGTGAGTCCCTGCTTAAAAAGAACTGTCCTCCAAACTGTGTCTTTCTTTCTACCTTTGACCACAGAAATGATGTCTCCCCACCCCCAGGGTCTTTCTGGGTTTTTTTGTTTGTTTGTTTTTTAAAAGCTTCCTGTCACTTCACCTGGGAAACCAAACTGCCTGACAACGTCAAACCTCAGCGTGGGCAAGGTTCACCTCCATGACTTGCTCCTGTCTTGACTCCCTTATCACCCCCAGCCCGATCACACCAACTGCCTGGGAGACAGACCATCCCCCTACGCCCCTGCCCCACCCCTCCCATCTGCCCCAGTACAGTCAATTTAGTCCTATTTAGCCATAAATCCAACAAAAGAAAAGTAGCTACATTCCAAAGCTCTGGAACAAAGCAGGACCTCCAATCACCCGTCCCAGGGTCCTAAATCCAGCCTCCCCTGCCAGCAATCCAGAATCTGGAACTGCTATGGCCAGGACCTCTGATCCCAGCCTGCCCCATTCTTGTCCCCGCAGCCTGGCCTTGCCAACCACAGAACACATAGCAAGGCCATGGGTCATGTGCTCACAGCACACCAGAACTCAAAGAGGGCTCAGTCAAGCAGTCCAGCCTCTTCAGCTTCAAGGGAAACAGGTGCAGAGAGCCAAGTGACTTGCTCAGAGCCAGAATGGGAATTAATGGAGCAGCCAGAATGAAATCCTGAATCCTGGATTCACAGCACTCTTTCCAACATATGTCCCTGCTTCATAAAGCCCAGGCAAAGCATCACCTCTATCTCAGAGTAAACTCTTGTGAACTTATTTGCCCCAGTGGTTGGTCTGCTGCCCCCAGGTCTGGTCTGCCCCTCTAATGCCCAGTGTCTCCCACCTTCTCTGCTCATTCTGACTCAGCAGCAGTAGGGACTAGGTCAGCTGGCTGGGCCCTATGGCTCCCTCTGTGTGATCTCTCAACAGCGGGGGCCTGAGTTCCATTCTGAAGGGAAGGGTCTGTTGCACTTCAGATGTGCTCGGGAATTCTTTTTTTTTTAATTCTTTTTTTAAAATTCTTTTTTAAAATTCTTTTATTTTTTTTATTTGACAGACAGAGATCACAAGTAGGCAGAGAGAGAGAGAGAGAGAGAGAGAGAGGAGGAAGCAGGCTCTCTACTGAGCAGAGAGCCCAATGCACGGCTCAATCCCACGATCCTGAGATCATGACCCGAGCCGAAGGCAGAGGCTTTAACCCACTGAGCCATCCAGGCACCCTGTGCTCGGGAATTCTTCACTGGGGCTCAATGTCTGGCCCTCTGGAGGAATCTGAATCTTGTCACCCATGCCTCAGGTGCTGGCTAAGGTCCCCAGACCCCGAGTTCCCATCTGACCCTGGAGGTCCTGCCACAGTGCCCCACTCACCCAACTGGTCCCAACTAGTGCCCAGCAGGTCCCTGGACTCCCTCCCTCGGTGCCTCAGCCTCCTTCCCTCACCTGCCCACTTTCATCACACAGCTCCCTCGAAGGGTAGGGCCTGCCTGGGCCACCACACCTCTCCCTGTCCCAGGAATGACTGAGCTTGTAGGTTCAGCGGGAGAGCAAAGTCCAGATAACCACAGCCAGACGGTAAAGAGCACTTGCCACATGCCAGGTGCTGTCCCAGGCGCTCCTTTTATTAAGCCTTACAAAGACTAAGTCATTACAAATTCTAAGTCACTGAGTCCTCACGATGATAAGTATGATTTCCTGAAGGTACTATTACATTCATTTTGGTGACGAGGCCACGGAGGCTCACGGCGGTTAAACAGCTTTCCCAAGGTCACACGTGCACTGTGCAAGTGCTCTGAATACTGTGAAGGAACAACTTTCTGGAACACTAGGAAGCTGAAGCTAAAGCCATTGCTTGGGGAGCACACGGACGCTGCCTGGCTTCCCCTCTCACCCTAGCCCCACTCTGGCCAAAGGTATGCAGCTTTGCTGATATCGAGTTGGTTTAAGAACAAAGAGAGCCTAACATTTCTTTCTTGTGAGAAGAGAGACTGCATTTTGAAAACAGAAACACACATTCTGTTGATGTCAAGTACTCTCTGGACGGTGACGTGAGTGCCCAGTACAAAAGGCTACTTTACAACAAGAATTTGGCTACTTTCTCGACTTGGCAGAAACCTACCTTTGCCGAGAGTATCACCAACGCTGCGTGTCCTGTGTGGGAACCAAAGAGCCAAAAGAAACTTGCACCAAGGTGTGCTATAGTGACTCCTGGCCAGTGTGGTCCCCTTGCCACCAGAAGCTCCATGCCAATTAAACGAGGAGCTTCACTTTGCCTAACCCTAGGGTAGCTATGCCTGTGGTCTGTTTCTAGTTCACAGCCTACCCGAGAGTGTACACAATTCAGTTCTCACTATGACCCTTCACTATAACAAAATCATCACTCCGATTTTACAGATGGCGAAACTGAGACTAAAGGATATTAAATAACTACTTGATACACTTATGAACTGTTCCAATTTTGCTTCTTCTATTTCTACAAGTAGCACACATGATTTAAAAAAATTTTTTTTAAAGATTTTATTTATTTATTTGACAGACAGAGATCACAAGTAGGCAGAGAGGCAGACGGGGTTGGGCTGAGCTCTCTGCTGAGCAGAGAGCCTGTTGCGGGGCTCCATCCCAGGACCCTGAATCATGACCTGATGAGCCAAAGGCAGAGGTTTAACCCACTGAGCCACCCAGGTGCCCCAGCACACATGATTTTTATAATCAACGCAAACAATAAGGATTTTCCCACCTAGGTTACATTTACACAGCTAGTAAGAGGTGGAGCTGGGATTTGAACCAGGCCTGTAATAACAAAGCTTAAGCTCTTTCTACTGCTCCTTCTGTGCCATCTCAGTGACCCAGTCTCTTGGGAGTCCAAGCCCTCCCTAGACATGTTTAGCACAGGCCATTTCTTGCTTCCTTGCCTTTTGCTCCTATTCAAAACTTATTGGCCACAGCTGGTTAAGCATCTGACTCTTGGTTTCAGCTTAGGTCATGATCTCAGGGTTGTGAGACTGAGCCTTGCATCAGGCTCTGCATGGAGTCTGCTTGGATTCTTTCTCTCCCTCTCCCTTTCTCATGGTCTCGCTTGCTCTCTCTCTTTCTCTCTCCCCCCACCCCTTTCTCTCAAAAGAAAACAACTTATTACAAAGCTGCAAGAAGCAAAACAGTGAGATGTTGTGATAAGGATAAATATACAGACCAACTGAAAATCCAGGAATATATGCATCTATGGCCAGTTGATTTTTGACCAAGTGCTAAGTTCTGTAGTGTCTTCAACAAAAGGTGCTGAGACAACTGGATACTGAATTTCCACATGCCAAGGAATGGAGTTGGATCCACATCTCACAAAAATGAACTCAAAATAGATCAATGACCTAAATATATGCTCTAAAACCACTTAGAAGAAAATGGTAAATCTTCACGATTGTGGATCTGGCAATGAAATTGTAAATATGACCCTAATAGCATAAAAGAAAAAATAGATAAATTGGACATCCTCCAAGTTAGAAACTTTTGCTTCAAAGCATATTATCAAGAAAGTGAATGTTTTGTTCACTATAGGTGGGACTGTAGATTGGTAAAACCACTATGGAAAACAGTATAGGTTTCTCAAAAAGTTAAAAATAGAGCTAGAACTACCATATGACTTAGCAATCCTGCTTCCAAAGAAAATGAAATCTGGACCTCAAATGGATATTTCTACTCCCATGCTCCCTGCAGCATTATTCACAATAGCCCAGATATGGAAGCAACCTAAATGTTGTTGACAGAGGAATGGATTAAAAAAAATGTTACACACACACACACACACACACACACACACTGAAATAGCATTAAAAAAATAAGGAAGTTGCCATTTGGGACTACATGGATGAACCTGGAAGACATGAAGCTAGATGAAATATGTCAGACACAGAAAGACAAATACTGCATGATCTCACTTATGTGGAATCTAAAATAGTTGAAGTCACTGACATGAAGAGTAGAACTGTGGTCGCCAGGGGCTAGAAAGATGGGGGAAATGGTGAAATGTTGGTCAGAGGGTACAAAGTTTCAGTCATCCAAGAAGAATGAGTCTAGAAATCAGATGTACAGCATGGGGACTGTCATGAACAATACTGTATTATATCCTTGAGATTTGCTACGAGAAAACATCTTAAGTTTTCACATCATAAAAAAAAAAAATTCCCATCACACACACAGGAAAGAAAGAAAGAAAGAAAGGTAAGTCTGTGAGCTGAGCTTATAGGTATGTTAATTAGCTTGATTATAGCCATCACTTCACAATGTGTACATACATCAAAACATCGAGTTGTACTCTTTACATATATATAATTTCTATGAGTCAACTTTACCATAATAAAGCTGAAAAAAAATCAAACTAACAAAAAATATCAACCAAAAGGCATGCATTAAAATGTTCAGTGTTAATAACCAAAACTGGGAAACCTCTCAAGTATGCATCACAGTGGAATGGATAAGTTATGGTAAATCCACACAGAACACTACCCATGAACGGGAGTGAGCAAAATGGAATTTAATGGTTTTTGCAAAAGCACCGATGCAGCCACAGTTAAACTAAAGAAGGAAGACACAGAAGAGTATCCCTGGTACTCTTAAGTTAAAAGTAGACAAAACTGGGGCACCCAGGTGGTTTAGTGGGTTAAAGCCTCTGCCTTCAGCTCAGGTCATGATCCCAGGGTCCTGGGATTGGGGCTCTCTGCTCAGCAGGGAACCTGCTTCCCTTTCCTCTCTGTGCCTGCCTCTCTGCCTACTTGTGATCTCTGTCTGTCAAATAAACAAATAAAAAAAATCTTGAAGAAAAAAAAAGTAGACAAAACTAATCTCTCCAGTTCTAAGTCAGTCTAATGGAAGTCAGGTTGGAGGTATTAGCCCGTGTGTTAGAGGGCAGGGGTAAGGAGGGGCTCTGGGCATAGAGTGTATTCACTTTGTGAAAATTCAGCAAATTCTGTACTTATGACTTGTGTGCTTCTTCCATAGCAGGTTAAATACTTCAATAAAAAGTTTATTTAAAAACAAACAAATTACACAGGCAAAGGACTTGAGCAGACATTTCTCCAAAGAAGATCTACGAATGGCTAAGAAGAGCCTGAAAAGATGTCCAACATTAGTCATCAGGGAAATGTCAATCCGAACCACAGTGAGAAACCATTTTGCCCATCCCAGGATGGTATAAAACCAGGAAATGACAGGTGTTGGCAAGATGTAGAGAAATGGGAACCTCAGGCACTACTGCTGGAAAGGTAGAATGGTGCAGTTGCCCGTGAAAAACAGCTGAGCAGCGCACCTGGGTGGCTCAGTCGGTTAAGCACATGCCTTCAGCTCAGTCATGATCCCAGGGTCCTGGGATCGAGCCCCCCGCTTCAGAGTCCCTGCTCAGCGGGGAGCGGGGGGTTCTGCTTCTCCCTCTCCCCTCCCTCCTCCTCATGATCTCTCTCTTACTCTCTTTCTCTCTCAAATACATAAATAAAATCTAACAAACAAACAAGACCAGTTGGGTGGTTCCTCCAAAAGCTAAATATGGAATTCGTATATGATCCAGCAATTTCACTCCTATTATACACCCAAAAGAGTTGAAAACAGTGACTGGAACACATACTTGTATACCAGCATTCGCTGAGCCATTTTCACAATGGCCAAAAGATGAAAACAACTCGAGTGTCCATCAACAGAGTGAAGCAGAAACAACATGTGGTGTAGGCATGCAGAGCAATGTTATTCGGTCAAGAACGGAATGATGTATCCATGTACTCTACAGCATGGAGACACCTTGAAGACTTCACATTTAGGTGAGGTGGCCAGACACAAAAGAAAGAACACTGTATGATTCCACTCACATGTAATATCTAGAACAGGCACTTTATAAAGACAGAAAGGAGATTAGAGGTTACCAGAGGCTGGGGAGAGGGGCCAGTGAGTACTACATACAAAGTGTTTAGAATGATGAACGAGATTTGGAAATAGTGGTGATGGTTACGTGGCATTGTGAATGTACTTGATGCCACTGAATTGCACACTGAGAAGTAAGGAAAACACAAAAGAAGTAAAAAAAACACAAAACATATTGCTATACACTAACAATTAACTACTGGAAATTGAATGAAAAATATACTATTTACATTATCATTCAAAAATATTCAATACTTCAGGATAAATCTTATGAAAGAGGTAAAAGACTTATACTCTGAAAACTACAAAATATGCCTGAGAGAAATGAAAGGTGATCTAAATAAACAGAAAGATATATCACGTTTATAGGTGAAAAGGCCAACATTACCAAGAGTCAACTCTCCCCAAACTGATCTACAGATTCAACACAATCCTAATTAAAATCCCAGCAGGCTTTGGTTTTGTTTTGCAGAGCTTGAAAATACCTTTGGTATTCTTTTAATTTATTTTTATTTTTTTTTAAAGATTGTATTTATTTATTTGACAGACAGAGATCACAAGTAGGCAGAGCAGCAGGCATAGAGAGACAAGGAAGCAGGCTCCCTGCTGAGCAGAGAACCCGATATCGATCCCACGACCCTGGGATCATGACCCCAGCCAACCAAAGGCAGAGGCTTTAACCCACTAAGCCACCCAGGTCCCCTTGAAAATATCTTTGTAAAAGGAATGTGAAATTAACAAGGACCCAGAATAGCCAAACAGCTTTGAAGAAGAGGACCATCCTGCTTTCTCCAGGGCTTGGGTGAATGACTCTCCAAGTCATTCCTTTGGTCTTGCTTTGAAACCACACTCACCAAGCAAACTTTTGATATTTTTGCCAAGTAGCTTGAGAATTGGGGATGGGCCCTGGGCAGGACAATAAACACCGCAGTTACTGCAATGATCTTCACAACTCTAGAGTAACAAATGGGTCTTCTGGTTTGAGGGAGAAGGAGGAGGAAGAAAAAGGAAAAAGGAGGAGGAGGAGGAGAAGGAGGAGGGAGAGGGGGAGGAGGAGGAAGAGGAAGAACAAGAAGAAGTGGAAGGAACAACAACAACAACAACAAAGTTGAAGGTCTGAAACTACCTGATTTCAAGACCCTTTACAAAGCTATAGTCATCCAGATAGTGTGGTATTGGTATCAAGGTAAGCAAATAGATCAATGGAACAGAACAGAGAGTAGAAAAATAAACACGATGACAACTGGTTTTTGATAAAGGTGGAAAAAAAAGTAAAGTCTTTTCAATAAGTAGTGCTGGAACAATTAGATAGCTTTCTTTTTTTCAATGAACCTCATTCCATGTACAAAAGTTGAGTCAAAATGAAGCACAGACCTAAAATGTTAAACCTAAAGTTAGAAAATTCCTAGGAGAAAACTTCTGTTGCCTTGCATTAGCCCATGATTTCTTAGATAAGACACCAGAAGAACGATCCATACCCCAAAGATACAGATGTAGTGAGAGGAAGGGGCACATGAACCCCAATTTTCATAGCAGCAATGTCCACAATAGTCAAACTGTGGAAGGAGCCAAGATGTCCTTCAACAGACAAATGGATAAAGAAGATGTGGTCCATATATACAAGGGAATATTACTCAGCCTTTAGAAAGGATGAATACCTACCACTTCCATCGACATGGATGGAACTGGAGGGGATGATGCTGAATGAAGTAAGGAAGCAGAGAAAGACAATTATTTTATGGTTTCACTCATATGTGGAACATAACAGCATGGAGGACCACAGGGGAAAGGAGGGAAAATTGAATGGGAAAAAATCAGAGAGGGAGATGAACTATGAGAGACTTTGGACTCCAGGAAATAAACTGAGGATTACAGAAGGGAGGTGGGTGTGGAGAAGGGATAACCAGGTGACAGGCATTAAGGAGGGTACATGTTGGAATGAGCATTGGTGTTACACACAGCTAATGAAATCACTGAACACTACATCAAAAACTTATGATATAGGGGCGCCTGGGTGGCTCAGTGGGTTAAAGCCTCTGCCTTCGGCTCAGGTCATGATCCCAGGGTCCTGGGATCGAGCCCCGCATCGGGCTCTCTGCTTGGCAGGGAGCCTGCTTCCTTGTCTCTCTATGCCTGCTGCTCTGCCTACTTGTGATCTCTGTCTGTCAAATAAATAAATAAAAATCTTAAAAAAAAAAAGCTAGACCAAAAAAAAAGAAGAAGAAGTACACACTGAATGATCCCAATTATATAAAATTCTAGAATATGCAAATCAGATCAATGGTTCCCTGAGGACAGAAGGGGGACAGGGGTTAGCGGAAGAGCAGGAAGGAGGTATTACAAAGGGACACACTGGCCTCCTTGGTGTACTGAAATACACTAAGTACACTCTTACCTTAGGACATTTTCACCTGCTGTTCCCCTTCTGTGGAACATTCTTTCCCATTCACTCCCTTGCTTTTTATATATCTCTGCTGAAATATCACCTTATCAGAAAGAATTTCCCCAACCAGACAAAAAATATATATATTTATTTAATATTTATACTTATATTTTATATGTATTTATATATATTTTTATATATATATATCTCACAACATATTCACCCCCATCCCAACCACCCCATAGTCATATTCTCTCCCTTTTGCTCAGCTCTATTTTTCTTCTTTGCAATTAGCATATTAGATGTTAGATATCACTTAGCAATGACATGTCATATGCACATTTTCATCCGTGTCTATCTCCCCCCAAGAGACAGTTTGTGGGACTAGAGAGTTTATTTTGTTCACTGCTCTGTCTCCAGCACCTATAACTTTCTCTGCCATTCAGGAGGGGCTCAAAAATATATATATATATTTATTTTTGTGAAAAAATTTTTTGGTGTCCAAAAAAAAAAAAAACATTTTGAGTGAATGGACGACTACCTTCAAAGGCAGCTACTATTCTTATTATCTTTTTGTAGGTGGAAGTTAAGTTGCTTGTCAAAAGTCACAAAACCAATTATTGAGGGAGCTGGGCTTCAATATCACGTCACTGTGATCAGAGTCACAGTGACTCTGAAACCCAAGTTGCAAGCAATTATGTACATCGTCTCAGAGTCTGGGGGTGGGGGGCCACACTCAAAACAAAGAGATCACCATGAAACAATGCGGTGAGAACCTCGGACCATGAGAACACAAGTCAGTTTGCTCCTCCTGGGGGATCATCTGGCAACAATCATCCAAATCTGACACAAACAACCCGTCTTCAAGCAGTTCTTGCAAATCAAATAATCCAACACGAGGGAAAAAATATTACACATATAAGTATGTTTATCACGGAATTACTTATATTAAGAAAGAATTGGAAATGACAAAAAAGTCCCCCAAAAGGGAGTGACAGAGGAGATGCAGCAGTGATGTGGAGTCAGGAAGTTACAGAAGATCCAGCCCGATGTGATCAGTTTTTCTCAAAGGAGGTTTTGGGCTTGGGGGTGTGGAGTCGGGTCCAGTTAGAGGGGCCTTGAGTATGAGGCAGAAGAGCCACAGGGGTAGGAGGGGAGTGAAGCTAAGCAGGGAGAAGGGAAAGACTGCTGACGGCACAGCTGGAAAGGAAGCCCCTCAACTGTGGGGACAGTCAGCAGGGCCACGCAGGTGTTGCGGCAGCATTCTGATGCCAGGATGGCCAAGAAGTGGGGGTTCTACTGCTGGTCCACACAGGGCTGGAGTTGCGGCAAGCATGTGCAAGGAGACAGAAAGTGATGGTAGTGCGTGAGTCATGATCTCCCATGTGGTCCAGGCTGGGAAAGGAAGAAGAGAGCCCAGGAAAAGGCTGGCAGGAGAAAATGCAGACAAGAAGGCACCAGATGACTCCATAATGTGGTGGGAAGAATGTATGAGGGAGGTGCAGAAGGCCAGAGATTGGGATTTTAGCATCTAAGATTTCAAAAGTGAGGCAGTCTCAAGGGCCAACATCTAGGAATGTATCCTGTGAATAACCAAAGAGAAGTTTCTAGAATGGCAAAGGTCTAGAAATTGTGAGTGAAGAGTGCTCGTTGGTAATGTACATAAGCTCTGAAACCTCCAGGATCATGACTGGAGCGAATGAAGGCAAGAAGGTTAACCAAGTGCCAAGCTCCTAAGAACGCATGGACTTGAGGGTACATACTGCATGCTGGTCATCTTTCGTACATTGTTTCATTGTATCTTCATAATAATCAGGGATATAGATAAGAAGAGACAGATGGAATGGTTAGACTTGGAGAGTTCAAGGCCACTGTCAAAGTTTTGAGTTCATTTGGCTAGAAGGATGTCGAATAGAGAATACGGCATTATTGGTGAAGGGTCTGGCTTTGAATCTGTTGAGTTCAGGTGTTGGTGGAACATATACCTGATGTCCACAAGCATTTAGAGACGTGTGGTTCAGACTCAGCAAAAAGATTGGAGTTGAAGATATGGATTTCTACTTTAAACTGGCTGATAAATGGGACCAGGGTATATAGCCCGAGAATAGAATGTAACAGAATAGAATGGAAGAGAGGGGAATTTTGGCATGTGCTCACACTGGGACAGGGGGACCAAGAGGAGTGAGCAATTAAAGAGACATGGGCCACATATTGGGATAGAGTGTAAAAATGGCCACAAATTCTTTTTTTTTTTTAAAGATTTTATTTATTTATTTGACAGAGAGAAATCACAAGTAGATGGAGAGGCAGGCAGAGAGAGAGAGAGGGGAAGCAGGCTCCCTGCTGAGCAGAGAGCCCGACGTGGGACTCGATCCCAGGACCCTGAGATCATGACCTGAGCCGAAGGCAGCGGCTTAACCCACTGAGCCACCCAGGCGCCCCATGGCCACAAATTCTTTAGCTCTTCCCTTCAAAAGCTGAAATTTATTGCCCTCTCCTGAATGTGGGCTGACCCTTTGACTTTCTTTGACCAATACAATGTGGCAGAGTGATGTGCATGTCCCACTCTTAGGCCTCAAGAGATGTTGTAGCTTCTGCTTTCTCACTGGGAATCTTCTACCAGAATGTGAACAAACCTGGGCTAGCCTACGAGAAGATGAGAGAACATCTCTCTCCCTCTCTTTCTCCCTGGAGAGAGGCTCCAGATGTGCTAACCCTCAGAGCTGAAGCACCACATGTGTCAGCAAGTGCCACCAAGAAAAGCCATACCTGGGCCAGACCACAAAAACTGCCCCGCTGAGCCCAGCCCAGATTGCTGATCCACAGAATTTTCAGTTAGCCACAACAACTCATCTTTTAAGCCATTAAATTTAAGAGTGATTTGTTACATGGTAATAGATAACTGATACATAATTGGCCCTGAGAAGCAAAGGCAGAAACAGATGAAAAGAACAGGTAATATAATGCAGAGAGGTCAGCTTCTATCGGGACGTGAAAGACAGTGGTTTCTTGGGTTCAAAGATGTTGTAGGGCAGAAGCCAGAGAACAGGGTCAGAAAGTATTAATTGTCAACAGTGGGGCGGTTTGCTTCTAGGGGGTGAGGATGGGGGCAGCAGGATCACAGAATTTTACTTTTAATACCTGGGTACTATATACATGAGTTGCTTATATAATATTTTTAAGTTTATTGAGGACTGTACCATTCTTAAATAATTCAATTCTTAAAAATTTTTAAAAACTAAGTACTAACTGGAGAATGGAGGTGGGTGATACAGACCAATGCTTCCAGAGAAAAAGCCAAACCAGCCCTAGCCAAGTCATCTGGGAAGGATTAAGCAAATCTTGACTCCAGAGTTCCATGTCTGGAGATTCAGATTCAGTTAGTTTGGACACAGGCCAGGGAAGCGACTTTCTTCCCATGACTCCCCAGGAGCTGAGACTGTCAGGGTGAGAAGAAAAGCGTGCTGAGGACAGAACCCCAGGAAAGGTCTTGATTTAGGAATCTAAACAAGAGAACAAAGATTTTCAAACTAAGCCTATGCTCTCAGAGACTTTTACAGTATTTATGAAAAAAACAGCAATGGGTACCACTTATTACTATGTTACCTCATCTAATCTTTCTAATCCTTTCCATTTCCCAGAAAAAATTGAAGCCTAGAGAAGGAAAGTGACTTGCTCCAGGTGAGTTAGGTGGAGTCAGAATTTGAACCCAGGCTGTCTAATTCCAGAGTCTTGCTGGTTTTGTTTGTTTGTTTGTTTGTTTGTTTTTTTGTAGGGGAAACGTTTAGTTATTATATAGAATTATCTCAACTTGAAAGTTTACCTCCCATGTATGTATTAAGCCTTCAGCATATGCTACCACTGATTTCTGCTAGAATCTGGACTGTGAGCTTGTCCGGGGGAAGGAATTGTGTCTTTTTATCTCCAGGGCCCCACACATAGTTTGCCGTCAATACATACTGGTTGAATAAGCGAATGAATGTGTGGCTTGGGGTCTAAACACAAGGTTGGAGGGTTTGTTATTTTAAGTTTAATACTTGGATCATTTTAGAGTTCCCATCCATAGGAGAAACACTACTTTTCAAAAGGGCACTATCACTGGAATTAGGCGGAGGGCAGCAAGCAGATAGCTAGGATCCTGCAGTGCAGGGTTCAGGAGGAAACAGAATCAACCAGTTCAGACATTTCACCCCTAAGAAGGCGCTAAAAGCAAACAAAGGGGTGGACCAGCTGCATTCGTCTTGAGGAGGAAGGATGACAAGCTTGAGTAGGTTTACAGGCTGAGAGATCCACAGTAGAGGGAAAGACGAAAAAGCAAAAAAGATGGGACCAACTGGGAGAGAGTTAATAGGGTTCTAAGGAGACTGCACCTGGGGCAGGAGGGACACCTGTTCCTCTGAACCTCTGGAAAGACCTAAAAGATCGGCTGTCAGAGATGCAGCAATGTTTTCAGCAGAGTGAAGGGAAGGAGCGCACCAGAAGCAGGACTTGAGGGAGGGGAGAGCAGCCCAGTTCATGAAGTTTCTCTTCCAGCTCTCACCGTTTAGGGCCATGGATTGGAAAATTTAACTCCAGAGATCCTCATGGGGTTATGAACTTTGAAAACAACAGTAACAAAAACCTATCTACTATCATCATGGCTTCATTTTAAAAAACGAAGTGACATTTAACACACCAAAAATAGGCAGAAAGGACAAAAATCTCAGAATAAATCTCCGCTTGACGACCAACTCATTCCCTTGTCCTCATTTTTCTCATTTCACCTGGAAGGATGATTGCTCCCTGCAGGACGAGTGCGTGGGGAGCTCTGCGCCCAGCCGCCCACGCCGGCAGCCTCTCTGGGTCCCCGCGGGGCGGGCAGGGAGCCTGGCAACCCGGCGCGCGCCCCGACAGCCGGCCCCCGGCTGCCCTCCCGCTCCTCCGTGCAGGCGGCCGACAACCCGCAGGTCCCGGCGGCGAGCGGCGCCGCTCCCCGCACCGCGGGGGTCCCCCCTCGCCCCACTGCGCGGAGGGCCCGGCCGCCCCTCCACGCTCCCTCGAGCTGTTGCGGCGCTGGGGGCGGGCCTCCGCAGGGCAGCGGGACTGGGATGGGAATGGGGGGCAGCTCGCCCGTCCCGGCTTCGGATATCTGCGGCTCGGGGTTCCCACCACCGGACGCCCGGGGGTCTGCTCGCTGCCAGCGCCGCTTCTCTCGCCGGGGTGCGCGCCGGGGAGGGCGCCCACGCAGGGCCACGCGGAGCGCAATGGGGAGCCCACTCTGCAGGCGGCCGCCCTACCTGTCGTAGCTCCAGCGGCTGTAGGACAAGGTCCGGTGGCTGCTGACTCCCTCCATCGCCGCCTCCCAGCTCGGCTCCGGGATCCGCGGCGGCGGCAGCGGCTGCGCTGAGCTCTGCGCTCGCTCGCTGCGGGCCGGGCAGGGGCGCGGGCGGAGGACTGTACCATTCGCCCCCCCGGGGGGTGACCCCCCCTCGGCTCTGCCAATGGCGGGGACGCGCAGACTGCGGAGACCCGGGCCCGCGGGGCGCCCTCCCCCGCGCTCCGGTCCCGCGGGGGCGCGGCTGCTGCAGCCGGGAGGCTTATTTATTTATTTCCGATGTGTGCTCCGCGTCGCCATGGTAACCGGTCCATCTTCTCCGGCGTCACTAGGGCACCGCAGCTTTCAAACCTTCCCGGGATAGGGATTCCTAAGAGGCTGTCCCTTCTGCTCGCCGTACTCGGGCTCCCTCTGCAGAGACGCCTCCTCCTTCCTGGCGCGGAGTCCCATCCATTCACTACCTCCAATCTAACGCTTCAATTACCCGCTTCTTAGGAATGGGAAGAGTAGCCCCCCCCCCCGGAATTTTGAGGACTTCTGCCGCCTTCCAGCCCCTTTCCCCTTAGCACACAAGTCCTTTACCAGAGTCCCCCTCTCCTAAAAGTGTCGAGACACAACCCCCTCTTTACCCAAATGAAAACCCACTTCTCCTTCCCTATTCCCCCGGTTCCCTTGGCCCCGCTATTTAGCATATAGTGGCCCCCCTTGGGTTCGGAGGACCAAGCTCTGACAACACACCCATTTCTAGGCCGGCTCTGTGTATTTTCCTTGTGCTTTCACTTCATTACTACTAAAATTACTTTGGAAAAAATCCAGTTGTGTTGGCTCAACTAGTGGAGTGTTTTCTTCATCCATACTTGGAAGAGGACGGCCCACGGAAGGCCCTAGGGAGAGAGGCTTGCCCCTCCCTCTCCTCCCTTCCCCCACTGTGGGCTGCTGGCTGTGGGGATTTACAGGTATAATCTTCTTGCAGAGGTCGTGGAAGCCTAAGAAGGACCTTTCAGTGCAGCTGCTGGGGGAGGCTGAGACCAGGGGCAGGGTGGAGGGGCCAGAGTTCCCTGAAGGGGGAGCGCTGGGCAGTAGACTTGGGGCTACACTAATCCAAGGATCAGGGCCAACTCGGTGAAAACAGACTTGCTGTGAACCCTGCAGGTTACAGGCCTCCAAGTGGCAGCACACCTGTGGCATCCAGCCTACAAAAGTGCTTTTGTTTTTCACTAAGTTGACAACAATTAATGGAGAGATTTAATAGATTGGCCTTTTTGTCCTCTCTTGAAAACCAAGAAAATCTGGCAACTCTTGGACTGGCCTGCAGCATGGCAGGCATAGAGCCGAAAAGTGGCTGCTCTCCTTACAAGGAGCATGGGCTCTCCCGCCGGCCTCTGGCCCCTGCCAGCCAGCTGCTTGCACTTACAGAACCTGTCCTTGCAGCTTTGGAGTTTGCCACTCTGGGCAACAGTCATCTCTCCAACCCATGGTTTCCCATGGCCCTCAGAATTGGGCAAATGCATCATTAACCAGTATTTACCAAGGATCTGGTCTTCAGCAAAGTGCTGTAAATAGCAAGCAAACACTGTCCTTCCCTTGTGGGGTTTAGAGACTGACATGCATGGACTGACTCAAAAGGAGAATGCCTGTTTTTGAACCACATCTTGATGCTGAGAGTCTTGGCATATCTGTGACCTCAGGAGTGGTGGACTGGGACTCCAGAATTAAATTGTTACAAGTGTGTGAAGGCTTATTTCATTTTCTGGGTAATCTGGAGAATGTGTGGGGTTTGTGGGAACTTCCACAGTCACTGCAGAACCAAAACCCAAGCTGCTGACTTGCACATTATTAGACAAGTATCTGAGGGTGTTCTTTCTCTGAAGGATTGATGGAAGAGCAATAGAACCTAAGAGGGAGACACCCTCAACAAGAAAGGTCCTGCATCGCTCCACTCCAAGCCATGCTGGCTCAGAACGGGGAGCCACAGAGACCCCTGAGGCTGACACTGGGCACTGGCTGCCAGGACCCTGCAGCCTGCCTTGGTGAGGCCACGGGAGGCAGTAGGAAGAAACACTCCACATCATCATCAGAGAGCCAGGCAGTTGGCATAAGGCAGGAGGAGTATAGTTATAAGAGCCAACAATAGGAGCCAACTTATAGCTGTAAGAGTGGGTGTGCTGGACACCTAGACCCTCACCTCCAAATCCTGACACCCCTAAATGTACAGATAAGAAGCCCAAAGTCAGGTGTTTTGAGCCAGGGCTGAGAGCTGTGGAAAAGCTACATCCCAGACATTCTGGAATGATCCCTGGGGGAGCCCTGGGCTAGGCAGATGGAAGAGCCTATCAAAGCCCCAGAGAAAGGACCCTCGACCCCTACCAATGGCAGTAGCCATGTGTCAGCATTCTGTGGGAGGGAGACTGTGGCAGATTTAAAGCACGGTCGCTGAATCTTTGACGTTCCTCTCATTGAGAAGTAAGGTCTATGATACCTCACAGTGAATCTCTATGCTATGCAATTTCTGAGGTTAAGTAATAAATGGCCTTACAGTTTACTGAAGGAACCCCAACTACCCTGTGGTCACTGGGCTGTGAGGAAGGCTAACCCACAAGGGAAGGTCATATGTAGATGCTTCCACAGACAGTCCAAGCCGAGCCCAGCCTTCTTCACATCACCCAAGCACCGCACACCGAAGAAAGAAGCCTTTGGCAGATTACAACCCCTTGTTCTTCAAGTCATTTCCAGCTACTTGATTCTTCCCAGCGGAGGCGCCAAACATTATGGAAGAAAGACAAGTCAGCCGCGAGTACCAGACCTGACCCAGAAAATCCATGAGGACACAAAAACGGTTGTTGCTTCCCACCATAGATAACCAGACAGGCAGAATTCATCTCAGAGGAGCTGGTTCTTTTTCCCTGAACGCTGAATAATGGGTCTTTTGACTGTGAGAGGAATGGTCCCATTTAGTTTACACAGAAGAGCTGCAACAAGGAAACTCAAATGTTCTGCATAGGAAAGCAACAGGAAGATTGGAGTTGTCCTCTGGTGGCTAACTGATGGCTGGAAAGAAGAAGGCTGAGCAAGCAGAGATGGTGAAATGGCAGAGGACTAGAGTCTGAGAAGGCAAAGAGTTGAGAAACTCCTAGTCAGGGCTGAGCAAGGAACTTGAGGTATAGAGGTACCGTACAACTGCTACCATAATTTGGCTTTGTCCCACACGTGGGACAAAGGAGAGCAGGAGGAGGGCAGCAAGCCAAGCAGCTTGTTGGAAATGGAGAATTAAGTTAGGAGCAGGAATGCAAAGGAGACCCGGAGAACATGCCCTTCTGGAAATCCTTGGGCATATTAGGGAGGGCCTTCTAGACTACCCAAATAAAAGGAGCCGGGCTGTAGATAGTGGTCCTGGAACTAGGGTCCTGGCTACCCTAGAGCAAGGTGGGACCTCTCAGCCATACTGTCTAGCACGTCTCTTGGAGAACAAACAAGCAGTGGAGAAACCCAAGACTGGGGCTCAGGACCAAGAGTCACTATGGCAAAATGAAGAAGAGGGGCCTGGGAGTCTACGTCCCTGGTGAATAAACCGTGGAAGGAAAAATCCTTTGGTGTAGCCGAGGCGGAAAGCTCTAAAGGGAAACCACTCCTCATAGTACAACAAGTTCTGTACTCTCCAGAGTAAGACTCTGGAAAAAAGCACTGCTGGCCAGAACCATGCACACCCTACACTGTGCCCCCGAGGCCCACCTTTTCCCCACAGTTTCAATTCCCATTGCTACCAACCACATTTTGCCCTAAAAGGCAATGCTCCCCTTTAACGCTTGGGTCCTGGTAGACACAATCCCTATGTTCTTTTAGTGTACCTAGAACAGACTAGATCTGACAGATGGGCTTCATCCCCAGGTAAATGGCACTTTGAATGATGTCACTGATGTGATGGGCCATCCCCTCTCCCCCACCCGGAGTGTGGTTTCACCTTTACGGGCCCAAATGAACAACCACAATACAGTCTCATCCATTAGCCTCCACCTCCCTTCTTCTCCATCCCAAACACACAATGACAGGGGACAAGAACACCCTCTCAACCCTACTTTGAGTCTTTAAGGCTTTCTATATGTGAACAAAGGGGTGGAGACAGAGATCTAAGAAGCCCACACAAATTGACAGATAATCTTCCTTGACTCTGCTAAGGCAGGAACAGGCCTTTATTTATCCCCAGGTATGTGGGCCCACAGGTGCTAACTATGGCTCTCACTGGGTTGAGAGATGCTTGCTTTGGACTATTGGGAAACCTGAGAAGGGGCCAGGCAGGGCTGACAGCTGGTTGTAAATCAGTATCAGTGTTCAACCATTAAGTTCCAAAACCAACCAACCAACCAACCATCCCATCACCACCACCAAATGTTCTTAAAATTCATGGTAGAGATTTTAAAAGCAATTGCAGGAGTCAGACTGTATATGCGGTGAAAAGTTTGGTTAAGTATCAGGAGCTACCAGCTGTCCTAACTCTTGTTTCTGGGAACTGGCGGTCCATTAGTGCTAGAGGTTCCTCTTAGATAAGAACACTAGGTAGAGTCTGCGGAAAATTCCAGTAGGAGGTCTTTTAGGCTTGAGAGCTAAGCCATGCCTTCTACAGCATAGAATGACTCATGTCTGAAAAAGCAGCTCATGGTGCGCTGGGCCTAAGCAGAGATGTGAATATCTGATAATGGGATATCAAGACACTTTATGACTAGAAATGCCCATTGTAATCTGGGCCACCAGTCATAAACTGGATGATTTATGTGGACTAGTTCACCAGTCTTAAGCAGGCAGTTCATTGTATGATGACAACAGTACAAGTGGAACTGGGTCCAGGCAGGGCCAGAGAGCAACAAGTGAGCCACATGGAAAGGTGATTTAGACTCCATGCCACATAGCCCTGTTGCCCCACTTGCTCCCTTAGTTCATATTCACGCTTGTGGAGGTGTTCCCTACAACCACGGCCACAGGAGGAAAAAAATTTGAGCATGGAGTATGTTTGGGTTGACTTCAAACAGTGGTACAAAACAAAAATGAATTGTAGCCATACCACATACCCACTGAGGACAAGTGCGAAAGGCGAGTGGTGAGGGAAATCCTCCTAGGGGCAGTATACTTGTCCATTAACCTTGCATGTAGGGAGGCATGGCCGGAGGCAAGAATGTGCATGGACTTCTGGGCAGTGGAGAATAACTCCACTGGTTGGTCAGAGGCCCAGATGAAGCAAGACTGGAATAGTAGAGAAGGAAGCCTGGGGAAAAGGTGCATGGGTGGACGGATAGGAGAGGTGTCAGATTATGCAGACCTTTGAGTGTCACACATCAGTGCTCACCGGAAAGCTTCTGCTGCAGAGGAAGCGTCATAACGAGGTACACAGAATGACCTGTCTCCTGGTTTCTGTCTCAGCTAAGTGCACAGGCCCATGAATGGAGTGGGGGTGTGGCAGAGTTGGAGGCTCTGCATGGGCCCACCAAACACGTGCTCTCCCTCAGCAATGCTGATTTACCTACTGCGGCTGCTCAACCTGCCCTCGTGGAGGCGCGGCCCTCAGTATGGCGTCATTCCTTGAGCAGACTGCCCCAGCACTGGACGGCAAGCTGACTGCATCAGACTCTTTCCCACCCTGTAGAGGGCAGCAGTGTGTTTGTTCTTCCTGGAATTGAAATCTTTTTGGAATTCGGGTTTATCTGCCATGCTTGTAGTGTTTCTCCACGGGCTTACGGAGTATCTAATTATCAACCTGGAATTCTGTGTATGAAGTCTCAGCTGAAAGGGTGTATTTTATGGTAAAGGATGTGTGACAATGGTTTTGTCAAACAAGGGGTCTTACCATGTACTTCATTACTTGGAAACAAAGGGTAGAAGGTGGGAATGGCCTTTTAAATTAAAGGCTTAGCTAAGGAGCCAGTTTGGAGTGACATCCTGTGGAACAGGTCACTGGCCCCCAGCGTGTAGTATATGCACTAAACTATCAGGCCACATAGAGTGCTGTCCCCAGTACTTAGAATACACAGGGCCAAGTAACCAAGGGCTGAAAATAGGATTGGCTCCTTTCATTATCACTCTGGTGAGCTTACTTTACAGAAATTGTTTCCCATTTCTGTGACTGGCTCTGTTGGATTAGAGATCCTGGTTCTCCGGGGATGTCTTCCACTGGCTAACACAGGATTTTTCCACTTTGGGTTCCTCAAGGCAGTGGACCATCAGGTACAAAGAGTTTTATTATATGAAGGGAGCAATCATCCCTGACTGTCCAGAGGAGCTAAGGATGCTGCTGCATAATGGGATCAGGGGAGATTCGTCTGAAACGTGTGTGCTGGAGTGTCTCCTGATGCTTCCAGCCCTGGGGATGATGGTAACTAGGCAATCATGGCCAACAAAGCCTGGTAACAGCAAAGCAGACAAGGGCTCAGCCCTCCAGGAACAGCAGCCCAAACCAGCTTTGATGTTGGGGTTGTCAACTTGTCGCTTAGAAGTAGGTGCAGCAGGGGAACTGCAGTTCATTCCACTAACAGTAGAAAGTCCTTTTTAAAAAAAAGAGCTTGCGGCTGACCAGTGCCTTAAAGAGTCAGTGAGAAAGTGGGGCAGGAGGAGGTTTTAGTAATGCAGAGTGCACATTTGCAGACAATTTGGTGCCCTGTGCCATAGCACGGGGCCTCCTGACTTCCACACTCGGGCAGTTTCATGCACATTGCTCTCATGTCATGTCAAGTCCTCCTAACCAGCTAAGCAAGGACACTTTGCCCACCTGTGGATGGAGCCTACAAGTGGGAAGAAGTTAACCTCCTGAGAAATTCTTTGGCCAATGGGAGAACTGGTTAAATGTTCCAGTTTTCAAGTCCCCCTTTCAGAATTCGGAGGGCTATTTTACTCGGTTCATTAAAGGATTCTCAGTGGAATGGGAAAAACTAGTTTAAAACCTTGGATTGTATTGGTTTTCTTTCTACCCTTCCTCGTCTTCATTCACTTCTGTTTCTTGGATCGTATTATGGGTTGATTGTATCCCCCAAAAGATACACTGACATCCTAAGCCCTGGCACTTGTGAATATGACCTTAAACGGAAATAGGATCTCTCCAGATGTAGTAAAATTAAGATGAGGTCATTAGGGTGGGCCCTATCCAATATTACTGGTGTCCTTATAAGAAGGAAATGTGGACACAGACACCCAAAGAGGCCATATGATGACAGGCTGAGACAGAAGTGCTGCAGTTATAAGCCAAGGAACATCCAGGGCTACCAGCGTTTGGAAAAAGTAAGGAAGGATCCTCCTCTAGAGGCTTCAGAGGGGTCATGGCCCCATAAACACCTTGATTTCAGACTTCTGGCCTCTATAAATTGTAAGAGAATAAATTTCTTTTTTTTTTTTAAGAGAATAAATTTCTACTGTTTTAAGACATCAAGTTCATGGTACTTTTTCTAATACAGATCACCTTCCATATAAACTACCTTCTTTCTCCAAGTCCCTGTCACATATTCTGCTCTCAGGGGACCCAAATTAAGTATGTTCCCCCTCCAGCTGAATTTTTAGGTCTAAATTTGGGGTTTCCATCCCCAGCTAACCTTTACCTCAATGAATCTCTTGCCCCCTTAATCGGCTGAGCTGTCTTACCTGGGACCGTTTGGACATGATCCTGCCTTGCACCTTCTCCTTCTTCTTACCTCCAGAGTTTGTTGCAAGTCCCTCACTCACCTGCCAAACACTCTAGTACCATGTCAAAAGGTTATATTCTTTTATAGGGGTCCCGGGACTGTACAGCAGCTCTGGCACCACCTGTTCCCTGGGTAGAAAGTCCCAGAAACCTCAGTTTGGTCTTTAGGTCCTGGGTCAGGGTTTATCCTGAGAAATGGCAGCTCCAGGATTTTTGTATAAAAGGGCTTGTATCTTATAATCTGATCATAAATAGAGTGGGCCCTAGGAGTTTTACTTAAAACTGTGTTTCCAAACCATGTTTTGGAAACTAGTGTGTGTTTAGAGTGATTTTGGGGTGGGGACAAAGAAAAATAAGATACTTTGGTGCCATCACTCTGTGGGTCAAAGATGAACAAAGGTAGTTCTGGAGGTGAAGCATTGCTAGAAGCTGTGGTCACTCATTTTGCACCAACCTAACCCCTCCAAAGCAGTAAGTGCTTTTTCTGTACTAGGACCCTGGAAAACCTCCGAGCAAGGAATGTGAACTGGCAACCCATGGCCTTTAAGTGGTACAAGGCCGCCCTCTAGTGGCCATGATTCAGAAGGCCTCAGGCATAGAGCTGTGTGCTCCTTATTAGGACAGATAGGAAGGGGGACAGAGTGAGATGATTAAAAAAGTGATCACCATCAACATGGAACAGAAACATAAGCATGGGGCTGGCAACCCCAATGAGGCAGAAGATAAATCAGGACAGATCAGACAGATCATCCTAATCACAGCCTAGATCACCAAATGCAATTATTTTCTCTTCTGGGAGACACGCCAGGGTAGAGGGAGACAATTAGAATTTTGTTAGCCCTATAAAGACTTGCATAACCAAGCATGAGTGGATTCCTAAACATTGCATTGAGAAGAAATGCTGTTCCAGTGATTCGTCCCTATTTGAACACTTCTGGAAATGCTGACCATGGCTTTCATGTGGGAGAAATATTAATTTCTTCATCAGCTCTGCTAGAACCTGATACCATAGTAATAAGCTGTGCCAAGTAAACTTCCAGTAAGAATGGATCCCTTGATTCTTCTAGGAGGACTGAGTGAGGCTTGTTGGAGTCAGCTCTTGCTGTTAGTTATTCTGTGGGTGTTGGAAGGTAAAAATGGTCTCTCCATCCAGGATGAGCCAGGCAGAACCAAGCAAGATGCCAATCCCCCAATGAAGCCCTCATCTCATATACTCAGCCTCAGAAGAGCAGGAAGACTCAAGTTCACCTGTTCAACTATTCCTGGCCAGAGCAAGAATCCAGTAAGAGCCCACACCTGCTTCTTTCAAGGGTCCACAGATCACTGGGCCATATCCTTGCTAGAGATGCCTCTGTACCAGCCTCCCAGGACTTCTCTGGCCCACCTGGGACAGAGCCCCAAAGCAATCCTCTCTCTCAGGACTCCAGCAGAGCCCAGAGGCTTTCTTGCACCCAGCCAGCTCATAGGCTAGGGAGAGCAGATAGGTTGCGGTTGATAAAGGTAACCATATTCAGGTTTCCACATCCCTAGACTCTTCTGCTTTCCAAAGCTACTCTGAGTTTTCACAGGGACTCTGGTTTAGGCTGATGGAGGAGGAGAGGTTGGTGGCATTTGTGGAGCACAGAGGGCGGAGGAATCATATTTTCACTGGTCCTCTCTCAGCTTCCCACTCCCTTCCTCTACAGTAGAAAGAGGGCAAGCAGAAGCTGGAGATGTACTTTCATAATGGTCTCCTTCACATGCACTGTGTGGGCCTCCCAGGTGACAATGTGCTACACAGAGTAGAGGATGAAAATCATTCTAAAGAAACAGAAACTTAAGACATTTGTATCTGTACATAGCTGTTCACAGTGGAATGATGTATTTACACAAAGCTGGAAACAGCCTACACATTCAACACAAAAACTTGCTTAAATAAATTAGAGTTTTTCTATATAATAGAAATTTATGAAACTATTTAAAATAAGATTTTTAAAGATTTGATGACATGGATGATTATTTTATGTCAAAAAATTATTTTGCAAAATTCTGTTAAAATTGCAAAATACAAAGTTGACTCCAAGTTCAGAACTTATACTCTACCCCAGACGACTTTCTGGAGGATCTACAGGCGGGTGTCCAGCCTCCCCCCCCACCGCCCCCCCCGAAGGTAGGAGCTGGGCGAGAGAGATACTGTTTTGTGGCTGTTATTGCCACCTTATTTTACCTCTAGGCTGTTGTATCTTTGGAAGCACAACTCTCCATATACAGGCCATTGTAAAATTAAGAGTAATATTTTGATGTTCATCCCTCTTCCTTCAAAGCTCTTCCACCTTTTTTGTGCCAAGGCACGCACTTACGTCTCTTCCATTCTTGAACCTCAGGCAGATTTAAAGGTATTCTGTACTGTGTCTTCCCAAGACTTGTTTCTATCTCCTTTATAGCAATTATTGCATTTTCTCATGATTGTTTACTTTTGTGCATCTCCTCTGTAAGACTGAAACCCACAGAAGGCAGAGAGCATAGTTTATTTACCCCTAGATCCCCAGTGCCCAACCCTATGGCTGCTGCAGAGCAGGCATCATTAAATATTTGTAGAATAAATGAGTAAAACAAATAACCTAATGTCTGCTGTGCTCCCTCCCTCCAGGCCCTCTGCAAAGGATCCTGATGACTCCTGATGAATTATCATGTCCAGAGTGCCTTGTGGTAATTATCCTGCAGCCACCTGGTATTCCTTCATTCACAACACAGACATTTATTGAGAAGGTTATCATGTCTAGGTTGGCTCTAGGATCTAGGAATGTAACAATCAACAGGATAGACAATCTTGACCCTCATTGATCTTGTGCTCCTATAGAGAGTGTTAAAAACAGAACGGGTCCAAAATAGCCACTTATGCCAAGCCTACTTAGCATATGCTACTCACCAAACTGAGGCTCCATTACAGTTTCGGCCTCTCCCAGAAACAGACCAAGAATCACCTGGTCAGCACTAGTGAGGTATTCTGCCTCACAGACTCCTGCCATCCCAAAAAGGAAGGTGACCTTGCCACAACCAATCCATCAGTCTGCTAGCACCTTCCTTGTTCTCACTTCCTTCTACCTATAAAATCTTTCATTTTGTACAGCTCCTCAGAGCTCCCTTCTAGCTGCCAGATGGGATGCTATCTGGTTTCTGAATCATTGAATAAAGCCAATAAGATCTTTAAAATTTACTCGGTTGAATTTTTTTCCCTCTCCCACGCCTGAATTTTGTTTTCTAATTAGAGTAAATAGACAAGTCCAAATGGTGAGATAAATACTAAGATAGGAGGCTGTCACGCAATCATGGTGTAGGACCTTCCACGAGGAGGCAACACCTAGACTAAAGCCTACAGAAGAACAGTAGTAAGCCAGATAAGGGGGCATATGTTCTAGGTGGAGGGCAGAGCAAGTGCAAAAGAAGCTCAGTTTCTCAGGTATGGAGGCAGAGTCAGGCAAGATCACGATGAGACTTTACAGGCTGTGGTAAGAAATGTGGACTTTATCCTGGGCTGTGATGAGAATGGATTCAAGAGGGTGAACAGGAAAACTTTCGCTCTCCTCTCCATTTACTATTCCCATCAAACAATTCTGTGACCAGATGTGTAGCTAATTTTCCCACATCAAACAATTCACAGACATCAGCTGAGTGTCCTACAATTCAACTCAATTCTGACACTACAAACCTGGAGATTGTGTGAGAGTCGAAGGTAAGGGGCTCAGTCCCTCAAGAATGCCTTCCCCTACCCCCTTCAGATAACAGTCACAAGTCCAAGCTGTCCCCTGTGCTCTGACATACCAGCTATAAATTGGATCCCCCCTCCTTGGGTTTGATTAATTTGCTACGGCACCTTACAGAACTCAGGAAAAAAAGTTTACTTACCATCACTGATTTACTAAAGAATATTAAAGGATTTGAATCAATAGTCAGGTGAAGAGATCCATAGGGTGAGGTCTGGAAGGGTCTCAAGGACAGGAGCTTCTATTTCCTGAGTTTGGGGGTACAGTACCTTCCTCACATGCACGTTGTTTCTAGATGCATTCTTACTCATCAACCTACAGACTCTCCAAACTCTGTCCTTTGGGTTCTTATGGCAGCCTCCTTTCATAGGCATGACTGATTAAATCACGAGGGTGGAAAGGGAGGAGAGGTTCAGGGATTCATCCAAGGTTTCTGGTTTTGAAAAAGGAGTACCAGGTATGTCATCACCTGAGAAAGGAAATTCAGGAGGTGATTTGTGGGAGAGGAAAAGATAATCAGTACAATATGAGGCATGTTGAATTTAGGATGCTTTTGAGACCTCCAGATGAGATATCTGGTGTCCATTTAACTAGTCTGCAATCAGTTCTGAATATGGGCCAGCGCTAGAGCTGAAGACTGGCCATCTTTAACCAACTGGCAATAATCGCAAAGGATTCTAGGAGGGGAGGGGAGTGGGAGTTTGGGTGAGCCTGATGGTGGGTATTAAGGCACACATTGCATGGAGCACTGGGTGTGGTGCATAAACAATGAATTCTGAAACACTGAAAAGAAATTTAAAAAAAAAAAAAAGGATTCTAGGAAATCTTCCTGGCACAAGGTGTGGAGTAGACAGTGAAGAGGCCCAGGCTGGAAGTCTGGGGAATGAAACCTTAAGGGAGGCTCAGAGGAGGGAGTGGGAAATAAAGACAGAAGAAAAATTATTAAATTTCTTTACTACCTGCAGCCCATCAACAAGTCCTTGAAATAGGCAGCGTGACATTCCTCTAGGAACTTGGCTGCCTCAATGTTAATACTTTGCTAAGGGCAAAGGGCAAACACCCCCCCCCCCAGGATCCTGTAAGTCTATTTAACATTTAAAAATTCCTTTGGAAACTTCCTTTATCTCTACTCCCTTTCACCCTGCCCCCATGATACACGTTAGCAATCATCTTCCAAGCATATGGCCCACTGATATATATCTGAAGGGTCTCATGACTGAATTTTTATTGAACAGTAATAAATGACATTTTCCTAACCACAGCTAGCCTTCTCAGGATCCTGGAAACTTGTTTCCAAAATAATTGGGAGGCTTAGGCTCTAACCTCCTCCCAACTTGAAAGTATATACTGGGCCACTCCTCGTGACCCCAGTGCAGCTCTTTCTGCCCATGGGTCCTGTCCCTGTGCTTGAATAAAATCACTTTTTCGCACCAAGATATCAAAGATATCTCAAGAATTCTTTCTTGGCCATCGGCTTCCAACCCTAACATCTTTTCTACATCAGAAGGACCAGGCTAAAGCATAGAAAAGACTGGGTAAAGGGAATGGCAGAAAAGCAGAGGACTGTGGTGTCTTAGAACTTAGACAACACATACTGTCTGTCTCACCCAGATGCATTCTCAAGTTTTTAGCATATGCAAAACCACATACAAAGAGAATGTGTGAACACACATTCACAGTAAAAGCAAACTTGTGCACATGTTAGCACAGGCTGTTAAAAAAAAATACAGTACCATCCTTTTTCTGTCAACCTAGGCATGGAGTGCTCTTTCCTTATGAACAGCTCCTTAGCCAAGAGTCAGCAACGATGGAGCCACATGGTTGACACTGTCTCTGAGCCTTTGCCAGCTTTCTGTGCTTAGAATGCTGTTTTCTTCTCTCTCCTTTTTCAGTCTGTTCCCTCCAGCTTGGATTTTACTTCCTAACTGGAAGCCGTCCATGACATCCAATGCCTTGTGATTCCCAATGCAATCACCTCTTTACTTGTCTGTCCCCTCCAGAAGGTTCTAAGCAGGAACCAGGACCCCTTGCTTAGCATATTGTTGGCATTTGGTCAATATTACTTTACTCAAATGAATATATTCTTCAGCCTTTCCTCAAAAGCTTTGGTGCAGCCCCACAGTTTATCAAAGACATTGCAATTACTTAGCTGCATTTATGACTTCACCATTTGGTCTGCTAAGGAATACAAATCAACTGAGTAAATATGAAGATCTAATTGGCTTTGTTAAGCCATTCATGAGTTGGGAAGCATCCCATCTAGCAAGAAGAGATGCTCCCAGGAGTTGTACAAAATGGAAGGTCTTCATAGGAAAGATGGTAGGGCACGTTATGGGCAAAATAAAAAGACTGTTTCAGGTCAGGACATATCCTTTTGGAGGGGAGGAGAAAGAAATGGCAGGGTTTTTCATCATCCAAATTGCCTCACTGATGTTGGTCAGGAAATTTCAGATTTGACTATTAAAATAAGGTGACATTCCTGGGATAGGCTGCAACTAATTAAATCTTGCGGGGATGGGGGCAGGGCAAATGACTCCATTTTGGGCTTTTTGAACATGTTCCTGACTTACCCTTCTAATCCTTTTTCTGCACACATCTCTGTATTTCTAAACCTCTACCACTCTAGTAGCCAGGCTTTCCATATACTACCAACCCTTCAGTCACATTTGTCAGAAACCAGGATGCTAAACTCCCATGTCTCATCACCCAAGTTCAACCAGTCTCCCCACAAACCTGAGTCTGCCTTATAAAATCCTCTTCAAATGGAGTCTTGTTACCATTCCCACTGCCATGGTCATCTGGGCAATCACAGAGGCCCTGACTTGTCTTCCTGCTTCTGCTTTTTTCTTGTTCCATCCTTCCTCTACACTACCAGGTGATCTTCCTGAAATCTCTAATTATCTAGTGCCTTCTCACTTCTCAAGTAATACCCAATCTCCATAGTCTGACCGCCTTTATGGTCTACTTCCTGTACTAGCTCCCTTAGGTTCTGAACAGGTTAAGGTTTTTTTAAATGTGTTTCCTCTGCCCCATTTATCCTTTCCTAATTTCCTTGTTAAAAATAAAGGCTAGATCAGGTATCACATCCTGGGTAGAATCTTCCCAGGCTCACTGACAGAGCTGGTCAATCCTTGTAGTATGCTCCTTTTACGTTACATTTTCGCCCTATTAGTGATTTCATTGGGCCACTAAACTGTGAAGCAGAAGGCTACAAAGAAAAGAAAAAATCCAGACCCAAATTAAAAGCGTTTCGTTACTAATTGTGTTCCCTATCTTAAGTAATGTACTCATCTCTCTGAGCCCAGCTCCCTCTGTAAAGTGAACTGACCAAACAAGAGAGGTGCTCAGGAAGTGCTAGATCCAGCACTCCTTTTCTACTGTTCTGCAACTATTTACTTTTGCTTTCCCCACCGAGACGAGAACTCCTTAAGGCCAGTAAAACGGAGAGCACATTATTCACCTAGTGCTGCATGGTATTTGGCAAATACTAAAATCTTGACACTAAAAGAGTAAACAGTGCACACACAGCAAATGGCGTGCCAGGTTTACTACCCGCTATTAGTGTGATGAGACGGCTTCAGAGACTCATTGCCACTTGGCATCAATCTGCCCATTGAGTCAAGGGGTCCAGAACCAGAGTTCCTACAGGGTTAAGTCCAGGGGCTCAATATACTGGAGGATCCACACCTGTGGGATCGATCCATTCTGAGTCATTGTGTACTTCTAGGACCCAGATATCCAAGGGCTCAGGGTACTTCATTTAGGGTTAGGCCATCCAGTGAGGATTCCAAAGTCAAAATGCTCATGATCCCAGTGTAAATCAGGAAGACCTACAGGGCGGTAAAAAGGAAGGTGCAGGAATATGCCATCTATGCCTATGAAGCTAAAGTTCTCTATCAGAGCAACCATCAGAACAAAGCTTATTGACACTGGGTTAACGATTACTAAACAGCTTCGGAGGGGAAGAGGGAACGGAAATGGGAGGGGTGGTGGGCCTGTGGCTTAGTAGGGCTACTTGGTTGGCATGGTTTGTAGGATTGGAAGGACTAATTAGTTTGGGGTGGCTAAGGTCTGTGGAATGTTTGGGCATGATTTGGGGGACAAGATGGGTTAGTATTAGAAGGTTCTAGTGTAGGAAATGCTTAAAACTGGCTGGGGTGGGGGGTCGGTGGGTGGGGTCCTTTGGAAAGCTGTTTGAGTAGGGGTAGGGAAAGTTTGGCTAAGATTGTTGAAGAGCCCTGAACAGGAACTTTATGTAACAGGGTGGCGAATGGGCCAGCTTTGGAGCATTATCTTCGTTGGTATAGGCTTGTTCCAATTTTTGCTCAGACTGTGGAAGTCCCATCTTAGCCTTAACTTCCTAACCATTCCCAGTGGATTGCTGCTTCTCCTTCCAGTCATGGGATCCTCAGAACTGCTAGCAGCCACTGCTTCCCCACCCCACTCAGTACAGAAAAGGATAGTGTGCAGCAGCCACCAGGCAGGGCAGGTGGCAAAGAACCCTGTATCGTGTGCTCAACCAAGGCATGCCAGGCGGTGGTTTCTCATGTATTCTGCCTCATTCGCAGTCCTCTTATGGTCCTAATTCACACTACCTGCATTTCTCACTTGGCCCACTCTACCTACCTTTCAGATGACCCATGGCATAACCCTAAAAGTTACTCCTGTCTCCTTCAGAAACTTTGTAGAGGTCTCCCTGAGCTATTCTGGTTCTGGCAAGCCTGCATCAACCAGTCTCTTGCTAGCCGTCTTCTACACCATGTCTCTTCACTTGTCCAGGCCACGGTCGACCTCTGCTCCACTCAGTCTATTCTCACTCCTGGGAACGCCTCCTTGCCATCTTTCTACCTCCATTCCTGGGGTCTAGGTTTACCTCCTCAGTGAAAATCTTCCCCAGTGACTCTTCTGGGCTTCTGTTAAGTTTATAATCTCAATTCCAGAAGAAATACTTTCAGCTGTCCCCAGCTTAAAGATAGCACACTTCTTGAGAGATGGTTATTTCTTTTGTCCCGTCCTATGCTTCTCAAGAGGGTCAAAGGTGCCAGGCTCTGAGCAGCCTCTAAGGGAAGAGGAATGGTTAGATTTTGCATTTTAACTCTGTAACAATGCGCTGTCCTCGGAGGCTTTTTTTTTATTGAACATTTTAAGATAGCTTCCTGCTTACAGCTGCAGAGCAACTCTCCACATCCATGTTTTAGCTGTGTCTCCTGCAAACAAAGTATGCCTGGGGTTTGTTTTGCTTTAAAATTCAATCTTTTTTTCCCTCATTACTTTAATCCTTTTTACATTTCCTGTTACTGCATCTCGACTTATTTTTACCATCTTTATTAATTTACTTTACCCACTTTTTTCATGCTTTCTCATTTCTCAACTTTAAAAAAATTTCTTTCCATTTTCTTATTCCATTATTTCCTATCACTTTCATTTGGAGGTTATATATGTTTCCAGGCATCAACCATGGCATTTTAGCAAGCATATTAAAAAAACTCAGTTGGCATTAAACCACCCATCCAAAAAATAGAACACAAACACCTGAATTCTGATCAACCCTTTTCCCATTATGCATGTTATTTTTAACCTCACAATCTGGCACAACTTTTGTCATCTCATGTATTTATGTTTGCCTACACGTAAAAAAGCATCAGGACGCCTGGGTGGCTCAGTGGGTTAGGCCGCTGCCTTTGGCTCAGATCATGATCCCAGGATCCTGGGATCGAGTCCCACATGGGTCTCCTTGCTCGGTGGGGGGCCTGTTTCTCCCTCTGCCTGCCCTGCCTGCCGCTCCCCCTGTTTGTGCTCTCTCTCTGACAAATAAATAAATAAAATCTTAAAAAAAAAAAAGTATCAATACTATACCTATCTTACAACCCCAAGAACTTGTATTTCCTAAGGTTACCTATCAGAATCAGAACTGGGATCCAGGATGGGTTCCTAAGTTTCTTACTACTTTTGAACTGTTCTCAGTTTTAGACATAATACCTACCACTTCCCATATGCTTTCTGTCATCAGGCACTATGTTTGCATGTTAACCTGATATTTACTACTTCATCAAAATCACACAATATTCTAATGGGCTATGTCTAATTACAATCTGCATCTTACGACCCTCAGACTTTGTCTTTCCTAAGGTTATAGATCTCAGAACCAGAATCAGGACCAGGCCTTTTTGATACCCACTTGCCTTCACTCGCCTTTTCACTTCAATATGTAACCAACCTTCAGTTGCTGAATAATGACCCATTTCTTTCTCAACCGAAGACATCTAGCAGTGCCCAGGTACACCACTCTAGGAAATCAGATGAAAGGGCTGTCGGATGTCACCGCTATCCCACAAAATCCCTGGGAAATGTCATCTAGTCTTTGCTTAGATTCTGCCATTGGCACATCTCAACATAACCGAAAGAATCATCTTAAGTTACATATTACCCAAGAAATTTGGGGTTTTGGGGAAATCTCCTTAATCTATAAATACTAAATTTGCCTCCCCAAATCATACTGGCAAATAGCTCTTGAAATAACTATTCAAGTAGTTTACAACTCTGACCACACTCACTGCTCTTTCAGTTCAGATTAAGTATCCAATTCTCTTAATTATTTTCCCTCCATGAATTCTCATTTTTACTTCCTGTGGAAACCACATGACCCATTGAGAAATGGTTCAGAGTACTGTCAGTGAATACCTTTCCAGACTGAAAGCCAAAAGAAAAATTTGGGGAAGTGCAGTTAATCCTCAGAAGACTGTCTTTCTATCAGCATAGACTCGTGGATCCCAGGACTAAGATTTGTACCCACTCCCTTCTTTCCTCTCCACTCACTCACTAGCACATGTTCTAGGTACTCCTAACTGTGCACAGGGCAACACTTCGTACTGTTATTTGCTTAAGATGCTATGGAAGAGAAGTGATAAAAAGCTATTTTCTGGAGGCCGAGTTTGCTCTAATCAGAGGCAAAAGGTGGGAATAAAGTACCTTTATAAAACCAGTGTGCAAAGAAGGCTATCTGGTCTGCAGTCAGGTGAAGATAAAGTGACTTGAGCTTGGGCTATGGGTGCAACCATTGATGGAGAGTCATAAACACACAACCAACTTCTACCCAGAGTATTCACTTCCTGGTTTCTGCGTGAGCTCTAGGACAGGTTTCCCCCCACCCCTGCCCAGCAGTAAATTCATGTAAGATGGATTCATTTACAAAAGGTAGGCTACATTTATTTAGAGTCACAAGCACTTGACTGACTTGGTGTGACTCAAACCACAAGAAAACCATTCTACTTCACTCCACTCTGAGTCCTAGGGTGGCCCAGACTGGCAGAAGTGCTGCGTGGGGCCCATTCACAGGTTTACAAGTTTCTCATTGAGGGCAATCTGTGACTGTGTGAGATTGGCCAGGTAGGTCACCATCAGCAGGTCCTGAAAGAGGAAGAAGCCACAATGAGTGAGGGGTTGGGTGGAAAGGGAGAATAAAGTCTGGCGTTGGCCAGCTCCATGGTGGACACTGGTTATGAGGACAGTCCTGGATAATGACAGCTCAGGAAGAGACTGGGCAAGAGTTGAAGGTAGAAGATAAGAAGGAAATGTTTGAGAATACTTTTCATCTCTACCGATACACTAATAAACTTGGGGTGCTTTAACCAAGATCTATGGGTAGAATATGGAGGGAGGAATATCTGTGAACTCAGATGGGGAAAATGAGAAATTGCATTTTCATTAACCTCTGGATTTAGCATTTTTTTCAATTATGAATCTAGGTAACAAGTCACAGTAGTATCAGCAGTTCCTGAGATAATGCAATCAAGGAAGAGAAGGTGGGGGGGGATCTCCAAGCACATGTACTATCTCTTCCTTTCTCCCAATCTGCACTGCAAGGGCCAAAGGCAAAGCCCCTCCTCCTCTGTTCCCCTCCAGGTCATCTCCCCCAATTCCCTTCACATCCATGCATGAGCTGCGGTGGGGGAAGACACAAGCTACCAGAAGCCTAGGGATAGCACTCACATTGATGTTGCTGTTGAGCATGGTCTCAAAGTCATCAGGAACTATCTTGGGTACTTGGTTAACCAGACTCATCAAGAAGCGGCCCACGGTATTGTCAGCTGACACCTTTCCGGACTGAGCACCAAACAAAGATTCAATGAGGCACAGTTAATTCTACCACCAAGGACTGCCACTTGTCAGCACACCTCTCGGTGACCTCGGAGTGGAGATCTATGCCCGCCTTTCTTTCCTTCCCCTTCCTCACCAGCACATCCTCTGCATACTGCAACACTGTGCTCAGGGCATCCTGGATGCGAGCTGATGCCCCTCCTACTTGCTGCAAGTCGCTTGAGAGTCCAATCACCCGATTGGGGCTAAAGCAGGTCTTCATGATAAGGTCAACTGTGGGAGTGGGATGGGGAATAGAAGAGGCACAGAGATTTCAGTCATTCCACCAGCAAAGAGATGATCTCTAATCATTCTGTGAACTCTCCCACCTCCTACTGGACACAGCCAACTTCTCTAAACTCCCCTGCTCTGACCTTAGTAACTTTTCTTCCTACAGTTAGAGCTCAACTTCTGTATGCAGTATGCTAATCACTGGGTTTGCTCTTACATGCACGTCATGTAAGAGCATGTCATGTAATGCTCTTATATGAATGGTCACATAGCCTCTGGTACTGATCATTTCCCACCTCTAATAATTCCACAAATAATTCCTGGAAGCCCATTTATAAAGGAGAATGACTGTGACTTTAATCACAAATCTCAGATCAATGGTTCCTCTTCAACCCAAAGCCCTCCACCTGTTAGAGAGCGGCAAACCCCTCCCCTGAAAAATGCCAGACCTTAAAAGAAGGTATCAGAAGGTTACTCACCTCCAATGCGTTCGGTGTCATAATATGCATATTTCACTGTGAGAGGTGTGAACATCACCCCCATGGTTCTCCCAGGGACACCCATTAAAGTGCTGGGGAAAGAGAAGTCAAGGTAAACAAATGGACTTGGGAGAGAGCTTTCTACTCTAGGCTGGGAAAGCAGTTATACCAAGAGTATGGGTTCCCAGTTCTGAGATAAGAAGGCTAGAACCATCTAAACCTGAGATCTCGTGGGAGCAAGTCACTTTTTTCCCTCTAGCCCATTCCATATATAAACCTTGGCCTGGGAGAGGGCACTCAGCGTTCAGACGTGACCCGTCCCTTCAGAGGACTGCTTCACTCACTGTACACCTCAGTGATGAAACAAGACATTGGATTTCCCTGTGGAGCTGGCTGCCCAGATATCCACCCCCACAGAAATATGAGACTGAGTCCTTTATCAGCACGGAAAAAAGCCAATGAACTCCAGCCCACCAAGACTAGATTGGGTGCTCTAAGTCATCTCACTAAAGGTGACTGCTTTCACCACGTCAACAACATTATTTTCAACTGGACTATGAAGAGTCTGAAATATCTGAAAAGGCTATGAAATCAGGCAATGACTAAAGCTTACTGGTACACCAACTTGCCCATAAGCACTTGGCATCCACCATCATTGTCTCTCCACGTCGTGGCTAACTGTTACATCACGATACACACAGAGCACAAAGCCAAACTCAGTAAGAGAGGCACTAACAACTGCCTTCACTCTAACCTGAAAAGATAATCCTTCCAACTCCTCCAGCAGCCCCTTCTTGAGCATGCCAAGGGAGCCTTTCCCAATCTCCCCCATCAATGGGCATTTTAACCACCTGCAAGCTCAGTGTGTCAAAACTATAATGTTATTGTCATAAAAACTGTACTCAACCCTGGTAATAGATGTATTCAAAAAAGCTCAGTCATCTTTTAACCCAACTACTCCAAGTCCTGTGTTCAGTTCTCAGGCTAATGGCAAACTAAAGGTGGACTCAGAGAAACAGAACGTGGTGAAGGATCGTGACCAAAATACTACGTGAGGATCAGCTATAGGAATCGCGAAGAGTTCGTTTACAGAAAAGATGACATGAAAAACATGACAGTGTGTGTAACTACCTAAAGGGCTGTCATTTGAAATTGGTTAAGAAATTGGATACCACAACTGGTATCAGTGAGTGGATATTTCAGGGACAGATTTTGTTGCAGAGTAAAGCCGCTCTAATGATAACTGCGAGAGTGAGAAATGGGCTTCCTTAGGAGGCAATGAGCTATACACTGAAAGATGAAACCTGCTTTGGGTGGAAGTGGGTGTCCTCCAGGCATGGTATCAAGTAGATAAGCCTTTTACGCCCTTCTGTCCCAAAACACTGGTCACCTGACATAGGCCTTGATGCTCATGCGGCCATTCTGGAGGCTCGTGTCCACAGTGAGGTGAATGGGGTTGGGGGCTTCCCGGCTGTAGTACTCATGGATCAGCACAGAGTGCTCTGTGATGTCATGGCCTGTAGCGTACCTGGAAAATGGAACACAGTGTGGATACATGTCTACATGAGACATTAAGACCAAACATGATAGTGACATGGGTGTCTCTGGGTACCTGACACTTCTATGGTAATGTTACTGCCAGTGACACCCCAAATGTAAAAATAATAGATAAACCGGAAACTAGATCAAGTCAGATGCAAAGCTGACTCTCAGAGTTCTTGCAACATTTTAAGTCACCAGCAAGGCAAAAATACTTGCTCAGTAAAAGCTACATTTCAAAGTAAATATTCCCGGCCTCATGAGATCAGAACTGCCAGCAAAACACACTAAATTCGTAGATCCTTGAGGTAATACACTTCCAACATTCTGTCTCCAAAAGAGTATAATGCTTAGTCTGGTGGCAAAAAACCATAGCAATCACCGAAACTTTCCATTCCCCCCACTTCAACTTACCAGCCCAGGATAAGCTCATTTGGAGAGACTTTCTTGTGTAATTCATACATGTTCTTAGCAAATTCCATGTCAACAGCCACCTAAGAAGGCAGGCAGAAAAGGAAGCTAAGAAGCTAGAAGTTCATAGAAAAAAGTGGAAGAGAAGGACAAGGGGCCACCCCCCAGCAGACAGAAGAGGCCCAGCAAGTATGTGAACATAAAAAACAGCTCTTTGAACTGCCGGGCTTCCAGTGACAAGCTCAACATACTTAAGGAGAGCCTAGTGAACAGGCAACTACAGATCACACAATGGCAGCTCAAGCTCCCACTCACCTCATCTTCTGACTCGTTGTGCGGCACTGAAAAGCAGTTAGTCACCTCCACTGAATGCTTGTCAACGGTTCCTGTGAGAGAGAATTGTCCATGTTTTATAAAACCCTAGAGCTCTCAACAGCCTCTGACCACTTTCCAAATGTTTTCAGAGGCTTCCTCAAAGTCAATGAATGAAAAATTGAACTCATAAGCTCCAAGTTTGGGCATGTGCATCAATGGAACCAGGATTCTCCAGAGAACTGAAGCTCTGAGTGATCTTTTTCCTTTAACCACCAATGAACGGGTCTATTCTTCTTCCTTCACAAGCTCTTCTGCTATCTGTTCTTTCCTGCTACCAGTGCTGTGCCAGATTGTCACTCTGCGATCTTCACTTTTCAGCCACTAGATTTTCTCTTATAATTCAATCTGCAAAACTACTTGGAAAATTCTGACAATGTCTACAAAAGCCACCCATACAGAAGCCTAGCTTCAGAGTACAATTTCAGGGAATTTCACCTGTACCTCCCTTCAGCCATCTAGTTCCATGGTCATAACCTTAACCCCATCATCATCCAGAAACCTTCTACCTGTGAATCTTAAACATTAGCATCAGTCTTTTACCACAAGCTCCCATTCTAGTTCTGATACTCTTAACGTCTACTACGTTTGTTTCTTGACCTAAAACTGCTAGTCCCTCCGGTTCTCTATCTTTCTCTAACCTACTGGCACAACCCATACAAGGCTTCAAGCACTTCCCCCTCTGCCACAGACCATAGTGCTTCCCAGCATTGAGGCCGGGGTCTTGCCAGGGGCCGCAACTATCTGTTTTATTCCACTTCGCTATGGTTTCTGTTCCTGTAGCTGAAAGTCTCCAAACCCAGTGGATAAATATGTTCTATTTTATTTGACTTTTCATCAGCATTCAATAAACTTAACCATTTCAAACTTCTGAAGCAGTTTTAAATCTTCTATAGTTCCATGCCACTAACCTTCATCTTGAATTCAAGGTTAGACAAGTTTTTCCAACTCTAAATTCTAAATACCTAACAATTTTATGGTACTTAAGAGGTTCCAGTGACTTCATTTAACTAAATTAAGTATGTTTCACGAGAAAATTTTAAGCTCCCAGTGAGCAGTCTATGTTTCATTCTTCAGTAAGTACCGTCTTTATAACACCTAGCACTGGACCACGATCCCAGTCTAGAAGAAGGATCTAAAGATCTAGGTTACGGTTGGTCTAACTAGGGTCACTACAGTATCTGAGGCACTTAGTGGTCTCCCCAGGTGAAAAACTGTTTCTTTAGTTAAACACCTCCAGTGAGTTTGGAACATTTGGCAGTGCAGCTAAAAGAGTAAATTAGTATTTCTCAAGTGCCAAGTTAGTGTTGCAAAAATCATTTACAACAGAAGCTCAAAGCAGGACACAGTTACAGAATGCTATTACACTTTGGGAGGTTAAGAATGGAGGTGAGGGTAGTAGTGTAAGATGAAGAACTGACACTTAACACTTTTCCTGGGATCCTGGAAAATGAGTGGAACTTAAATGACGGAGAGCAGGGAAGCCACTTGGGGCAAACAGAATACAAAGGCTTGGTTTGAGGAAAATCTTGACAATGTTTGGAAGATAATGGATCAACTTCTGAAGTTTCTGTAAATTGCTAAACCTTCAAAGACAGAGAGTGGAAGAGAGTGAGTGTGTGTGTGTATATGTGCATGCGCGCATGCTGGTGGGGGGGTGTATACAGCCCTGATGTGGTAGACAGCAACCAACAGCCATTCTGTACCTCATGTGTGCCGGCAGTTAGATGCTTACGATAATAACGTAGTTCTTGCAAAGACTAAGTCTAAGTAGCCCCTGAAAGAACTATATTTTAGGTAATTCGTCCCAAGGCACATGGTTGATACCTTGTGAATCTACTTACAAATCTTGTCCTCTTTGCAACACACCACTTGTCTTCTATGGTGGAAGGACAATTACATATTTAAGAATAAGAAAAATGAGGAATAAGGCTAGAGTGGATTCACAATTAGTGACAAAGATGGGGTGAAAATGACTGAAAGGATCAGCAGTCCCCAGAGAAAGAGGCACGTAATCCTTTTTTACTGCTTCTCAGTTTCACAAATTAACATTTTCACGAGACAACAGAAGACCAGGATTAAATGTTTAGGAAAGCAAAATATTACTGAAATCCTAAATGAGTTTCTGCCAAACTGGTTCACTTGTTCAAAGGAATCTTTTTAAAGATGTCATTACTCCTTTGCCAGGTGGTTAAAAGCGTCTTTGTAAACACCTGGAATATAAAAACATTTAGTCCGTAAAAGTGTGTATGTGTGTGGGTGTGGGGGGGGGTTGGTGGGGCGAGGTCACTGGGTTTAGGGAGTCAAACGTTTTTGACTTCTTAGCATCCGAACTCATTTTTGGCGGTTTGGGACTAATCACGCTTGACCTGGAATAATACTGGGAAGATTAAAAATAAAATGTAAATCATTCGGCACATAGTATTTATTCAATAACTCCGTACTGCTTAGGTATTTTATGTCGACCAAAGTGACAGCAGTCTGGCAGGAAAGTAAAAATCCCTTAAGGAGATAAATCGCGGCAGGAAGGTGGAATGGAGAAACAGGTAAGAGGTCAATGCGGGTGGGACGAGCAGTGAACAAGATAAAAGGGAGCTGGGAGGCGAAGGAGAATGTCAATTCGGTCTGGCTACTTACCCAGCAGGGTCCCGATAACTCGGGCAGCGCCCTCGTTGCGTCGCTCGTAGCTGTCCACGATGGAGGCCAAAATGACCGGATGCAGCCGGACCACACGGCCGCCGGGGAAGGGACCTGGGAGGGCAGGACCCGGCAGCGACTGCGCCGGAGTCTGCGCTGGGGCCGGCGTTGAGGCCGGGGTCTGGCCCGGAGCCGCAGTCGTGGCCGGTGCAGTCGCCGAGTCTGAGGAGGAGGCTGGAGCCGGCGCTGGAGCTGGGACCGGCGCTGGAGCCGGAGCGGGCGCTGGCGCTGAGGCTGGGGTTGGGGCCGGGGCTGGGACCGAAGCTGGGGCCGCGGTCGCGGCCGGGGCGGGGGCTGGAGCTGGAGTGGCGGCAGGAGCACTCGCCGGTGTAGCCGGTGTGGCCATCTTGTCGAGCGAGAAGGAGGCAGGAGCGGAAGGGAGGGAGTTGAAGAGTATTAGGAGCACGATAGGCTGACTATGCACCACGTGAGCTAGATCTTTGCGCCTACTGGTTACGGATGATGCTTCTCCTGGAGCCACACTTTCCTGCTGTGAGTTTGTGCTCTTTGATTTCTGTCCGATGAGCATTCAGTGGGAATCGAGCTAAGTAGTTCCGAACAAACTTGGGAAGGCGCGGTCAGAAGAGGAACATGTTCGTCTGCTCAGCTGCCGCCAGATGGACCCAGAGGGCGGAGAATGGGTCGCAATTCCTGTTTTCTGACTTCAAAGGAATAGGGAATGTTAAAGGGCGTTTTAGACAGCACATGAGATGTCAGTGCGGTGACTTACTCACCAGTTTGAATATCTGCCAGACGCTGTTTTAGGCGCTTGGAATATACATCGTTGAACAAAACGAGGATCGTTGCCCTCGAAGAATTGACGATCTAGTGGAGAGAGACAAACACATTATTATATAGTATGTTAGAAGGCGATGAGAGCTATGAAAAAGGAAAAAATAGCGGGGAATAAGGGGGACTCGGGAGTTAGGATAGGTAACAATCAGAACGTGAGATTTGAGTGGATTTAAGGAGGGGAGGAAGGTGGCTAATTGGTGGGGGAGGCTTCAGGTAGAGGGATCAGCTAGTGCAAAGGCTTTAAGGCAGGAAGGAGCAGACCTGGAGTGTGTGAGGAGGCTGTTTGGTGTCTAGAGTGTTAAGATCATGGCAGGGAAGAGCAGGAGGTGGATCTTTGAATCAGGGTTGTGGAGCACATGATTAAGGAGGTCCTAAACCATGGTAAGGACATTGACTTTTAGTCTGAGGGAGGTGGGGAGCTATTGCAGGGTTTGGAGCAGGGCAAAGTCATGATCTGTCTGAGTTTTAAATAAAGGATCACTCTGCTTTGAGAAGAACAGAATGGGCTGGGGTGGGGTGGTTGCTGAGGAAAGAAAGGGAGCGAGAAAGAGCAGGGAGACTTGTTAGGAGATGAGCAGGTAACCAAGGGAGCGGGGATGGTGGAAGGGACCAGGCCAGTAGCAGTGGAGCTGGTGAGAAGTGGGTAGAATAGGGATACCCTTAGAGACAACAGCATTTTCTAAGCAATTGTATGTGAGGTGTGAAATAGAAGAGTCAACTCTGACTCTCTGTGTGTGTGTGTGTATGCTGAACTAGAGTGAAGAGGTTATCAATTGTGATAGTGAAAGCTACAAGTGGAGCAGTTTTTTGGGAAAAGATCCTAAGTTCAATTTTGGAGATGTAACTCTTGAGATGTTTATTAAAAATCCACGCAGAATTGTAGAGTGGTTTGGTGGAGATGCTAGTCTGTACTTTGGGAAAGGTTTCAATGAGCAACCCTCTGTAAAGCTCTTAGCCTGTGCCTGATATACCACAGTTATTATTATTTTTTTTCATTGTTTTGTAAAAAAGTTTACTAGGCGAATTCACACAAAGCCACTCCAGCACATCATTCTATTGTGGAAACTGAGAGCCAATGGGAGATATGAACCTAAAACATAAATTAGGAGATATATCTATATAATAAAGATATATATATATGTATATATATATGCATATATATATGCCAGTCACAGCCTCTTATTTTATCTGCTATCCATATGGGTTGGAGAAATGATCATAGAATGACATGGATCTCAGGCACCCTGCAGGGAATTCTGCCCCCCCCCGCCCCCCGCATTCTCAAAGACAGGGATTGACTCTCCCAAATTCACATCTTGACAAGTACCACAGTTATTATTATTAAGTGGTATGTATTATCACTGGTGTGTAATGGAAGGAGCTTTGATTCTAACATACTACATAACTTTGGGCAACATATAATTTTCTTCTGAATCTCCGTTTCCTTCATGGTACAGTGGGAATGATAATATCTTCTTCTGAGGAAACCAATCAACTCCCTTAATTAGGTCAAGTCCTGGCATCCAGTTGGCAAGGTGGGTGGGTGAGGTTGAACTTCTTAGCCCCAACTCTCATGTCCAAGAGCTGCTTTCTCTTTGGAGCTATCTTCCATAATTATAATTCACACGATCCAGCTCCCCGTCAATGTTCTGGGTAGAAATACGTTCTTTCTTTTAATTCCCCCCAAACGCAGTTGAAGAGCCTATCAGGGCAGGATTGAAAAGGGACTTGGATTTGATAATCTGGCTCTTTACCAAACCTAGCAGAGCAGTGTCCGTGGAACTGAGGGTGCGGTGGGCATGGAAATCAGAATTCAGGCGTGAGAATGGTCAGTTTGAGCTGATGGCAGTGAGTGCCGGCTACTATTTCAAGAGAGTTGGTGGGAAGGAGAGGAGACATTTAAGGCAGCAGCAGGGAGAACAGTGGGACTGAGAAGGGGACAACTTAGGCTGGAAAAGTTTTAAGGATATTTTATACCAAGGGAAAGGATCTAGAGGAAAGAGAAAGATTAAATATACATGTGAGAAGGAGAACCATCTAATGAAACAAGCAGTAGGGTAGGAGGGTCTGAATGGAGAAGGTAGATGAAAGGCGTGGTCTTGCACACCACGAGGGACATGCTAGAGAGGCTGCCCTAGGCTGTGGCCTCCCATATGGGTGCCTAGTGGGAGTCTGCCTTAGCAAGGGCTGGTCCTTTGAGATCATTTTGTGGGAAGAAAGCCAGAGGAGAGAATCATCTCTGATGAAAAGGTGTTGCTGCCCCATCTGATCATACACACCCTAGGGGCCTCCTATCCACATATTTGAGTTGGGTGTGGACACTTCACCACCAAGAACTTGCCTTTACATCAATGGCCTAAAGACCTTTCTCTCTGGGACAAAAAGAGAAAGAGGTGGATGAAGAATCAGAGACACTATGAGTTGGAGAATGAAGGGCAGTTGCAGGACTTCCTGTTAAGTGGTGTTTTTCTCAGAAAAGTAGAACCAAGTTGATCTGTTAAGAATGACGGTGCAAGGGATGCCTGTGTGGCTCAGTTGGTTAAGCGGCTGCCTTCAGTTCAGGTCATGATCCCAGCGTTCTGGGATCCAGTGTCACATCGGGCTCCTTGCTCGGCAGGGAGCCTGCTTCTCTCTCTGTCTCTGCCTGTCACTCTGTCTGCCTGTGCTCACTCTCTCTCCCTCTGACAAATAAATTAATAAAATCTTAAAAAAAAAAAGAATGGTGGTGCAAGGGTGAGGTCCAGCCTTGTGTGGTGGAAGACGGACCAAAAGTGAGCCATCAAAGGCATTGGTCAATTATGGGAGGGCCCCACTGAGCCTGGAGACCTCAAGGATCTGGTCAATTTCTGTATTTTTCTCCAGCCATATAGCTAAGAGGCAGGTGGGGAGAGATCATTGGCATGGTCTTCCTGGGAATGCTGACGAGCCAGGACAAGGAGATACATACATTCAGGATGCTGGCTTTTCAGCCATTGACTGAGGGATCCAGGCAGGGTGAATGCTACAATCAGACACTCTGAGGCTTTGGTTCATCAGGAAAGGGCAGAAGGCATGGAGAGAGAGAAAATGAGCTATCTGCTTGAATACAGAAAATGTGTTGTGCACGTGGTATATTGGTGAGGATTCTCCAGAAGAACCATGCATATATTAAATATACGTATATTTAAGTAAGGTATTGGTTATGTGATTATGGAGGCTGAGAAGTCTCAAGATCTTTAGTCAGTAACCTGGAGACCCAAGAGAGCCAATAAGTAGTTCTAGGCCAAAACCAGGCAGACTCAAGACCCAAGAAGAGCCTATGTTTCAGTATGAGTCTGAAGGTTAGAAAGGATCAGTGTCCTGCTTAAGCAGTCAGGCAGGTGAAGTTCCTTCTTACTCCAGGTAGGGACAAGCAATTTGTTCTATGTAGGCCTTCAACTGATTGGACGAGGCCCACCCACATTAGGGATGGCAATCTGCTTTAATCAGTCTATCAGTTTCAATGTTCAACTTAACCAATTTTAGTATATGTACTGCCGAAGAGAGCACTGTTCAACTTAACCAAAAGCATCCTCACGACACACCTAAAATAATGTTTGACCAAGTATCTGGAGATCCTGTGCCCTAGTCAAATTGACACATAAAATTAACCATCACACCTGGGATCCTGGCTCTCCTCAGAATTATGCTTGAGAGTCCTTCCTGAAAAGATGAAGGTCATAGCTACAGGCTCATGTTAAAACTGGGGACTGTAGCTTGATAACCTCATCCCACATCTTCAGTGACCAGCTGGAGTGAAGGGAGCTCTGAGTGTAGCGCCAACGATGGGAGGCCCACAAGGGGGAGCTCTAGGCTCTCACAGCGCTGCAAGCGGGCCCTAATGAGGCTTCCTAGGTGGGGCAGGGCTGAGCAGGAGCCATACCTGGGTAGCCGACCACTTGTCCTTCTGTCCACGGGACCCACAGGCAGGCTTGTAGGCTGCCTCCACAGTTTGTCTCTGCTCACTACAAGCAGGTTTCAGGAAGTTGGGTGCCTTATCCAGGCTCCACCAGTGCCGGGACACTCCTCTGCTACGTTGGATTTAGCACAGAAGGCCCTCTGTCTGAAAGCCCATTCTGGCTGGGGTGGTGAGGAACAGCTGCCACACAGTAGCACAGACCTGAAGCCTCACACCTGCATGGTGAGCGTTCACCTCCACTGGGCTAGACATGCCCATCATCTCGTTTCTGCAGCCTGGTGTGTTTCTCTGAGCGTGGGATGGGACTTTTCAGGTGTCCATGGACCACATTCATTAGTGGAGGCTCTTTTGACACTTGATGTCTCCCAGACAGAAGAAACTTAGTGCTCTTTTTTCTACCACAGGTACACAGAATTGTAATAATCATACTCTTTGGTTCATGACACTTTGGCTCATTCATGAGCTTCTTTTATTGTTTCATTCACTCATTCATTATTTAAATTTTTTTTTAAAAAAGATTTTATTTATTTAATTTGAGAGAGAGTGAGAGAGAGCGAGCTGGGGAACGTCAGAAGCAGAAGGAGAAGCAGACTCCCCACTGAGCAGGGAGTCCGACTCTGGGCTCAATCACAGGACCCTGGGATCACGACCTGAGCTGAAGGCAGATGCTTTACCGACTGAGCCATCCAGGTGTCCCTCACTCATTATTTTTTAGATAATATGATGAACAGGACTTATTATCCAAGCCAAGAACTAGAACACTTATTCATTTTTTAATTAATGAACAGAACCTACAACCCAACCCAAGGATTAGAACATTATCAACAGTAGTATTATGAATTAATATTATATATTAGAATATGAATTTATGATAATAGAATTATATACATTAGAATTTATTATGAAAATTAGACTATTATAACAGATGTTATTATTATGAGTATTAGAATATTATCATTCAGTGGTATGCTAGTAAATGTTTAACAACAAGCTCCCTGAAAAAAAAAAAGACCCTCATTTTGGCATTGACCAATTTCTACAGTATTAATACTCCTACCACGGCTGATTTCAAGCTACTAGCAGTTTAATAACTGGCTCTGAAAATCCCTGAAAATGTAACAACTGGCATTTGGGAGCCTGTGTGAGTTGGTGCCAGCACTGTTGCTATACATTGACCTAGTGTTCCTCCCCAATATTTCATTGCCTCCCACCCCACCCCAAGAAATGACGACTTACCTAAATTTTGTGTTCAACATTATTTACTTCAAAATTATGTTTTAAAATATATATGGATGACTCAGTAACATATTATTTAACTCTGCTAGTTTTTGAACTCGATAAGTATAGCTACCAGATTTCCCTTGATCTGTACATTATTACATATCTTTTATCCACTCTTTTCCTTTCAAATATTCCATATTTTTATGTTTTAGGACTACCTCTTTTAAAAAATATTTAATTTATTTATTTGTCAGAGAGAAGGAGAGAGAGAGAGAGAGAGAGCACACAAGCAGGCAGAGAGGCAGGCAGAGGCGGAGAGAGAAGCAGGCTCCCTGCCGAGCAAGGAGGCCATGCGGGACTCGATCCCAGGACCCTGGGATCATGACCTGAGCGGAAGGCAGCGGCTTAACCCACTGATCCACCCAGGTTTCCCAGGACTACCTCTTTCAAGTGGTATATACATAAGTACTTTAAAAATCCAACCTGACCACCTCTGTCTTTGAATTCACAAGCCTAGTCTATTAACATTTTCTGTATTGACATATTTGGATTAATTTATACCATTTTATTTTTTTATGTTTATTTGATTGACTTGTCATATTCTTTTTTTTTTAATTTTTTAAAAAGATTTTATTTATTTATTTGTCAGAGACAGAGGGAGAGAGAGCAAGTGAGCACAGGCAGACAGAGAGGCAGGCAGAGGCAGAGGGAGAAGCAGGCTCCCTGCTGAGCAAGGAGCCCGATGTGGGACTCGATCCCAGAACCCTGGGATCATGACCTGAGCCGAAGGCAGCGGCTTAACCCACTGAGCCACCCAGGCGTCCATATTCTTTTTTCAATTATATTTGGCCTTTTAATGGAGTTATTTGACTGATGGTGTTTTCTTACTGTTTTTGTGCATCTGCTAGTTAGGAGCCCCATATTCTTTTTAAAAAATTTTACATTTAAATTTAATTTAAATATAGTTAATATATAGTGCTAACATACAGTGTATTATTAGTTTCAGGGGTAGAATTTAGTGATTCATCAGTTGCATGTAACACCCAGTGCTCATAACATCACATGCCCTCCTTAATGTCCATCACCCAGTTACCCCATCCCCCACCCATCTTTCCTCCAGCAACTCTCAGTTTGTTTCCTAGAGTTAAGAGTCTCTTATGATTTGCCTCCCTGTTTTCATCTTATTTTATTTTTCCTTCCCTTCCCCTAGGATCCTCTGTTTTGTTTCTTAAATTCCACATATGAGTGAAATCATATGGTATTTGTCTTTCTTTGATTGACTTATTTCACTGAGCATGATATCCTCTAGTTCCATCCACATCATTGTAAATGGCAAGATTTCATTCTTTTTAATGGCTGAGGAATATTCCATTGTATATATATACCACATCTTCTTTATCCATTCATCTGTTGATGGACGTCTCAGCTCTTTCCATATTTTGGCTATTGTGGACATTGTAGCCAGGAATCACATAGTCCAATTGCAGGATCTTAATCATTATTTTTGTTTTTGCCATGCATTTCTTCTTATTTGTTAATTATTTATCAAAGAAGTGATTACTCAGTACACAATATTCATGCCTCATATTTCAGGAATACAGGTCAGTGACAAACTTCTTGAAAGATATGTCTACATGCATTATTTCCTTCCTTCCTTCCTTCCTCTCTTTCTTTCTCTCATATTAAAGTTTAGTTGATGTACAACATCATATTGATTTCAGGTATACATTATGATTCAATATGTTTATATTGTGAAATGGTCACCACAGTAAATCTAGTTAACATCTGTTATCATACATAGTTCCAGAAATTTTTTTGTGAAGAGAACTTTCCACATTTACTCTTAGCAATTTTCAAATATGCAATACTGTATTACTATCTCCACTTCTTTATCCCTGTTCTTACTTTGCTAATTTTTTTGAAATAATATATATGCTCAATAGTTTAAAAGATCAACTAACATTAAAAAGCTTATACTCGAAATCCAGTACTTTCCTGGTCCACCTCCCCAACCTCGCGCACTATTACCTCTGGTCTCTCTTCTTTGAAGCAGCTGCTTTTGTATTTAAACTGTTCCTTCCTGCATCTTTGCACTTCTAAATAATACATGTCTACTGTTACCTTTTAACTCATTGATTTCATGCATTATCTGTTGGCTTCCTATGCCAGAACACTCCAGAACATTCCACCACTGTCCTTTCAATATGGTTATAGTATACATTTTAGTTAGATCAATATTCAGTGGTTCTGTTATTATCTCTATGCAAACATTATTCCCACCTGAGTGTTGTAGTTTACTCTTATGTAAACTTCTGTCTTTCTTGGTTTTGTTTTTCCTAGAACTAGTGATTTCTTTCTTTTATCCATCTGTCTAGTTTTCTTGGTTCTTAGTGTCCGTTTCTCCATACCTTCTAGTAGCCTCTTGGTAGGATCTCCCAGGGGGCCTGGCAGTCCCAGTTAACCTGTCAGTTCTTTTCTTCCCTTGGAGATGGTCCGTCCGAGCTCCCCGTTCTCCTCAGTCAGGGCTTCTGTCCTGTCACGGCTCTCTAGGCCTTCTGACCAGCTGTCTTGAGGGACTTTGTTTTCCACTTTGTTTAGATTCTTGTTTCATGGAGCTCCTGTCCTTCTCCCTTTTCACTTTGGTCGAGCATACCCTCCAGTGGTTTCAACAACTTAGAGAAATGGTGCCCCGGCCGAGGACGTGGTGGTGACAGCACCTCAATTCCTCTGCCTCTCAAGTCAAACTGCCCCTGCCTGGCCCCCGCTCATGTTATAAGCAAGCGCCGGAGGTTCAGAGAGGAGATGACGGGGCTGCTGGACTCTTTCTTTTCCTTTGGCCCCTCCTTTGTTTCTCAGCATAATATGTGGAGGAATGAGGTCAAGTTCTCCTCTGGTGAGCAATACTTGTCCACTGATGGTCGGATGGAATGTGTGGGTGTCTGTGCTCCTCCGAGGAGGTCCAGGCGCCCATGTGTGCCAGGGCCTGGTAGGTATCAAAGGGGAGGTGTCAGAGTTGTCCCACCTACCCTTTTATTTTTTTATTTTTATTTTTAAGAGGGAGAGAGATGGGGGGAGAGGCAGAAAGAGAGGAGAGAGAATCTCAAGCATATTCCATGCCCAATGCAGAGCCCAGCACGGGACTCAGTCTCACCACCCTGAGATCATGACTTCAGCTGAAACCAACAGTCAGACACTTAACTGACTGAGCCACCCAGGAGCCCCCACCCAACCTCTTAATACCAGCACCATCAGGCAGAAGTGAACTAGTGGGTTTTGGCAAAGTGGATCCAGGCTTGGCTTGAGGTCTGTCTGAACTAGAAAAAAATCTTTTTCATTCGGTCCCCAGAACCTGGTTTGTTGGGCTCTTGCCCCAGAGAGGTGAGTCACCTAGGCTCACCTCCAGCTCTTTGAATCCAAATGGCCTGAAGCCTAGACCCCACATCTCCTTGGAAGCCTCTGATGCCATCTTTTCTTGCTCTCTCCTGATTTAGCTCTGCCAGCAGCAGAGATTTTTAGGGGAATCTGAGGATTTAGTGTAAATCACTCCTATGTCGGCAGGCTTGCTTTTGCAAACTACCCCATGACTTGCACCCAAAGGCCCTTGGATTCTAACATACTCCTAACTTTTTTCTATTTTTGGTGCATAGTTAAAATGCTGTTATCTGAGTCTCAACAGCTTTCCCTGTTCCCAAATACCTTTTTCTATTTCTCAGACATTTTGCTACAGAGATGGATTCCCCACCGACTATAGATCAAAGGGCTAATTCTGGACTCTGAAAGTTTCTGCCAATAGTTGCTTCTCTTCTTCTGAAGACTGCCACCGCACCAGTGTATTAGTTCTATATTTTAAACACAACTCAAGATCCTCCTCTCCCTTCACTGCTGCTTCATACCTACACAAGTCTGCAGTGTGGGACAGCAGTCAGTCTAACAACCTGCTTTCTGCTTCTGCTTTTGTATCTTCACCCTTTTTTCTCCCTACTTACCCAGGTCAGAGGCTGTGATTTAAATCCCACCTCTTGCCCACTGGTCCAGCTCTGGGAAGTTCTGGAAAACCACTCTTCTCTGTCAAATTTCTCATCTGGAGCAATCCCAGAGACCGTTTTTGTGATGATCAAAAGAGGTGATAATTAGTGAGCCCTCAAAGAGCCTGTTTCTCTTATCATTTGAACTTGTCTCCTTTTCTGAATTAGAAGACTTCCAGCTTTGAAATCTGGTGTGAAGCTAGGGGGCCAATGAGTATAGAGTTTGTACCTTCTTGCCAACCCTCAGCAGTCCCAGCAAATATGCTCCAACTCTCTATGGGTTCACAAAGTCAGAGAGGGGCTCACTTGTGAAACTTACAAAAGATCTCCATTTTTAGCCGAAACCGCCTTATGCAGGCATTTAGGGCCTGGTAAACAGTGTGCGTGAGAGGGAAGAGGCGGGAGGAGAGAGATGGAGAAATAGAAACTACACACCCACATGCCTGCCTTCTAATTTGCTGGCGCAGACATACATCAGCTCACAAAGAGGCGCAGTGGGAAATGAGTAGAAAAACTCCGGGCTGTTCCACCTGCTCACGTTTCTCGGAACACGGCTCGCATCTCTCCCATCTCTCCTGGGCCTGCGCTCAGCAGCTTGCTAAGCACCCAGAAAGCGGAGGGGCTGGGGGGCCTGCAGCCTGCACTTCTCTCAGTGCCCACCTCTCTTCCCGCCTCTCCTGCTTCTCCCAGTCACTGGACTGAACTCAGCCCTTCACCCCAGCACCATGTCACAGATCCAAACCCCCCAGGAGGCATTGCTCTGGGCCTTGAGAGACCTTGAGGAGAAAAGCTTCAAGCTCTTCAAGTTCCACTTACGGAACAACTGCCTGCTTGAGGGGAAGATGCTGCTGGCGCGTGGGGAGCTGGAGGGCCTGAGCCCGGTGGACCTGGCTTCTCGGCTCATTTCCCTATACGGAGCATGGGAGGCCGTGAAGGTGGTGATTAGAGTCCTGAGGGCCATGAACCTGTTGGAACCTGTGGACCGGCTGAGCCACATCTGTCTGAACGGTGAGTGCAGTGGGAGACAAAGGAACCTCAGTCCTGGGGGACTCCCCCACCCCCGTGACATTTCCAGAGACTCCCACAGCCTATAGTGGGTGCTGTCTCTCACTCTTGCCCTCTGTCTGTACCAAGGAGCACCAGTGCCCAGGGGCCTGGTGGTCTCCAGCTGAAGGCTCTGACAGCTGCTGGGGGAGAGCCTGAGCCGAGGGTGGGGTTTTATAGAAGATTACAGTCATCTTGTGGCCATAATATCCCACCCCCTACTTCCGATTTTAGTGCCAGGGAGAGGAGGGCAGAGGAGAGGGGCTTTGAGACTGAGGGTGGTGTTGGTGAAGGGGTTTCCACTAACCAGCCAAAATGGTCTTGGGGTGGGTGGGGGTGTCAGAACTTTGCTCAGCTTCTTCCCACAGAGGACAGCCTGCTCGGGGATCCTGCTCTCTCAGTCCTCTGGTGGATCGGTGCTGCCCTAGAGAAGAGGGTGGGCGGGGAGCCCAGAAAGTCTCCCTTCTCATGGGGTGCAGGGAGAGCCTGTGCTCCCCCCGTAGCCTCTGTCACTCCCAAAAGCTCCATTGACAGAGTCAGGACTTCTGCCCGGGAGCTGCTTTATCTTGATTACCCGGCTTGATCATTACCAAGAACAGGCTCCTATTACTTCCTTCGCCATCCTCCGGCTTCCCTTTCCTTTCTCCACTCTGTCCTCACCATTTCAAATGGGGATGTTTCAAAGGAGCACTCAGACATTCACACACACTGAGACTTTTGCACACATACATAGTCTTACAAACACCCATTTGCTGATGCTCACCGACACACCTTCCTCACACAAAATTACACAAGCTTGCAGAAGCGTCTTCTTGTGAGCCTGTGTGGATACAAGCACTCACTCATACCCCACCAATATGTGTGCACACAAAACACACGCTTGCACACTCATAGGGATGCACACACTCATACTAGAGCACACACACATGTCCAGGGGGCCCTCCCCTTGAAGCTCGAAGTATAAACCTGAGGAAGATACAAGTTAGAGAGCAGACAAGATGAAACTAGAGAGCAGAGCCCAGAGTTTGAAAGGCCCCCTTGGTCTTTATTACCCTCTGACCCGCTAACCCCCCACATGTCTGGCTCAGATTACAGAGAAATGTACCGAGAGCACGTGCGCTGCCTAGAGGAGAGGCAAGAGGGAGGAATCGGTGGTAGCTACAATCAGCTGCTCCTGGTGACCAGGTCGAACCCAGAGAGTGCAGATCCATCCGCCTGTCCCCTCCCAGAGCAGGAGCTGGACTCTGTCTCGGTGGAGGCTCTGTTCGATCCAGGAGAGAAGTCCTACCAAGCCCCGCCCACAGTGGTGCTACAGGGGTCTGCGGGCACCGGAAAGACAACGCTGGCCAGAAAAATGGTGCTGGACTGGGCCACGGGCACCCTGTACCCAGGCCAGTTTGATTATGTCTTTTATGTCAGCTGCAGAGAAGTGGTCCTGTTGTCGGAGGGCACACCGGACCAGCTCCTCTTCTGGTGTTGCGGGGACAACCAGGCGCCTGTCAAAGAGATGCGGAGGGAGGAGGAGCGGCTGCTGTTCATCCTGGATGGCTTTGACGAACTGCAGAGGCCCTTTGCAACAGGCTTGAAGAGACTGAGTCTGAACCCCATGGAGAACGTGCTGCACCGTCTAATCAGGAGAGAGGTGTTTTCCAGGTGTTCCCTCCTCATCACCACCCGGCCGGTGGCTATGTGCAGTCTGAAGCCGTTGCTGAAGCAATCGCGCTATATTCACATTCTAGGCTTCTCTGAGGATGAGAGGAGGAGGTATTTCAGCTCTTATTTCGCCAACGAGGAGCAAGCCAGAAATGCCTTTGACATTGTGCAAGGAAATGATGTGCTGTACAAATCATGTCAAATTCCAGGCATTTGCTGGGTGATCTGCTCCTGGCTCAAGGAGCGGATGGAGAGGGGCAGAGAGATCTCAGAGAAACCCAGTAATGGCACGGACATCTACATGGCCTATGTCTCCACCTTCCTGCCACCCAGTGATAATGAAGACTGCGCGGAGCTTACCAGCCACAGGGTCCTGCGTGGTCTGTGCTCCTTAGCTGCTGAGGGGATCCAGAACCAGAGGTTCATATTTGAAGAAGCTGATCTCAGGAAGCACAATTTAGATGGGGCCAGCCTTGATGCTTTCCTGAGCAGCATGCCCTACCAAGAGGGAGGTCATGCGAAGACATTCTATACCTTCCGCCACATTAGCTTCCAAGAGTTTTTTCATGCCGTGTCCTACCTGGTGAAAGAGGACCAGAGCGACCTGGGGAAAGAGTCCCACAGAGAACTGAGGAGGCTTCTGGATGAAGAAGAGGAGGAAGAGAATGGGGAGATGACCCTCAGTATGCAGTTTTTATTGGACATATTGAAGAAAGAGACCTCCTCGAACTTTGAGCTAAAGTTCTTCCTCAAAATTTCTCCCTCGCTAAAGCAGGAGTTGATGTATTTTAAAGAACAAATGAAATCTATAAAGCATAAAAGGGCCTGGGATTTGGAATTCTCCCTAAATCCATCTAAAATAAGGAATCTGGTGAAGGGCGTTCAGATAAGTGATGTATCGTTAAAGGTAGGACAGTCAAATAAGAAATCCCACGATAGGAAGTCATTTTCTGTCAAAACCAGCTTGAGGGATGAACAGAAAGAGAAGCAAGGTCCTGTTGTGGACAAAGATAATACAGCAAAGACACAAAAAGAGACTTCTAATGGAAAAGGCAGAGAGATGGAGAAATGAGAGATGTGGAGGATAGGAGCAGTAGGATGGAAAGCAGATAAATGGGATAGTAGAGCTGAAGGGTCAGGAGGGTTGGGGGGAGGGATGGGGGAAGGGAAGACAGAGTGTAAAAAGGAATGGAGAGATGAGAGATTGAATTAATGGGTACTGGAAAGAGTGGAAGGGAAGGGGGGAAATAGAAAAGAAAATTAGATAATACGGGATCAGAAAACTTGGAACATAGGTTATAGGGCAAGGCCATGTGGACTGAGTCCCTAGGAACAATCACACTCACCATCAATGGCTCAAATTCAGTTATTTAGCATCCTGTTCACCTAGAGAAGCTGTTTATAACCTTCTCTACTTGGAATTTAGTGTTAACATCTAGGACCAAACATGGGAAGGAGCTCTTTTCTATAAATAAACTTTTAAATATAATAAACTGTGGATTGTGCTCATTCTATAAGATTGGGTAATGTGAAGCATATCAATATCCATTTAAAGGAAATAGTATACTGTGTCTTAATGGAATATCCCTTTGACTCTGTATTTGTGAATAATTGCTGCTTAAGTAAATAGTAGCTTTGCATCTTTCTAGAAACTTCTAGAATTTCTGTGTTGGAAATGAACCATATCTTGTCACAGACCTCTCATCTTAGAAACTCTTCCATGACTTGACCTAGCTCTGTACTAATACCATGTCACTTGTTGTCCGCAGTGATGCTGTCACCTCCCTTTTCTTTTTAGAAAGTCCAGTTAGGGGACACCGGGTGGCTCAGTTGGTTAAGTGACTGCCTTTGGCTCAGGTCATGATCTCAGGGTCCTGGGATCAAGGCCCTCATCAGGTTCCCTGCTCAGCGGGGAGTCTGCTTCTCCCTCTCCCACTGTCTTGCTTGTGTTCCCTCTCTTGCTCTGTCTCTCTCTCTCTTTGTCAAATAAAATCTTAAAAAAAAAAAGAAAGTCCAGTTAGCTCCCAGAGATAACTCATAATCTCTTTTTCTTCTCTGGGTCCCTCTGTATAGAAAAAAAGAAGAATTCAAAGGAATTCTAGATGTAAGTAGGGTCAGTTTCCGACTCTCTTTTAACGGATGAGGAAATTGAAGTTCAGTTAGGAGCCCCATCAATTTCTGGGGTTCCTCAGAGAGATCTCTTATTTCTTGCCCCTCAGCCAACAAGGTAGAGGCCCTTGAGAACCTGGTGCAGACACAGAAAACCTACCCCTGCCCCAGCTGTTGCTGCTGGTATCATCACAGCCAAGAATGCCAAGGCTGCCTTGAACCCTCAGTGCCCCATAGGAAGGTTACAGACACTCCTCATTTTTCTTTTCATACAAATTTATTCCTGTCATGACTTCTCACAGGTCAAGTCCTTGTGTACCAATTCCAGCAATCTACTGGACATGGCCAGATGTCTGAATCCAAGGGAACTTAGCTTTAGGTAGTCAACTTGGGATATAGTAACAGTATCTTATCTTAAAGATAAAGAGTTAGTAACTATTACTAACTCTTTTTCACACAACAAGTTTGGTGGCTCCATATTTGATAATTATATATATAGCATACTGAACACATAGATGGTATTTGTATACAGAATATGTGTAACAAACAATATGCGTGTGTGTGTATACTTATTTAAAGAGCAATTTGTTTTGCATTACTACAGAGGCTGGCTGGCATCCAGTGAGCGAAGCTGTGCTGCCACCCAAGGGCTTAGATATTCACAGCAGACCAGCTCCAAGGGCTTAGATGTTCACAGCAGACCAGCTCCTGAATGTCATAGAGAATTTGGGAACAATGGAACAGGTGCCCAGCCACACTGCTGGATTTTCGTGGGGCCAAGGAGGCCTGTTTAAAAAAACAAACAGGGGCGCTTGGGTGGCTCAGTGGGTTAAAGCCTCTGCCTTCGGCTCAGGTCATGATCTCAGGGTTCTGGGATCGAACCCCACATCAGACTCTCTGCTCAGCAGGGAGCCTGCTTCCTCCTCTCTCTCTCTCTCTGCCTACTTGTGATCTCTATCTGTCAAATAAGTAAATAAAATCTTTTAAAAAAACAAAAACCAAACAAACAAACATGGATCTACCATCCAATTAAGGTTTAGAGATGGTATTTTGCTTAGGATTCATGTTCAGTTTAAAGTAGCTGAAGCAAAAATTTAATGACCCACTGCATTTTTTAAAGATAACTGGCTTCTAGTTTTAGCTATGTCAGGTCTTTTTTTTTTTTTTTAAGGTTTTATTTATTTATTTGACAGAGACAGCAAGAGAGGGAACATAAGCAGGGGGAGTGGGAGAGGGAGAAGCAGGCTCCCCACTGAGTAGGGAGCCTGATGTGGGGCTCAATCCCAGGACCCTGGGATCATGTCCCAAGCCAAAGACAGATGCTCAATGACTGAGCCACCCAGGCACCCCTTTCTGGCTCTTTCTAACAATGGCATCAAGGCTTTCACTCTCTCTCCTCTCTGTTACTCTTTTTACAGTTGCCCTTTTTCTTATTTCGGAGAGTGACTCTAATGTGTCAGTGAAGATGGCCATATGGGTTGTTAACTTAAATCACCCTTACAGTCAACAACCCAAAAGGAACAGAATTGTCTTTGCCAACAAGTATAGCAGAGAAATTGGGAGTGTCTTCTGACCTGACCCTGGGTATGTGCTAAGTCTTGGACAACCACTGTGATCTGGAAGATGAACTTCTCTGATTAGACAGGACTAAGTCTCATGGTCTAGGTCACATCCCCCAGGGCTATGTAAGAAAGGATCAACACCTCTTGAAAGGTATGGAATAGGAGAATGGCTCCCCAAAGGAAAGGATCCTGAGTAGACAGAATGATATGTCACAGAGACGTTACATAAATACTGTTAGGGCCAATTTAATGTTAAAACCTATTTAACTATTAGGGTCTGCTTAGCCAGAGTGACTCCATATTGCCTAGGTAGCCATATTGTTGTTTATATCCATAGATTTCATTCCGGGAATAATCACCCCCACAATTCCTGGTATGGTTCCGGGTATCGATTCCAGGAGTAAATGCCTTAATGATAGAAGCCACATATCTTGGGTCTGCGGTTATGCCCTATAAAACCAGCCTGTGAGATCGGGAGGGGGTCGCTCTCTTCGGAGGCGGCCCTGGCCAGTCTGTCTGACTTCTAATGCTTGGCATAGAATAAAGCTTCACATAACTTTCACTTTGTCTCAGTCTCATTCCCCTGGCCGGTCAGTCTAACTTCTAATGCTTGGCATAGAATAAGGCTTTGCATAACTTTCAGTTTGTCTCAGTCTCATTCCTTTGATAATGGACCCCAACATTCTGGGGGCTCATCCAGGATCTAATGACGAGAACTGAGTCAGCATCAGAATTTCTGGGAAAAGCCTCCGGAGGTAAGATCTCGAGATTTTATCCTGTAGAATATGGTCTGTCTGTCTGGTTGCAGAGCTCCAGGGTATAGCCCACTGGGGAGAAGCTGGGTGCAGCATTGCTCCCTAGGGCTGGAGTGGATGCAGGGACGCCCCATCCCTCCACTGGGATGCCAGGAGGTTCGAGTCCCCCTAGGTGGTCAGGGGACCGAGAAAATCCCCACCAGCAGCAGGTTGTATTTTTGAGTTGGGATTATATCTTGCACACCCTTAGACTTGATAATCTGGTTGAGGAAGGGCTGCTGGGTCTGGTCTGCAGTTATCTTTGTCTTGTCTTTTTTTGGTCTGTTGTGTTGTTTGTTGTGTTTGAAGAAATGGCGCAAGCGGAGAGTAAGGGACCTATGTCAACCCTAAGTCTTATTCTCCAGCATTTCAAGGATTTTCAAGGTAAAACCACCCAGTTGGGTGACAAGGTTTACCCAGGAAAACTCTCTAAAACTGGGAATCCTTTCTCTGCCTTCTGGCAGCACTCCCCCTTCTGTTTCTGCACTGACTTGAGTGCGGCCTGCATAACTGGCCACTAGACCGTCCTTGGTGCTTCCTGCACCATGGCTCCTTCCCTCTTCACTGTCAAGGAGCAAGAAGAGCAGCCCCTGGACCTAATACCCCCCACTCCAGATCTTCCCACCCATGTCTCAGGTAAACATTAAAAGTGGAGTTGGTCCAGGTGAAACGTAAATCAGTATTTGAACTAAGTTAAGTTTTTTGGTTTAATTAAGATAGACTTGTCTTTAAAGTTACAGCAGTAAATGTGAAACTTCAATCAAAGTTTACTGAAGGTCAAATAAGCTCATGCTATTTGTTAAAATCTGTTAGCAAAGAAATAACCGAACTGATGGTTAATTGTCTGTCTCAAAGTTTTAATGGGCAATTGTTAAAGTAACTTTCAAAGTCTTTGGTAACCTGAAACTTCAAAGTTTTGATTGGATGACAAATGGAGTTAAATTTGTTGGTCATCTAGGTCTTAACCAAATGGGATAAAATGCTAAAGCATTGAGTACTAGATGTAGGTTTGTGCTTTTGACTTCTTACTGCAAAGAAACTAAGAATATTTAAATCTGTTGGTAAACATGTTTTGTGCTTAACTGATTCATAAATTTGCCATCTACCGAATTCTGTTGTAACTGTTCACAATTGTTAATACTTAACCATCACTAGAAACTAAAATGTTTCTAAGAATAGAAAATTCTGCTAACTGTAACTAAGACTGATGGAAGTAAGGGAAATAATCCTATATGTAAAAAAGTAGGAGATACATAAGAAAGCTAAGGAATGAGAATACATTTTGTTAAGTAAAAGGTAATTTTGTCCTAAATGAGATGGTTGTTTGAAAGGAAATGGCTTGGGACAAAACCTGGATACAAAAGAAAGTTGCAGAAGGTTTGTGAAGGGAAATTTTCAGAAAAAAAAAAAAAATTAGGTATGGTCAGGACAGACTACCAAAAGAAAAACGCCATAAAGTTTTTATTAAAAGTTTTAATGTTGTCTGAAAAACCAGAGGAAAGGCAGTTGACTGATAGTAAGCTTTAAAAAAAACTATACACACAAAAAAGAGGGTCTAAGAGAGTAAATAGTTTTGTCTTAAAGTAAAAATATCTGGTTGACCAGAACATGAAAGGAGATAATAAAAACTAAACTTGAGGGTATATAGTGAGTCGTAGAAGGCTTGGGAAAGTGACTTTTATTTGCCTTGGTTTATAGGTTTGAAAGAAAACAATGAAATATATTAAAAATTTGACCATATTAGATCAGTTTTGATGGATTTATTCACAAGAAGGGAGAAAAGACTAATAAATCTTTTCCTGTAAAATGTCTGTTCAAATGAGGCAGAGTATTTATGGAAGGAAGACTAAAGCCCTGTGTCATGACAAATCTGTATTGGTGATCCATTCAAGTAAATGTTAAAATCAGAGGGCAGTAAATCTTGCCTTTGCCAGTCAGTCAGCCCCAGATATAAGGAAGAAACTTCAGAAAATTGAAGGATTTGAAGGAAAGAATCTGACTGAGTTAGTGGGAATAGCAGACAAGGTGTTTAACAACAGGGATACACAAGAAGATGAAAAACAGACTAAAAACAATAGTTAAAGTTTTGACATTACATGAGGCAGGAAGGAGACAGGAAAAAGTTAGTGGAAAAGAAAAAGGCAGGTAGTCAATAGAAATGGTCAATGGAAAAAAAAAAGGCCTAAACACAGAGAAAGCAGGTGGGAAGGCTTAGATTCAGATCAGTGGGCTTACTGCAAGGAAAAAGGACACTGGGCCGGAGAGTGCCCTAAGAAGAAAACGGCAATGCTGGCCACCAAAGACTGAAGGGGCCATGGTTCGGAGCCCCTCCCTGAACCTCGGGTTAAAATTGAGGTGGAGGGGAAATCAATTGATTTTTTGGTGGACATGGGAACCCAATTTTCATTATTACTAAAACCTATGGGAAAATTATCTGGAGAGGAAATCTGGGTACAAGGGGCAAATGGCACAGAAAGACAGATGGAATGGACGATAGAAAGGACTTTAAATTTGGCCTTGGGAGTAGTCAAACATCAATTCTTGGTCCTTCCTAATGCCCCATATAACCTGATGGGAAGAGATCTCCTCCACAAACTATGGGCTGGCATTCAGTTCTCGGAAGGAGATATGACTGTGACTTTGGGACAACCCACTGTGCAGATGCTTGTGGCAGCAGTATATGAACATCTCCTTTACAAGCTAGTCTCAAAACCAGTGGAGATAAGGGAGGGAAGCCTTCTCCAAACCCTGAGGGTGGAGTTTCCCAAAGTCTGAGCAGAAGGGAGGCCTCCTGGCCTGCCCAAAGGACTGCCTCCTGTAGTGGTACAGTTAAAAGCAACAGGTATGGCCGTTCGAGTCTGGCAGTACTCCCTCCCCTGGGAAGCAAAGGAAGGGTTCAGAAAACACATTAACTGCCTCCGAGGAGACGTGATCCCAGTTCCTTGCAAGTCTCCATGGAACACACTTTTACTGCCCGTCAAAAAGGCTGAAACTGGGGAGTACCAACCCGTTCAGGACTTGCAGGAAGTTAACAAATGGGTTGGAGATATCCACCCAATGGTGCCCAACCCCTATACCCTACTATCCCTCCTAGGCCCCAAAAGAACTGTGTATACTATCTTATATCTCAAGGATGCATTTTTCTGCATACCTTTGGAAAGGGAGTCTCAACCCCTCTTTGCTTTTGAGTGGTCTGACCCACAGGAAGGGTTCCAGGGCCAGTTCACCTGGACAAGACTTCCCCAAGGATTCAAAATTCACCCACCATCTTCGACGAGACCCTACATGAGGATTTGCGTGAGTACAGAATCACCAACCCAGGAGTCACTCTGTTACAGTATGTTGATGACTTGCTAATAGCCGCTGAGGACTATGCATCATGCTTGCAGGGTGGGGGGTGGGGGAGTGGCGTGGGGTGTGGGGGTTGGGGATGGGACAAAAGCTCTCTTACAGACTGCAGGAAAAAGGATATCAGGTGTCAGCAAGGAAAGCACAGCTCTGTCAGATCCACGCGACTTATTTAAGATTTGATCTCCACAAGGGAGTGCGTTCACTGTCTGAGTCCAGGAAACAGATGATCATCCGATACTCCTGCCCCACCATGCCCCAACAAATGAGGGAGTTTCTTGGGACGGTGGGCCATTGTAAGCTGCGGATACCACAGTTCACAGAGATTGCCCAACCCCTCTATGAACTTATTAAGGGAGGACTCACTATGGTAGAGTGGACAGCTGAGGCAGAAGGAGCATTTTGAAAATAACAAACAGCCTTACTGAGTGCCCCAGCACTGGCCATCCCAGATGTTACCAAGCTTGTATGTAGATGAAAAGACAGGGGTGGCCAAAGGGGTTTTGACTCAGACTCTGGGGCCTTGGCAAAGGCCAGTAGCCTATCTTAGTAAAAAACTAGATCCAGGGGCACCTGGGTGGCTCAGTGGGTTAAGCCTCTGCCTTCGGCTCAGGTCATGATCTCAGCGTCCTGGGATCAAGCCCCGCATTGAGCTCTCCGCTCAGTGGGGAGCCTGCTTCCCTCTCTCTCTGGCTGCCTCTCTGCCTACTTATGATCTCTGTCAAATAAATAAATAAAATATTAAAAACAAAAACCAAAAAACTAGATCCAGTAGCAGCTGGGTTCCCCCATGCCTCTGCATAAATGCTGCCACGGCCCTCCTGGCCAAGGATGCAAGTAAATTGACTTTGGGTCAAAATCTCATCTTGACCACTACTCATGCTATCAAAGGCCTCCTCCGGACTCCACCAGACCAATGGATGACAAATGCCCGAGTGACAGGGTATCAAGCCCTCCTCTTCAAGGAACCAAAAGTGATTTTTCAGGCCCCCGGTGGTGCTAAATACAGCCACTTTGCTGCCAGAAAAGCTAGCTGACCACCCACATGACTGCGGGGAGGTCCTGACCAAGATCACAGGAATAAGGCCTAACCTTGGAGACACTCCCCTCCCAGATGCGGAGATGACTCTGTTCACAGATGGGAGTAGCTAGATGGCCAATGGAAAGAGGTATGCAGGGGCTGTGGTGGTTTCTCCTGAACAGGAGCTCTGAAAGGCGGTCCTGCCACACAGAACCTCAGTGCAAAAAGCAGAGCTGATTGCATTCACCAAGGCACTGCAGATGGCCAAGGGTAAGATCGCCAACATCTATACAGACAGCAGGTACAGCAAATACACCTTTGCTACTCTCCATATACATGGGGCTATTTATTTAAAAAAAAAAAAAAAGGAGCCTATTAACAGCAGAAGGAAAAGAAATTAAAAACAGAAAAGAAATATTGGCTCTTCTCCAGGCTATTTGGGACCTGAAAGAGGTGGCCCTTATGCATTGCCCGGGGCACCAAAAGGGGACTAATCTGGTTTCAAAAGGAAACCAATTTGCGGATAGGATCAAACAGCAAAGCAAGAAGCCAGGGAAATGGCTCAAGAACTGCTTACACTCCGGCTCCAGCCCTACCAGAAAAACCAGATTATTCAGAGGAAGGTTTAAAACATTTACAAAAATGGACTAAATTAGACTATAAGGGGATTGGGCTAAGACTAGAGCAGGAGAGTTAATTCTTTCTCGAAGACTAGGGAAAAAAAATCAGTAAGCCAAATACATCAGGGCACTCATTTAGGAACATGCAAGCTTAAAGAGCTTGTGGGTAAACAGTTCCAGGTTTCTAAATTAGGGCGTATGGCTCAGGATATGGTTGATAGATGTGCTCAATGTCAGGCGGTAAATGCAGGAGGAACTAGGATGGGAAGAGAAAAAAGAGAAAGAGGAAGGGAACCAGGAATTTATTGGGAAGTAGATTTTACAGAGATGAAACAGGGAAAGTATGGATACAAGTATATGTTAAGTTTTTGTGGATACCTTTTCAGGCTGGGTAGAGATTTTTTCTGCCAAACATTAAACGGCAGGAATGGTAGCCAAAAAGCTACAGAGGAAATAATTCCTAGGTTTGGGTTGCCTCTCGCAATTGGGTCAGACAATGGCCCTGCATTTGTGAATTCAGTCTCACAGGCATTGGCCAAGGCCATGGACACTAATTGGAAACTACACTGTACTACTGGCCCCAGAGCTCCTGACAAGTAGAGAGAATGAACCGGACTCTTAAAGAGACTCTAACAAAGTTAATTCTGGAGACTGGTGGTGGATGGGTGAGTCTTCTTCCCTTTGCCCTCCTTAGGGCGTGGTGTACACCCTACTTAAATAAGGTTACCCCATTTAAAATAATGTTCAGGAGACCCCCTCCACTCTGCCCACAGCTACAAGAGGTTGCCCTAGCGGAAATGACTGATCAGTCTGTACTCCAGTCACTGCAGACACTACAGTCTGTCTTTGAAAAAGCCCACACAGGGATCCGAACTGCCTACACTGAGACGGAGACGGAGATGGAACCACATCCTTACCAACCCAGAGACTTGGTTTAGATACGCCACCACCAACTGGAAAACTTGGAGCTTCATTAGAAGGGACCATTCACTGTCATCCTGACCACCCCCACGGCAGTATGCATGTCATGTCAAACGAGCCCAAAACAAGAACACTTCCCAAAAATGGGAACCACTGCCGCTGGACCCCACCAAACTGTGGACTAAAACTAAGACTCAAAAGGGTTTCATAACTTGGTCACTTTTAACCCTGTTCCTACTCAGCAATAGCCAGGGGACACCTCATCGGCCTAAAACAGCCCAGTGGAAAATCAGAAAGACAGAGGATGGAACAACACTCAAGGTTAACAACCCCTCAGGTAAGCCTGTTTTCACCCTTGAGAACTGGCTGAAGAGTCAAAGAATTGACTAATCTTCAAAGAAAAGGGGGGAATGTTAGGGCCAATTTAATGTTAAAACCTGTTTAACTATTAAGGCCTGCTTAGCCAGAGTGACTCCATATTGCCTAGGTAGCCATATTGTTGTTTACATCCACGGACTTCATCGCGGTAATAAATGCCCTAGTAGTTCCTGGTATGGTTCTGGGTATTGATTCTGGGAGTAAGCGCCTTAACAATAGAAGCCATGTGCCTTAGGTCTGCGGTTATGCCCTATAAAACCAGCCTGTGAGATCGGGAGGGGGTCGCTCTCTTTGGAGGCGGCCCTGGCCAGTCAGTCTAACTTCTAATGCTTGGCATAGAATAAGGCCTTGCATAACTTTCACTTTGTCTCAGTCTTGTTCCTTTGATAACGGACCCCAACAAATACAAGTGTGTCAGATGGTCTGGGGCTCCCTGAGGGGGCTGGGTAAAAGGAAGAGACCATGAAACCCCTGTGTGTAGAAGTCTGAAAGAATGGGTCCCACTGGGCTCCAGGGCTTGGTGGTTGAAGGGTGCAGGGATTCCAGGAGCAGAGAGATGCTAAGTTCACCTGGTGTGGACTTAGCCTCCCTCTGGGGAGTGGGAGGTACATACTATGGGAAAGAGAAGGCTGGGTTCAAAAGGAGGAACACTGTCCCTGGGAACAGCCATGGGGACCCCCTCTGAAAGAGCAGGCTTTGAGAATGGCAGGTGGAGGAAGGTCATGAGAAAAAATACAAGATTTCCAGTTATATTTGAATTTCGGATAAACTATAATTTTTTTTTTTTTGCATGGGATACACACAAAAAGACTACTTATTTATCTGAGGTTCAAATGTAACTGAGCATTCTATATTTTATTTGCTCAATCTGGCAACCCTAAGTTGAGGAGGGCAGCGGGGAGCAAGCAGCAACCTTGGGCCCCATGGAGTAACACATCAGCTGCTGTAGCTCCAGTTAGTCCTGATATTTTCCCCATCTCTCCTCCCCTTCTCTGGACTCTTAAAGTCAAAGTGACCTTTTATAGAACCCACAGACTTGTGGGACTCCCAAGCAGGTTAAAAATGTGAGTATTCTTGGGAATATGTGGAGAACATTTACTGGAAAAAGACTGAATTTATGTTAGTAAATCTGTGGCAATTTTGAGGTTGGATTGGTGTGCAAATCCATTTTCATTATGGTTGTCACTGACTATGCTTTCTCTCAGACAGGTTAGAATTTCCTCTTCCCTTTTTGAAACATTGGCAGACATGCAACTCCCTACTCACCCAAACAAAACAAAAGAACCAACCCCAAAAAACCCCACCAAAAATCCCCCACACAAGACAAAACAAAACACACTTCTCAGAAAAATGATAGTATCTGTGTTTCACAACATCCATGTTGGGCTCTTAGCAATGCTCTTCACAGTCAGACTCACCCTGAGTGAAAGGATGGTGACTCTCAGGAAGGTCTCCTCCTTAGTAGGTATCTAACTACTCACCCCTTTACTTCTCTTATAATCTTTTCCTCCCCTTTTTTTTGTTTTTGTTTTTTAAAATTTTTTATTTCTTTTCAGCGTAACATTATTCATTGTTTTTGCACCACACCCAGTGCTCCATGCAATCCGTACCCTCCCTAATACCTACGACCTGGTTCCCCCAACCTCCCACCCCCCGCCCCTCCAAAACCCTCAGGTTGTTTTTCAGAGTCCATAGTCTCTCATGGTTCACCTCCCCTTCCAATTTCCCTCAACTCCCTTCTCCTCTCCATCTCCCCTTGTCCTCCATGTTATTTGTCATCTCCACAAATAAGTGAAACTATATGATAATTGACTCTCTCTGCTTGACTTATTTCACTCAGCATCATCTCTTCCAGTCCCGTCCATGTTGATACAAATGTTGGGTATTCATCCTTTCTGATGGAGGCATAATACTTCCTAGGGTATATGGACCACATCTTCCTTATCCATTCGTCCGTTGAAGGGCATCTTGGTTCTTTCCACAGTTTGGCAACTGTGGCCATTGCTGCTATAAGCATTGGGGTACAGATGGTCCTTCTTTTCTCTACATCTGTATCTTTGGGGTAAATACCCAGTAGTGCAATTGCAGGGTCATAGGGAAACTCTATTTTTAATTTCTTGAGGAATCTCCACACTGTTCCCCTTTACTCCTGGACTTGAGAACCAGACCCCAAAACATGTAAAGTCCTTGAAGAGATTCATTCACAGAATTCCGTTGAACTGTTTCTATTCACTCTGCATCCTTCCATCACCAAGATTTGAAATTCTGTCTTCTTCACCCACTACATCCATGTCCTTCAGGACAATCAAAGTACCCTCTGCAAGATTTCTTGTTTTATTCACCCATTCCATCCTATTTATATGTCCTTCCAATCTGTCTTGCAAAAACAAAACAAAGCTAAACAAATGAAATTTGTTTGGGTTTCTTTATATTCATGCAATAATTAAGAGTAGACAATGTGCCTTTTCATATATATATATATATATATATATATATATATATATGGCAATTAAGTGTTGACTCATCATTACTCATTAGTCTCCTTCCTTTGCTAACAATACCTTATTTCTCTCCGGGAATTTTTTTCATTAAATTTTTCAGGTATGCGCAGTTGGGATAGATGGTATCCTCAGTCAGGGTAAGTACCATAAAGTGCATTATTTGACTGGTATTTTCCATTCTCATCAGTCACGTGGTTTAGTTCATGGTTTCTGATGTAATCTTACCACAGCAAATGATATGGAAAGGGTCCTTGAATTTTTTTTTTGTGGATAAACACCTTTTCCCCATGGAATAACTGGTATGTTTCTCACTAGGCACAGATTAGCTAAGCATTGGCAGCTTATTGTCTCTAGGAGGGGAGAGCTTCCTGGAGAAAGAACCTACTCTAAGAAAACAGGATGAAAAATAGAGAAAGAGAACCCAGATCCTGTTCACCTTATCTTAGTTTAGGATAAAGCCAAGCCTGCAGAGTCATTCATCCCTACAGCCAAGCCTGCAGAGTCATTCATCCCTACACCCTGCTAGGACTGAGCCAATGGTCTCATTGATTGTTCAAGTCAGTATAAGCTAATCTATGAGTCCCTTGGTTCTTACACATACCTTGTGAGATTAATAATCTTATTTTAGCAGAAATGTAATAGAGACAGAGAAGTTACATATTTGCTCAGTCATACAGTTAGTCCAGATGTTTTCTCTTCAAGGTAAAAAACACCAACTATAAAATCACCTGAATGACTAATACCCCTCTACCCCACCAAATTTTCAGTGTTTCCATATTTCTACTGGAAAATTAAAAAAAAAAGGTAATGACATGTAGGCTTGCCATAAAGTCACTTCAACCTGCTTGTCTTAACATGTTTCCTATCACTGCAGAAACTGTCCTTCCCACGTAGTCCATCTAGATAAACCTGCCTTTGCTCATGCCCCCATCCCTTTCTCTCTTCTTCACTCAGTTTACTAACATTCATTCAGCCTCTGCTTTCATTCCTTAAATGGCGGGGGGCGGGTGCTCATCATGATGGAATTGAGTCTCTTGAGTGAAGGAATATTTATCCCTATAGAAACCTGAAAGAGTGTTGTTTCAAGTTAGAGCTGTTGAGTTTTCTTATGTCCATAGGGGAAATTCTATATAATTTTGAGTGTAAGTTCTCCAGAGAAGAATTCTCCAAGGGCAAGCATTCAGTGCCATATAATGGTATAAAAACAGTACATTTATTCACTGAGTTGTATTTATGGGAGAATTGGTTCTTTTCTCTTTCTTTCTTTCTTTCTTTCTTTCTTTCTTTCTTTCTTTCTTTCTTTCTTCTTTCTTTCTTTCAACAAAGGAGGTGAAATATCTGATTAAATGGGATGAAAGTCAGAGGTAAGGAACTGAAGGTAAGAACCCAAAGATTCTGCTTATGTACCTGTTAGCGAGTTTTCCACTTATGATTCTTCTCACTGATAATTGAAGATGCTTATCAGTGCTTGGATGGGAATGCCAAGTACTCTGCCTTTCGTAGTCATATAAAACTTCAGGTGATAATTAGAGCTTTAGGGGCACCTGGGTGGCTCAGTGGGTTAAAGCCTCTGCCTTTGGCTCAGGTCATGATTGCAGGGTCCTGGGATCGAGCCCCACATTGGACTCTCTGCTCAGTGGGGAGCCTGCTTCCCCTCTCTCCCTCTGTCTGAATCTCTGCCTAATTGTGATCTCTGTCTGTCAAATAAATAAATAAACTCTTTAAAAAATAATAATTAGAGCTTTAAGTAGTTCGCTCACACTAATCATTGATTCATAGAGCTTTGTAGCTGGGGTGGGTGGTGGTCAGAAATAAGGCCAGTCATGCACAAAGATGAAACCCAGAGGAAAGAATGATTTGTTCAAGGTCGCACAGAAAGTTAACAGTAGAGCTGGAAGTACATGTCATTGGATCAGTCAGGTCAGCATTAGGATAACTCACGCAAATGGGAAAAGATGGAGCATTCCAGTTCAATTGTTCTTTTTTCTTTTCTTTTCTTCCCTTCCCTTCCCTTTCTTTCCCTTTCCCCTTCCCTACCTCCTTCCCTCCCTCTCTTCTTTCCTTTTCTTTTTTGAAGATTTTATTTATTTATTTGAGAGAGAGAGAGAGAGAGAGAGAGAGAGCGTGCACAGTGAGGGACATAGGGAGAAGCAGACTCTCCACTGAGTACGGAGCCTGATGCAGGGATCATGACCTGAGCTAAAGGCAGATGCTTAACCACTTAACTAAGCCACCCTGGCACCTCTATCTATCTACCTTTCTTTCTTTTCTCCCTTCCTTCCATTATCCTTCCTTCCTTCCCTCCCTCCCTTCCTTCCTTCCCCTCTCCCTGGTTCTTCCCTCCCTCCCTCTTTCTCCCTTTCTTTTCTTTTCTTTCTCTTTCTTTCCTTCATCATTCATGAAGACAGTGATTTAGATTTGTTCTAAATTTTGATAAAATTTTATCAGCCCCCTGAAGTTCATCTTTTTTTAATAAGATACTCTAAAGTTTCATACTTTTAAAACTTACTGGTTTTATATACTTAGAACTTAATATATATTTTTCTCTACTACAAATAGCACTTAATTTTTTTCCCTACAGAGCCCACCTTACTAATTTTAGGAGATTTTTTTTTGATACCCAAATTATTGAAGTTAATACAGACATTTGAGTTATAACCATGGTTAAATTCTTTAAATCACCTTGCCCTTTACTATCTGTTAATGTCTTAATAATCTGAGCTCAAGACAGTAATACATATCCTCAGCTTGCTTGTTCCTCTGTGGGCCTGGCTTCTTCATGTCCCACAGTGAAATTCTGCCAGTTTTCAAAACACCCTCCAAAGGCCAGGAGGCCTCCATTCTAGTACTAAGATGTCATCAAGCCCCTTTGATTTGAATAAGTCAGGTTACCTCCCTCTGTCTTCTTCTAGTTCCTGGCTCTTCCACCCATAATACCCTATGATTATGGTTGTTTACTTCCCCTCTCCATTCAGAAGTAATTTTTCCCTTTTAATTTCTAAAGAACTTGTTCCCATCTCATTTCCCTTAAATACCAGCCTGAGAAATGGGCATTTTATTTTACAAATAAGAGGAGACCCTGAAGGTTCTGGGAGGGGGGATGATATTATTTTGGTAGAAGTATGAGGGACAGATTGGAAGAGAAGTCAGAAAACATGGAAAAGCCAGTTAGGAGACATTAAATGGTCAGGGTGGGTGGGGAGGAAAAGGAGGAAGAAAAGAGACCATGACTCCAGATTTTAAAGACCTGTGGGCCTGACAGTGGGTAGGATGCTGGGGCCAGAGAAGAATTGGTCTGGGTGACTGGGGAGGAGAAAGGGGACAAGTGAAGTGCTCTGCCCAGAGAAGGGCTCAGAAGAGCAGCTAGATGGGGAGGAAGATGGTCAGCTGTGCTTGGGACTGGTAGCCCCAAATACTCAGACAGCATGTGTGCCTCCGATGTGCCCACCCACCACTTTTCTATCTTCTCTTCAGCCTCACCCTCATCTGAGTGGAACAGAAGCCTGCAATTTTCTATGAACAAATCAGAGAAACACCCATATCAGGTCCAGAAGGGATGCCCTGCTCGGAACCACACAGGGGAACCAGTACAGGAAGAGTCTGAGGTAGTAGCAGAGTCAGGATTGTGGCCTGACTCTCTAATCCACTGGTATTTCCAATCCTATAGGGGCTGCCAACATCTACAAAAGCCATGGATTCATTCTGGGGCTTTCTATTCCATTAATTTATGTTTCCTTCAGATACCAGACTCCTTAAGGACAGAGTCCAGACTTCCAAACTTTAATATTTATTCTTCCATTTATTCAACAAATATTGGTTTACCATCTATTATATAACTTACTATCTGTTTTAGGTACAAAGAACACAAGAAAGAACAGAACAAAGTTCCTGTCCTCCTGGAACTTACATTCCAGAAGGGGGAGTTAGATAATAAGCATAAAACCCAAATAAATATGTGTGATTTCAGATGGTGATAAGTGTTATAACAAAATATAAACCAAGGAGATGGGAGTCACAGTGTGCTGAATACGTGGTAGGGGCTGCTATTTTATGCTGTGCTGTCAAGGCAGATCTCTCTGTTAAACGTATGTCACAAATGTTTTTGAGGATACACAGGCTCCATCTGTTGAGTGCACAATCAATGTTTACTGAATTGCTGGTTAAATGAACTTGCTAATAATTATGTGTGTGTTGGGTGGTAGGGAGAGGTAGAGAGAGAGATAAAGAGTCAGAGAGAGAGAGAGCGAGCTTAAACCACAGGATCAGAATAGCCATAAATGGAATTTTGTATAGCCCCAAATCCATTTTATGGTCACAAAGATGGGAGATGGAGAACTGACTTCTAAAGTTTTTTTATTCAGACAAGTTTCAGTAGAACTAGTCAGATCCATTCTAACCAAAAATTGATATACTTGAAACAAATTACATCTGAGATAAGTGCATCTAAAATAAAATTCATTTTGAGTGTTTCTCTATTTGTTTGGGTGTATTGTTCATGTATCTCAATTTTAACAAGGCAATATAAATGCATTTTGAATTTTGTTTTTGTAATAAAAAATTTCAAAATTTGTTTTAATTTTGAATTAAGTTATAAATTTTTGTCCTTTTTGTTGTTTATTTCAAAATCTTTATTAGAAAAATTATATGCGAAATACAATTAAAAAGAACAGAGATGCAAACATCAATGTGATGGACAATGGATCTATGTTTTAAGAATAGGATTTATTTTCCCATCCAAGTACTAACCAGGCCCGACCCTGCTTAGTTTCCGAGATCAGACGAGATCGGGCGCGTTCAGGGTGGTATGGCCGTAGACAAAAATAGGATTTATTTTCAATCTAGCAAAAAAGTTGCCAGAGGACACCTGCTATTTCAAACTTAAAAAGCAAGATTTCTGAGCCAAAATTCCTCATTTCATTTGTATTTGAAAGGTTCTTTCTTACAACATATTGGCTATTCTCAAAATTTGCCAACTTGGAGGCTTGTCAAAATGAACTCATTACATCTTCTGCCAAGAATTTCCAACTTGAACTCTCAGCTATTGGACTGTGACTTCATAATTTGTATACAATATCCCTAAAAACAAAATGCTCTCCACCACTGAAATGAAAAGGCAAAATCAAAGCTCTGTGGCTGAATTCATTTTCCTCGGCTTTTCTAACTTTCCTGAACTCCAAGAGCGGCTCTTTGGGGTTTTCTTGGTTGTCTACCTGGTGACTCTGTTGGGAAATGTCATCATTATAGTCATCATCTCCTTGGAACAGAGCCTCCACGTGCCCATGTACCTGTTCCTCCAGAACTTGTCTGTGGTGGACGTGAGTTTCAGTACAGTTATTATGCCTGAAATGCTGGTGGTGCTTTCCACTGAGAAAACGTCGATTTCATTTATAAGCTGTTTTGCACAGATGTATTTCATCCTTTTTTTTGGTGGCACTGAATGTTTTCTCCTGGGGGCGATGGCTTATGACCGATTTGCTGCAATCTGTCATCCTCTGAACTACCCAATGATTATGAACAGAAGGGTTTTCATGAAATTAATAATGTTCTCCTGGGTCTCAGGGATCATGGTGGCTACTGTGCAGACGACATGGGTTTTCAGTTTTCCCTTCTGTGGTCCCAATGAAATCAATCATCTCTTCTGTGAGACTCCCCCAGTGCTAGAACTTGCATGTGCAGATACATTTCTGTTTGAAATCTATGCATTCATGGGCACCATTTTGATTGTCATGGTTCCTTTTGTGTTGATTCTATTGTCTTACATTCGGATTCTCTTTGCCATCCTGAAGATGCCATCAGCCACTGGGAGGCAAAAGGCCTTTTCCACCTGTGCCTCCCACCTCACGTCTGTGACCCTCTTCTATGGCACGGCCAATATGACTTATTTACAACCGAAATCTGGCTACTCCCCAGAAACCAAGAAGCTGATGTCATTGTCTTACTCACTTCTTACACCTCTGCTGAATCCACTGATCTACAGCTTGAGAAACAGTGAGATGAAAAAAGCTTTGATGAAACTGTGGCTCAGAAAAGTGGATTTACACCCATTCTGATTGTGCTGAGAAGCCATGTGACATTTGGTCACTGGCTGAACTCTACTTAAATTTATTAAGTGGCTAAACATTCTGCATTTCTTGGTATGATCATGCTTCATTTATTATTTTTCCATGGTCAATAATATATTGGGGATCCATATTTTTGATAGTGTACTCTTGTCATTACTTTTTAAATATAATACAGAGCAGGGCGCCTGGGTGGCTCAGTGGGTTAAGCCGCTGCCTTCGGCTCAGGTCATGATCTCAGGGTCCTGGGATCGAGTCCCGCATCGGGCTCTCTCTCAGCAGGGAGCCTGCCTCCTCCTCTCTCTCTGCCTGCCTCTCTGCCTACTTGTGATCTCTCTCTGTCAAATAAATAAATAAAATCTTTAAAAATAAATAAATAAATAAATAAAATACGGAGCAGTTAATCTGTTCCTCCACTATGATCATCTAGGTCATTATGGATTGTCATTTTAAAGACAAAAATTCAATAAACACCTAGTTCCATACATTGATAACTACTGATGTTTTATTTTTGATAGATTCATCAGTGTAGGTCTGATGGAAGGAAAGGCATGTGTGCTTACAAGTTTTAGTAGCTATGGCAGAACTGCTTTACAAAGTCATTGTTACTTTTCAGGGTGACCTGAATGCACTAATTCTGCTGCACTAATGGGGTAGAGCTTCAAGACACCAGTATGTAGATGAGACTTTTCTTTCTGGAGTGGAAATCTATTCCGTGAATGAGTAGGGAAAATAGGTATTCTGAGGAGACCAAACTTGTTCTACTTCACGGATCCACACAGATTATTATCCAAAACAGGAGTTCTCTTGGTTTATTTCCAGATTTTCACCCAATGATGGTGAGCAAAGAACTACATGAGAACGTTCCTGAAGTCTTGCTTCATACTACTAGTATCTCTTTTCACTTCATAGACCACTGTTTTTAGTGACTTGTTAAACTTCCCTCTGTAGGCCCAATGTGCCCCCAGACACTTTGTTTATAAACATTGGATGATTCCTTTTTCTTATTGTGGGAAACCAAGTGATTATGAACTATTTATGCATATTTTCTGTGGTCCTGAGTCACATCACTAACTGTGTGATATTCCCTGGAATAATTTATCATCTTGCAACCTTTAGAACATTTAATGGTTGCTTGCCCTTTTATTGTCGGTATTCATAGATGGAGGGGGCCCTTTGTTGAATCTATATCAAAAGAGCTCCTATTGCCCTTAGTTTCTCTTCCAGGGATGGTAATAAAGGGGGAAAGCACTATTCCTATTATCATTCAGCTGTGGAAAAAACAATTTTTAGTTAATATTGCCTCTTCCAAAAATGAGAAGTAGAGATGTAAAACTGACTGGATTTTCACAAAAAGAAATTTTGGTATCAAATGGCCAAAACCAGTTTGAATAACATTTAAATGAGGGGTAATCTTCTTTACAGTAGGGCACTAAACAGACACGTGGAAATCCTTTCATTAATGTTTGTCCAGAAATTTCCTACTCATAGTCCTTAAGGTGATCAACTAAATAAGTCCATCCAGGAGGGAAAAAAAAGTCCCTGAAAGTCTAAATCCCAAACCAATTACTCACTTTCTCTTTTTTTCAGATTTTTATTTAAATTCTAGTTAGCTAACACACAGTGTAATTAGCTTCAGGTATACAATATAGTGATTCATCACTTACAATACCCAGTGCCCAATAGGACAAGTGCCCTCCTTAATCCTCATCACCTATTTCATCCATCCCCCCACCCATCTAGGGTGTCTATCAATCTGTTCTCTATAGTTAAGAGTCTGTTACCTGGTTTTCCTCTCTCTTTACCCCCTCCCTGATCATTTGTTTTGTTTATTAACTTCCACATGTGACTGAAATCATATGGTTTTTGTCTTTCTGTCTTACTTTGCTTCGCATAATATTCTCTAGCTCCATCCACATCATTGCAGATGGCAAGCTATTGTTTTTTTTTAAGATTTAATTTATTTATTTGAAAGACAGAGATCACAAGTAGGCAGAGAGGCAGGCAGAGAGAGAGGGGGAAGCAGGCTCCCTGAGCAGAGAGTCTGATGCGGGGCTTGATCCCAGGACCCTGAGATCATGACCTGAGCCGAAGGCAGAGGCTTTAACCCACTGAGCCACCCAGATGCCTCTGTTGTTCTTTTTGATAGCTGAGCAATATTCCATCACATAAATATAATACATCTTCTTTATGCATTCATCAGTTGATGGACATCTGGGCTCTTTTCATAATTTAGCTATGGCTTATAATGCTGCTACAAACATCAGGGTGCATATGCCACTTTGAATCAGTATTCTTGTATCATTTGGGTAAATACCTAGTAGTGCAATTGCTGGATTGTAAGGTAGTTCCATTTTTAACTTTTTGGAGAAACTTCATACTGTTTTCCAGAGTGGCTATTCCAGAATACATTCCCACCAAGAGCTTGAGAGGATTCCCCTTTCCACTCTTCCTCACCCACAGCTATTGTTTCTTGTGGTGTAAATTTTAGCCATTCTGACTGGTGTGAAGTGATATCTCATTGTAGTTTTGGTTTGCATTTCTCTGACTATAAGTGATGTTGAGCATCTTTTCATGCATCTGATGGCCATCTGGATGTCTTCTTTGGAAAAATATCTGTTCATGTCCCCTGCCCATTTTTTTTTAACTGTTTAGTATGTTTTTTTTGTGTGTGTGTTGAGTTATATAAATTATTTCTCTATTTTTGATACTAACACCTCCATTAGATATATCATTTTCAAATATCTTCTCCCTTTCAGTAGGTTGTCTTTTTGTTGATTGTTTCCTTTGTTTTGCAGAGGCTTCTTATTTTGATATAGTCCCAACAGTTCATTTTCGCTTTTGTTTCCCTTGCCTCAGGAGACATATCTAGTTAGAAGTTGCTATAGCTGATGTCAAAGAGGTTATTACTGTTTATATCCTCCTCTTGGATTTCAGTGCTTTTTTGTTTTTTTGTTTTTGTTTTTGTTTTGTTTTTGGTCTCACATAAGTTTTTAATTCATTCTTTTTTTTAAATTTAATTTCTTTTCAGTGTAACAGAATTCATTGTTTATGCACCACACCCACTGCTCCATGCAATATGTGCCCTCCATAATACCCACCACCAGGCTCCCCCACCCTCCTCAGAGTGTTTTTCAGAGTCCATAGTCTCTCATGGTTCATCTCCCCCTCCAATTGCCCTCAGCTCCCTTCTCCTCTCCATCTCCCCATGTCTTCCGTGTTATTTGTTATACTCCACAAGTAAGCGAAACCATATGCTAATTGACTCTCTCTGTTTGACTTATTTCACTCAGCATACTCTCTTCCAGTCCCGTCCATGTTGACACAAAAGTTGGGTATTCATCCATTCTGATGGAGGCATAATACTCCATAGCGTATATGGACCACATCTTCCTTATTCATTCGTCCGTTGAAGGGCATCTTGGTTCTTTCCACAGTTTGGCAACCGTGGCCATTGCTGCTATGAACATTGGGATAGAGATGGCCCTTCTTTTCACTACATCTGTATCTTTGGGGGTAAATACCCAGTAGTGCAATGGCAGGGTCATAGGGAAGCTGTATTTTTAATTTCTTGAGGAATCTCCACACTGTTCTCCAAAATGGCTGCACCATCTTGCATTCCCACCAACATTGTAAGAGGGTTCCCCTTTCTCCACATCCTCTCCAACACACGTTGTTTCCTGTCTTGCTAATTTTGGCCATTCTAACTGGTGTAAGGTGGTATCTCAATGTGGTTTTAATTTGAATCTCCCTGATGACTAGTGATGATGAACATTTTTTCATGTGTCTGATAGCCATTTGTATGTCTTGATTGGAGAAGTGTCTGTTCATGTCTTCTGCCCATTTTTTTTGACATGATTATCTATTTTGTGTGCGTTGAGTTTGAGGAGTTCTTCATAGATCCTGGATATCAGCCTTTTGTCTGTACTATTATTTTAATCCATTCTGAGTTCACTTTTCTGTATGGTATAGGAAAGTGATCCAGTTTCATTCTTCTGCATGTTGCTGTCCAATTTTCCTTGCACCATTTGTTGAAGACACCCTCTTTTTTCCAGTGGATATTCTTTCTTACCTTGTCCAAGATTAATTGACCATATAGTTGTGGATTCATTTCTGAGTTTTCAATTCTGCTCTGTTGATCTATGTGTTTATTTTTGTGCCAGTGCCATACTGTCTTGATCACTACAGCTATGTAATATAGATTAAAATCTGGAACTGATGTCAGGGTCTGATGTCTCCAGCTTTGTTTCTCCTTTTCAAGGTTGCTTTGGCTATTTGGCGTCTTTTGTGGTTCCATACAAATTTTAGGATTGTTTGTTCTAGCTCTGTGAAAAATGTTGCTGGTATTTTGACACAGATCGCATTAAATCTGTAGATTGCTTTGGGTAATATGAACATTTAACAATATTTGTTCTTCTAATCCATGAGCATGAAATGTTTTTCCATTTCTTTCTGTCCTCTTCAATTTCTTTTGAAAGTGTTCTATAGTTTTCAGAATACAGATCGTTTATTCCTAGGTTCTTTATGGTTTTTGGTGCAATTGTAAATAGAATTGATTACTTGGTATCACTTTCTGCTGCTTCACTATGGGTGTATAGAAATGCAACAGATTTCTGTACATTGAATTTATATCCTGTGACTTTACTGAATCTGTGTATCAGTTCTAGCAATTTTTCTGGTGGAGTCTTTTGGGTTTTCTATATAGACTGTCATGTCATCTGCAGACAGGGAAAATTTGACTTTTACCCTGTCGATCTGCATGCCTTTTATTTCTTTGTGTTTTCTGATTGCTGAGGTTAGGACTTCCAGTACTATGTTAAATACCAGTGGTGAAGGTGGACATCCCTGTCTGGTTCCTGATGGTAGAAGAAAAGCTCTCAGTTTTTCCCCTTTGAGAATGATACTGGGTGTGGGTTTTTCATAGATGGCCTTTATTATGTTGAGGTATGTTCCCTCTATCCCTACTTTGTTTAGGGTGTCTATTATGAATGGAAGCTATACTTTGTCAGATACTTTTACTGCATCTATTGAAAGGATCATATGGTTCTTGTCTTTTATTAATGTGATATATCATGTTGGTTAATTTGTGATTATTGAACTGCCCTGCAGCCAAAGAATAAATTCCACTTGTTCCTGGTGTGTGATTTTTTAAAATATGTGTCATTGGAATCCGTTTACTCATATTTTTACTCATATTTTACTGAGAAATTTTGCATCCAGTTTCATCAGGGATATTGGCCTGTAGTTCTCTTATTTACTACAGTTTTTACCTGTTTTGGTATCAAGGTAATGCTGGCCTCAGAGAATGAATTTGGAAGTTTCCCTCCTTTTTCTATTTTTGGAATAGTTTGAGAAGAATAGGTATTTAACTCTTCTTTAAATGTCTAGTAGAATTACTTATGAAACCCTTGGCCCTGTACTTTCGTTTGTTGGGAGATTTTTTTTTTTTTTTTTTTTTTACTACTGATTCAATTTCGTTGCTGTTTATCAGTCTGTTCAAGTTTTCTATCTTTTCCTTTTTCAGTTTTGGTGATTTATATGTTTGTAGGAGTTTATTTCTTCCAGGTTGTCCAGTTTGTTGACATATAGTTTTTCATAATATTCTAATTGTTTATCTTTCTGTGGTGTTGGTTATTATTTCTCCATTTTCTTTGGTGATTTTAATTATTTGGATCTTTTCTCTTTTCTTTTCGATAAATTTGGCTAAAGGTTATCAGTTTTATTAATTTTTTTTCAAAGAACCAATGCCCAGTTTCATGGATTGTTTTTTTGTTTAGTTTCTATATTATTTATTTCTGCTCTAATCTTTATAATTTCCCTTTTGCTGGCTTTAGGTTTTGTTTGTCGCTCATTTTCCAGCTCCTTTAGGTGTAAGATTAGGTTATTTGAGATTTTTCTCGCTTCTTGAGGTAAGCCTATGTTGCTATGTACTTCCCTCTTAAGACCAGTTTTCCTGCATCCCATAGATTTTGTACCATTGTGTTTTCATTTTCATGTGTTGCCATGTGTTTTTTAATTTTTATTTATTTATTTTTTTCCATGTGTTTTTAGAAAATTTCTTCTTTGGTTTCCTGGTTGACCCATTTATTGTTTAGCAGTATGTTGTTTAACCTCCATATATTTGTGGTCTTTCCAAATTTTTTCCTGTGGTTGACTTCAAGTTTCACAGCATTGTGTTCAGAAAATATGCATGGTATTGGGCACTTGGGTGGAATAAACAGTTAAGTGCTCAATTCTTGGTTTTTGCGCAGGTGGTGATCTCAGTGTCATGAGATGGAATCCCATGTTGGGCTCTGTGCTCAGGGCAGGGTCTTCTTGTTCTCTCTATCTCTCTCAAATAAATTTTTAAAAATATTTTTTTAAAGAAAATATGCATGGTATGATCTCAACCTTTTTGTACTTATGAGGCCTGATTTGTGACCTATATGTGATCTGTTCTGGAGAATATCCTATGTACATGTAAAAAGAATGTGTGTCCTGCTGCTTTAGGATGAAATGTTCTGCATATATTTGTTAAGTCTATATGATCCAATGTGTCATTTAAAGCCACTGTTTCCTTGCTGATTTTCTGTTTTGATGATATAATGATATCAATGATGATATCATTGATATAAGTGGAGTGTAAAATTCCCTAGACTAATTGTATTATTACCAATGAGTTTCTTTATGCTTGTTATTAATTATTTTATATATTTTAGTGCTCCTATGTTGGGCACATAAATATGTACAACTGTTAGATCTTCTTGTTGGATTGTCCTCTTTATTATTATATAGTGCCCTTCTTCAACTTTTGTTGTAGTCTTTGGTTTATAGTCTAGTTTGTCTGATAGAAATATTGTTACTCTGGCTTTCTTTTGATGGTCATTTGTATGATGGATGTTTCTTTGCCCCTTGACTTTCAATCTTCAGGTGTCTTTAGGTCTAGAATGAGTCTCTTGTAGGCAGAGATGGAGAGGTTTTGTTTTTATATCCATTCTGACACCCCATGTCTTTTATCTAGAGTATTTAGTCCATTTAAATTCAGAGTAATTATTGGTAAATAAGAATTTAGTGCCATTGTATTACTTGTAAAGTCACTATTTCTGGAGATTTTATCTGTTTCTTTCTAGTCTTTGTTGCTATTGGTCCTTCTTTCCCACTCAGAGTTTCCCTTTAATACTTCTTGCAGGGCTGGTTTAGTGGTCATTAACTCCTTCAGTTTTTGTTTGTCTTGGAAACTCTTTATCTTTCCTTCTATTCTGGATAATAACCTTCTTGGATAAAATGTTTTGGCTGCATATTTTTCCTATTTATCATGAGTATAATATGTCAGTCCCTTCTGGCTTGCCAAATTTCTTGTGAGAGATGTACAGCTAGCTTAATGGATTTTCCCTTGTAAGTTAGGGAATTCTTTTGTCTTGCTACTTTTAAGATTTTTTTCTTTATCACTATATTTTTCAAATTAAATTATAATATGTCTTGGGGTTGAGCTATTGATTTTGATGGGAGTTCTCTGCGCTCCTGGATCTGGATGTGTTCTCTCACCAGATTAGAGAAGTTTTCAGCTATGATTTCCTCAAATTAATTTTTTGCCCCCTTTACTCTCCTTTTTCTGTGACTCCTATAATACGAATGTTACTATGTTTGATGGAGTCACTGAGTTATCTAAGTCTATTCTCATGTTCCATAATAATTCTTCATTAATTTACCATTATTTTATCCTCCATATTATTTATTCATTCCTTTGATTCTTCTGTCCTTGTGGTCATTACATAGTCTGTTTCCAGTCTTAGTTACTACATTCTTCATCTCTGACTGAATTTTTTTTTAAACTCTTTTGTTTCTGTTGTAAGGGCCTCCCTGATGTCTTCAAGCTTTTCTCAAACTCAGAGAGTATCCTCATGTTTATTCCTTTAAATTCTCCATCAGGTATGTTACTTATATAGGTTTTTCTTAGATCTGTGGCTGTGACCTTATCTCGTTCTTTCATTTGGGATGAATTCCTCTGTCTTGGCATTTTGTCTAAGTCTCTGTATTTTTCTCTGTGTTAGAAAGGCTCATGATGTTTTCTTTTCCTGAGAGTAATGGCTTTATGAAGAAGAGGGCATATGGTGTCTGGGCCTGGAACTTCAGGGAATGGCTCTAGTTTGTGCTACATGCACTCTGATGTTGTGTTTTGGTTGCTTTTTTCCTTTGGGCCAGTTATCTGCAGTTCTCCTTGCCTGTGTGGCCAGTGTTTGGTCCTTGGCCAGAAGATGGTGAGTTTTAACTAGGTGTGTTCTGGTCTTCTTGTTAAATGAGACCTGATACTATTTCCACTCGAACTGGGGCCCTGTAGAACTCTATGATTAGGAGACATGGTGTGGGCAGTGGTTTGTGCTGGTATTCTGAGGAAAGGGCCTGCTGCAGTGGGATTCAGACAAGCTTTACAGAGAAAGGCAGTACCACCAGAGTACAGGAGTGTAGGACTTGGTATAAGCAGGTTAGGCAGCCAGTGTCCATGGCTCTGTGTTGTTTACCACAGATAAGTGATTCTGTGTTTATTTTATTTTTTTATGCCCCACTTTTTTTGTTTTTATATTTAAATTCCAGCAGAGTTAGTACATTTTATTTAAATTCCAGCATAGTTAGCACAGAGTGTCAGGTGTACAATAGAGTGAGCAGTTCAGCAATTCTATACATCACTCATTGCTCATAGTGATAAGTGTACTACTCTTTAGTAGTACCTATTCCCCCCTTCTCCCCCACTGACCTCCACTCTGGTCACCATCAGTTGGCTCTGTATAGTTTGTTTCTTGGTTTGTCTCTCTCCTTATTTTTCCTTGTTCATTTTTTTTTTTAATTCTTCCTGGAGGACATCTGGGTGGCTCAGTCAGTTAAGCATCTGCCTTCAGAGAGGTTGTCCTTGGAGGGTCATCTTCCTCAACACCACATCTCAGGGAAGAGCTCCATGAAGAGGGGATAATCTCCCCACTGTGAACCCCAGGCATTCTTCAGATCTTTGTTTCCACTCCACCATCTGTCCTAGGTAGTTTGCCTACCTTCTCTCTAGGAGGAGGGCAGCACCCTTAGAGCTCTATCCCAGCCAAACCCACTGACCTTTAAAATTCAGGCTTTAAGCCTTGTTGGTTCCAAAGAACTCACAATCAGCCTCTCTCGCGTCCCAGCCAAAGGCACTGGGGAGGTGTTCTTCTTGTGTGTATCACCTGTGTCCCTCTCTCTCCATGACTGGTTCCCATCTGCAGCACCTTCAATCTTTTCCTCTGTCTCTGCATTTCCTACCTTCCTTGATGTGGCTTCTTCTCTCTCTTTAGTTTCAAATATTCACTCACATTATACTTTTTGTTCTGTTTCCTTTGCTCATTCTATTCTAAATAGCAGCCACTCTGGTAGTACCAGCTTCAAGCTCATGGCAGATGGTAGGACTGATACTGGAAATCATGCTTTCCTGGTGTCAAAGTTGATGCCAAGATTTCCAACCACAATCAATGGAGACAGGAAATAAGTGAACATTTAAAATGTAAATCGTGGGGGCGCCTGGGTGGCTCAGTGGGTTAAAGCCTCTACCTTCGGCTCAGGTCATGATCCCAGGGTCCTGGGATCGAGCCCCGCATTGGTTCTCTGTTCAGCAGGGACCCTGCTTCCCTTCTTCTTCTCTCTCTCTCTCTCTCTCTGCCTGCCTCTCTGCCTATTTGTGATCTCAGTCAAATTAAAAAAAAATTTTTTTAATGTAAATCTTGGGACACCTGGGTGGCTCAGTTGGTTAAGCTGCTGCCTTCGGCTCAGGTCATGATCCCAGGGTCCTAGGATTGAGTCCCGCATTGGGCTCCTTGCTCAGCAGGGAGCCTGCTTCTCTCTCTGCCTCTGCCTGCTGCTCTACCTGCTTGTGTTCTCCCTCTTTCTCTCTGACAAATAAATAAAATCTTAAAAAAATGTAAATCTTATGATGTCTCTCCTTGTTTAAATATTTCAGTGGGTTTCTATGGATTCAGGATGAAAAACATCTTTAGTGTGGTGGGTGTAGCCCAGCTTAACTGGGCCTTGCCGGTGCTTTCTATTCTTTCATGTTGCAGTCTGCCCTTGTCCCCGCTCATTCCCTTGCCTACCTTCCTGGTGCAAGGTTTGCTTTCCGTTTTTGGTGTCACTATCCCATTCTGGGCTAGGACTGTCAAAACATGCTTTTGTTTCTATCTGGTATGTTTATTATTCCACCTTTCGACTAGTTCTTACTCCTCCTTTAAACCTATTGAAAATGCCTTTCCTTAAGCTGATCTTCCTTATTTCTCCCGTTTCCTAACTGTCCTCCTCAATTTGTTCTCCCTCTGAAAACCCTGTCCTTTTTTCATAGCTCTTTTTCTAAATTTTCTTTTAGGCACCAGAGTGGGATTTTTTCCTCTTAGTGGGAACTTGTACCCAGTTTCTAAGATAAGAAATGAAATTTTTTGCAAAGTGATACTGGCTGGGGACACAAATGTGTCCTTAGCTTAGTAAGCTACAGTGCAAGACAACAATTCAAAGAAGTTCCTCTTCACAGCATAAAATCTGATGTGTGTTTTTTGTCATCCTTCAAACTGACCAGCCCATCTTCCCTTCCTCTGAGTAGTTCCACCTGCCTCTGTTCTCCAAAGCTCTTGAGCTTAGTTTTCAATGGTCTGTTCATTGCACTCAGCTTTTTTTGTGATCTACTTGCTGGCTCAAAGGAATTTTGTAACAACTGTATAATTCTATTATCTTCTGATGTGTAATCTCCAACCCACTCTTAATTTCGATGCCAGTACCTCTCCCTCCATACTTACATAATTCCAAGTTATCATTTCTGAAAGTTTTTTTTTCATCACTGAATTTCCTGTTATGTCAGGAGATTTCTATACACCACACAGCAGAAAGGATGGGATCTACAGGCCAGCCAGGTGGTAATGATCCAGTCTCCAATCCCTATTTTACTGTCTGATTTCACTACTTTGTGTACCATCTTTGCTAGTTTCTCTGGGAAGAAGACACTGAGATGGAGTCCTCCCAGGGAAGGAAGATACCTGGGAAAGAAAAAGGGTTGAAACAGGATTGTGTTGGATAAGCCCTTTGACTGGTACACAGGCCTGGAAGAGTCTTCTGCACACCTGACAGGGAGCTCTGGATTGTCCATTAGGAGCATCCTGCATGGGTCAGAAGTGACAAGACCCTTGCTTGGTCATTGACTGTGGACTTTCCCAGAAGAGTGGGGCTTGACTTGGAAGCTTAGTCTGACCATGAAGGAGCACACAGGAGTCAAATAATCATCTCCTTTGCATCTGGGCAGTGACTCTTTCTGGGAGAGGGATCTGAACAGCACACTTTCATGTCCACCACAATAGGTCAGCAAGTTTGATGTATAAATGATTTAAATTGCAAGAGAGAAATTATAAATTTCCAGGGATATACCAGGGCAAAACCACAAGGAAATTACCACTACCTATGATGGATTTGGGCTTTAGTCAAAGAAGAAACAAAGGAATTTATTTTGGTGTTATATGCTTGTCAAAAGCATGTTTGAAGGATATAGTAGAAGGTGTGATGAGTTAGAAAATACAAGTATAAATTAAGTATACAATATTCATCTTTGTTAATTGCATATGTGTGAAATATGATTGAAGGGAGAGGCAGCATGGCTTTGAGGAACCACCAGGAATACATAGCAAGAGTGAAATTACCCTAGTTTCATATACTGGCTCTGCCATTTTCCATGTTTTGACAGGTCCTTCTCCTTTCTGAATATTAGCCTCTTCATCATAAAAGCATGATGATGATAATAATAATACCATTTGAGATACTGTGAGGATCAGCTGTAATAATAATAATAGCAATAGTAGTCACAGAAGAACAACAACAAAAGGATCACAAGCTATAGCTTTTGTATGCCAGGCATTGTATCAAATGCCAATATTTGTCTCATTTAATCCTCACAACAACTTTATGAGCTAGATACTATTCATATCCCTGATCCTTGAATGATTTCCTTAAGTAATCTTTTACATCTACTACTAGAACTGGTCAAAAAATTCAGTGAGGTTGCAGGATATAAAATCAAAGTACAGAAATCTATTACTTTTTTGCACTAATTATGAAGTAGACAAAAGAGAAAATAAGAAAACAATTCTATTTACAATTGCACCAAGAATAAGAAAATACCTATGAATAAACTTAACCAAGGAGGTGAAAGACCTGTACCCTGAAAACTGTAACACACTGATGAAAGAAATTGAAGAAGACACAAACAAATGGAAAGACATTCTATGCTCATGGATTGGAAGAACAAATACTGTTAAAATGTTCATAGTCCCCAAAGCGATCTACAGATTTAATGTAATCCCTTCAAAATATCAGCAGCATTTTTCATAGAACTATAACAAATAATCTAAAAATCAGTATGGAACCACAAAAGACCCCAAATAGCCAAAGCAACCTTGAAAAAGAGGAAAAAATCTCAATGTGGTTTTAATTTGAATCTCCCTGAGGGCTAATGATGATGAGCATTTTTTTCATGTGTCTGATAGCCATTTGTATGTCTTGATTGGAGAAGTGTCTGTTCATATCTTCTGCCCATTTTTTGATGTGTTTGTCTGTTTCATGTGGGTTGAGTTTGAGGAGTTCATTATAGATCCTGGATATCAACCTTTTGTCTGTACTGTCATTTGCAAATATCTTCTCCCATTCCGTGGGTTGCCTTTTTGTTTTTTTGACTGTTTCCTTTGCTGTGCAGAAGCTTTTGATTTTGATGAAGTCCCAGAAGTTTATTTTCGCTTTTGTTTCCTTTGCCTTTGGAGACGTATCTTGAAAGAAGTTGCTGTGGCTGATATCAAAGAGATTATTGCCTATGTTCTCCTCTAAGATTCTGATGGATTCCTGTCTCACGTTGAGGTCTTTTATCCATTTTGAGTTGATCTTTGTGTACGGTGTAAGAGAATGGTCGAGTTTCATTCTTCTACATATAGCTGTCCAGTTTTCCCAGCACCATAAATTGAAGAGACTGTCTTTTTTCCACTGTATATTTTTTCCTGTTTTGTCGAAGATTAATTGACCATAGAGTTGAGGGTCCATATCAGGGCTCTCTACTCTGTTCCACTGGTCTATGTGTCTGTTTTTATGCCAGTACCATGCTGTCTTGGTGATCACAGCTTTGTAATAAAGCTTGAAATCAGGTAAGGTAATGCCGCCAGCTTTATTTTTGTTTTTCAACATTTCCTTAGCGATTCGGGGTCTCTTCTGATTCCATACAAATTTTAGAGATATCACCTTACAGCAGTTAGAATGGCCAAAATTAACAAAACAGGAAACAACATGTGTTGGAGAGGATGTGGAGAAAGGGGAACCCTCTTACACTGTTGGTGGGAATGCAAGTTGGTGCAGCCTCTTTGGAGAACAGTGTGGAGATTCCTCAAGAAATTAAAAATACAACTTCCCTACGACCCTGCAATTGCACTCCTGGGTATTTACCCCAAAGATACAGATGTCGTGAAAAGAAGGGCCATCTGTACCCCAATGTTTATAGCAGCAATGGCCACAGTCGCCAAACTATGGAAAGAACCAAGATGCCCTTCAACGGATGAATGGATAAGGAAGATGTGGTCCATATACACTATGGAGTATTATGCCTCCATCAGAAAGGATGAATACCCAACTTTTGTAGCAACATGGACGGGACTGGAAGACATTATGCTGAGTGAAATAAGTCAAGCAGAGAGAGTCAATTATCATATGGTTTCACTTATTTGTGGAGCATAACAAATAGCATGGAGGACAAGGGGCGTTAGAGAGGTGTAGGGAATTTGGGTAAATTGGAAGGGGAGGTGAACCATGAGAGACTATGGACTCTGAAAAACAGTCTGAGGGGTTTGAAGTGGCGGGGGGGGTGGGAGGTTGGGGTACCAGGTAGTGGGTATAATAGAGGGCACGGCTTGCATGGAGCACTGGGTGTGGTGAAAAAATAATGAATACTGTTTTTCTGAAAATAAATAAATTGGAAAAAAAAGAGGAAAAAATCTGGAGGTATTACAATCAAACCCATGATTATATGGTCAAATATTTACTGAGAAAGAAGGCAAAAATTACGAAATAAGAAACAGATGGTATCTTCAAATGGTGTTGTGAAAACTGGATAACACATACACAAGAATGAAACAATCATTTTCTTACACCATACACAAAGGCAAACTCAAAATGGATTAAAGGCCTAACCATGAGTCCTGAAACCAAAAAGGCCTAGAAGAGTGGACAGGCAGTAATTTCTCTCACATTGGTTATAGCAACATTTTTCTATATGGTCAATTAATCCTCGACAAAGTAAGAAAGAATATCCAATGGCAAAAAGATGGTCTCTTCAACAAATAGTATTGGGAAAACTGGACAGCAACTTGCAGAAGAATGAAACTGGACCACTTTCTTTTTTTTTTTTTTAAAGATTTTATTTATTTATTTGAGAGAGAGAGCATGAGAGGCGAGAAGGTCAGAGGGAGAAGCAGACTCCCCATGGAGCTGGGAGCCTGATGCGGGACTCGATTCCGGGACCGGGACCGTGACCTGAGCCGAAGGCAGTTGCTTAACCAACTGAGCCACCCAGGACCACTGGACCACTTTCTTACACCATACACAAAAGTAAGATCAACCCATTAAAATCCTAGAGAAGAATACAGGCAGTAATAATCTCTTTGACATTGGCTGTAGCAACTTCTTACTAGATATATCTCTTGAGGAAAAGGAAACAAAAAACAAAAATGATCTATTGGGGCTACATCAAAATAAGAAGCTTCTGCACAGCATAGGAAACAAGCAACAAAACAAAAAGGCAACTGAATGAATGGGAGAAGATATTTGCAAATGACATAGCTAATAAAGGGGTTTGTATCAAAAATATATAAAAACTTACATGACACAACACCAAAAAGCCCATAATAATCGTTAAAAAATGGACAGAGGACCTGAACAGACGTTTTTCCAAAGAAGACATTTAGATGGCCAAGAGAAACATGAAAAGATGCTCAATATCACTCATTGTCAAGAAAATGCAAATCCAAACTACAATAAGATATTATTTCACACCATTCAGAATGGCTAAAATTAATATCACAAGAAACAACAGGTTGTGGGAAAGGATGTAGAGAAAGGGGAACACTCTTGCAATAATGGTGGGAATGTAAACTTATAAATCATTCTGGAATATGGTGTGGAGGTTCCTCAAAAATTTGAAAATGGAACTACCATACAATGCAGCAATTGTACTACTAGATATTTATGCAAATGATAGAAGAATACTGATTCAAAAGTACACAGGCATCCAGCTATTTGTAGCAGCTTTATCAAAAATAGCAAAATTATGGAAGTAGCCCAAATGTCCATTGACTGATGAGTGGACAAAGAAGATATGCTATATCTATCTATAAAACTACATATATATATATATAAAATTAGTTACAGACATAGATATATAGTGAAAGAGATAGATAAAGAAGATATGTTATCTATCTGTAGATCAAAATATAGATATAGGTAGATGATAGATGATATATAGATAGATAGATGATAGATAGATAGTGGAATATTATTCAGCCATAAAAAGAATGAAATCTTGTCATTTTCAATGACATGGATGGAGCTAGATTGTATTATGCTAAGCAAAATAAGTCAGTCAGAGAAAGACAAACACCACAGGAGTTCACTTACATGTGGAATTTAGGAAACAAAACAGATGAGGATATGTGGCAAAAAAAAAGAGAGTCAAATGTCTTTATACACTTTTCATTCCAGTCTAACACACATGGAAGAAAGTGTACAATTGTGACCCTACATCTTGATGAACACTCATAACATGTACATCACCTGTGTTACCATCACTGACACAAGAAACTGACCATATATGACAGAAGTTCCCATGGGAACTATGGGGCATGAATCATAGAGAATACATATGAGGCAGCATTCCCCTGCCTGGGGCATGGGACTGTTTCACGATGGAGTGTAATTCCACCATGGTGAATGACATGGGAGGGATTCCTGGGTTGGAATGTGGAAGTGAAAATCCCTTTACCTCAGGATAATGGCTCTATTTCCCACTGGACACAGAGTAGAGAGAATGAATCCCTAAGTGTTGTTGGCAGCCTTATTGCTGTGGGGGGAGGTGAGCTTCCTTGAGAATGGAACCTGCTTTAGGAAAGTGCAGCGAGAAGTAGACAAAGGTAACCTGCATTCAGTCACAATGTCCAGTTCAGCACAGAGCCAAATCTGCAGAGTGATTCAGCTCTTCACTCTGTGGGGACTGAGCCAAATGGTCTCCTTGATTGTCCACCCAGTGTCGACTGATCTCTGAATCTCTTGATTTTCCTATATACTCAATGAGATTCATCACATTATGTTTATTTTATGGAGAGAGTTATAGAAGCAGTAAACGTTAAATGATTTGCTCAAATCTCACAACTAGTCCAGATCATTGGAGTCATAGTTTGAAAGCTCTTTCAATACAATCAATTGTAATGATATTTTTCTCACAAGTTTTCAGTGGCTCTATATTTCTTCTACAAATGATTGGAAGTTCTTGGATGGTGGGAGTAAACATTCAGTTGTCTAGAACTCGGCTTCAATCCACTTGCCTTAGCTAGTTTCCCACCATGACCCAAACTGCATTTCGCCCAATCATCCTCTACCTGTAGCTCACCTGCCTTCCCTCACACTCTCACATCACTGATCTCTTCTTTCCCAGTTTACAACTGTTAGTCAGCCTCTGTTTTCACCTCCTACTGGAGATGTCATGGTGAACTGAGTCTCTTGTGTGAAGAGGTACTTATCCCCATTAGGAATATGAAGGAGTGTGCTCTTGAGGATTCTCATGGGGTTCTCCAGGGGTGTGCTCTTGAGGGTTCTCATGGGGGGGGCAAGGTCAAGCCTCTTTAGTCATCATGCAAAAATAGGAGAAGGTGTTTATGACACAATTCCACGTTCTCCAGGGAGCGATTCTACAGGGCATATGATTCAGTGTCATATAATGTTCTAGAATCAGTGCCCCGAAGCACTGAATTGTATGTATGAGCAGGTAGCTTTTGAGTAGAGGTAAAACTTCTGATACAGTACCGAGAAATTTCAAGAGTCAGAGTCGATAGGTAAGAAAGGAGGATTCTGCTGTGTATGTGTGTGTGTGTGTGTTGGTGGATTTTCCATTTATAGTTCCTCTCCAACTGATCGTGGAGATGCTGTTGAAGTGATGTGTCCATGCTCAGGAATCACTGGACACAGCTGACACATTGCCATAAGTAGACTCCTTGGTTTTGATGCTGGTGAGTTTTCTTTTCTCTTTTTTTCAGAGAAAAATTGAGGCAATGATTAGAGATGTAAGTACTCTGCACACATCAATCTCAAATCTTAGACTGTTGCAACTGAAAGGGAACTTGGTATAAGTGCTACTCCCATCTCCTCATCTGGAAGGGTGAAACCTACTTAGGGAGTGATCTGCCTAAATCTTTCTGTTAGGAGTTCTGCAAAACAGATTTGGGCCTCTAACTTCCAGAGCAAAGGTGCAGACAGGGCATTCAGTGGCTTGTTACCAGTCATGAATGCCTTTTTTTTTTTTTCTTCATAAGATGCTTATAGTCCATTGTATAAAGTTTTTCTATTCTATTTACATTACACTTTAAATTTTCCAATTTTCAAGATCTATCCAATTCTAAATATTTGGAACTAAATACACTTTATTCTTTTTTCTCATCAGAAATGGATTTCAAGTGTTTGATCCTGTGACTATAATTTACTGATTCCAGGAGTCTTTTCAATACGCAAATGATGATTAGCATGGTTAGTATAGACATTTAATCTTTTTTTAAAAAAATTATTTATTTTTTTCAGCATAACAGTATTCATTGTGGACATTTACTCTTAATGGATGATACGGTCAAACTTAGAAATAAATCAAGCTGCCTTCTACTGTCTGCTAATGTCCTACTGGTCTTTACTCAAGGTGACATGAGCTATGTCCTGTTCTCTTGGGTTCCTCAGCTCTCACAGTGTACTTCTGCTGGTTTTCAAACATCACACAAAGGCCAGTAGGTCTCCATTGAAACGCTAGGGTGTCATCAAATACACATGCTTTGAGTAGGACCATCTTCTTCCTTATGCCTTTCTCCTTCCACCGACTGTACCTTCCACTGGTGACATGCTATGATTCGGTTATTCACACTCCCTCCACATTGAGAAGTATCAAATCCCTTACATAAATATCTCATAGACCCTTGTTATTACCTCTGCTTGCCAGTGTTGTATGTTGGCTTCACTCTTCTTTTTGGCACTCTCTTTCTTAAAGCCAGAGTGGATTTCCTCATTTTTTTATTCCATCATTCATCAAACATTGGTTTAGTATCAATTATAGGTCAGGGACTATTGTAGACATTGTGAATATAGCAATGAAGAAAACAAAATCTTGGATTCCTGGAGTTCATATTCGGAAAGGGAGTTAGACTTTATGTATCTATAATGTATAAATATTATCATTAGGCAATATATACATATTTATACATGTAAAATGTAGCTTCCTCACTTAAAGGTGTCAGCTGGAGATAATAGAGGAAAAACAGAGCAAGATAGAAGAGATAGGAATTCAAGAACTGAGAAAACAGTGGAATGATATTTTATGTAGTATTTCAAGCTCTCTGTGGAGTGTGAAATCAGTGTATCCCTGTGATTACTGAGCCCAGAACACTGTAGGTGCTCAAACAGTATTTATTTAATAATTAATGATTAAATCAACTTCCTGATCAGAAAGGTAGTAGGAGAGGGAGAAAAGAAAGAGATAGCAGAGACAGAGGAAATGTTTAAATCACAGTTTCAGAATGATCGAAACTACATGATTCTATATTATTATGGTCACAAGGATTAGCCATTGAGAAGTGGCTCTTAAAACTTCCCATGCAGGGCGCCTGGGTGGCTCAGTGCGTTAGGCGGCTGCTTTCGGCTCAGGTCATGATCTCAGGGTCCTGGGATCGAGTCCCACATCGGGCTCCCTGCTCAGCAGGGAGCCTGCTTCCTCCTCTCTCTCTCTCTGCCTGCCTCTCTGCCTACTTGTGATCTCTCTCTGTCAAATAAATAAATAAAATCTTTAAAAAAAAAAAAAAACTTCCCATGCAGGCCAGGGCACCTGGGTGGCTCAGTTGGTTAAGTGTCCAACTCTTGATTTTGGCTCAGGTCATGATCTCAGGGTGGTGAGACTGAGCCCCGCTTGGGCTCTGGGCTCTGCACTGGGCACATAGCCCAAGATTCTCTCTTTTCCTCTCTCCCTCAGCTCCTAGCACATTTTCTCTCTCTTAAAAAAAATCATGCAGGTCAATCTCACTAGAATTGGCCATGACAGGCTGCAAAATCAGTAAACCTAAAGGCATTCACACAATTTACAGATCACCTAAGATAAGTACATCCAAGTTCAAAGCCCTCTGTTCCTGCTGAGATTACAGGAACCAAGTCACACATAGGCATTTTGAACATGGTGAATATTCATAATAAGTCAATTGTCCTATAACTTTAAATTATTAGGTGGTTTGTCAACTTGCATATTTTTTCTCATTTCACTACCTTTTAATTCTTTGACATTTGTAGTTTTAAAATTTCTGCTTACATAAAATTGAGAAAAACAGATGATATTAATAGATAGCAACGTTGTGGGAAATGGAACCTCAGTTATAAATATCGACGTTTACTTTAAGGCCGGGTTTAATTTCCAAACTATTTAATGTACACATCACAAAAACACTTTGATAATATTTTGTGCTTTTCAGACAAGACTCCAGAACTGGCATTCTTCACTTTCTCCTTTTTATTTAAAACATTCATTATTCAGAGTGATTGGCCATTTCTAAAATCACCAAAATTAATTTAGTCAGGACGTGTTCCTCTTCACATCTTCAGCCAAGAATATTTGGGGGGAATTGCAGACGCAGACTCTCAGCTATTGGACTCTGACTTCATAATTTGTATACAATGTCCCTAAAAACAAAATACTCTCCACCATTGAAATGAAAAGGCAAAATCAAAGCTCTGTGGCTGAATTCATCCTCCTCGGCTTTTCTAACTTTCCTGAACTCCAAGAGCAGCTCTTTGGGGTTTTCTTGGTTGTCTACCTGGTGACTCTGTTGGGAAATGTCATCATTATAGTCATCATCTCCTTGGAACAGAGCCTCCACGTGCCCATGTACCTGTTCCTCCAGAACTTGTCTGTGGTGGACGTGAGTTTCAGTGCAGTCATTATGCCTGAAATGCTGGTGGTCCTCTCCACTAAGAAAACGTCGATTTCATTTATAAGCTGTTTTGCACAGATGTATTTCATCCTTTTTTTTGGTGGTACTGAATGTTTTCTCCTGGGGGCGATGGCTTATGACCGATTTGCTGCAATCTGTCATCCTCTGAACTACCCAATGATTATGAACAAAAGGGTTTTCATGAAACTACTTATAATGTCATGGGCCTTAGGTTTCATGTTAGGTACTGTGCAGACCACATGGGTTTTCAGTTTTCCCTTCTGTGGTCCCAATGAAATCAATCATATCTCTTGTGAAACCCCAGCAGTGCTAGAACTTGCATGTGCAGATACCTTTCTGTTTGAAATCTATGCATTCACTGGTACTGTTTTGATTATCATTGTTCCTTTTGTGTTGATTCTCTTGTCTTACATTCGGATTCTCTTTGCTATCCTGAAGATGCCATCAGCCACTGGGAGGCAAAAGGCCTTTTCTACCTGCGCCTCCCACCTCACGTCTGTGACCCTCTTCTATGGCACGGCCAGTATGACTTATTTACAACCAAAATCTGGCTACTCCCCAGAAACCAAGAAGCTGATGTCATTGTCTTACTCACTTCTTACACCTCTGCTGAATCCACTGATCTACAGCTTGAGAAACAGTGAGATGAAAAAAGCTTTGATGAAACTGTGGCGCAGAAAAGTGGATTCACACCCATTCTGATAGTACTGAGAAGACGTGATATTTGGTCACTGTTTGACTGAACTCTATATAAATTTAAAAAATGGCCAAACATTCTATATTCCTATGTATGAACATGTTTAATTTGATTTTTCCACATTCAATATTAGGGATACCTATCTTCGACAGTGTACTGCTGTTATTCATTTTTTATAAAACATAGAATACAACACTTGATCCATTCCTGTACTACAACATCCAGGGCATTAGTGGACTGTGTCATTAGAAGGACATTTCAATAAACAACTTCAACCCTCTATTATATGTACTGATATTTTATTTCTGATACATTCTTCAAAGAGATTCTGATGAGATCAAAAGTATGTGTCACATAAACATGACAGTTAACATTCTTTGAAACCCGTTTCCTGTGATTGGCCAGAAACAAGGACTCCATGTGGGATGTAAAAATGTAGACTCTCAACTCCCACCAAAAACTTCATGAATTCCAACTGCATATTACAAGGATCCCAACTTTAAAGTGGGGGAAGCATTGGTGTATAGCACAGCTTATATCCTTATAATAAAGATGAGTTTGTTGTTCTGTTACTACTGCTCTGCCATCAGATCATCAGAACTCACATTGCCCCATATTATCCTCCTGACAGACAGCTTCCAGAAACTGTGACATATTTGTGGGATCCTCTGATCATCCATGCCTACCTGCTTTTCCCTTTGTCAGAGTAGGTCCAGGGAAGACTTTGAGAACCCTAAGTTCTAGAGAACTCTTCTAGCTTTGTCCAAATTGTCCCCCATGGAATCCCCTCTGAGTCTTCATGCATCTTGTTTTGACCCTCACTGTTTTCAAAAACCCATTTCTCATACTGTAATTTTGGATAAGACATGTAGCTGTTGCTTGGTATATGAATTTGAGGTTTACATTCTCATTAGTATTGCCAATTTAGGGAAATTTCCAGGATGCTAATACCATCTCTACTCTGAATTTTATGCTGCTGCATTTCATGTTGTATTTTTAAATAGAAACCTTGCCTTTACTTTTTTACAAAAATACTAACTTTTTTTTTTTAGATTTTATTTATTTATTTGATAGACAGGGATCACAAGTAGGCAGGGAAGCAGGGAGAGAGAGGAGAAAGCAGGGTCCTTGCTGAGCAGAGAGCCCGATGTGGGGCTTGATCCCAGAACCCTGGGATCATGACCTGAGCCGAAGGCAGAGGCTTTAACCCACTGAGCCACCCAGGCGCCCCCAAAAATACTAACTTTTTAAAATTCAAAGAGTACATAGATATATAAACTAATGCAAAAGTCTCTCAAAAATACCTCAACTCTCATCCCGATTCCATTGCTAGAGCTAATTACTCTAAATTATTTATGTCCAGGCTCTTGATTTTTCCTGTGCATGTCCAAGGACTGGGCAGGTTTACATACAGTTCTTTTTATCAGAATAGGAGGAGAAGAGTTTACACCCTGTTTTCCAAGTCTTCCATTTCATGTCTTTTTTCAAGGATATCATTTTGTGTCTCTATGCAGATTGTTTTGTTCTTTTCAATAAGTGCATCATATTCTAAACGAGTAAACATTGCATTATGACCAATTTCCTCAAGAGAATATTTTACTTCCAACTTTTCACTATTATGAAACTGTTGATATGAATTTCCCTCTACACACCTCCACATGCATTTACTGTGTATCAAAGTTAAGGAAATAGAATGCCAGATCAAAGAATGTCCTACTAGATTACTAATAAATGGTAGTATCTTAGATTTTCCTGCCGTAGGGCTTAACCAACCACATCTTCCAACAGAGTATGAGTGTCCCTTTGCAAAGTTCTTGCCAGTTCTAGGTATTCTGTCCCACAATGCTTTGTTCATCTCATTTGCATGTTTAATTACTAGTAAGGCACATTATTCAAAAACAAAATCAGATGCCAACCACTCTGATAATCACACTTGAAGCTCATTGTATTTCAGAGCTACTCCATGCAAACTTTAATTCACATATTTCATTATGGACTTTGTCTACCCATTGATTCAGTATTTGGACTACTGGGTATTTACCCCCACGATACAAAACACTAATTCAAAGAGATACCTGGACCCTTACATTTATTTCAGCATTATTTACAATAACCAAATTATGGAAAGATACCAAGTGTCCCTGGATATATCAATGGATAAATAAAAGTGTATATATATAATGGAATATTACTTAGCCACAAAAAAGAATGTAAGCTTACCATTTGCAACAACATGGATGGAGTGAGAGGATATAATGCTAAGTCAGACAAGTCAGTCAGAGAAAAATAGATACCATGTGGTTTCACTCATATATGTAGAGTATAAGAAACAAAACAAACAAACAAAGAGAAAAGGAGACAAACCAAAAAACCAGACTCTCAACTCAATAGAACAAACAGGTGGTTACCGAGGGGAGGCAGGTGGGGGTAGTGTGGGTGAACTAGGTGAAGGGGATCAAGAAGACCATGTGATGAGCACTGAGTAAATATATAGTATTGTTGAATCACTCTATTTTACATCTGAAACTAGTGTAACACCATGTTAATTATACTGGAATTAAAATGTCAAAAAATCATAAGGAAGAGAAAAAAAGAACCTTTGCATCTTTAGGTACATTGATTATGCATGCATTGGATCTTTTTTGTTAGCTTTACAAATTTATATTGTTAGAGAGGAGTAGGGAATTTGGGTAAATTGGAAGGGGAGGTGAACCATGAGAGATTATGGACTCTGAAAAACAATCTGAGGGGTTTGAAGTGGCGGGGGTGTGGGAGGTTGGGGTACCAGGTGGTGGGTATTATAGAGGGCACGGCTTGCATGGAGCACTGGGTGTGGTGAAAAAATAATGAATAATGTTTTTCTGAAAATAAATAAATTGAAAAAAAATTTATGTTGTTTACCTTGATCATTTAAATTAGGTTCATTTTAGTACCTTCTAATTGCAGTAGGTAGTGCATTAGTCTCATAAATTGTGTTCATTTTATTTCATTTTGCTTGGCTAATCTTCTCTCAACTACTATGTTTGGGCAGTGTCTATTTTGTTTTTCAGTACTTCCAACATGGACATCATATTTGTGAATTTTTTGAAAAAATTCAACATCTTTCCTGAATACTGCCAAATAAAGTTTCAACAGTGTCTGTTGTTTTACTTTGTTTTCCCCGAGCAGGTGTGATTTTTCCTTTGTGCTCGTCGTTACAGGAGCAGTAACTTCCTAAATGGTAAACATTCCTGGCAATATTCTTGCTGATAAATTTTATCCATTTTGTGGCTACACTTTCTAGTGAGTGTTTTATTCACATTTGCTTTTCCTGTTCCATTCCTCCTTTTACCCTTTCGTTTCTGTGTGTTACACTGGTTCAGCATCTCTTTGATATCCCACAGTTGGAACACGGTGTACTCCCTCTGGACCAGCCATTTGCAAAACGTTTGTCTGGAGATGTGCCAGGCCATATTTCACAAGTTCCCAGGAATTAGCCATAGTGAACACTAGCACTCTTTCAAAACCTGTTCCTCAATTATGGGTCAGACGTAAGGGCTCCATGTGGGATGTAAAAATGTAGACTCTCTGCTCCCGCCCAAGACTTAATGAATTTCAGTCTGCATATTAAAAGATCCGCAGGGCCCGTGGGTGGCTCAGTCTGTTAAGCCTCCAACTCCTGGTTTCTTCCCAGGCCCTCATCTCAGGGATGTGGGATGGAGCCCAGAGCCCTGGGTTGGGATCTAGGCTCAGGGTGGAGTAGCCTTCAGATTACACACACACACTCTCTCTCTCTCTCTCTCACAAATAAATAAATAAATAAAATCTTAAAAAAAACAAAAACAAAAAATAAAATAGAAGGATCCCCAGGTGACTTGGATACACTTTGAAGTTGGAGTAACATTAGTGTACAGCACGGCTCGTATCTTTATAAGAAAAATGTGTTTGTTGTTCCTTTACTACTCCTCTGCCAGCAGATCATCGAGCTCACATGGCCCCTTATTGTCCTCCTGATAGACAGCTTCCCGAAACTGTGGCGTATTTGCGGGATCCTCTGATAATTCATGCCTACCTGCTTTTCACTTGTGCCAGAGCAGGTCCAGGGAAGCCTTTACCAACAGCATACCTACCCAGCTCTCTTTGTTGCAAACAGCAGGATGATTGTCCTGTCCTCTTGGTGTGCTGCTCATGCTGATTCCCAGGTGTGGTTATGATGCACAGACTCCTCTGGATGGAGATAAAGACACTGATTGCAGGCCCCATCTAAGGGGTCTGTTTCAGTAGGTCAGTGGTGGCCCCTGCTGTGTGGAGTAATTCCACAGGTGGTTCTGAAACTGTTGGTCCAGGGACTACACTTTGAGAACCCTAAGTTCTAGAGAACTCTTCTAGCTTTGTCCAAATTGTCCCCGTGGAATCATGAATCATGTTTTGACTCACGGTTTTTGACAACCCCTTTCACATACTGTAAATTTGGATAGGACATGTAGCAGTTGCTTGGAATATGAATTTGAGGTTTATGTTCTTATCAACATTGTTGATCTGGGTAAATTTCTAGGGTGCTAATGCCATCTCTACTCTGACTTTTTTTGCTGCTGCATTTCATTTTGTATTTTTAAATAAAAACCTTGCTTTTAATATTTTACAAAAGCAATGAATTTTTAAAATTCAAAGAGTACATAGATATATAAACTAATGCAAAAGTCTCTCAAAAATATCTCAACTCTCATCCCGATTCCATTGCTAGAGCTAATTACTCTAAATTATTTATGTCCAGGCTCTTGATTTTTCCTGTGCATGTCCAAGGACTGGGAAGGTTTACATACAGTTCTTTTTAACAGAATAGGAGGAGAAGAGTTTACAGTCTGTTTTCCAAGTCTTCCATTTCATGTCATTTTTCAAGGATATCATTTTGTGTCTCTATGCAGACTGCTTTGTTCTTTTCAATAAGTGCATCATATTCTAAACGGGTAAATATCACATTGTGATCAATTTCCTCAAGAGAATATTTTACTTCCAACTTTTCACTATTATGAAACTGTTGATATGAATATCCTTCTACACACCTCCTCATGCATTCAATACATATCCAAGGTTAGGAAATAGAATGTCAGAGCAAAGAATGTCCTACTAGATTACTAATAAATGGTAGTATCTTAGATTTTCCTGCAGTAGGGCTTAACCAACCAAATCCTCCAACAGAGTATGAGTGTCCCTTTGCAAAGCTCTTGCCAGTTCTAGGTATTCTGTCCCACAATGCTTTGTTCATCTCATTTGCATGTTTAATTACTAGTAAGACACATTATTTAAAAACAAAATCAGTTACCAACCACTCTGATAATCACACTTGGAGCTTGTTGTATTTCAGAGCTACTCCATGCAACCTTTTTTTTTTTTCAGCATAACAATATTCATGATTTTTTCACCACAACCAGTGCTCCATGCAATCCGTGCCCTCTTTAATACCCACCACCTGGTACCCCAACCTCCCACCCCCCGCCCCTTCAAAACCCTCAGATTGTTTTTCAGAGTCCATAGTCTCTCATGATTCACCTCCCCTTCCAATTTCCCCCAACTCCCTTCTCCTCTCTAACTCCCCATGTCTTCCATGCTATTTGTTATGCTCCACAAATAAGTGAAACCATATGATAATTGACTCTCTCTGCTTGACTTATTTCACTCAGCATAATCTCTTCAAGTCCCATCCATGTTGCTACAAAAGTTGGGTATTCATCCTTTCTGATGGAGGCATAATACTCCATGGTGTATATGGACCACATCTTCCTTATCCATTCGTCCGTTGAAGGGCATCTTGGTTCTTTCCATAGTTTGGCGACTGTGGTCATTGCTGCTATAAACATTGGGGTACAGATGGCCCTTCTTTTCACGACATCTGTATCTTTGGGGTAAATACCCAGTAGTGCAATTGCAGGGTCATAGGGAAGTTGTATTTTTAATTTCTTGAGGAATCTCCACACTGTTCTCCAAAGAGGCTGCACCAACTTGCATTCCCACCAACACTGTAAGAGGGTTCCCCTTTCTCTACAACCCCTCCAACACATGTTGTTTCCTGTCTTGTTAATTTTGGCCATTCTAACTGGTGTAAGGTGATATCTCAATGTGGTTTTAATTTGAATCTCCCTGAGGGCTAGTAATGATGAATATTTTTTCATGTGTCTGATAGCCATTTGTATGTCTTGATTGGAGAAGTGTCTGTTCATATCCATGGAACCTTTAATTCACATACTTCATAATGGACTTTTCCATAGGATAGACTTTAGATAGCTTTTTTTAAAAGATATATACTCAGAAGTCCTTGATTCTTTTGATTCTTAGATATATTTTTAACTTTCCATTTTCTAATATTTTTGCTTGTGCATAAACAATAATTTTGTAATGGTGATCTTGTCCTTTTTGATTAGATTTATTAGTAACTTGATACTTCAGAAATTTTTAGATTCAATTTTATATCATTTGCTGCTGGTCTTTAGATATAAAATTTACTTTGGTTATTGATTCCTTATCTAGAACACTTGTCAAATTCTGTTGTTAATAGCAATACATCATTCCAGGATCACTAAGGTGTTCTGTGCACACAATCATATCATATGTGAAAATGAGCAGTCTTAGTTCCTTATTTCTAATCCTTATACTTGGAATTTTCCCTTTTGCCTTACAGGCTACAAGTTCTAGGGCAATATTGAGACAGCAAGAGTGGGGATCTTTCTTGTGTTCAGCATCTCAACGGGAACAAGTTTTTAATTTTTCCCTATTAAAAGCCATTTTTGCTATAGTTTGTGCATACCCATCATAAGACTGAGGGGCTTTTCCCACATTCTTAGTTTACCAAGAGTTTTTTGTCAGGGATAGATGTTCAGATTTGCAAGATCTTTTCTGCATCTGTAACAATTAGGATATTTTTCTCGTTCTATCCATAATGTGGTGAATTCGCTGATTGGTTTTCTTATACTTAACCAAATTTGCATTCCTGGGGTTAAGCAAACTTGTTCATGATGTACTACCATTTTATATGTATTCCATCACTTAATTCACTGATGTCTCACTTAGGATTTCTGTACCCATGTTCACGAAGATTAGCCTGTGATTTTCCACTCGTGTAACTGTCCTTGCTCTGTTTTTTTTTAAAGATTTTATTTATTTATTTGACAGACAGAGATCACAAGTAGGCAGAGAGGCAGGCAGAGAGAGAGAGGAAGGGAAGCAGGCTCCCTGCTGAGCAGAGAACCCGATGCGGGGACTCGATCCCAGGATCCTGGGATCATGACCGGAGCCGAAGGCAGAGGTTTTAACCCACTGAGCCACCCAGGCGCCCCCCCTTGCTCTGTTTTGATATTAGTTATGTGGACCCCCTCAAAAGCTGGGAACTGTACCCTCTTTTTAATTTTCTGATAGATTTATTAAAGATTGAATTTATTTCTTCTGTAAATGTTTGGCAACAAGTACTAACAAATCTATTAAGCATGAAGTTTACCTTTTTAACCTGTAAAGGTTTAATTACCCATTTGATATCTTGAGTGGTTTTGGGTCTATAGGTTTTCTATTCTTGTCTCAATTTGGGTACACTCTATATTTCTGAGAGGTCATATGATCTAAATTTCATATTTATTGTGCAACATATTGTCTGCATGTTCCATGGTAATATCCTGTTTTAAAATGCCTGATAATGGTTATATTTCATTTTATCTTTTTTTAAAAAAAGATTTTATTTATTTATTTGACAGAGAGAGAGAGTACAAACAAGTGGAGTGGCTGGCAGAGGGAGAAGCAGGCTCTCAGCTGAGCAGGGAGCCTGACATGGGACTTGATCCCAGGTCCCTGAGGTCATGACATGAGCCAAAGGCTGATGCTTAACTGACTGAGCCATCCAGGCACCCCATGTTTGACTCTTTTGATCCTCCCACTATATAGTTTACTTTCCATTTCATTAAGAGATACTTCTTCACTAATAATCTTCCAGGTCTATGTCCTATGTTTTTTTACTTTTATGAAACATCTGGAAGTGCTCACTAGGCTCACTGTTCTTCATGCTGACTTTAGGGCAATAGAGACATTCTGTGCCTCATTCTTGTTTTGCATACTCTTTAATTTTCTTGCCTCCTCTTTCTTTCTCACATGTTATGTAGACAAGCATTTCTCGGGTTCAAACATGTGGTTATTTCCCAGTTATATTCAATTATAGAGTCTCAACAGAAGGTACTGTGATCGCACAAACTCCCATGGCGGGGTGAATCCTTTAATGGTTGTTGATCATTGCTTTGTGGCCCAGGGTTCTGTCAGGTTCATGAATACTGCATGTGACTGGAAACAATATGCTTTCTTCCCAGGGCTGGATACACTGTTCTCTACATGTGCACTAGGCTAAGGTGTGGTGTGAGTATTTTCTTACAAGTTAGTTATTTCTTGTAAAGATTATGCAAAGAAGCATGTTGGGTTCTCTGGCTATGACTGATAGTCCTTTAGGTTTCCTTGTGATTCTGTTGATATTTGCTTAATATTGTTGCTGTCACATTATTGCTTACTTGCAGGTTTCGAATTGTTATACCTTCTTGGAAATAGTTGCACCTTTGCTCGTTACAAAGTGACTCTCCTTATCCCTAGTAAGTTTCTTCCTCTGAAGTCAGCTTCTTCTGATAATAATATAGTTGAATAAATTTCCCTTGATTAGCATCTTGGGCTATCTTTCTCCACCTTTTTATTTTTAACCTTCCCATGTCCTTCTTTAGATGCATCTCTGCTGAGGAATGCTGTGGAGAACAATAAGTCAGGAGAGTAGAGTTGGGGTTGATTTTCACGAGCATTGACTTGGAAGGAGCTCCCGGAGGAGATGTCCCTGCGGCTAAGGGACAGAAGGGAGTTAGCATTTTGGAGAGTAATAGTCTATGTTCAGGGAAAAGCATGGAGAATGCTCTGAGAGGGGAACACAGCTGTCAGTTTCGAGAACTAGTAAGGAGGCCAGCATTGCTGGATGAGAAGGGACAACAGGATGTAGTGAGATCAGAGAGTAACAGGGAAATAGATCTTTAATATATGAATTTAGCTTCTCACCAGAAAGGGTAATGTGCTATTGGAGGGTTTTGAGCACAGGCAAGAAAGGAAGAAGGGAGAAACTGAGAGGCCATGGCAATTATCCAGTTGAGAGACAATAGTAGCTGGGGCCAGGGTGATAGGCCAAGCAAAGGTAGAATGTTCAGTTTTTGGACACATTATCACATGAAAATGCAATAACTTCATTTGAAACTGTTATTTTAGTAGTCTGAATTTCATTTCTAACTTCCTGTTTAGCTAGAGATACCTTCAGAGTGTTTTGAAATTTCCAAGGCTCCAGTTTTCTTTTTTGCATTTGGCTGTGGTTCTGTTGTTTTATTTCACAGTATGTTATGTGTATTAACCCCAAATATTTGAATTTGTTGCTCTATCCTTCTTATAATTATATCATGACTTTTTCCCATATTTTATCCCATAAATATTTTGAAAGGAAAACATAAACTTAGCAGCATAAAAAGTGTCCACTCTCATATTTACTGTTATTATCATCTGTTAGAGCAATATTTTATTATGATAACCTCATTTCAATATCTTTTTGGTCTATTTTATCTGTCAATCATTGAGGGAGGTGTTTAAAAAATTTTTTTTATAAACATATAATGTATTTTTAGCCCCAGGGGTACAGGTCTGTGAATGGCCAGGTTTACACACTTCACAGCACTCACCATAGCACATACCCTCCCCAATGTCCATAACCCCAACACCCTCTCCTGACCCCCCTACCCCCAGCAACCCTCAGTTTGTTTTGTGAGATTAAAAGTCTCTGATGGTTTGTCTCCCTCCTGATCCCATCTTGTTTCATTTATTCTTTTCCTACCCCCCAACCCCCCCACGTTGCATCTCCATTTCCTCACATCAGAGAGATCATATGATAGTTGTCTTTCTCCGACTGACTTATTTCACTAAGCAAAATACCCTCTCGTCGCGAATGGCAAGATTTCATTTCTTTGGATGGCTACATAATATATATATATATATATATATATATATATATACCACATCTTTTTTATCCATTCATCTGTTAATGGACATCTAGGTTCTTTCCATCGTTTAGCTATTGTGGACATTGCTGCTATAAACATTTGGGTGCACGTGCCCCTTTGGATCACTATGTTTGTATTTAGGGTAAATACCCAGTAGTGCAATTTCTGCATCATAGAGTAGCTCTATTTTCAACTTTTTGAGGATCCTCCATGCTGTTTACCAGAGTGGCTGTACCAGCTTGCATTCCCACCAACAATGTAGGAGGGTTCTGAGGGAGGTGTTTTAATATTTCCACATTTTGATCTTTCTTTAATCTATTTAGTACTGTTGGCTATGACATTATAGTTTTATATTAGTACAATTTCCTTTTAATCCCGCTTGCATGTATCTGATTTTTTTCCACACACTTTCATTCATGCCTAACATACATATATGAAGTGCACAGATCCTGACCCTACATCTTGATAAACACTCATAACATGTACATCACTTGTGTTACCATCACTGACACAAGAAACTGACCATATATGACAGAAGTTCCCATGGGAACTATGGGGCATGAATCATAGAGAATACATATGAGGCAGCATTCCCCTGCCTGGGGCATGGGACTGTTTCACGATGGAGTGTAATTCCACCATGGTGAATGACATGGGAGGGATTCCTGGGTTGGAATGTGGAAGTGAAAATCCCTTTACCTCAGGATAATGGCTCTATTTCCCACTGGACACAGAGTAGAGAGAATGAATCCCTAAGTGTTGTTGGCAGCCTTATTGCTGTGGGGGGAGGTGAGCTTCCTTGAGAATGGAACCTGCTTTAGGAAAGTGCAGCGAGAAGTAGACAAAGGTAACCTGCATTCAGTCACAATGTCCAGTTCAGCACAGAGCCAAATCTGCAGAGTGATTCAGCTCTTCACTCTGTGGGGACTGAGCCAAATGGTCTCCTTGATTGTTCACCCAGTGTCGACTGATCTCTGAATCCCTTGATTTTCCTGTATATTCAATGAGATTCATCACATTATGTTTATTTTATGGAGAAATTCATCACATTATGTTTATTTTATGGAGAAAGTTATAGAAGCAGTAAATGTTAAATGATTTGCTCAAATCTCACAACTAGTCCAGATCATTGGAGTCATAGTTTGAAAGCTCTTTCAATACAATCAATTGTAATGATATTTTTCTCACAAGTTTTCAGTGGCTCTATATTTCTTCTACAAATGATTGGAAGTTCTTGGATGGTGGGAGTAAGCATTCAGTTGTCTCCAACTAGGCTTCAATCTACTTGCCTTAGCTGGTTTCCCACCATTGCCCAAACTGTGCATTCCACCCAATCATCCTCTACCTGTAGCTCACCTGCCTTCCCTCACACTCTCACACCACTGATCTCTTTTTTCCCGGTTTACAACTGGTAGTCAGCCCCTGTGTTCACCTCCTACTGGAGATGTCATGGTGAACTGAGTCTCTTGTGTGAAGAGGTACTTATCCCCATTAAGAATATGAAGGAGTGATGCTCCAGGGGTGTGCTCTTGAGGGTTCTCATGGGGGGGGGCAAGGTCAAGCCTCTTTAGTCATCATGCAAAAATAGGAGTAGGTGTTTATGACATGATTCCACATTCTCCAGGGAGGGATTCTATAGGGCATATGATTCAGTGTCATATAATGTTCTAGAATCAGTGCCCTGAAGCACTGAATTATATGTATGAGCAGGTGGCTTTTGAGTAGAGGTAAAACTTCTGATACAGTACCGAGAAATTTCAAGAGACAGAGTCAATAGGTAAGAAAGGGGGGATTCTGCTGTGTGTGTGTGTGTGTGTGTGTGTGTGTGTGTGTTGGTGGGTTTTCCATTTATAGTTCCTCTCCAACTGACTGTGGAGATGCTGTTGAAGTGATGTGTCCATGCTCAGGAATCACTGGACACAGCTGACACATTGCCATAAGTAGACTCCTTGGTTTTGATGCTGGTGAATTTTCTTTTCTCTTTTTTTCAGAGGTAAGTACTCTGTACATATTTTTAAAAAAGATTTTATTTATTTTTTTGACAGACAGAGATCACAAGTAGGCCAAGAGCCAGGCAGAGAGCCAGTCAGAGAGAGAGAGGGGGAAGCAGGCTTCCCACTGAGCAGAGAGCCTGATGCGGGGCTTGATCCCAGGACCCCGAGACCATGACCTGAGCTGAAGGCAGACGCTTAACCCACTGAGCCACCCAGGTGCCCCAGTACTGTGCACATATTAATCATCAAGTCTTTGAATGTTGCAGCTGGAAGGGAACTTGGTATAAGTGCCTCTCCCACCTCCTCATCTGGAAAGATGAAACCTACTTAGGGAGTGCTCTGTCTAAATCTTTCTGTTCAGGAGTTCTGCAAGACAGCATTGGGGTCTCTAAGTTCCAGAGAAAAGGTGCAGCTAGGGCAGTCAGTGGCTTGTTACCAGTCATGAATGGTTTTTTTTTTTCCTCTATAAGATGCTTATAGTCCATTCTATAAAGTTTTTCTATTTTATTTACATTGCACTTTAAATTTTCCAATTTTCAAGATCTATCCACTTCCTAATATTTGGAACTAAATACACTTTATTCTTTTTTCTCATCAGAAATGGATTTAAAGTGTTTGATCCTGTGACTATAATTTACTGATTTCAGGAGACTTTTCAATATGCAAATGATAATTAGCATGGTTAGTATGGACAGTTACTCTTTTTTTTTTAAGTTATTTATTTATTTATTTATTTATTTATTTGAGAGAGAGAGAGAGAGAGAGAGCTTGAAAGGGAGAAGCAGACTCCCCATGGAGCTGGGAGCCCGATGTGGGACTCGATCCCTGGACGCTGGGATCATGACCTGAGCCAAAGGCAGTCGCTTAACCAACTGAGCCACCCAGGTGCCCTGGACATTTATTCTGAATGGATGATACGGTCAAACTTAGAAATAAATCAAGCTGCCTTCTACTGTCTGCTAATGTCCTACTGGTCTTTACTCAAGGTGACATGAGCTGTGTCCTGTTCTCTTGGGTTCCTCAGCTCCCACAGTGTATTTCCGCTGGTTTTCAAACATGACACAAAGGCTAGTAAGTCTCCATTGAAGTGCAAGGGCGTCATCAAATACATGTGCTTTGAGCAAGACACCCTTCCTCCTTATGCCTTTCTCCTTCCACTGACTGTACTTTCCCCTGGTGACATGCTATGATTCGGTTATTCACACTCCCTCCACATTGAGAAGTATCAAATCCCTCACAGAAATATCTCTTAGGCCCTTGATATAACCTCTGCTTGCCAACAGTGTTTGTATGTTGGTTTCACTCTTCTTTTGGGCACTCTCTTTCTTAAAGCCAGTGTGGATTTCCTCATTTTTTTATTCTATCATCCATCAAACATTGGTTTAGTATCAATTATGGGTCAGGGACTATTATAGACATTGTGAATGTAGCAAAGAAAAAAACAAATTCTTAGATTCCTGGAGTTTATATTTATTGATGGAGTTAGATTTTGTTCATATGGAATCTGTAAATATTATAAACATACAATATATAAATTCTAACCCCTTTATTCACACACACACACACACACACACACACGCCAATTGCTGATAATGGAAAAACACAGAGCAAGGTATAATAGATAGAAACTGAATTACTGGCATAACAGTGAAATGCTGTTCTATGTATTTTTTTCCCACTTTTTGTTGAGCCGAGGATCCAATGTTTGCCTATGATTACTGAACCTAGAAAATGGTACTTGTTCAATCAATGTTTGTTGAATAATTAATGATTAAATGAACTCCTGATAAGAAGGAAAATAGGAGGGAGAGAAAAGACAGACAGGAAATGTTTAAATCAGTTTAGAATGATCAGAATTGGATGATTCTTAAATATCATGGTCACAAGGATTAGTCATAAAGAACTAGCCCTTAAAATTTCCATTGCAGGCCAATCTCCATATAATTGTCCATGACCAGTGTTTGCAAAATCAATAATCCTGAAGCAATTCACACTATTTACAGATCACCTAAAATAATGAAATATGAGATATGAAAACTTGTGCAGGAATCCACAACTGCAGTTGAACTTAGATATATTTTTCATATTTAATAAGCTTTGAACTGGTATTTTGAAATGATAAATACTTATAATAAATATAACTCAACTGTGCTGTATCTTTGAGTCATTAGGTTGTCTGAAAAATTTTTGTGGATATCTTTTTCCCTTTGTCTACTTTTCAATACTTTATTTTTATTTTTGGTAGTTTAAAATACAACTATTTATATAAAATTGAGAAAAACAGATAACTCTGATAGCAATGTTATGGGAATGGAATCTCAGTTATAAAATATCAATGTTTCTTTTAAGGCTAGGTTTAAAATCAAACTATATAACATGTAAGTTATAAGAGCATTTTGATAATATCTTATATTTTTCAGACAAGACTCCTGAACTGGCATTCTTCATTTTCTCCTTTTTATTTGGAAGGTTCATTATTCAGAGTGATTGTCCATTTCTAAAATCACCAAGATGAATTTGGTCAGGACGTGTTCCTCTTTACATCTTCAGCCAAGAATATCTGGGGGGAATTGCAGACGCAGACTCTCAGCTATTGGACTCTGACTTCATAATTTGTATACAATGTCCCTAAAAACAAAATACTCTCCACGACTGAAATGAAAAGGCAAAATCAAAGCTCTGTGGCTGAATTCATCCTCCTCGGCTTTTCTAACTTTCCTGAACTCCAAGAGCAGCTCTTTGGGGTTTTCTTGGTTGTCTACCTGGTGACTCTGTTGGGAAATGTCATCATTATAGTCATCATCTCCTTGGAACAGAGCCTCCACGTGCCCATGTACCTGTTCCTCCAGAACTTGTCTGTGGTAGAGGTAAGTTTCAGTGCAGTTATTATGCCTGAAATGCTGGTGGTCCTTTCCACTGAGAAAACATCGATTTCATTTATAAGCTGTTTTGCACAGATGTATTTCATCCTTTTTTTTGGTGGTACTGAATGTTTTCTCCTGGGGGCGATGGCTTATGACCGATTTGCTGCAATCTGTCATCCTCTGAACTACCCAATGATTATGAACAAAAGGGTTTTCATGAAATTAATAATGTTCTCCTGGGTCTCAGGGATCATGGTGGCTACTGTGCAGACCACATGGGTTTTCAGTTTTCCCTTCTGTGGTCCCAATGAAATCAATCATATCTCTTGTGAAACCCCAGCAGTGCTAGAACTTGCATGTGCAGATACCTTTCTGTTTGAAATCTATGCATTCACTGGCACCATTTTGATTGTCATGGTTCCTTTTGTGTTGATTCTCTTGTCTTACATTCGGATTCTCTTTGCTATCCTGAAGATGCCATCAGCCACTGGGAGGCAAAAGGCCTTTTCCACCTGTGCCTCCCACCTCACGTCTGTGACCCTCTTCTATGGCACGGCCAATATGACTTATTTACAACCGAAATCTGGCTACTCCCCAGAAACCAAGAAACTGATGTCATTGTCTTACTCACTTCTTACACCTCTGCTGAATCCACTGATCTACAGCTTGAGAAACAGTGAGATGAAAAAAGCTTTGATGAAACTGTGGCGCAGAAAAGTGGATTCACACTTACTCTGATTGCGCTGAGAAGCCATGTGATACTTGGTCACTGTTTGACTGAAATCTACTTAATAAAGGGTGGCAACAATTTGCATTTCTTGGTGTGTGATGCTTAACTTCTTGATGTCTACATATTGGTTATATATTTGAGGTATCTTCATATATTAGTGTTTTATTTCTTTTTTTTAAAATAAATGTATGATGTTCATTAATATTGGATATAAAAGAGTCTTTAAAATTCATTTATTGGTGGCCATATAGGTGTTTATGTTAGGTTCTTCCCCTTGCAGTATGGTAAATAAACTAGTTGTAAACACATAAAAAAGGTGGCTTTAATTTCTGTAAAGGAGGTTTCATAATATGAGTTTAATGGGTCAAAGCAACTGTGAGTTTGCAAATTTTTATAAATATTACCAAATTACTTTTAAAATTGATTTATTTATTTTATAGACAGAGAGAGAGAGCGTGGGCAGAGGGGAGCAGGGGGACAGAGACCATCCTGAAGCAGGCCCCCGTTGAGTGCAGAGTCCAATGGAGGGCTCCATCTCAGGATCCTGAGATCATGACCGGAGCAGAAATCAAGAGTTGGCTGTTTAACTGACTGAGCCACCTGGGTGCCCCCAAATTACTTTTTAAAAATGTAATTCAGATTGCCTTTGAAGACCCATTATGCCCCACTGACTGGATTGAGTGCTAAGAAGACAATAAAGAGATGGTTTGTTTTTTTTTTTTTTTTTTGAGTGAAAATCTGTTCCATGTATGAGTTGAAAAGAGCAGTTCTTTACTGAAAGGATCACATGGCTCTATTCTGGGACCTACAGAAGTTATAGCCCATATTTAGCTTTCATCAGGTTATCTTAGAGCATATTCGCCTATGACACCTGGGTGCCTCAGTGGGTTAAGTGGCTGTCTTTGGTATAGGTCACGATCCCAGGGTCCTGGGATTGAGCCTCACATCAGGCTCCCTTCTCAGCGGGGAGTCTGTTTCTTCCTCTCACTCTGCCTGCTGCTCCCTTTGTTTGTGCTCTCTCTCTCTCTAACAAATAAATAGATTAATTTTTTTTAAAGAATATTCACCCAGTGTGTGACTGGAAAGCAGCATGGGATTGTTTTTGAAGATCATTTATTTGTTTAACAGTATTTGTTGAATGACTTCTATATATCAGAAACTGTACTAGGTCCTGAGGGCACAAAGTTTAGCAAGATAGTCTCATGAGAGAGATAACTACTAAACAAATAGCCACACACTGAAAACATAATTAGAGTTGTGATAACTGTTAAACAGGAAAAGCACAACATACCATGGGATCATCACAGGAAGGCTTTATCTGATTTGGAGCGGCTATGGGGGAGAGCAGTGGCATTGGGAATGACTTTCTCAGGAACCTCCCTGAGAAAGTGACATTGAAACTGAGCCTCAAGGACAGGTAGGAGTTATCCTGGCTCAGCTCCAGCATGAGGGGGTAGAGTCAATGGATGATGTGGAAAGAAGGATGTGTGTGATGGTCTGGATGGTCTGGATGGGAAGGAACTTAATGTCATTCCAGGAAAGGGAGGAGAGTGTACAGCGAGGGAGGAATGAGATGATGATATGAAGAGGGAGGCATCAACTAGACCAAGTAAAATCTTGTCGATACAAGAACTCTGAACTCACCTACTAATGATAGGTGGTCAGTGAGTTAAGCAAAGCAGCAACACAGATATGTCTGTAGTTTTAAAATGTCTTTCTTGCTTATTATTGATATTATTATTATTGATGTTGAGGTTCAAGAGTGGAAACAGGCAGGAGAAGACAATTGCTACAGCCCAAGTGAGAGTGATGTGCTTGGTCTGGGGTGACATCAGTGAAGGTGAGCAGTGTAGATATATACTTAAGAAATCAAGTTGACATCACTTCATAAGGGATTGTATGGGGGAGAGGGTAGGAGAGAGAGGAGTGAAAGATGAACCCATATTTCTGGTTGGAGCAGAAAGCGCATGGGGTTTCCATTTGTTGAGAGAGGGAACACTGGAAACTAAGAATTTGGGGAGAGAAATCCAATTTTGGATGAGTAAATTTTGGGAAATCAAAGTTAAGTTGATTGCTGGGAGATACAGGTCAGGCTCAGAATGGAGGTTCTGAATTAGGGGAACAGAGCTACAGGGTAACACCTAGAGAGGGATGCATGATTCAGGGAAGGTCTTCTTAAGATGAAGAGACTCTAGAATGTCTGAAGTTACATGGAAATAATCCAAAAAAGCAGGAGAGGTGCTGAATCAGTGTGTCTCGGACCTGGTGCTGAGATGATCCTACCTGAGGAAGAGAAAGATACAAATGGACAAAATGTTGCATAGATCCCAGAGGGAGAAAGACAGAGCTGTGAAGTTGTAGGGATTCCAGGGATGAAAGAGCTAATAGGAGGAGGCTGGGGGAAGAGTATCAGGAATAAAGGAAGTGGATCTGGAAAGAAGCTTCAGGATGGTACCTCTAAGCCTTAAAGGAATGAAAGCTCCAGGAGGGATTTATGAACTCTGTCAAAAGATGAACTAAATTCTTACTGCTGTCTAGTGGCTCAAGCATATAATTGCTTTAATCTCAGGGCTGAAAGCTCAGGGAGCTAAACCTGTTCGTGGTTCACCAGTATCATCTCTGGTGAACTCAGAGAAAGTAATAGAAGCAATCACATCAGTCCCGGGGTCAAAGAATGTGGGCAAATGACAAATGCAGTGGCAAGTTTCATGTCCTTAATACGTGTAGATGTACCTTTTTTGTCAGGCTTAGGAGCAGAAAGGCTGAGGGTCATATTCATTCTTCCCCTTTTCCCACCTCCTTTCTTTTGCCCTCCCCCACCAGGACCACCTCCATCCTCACCTCTATCACTACCCCCTTCACCACCACCATCACCATCACCATAATCATTATCTCATGTTCCACACATTACACATTCACAATAGTGGGTTATGTCTGCAATCTCACTTGACTATCCATTCATAAAATCAAAACCATTTGTTGGGTACCTAACACGTGTCTGTTGCTGTGTGGGATGTTAGGCAAAACTTCTAGGAGACTACTTGAGTGACGAAGCAAATAAACGAACCCTTAACAATATTGTGTGGTGAGTGTTAGAACTGTGGTTAACGTTTGTGCTGTGAGACTTCACTGGATAAGACTTTTAGGACTAGGAGTCCAGGAAGACTTCCTGGAGGAGAGGATTGTGGTTATAGTTTGTAAAGACTGACAAGAGTTAGTTATTTGGCAAAAACAAGAAAGAAAACTCTACACCTAGAGAAAAGTTGGTCTGAAAAGCATGGTGGATTTTTTTTTTTAAAGTAAACACTATTTTTTAAAATTTATTTTCAGCATAACAGTATTCATTATTTTTTCACCACACCCAGTGCTCCATGCAATCCGTGCCCTCTATAATGCCCACCACCTGGTACCCCGACCTCCCACCCCCCCGCCACTTCAAACCCCTCAGATTGTTTTTCAGAGTCCATAGTCTCTTATGGTTCACCTCCCCTTCCAATTTACCCCAACTCCCTTCTCCTCTCTAACTCCCCATGTAACATGGTGGATTTTAAGATCTTGAGCGGAATTGTGTAACAGTTGCATAGAAGACTTGAAGAATGACAGAAAATAAATTCAGACTGTGAATGACTTTAAGAGCTAAACAAAGGCATTTGAACTCAGTGTTGAAAGATATGGGAGAGTCACTGAAGGATGTTCCACAGGGGAAAGACAAAAATCAAATTTGCATTTTAAAAGTAGCTAGTATTTATGGGACATTTACTACATATCTGGCTAAGCCCCTCATGTGGTTGAGCTCATTTTATTCTTCACAACAATACCATTTAACAGAGGAGGTGAGAATACTAAATAATTTGTCCAAGGATTCAAGATTATTTTGCGGCTGTGTGGGATGAGAACACATGTTTCTTGGATGTCTGCTTTCGTGCTTTTGGACCATCCACTGCTTTATTGTATCTTCCATCATGGAACCAAAGGAAGTGAAAACACTCTCAAGTTGGGCTTACGTGTCCCAGGCATTTCTCCTATGGCCGCACCCTGAGCTGTTATCCCAGGGTACATCCCAGGCTGGAGCACCCTCTTGGAGGGGGCCACAGTGGCTAGCGCTGTAGTGCCAGAGCAGGTCATTAGCAGAAATTGTGGGCAGAACGGTTAAGATCAAATACAGTTTTTAAAAAAAATTTTCTTTTGAGATTTCATTTATTTGACAGAGAGAGACACAGTGAGAGAGGGAACACAAGCACGGGGAGTGGGAGTGGGAGAAGCAGGCTTCCCGCTAAGCAGGGAGTCCGAAGCGGGGCTCAATCCCAGGACCCAGAGATCATGACCTGAGCTGAAGGCAGACGCTTAATGACTGAGCCACACAGGCGCCCTCAAATACTGTTCTTGCAGGAGAGACAAGACCTAGGATCATCACATGGTCCTCATGCAACTCTCCTGACACTCCATGTGAACAATACGGGCACAAGAAATAGTTGCTTTGTGGTTCTAGACAAAGGTAATTCTTTTCAGAAACCTCACGTCTCCCCTAATTTTTGACTTTTCCACCAGGCCTTAAGAGGGGACAGCAGGTATTCGTTGCACACAAAAATTCTTTCAATCTCTGTTGTTACTGTTCCCCAGTATGACCTTCTTCTTTTGCCAACCTTTTAGCCTTTGCGAATAAACTTCGTAGACTTGTGATATTCGGCACTTTATAGACTATCAAGTCAATGTTTCAAAATAAAAATATACCAAACTTGGTTTCCGTATTAGGGCTTCTAGATGGGCTATTTCTCTGATTTTCCGTATTAGGGCTTCTAGATGGGCTATTTCTCTGATTTTCTGATTATCACCCACAAACAGGAGCTGACCATCCCTGGTGCCGTTATGGCAACATCCCAGCAGTAGGTCAGAACTCCGTCTAGGTCGTGATGGTCAAAAACAGTGGAAATATCAAGAGAAGGGCACAGATACTTCCATCTTAGTACCTGCAACCTTTTTTTTCTTGCTCCATTTCTTTGTTTCATTTAGAAATAAACTCTTCAGGGACCATGTTTTATTGCGGTTTTGTTTTGAACAGTGGTTCTCAAACTTAGTTTGGGGGACTCCTGACAGATGCTAAGACCCTTTTAGGAGTTCTGTGAGATAAAAATTACTTTAAAGATATTATTTGCCTTTTACCTCTCATTCTCTCAGAAATGTACAGTAGAGTTTGCCAGAAACTACATGATACATCATATCACAACAGACTGAGAATTCAGCTATGTCCTATTAAGCCAGACATCAAAGAGATTTGCAAAATTGCAAAAACAATGCCCCTCTTCTAAATGCTTTTTGAAAATATAATTATTTTCCATCAAAATATGTCATTTTTTTGTTTGTTTGTTTGAAGCGGCGGGGGGTGGGAGGTTGGGGGAACCAGGTGGTGGGTATTAGAGAGGGCACGGATTGCATGGAGCACTGGGTGTGGTGCAAAAATAATGAACACTGTTATGCTGAAAATAAATAAAACAAATTAATCACTCAAAAAATGTCATTTCTGTTCATGTGGAATGGACCACTATTGTTATTTTTAAAGGAGTTAAGTAAATATTTTTAAAATGTCTTTGTTTTCATTTTTAATATAGTAAACATCAATTACTATAATCTGTATGAATAAAAGCTCGTTGAGGTTCTCTATAAATTGTCAGAGGATAAAAAAGTCCTGAGACTACAAAGTTTGAGAATGGTAGTCCTAAGAATTCACTGTAGACAATTTTTCAATGATTTCGGAGAAGACTATATCCCTTGATTTACTTGGCATCCCCCTTATGCTAAAGGAAAACAAAAGGCAGCAGAAATACACATGCTTACAACTTCCTGCTCTCCCTGTGTCAAATATGGCTCCCTGTACAGCTGATCTGTTTCCTTGGTAACTAAACTGTACCTGCCATGTGCGGTCTACTAACAACCTCCCTTGGCTAGCTGGATTCCACAGGGTGATGGCTGTCTGGGAATAATTAGGGAACTTGGTAAGGAAGTTTCCTCAAGCAGGAAATTGGTTCCTGTGGAACTTGTTAAACATTAACTCTACAGTGAAATCATGAAAACATTTACTGAAATCAGTAATAGTGTTCAGGACCTCTGGGAATGTTTACCAAGGGCGAACAGTGTCAGGAACCAGGGATATGAGTTTATTCTTAAAGGTTTAGGTGTCAGTTTTAAGCTGTGATGAGGGAGCAATTAGGTTAAAATGATTCCTGCGTTTCTAATGAAGCCACACTTTGAAGCCTCTTCCCAGAGTTAAAACCCTGGTCTAGAGTAGTGGTGTGTGATGTAATTAAAGTCTACTTAAATCCAGATGTTCCCATTCACTGAGCCCCTTCTGTCACCGCTAACAAGTCAGACTCAAAAACGCTTGATCCTGGAGAAATTGGCTAAACTTCACCAAGCCTCAGTCAATCATGAATTTCCAACACCTTGGCCAATCTCAACTCCGAGGAGAAAGCAACAGTTTCCCCTAGCTAACTCTTCCAGGTGTTCAGACTTGTCTAACACAAGCACATGAATCTAAGGTAAAAACAAAACAAATCTACAAGCAAAACACAGCTCTATATTCCCTAAAACAAAACAAAACAAAAAACAAAAAAACAACCCCTGAGAATACAACACAAGTGAAAAAAAAAAAAAAAAGAAAGACAAAGAGCAGAGCGTAGAGACCCCCACCTCAGGGACACATTCTGTGAGCCCCTGAAGGAGTCTGTTCTGGGGCTGCAGCCTGTGCACCCCCGCTCTGCACCCCAGTCATGGTAGTGCTGTCATCTCCTGTCACTGGGTGTCATTCAAATGCTTTATAGATGGGCCCGAAATGGAAGTTTCAGGAGCCCTTGAAAGGTCAGCAAATCACATTGAAAAGCATGTGAGCAAACAGGGAGAACATCTCGATGTGAAGATTTTTCAATAGAAGAAGAAAAATAAAGAAGGATGAAAATATAGTAAGCCACACTTTGGAGTGCCTGCTAGGAGCTGGGCCTGCGGGAGTGCTCTTGAGCCCTCTGTTAATGCTCTTTTTTTTTTTTTCCCCAATTTATTTATTTTCAGAAAAACAGTATTCATTATTTTTTCACCACACCCAGTGCTCCATGCAAGCTGTGCCCTCTATAATACCCACCACCTGGTACCCCAACCTCCCACCCCCCCCCCCGCCAATGCTCTTAACGATCCTGTGGCTTGTGACCCTCCTTTTACACAGGAGAATACCTAGCTGTGGACTGCTTACAGACGCTGTCCAAGGATAAGCAGCAAAAGTGGAAATAGAGGGTCTTTTCCTCTAATCCCAAGTTCCGAGTTTTTGACCATCACCTATGCTCATCAGGTCCCACTGACTTCTTGATTCAACTACTATGTACTCAGGCGTCCCTCTGTGTCAGACTCTAAAATATGGAGCCAAGATACTGTGTTCCTGCCCATGTGGGGCTCGTGGTAAATCACAAAAGACGTAAATCAAATAATCACACAAATGTGCATATCGTTCCAAGTCAAGATGTGCTTGAAGGAATATAAAATGCAAACCAATGACCACACACAGACACACACGCGTGTGCACATGCACACGCACACGCGCACACACACACACACTTCTCCTTGCTGAAGAGGTCAAGAAAGACATCTATGAAAGTGATATTTGCATTAATATCTGAAGTTTAAATAGGAAATCGCAAGAAAATCTGTGGAGGGCAGGAGGTAGGAAGAGTGTTGTGAGCAGAAACAACAAAGGCTCTCCAGAGCAGGCTGCCCATCCCAGGAAAAGAACCCAAGGAAGTCGAGTGTGGGATTCATGAGAGGAAGCAGGAGCCAGGCATATAGGACCCTACTGGTGTGTTAAAGAAGTTACTGAAAAAGTTCTATTGCTTTGCTTTGATTTTGAGTTTGGTTTGGTTTGAGATTTTTTGGGCTGTTTTTCTCCTGTGAGAAATAGTTCATGTATGGAGTACAGAGAAGACTGTAAAAGCTGTTCATGGAACCACTACCAAATTAAGTGAAGCATTATCATTAGAGGATGCTTTGGCTAATATGACCTCAGCTCTAATTGAAGTCTCTTGTATACCCCAAAGACACTGAAAAATTTTAAGCCAAGGGCAGGCATGAACAGACTGCGTTTTGAAAATGTCTTTGGGAAGTTGTGGAGTAGAGAGTGAATTAAAAGGGAATCAGCATGGATGCAGACATTCCCATCAGCTGATGGATGAGGCTGTCCCAGTGAGTGGGGGGCTGGCAGAAGGGACAGGGATGACAGACTGGGGAGGGAGTAGGATAATACTGGCACGACCGAGACTGAGGGATTGGTGAAGAGGAATAAGGCACTGGGATGGAGCTGAAGAGAGCTCCTGAAATGCTCTCTCATGAAATAAAGTGATATTTCTAGGAGGAGAGGTATCGGTTCTTAATGATGATCTCCAAATTGAGAAAAAAAAACACAACCGAATTAAAATAGACACAGAACAAATAAGGTGATTGTTGAAAGCATACAGTTAGATTATGCATATTTTCAACTTTTCTAGATAATGGTTAACTGTATTCCAAAGTGGTTGTACTAATTTGCGTCCCAGTGTAAACTGGTGAGTTACGTTTTTGAATGAGTTAAATTCTTAAAACTTTCAACTTGGGTTTTAGATTGATCCATCATTCACCAACATCTCTATCTACCATATCCTTCTCCTTCAGTAAGATTAAAACCTTAGTACTCTCTTGTCTCCTTCCTCCCCAAACCCCCTCCCTCACCCTGAATTATTATCTGCCATGTTGAGATTGCTTGCAGCACTGGTTACTTGGGTTGAGTTCTATGGTTTACTTGTTTCTTACTTAGCATTTTGGTGTGTGTGTGAGAGAGAGAGAGAGAGGCAGGGGGAGAGAGGGAAGGAGAGAGAGACCTTCCTTTAGTCAGGTATACCTGGAGTATATCTTTGAGTAGTCCTTTCAGGAAGATTCTGAGAACAATAAACTTTCTGAGTTCTTTTATGTTTGAAAATGCTCTATTCTTTATCTCCACTATGTGCTATTTGGATGCAGACCTTTAGGTACAAAAGCAGCTTTCCTCAGATTTTTTTTTTGAACATACTACTCTGCTGTGTTCTTGAAACAAATGTGTTGCTGAAGAGCAATGTGGATTTTTTTTCCTTTTAGTTCTTCAGAGTGAAATTATATTTTCTCTCAAGAAAAATTTGTAGCATTCCCCTTTATTCTTGCTACTCTGGACTTTATCATGAGATCTGCATTTGAACCTCCATCCATCACACTTACTATTCAGGGAGACTTTGTGACCTAAAGACTCTGTGTTTCTTCAGCTGTATGGGGTTTTCTTAAAGTTTGACTGTTTCACCTCCTCCATTGTCTTCATTTGCTTTTCCTTGGAACTCCTCTCAATAAAGCCTTGGGTTTCTGGATATATCTTTCATATATCAACTTTTCTCATATGTTTTTTGAATCTTTTCCTTTTTTTTTTTTAAAAAAATGTTTATTTTAGTAACCTCTGCACTGAAATGGGGCTCGAATTCACAACCCCAAGATCAAGAGCTGCACACTCTGCTGACAGAACCAGGCAGGCACTCCCCCAAATTTTGTCTCCCTGTGTTGCTTTTGGGAGCAAATAACTTGACTTACTTTTCTAGCCCACCCATCCCTTCCTTGACATTGCTCACTTCTATAGCCAGCCCATTCTCTTTCTTACCTAATAAGTTTTCTAATATTTTTTTCAATGGTTATAATTTAAAGTATTTCTCATTTAGTGGAAGCATGATTTTGTAAAACATGTATGATTATACTAATTGAAATAATTTTTCCCATCTTTTTTGTTTTGTGATGTTGTTAGGTATTATCTCTTCTGTTTATAAAATTGGGTTCCTCTTTTTCAAAGCAAAAGCTTTCCTCCAGTGCTTCATGTTTCTTGATTTTCATCTCACCTTGGGGCTGAAAATTCCAATTTATTTATCTCGAGATATGGTTTCTGATGAGCTTTCCTTCATCTGTTTGGAGGAATAGAACATGCTACTGCGTGGAGTTGGGCCAATGGTTTTAAAATTTGTTTCTATTATTAGTATATCCATCCATCCTGGTTTTCTCACTCCACCTGGAAAACTATCCTGAGTCTCTTTTCCCCCTACCCACATAACTGCTTTTGTTTCACAGAAAATGAGATTTTGGCCTACTGTTCAGCAGAAGCAGAGGAAAAGGCATTGGCCAACCACTGGTAATTCCTCATTAACCATTCTGATAATTAGCTCTAATGTCTCCTCCTCTTGCTTGTATGTATTGATTCTGAGTTTAGAGTTCCCTTGAATAAACCCCAACGCTTCTGCTTCTGGTTCTTTCTTGGGGTGCTTCCTATACTTTTCTCTGCCAACTTAGATAATAATATCTGAAAAACATGATAATTTTGGTCATTTTGCTTCTTTCTTTCAGCATTTTCTTCCTTATTATCTCCGCTTACCCTCACCTTGGTACGTTGAATGGTCCAGGACTTCTAGAAGAGAGCTTCCAACTAGCTGACCATAAATATAGAGGTGCTGGGATGGCCAGAGTCGTAATGCCTATTGTGTCCAGGAACGAATAAAATCCTTTTAAAAAAAACCAGCGTTATAACCTTAATATTATCATTTCCAAATATTCTATGATGTGAGAAAGATTGGAAACTACTGCTCTAACACAGTATGGACAATAACCCCCTTCATTTATGTTTCTTAAATTATATGTTACAAAATGGTACATAGCATCATATTGAATCTAGCAAAGTATTTTTACCCCTGTGGTGATATATTTTTCCTCATTCAGATTTTGCATTTTCTTCTCTCTTTTCCTACATCTCCTTCTTTTCTTCTTCTTCTTCTTTTTTTTTTTTTTTTAACTTCTTTAGACAGACTCGCCCAGGAGGTGCCAATTATTGGTCATTTCATAGAAGTATTTTTTCCCCCTTTAAATCAAGAATACTGATTTTCTGTAGTTTATCTAATTTGTACCTTTATATATATATATCAGTTTATTCTTTTTTTTACATTAGCAATAATATTTTTATATTTTTCTAGCACTTTGAGTAAATGTTTCATTTTATAAATCACACTCATTTTATAAATAAAACCCATTTTATAAATCACACTCATTTTTAAATAATGTTAAGGCTAAAAATTATCTTCAGTTTACCACTTTAGACAAATAGTGATACACATTGCTTTCTTCAGAGGATAATGACTCATTTGTAGTTATGCCTTAAAATGGAAAATATTTTTTAAAATTCAAGTCATTTATAACAGGGGTATTATTTCTAAGGGCTTAGAAACCCTTTTTTTCCCTGTTTTCTATTACCAATTTTCAGCCTTAATTTGTTTTGGTGAAACACAGCACCCTATATAATTTCTATCTTTTGAAATTTATTGAGATCTTGTTTGTAGTCTCATATGTGTTCAATTTATGTAAGCGTGTCATTGGCATTTGAAAAGCATATGTATTCCTGTTGGAATCTCATGTTAAACACACACATTCATACACATGTGCTCCTATGTACATCTCATTTTCCACCTATCAGTTCACTTGATCTTTTGCCTGCTGCCCCCTGCTGGCCGGGCAGGAGCTCAGCTGCCTTTGTGAGGCTTGGTGTGGATGTCGACCACCTCACGGTCCTAGCTGCCCGCAGGGCTTCATCTAGGGTCACCATTATTGTAGAGAGAACTTGATTGCTGCTAGAACCTGTATAGTTTGGGCAATTCAAGACAAAAATAGAATCTGGTGGAGAGAGTCAAGTAATGTTCACTAAATTTGCTAATATTCGTATTTTATAGGTCATGGGACATTAGGAAGAAGAAAGAATCAATAATGATAAGTGATTTATGGCTATTAGGGAACCAGAAAGCTTACATAGTTCTTGTCTTAGTTGATTATCTTGGACTTCACAGGAAAACAATGATAACTGGGTGTGCTTCTCTTCAGTATTGAGAGACTTACAAGTCTGATGGTGGCTGAATCATCAGAGACTTTTCTTGGTCCTAAAGAATAAGAAGAACCCAGCTGAGATCTGGGTTGTAATGGCAAGCCCCTCTGACTTCCAGTGCTTTCAGTAAGTGGGCATTAGTAAGAATTAGAACAATAGTTGAGTGCTATCCAGATAGAGCCAGAGCCCAATGATTCACTTCCTCTGAGGTCACTTGAAGACGATAGGATTAGGGAGATAGATCGCTTCCAGCAAGGATTGTTCTGATTAGGAAGAATAACTCATCAAACCAACTCCAAGCAGATTGCAGTTCCTATATTGGAGGGGGTCATGGAGAGGCCATAACCACCAGTTGACCTAAGAGTAGGATCCCAGGCAATCAGAGGCTCCTCGCCCCCTTTCTTGTCCTTACAATGTGCCTTCTGCCCACAGTTCCCACAATAACAACCAGTTTCAAGGACACAGCCTTGAAAGAGTAAGGTGTTGTTGAGACCATCTGGGGTGGCATATGTAACAAAACCCAGTTAAGGCCCTATGAAAACTTTAAGATTCTGGTGGGTGGGTGCAGACATCTACTCATTGTGCAGCTGCTGAAAAGAAGCCTTGAATGTAAGTCCCCATGCTAACTAAACCTGCCACCTACCAACGTAGAGTGGTTTGCTTCTCTTTTTAGGTCTTTCTACATGTACAGGAGCCAATTTTCTAACCAAGACTGTATCTTGTCTATTTTCAATACCCCTGGTCCATCCACTCTCTAAGGGATTGCACAAAGAGAAGACACATTCATGGGGATTTGGAAGTGAATTTAATGAAGGTAGTATTTACCAAGGTATAAGCAGGCTTAAGGGGACCCATGAGGGATGGTGAAACACCCTGAAACTAGTAAAAGCATTATACCTCTAGGCAGGAAATGGAAAAAAGGAATGAGAGCTAACAGAGACGAGTGAAGGCTGGAGCTAAAGGCTGACCAGAGGGTTGCCTAACAGAAGAGCTAGTTGTAATGGGAATAGACACAACCAGATCCATGGTGCCAGGGCAGAGACAGAGTCTGAGAACACATATCCTGACCTCCTTCTCCCCCATCCTCTAATCTTCTGCTGGTGCCTTACATGGGCGGGATCCAATGGGAAAGCAGAGGCGTAGGTGCCTGAGTGAGGCACGTGTGTGCGGTATGTGGGCATGTCACCCAGTCACGCTGCCACATAAAATTAACCATCACACACTTCTAGGGCTTTATTCCTTAGAATAAATTTTTCACAGTATAATTTTTATGTGCAAGAAAATTGAATTTTTAACTTTGATAAATAGTGTGAGATGACTGGCCAGAAAATAAAAATGCCTTTTCCTCCATGGTCTCACAAGCAGTGGGGATTTTTATTTAAAATTCTTAAATTTTTTATTTATTTTTTTTACCTTTTTAGAGATTTTTTTGTATTTATTTTTGTGTGTGAGAGAGAGAGCACAAGGAGGGGGAGGCGAAGAGGGAGAATCAGGATCCCCACTGAGCAGGGAGCCCAATGCATAGCTGGAACCCAGAGCTCCAGGATCATGACCTGAGCCAAAGGCAGGCACTTAACTGGCTGAGCCACCCAGTCACTCCTATTTATGATTTTTAAGTCTTGGTCAACCTGGTGGGTGAGAATTAGTATCTCACTGTTTTGTTGGCATTGTTCTGGTCTCAAATAATGTTGAGCTTCTTATCTTACATGTATTTTGTTTCTTTAAGCCATGTCTCTGTGTGTAGATACATACATTTATATACAGAAGAAGGACTTCTAAAAAAAAAGTTATTATTTATTTAGAGAATGGGAGGAGAGGCAGAGAGAGAGAATCCCAAATAAGCTCAGTGTTCTGCCGGGAACCCGATGTGGGGCCTGATCCAAGAACCTTGATATCATGATCTAAACCGAAATCAAGAGTCAGATGCTCAACCAACTGAGCCACCGAGGCACCCCCAAGGACTTCCACTTTTATTCTCAATATATTGTTGGAATATTTTAATTTTTAAAACAATGTATTTGTTAACATAATTAAAAGAAATTGAAGAAGAAAAAAGCCTTCGAGGAAAGCACATGACAGTTTGGTAGTGGTTAATTTCTAAGAAATGAGATTGTGGGAGGCTACAGTATTTATTTAATTTTAATATTTTAAAGCAATAACCCTGTGTTACGTTTGTTATGATTCATAAACTATAACAAAAATGTATTAGTAAGTTTTTTTTTTCCTCATCTTAGGCAATAGGTAGCCTCTCCTGAATTGTATTATTTCTTACATTTTGGGAACACTTTCAGTGTCTTAATGATAATTAACATGTTGCTACTGTTTTGTCTCCCTTAGCATAGTTAATTATATTAACGGTTTTTATTTACATTTGACTTCTTGAAATAAACCTTACCTGATCATGGAGTTGATTGTTTAACACATTGTTGAATTAAAATGTCTCGTATTGGATTTAGAACTTTGGCTCTGTATTCATAAGAGATTTACATAAAATTTAATTTTTTGTGTGTGTTTGGTAAAGTCATCAAGGTTATGTTACCTTTAAAGAATAAATTTGTAAATTATGTAAATAAAACTTGCACACCTCCCACACTTGTTATTTTTAATAGTGGGATAGGTTTATGCACAGGTCAAAGGTCAAGTTCTATGTTCTCATATTCTTGTTAGACTCTTGGTACCTATTGAACAGTCTCTTTTATGCAATATTGTTTTTCAATTTTAACTCTTTCCTTGATTAGATTTTTCTAGAGGCATTCCTATTTACTGAATTTTTAAAATAAAAGAACCAACGTTATGGGGCACCTGGGTGGCTCAGTGGATTAAGTCTCTGCCTTCAGCTCATGTCATGATCTTGGGGTCCTGGGATCGAGCCGCACATTGGGCTCTCTGCTCAGCAGAGAGCCTGCTTCTGCCTCCCTCTCTGCGTACTTGTGATTTCTGTCTGTCAAATAAATAAGTAAAAAATAAAATCTTAAAAAAAAACTTTTTTGTATATTGTTTTCCTATTTGCAAACCATAGTTGACCCTTGAACAATACAGAGGTTAGGATTACCAACACTTCACACTGCTGAAAATCTCCAGGTAACTTAGAATCCCCCAAAACTGAACTACAGATAGCCTACTGTTACCCAGAAGCCTTACTGATAACATGGCCAACTCATATGTATTTTGTGTGCTACATATATTATACATTGTATTCTTACAATAAAGTAGTCTAAAGAAAAGAGAATGTTAAGAAAATCATAAAGAAGATAAAATAGGGACACCTGGGTGGCTCAGGGGATTAAGTATCTGACTCTTGATCTCAGCTCAGGTCATGATCTCAGTGTCCTGAGATAAAGCCTCAAGTCAGGCTGTGTGTTGGGTGTGGAGACTGCCTAAGATTCTTTTTCTTCCCCTCCCTCTGCTCGTCCCTCTCATGCTTTCTCTCTCCCCTCTCCAAAAAAAAAAAAAAGAGAGAGAGAGAGAAAATACATTATGATACAATATTGTAGTTGTTTTCTTCTTTGATCATAACTCCTTACTTTTTATATATTTTATTCCTTGATACTGTTTTGAGTTGAATGTGCAGTTAATTTTTTTATTTTCTAGGTTTTATAATAATAGTTGTAATAATAATAGCTTTAATAATCATGCAGATTTTTAAAATACAACTCTGATCTGAGGGAGCCCTTATTTCCATACTTGTCTCTGTGATTCAACCTTCACTTTATCTTGGTACAGGGGGCAGGACTAGAATGTAAGTTTGAGATATAATTTGTTTGACTTTTATGTTTATGATAGATTTATTTATTTATTAATTTAATTTATTTATTTGACTGAGAGAGACAGTGAGAGAAGGAACACAAGCAGGGGGAGCGGGAAAGGTTCAAGCAGGCTTCCTGCTAAGCAGGGAGCCCGATCCAGGGCTCGAACCCATGACACTGGGATCATGACCTGAGCGGAAGGCAGATACTTAAGAACTAAGCCACTCAGGCACCCCTATGATTGAATTATTTATTTAAATACTGCTTTTTCTCTGTTCTCCATATTGAGATTCTGTTTTTCTATTTTGTTTATTTTCGATTCTATTTTATTTTCTTCATATTGTACTGAATCTCTGAGATGAGGTACATTAAAAAATCTTATCATTCTCTGACATGATATTATACATAGAATTCCTAAAGACTCCACCAAAAATTATTAGAAGTAATAAATAAAGTTGCAGGATGCAAAGTTAATAGCCAGAAATTGGTAGTGTTTCTATACACTAATAGCAAAGTAATAGAAAGAAATTAAGGAAACAATACCATTTACAACTGCACCCACAATAAGAAGGTACCTAGGAATAAATCTAACCAAAGAGGTGAAAGACCTGTACTTTGAAAACTATAAAACGCAGATGAAAGAAACTGAAGAGAACACAAAGAAATGGAAAGATATTCCATGCTCATGGTTTGGAAGAATTAATGTTGCTAATTCTTGGACCTGAGTCATGATCTCAGGGTCCTGGGATCGAGCCCCACATCGGGCTCTCTGCTCAGCAGGGAGCTCTCTGACTGCTTCTGATCTGTCTGTCAAAATACTAAATAAAAAAATCTTTAACTCTGGAAAACATCATGGAGGTTCCTCAAAATGTTGAAAATAGAACTACCCTATGACCCAGCAATTGCAGTACTGGGTATTTACCCTAAAGATACAAACGTAGTGATCCGAAGGGGCATGTGCACCCGAATGTTTATAGCAACAATGTCCACAATAGCCAAACTATGGAAAGAACCTAGATGTCCATCAGCAGATGAATGGATCAAGAAGATGTGGTATATATACACAATGGAATACTATGCAGCCATCAAAAGAAATGAAATCTTGCCATTTGTGATGACGTGGATGGAACTAGAGGGTATCATGCTTAGCGAAATAAGTCAAGTGGAGAAAGACTACTATCATATGATCTCCCTGATATGAGGAAGAGGAGATACAACATGGGGAGTTAAGGGGGTAGGAGAAGAATAAATGAAACAAGATGGGATTGGGAAGGAGACAAACCATAAGTGACTCTTAATCTCACAAAACAAACTGAGGGTTGCTGGGGGGAGGGGGGTTGGGAGAAGGGGGGTGGGGTTATGGACATTGGGGATGGCATGTGCTATGGTGAGTGCTATGAAGTGTGTAAACCTGGCGATTCACATACCTGTACCCCGGGGGTTAAAAATATATGTTTATAAAAAATAAAAAATTTAAAAAAATAAAAATAAGGGGCATCTGGGTGGCTCAGTGGGTTAAAGCCTCTGCCTTAGACTCAGGTCGTGATCCCAGGGTCCTGGGATCTAGCCCCGCATCGGGCTCGCTGCTCCTCGGGGAGCCTGCTTCCTCCTCTCTCTGCCTGCCTCTCTGCCTGCCTCTCTGCCTGCTTGTGATCTTTGTCTGTCAAATAAATAGATAAAAAATATTTTAAAAAAATAAAAATAAAAATAAAATCTTTTAAAAAAATGTTGCTAAAATGTCCATATTACTAAGGCAATCTACATATTCAATGCAATCCCTACCAAAATACCAACTGCATTTCTCACAAAACTAGAACAAATAATACAAATAATATGAAATTCGTGTAGAGTCACAAAAGACCCCAAGTAGCCAAAGCAATCTTGAAAAAGAAAAACAAAGATGGAGGTTTCACAATCCCAAGTTTCAAGATAAACTATAAAGCTGTAGTAATCAAAACAGTATGGTACTAGCGTAACGACAGACACAGATCAATGGAACAGAATAGAGAGTCCAGAGATAAACCCATGATTATATGATCAATTAATCTGTGACAAAAGGGGTAAGAATGTACACTGAGGAAAAGACAGTCTCTTCAATAAATGCTGCTGGGAAAACTGGATGGCTACATGCAGAAGAACAAAACTGGACCACTTTCTAACATCATACACAAAAATAAATCAAAATGGATTAGAGACCTAAATGTGAGACCTGAAACCATAAACACATCCTAAAAGATCGCATAGGCAGTAACTTCTTTGACATTGGCTATAGAAACATTTTTATAGCTATGTTTCCTAAGGCAAGGGAAACAAAAGCAAAAATAATCTATTTGGACTAACTATATTAAAATAAAAAAACTTCTGTGTAGCAAAGGAAACCATTAACAAAACAAAAAGGCAACCTAGTGAATGGGGGATATTTGCAAATGATGTATCTGATAAAGAGTTAATATGCAAAATATATAAAGAATTTATATGACTCAACATCAAAAAATCAAACAATCCAGTTAAAAAATGGACAAAGGATCTGAACAGACTTTTCTCCAAAGAAGACATACAGATGGCTAACAGACACATGAAAAGATGCACAACATCACTCGGCATCAGGGAAATGCAAACAAAACCATAATGAGGTATCACCTCATACCTGTCAGAATGGCTAAAATCAAAAACACAAGAAACCATGCGTTGGAGAAGATGTGGAGAAAAAGGAACCCTTGTGCACTGTTGGTGGGAATGCAAACTGGTACAGCCATTGTAGAAAACAGTATGGAGTTTCCTCAAAATATTAAAAATAGAAATACCGTATGATCCAGTAATTCCACTACTAGATATTTACCCAAAGAAAACAAAAACACTAATTCAAAAGATAAATGCACTCTTATGTTTATTGCAGCATTATTTACAATAGCCAAGGAATGGAAGCAACCTGTATCCATCCACATGAATGGATAAGGAAGATGTGGTGTGTACACACACACACACACACACACACACACACAGTAGATTGCCGTGCCATGAAAGGCTGAGACTGTGTCATTTGAGACAACATGGAAGGACCTAGAGGGTATTACGCTGAGTGAAATAAGTCAGACTGAGGAAGAAAAATATCATATGCTTTCATTCATATGTGGAATCTAAAAAATAACATGAATAAGCAAAAAGGAGGATCGAACCTATAAATCCAGAGAACAAGCTGATAGTTTCCAGAGGGAAGGAGTGTGGGGGATGGGCAAAACAGGTGAAGGGGAGGGGGAGATACGGGCTTCCAGTTATGGGATGAATAAGTCACAGGAATAAAAGGCACAGCGTAAGGAAAATAGTGACATCAAACAGCATCGTACCAGGACAGATGGCAGCTACCCTCGTGAGAACATCATCAGGGATAGAGAGGCTGGCAACGAAGTTAAACCAGTGAGATAAAGAAGGAGTCATGGGGCTTCGTGGCCACCAGTCATTACGAAGATGTAGAAATTTTTAATCCAAAGAAGGTCAAAAAGTAGAAATCATGGAATATGGGACAGACATGTAAAGCAGGTGGAGAAAGAAGAGGGTCAGTACTGGGAGGGGGTGGGATGAATTGTACCAGGTAGCTGAGTCATGCCAGTGGCACCCACATGCCCACATACTGGACACCCCTTTGCTCAGAACTTTCCAGTGGTTTCCCGGCTCACTGAGAATCATTCCCAAGCGTACAAAGCCCTCCATGCCCTGCCCTCCTCCTGGGCCTCCATCTCGTTTCCTGTGGCGCTCTTTCTTGCTAACTCCACTTACCCCCATCTGCCCATCTTGCTATTCCTCCAGCATGTCAGCACACTCCTGCTTCTGGGCCTGCGCACATTCTGTTCCCCCTGCTGCTTGGAACACTCTTTTTCTGGCTACCGTCGTGACTCACTTTGTGAAGAGTTCTCTTCAGAGGCCACCTCTTCAGGGACAGCCTCCCTAAACAATCACCCTGTTGGAGACAGCGGCTTCCTGTCACCTTCCAAACATGCCCTGCTCATCTGTGGAGAATCCTTTCAGCTCATTGTATCTAATGCTGCATGTAGAGACAGCAATTTAATTTTCTGTTATTTACACACTTTAGGGGAAAAAGAAGTGGAAGGAATTACCCAATATTATTTACAGTGCATGCTTCTGGGCTGATGAGATTAGAGGTCATTTATATCATTTAAAATATTTCCTGGTATTTCCAAGTATTTTCTAATGGGCACGAGTAACTGTTCCAATATGAAGCAGAACTCTGAGAAGTACAGACAAAGGAGCACCGCGTAACTGAGGCCCATGGGTGTGGTTGAAGACACAGGCTTCTCTATAGCCCAGCTCACCATGCAGCTCCTTCCCTGTCACCTTTAGCCCCTCTCAGAATAAGTGTGGGTTCCTTTGCACCTTTCCTCTCTGTCTAGATGTTTCTCACCGTCACTTCGATTTCCTTTTTCTTTGATTCTTTTCTCTTACTTTTCCACCTTCACCCTGGTCCTTTCTTTACCTGTCATTACCCCCCTTCATTCCATTTTCTGACTGTAAAGAACCCCAGGCAGTGACACGGCAAGAAGCCCCTGCATTAAACTGTTTGATCTTGTGTTCTGTAATCTGCAGGGTCGCGAGGCCAGTGGCCCCCCTTCTGTGTACAGTGGCCACGTGCCAGGCTCTGCCCCAAGTACTTTACCTATATTCTCTCATAGAATCCCCAGGACACCTATGCGGCTGGTACTATAGTTGGCCCCATGTTATGAAGTTGGAACAGAGAGATTATGTGAGTGGTGGCCCCAAGATTCAAACTCAGGCCACCTGACTCTAGGGCCTTTATCCACAGTGTAACCCAGTTCCTTGTTCCAGCCAGGGAGCTGCTGACTCCTGACCCCAAGCCTGCCTGGGTGCTGTGGCCTTCTTCTGCATTAGGGGAAAGAATTCTACGTTCTTATTTTGCTGGTCCCCCATTCACTTAATAAAGGAGACACTTCAAAATATAAAGGCATTTGGAGACTCTAAAAATGTATTTATTATACATAAAAACTCTAAATGCTTCCTGAGTTTACTTAGCCTTTACACTCAGTCAGCTTTATAAAAACATCATTTAGTCAATAAAACCAGTCAACCTCAAGGTTCCCTGATAATTTCAGTGGTTCCCTATGTTTTCTTTAATGTCTCGTCCCTGTTGTCTCCTAATGAATGCTGTCCTAATCCTGAAGGATGTGTATGGGAAACACACCTTTCTCCCCAAGTGCAGACGGCTCCTATCCCACACCAAGGTAGAAGAGATGGTTCCTTTCTTTGGCTCCCACTGTGCCCGTGCAATCTTCTACCATAGCACACAGGCTTGTATTTCCTCCATTTTTCATTCAAGAGACTCTCGCAATCTGGGATCCTGTCCAATTCAGCCTATCCACTCAGGCTCGAGGACATGCAAAATAGAATACTTTTGGAGGTAGGTGTGTTATCCAGAAGGGGCCAACTTGCAAATTCACTATCACCCCTGCACAGAAACCCTCTCTTTGTCCCAAATTTGATTGGTTTCGGGGATCCAGAATTGTCCTTACAAAGCTCACAAAAGACTTATGGGTACGGTCAAGTGCCACCTTACTCAATTACAATAAGAGAAATAAGACACCGGAGTTCAAGTGGTCTGGAAAACTTCCCCTCCCCTAAGCCTGGAATCAAGATGGGGGAGTTCTGCTAGTGATGTAGCATCAAATGTCAGGAGGTCCTGGTATCTTGAAGCATCCTTTGTCTAATCAGGAGGACCTGGTATTTGGGTTGGATCTACAGGGCCCCTCTCCCATGGATGGTTTTTAGATGTTACTGTTCTTGGTTGCACTGACAACTTTCTTGCTTCCACTGCTGACACAGTCTCCTGTTAAATGGCACATGATTCTGTAGCACAAAGAATCCTGTGCAGTATTCAGTAAGCACTGGGGCCACCGTACATGAGTGGAGGGTGAAGAGAACAGCAACACAAATGAGAGAAGTTGAGCATCCAGATGAGATTATGAATCATTTCCTGTCCTCAAGGAGCTTACGGTCCAGTGGGAGCAACAGACGTGTCAACATCCATTTCATCCTAGGTGGTGGGTGCAGTGGAGAAAGCCTGGGCAGGAGGGACTGGGTCTTTTTCTTTTGGCCTGGCCTAACTTTTCATTGTTGCATTATTTCTGCAGGGCTGGTTTAGGCTGTCATTGCCTTTATAAGGAAGAAAGGCACACAAATAAAACCAATTACCAAAAGCAGAAATAACTTTCGACTTGATGTAGAGATTACAAAGGTGATAAAGACAGGGCATCATGGGTGACCACGACACTCCTATTTTTCAAGAGGGTGCAAGTGTGGGGCGCCTGGGTGGCTCAGTGGTTTAGAGCCTCGGCCTTCCACTCAGGTCATGATCCCAGGACCCTAGGATCGAGCCCCACATTGGGCTCTCTGCTCAGCAGAGAGCCTGCTTCTTCCTCTCTCTCTCTGCCTGCTTGTGATCTCTGTCAAATAAATAAATAAAATCTTAAAAAAAAAAAAGAGGGTACAAGTGCTGTGACTTTCCTAATAATGTCCTCATAATTTTCTCAATAGCAGGATTAGTACCAAATCCCAGGGGAAAGTTGCAAGAGCCCATTTTCTCAAGTTATTTAAAAGTCAGACTTGACAGACTCCCCCCATTTATACCACAGTACGAACCTGGGGACCAGATCTTCAAGGTATAGTGAGGGCATGCGTGTACGGGGCTGCTGGTGACAGTGCCTCAGATGCTTTTCGAAAAGCTTCAAGAGGTTTAGAAAGTTAGACTTGAATGCATTAGAAGGCTACATATATCTGATAGTTCAGTTCAACTCAAATTTTAAATCAATATTTTAAAATATTTTTATCATACTATACTTGAATTCTGCAAAGTTTTTAAGGTACGGTAACTGGGGACATTATTTTTTTTTAAATGTTTTAAAGGCTCTTAATTAAAATGTTTCTTTTTCGTTCCTAGTTATTCTTTCTGCGGTGGTTTACAAATTACTTGTTGCCGCTTTACTAAACAACAAAGATTTGTAAGGTCTTAGAGGCTGTTCCTTTCTTTTCTTTTCTTTTATTACAGAATTTTAGCAATTGTTCAGGACTCATATATCATGCCTCGAAATTTGGTTTTCACTACAAAACCGAGAGGTTTAAATGGGATTTAAATTGTCAAAAAAATTGGGTCCACTCTAATGCTTTTTGAATCATGCCAGTAATTTGATCCTGTAGCTTAAGAAGATAGAGGATCTGGAAGTGAAAAGAAAAATAGGGCTCGGACGCCTACTCTGAGGCAATGATTTACAAGAACGGCCCACGAGAGGAGACCCACCTCTTGCCATAAAGAGCCTGAAGTGAACATTCCTTGGAAGAGAATATGTAAAGCCTTCAAAAAAGCCTACAGATGTGTTTATTTTTTTAAATTAAATTTAAATTTTTTCATTGTTCCAAAATTCATTGTTTATGTACCACACCCAGTGCTCCATGCAATATGGCCCTCTGTAATAACCACCACCAGGCTCAGATGTGTTTATTTTTGTCTCCAAGAACACTCTGGACAAAAACAAGCTACAGAGGGAAAGCTGTGCTTTGCGAGGGTAGCGGCTGAGAAGCGCCTCTAGCCAGGCCGGTAGGGCCTCGCCTCTCCCGTGTTCCCAGCGCTGGTCTTCCCGCCTGAGAGCAGTGAGGGAACAGGTCAGTCCAGGTATGAGAAACAATAGGTCACAGCCCACTTCTGCACTCCCCAGAAGCAGTCTGGGGCCCAAACCCAGTCCCATCTTTCAGTTTTTGTGCTATATTCAGCCGCCGCTTCCATAACATGCCTGCCACATCCCTATGTTTCTTATTTTGTTTTTCTTAAAAGGAAAGTGACAAAAATTAACGAATAAAGCTGTAAAACTTTTCAGGAGGGCCTCCGACCTGGAGCCTCTGTAAGTAAGCGCAGATGACCAGTCCTCCCCACGTTAGAATCTGACCTCCATCATCAGCACACTATGTGACCCAGGCTATGTCCCTTCGCTTCTCTGGGTTCTGCTTTAGTTACACCAGCTGGCGTGAGGATGCCGGCAGGTATAAGCCCCCGTAGGCAGTGTGCTCAGCGCTGCCAGCAGGGCATGGAGAGCCCAAGGACGGGTAAGTGCTGGGATTAAGACCCTTGAGAACGGGCTACCTCTTTGGCGCCAGTATACCTGGTATCCTGAGTAGGCTCCTCTGTGCCCTCTTCACAATAACGAAACTAAATACGTCAGTGGCAAGTCCAGACAAGAAGGCCAGAGACTTGTGATTTCCTAGGTGTCAGCGGAACCCTGAAAACTAGACAAGTGAGAACAGGAGGAAGGGACTTCTTTCTTTTTCTTGAGCTCTGGAAGTCACGGAAGACCTCTCTGAAAAAGTGGCATTGAAGTCCCAGTGTGGAACGAGAGGATCCCTAGGTAGAGGAAAGGGTGCGGTGACAGAGAGCTAGCTGGTGGGTAAAACAGATCTCTCCATTCCCATTTCAGTGTCTTCTTTACTGCCTCGAACTGCCTCTCTCAGTCTCTTCTTGGAATCTCCGGAAAATATTGCTGATAGAGTACTGACACATGAAACTATAAGAAGGGTCCCAGGGAACCATAGTCATTCATTAAAAAAATGTTGCATTACTGCTATGAGCAAGGCTCTGTGTTGCATGTCTAAATACCCAGCATCTTCCTGCTAAACCATGTCCCTTTTGGGCCAAGGACCTCCCTGTCAGATGTATGGGAAACCTCACCATCTTCTTTTTCCCTCCTTTCTGCTCCCCTTACTCACTGGACATCTAGAATATGGCAGCAGCCTTTAACTTGGCTCCCTGCTCTGGGCTCCATACTGGGCACTAGGAAGGTAGTTGGAATTAAATATGTAGGATAGAATCTCGGCTAAATGTTTAAGACTCTATCTTGAATTCTTATTTTTTGTTTGTTTATTTATTTATTTTAGATTAAAAAAATTATTTGAGAGAAAGCAAGAGAGGGCATGAGCTGGAGGGGAGAGGGAGAGGGAGAAATAGATTCCCTGCTGAGTTGGGAGCCTGGTGTAGGGATCGACCCCAGGACCCTGGGATCATGACCTGAGCAGAAAGCCGATACTTAGCTGACTGAGCCACTCAGGTGTCTTGTTAATTTCTAAATAATCAGCAAAAAGCACCTGGGATTCTGTCACCTAGAAATAACCAATACCAACCACTACTAGCAATATGTAGCAATCTCTACATACTTTACATAATTTTTAATTTAATTTTTTATTTTTTTTAAAGATTTTATTTATTTGACAGAGAGAGACAGGGAGAGAGGGAACACAAGCAGGGGGAGAGGGAGAAGCAGGCTCCCCACTGAGCCAGAAGCCTGATGCAGGGTTTGATCTCAGGACCCTGGTATCAAGACCTGAGCTGAAAGCAGATGCTTAACCAACCAAGTCACGGAGGCGCCCCACTTCACATAATTTTTTAAAAATGAAATGGTGTCATATGCAAAATTTAAAATCCTTTATACATATACCATGAGTATTTTAATGAAAATATATTCACAGGGCGCCTGGGTGGCTCAGTGGATTAAGCCTCTGCCTTCCCCTCAGGTCATGATCTCAGGGTCCTGGGATCAAATCCCGACATCAGGCTCTCTGCTGAGTGGGAAGCCTGCTTCCCTTCCTCTCCTTCTGCCTGCCTCTCTGCCTACTTGTGATCTCTGTCTGTCAAATAAATAAATAAAAATCTTAAAAAAAAAAAAGAAAATATATTCACATTATTTTAATGAATGCATTATTATATGTTATTATATCACTATTGCTTTATTTAACCTTTCATTGATTTACCTTTGTATTGCTACTAATATTTTACTGTTATAAACATTATTATTGTAAATTATAAAATACACAGATTTTGTATGTTTCTTGGAGTGTTTTTTTTTAATTTTTTATTTCTTTTCAGCGTAGCAGTATTCATTGTTTTTGCACCACACCCAGTGCTCCATGCAATCTGTGCCCTCTCTAATACCCATCACCTGGTTCCCCCAACCTCCACCCCCCCCTTTAAAACCCTCAGATTGTTTTTCAGAGTCTCTCATGATTCACCTCCCCTTCCAATTTCCCCCAACTCCCTTCTCCTCTCTAACTCCCCATGTCTTCCATGCTATTTGTTATGCTCCACAAATAAGTGAAACCATATGATAATTGACTCTCTCTGCTTGACTTATTTCACTCAGCATAATCTCTTTCAGTCTTGGAGTGTTTTTATCAAATAAAGTCTCATATAAGAAGTTGCTAAATCAAAATGGTGTTTAAGTCTTTTGGTGAATATTGTCAGACTGCCCTCAGGAAATTTTATACCAATTTACACTCCCCAAAGTAGCCTACAAGCATGGCTTTTTTCCTACACCATCACCTGCTTATTGATATTCTTTAATATCTTTGCCAATCTGCTAGGTGACAAATGGTCTCATTATTGTATTAATTTGTATTTCCTTGACTACTAAGGAAACTAAACATCTTTTGCATATTTTAGGCTATTTATATTTTTTATATTTTGTTTTCTATTCATATCCTCTAACCATTTATTGATTTATCTTATTTGCCTGTATTAATTCTGTCACATATACATTATAAATATTTTCCTACTTGATGTTTGTTTGTGTTTACTGATTAGTGCAGCAGAAACTTAAAATTTTGTTTTCACCAAAACTGTCACACCTATATTTATAATTCCTGCCCTTAGTTCTTTTCTTAGAAAGGCTTTTCCTATTTCTAGACTAACAAATATTCATCTATATTTTATTTGAGTTTTTCTTTCTTTTTTTTAAAATTTATTTATTTATTTGACAGAGAGAGAGAGAGATCACAAGTAGACAGAAAGGCAGGGAGAAGCAGCTCCCTGCTGAGCAGAGAGCCCAATGTGGGGCTCCATCCTAGAACCCTGAGATCATGACCTGAGCTGAAGGCAGAGGCTTAATCTACTGAGCCACCCACGCGCCCCTATTCGAGTATTTTTTAAAAGTTTCATTTATTATATTAAAATCAACTTGATACTAAACTTATGTTAGTATAAGGCACAAGACAAAAAAGTATGTGTATGGCTTAATTTGCTCTCATTGGTTGATAAATCCATCATTTCCCCACTGGTCTGAAGTGCTGATAATATCACTCACTAAACTCACACATGTGCAATCTACAGGGATCTTTGAGGTGGGCTGTTAGAAGCAAAGCCATAGGGAGGTCCAGGTATAAAGTAATGATAAGGGCAGTAATAAGAATGAAAGGAAGAGGATTAATGCAAGAAATCTTGTACTGATGCATACATAGAGATTGAATCTTGCTTCTTCTTGGAAATGTGAAAAAGGTGAGGTCAAGAGTAACAATAATTTTTCTGAGCCAGGTAACTGGGGGAAAGTGCCAAAACTATGAAAAGCAGAAGTTGGCTGTGAAGTAGAAGATGATGATGATTTGATCATGAAGATTTTGAGCTGATGGTCCCCACAGAGCCTCTATGTGACGATGATGATGGGGGTGATGGTGGGGTGTGTGTGTGTGTGTGTGTGTGTGTGTGCATGTGAGAGAGTGAGAAGGGGAGGAAGAGGGCGAGGGGGAGAGAGTAGATTAAACCACAATTCAGCTAACTTTTATTGAGCATCTACTGTATTTCATAGGCAATATGGCTGTTTCCTGGATGGTTCGTCAGTCCTTGAAAGATTTTGCTCTCTTCCTCAGAGAAATAAAGCAACAGCCAGCACCACCACGGAGTCTGAGAAATGGCACATCAGTTGCTCCCTAGCGCTCCCCTCCTGCTCAGCCTTAGAGCCTCCCTGTCCCAGGTCCCTGATCACCCTCCACCTGGAGAAGAGATGGAATCCCCAGCCCGGCAGCCTGCAGGGAAGGTAGGGAGCTTGGGAGGGAAACCTGTAGGGGAAGAGGCTTCAGCGGAATGGGAACTGTGGGGCTGTTTCCTCGAAACTTCTTCCAGGCCTACTGCTAGTCCAAGCAGGGGATGAGGGAAAGGAGCAGGGGAAAGTGAGTAAGAGCCCCAACACTGCCCACCACCAGCCTGGCCTCCATCCCGCAGCTCACCTCTAGCTGTTCTTTCAGAGGCTGGGGTGCAGCCAGAGCAGCCCAGGGCAGTCACTGTCTTGGGCATGAGAATGTTGCCTTCCACAGAGTTAGCTGTCACGGGTAGTAGAGCAGTTCCTACTGGCTCAGTTTGGAATGTCAGACCTCTGTTCTATGAGAACACGTGACCTGGAGTGGTTCAGGGTCAATGAAATGTCAGTGGAGATTCATGATGAATTAAGAAGACTTTCATGATCTGTTGCCACATGCAACTGTGTTTCCATGGACAGGGTGTCCATGTTCCAAGTCACTGACTTGAGAACAGACATTAGGGCTGAGGCTCCTGGAAATTGGAAATGGGCTGTACTAAGTTTTCCAATCAAGTTGATGAAATTAAAAAAAAATCCATTATTGGATGCATTGCAAACTTCCATGCTTTGTAGAGACATTTTTTTCAGGTAAGAATTTTCCAAATACTTGTTTCAAATCAAAGATTCTTTAAGTTGAATACTATCAGAAGTGGGAGTCTGGTTATTAAAGATAAAAGCTTTCTACTTTTAAATGTTTAAAATATACCTTAGCATATCCTGTACTATTTGGTTCCAGAGTAACCCTGCAAGAGATGATTTTCCCCATTTTCTAGATGAAAGCCAAGACTGGGATGGACCAACCCACTTGACTGATACTGTGGTTCAGAGCAGATCTGGGGCTCAAGTGAGGACCCTGCATTCCATCTCCATCCTCCTCCTTCCTACCCCACCAGCAATGCTACAGGCTTTGAAGCTCTGCTTTTTTGAGATCACATTTCTTTTTTAAGATTTTACTTATTTATTAAGTGAGAGAGAGAGAGCACACTAGAGCACACTAGCATGGGTAAAGAGAGGGAGAAGAAAGCTCCCCTGCTGGGCAGGGAGCCCGATACCGGCTCGACCCCAGGACCCTGAGATCATGACCTGAGTCAAAGGCAGGTGATAAGCAACTGAGCCACCCAGGCACCCCAAGACCACATTTTTTTTTTATAAGCATACATTTGTTTCAGACCTCAGCATGATTTATTTAGTTTGGCATGCTGACAGGTGTCACCTGTCCCCAAATGTGAATTTACACTGTGTGATCAGAAGTCCGTTACGGGTTTAGTGAAGTGATCACATAGACATGGCCTCCTTTTGATAAACTTAATAATTTAATGTCCTGGGAACATGAATAGGCCAGGATGGCAAAGCTTAGTAGATAGCCCTTTAACACCTAATCAGTTAAAGCAGAACAGAGTACTATACTCTTAGATTAAAGGCCACAGTGTTATTTTGTGCCTATGGACACCTTAGGAACTATTTGTGGTGTGTGGTAAATATAAGAAGGAAATATAGTCCAACATTTGTGGAAGATATTTTAACATTTTTTATAAAAATGACTCCCCTCAATATAAATAGCATTAATTGGAATTTCTTTCCAAGTTGCTACATTATGACTACATTAATTTTACCATTAATTTTACATTATTGCATTTGTAATTTTACCATTGCTGTATTACTTTCACCATTCATTTAAACTCTGCCTCTGAAAGATTTGTAAGGAAAGTTCCTCTCTACTTTTGCTAAGGCAGATGATAAGGAAAAATACTATTTAAGATACCAGCTTTCAGATGAAATAGGAGATGACAGCAACTAGGAGAGTTAAAAACAGGTTTAAGAGGGGCGCCTGGGTGGGTCAGTGGGTTAAGCCGCTGCCTTCGGCTCAGGTCATGATCTCAGGGTCCTGGGATCGAGTCCCGCATCAGGCTCTCTGCTCGGCAGGGAGCCTGCTTCCCTCTCTCTCTCTCTGCCTGCCTCTCCATCTACTTGTGATTTCTCTCTGTCAAATAAATAAATAAAATCTTTAAAAACAAAACAAAACAAAACAAAAAAACAGGTTTAAGAGGAAAGACACTTGAAGACGGAATGAAAACCTACGGAAATCCAGAGATGAAACTAGGAGCTCTCTGTACTCTTGCCCACGTATGAAAAACCTACAGGGGTGTGGCGCACCGAGCAGAAGAGACGCAGAGCAGGGCTGGAGAGTGCAAGCCTGGCCGGTTCCTTGTTTTAGTCCTTCTCCTTGTACCATGCTCCCTGAGGAGGGCAAACAGGACTGACTGAAAGGAGGGGCAGAAGCCTCAGTGGGCAGGTGTCCAGGTGCCAGAGTGGTCCACGCAGCCAAGCAAAGCAAGGGAGCTTGTAGGAGCAAAACATTTTCTTTCAGGACACAGGCTCTCATTTTCTGGGAACTATTAGGACAGGTCAGCTATTGTAAAGGTGTCAGAATTATTTGTTTTTTAAAAATAAAGATTACCTTTTCCTTGCTGCAATTTGCATGCTCTTATCAGAGATGAAAGTTCTTTTTAAAATGTTTGTATTTTTGGGACGCCTGGGTGGCGCAGTTGGTTGGACGACTGCCTCCGGCTCAGGGCATGATCCTGGAGTCCTGGGATCGAGTCCCACATCAGGCTCCCAGCTCTATGGGGAGTCTGCTTCGCTCTCTGACCTTCTCCTCGCTCATTCTCTCTCTCACTGTCTCTCTCTCTCAAATAAATAAAATTAAAAATAAAATAAAATAAAATAAAATGTTTGTATTTTTGTGGAAAAAAAAAAAAAGAAGAGCTTGAAAGAATAGGGCTTAATCTGTCACCTTCCCAGGAGCCTCAACTCCCCAAGTTGGCTCCCTGTCTCTCTGGTGGATGGGCCCCTTAATTGTAGGCAGGCAGGAACCACTCTTGAGCTCTGAATTAACATCTTCCTACTCTACCTACTCTCCAAAGAATGCTAGAATTGTACATTCAGGACAGAGTTGAGTAATTTGGGACACACATATGAGATTTTTAAATTCTTCAGTTTTTGAAATACTTACTATATATCAAATAATACAAAAGAAAATGAACAGTATTTGCCTTCTCATGTTTCCCTTTTCATGATCAACATCTAAAAAATCCTTTGGCCTATTTTCTAAGCATGACAAATCAGTAGCATACCAAATGAGGAGAAATAAAGCATTTAAATTGAAGCTGATTAAAGATTCAGAATTTATATGCAAATGAATATAAATTTATATTTATGCATTTTATTTATGGTTTAGTTACATATTACATTTGTTAATGCCAACTGCCTATGTGGTGAATGTTGCCAAATAACATCCATTTTTAGGATTACCATGAGGAAAATGGATTTACATTTTATTTATATGTGAGAACAGTTTTATTATTTGCATTTTCAATGAAATGTTAGACTCTGAAAATCCAATAAAAGTAAAACATTTTTATTTTGGTAACATTACATATTAAGATTTTTTTTTATTTGGGGCTGAAAAATTAGTATAATTAAGATGAGTGCTGATTAAAAGAACCTCACTATATAAGTGAACAAAGATGCATATTCATGTTGGTTTCTCATATGGCTTAAATATTGTCATTTTAATACTACAGACATGTATAGCATGCTATATATATATTTTTAATGTCAGTCATTGATTGGATTCTGTACCTGAGACTTTTCTTTTCAACATTTGGGAAGGCATAATGGAGAAAGCATTTTGACCTATTGTCTTGAGTTCTCTCTAAAAAGAACTGAAGAGCTGATGACATTCACCCTTAGACCAAGCAGTCCTTTGACGACATGAGTATGATTCCTTTGCCAAGAGACATGTATTAAAACATATATCTACTTACTATTTTTTTCTCTTTCTAAACCAAACTGACATGGAAGTAGTTCCAAAAATATTCAAGAAATGGGATACAGCATGGAGCACCTGGGTGGCTCATTTGGTCAAGTGTCCTCTTGATTTCGGCTCAGGTCATGGTCTCAGAGTGGTGGGATGGAGCCCTGTGTCAGGCTCTGTGCTGAGTGTGGAGCCTGCTTAGGAGTCTCTCTCTCCTTCTTTCTCTGCTCCCCCCTCCAATCTTACCCCCTACCCACCCCACCCCCGCTCTGACCCTTCGGGTGCTCCCTTTCAAAAAAAAGAAAAAAAGTGTGCCAGAGAAAAGAGAGAGAGAGAGGGAGAAAGAAAGAAAGAAATGGGTATGGCTTTTTATTGGAAACATAAATTTCTCATCTGATTGTTGGTACTTGCTCATTTTCTTTATCTCAACTAATGGCAACCTCTTCCTATGGTAACTGCTCCTTGCCTGTCACAGTCGGTTGTCAACTCTAGCTATTACCATCTTCCCAAAAGACCAACTTCCCCGATGCATCCCCTGTACCGGCCAGGTTGTGTTACATTTGTATGTGTTCCTGCCTTAAAGACGTTAGCCTCCCTTGTGGCACTTGGGTGGTGCAGTCAAAACCCCTGGTTTTGGCTCAGGTTGTGATCTCTGGGTAAGGAGATGGAGTCCCTAGTTGGGCTGCAGGCTCAGTGCCGAGTTTGCTTGAGACTCTCTCTCCCTCTGATTCTCTGCCCCTCCTCCCTCCTGCTCTCTCTCAAATAAATCTTTTTTTTTTTTTTTTTTTTTTAAAGATGTTAGCCTCTTGGGGGAGCAGGTGCGGATATTGAAGAATGTTGTTCCTGCCATGACTGCATTAACTCCCTTCCCTCTGTTACTTTCCAGCCACAGGACCATTGCTGGGCAGCATGTCCACCCACCCACTGGAATCAGGAATAAATGTAGAAGAGTTCAGTTTGGTTCAGCAGACAGAGTTGTGGTAGGTGTTGGCGTACAAAGTGAACAGATCTTTTTAGTCTCCAGGAGCTCGTGCTTCAATAATCTGTCTCCTATTATCCTTCAGCATCATCCTGCCCACTTGGCTGCTCCTCTTTTGTTCGCTGTTGTGCGAGCTCTCGAACATCCTGGCCTTGCTTCACACCTTTCCTCACTTTGTTCTTTAATCCTGGTACTAGCTTTCTTTGTAATCACGGCCAACACCCCATCCCCAAGTGTTTCGGGGAGCCTCCAATTTAAGTCTCCAGAAAGCTTTCTGAGCTAAGTAAAAGACATTATAAACATTTAACTCTTTTTATTTTTCTAAATTACTAGATCATAAGCAGCAATAAAATAAAAGATGGCACCATCGTATCTGAAGTGTTCATCTGGGGGCAACAGGAATCCCTTAGTTTCTTGAGTAATTTTAAATTTCTATGTAATTGATTGGTGATATATATTCATAGCTATTTAAAAAAATTCAAAACAATAATGACATTTGAAAACAACGTAGGGAGAAAATCTAATGGTTTATGGCATATTTGTACATCTTAAGAATGATTTTGGATGAAATATTAAAACGGAGTCTTGGAAAGATCATAGAATGCTCCTATTCTTGCCTAAATAAAAAATTAAAGGAGATTTTTCTTGCTCCTCTCCTCAACAACAGCAAGAATTTATAGATTTATATAGATTTCTAAGAAAGTGGGACAGTCAGATCTGTGAAAATAGAAATAAAGAACATGGAAACTGTTGTAAAACGAAAGTCTTTCTCTAGATCATTCAGATTATTTAAGACAATAATTTCATTTCTCAGAAACATGCATGCTCTGGCCTGGTTATCTTCGGAGACTCTCCCTGTTTCCCTTTCTTGAGATCAGGTAGGACTCCCCCCGCCCCCCTCCCCACTATGCTGCACTGTAGCTGGGCTTCCCAGAGCCTAGAGAAAAATTAAACTCCGGTGGTTGAATAAATGGCCACTTTGTCTCTGAAAGTAGCCTAAACCTTATCACTTCTAATTAAACAAACAAAATCCCCCACATTTCACTGATTAATAGTTTTTCTATTTTTTCCTCCCCTCATTTTTGCTATAATACCATTATATCTACTGTTCATTTTAAACATGCAGTATTTCAACTACATTTAGATTAACTAAGCTTCTCACGATCTGGTCTTGAAACTGAACTACCACCTATCGTAGTATGTTATGAAGAAATACGTTTCAAGACAAACAAGTGATTTGCTATAATATAGGCCATTTTATGCAGGAAAATGTTTATACAGGAAAATGTTTCTAATAACACAGACATTCACGTGTGGGGTTTTGTACTCAGGTTCGGTAATTTATAGTTGCACCCAGAATGTTGCTTTTGGGGATCTTTTTAAAATTTAGAACTCATATTATTACCTAATTGGTAGTCAGCCACTTCTTTTTCAACATATGAAGGATGAAGCTGTTAAGTCTGTAGCTTGTAAATAGATTCTGATTAGTCCACAATTAACTGGTTGGATTCAATAGTACCATGTCAAGCAAGTGGCCTAGTACTTCTGGTCTTTACAGAAAATTCCCAACTGGGTGGACTGCATGGCAGCGGACCTGCTAAATTTCAGTCATGTTGGTTATACTGTGTCAGCATATCCTACCTCCCCAAAGCTACGTCCTGCCAACTCACTCGCTATGGCTATTTGCCCTCAAGCATCTTTTTCAGGGTGTCCTTTACTTCTGTGTTCCTCAGGGTATAGATCAGGGGGTTGAGCAGGGGAATTACGAGACTATAAAACACAGAGGCCACTTTGTTGGACTTCCATGAATCCCCTGCCTTGGGGTGCTGCAGGTACATGAAGAACAGAGTCCCGTAGAAGATGATGACCACAGTGAGGTGGGAGGCGCAGGTAGAAAAGGCTTTGCACTTGCCTTCGGAGGACTGGATTTTTATAATGGAAAAGAGGATGCAAATGTAGGAGATAAGGACCGTCAGGAGGGATCCAGTGAGGTTCACTGCTGAGAAGATCAAGAGCTGCTTTTCTTTGTTGCCGGTGTCTGAACAGGAGAGGGCCAGGAGAGGGGGGTCAGCACAGTAGAAGTGGTGGATGATGTTGGAGTCACAGAAGGACAACTGGAAAGTCAGAACTGTTTGTATTACAGAGTTCAGGAAGCCATAGGTGTAGACCCCTATCACCAACTCCTTGCAGACCCGCGGAGTCATAATGGCTGTGTAGATCAGCGGGTTGCAGATAGCCATGTAGCGGTCATAGGCCATTGTGGCCAAGAGGAAGCATTCGGTGGTGGCAAAAGCACTGGAGAAGTATAGCTGGGCAAAGCAGCCTGAAAAGGAGATGTTTTTTTTCTTCACCAATAAATTCTGCAGCATCTTGGGCCCAATGGAAGATGAGTAACAAACATCGATGAATGCCAGGTGGCTGAGGAAATAGTACATGGGAGTGTGGAGCTTCAAGTCCACCTTGATGAGCAGGATCATGCCAAGGTTCCCTACCAAGGTGATGAGATAAATTACCAAGAACACCACAAAGAGGGGAAGCTGGAGCTCTGGACGGTCAGTGAATCCCATAAGGACAAATTCCGTCACTGTGGTCTGATTGCCTCTTGCCATTTTGTTCTCTCTCTTGTTGGAAAAAGAAGAAATATGGCTTCAAAATGATTAGACTGAAAATAAAAGCTTCTTACCTCCTTGTTCCAGTAGCAGATGACAGAAATGTGCCTTCACAATCCCAGCATTACAGACTGTCATTAGTGATAGGGCTTTATTCTGCCAAAAGAGACTCAGAGGAGTCAGAGCCCATTCTCTTCGGAGGGAGACTGACCGACTGACCTCCAGGTAAGATGCACCAAGTTACATGCCCAACAACACTGTACGAGAATGCTGGTTTTCCCACAAAACCCAGATCTTATCAAATTTCAAACCTTTGCCACCATCATGGTGAATTCTGGGCAACTCGTGTCATCTTGATTTTTAAAAATGATGAGTAGGAGTTAATAACATTTTTCAAACAACTATTTGCATGTGTATTTCTTTTTCATGACTGCTCAGTTCGGTCCCTTTGATAATTTTCCCATTAGGTTGTGGGTCTTCTAAGCATTTTATTTACATGGACTCTTTGTTTATTAAGGAAAGCAGCCATTTGTTTGATACGTGTATTGCAAATTATTTCTTAGTTTGTCACTCGACATTGGTGTGTTATTTTTTTTTTTTGTGCTACATGGTAAATTTTAAAGAGATTGGTGTCAACTTTATCAATCTTTTTTTGAATTCTGACATAGTTAAATAAGCTTTCTTTGATTAAAAATTATTTTAAAAATTATCTCTTGCTCTATTTTGAGCTTTATCAGATTTAATTTTTTCAATTAGCAATAATCAGCCTGAGATAAACCTCATTGGCTATGATACTGCCACTGCGCAAAGCTATCGGATTTAATTTTTTGTTACAACCCTTGTTCTATCTGGAGTTTAATGTTGATATAAAGAATGAGGTAATCAACTCTTTTCACTTATTTACCCAAATAGCTAACCAGGTGTTCTAATGCCATTTGTTACTGTAACAATTTTCCAGTTGATTTTGTTGATTTAAAACTCCAGCCTTATCATAGAGTAAAACATTCATAAGTAATTGGGTTGATTTCTGATTCATTTTCTTTGTAGTCTCTTCTAGAACAAGGACCAAACATTTAAATGTAATACTGTAGAATGATTTTAATACCTGATAACAAAATTTCTGGCTATTTTGAACTTTGGCATTATTTTATCAAGTTCAAAAAAAAATAATCCTGTTTTCACTTAGAATGTGATTGCATTGAATTGGTATGTTAATTTGCTGAGAATTGACAGCTTTGCATTCAAAATTTCTTTGAGTAAGGTATGTATGCCATTTATCAATGACTTTCCTAAACAGGGTTTTAAAGTTTTCTTTAAACTTTACAGATAAACATTCTATATATTTCTTTGAAGTCTATTTACAAATGTATCTTTTTGTAAAGGAAGTTTTTTTTTTCATTTTGTGGGTTTTTTGGGACTTTTTATATATAGAAAAGCTACCAATTTTTATAAATTAATTTTATAACTATCTTCTGTACTACAGTTTCCTATCATTTAAAAATAGTTCATAGCTGATTCTTTTGGGTTTTTCAAATACAGATTCATATAATATGAAAAGGATATGAACTTCTTTTTTTTTCCCATTTATTTATTTTCAGAAAAACAGTATTCATTATTTTTTCACCACACCCAGTGCTCCATGCAAGCTGTGAGGATATGAACTTCTTCCCTCACTTCTGTATAGCATCTCTCATTCCTTTCTCATTTCAACTTGTATTGGCTAGTCCTTCCTGATTAATATTAAAAATAGTGACAAAGGTAGCATTTCTTACTTTTTTTTTTTTAAGATTTTATGTATTTACTTGACAGAGAGAGAAAGAGAGCACAACAGGGGAAACAATAGAGGGAGAGGGCGAAGCAGGCTCCCTGCTGAGCAAAGTCCAATGCAGGGCTCAATCCCAGGACCCTGGTATCAAATTTTTACCTCCCAACATTGTAAAGAGTGCTTCAAAAGCACAAGGGGGCTCTCAGGCACATAGACCTACCGGATAGCCTGTACAACACAACTGGTGCTTGAGAAAGACAAGGCTTTAAATAACCGCCTGTATTGGTGTGGGTAAAATACAGGCTCCCTGGAAGCAAGCCTGCCGTTGACACTGGCAGGGCCCAGGGCAAGAATAACAAATGGGGGCCTATGTATCTACACCTTAGTAAGTAAAAGTTAAAAGTAAAGATAACAAATTAGTATGTTCCAGCTCTCCTTCTCAACAAATATACCTTTATAATAAGCTGGAAGGCAGAATCCTTGGAGTTCATGCTGGGATGAGGTGGTGAGAGAACCTGCTTCTGGCCCACGGTTGTGGCTCGCGGGTGCGAACCTGTCAGCTCACATGATGTACCTGTTCACACCCCTGCAAAGAACCATCCCTTGGCTTTTCCTAAGCCTGAAGTATGTAAACATTAGCATTGTGGTTTACTCTTATAAAGGTGATCTGGGAATTAGACTCTTGTAAACTCTGAGGGCCATCTGGGCAAGGGTCTTGGTACCTGAAAGATGGTCTAGAAGGGAAGGATAGGATGAACAGAGGTTTGGGGGGGGGGGCACACCTCTTTGGCCTTGTCCCATGGAGTATGGTACAGTAGGAAGAGGCTCAGGATTGCCCTGAAGAATGTGGCCAAGGCAGGGTCCCTTTTGTTTGGCTCTAAGGGTGGTGTTGCCCGTAAGTAAATGCACCTCTGGGCTAGATAACTGAAGGCCTCATCCATTCTGAGGAGTTTGGTCTGTACCCTAGACGGAGTAGGCAGCCTTTGGAATGAACTGGGATGGTCATGGAAGATGGAAAGAACCTCAATTAGTGAAAGATGGATTCAAGGAGAACATTTTAGTAAGGGATAGTTAAGCGAAGAGTTGATTCAGAGCAGCTCAGAGCATGTTGAGGAGACTGTGAGCATCCTTTCTGTTAAGAGCAAGTACATCTGAAAGAGATGCGTGAGAAACAAACTGCATGGGGGTGGGGCTGCCATATTATGTAGAACTTCCCATGTCAGGGAGATTTTAATAACTAGATCAGTAGTGAATGTGGACCCATTAAACATCAGAGCAGTAGAATGACTTGACCAGAGTTAAGCTTTCAGGGAGTTACTCTGGGAGCATGGGCAGGGTGGATAGAAGGGAGGGAGGGTGCCATCAGTAGGGACACCAGCTAGGATGTTAGGGCAAATAGATACCCCAAAGGCTGAGTCTGTGTCACTTGGCAATTGACTGAGATTCAAGTTTTAAGTCTGAGAGACCAGGATAATGATAACCTGAGAATTGATAGTTCAATTAAATTTTACCTTGTCTCTTTCTCTTTCCTAAGAATCTGACACAATTTAAATACACACACACACACACACATACACACACACAAGCACCGATAAAGTTGAGGACATACTGAGGAGAAGAAAAAGAAGCAGATTTACCGCTGTATTTATACAAGTCACTGTGAGGTAATGCTTTTAGTAGAAACAGAAATTCTGGGCTAGGAGTGGAGTAAGAGGGAAGGGTGTTGAATTTAGTCTGAGGGAATGGTGGATGGCTACCACACAGGCACAGCTAGCAATATCGATTTGGGAGCCATTAATGGACAGAAGATGGTAAAAGTTGTGGGAATCCACGAGACCAATCAGGGACAGAGAAATAGGTAACAGTAGGGGTTCAAGGACAGATCTTTGGGAAAATTATATCTTTAAGGTCTGGGGAAAGGAGTGGTTGTCTGAGGTGCTGGAAGATGTCCAGGCTAGCTCATATCAGGAAATGGTAAGGAGCTTTTTAAATATGGACCTTTCTAATACTCCTGAGTTACTCATGATAAACGTAGCCTATTTTGCTGTGGTCTTACTTGTCTCAGTAATGACTTCCAGCAAAATCAAACACTGAGATCTTTAGGAGTGGCACATAAGCAATCTTACTAAGTAAAATTTTGTTGTTCTGGATTCTGTGCCCTCTAAAGGCAAGGGGACATGTTTTCATACTTATTTCTAGAATGGGTCAAGACTCCCTGCCTCCCTTCAAAGTATAATGGTTCTTACTTAACTGTGATGCAGAACAAGTTGGTAACTCTAGAAAGACCCAAAAAGCCAGTGGACCAACACTCGCTGTATTTATCAGCTCTTGCATGACAGAATATTTTTCCTATGTTAGTGATCATTGACATAATTGCACATTTACCTGTTCAGGTTCTAAGACATGGTTAATGCATCCTAATTTCTAGATTTTTAAAAAAGTTTCTTTTGGAATAGCAAAATATTTATTCATCATTTATCCTATGGAAATGCTTTTTTTTTTTGCATTCAGAAATCTTCTAATTGAATGCTCTTTCTTAACAGTTTTCAACCCATTATAGACTCTGATTGTCTTCATGGGCAATTAAGTTTAAGGCTTACTGATGAGTGCTTAGTCTGTCAGTTCTTAGAATATAACTAGGCCTGATGATAAATTCCAGGAAAAACAAAATAATGACTTTCTCATAATAAGTATTTGACTTGTAATTTCCTACCTAAGAAAAGACTTATGGTCCCTTTAAAAAATAAACTACTGAGCATTCTGATTGATGACTCTCAAACTTAGTGATAATAACCAGTGATTATTTAAATACTTCTAATGTGCCCAGATTCATTCATTCTACTTTATACATTATTTTATTTAATACATAATTACCATTTCCCCCATTTTCTCATGAGGAAACTGAGACACAGAAATATTCAGTAATTTTTGCCAAATTTACAAAGTAGAGAAAGTAGATGAGCCAGGATTTGAAACCAGGTGGGATGATTTTGGAGTCCTCAGGCTAAACTACACTGCTTCCACATTATGATTCCTTTATGATATGATTTATATATATATATATATGTGTGTGTGTATATATACATATATATAAGTACATACTTGCAAACTTAGATTCCTATGAGAAAATTTAAAATGGGTTCAGTAATTTTTCTTCTTAGTCTGTTTGGGTACATTAAAACTTATTATGTTTAACTAATATATTGAAGAGTATTGGTTTGTGTTTGGTTGTGTTATTCAAGAGTATTGGTTTGTGTTTGAACAATTCAAACAACTTTGTTGAATAACCTAAGAAATCTTCTTAACCTCTGGGAAGGGAAGCGCGCATGAACTACTTTGAGAATCTGGTTAAAAACTAAGTATCTGTTTCTGAGAAAGTTTTACTCATTCAACAATCTGCTTGTGATCTCAGAGATTTTGTGAGTTTATCAGGCCTGTGCTATGGTTTCCTAAGAGAATAACACGCTGACAAAAAAATCCCATCTTTTCCAAGTAAAAGTCAATCAACCCTTCCGCATTTGCTTCTCAGGTGGAAGCAACGCATGGCTGTCCTAACGCCCTGTCCTCTTCACAGTCCCAGACCTGAAACCCTTCTCTTGCCTGCCTTGTACTTTTTCCCATAGAAGCCTTGGAAATGAATAAAACTTACCAAGCACCTATCGGACAGTCAGTCAGGATTTCCAACGTTCTGGAAGCGTCCACTTCGAGTATTTCCAGTGAGACAAACAGATTTCTTCATATCTGACTGGGAGACTTGGCTTCTGTGTTCCATACCGACAAACCTGCGAGTATTTATAAAACGTAATGAGTCTCTTATCTCTTGTTATTTCAGAGCTTCCTGGGTACCAAGGGAACAGTATATACAGAGTTTCTAGGAGATATTTTACATTTGATTTAAGCCACCCTTGGGAGTAAAATCCCTGCATCATCCTGGTGACTAATGATGGCTTGCATTCTGATGCTTTAGTGTGTATACTCAGGATGACTCTGAAGTCCAGAACCTTTGGTGTGATACTTGGAACTGTCTTCTTTCCCTTAGCAGGGTATATGCAGTGGGTGGCCTTGAAGTTGTGGCTGGGGCAGGTGCCCAGCAAATGCTTTATAGAAGACAGGGTAAGGTTATGCAAAGATTATGTGCCTAGGATGCACATATGGGACATTTTCGTTTGCAGAGAAAAGGTAACCTTGGCTAGCATATTTATAACAACAGACAACGAAGAGAAAAGCATCTTCATTTACCCTCTGGCTATATATTTCCTGTTGAACCAAATTAAGGAATAAAGTCATATTCAAAGCCAGGTCAGCAACTAAATATTCTAATGGTTCCATAGGCTTCCTTCCCTTTCTCTCTCCCTTCCCCGTTCCCCATTGGACTGAAATTGGGGCAATAAGTACACCCGGTGTGTCCAGGAAAGTTCTCCAGTTTCTGGAACCTAGACCTCTAGGCCATTAGTTGAAGAGATGTGACCCATCCCATAAAGCATGGCTGCAAAGAACACTGCCCTCAACACTGGCCTTCAAAGCGAGGGAGCTAAGGTGAGAATAGTCTCCAACTGGAAAGTGCATTTGCTGTCTCTCAGCATTTCCCAAGTTCATTCCTTCACACCAAAGAGAAGGAAGCTAGAAGAGATATGTGCTTGTGTCAGACACAGAGACATGATTCCAGTGACCTTTCCCAGTCAGCTTTGCCATTTTAAGTAACTTGTAGCAGGTAGATGTATGACTTTTCATTCTCTCTGGAGGAGAGAGTTTCTAGGCCATGGATGGTATAGAGTAAAATGCAGGTTCGATTTCCTGAGCTGAAGAAGTCCATCGTTTTGCAAATGCCGTATCTGTTTACAAGCAGATTATCCTGACATAAGGCAATAGGACTTCTATTTTGAGAGTCCCTGGCACTGAAGGCCTGTCGTGAGGGCTGGAGTAAGGGACAGAGGCAGAGAGTCAGCTAAACCACTGCCCTTCCTGTCATAACTCACATCTAGTCCCCGGTCAAATGATAATCAATGTGCCTTTTATTGAGAATTGGGTTTTCTATGGAAATTCTCATTCTCAAATGAGCTAGTTATAGGAATTAAATATCTGAGGGAGAGGTGGGGGGATGGCTAGGCCTCCTAAAGTCTGTTCTTGCAGAAAGCAGATGACACATCTTGTCTGAGCAAGTGCCCAGCAGGAGGGAGGTTAGGAGAGAAACTGATACCAACAAAACTGAGGGAAACTAGCCATGGCACTTTGAGGCCAGAACTTACAATGTGCTCCATTCCTCAGCACAATCGGGAAAAAAGTTCTAGATCTAGGAGTGAGATTCTGAAGGGGAAGGTATTTTGAAGAATCCCTGGGTCATAGATTTAATTGCAATTTTTAGGAAGGACTTGAGTTGAAGGAAGGTACACAATTCATTCATTTAGCTGGGGACAAACTTTAAAAGCGAACATTCTCTGGTGCGGTAACTGGAGGCGTATCTCAAAACCGCTAGTACTGGGCACCTGGGTGGCTCAGTGGGTTAAGCCGCTGCCTTCGGCTCAGGTCATGATCTCAGGGTCCTGGGATCGAGGCCCGCATCGGGCTCTCTGCTCAGCAGGGAGCCTGCTTCCTCCTCTCTCTCTGTCAAATAAATAAATAAAATCTTTAAAAAAAAAAAAAACCGCTAGTACTTTGTTCTCCCACAACCAAGAACTCAGTCAGCTGTGAAGAACGGTGAGTTGGTGGGTGCTCTGAATTACCATGTTTGCCTTAGAGTCGCTGTTGCTTTTGGTTTCATTTCATTTCATTTGGCTTCATTACACATTTAGATTTTCCTTGGTGGAAAGTCCCCATCTTAATAGTGCAGAGTAAGTTTAGCAACCGGGAATGTTTATTTATAATTCTGTCCAAATGTTACCAAAATTTAAATAGGCCTGGAAGAAAGGTGGGTGTTATTGTCTGAGGGGAAAAGCTCAACCTGCAGAGTAAAGAAAGGCTTCTTCACTCTTGTATTTACTGTGTTTGTATTTGTGAGTCATATGCTCATGCTGTGACTTCCCACGAAACAGTTTTGCTGTCTGGCTTAAGAAAGGCCTTTTTATGATCTGAGAAAAGAGATAATTTGGGCAGCGATTATATTAGGGGTATTGCGTTTTGGATGCCTGATGGAGGGCATCTGTCAGTGACTGATCTGAGTGACATCAACATACTGACCTGTAGGATTTGTTCAGTAATGTGCTATGAGAGAAAACTATTTTGCAGTAAAATGATACACCGAGTTCTTGGAAAGTAAAATTAATCTGATATGTATTTTCCTTCAGACAGCAAAGTCTACAGATGAGAGTAATTTGGATTTTTGCTATTTACACTTACATAAGCTCCAATAAACAAGGTATGTTACACAACCTGAGAAATGAATGCCTTCTGTATTTACCATCCAGAGATCCCCACAAAAGGCAACAGAGAAAAAAGGAGCAGTATAAAGAAAATTTTTATTTGAGAAAACAATAAAGAACCACTAAGCAAAATTTCTAATATGGGTGGTTACTCTTGTTTTACATGAAACATTTTGATATCCTGGATTTGATAAATAATTATTTTTGTTACTCATATTATCCCAGTTTCTAAGGCATGTGGTACCAGTTCAACTTAATTCTTAACAGCAAGAACTGCTTTCCTTTGAAGTCCATTCAACAGTCTTTTTCTTTGGTACTGTCTGTGGGAAATTTCTTCCCTAAGAATGCCTTGGGGCATGTGACAACTGATTCAAACATGCTCCTGCCCTTGGTCACCTGGTCCAAGTCAGGACAGGGCTTGCGCCAGTTTGTTTTGGAATTTCAAACAAGGAAGCTGGATGGACCCAGGAATGAGAAATGGAAAATTTAGCTTAAAAAAGGTTTCAGTGGGGAGAATCATTGGGACTAAATCCAGGTTGAGGGAGATGAAAACACTCCTAGTAGCCCTGGGGGTCTTTACAGAGACATAACAACAAAAAAGCTGGTTCTCTGTTATGCCAAATCCCTAACATCCAAGAGCTAGAGTCCGTGTAGCTATGTAAGACAAGAGATGGATGATGGGCCAGTCAGTAAGCAGCAGTAGAGAGGCTACCTTTACATGGGCCCTTGAACTCAAGGGAGTCCTGGACAGCAAGTTATTTTGGATTTCTTTAGACACCATGATTGCACAATTCATAAGGTGGCCAGTGGATATGGATTCGCCATAGGATACTCTGGCCAAGAGACAATCATCCCTGATGAGCAGAGCATGTAAGAAATTAATCTGTGTAAGGGTGTCCATGGTGATAATGGTTGTTTTCTGTAACAGGAGACTGTGTAGAATGCAGAGGGGAAGACAGCGCCCCCTGCAGCCTAAAATGTGCATGAGACGAAGGAGATCCCAACCAAATTGGGGTATCAGAATTGTCTCCTGTTTCCATGCCAGGATGATGACATTCAAAGCTAAGAAAAACACAAAAAGGGAACTCTGATATTCTTGATCTTCTGGGAACTCGTGAAGGAGGTGTTTGGGTCTGGTGCACTGAATTTCTTCAGTCATTTTTTTTGTCCTTGAATTTTTTTCTTCTGGAGAAAGGTGGGGAATGAGAAAACATCAGACATTGAGGAAAACAATGAATAAACAGAGGGACTGAGTAGATGTAAATAGCATTCCTTTGGCACAGTTCTGGTGTCAGCTCCATACAGAGAAATCCCACAGCGTTAGTGTGTACAAACATCACTGAACATGATTTTTTTTTTTTAAATGACATTTGCTCCTATGGATCTTCTCTTTAAATCCTATTTTCTCTCACTCCTTCCTTGAATTACACCACGACAGGCATACCTTCTGATAACACTCCACCTACACTAGAGACCAACTGTAGCAATTGATTTCTGAAGAAGAAAAACGTCTGGGTAAAAGGTTGGTCTAAAATGTTCAATGGAAGGAATTCTGATGCTATATCATGATTTTTTATAATCCAAGAAGATGTTAAAATATCAGTTACCCCGGGCACCTGGGTGGCTCAGTGGGCTAAAGCCTCTGCCTTTGGTTCGGGTCATGATCTCAGGGTCCTGGGATGGAGCCCTGCATGGGGCTCTCTACTCAGTGGGGAGCCTGCTTCCCCTCCTTCTCTCTCTGTCTGCCTCTCCACCTACTTGTGATCTCTCTCTGTCAAATAAATAAGTAAAAATCTTTAAAAAAAAATCAGTTACCCAGCTGACTAAGTGAAAGCAGTCACACACCAAGTTATACCATCATAAAATTTCAAATCCTAAAAACTTTCTAGAAAGAGAGAGAGAGAGAGAGAGAGAGAGATATTTCTAAAACGGTATTAGAAAGCACCAACATACCTCACAACAGCTATGCTCAAAACTGGAAGACAATACGTTGGCTCAAAATACTCAAGTAAAAGTATTTCTTTCCAGCCAAGAATTCTATAACTAGCCAAATCATTAAGCAGTGATAGATAAGTGTGAAAGATAGAAGAAATATATATTCAAACTTGAAAAAAAGATGTTAAGGCACAACTGGCATGGGCACTGTTGACATCTTCATATGACTTAAAGCATAACGTGAGATGAATAGAGACCGAATGAATCCGATAGAATGTTGGCATTTGGTACTCCAGGTGTATCCTCCTCCCCCATGGATAGACACTCAAAGCATATTCATTGCTAGACTGAACCCTCACATCCTTTTCTTTCTTACTCCTTTCAACACCAATTTATGTGAGAAACGTCCTTTATTGATCAACTGAATATCTACCATAGAGCAGTAAGTAGCTAATTCATGCTTCCAAGCTGCTGTTACATACTCAGCTCTATAATTGTCTCCATTCTATTTTCAGAATCACTTTAGCTTATTCACAAACACATGAAGTTAAATAAGAAGACCTTTTCACTTCAGTCCATGTACTTAGTTATGCCCAATTTCAAGTTCCGTTTTTGCACATTGCATATTGCTTTTGCATTTGTGTTTGTACTGTTATTATGTGTTTGGATACTTCTCTCCCAAGCACTTAATCAGTAAATGCACAAGCTTAAAATACACTTTGTGTGTAATTTGACAAGAAAAACAAAAATTAAAACACTCATCTCCTTAATTATTAGAATTCAGCTGAGAAGAGCAATCCGCTAAAACAGGACAGAGTAGGACAACTGTGACAACTGAATGTGAAGATGTTGATAATTGTTTTACTGTCCAACAACCTAGTAAGAGAGTCAGTATCTTTTTGGCTATTTCCACAAAAGTAATCTTTTTATATGAGTTTAAAAATGTCTTCTTTAGTCTCACTTTTTCTCTTCTAGCTAGCTTCACTATAAGTCAGATTCTATTTGCTTGAAACCTAGATCCTACCCTTCCTAGAATATCTCTCATCCTTCACTTAGTCAGTATGTGTACGTTTGCCAGAAAGCAGCAGACATGGGAAATTGTTTCCAAGCGTGTGTTGATTCCTGAATGAAACTTGCCCAGATAGCCCCTTTCAGTGGTGGGGCAAGCTTCAGATTCAGACAGTACTTACCAGTCATCCCTAAAGCCATTAAGAGAGATTTTAGAATTTTTATTAAAAATGCCAGATTTGTTTCGTTTCAAAGAGCCAGGGAGTTTCAGGCCTCTTAGTGGGAGAAGATGAATTTCTCTAGTATTCATAATTTCTGATTGAATACATATATGTAGTTAAGAATGTATATATAATAGAGAGAGGAAGAGAGTTAAGAATTAATGACATGCCCTGCTGCTCTAATGTCCCCATTATCAGGGAGAAGTGCTGTGCCTTGCAGATGTATTACCTTGAGCTGTTGGGGAGACAGAGATAGGCAGAGACAGAGTCTCACCAACTAGGTCTCTGGGGCTAGTCTTCAGTTCTGCACCTCAGCTTCAGTTCCAAATATAGGAGATGTGAATCCCTGAACGAATCTTCAGCCTCAGTGTGGTCTCTGAAATTGACTATGAGCAATGTCTGCCCGGTTCCCTGAGGAGTCATTAAAACCATCTACTCTGCGCCAACTAATCCAAACCCAAAGTCTAGTTTCAGGAAAACAACTTCCACATCAGAGGCAAGTAATTGTTCTAATGAGCTCACAAATGTCTTTGCTTATAATTGCAATAAGGTAAGAAAGCCTTGGCTTCAGAGCCACCATACTAGTAGGACTGAATAATAATGATGATAAGAACTAAGAGTAACATCATAATAGTAGTAGCAGTATATTAATTTTAGTGCAAACATTCTTTCTTCCTGTCCTAGTGGAAAACAGTGAGTCACAGAAGCTTCTGTTATGGCTGAAGCAGTGAGGGGGCCAGGGTTCCAGAAGCAGAACAATGTCTATTTGATTTTTTTGAGAGAGAGAGTAAGAAGGAGGGACACAGGGAGAGAGAGAATCCCACCACACAGGTCTCTATCTCATGACCCTGAGATCATGACCTGAGCTGCAATCAAGAGTCTGACACTCAACCATCTGAGCCACCCAGGCGGCCCACAGTGCCCATTTTAAATTGGGTTACTGGTGGGGTGCCTGGCTTGCTCAGTCAATAGAGCTTGCAACTCCTGATCTCAGGGTTGTGAGTTTGAGCCCCACACTGGGTGCAATATTACTTAAAAATAAAATCATTTTAAAAATTGAGTTGTTTGTATTGAATTGTAAGTGCTATTTCTTTATAATTTGCTACAAGGCCTAATCAGATATGACATGCAAATATTTTCTCCTATTCTTTGTGTTATTTCTCCGCTGATGGATAGTTGCCTTTGAAGTACAAAAGTTGTAACTTTAATATAGCAAATTAGCCTATATTTTCTTTTGTTGCTCATGTTTTTGATATACCTAAGTATCCATTACTAAGTCCAACATCATGAAAAATGGAAGGAGTGGAACATATATGAATGTGTATATTAATATGAATGGTGGAGGTATATAGAATGTCAGTTGAGGACTACATAAGAACTTAGGGCTAATGAGAAAAATGGTACAAGCTGTAGAAATAAAAATTTTAACCATTAAGCTATTTAACTCAGCCTTGATTAGAGTTATAACCACAGGGCTTGTATCAATAGCTGCAAATTTGAAAGATTAAGAAACTGCATTTTTAAGTAACAATAGACTTTGAGATGAAAATCAACTGAATTCTCCATTATAACTTTGTATAGACAAGTAAAACATTGGAAAAATATTTTTCACATATATGTGAACTAAGGACCTATTTTGAGGGGGTATTTACATATATATAAATATATATATATTTAAAGATTTTATTTATTTAATTGACAGAGAGAGAGAGACAGTGAGAGAGGGAACACAAGCTGGGGGAGTGCGAGAAGGAGAAGCAGGCTTCCCACCAAGTGGGGAGCCTGATGTGGGGCTTGATCCCAGGACACTGGGATCATAACCTGAGCCAAAGGCAGATGCGTAACGACTGAGCCACCCAGGCACCCCAAGATTTATATTCCTTACTTAACTAGAATAAAGTTGAGATGCTTACTTTTAATAAACTTGCTGGCAAGATACTGCTTTAGCTCTACTTGTTTATTGCTATATATCTTTCAAACTTGATACTTGCTTGTCAGTTGTGAGAAATTATTAATTTTTGTTTTAACTTTGCAGAATATTGAACTAAATTTATTCTGTTTTGGTATCTCACCCTTGATTTTTCTTTTTTTAAAGATTTTATTTATTTAGTTGACAGAGAGATCACAAGTAGGCAGAGAAGCAGGTGGGGGGAAGGGGGGGAAGAAGGCTCCCTGCTGAGCAGAGAGCCTGATACGGGACTCCATCCAGGACCCTGAAATCATGACCTGAGCCGAAGGCAGAGGCTTAATCCATGGAGCCACCCAGGCACCCCCCCACTTTTTTAAAGATCACCCTTGATTATTCTGTTCTGACCTTGTTATAATGAACTCAACCAGTAATATCTGAGGTAATTCTCAAGACTTGGAAAAAACCACTGTTTTTCTCCTTATAACAATTATGTTCAAATTAAATAAATAGGGGGGGCGCCTGGGTGGCACAGTGGGTTGGGCCACTGCCTTCGGCTCAGGTCATGATCTCGGGGTCCTGGGATGGAGTCCCGCATCGGGCTCTCTGCTCAGCGGGGAGCCTGCTTCCTCCTCTCTCTCTCTGCCTGCCTCTCTGCCTACTTGTGATCTCTGTCTGTCAAATAAATAAATAAAATCTTTAAAAAAAAAACAACAAATTAAATAAATAGGGAAAATAGCAGTAAAGGTTCTGGTCATTAATTCCAATGGGGGTGGGTAGTATCCTCCCCAGAGCCACTAAGTAATTCTCTGGACATTGACTGAGTGTCATACAATGCAACTCAGTTCTGACGCTATCTACCTGGAGATAACATTAGATCCTAACATTAAGGGCACAGTCCCACAAAACTCCCTCCCCTTCCTCCCCATGACCTAACTTCCACTGTCAGTCCCAAACCCAGATATCACCTGTGTGTCTGACCCACCAGCTATGGGGTAGAGGTTCCTACAAACCCTGCTTGTACTTCAGACAATACTCACAAATTCAGGTGGTTACCTGTACTTCTGGCCGACTGAGCTATAGGTTTCTACTACCCCTACCTCAGGTTTAATTTGCTACAGCAGCTCCCACAACTCAGAGAAACATTTTATATATTACATTACTGATTTATTATGTAAGGATATAACTCAGGAACTGCCAGATGGAAGAGATGCACAGGGCATGGGAAAGGGTGTGGAGCTTCCTTACTCTCTGAGCACACCAGTCTCCCCAAATCTCTATGAGTTCACCAATCTGGAAGCTCTCCAGCCCCTCCCTTTGGGGTTTTATGGATGCTTCATTACCTGGGCCTGATTGTTTACAGTGGCTAATTCAATACCCAGCCTCTCTGTCTTCCCCAGAAATCAGGGGGTAGACTTGAAAGTTTCACTCCTCTTATCGCATGGTTGTTCCCCAACCCCCACTCCCAACACAGAACCCATCCCAACATGCAATCCCAGAGTCACCTCATTAACACAACAAAAGGCTCCTTGGTTGCTCTCACCACTTAGGAAATTCTGAAGGTTTTAAGAACTCCGGTGCTAGAAACCAAGACCAAGACCAAACATATATTTCTTATTATTCATCACAATATCACAAGCAAAACACAGAAAGAAATCCTAATTTTTCTTTAGGAAAGCATTTTATTTACAGACACTGGGGTATCTTAAACATGAACTAGTTTAAAGAGTCAAAAATGTTTCCCTGCTAGAAATTGGAATTTGGATTTGTGAAGAACTGGTCAGTGGGCCATTGTTTTCTTTATGAGCCACTTTAACTAAGGGCTCAATTATTTGATAGTGCAAAAAATGAATAATAGTAAATCCTTTTAATAAATAATTCCCTCTGGTTGTTGTGCTTATAGGAAAAGCAATAAAGGGGCACCTGGGTGGCTCAGTGGGTTAAGCCTCTGCCTTCGGCTTGGGTCATGATCTCAGGATCCTGAGATGGAGCCCCTCAACGGGCTCTCCACTCAGCAGGGAGCCTGCTTCCCCCTTCTCTCTCTCTGCTTGCCTCTCTGCCTGCTTGTGATCTGTCAAATAAATAAATTAAAAAAAAAAAAAAAGGAAAAGCAATAAGGACAACTACTGCAGTGTTGATGATGTAGGAAAGACCTTAGGGTTTGAAGTTGACAGCCAAGAAAGAATTCTTGAGATGTCTTTGCTGCAAAAAGATGGTTTTATTAAAGCATGGGGATGGACCTTTGGGTGGAAAGAGCTGCAGTAGGGTCATGAGGGATAGCCCATTATATACTTTCAAGTTGGGACCGAGTCAGGGAGAGCATAAGTCTCTGAAGAATTTTGGAAGCAAGGTTTCCAGGACTCTGAGGGGGCTAGCTGTTGTTGGGAAAAAGTCATTTATTCCCGTCTAATGAAACCTTAGTCATGATGATGAGGGAGCAGAAGATAGCTGAAGACAAAGCAGAAGCTGGCGCCCTACACTCCATCTCCCCACCCCCCATGTGATATGTGGGACATTCCTCAAGCACTCCTGGCTGCTCTAAAGGAAGAACAAATGGTTAACTGACAGAGATCCCAGTCCTGCAGGCCAGGGGTCTCCCCCAGTTTGCAAATGTCTCAGGGATTTACAAGGAAAAAGCTTTCTTACTAAAAGCTAGCCTAACTTTCAAAGATCCATAACTCAGTTTCCTGGAGCCCTAAAATCACCTTCCCCTCCATGAAACTGAGGGAGGCTGAGGCAGAAGAAAATGTAAATAAAATTGAATTTCTCTTGAACCTGTAGCCCACTGACAAGGACTGTGATAGGAGGAATGTAACATTACTCCAAGAAGCTCCCAGCTGTCTTCACATTAGCGTCTCACTAGAGGGAAAAGCAGCCTTGGCTTGACAATATCCACGCCTCCAATATCCTGAGTCTCCTTTAGCATATGACAGTCCTTCTGGACACCTCCTTTGTTCTCATCTCCCCAACTCCTGAGTAATAATCAGCCACTCCTCCAGACCACAGTGCAGCAGCTCTTTCTGCCCACTATCTCTGTGCTTTAATAAGACCACCATTTTGCATCAAAGATGTCCCAAGAATTCTTTCTTGGTCTTTGGCTCTGGATCTCACCCCACCCAACCTCACCTACATTCCCAAACCCCATCAGTGAGACCCTTCAGATGTATATCGGTGGGCCACAGGCTGGGGAGATGATTGCCAACACATATCTTGGGGTGCTTAGAGATAAAGGAAATTTCTAAAGGAATTTTTATATGTTAAATTAGACTTAAAGATCTTGGGGGTTGGGCGAAGATTGCCTTTTGCCCTTAGCAAAGTATTAACACAGAGGCAGCTGAGTTCCTGGAGGAATGTCTACTCTGCCTATTTCAAGGACTTGTCAGGGAGCTGTAGGTAGGAAGGAAATTTAAAGTTTTTTCTTCTGCATTGTTTTCCACATCATTGAAATGCAAAAAGTGGATACATTTGATAGGAACTTAGGAGGTAAAATCAACAAGAGCTGGTTATTGATGAACACAGTGATGAGGCAGCAGAAGGTTTAGCTAAGGACAAAGCACAAGCTGTCACCCTGCAAATCCTCCCACCCCCCACCTCCTAGGGGGGATAAATGTGATATTCCTCCAGGAAGTTCCCAACTGTCCTCATGTTAATGTCTTGCTAGAGAGAAAAGCAACCTTAACTGGACAGTAACAAAACCTCCAGTATCCTGCGAGTCTTTAACAAATGAAAATCCTTTTGAGACCTCCCTTTTCTTTACCTCCCCCAACTCCAAAGTATATAATCAGCCATCCATCACAACCCTGGGGCAGCAGCTCTTTCTGCCCATGGGTCCCATCCCCTTGCTTCAGTAAAACCACCTTCATCATCATTAGCCATCAGAGAAATTAAAATCAAACCCACATTGAGATACCACCTTACACCAGTTAGAATGGCAAAGATTAACAAGACAGGAAACCACAAATGTTGGAGAGACCGTGTAGAAAGGGGAACCCTCTTACACTGTGGATGGGAATGCAAGTTGGTGCAGCCACTATGGAAAACAGTGAGGAAATTCCTCAAAAAGTTAAAAATAGAGCTACCCTGTGACCCTGCAATTGCACTACTGGGTATTTACCCTAAAGATAAAGAAGGGCCATCTGTACCCCAGTGTTCATAGCAGCAATGGCCACAGTCACCAAACTGTGGAAAGAACCAACAGGCCCTTCAACAGATGAGTGGATAAAGTTGCAGCCCACATATACAAGGGAATATTACTCAGCCAACAGAAAGGATGAAAACCCAACTTTTGTATCAACATGGATAGAACTGGAGGAGATTATGCTGAGTGAAATAAGTCAAGCAGCGAGAGTCAATTATCATATCGTTTCACTTACTTGTAGAGCATAAGGAATAACATGGAGGACATTAGGAGAAGGAAAGGAAAATTGAATTGGGGGAAATTGGAGGAAATCAGAGACGAACCATGTGAGACTGTGGACTCTGAGAAACAAACTGAGGGTTTTAGAGGGAAGAGAGTATAGAGATGGGTGAGCCTGGTGGTGGGTATTAAGGAGGGCACTTATTGCATGGAACACTGATTGTTATATGCAAAAAAAATGAATCACAGAACACTACATCAAAAACTAATGATGTATTTTATGGTGACTAACATAACACAATTTAAAAAAATTATAAAAAGATTAAACAAGTTACAAACCATTAAAAACAAAGCAAAACAAAACACCAAAAAACCCCACCTTTTTGCACCAAAGACATCTCAAGGACACTTTCTTGGTCATAGGTTCTGGACCCTACCCCATTGAACCTCACCTATATTCCTAAACCACTTCAACAGGACCAGAAATTAGGATCCCAAGTACTTACCTGGTGCTCAGTGGTGTGGGAAATAAAGGCAGAGGAAATGTTGATAAAATAAATGTCCTTATTACCTGCAGCCCATTGACAAACAGGAAATTCCCAACTATCTTAATGTTAATGCCTTGCTAGAAGGGAAAACCATCTTAGTTGGACAAGAGCAAGGCTTCCAATATCCTGTGAGTCTTCTTTAGCATATGAAAGTCCTTTTGAACTTCCCTTAGCTTTACTTCCCTGGACCCCAAAGTATATAATCAGTCTCTCCTCACAATCCAGGGCAGCAGTGTTTTCTGCCCAGGGGTCCTGTCCCCAAGCTTTAATAAAACCATCATTTTGCACTAAATATGTCTCAAAAACTCTTTCTTGGCTGTTGACTTCAGACCCCACCAACCTCACCAACATTCTAAAAACTCCATCACTCAGGACCTGACCGTGGGCCAGTTTTAGGGAATTAGGCATTGTTAAGGGGAGAAAGAAAACTGAATCAAGGACTGGCTGGAACTAGTGGTCATCACAGAGTCACTCAAGTCTTGAAGTTGACTGGATGGCAGTTCCAGTTAAGAGCACACCTTCTAGCTCATAGTCTGACCTGAATTTTGAACCAGGATTTAGTTTTACCATTTGAGCACATTTGGATGAGTGGCTTAATCTAAGCCATAGTTCTCTCTTGGTAAAGTTAAAATAATGGAAATACTTTGTTTACCAAATTATTGTGAGGATTAAAAGAGAAAATGTAAGTAAAAAATCAAGCACAGTGCTCAGTAAGGAGTCAAGTCTGAATGAAGGTTGGCAAGTATTATTACTGGAAAATCCATCAGGGGTGCATCAGGAAAGTAAGATATGACTTTCTACAATTTGGTTTAGCAAGGGAATTCGATTGAGTATTCAGGTTGAAGACAGCTGTTTCTACCATCATCCTTCTAGTCGGATAAGCCCCCTAGCCAGTCAGTAGTCTTCCCTTTGAGGCGCACAGGCTAAGTCTGATCAGAAAGTCATCCCAAACATGTTTTTACTTCGTAGTTCCCTATGTAGACACAGTTTTAAAGATACTCATTTAAAACTTTTTGCTAGAAAAGAATGTACACTTGTTTAAAAATTATGTTATTTAAAATTCGGCTTTCGTGACATTCCCCCCTTCCCCATTACCCTAGGTATCTAATGGAGTGCCTTATCTATATCATTATAAAATACTCAGAAAATGAATACATTTTGAATGAATGGAACTCAAGTTATATATTTTTAGCATTCCTTAACCTGAAATATCAAAGTACACTTAGAGCCAATATTTAACCATAATTTATTATATTACACTTCCAATAATTATCAAACAAAAGTGCACCAATACCTAGACAAAAAGAAAAAATAAAGAGATCACTTGAGAATTGACAGAACCCTTAAAGTTTAGTTGTGTCTGTGTGAAGGGAACTGCTTGATATTTACTGAAGAATGTGATAATGATCCCTGGTGCTTTTAAATTCACATTTCAATTGCTAGAATCTTCAGAGATTTATTCCCAAAGACAAACAATAATATAAGATAGCACAACTGCCAAATAACCATGACTGAATTTCTCGCTCTAGGATGAATGAATTCTTATTTCAAGAGGTAGGATTTTGGCTTCTGTGACTTCATATGATTCTCTAAAATTGTATCTGTACTCTCAAGTTGTCGTGAAGAAACAGAGCAGATGTAACCCATCTGCTAACAAGGGACCTGAGCTGAATTAACCTATGGTCTATTTAGTGCATATAAACGGGCATACTTCCAGGTACCAGGATTCATCATGTATCCACTCCTAGGACCAGAAATGCACATGGTCATCTTACACCATCTAAACCTGGAACTCAGCAATAATGCTAATAAATTCACTAGCCTTGAGAGGCTTTGGGGACTTGCTGATAGTAAATATCTTGTGGAAAGTCTTCCTTATGGTTCTGAATGTTTTAGCTGACAGACAAGCAGATACCATGGACAAAGTCTAGAATATAAAGCCAGAAAACATGGAGATGAGATTCCATCTGGCCACTCGCTGGTTGGACATGGGAAACTTCTTAATTTCTCAGGCAGGAAGTTCATTCAGCTGTACACCATAACAAAACAAAATTATTTTATTCTAGAATTCTCCAATGAGAAAGCATTGCTACATTAGAAAATGATTTTGTTTGAATAAATGTAGTTTAATTATGTCCTAGATATTAATAATGTTTTGCCTAATAGATTGACATCAATCTGCTTGATAAGACAATATTTTAATTGTAAATATTAGATGTACATAATAAATTTACAATAGGTGACTTTTCATTTATAACCTTAATTTGAAATTCCTTTTTTTTCCCCTTGTCCTATCAAGAAAATTGTATTTCTCCTTTTTAAGAAATGGTCTTATTTTACAGATTTTGTGAACTTTGTGATTAACTAGTACCTTTTTTTATATGTTAGCTATCCTCAAGTAGAAAGGTTAATTCGTTATCCACCTATTTCTAAGAGACTGCTTCATCTTAAGTATTATTTAATTTTGTTTACAGCATAGTCACCAAAGGAATGAACTAGATTCAAACTGTCTGGGATTCATATCTTGATTCTACCACGTGCTATGTAAACTTAGATAAATTACTTAATATTTTTAAGGTCAGTTTCTTCATCTATAAATCACATTAAAATGCTTAATATTAGTTCATAGAAATTAAGGAACTGTATATACAAAATTCTTAACCTGTGCCTACCACTTAGTAAGCATTCAATAACGTTAGCTATTACTCAAGACTCCATTAAAATGTTTAAATATAGGCGATTATATACATTTTTATCCTTTCTGTTAGGCTTACCATTCCTTTTGTTCTTTATGTAAGTCTTAAGTTTTTAACCTTTAGCTTTAAAGCTACTTTAAATACATTTTATAAATAACATAAAGAGAAAAGGGTATATTATTCGAGGGTTTCCTAGTTTCTGCTGAACACAATTCTTAAAATACAGAATACTCATATAAACACATTTTTTACTCTAAAACTTTATGTAAGATAAATTTTTTAAAGTAAAAAAAAATAGTTCAAACTTAGTTTAAATATTTGCTTGTTCATAATAACGTCTTTGTGTATTAACGAAAATGAAGCCATCAAATTTATAACTCCCATAATGTTTTCACCACAGGTTCATTTGGGGAGCTGCTCCATTGTCTCATGGATTCCTTGGGGGGTGGGAACCACACTGCAGTGACAGAGTTCATTTTACTGGGCCTAACCAATGACCCTGTCCTTCAAGTCATCCTCTTCCCGACCATCCTCTGCATCTACCTGGTGACCATATCTGGTAACCTTAGCACAGTCATTCTGATCAGAATCTCCTCGCAGCTTCACCACCCTATGTATTTTTTTCTGAGCCACTTGGCCTTGGCTGACATAGGCTATTCATCTGCTGTCACACCCAACATGCTTGTAAACTTCCTGGTGGAGAGAAATACCATCTCCTATCTTGGATGTGCCATCCAGCTGGGTTCAGTTGTTTTCTTTGGGTCAAGTGAGTGCTTCCTGCTGGCTGCCATGGCATACGATCGCTTCGTGGCAATCTGCAACCCATTGCTTTATTCAGCCAAAATGTGCACACAAGTTTGTGTTCGCCTACTCACAGTGACTTACATAGGTAGTTTTCTCAATGCTTCCTCTTTTACTATTTGCTTCTCATTTTTACTCTTCTGTGGACCAAATCAAGTCAACCATTTTTTCTGTGATTTTGCTCCTTTAGTTAAGCTCTCCTGTTCTGATAGCAGTATCCCCGCTGTTGTCCCCTCATTTACGGCTGGCTCCATCATCGCGGTCACTGTGTGTGTCATAGCGGTCTCCTACATCTGTATTCTCGCCACAATCCTGAAGATGCGCTCCACTGAGGGGCGCCGCAAGGCCTTCTCCACTTGCACGTCCCACCTCACAGCAGTCACTCTGTTCTATGGGACCATCACATTCATCTATGTGATGCCCAAGTCCTGCTACTCAACTGACCAGAACAAGGTGGTGTCTGTGTTCTACCTGATAGTGGTCCCCATGTTGAACCCCCTCATCTACAGCCTCAGGAATAGTGAGATGAAGGGGGCGCTGAAGAGGGAGCTCACCAGAAAAATATTTTCTTAGTGAAGCTTTTATATTGTATTTGATAAAATACCATAAATATAATAATAAAATATATTTTATTATAAATACAATAAATATAAATAAATATAATAATATATTATTACAAATATAATATATTAAATATAATAATATAATATAAATATAATAATAAAATGTATTTTATTATTTTATAGTATTTGATAAAATACCATAAATATAATAATAAAAATTATATTTATGTGGTCTAAGTATGTCTAAAAAATATATATATGTGGTCTAAATATGTCAGTCCGTATGTCAGCCAGCATGGAGGTTTTAAAGTCGGGGGTGTGGATTTTCTGATACCAATTTGTAAATCAGGCTTATAGTAAGTTACCACCAACAAATTAATTTAAATTATGAACACAAATTGGTTCACATGAAAACATACCTAATCAACTGAAAATCCTTTATAAGTTTTCTTCTTATTTTTTCAAAAACAGTTCTCTGCATTAGTTAAGGTTATTGTACCTCCATACCTTTAAGACTAAGTCCATTTCAACAGAAGTTAACCTGAAATGAGCATAATTATTATGACTGAATACATTTTGAAGGGAAATGACCAAGTGGAACCAGACAGTAAAACTATTGGAAACATTTTTTGCAGTAAAGTTATCTGCTGGGAATGGATACTGTTGACCCAGAAATGTTGGCATTTGTTCCCCATCCCTGGTTCCAGCCTCATTGCAGGGGACCTCATAAAAGAACAGGATAGGATGTCCCTAACCTGTGCATGCTTCCATCAGGTAAAATAGGTGTCTTCTCTGTGGGAGTGAGCATGACTCCTGAACTCTTCAGGGCCTGAGGGAACAAACAACTCGAAGTGACTTGTTCATGGGCAGACTCAAATCCTATGAAGGAAGTTAGAGGGGACTATATTGTGTTTCCTCCATGAAGCTTAACTTATCTTTATGTACTGACTACCACACTTATTTCTCTTCCCCAGTCCTCTCTTTAATGTTTTAAACCAAAGTGCTTTTGTCTAATGAAATTCAAGGACAGATCATCTCAAACAGAGGTATCATTTCCTACCCCAAATTCCTCCCTCCAATATTCTGTATCCCAGCAAGAGGCCCCTCACTTAGTTTATGGATTCTGAACCCTGAGAGAAATTGATTTCTCTTCTCCCTTCACAGTCCTGCATCCAGTCACAAAATGTCATACATTCAGAGTCTAAATATTTACTTCCTACTTCTTTTCATTTTCATTGTCAACACTTGTATTTCAAATTACCACCTTATACATTTATTTTGCAATAGAACTCCTGTGATAGCTGAAGGTATTTTTAGAAGTGACTAACATTTAATTGCCGGGCTTTGAGTAAAGTACCTTACTCTCAATCATGTGTGGAGTGTTTATTCAATCAGCTGAAAGCCTGAAGGGAAAAAAACTGAGGTCCTCTGAAAAAGAGGGATAATGCCTTTGAACTCAAGACTACAACATCAACTCTTATGGAATTTTCAGTCTGCTAGACTGCACTGTGGATTTTGAAATTGCCAACTGCAACAATTATGTAAGCCACCTCCTTAAAATCTCTCTGTATATGTATTTATATATTCATATATACATTTCTTTATTGGTTCTGCAGCTCTGGAGAATCCTAATAGGATTCTCCCTAACCAGCTTTCCTCTACCCTCTTTTACTCTTCCAAGTCATTCTCTATACAACCACCACGACCGTAAATCTAAATAGATTTCTTCTTTCATTAATATATTCCAAAGAGAATATAGAAAAAAGGCAAATTTTTTCTTTCTTTTTTTCTTTTTTAGAAAAAAGGAAAATTTTATTTACTTGATTTTAACTCCAGTATAGATAACATACAGTGCTATATTAGTTTCAAGTGTATAATACAGTGACTCAACAATTCCATGCACCACACTGTGCCTATCACAACAAGTGCCCTCCTTTCTCCCCATCACCTATTTCACCCAGCCCTCCAACCACCTCCCTTCTGGTAACCATCAGGTTGTTCTCCAGAACTAAGAGTCTGTTTCTTGCTTTGTCTCTTTTTTTTCCTTTGCTCCTTTGTTTTATTTCTTAAATTCCACATATGAGTGAGATCATATGATTTCTCCATTAATTTACTTCACTTAGCATTATATTCTCTAGCTCCATTCATGTTATTGCAAATGGCAAGATTTCAATCTTTTTATGGCTGAGTAATATTCCAACATATATATGTATGTTGGAATATATACATTTCTTGTTTACCCATTCATGTATTGATGGACACTTGAGCTGCTTCCATAATTTGGCTATTATAAATAATACTGCTTTAAACATAGGGGTGCATGCATCCTTTTGAATTAGTGCATTTGTATTTTGGGGGTCAATACTTAGTAGTGCGATTACTGGATCATAGGGTAGTTCTATTTTTAACTATTGAGGAATGCCTGTACTGTTTTCTACAGTGGTCACATCAGTGTGCCTGCCCATCAACAGTGCATGAGGGTTCCTTTCTCTCCACATCCTCACCAATGCTTGTTGTTTCTTGTGTTTTTTATTTTAGTCATTCTGACAGGTGTGAGGTGATATCTCATTGTAGTTTTGACTTGCATTTCCCTATGATGAGTGATGTTGAGCATCTTTTCATATGACTGTCGGCCCTCTGGATGTCTTCTTTGGAGAAAGTCTGTTCATGTCTTCTGCCCACTTTTTAATTGGATTATTTAATTTCTAGGTGTTGTTTTATAAGTTCTTTACATTTTATAAGTTCTTTGGAAACTAACACTTTATCAGGTATGTCATTTGCAAATATCTTCTCTCATTCAGTAGGTTGTCTTTTAGTTTTGTTGATTTTTTCTTTGCTGTGCAGAGGCTTTTTCTTTTGGTATAGTCCCAATGGTTCATTTTTGCTTCTGTTCACCTTGTCTGAAGAGACATCCAGAAAAATATAGCTATGGCTGAGGTCAGAGAAATTATTATCTATGCTCTAAGATTTTTATGGTTTCAGGTCTCATATTTAGGTCTTTAATCCATTTTGAATTTATTTTTGTGTATGCTGTAAGAGAGTGGTCTAGTTTCATTCTTTTGCATGTAGCTGTCCTGTTTTCCCAGCACCATTGTTGAAGAGACTGTCTTTTTCCCACTGGATCTTCTTTCTGCTGTGTTGAGGATTAACTGACACTATAATTGTGGGTTTATTTCTGTGTTTTCTGTTCTGTTTAATTGGCCTATGTGTCTATACTGTTTCGATTACTACAATTTTTGTAATATACCTTGAAGCCTGGAATTGTGATAGCTTCAGCTTTGCTTTTCTTTTTCAAGATCTTTTGTTATTTGGAGTCTTTCATGGTTTCATATAAATTTTAGGAATTTTTTGTTCTAGTTCTGTGAAAAATGTTCTTGTTATTTTCATAGAGATTGCTTTGGTAGTGTAAGCATAGATATTTTAACATTTGTTCATTTAATCCATGAGCATGGAATGTCTTCCCATTTCTTTATGTTGTCTTCAATTTCTTTCATCAGTGTTTTATAGTATTCAGTATATGTGCTGCCGAAGCGAGCACTGTTTTATAGTATTCAGAGTACGGATCTCTGAACTGTTTGGTTAAGTTTATTCCTGGGTATCTTATTTTTGGTGCAATTATAAATGGAATTCTTTTCATTTCTCTTTCTGCTGCTTCATTATTAGTGTATAGAAATGCAATGGATTTCTGCACATTTATTTTGTATCCTATGACTTCACTGAATTCATTTATCAGTTCTAGTAGGGTTTTTTTTCATTTTTTTGTATAGTCTTTAGAGTTTTCATATGTAGTATCATGTCACCTGCAAATAGTGGAAGTTTTACTTCCTCCTTACTAATTTGGATGCCTTTTATTTCTTTTTGTTGTCTAATTGCTGTGGCCAGGATTTCCAGTACTATGTTGAATAAAAGTGGTGAGAGTGGACATCCTTGCCTTGTTCCTGATCTCAGGAGGAAAAAGCTGTCATTGTTTCCCCACTGAGTATGATGTTTGCTGTGGTTTTTTCATATACGGCATTTATTATATTGAGGTATGTTCCCTCTAAACCTACTTTTATCATGAATGGATGTTGTACTTTGTCAAATACTTTTTCTGCATCTATTGAGATGATCATATGGTTTTTATACTTTCTCTTACTGATGTGATGTATTATGTGGATTGATAATCAAATACTGAACTGCCCTTGCATCCTGGGAATAAATCCCACTTAAATGTGGTGAATGACTTTTTAATGTATTTTTGGATTCTGTTTGCTAGTATTTTGTTGAGGATGTTTGCATCATTTTCAACAGAGATATTGGCCTGTAGTTCTCCCTTTTTGTGGTACCTTTGGTTTTGGTATCAAGATGATACTGTCCTCATGGAATGAGTTTGGAACATTCCTTCTTCTGTATTTTGGATAGTTTGAGTAGAATAGTTATTAATTTTTCTTTAATGTTTGATATCATTCAAAATGAGAAATTCTAGGGAGGCCTGGGTGGCTCAGTGGGTTAAGCGGCTGCCTTCGGCTCAGGTCATGATCCCAGCATCCTGGGATCGAGTCCCACATCAGGCTCCTTGCTCGGCGGGGAGCCTGCTTCTCCCTCTGCCTCTGCTGCCACCCTTCCTGCCTGTGCTCGCTTGCTCTCTCTCTGACAAATAAATAAACAAAATGAGAGAAATTCTTAAAATGACTCAGAGTCCTGAATACAGCCCTTGCTCTATTTCTATCTTTTTCCAGTCTTCCCTTGGTCTCCAAATAACTTCTTCTTTTAAATCCTTAAACATGTCTGTAGTTTTTGCTGCCTCAGGACCCTCCCACACGCAGTGAGAGTACCTCTCCCTGAATTCATTACCCCCTTACCTTGCTAACGTTTTATGTTATATCTTATGCTAATCATAAGCTAATATCTTATGTTATAGATACCAACCCAAGTGTTGTTTTCTATCTGGGAAGACTTCTTGAGGCTCCAGAACCAATTAAGTACACCTATAGAACTCTTTTTTCTTCAGAACATTCAGTGCACTTATAGACTTAATATTTGTTTTCTTCACAGTGCTGAAAGCTTTCCATAGCTACCACTTTGTCTCTGTCATTTCCCCATGCATCTAATGGACGCACAATAACATAAATGCATATTTGAAATGAATGAATGAAAAATGACTAAGGGAATGGATGACTGAATGTGTTTTTGCTCTGGTATGAACCACTGTCTGCTGCCATAGGATCCTGGTCACTGATCTGCTGAATGCTTCAGCCTGACTCAAGTGACCGAGTGTTCAGGTCAGAACCTGCTCCAGTTGTGACAGGCTTTTATACAAACTGATGCTCAGCACAGCTCCATCACTGCCTCCACACTGGTTCACAGATCGGCAACTAGGATCCCAGCCTCATTTAGTAAAAGTATTGTAATCACCTTCTGCTGAATAATGTCTCCCTCATGTATTTGCCTGGATGGAGAGTTGGAAGATCTAGAAATCAAATGTTAGTGAGAGGACTAGTACCAGTACAACCAGTGTAAACGACAGGAGCTAATACCTGGCATTCCAGGTACTGTTCTCAGGGATTTATACATATTAACCCAATTAATCCTCAGAATAACATTATGATTTTTTTCCTTTAACTATATTTTATAGAGGATGTGACTGAGGCATGTAAGGGTTAGGTGAAAGCTCAAGGTCCCAAATATCCTCTTAATATTTTGCCCTCTTTTAAGGCATAGAGTCTCTGATAGGCTGGACTGAGGGGCTCTTGGGAGATAGCTTCACCACTAGAGAATTTTATCTGTCCTGGACACATTCCTTTCCAGTCAGCCCTTACTATTCAGAGTTCAGGGTAGAGACTTCTCTATTGGATAAATCAGGCTAGCTTGGTCTAATGACCAAATTTCTTGCACAAAATAAATTAGAATGTAGAAAAATATCTCTAAATTTTTGAAATCATAGACTTCTGGTCCCACTGATGATGAAGTAGCTCCATTCCTCTCAGGTCCTCACCTCTTGTTTTACACACACACACACACGCACGCACGCGCCAAACACACGCCAAACACACGCCAAACACAAAAAATCCATTATAGATAAAATAATTAAACATAGGAATATTCTAAAGGTAGAAAGAAGAAGGAAGCCTCCTAGGGACTTTGGGACCTGAGTAACAACACAGCAGTGAGTCCCTGGGTTTCCCTATATCCTGGACAAGGACAATCAAGAATCACCAAGGGACACAGACAAATAAAACCTCTAAGAAAATCCAGTTTCTCCTAGCCGAAGAACTGGAAAAGAGTGGCCTCAACAGAACAGAAATGCTTTTGGCCATACCCACCTTACTCCAGACAAATACCTACGGAAAATCATACCTGCCACCCACCCCCAGCTTTTAGTGGGGCCAAGCATGTTGCTTATGCTCACCCCACCCACTCTCTGATTCCCTTGCCTGGGTGATGTCAATTGGATCCAGCAGGAAAATGAGCCTCCACTGTCACCTGGCAGGATGAGACTTAATGAGGGAGTATGAGGTGGGGCTAATGGTACTCAGCTCCCCCTGCCTCCAACCCTACTTGGGAAAGTACCCACCGAGCTGAGCTTTCACCCACGCCCTGCAAGGACAGGGCAGGGTGAACCAGCTCTCTACTTTCCCCTCCCCTAGTGGCAGTGGAGCCCAACAAGGAGCTGAGCTTATTTGGGGGCAAGAAGGCATGTAGCCATGGTGACATTATCACTAAGAGCCATCAGGGCAGAGTGGGCAGCTGGACTTCCATCTCAACCATCTGCAGGGAGCATTTTACTAGAGTTGTGTCCATAGCACTCAACAGGAAGCTGAACACACACACTGACATGCGGCCTGCAGCTACAGCTCAACAGCTCATCCACCCAACCTACAGAACTTCCTTAAACATGTTCAGAATACTAATGTGAGTCTACAGTTGGACAAAACCATCTGATGCAAAATCATCTTACAATAAAGGGTTGACTATCTCAGATAACTTACTGAATATTGTACTGAAAGTGAAAAGAAGAATGGTTGTGTACGTACAGAACAGTTGTGTGTGCATCAGTTATTAGCTGTCCTGGTTGTGTGGCTGACAGGGAGTTGTGGTTCCATGCTGCTGCTCAGCATCATGAGTGATGGGAAGAGATCCAAATTCAAAATCTGAAGTATGATTTCTACTAAATGCATATTGCTGTCACACCATTGTAAAACCAAAAAATCACAAGTCAAAACCATCATAAGTGGGGGCATCTGGGTGCCTTAGTCATTAAGCATCTGCCTTGGGCTCAGGTCATGATCCCATGGGGCTGGGATTGAGCCCCACATCAGGCTCCTTGCTCAGCGAGATGCCTGCTTCGCCCTCTCCCAGTCCCCCTGCTTGTGTTCCCTCTCTCGTCTCTGTCAAATAAATAAATAAAATCTTAAAAAAAAATCACAAGTGAGGGACTGTCTGTACCAAAAGCAAAGACATGTCAAATGTAAATCTACGACTGGCAAAATGTAGCCTTCAGAAATGGACTAATGGGGGGAGGAATCAAGATGGCGGAGAAGTAGCAGGCTGAGACTACTTCAGCTAGCAGGAGATCAGCTAGAGAGCTTATCTAAAGATTGCAAACACCTGCAAATCCATCGCAGATAGAAGAGAAGAAGAATAGCAATTCTAGAAACAGAAAAACAACCACTTTCTGAAAGGTAGGACTGGCGGAGAAGTGAATCCAAAGCGACAGGAAGATAGACCCCAGGGGGAGGGGCCGGCTCCCGGCAAGCAGCGGAGCAATGGAGCACAAAATCAGGACTTTTAAAAGTCTGTTCCACTGAGGGACATCGCTCCAGAGGCTAAACCGGGGCGAAGCCCACGCGGGGTCGGCGTGGCCTCAGGTCTCGCAGGGTCACAGAAGGATTGGGGGTGTCTGAGTGTTGCAGAGCTTGCGGATATTGGAATGGGAAAGCTGGCTACAGAGACAGAGCCGACAGTAAGCTCATAGCTCGGTGTTGCCTTGAACCGGTCGCAGGCTCCGTGAGCTTGGAGCGCGGCCAGAGGTTAGGCAGACGGGAGTTACTAGGAGCTGTTCGCTAAGGGCGCACTGGGGAGCGGGGCCCCGGGCTCTCGGTTCCTCCGGGCCGGAGACCAGGAGGCCGCCATTTGTATTCCCGTCCTCCGGAACTCTACGGAAAGCGCTCAGGGAACAAAAGCTCCTGAAAGCAAAGCCAAGTGGATCACTCAGCCCAGCCCCTGGTAAGGGCGGTGCAATTCCGCCTGGGACAAAGACACTTGAGAATCACTACAACAGGCCCCTCCCCCAGAAGATCAACAAGAAATCCAGGCAAGACCAAGTTCACCTACCAAGGAGTGCAGTTTCAATACCAAGGAGAGCAGCAGAATTCCAGAAGAGGAGAAAACAAACCACGGAACTCATGGCTTTCTCCCTGTGATTTTTTAGTCTTGCAGTTAATTTAATTTTTTTCTTTTTCATTTTTTTTTCTCTTCTTCTGCTAAAATTTTTTTAACTTTTACCCTTTTCTTTTTTAACGCTTTTTAACTAGTTTATCTAATATATATATTCTTTTTTATACTTTTCTTTATTCGTTTTCTTTTTTTAATTTTTTTTCTTTTTTTTCTTTATTTTTGAACCTCTTTTTATCCCCAAATCAGAAGAGATCCCAATCTCTTCAATCTCTTTTTTTAATTCTTTTTTTTAATTCTTGATTGAATTTTTAATTCAATCTCTTTTTTTAATTCTTTTTTTTTCTTTTTTTTCTTTCTTTCTTTTTGAACCTCTTTTTATCCCCAAATCAGAAGAGATCCCAATCAGAAGAGATTGGGAGATCCCAATCAGAGGAGATCCCTCACCCAATCGTGAGGGGGGAGAAATCCCTCCTCATGATTTGGGATCTCTTCTGATTTGGTTAAAGCATATTTTCCTGGGATTGTTGCCACCCTTTTAGTATTTTACTTGCTCCTTCATATGCTCTTAGCTGGACAAAATGACAAGGCAGAAAAACTCACAACAAAAAAAAGAACAAGAGGCAGTACCGAAGGCTAGGGACCTAATCAATACAGACATTGGTAATATGTCAGATCTAGAGTTCAAAATGACAATTCTCAAGGTTCTAGATGGGCTTGAAAAAGGCATGGAAGATATTAGAGAAACCCTCTCCAGAGATATAAAAGCCCTTTCTGGAGAAATAAAAGAACTAAAATCTAACCAAGTTGAAATCAAAAAAGCTATTAATGAGGTTCAATAAAAAATGGAGGCTCTCGAACTGCCCTATGACCCAGCAATTGCACTACTGGGTATTTACCCTAAAGATACAAGCGTAGTGATCCAAAGGGGCACGTGCACCCGAATCTTTATAGCAGCAATGTCCACAATAGCCAAACTATGGAAAGAACCTAGATGTCCATCAACAGATGAATGGATAAAGAAGATGTGGTATATATACACAATGGAATACTATGCAGCCATCAAAAGAAATGAAATCTTGCCATTTGCGACAACATGGATGGAACTAGAGCGTATCATGCTTAGTGAAATAAGTCAAGCGGAGAAAGACAACTATCATATGATCTCCCTGATATGAGGAAGTGGTGATGCAACATGGGGGCTTAAGTGGGTAGGAGAAGAATCCATGAAACAAGATGGGATAGGGAGGGAGACAAACCATAAGTGACTCTTAATCTCACGAAACAAACTGTGGGTTGCTGGGGGGAGGGGGGTTGGGAGAAGGGGGGTAGGGTTATGGACATTGGGGAGGGTATGTGCTTTTGGGTAAATTGGAAGGGGAGGTGAACCATGAGAGACTATGGACTCTGAAAAACAATCTGAGGGGTTGAAGTGGCGGGGGGTGGGTGGGAGGTTGGGGTACCAGGTGGTGGGTATTATAGAGGGCACAGCTTGCATGGAGCACTGGGTGTGGTGAAAAAATAATGAATACTGTTTTTCTGAAAATAAATAAATTGGAAAAAAAAAGAGAAAAAAAAGGGAAAAAATGGAGGCTCCCACTGCTAGAATAAATAAGGCAGAAGAAAGAATTAGCGATATAGAAGACCAAATGACAGAGAATAAAGAAGCTGAGCAAAAGAGGGACAAACAGCTATTGGACCATGAGGGGAGAATTTGAGAGATAAGTGACACCATAAGACGAAACAACATTAGAATAATTGGGATTCCAGAAGAAGAAGAAAGAGAGAGGGGAGCAGAAGGTATACTGGAGAGAATTATTGGGGAGAATTTCCCCAATATGGCAAAGGGAATGAGCATCAAAATTCAGGAGGTTCAGAGAACGCCCCTCAAAATCAATAAGAATAGGCCCACACCCCGTCACCTAATAGTAAAATTTACAAGCCTTAGTGACAAAGAGAAAATCCTGAAAGCAACCCGGGAAGAGAAGTCTGTAACATACAATGGTAAAAGTATTAGATTGGCAGCTGACTTATCCACAGAGACCTAGCAGGCCAGAAAGAGCTGGCATGATGTTTTCAGAGCACTAAATGAGAAAAACATGCAGCCAAGAATACTATATCCAGCTAGGCTATCATTGAAAATAGAAGGAGAGATTAAAAGCTTTCAGGACAAACAAAAACTGAAAGAATTTGCAAACACCAAACCAGCTCTACAGGAAATACTGAAAGGGGTCCTCTAAGCAAAGAGAGAGCCTACAAGTGGTAGATCAGAAAGGAACAGAGACAATATACAGTAACAGTCACCTTACAGGCAATACAATGGCACTAAAATCATATCTCTCAATAGTTACCCTGAATGTTAATGGGCTAAATGCCCCAATCAAAAGACACAGGGTATCAGAATGGATAAAAAAACAAAACCCATCTATATGTTGCCTCCAAGAAACTCATTTTAAGCCCAAAGACACCTCCAGATTTAAAGTGAGGGGGTGGAAAAGAATTTACCATGCTAATGGACATCAGAAAAAAGCAGGAGTGGCAATCCTTGTATCAGATCAATTAGATTTTAAGCCAAAGACTATAATAAGAGATGAGGAAGGACACTATATCATACTCAAAGGGTCTGTCCAACAAGAATATCTAACAATTTTAAATATCTATGCCCCCAACGTGGGAGCAGCCAACTATATAAACCAATTAATAACAAAATCAAAGAAACACATCAACAATAATACAATAATAGTAGGGGACTTTAACACTCCCCTCACTGAAATGGACAGATCATCCAAGCAAAAGATCAACAGGGAAATAAAGGCCTTAAATGATACACTGGATGAGATGGACATCACAGATATATTCAGAACATTTCATCCCAAAGCAACAGAATACACATTCTTCTCTAGTGCACATGGAACATTCTCCAGAATAGATCACATCCTCGGTCCTAAATCAGGACTCAACCGGTATCAAAAGATTGGGATCATTCCCTGCATATTTTCAGACCACAATGCTCTGAAGCTGGAACTCAACCACAAGAGGAAGTTTGGAAAGAACACAAATACTTGGAGACTAAACAGCATCCTTCTAAAGAATGAATGGGTCAACCGGGAAATTAAAGAAGAATTGAAAAAAATCATGGAAACAAATGATAATGAAAATACAATGCTTCAAAATCTGTGGGACACAACAAAGGCAGTCCTGAGAGGAAAATATATAGTGGTACAAGCTTTTCTCAAGAAACAAGAAAGGTCTCAGATACACAACCTAACCCTACACTTAAAGGAGCTGGAGAAAGAACAAGAAAGAAACCCTAAGCCCAGCAGGAGAAGAGAAATCATAAAGATCAGAGCAGAAATCAATGAAATAGAAACCACAAAAAACAATAGAACAAATCAACGAAACTAGGAGCTGGTTCTTTGAAAGAATTAATAAAATTGATAAACCCCTGGCCAGACTTATCAAAAAGAAAAGAGAAAGGACCCAAATAAATAAAATCATGAATGAAAGAGGAGAGATCATAACTAACACCAAAGAAATACAAACTATTATAAGAACATACTATGAGCAACTCTACGCCAACAAATTTGACAATCTGGAAGAAATGGATGCATTCCTAGAAACATATAAACTACCAAAATTGAACCAGGAAGGAATAGAAAGCCTGAACAGACCCATAACCAGTAAGGAGATTGAAACATTCATTAAAAATCTCCAAACAAACAAAAGCCCAGGGCCAGACGGCTTCCCGGGGGAATTCTACCAAACATTTAAAGAAGAACTAATTCCTATTCTCCTGAAACTGTTCCAAAAAATAGAAATGGAAGGAAAACTTCCAAACTCATTTTATGAGGCCAGCATCACCTTGATCCCAAAACCAGACAAGGATCCCATCAAAAAAGAGAGCTATAGACCAATATCCTTGATGAACACAGATGCGAAAATTCTCACCAAAATACTAGCCAATAGGATTCAACAGTACATTAAAAGGATTATTCACCATGACCAAGTGGGATTTATCCCAGGGCTGCAAGGTTGGTTCAACATCCGCAAATCAGTCAATGTGATACAACACTTCAATAAAAGAAAGAACAAGAACCATATGATACTCTCAATAGATGCTGAAAAAGCATTTGACAAAGTACAGCATCCCTTCCTGATCAAAACTCTTCAAAGTGTAGGGATAGAGGGCACATACCTCAATATCATCAAAGCCATCTATGAAAAACCCACCGCAAATATCATTCTCAATAGAGAAAAACTGAAAGCTTTTCCGCTAAGGTCAGGAACACGGCAAGGATGTCCATTATCACCACTGCTATTCAACATAGTACTAGAAGTCCTAGCCTCAGCAATTAGACAACAAAAGGAAATTAAAGGCATCCAAATCGGCAAAGAAGAAGTCAAATTATCACTCTTTGCAGATGATATGATACTCTATGTGGAAAACCCAAAAGACTCCACTCCAAAACTGCTAGAACTTGTACAGGAATTCAGTAAAGTGTAAGGATATAAGATCAATGCACAGAAATCAGTTGCATTTCTCTACACCAACAACAAGACAGAAGAAAGAGAAATTAAGGAGTCAATCCCATTTAAAATTGCACCCCAAACCATAAGATACCTAGGAATAAACCTAACCAAAGAGGCACAGAATCTATACTCAGAAAACTATAAAGTACTCATGAAAGAAATTGAGGAAGACAGCAAGAAATGGAAAAATGTTCCATGCTCCTGGATTGGAAGAATAAATATTGTGAAAATGTCTATGCTACCTAAAGCAATCTACACATTTAATGCAATTCCTATCAAAGTACCATCCATCTTTTTCAAAGAAATGGAACAAATAATTCTAAAATTTATATGGAACCAGAAAAGACCTCGAATAGCCAAAGGGATATTGAAAAAGAAAGCCAAAGTTGGTGGCATCACAATTCCAGACTTCAAGCTCTATTACAAAGCTGTCATCATCAAGACAGCATGGTACTGGCACAAAAACAGACACATAGATCAATGAAACAGAATAGAGAGCCCAGAAATAGACCCTCAACTCTATGGTCAACTAATCTTCGACAAAGCAGGAAAGAATGCCCAATGGAAAAGAGACAGCCTCTTTAATAAATGGTGTTGGGAAAATTGGACAGCCACGTGCAGAAAAATGAAATTGGACCATTTCCTTACACCACACACAAAAATAGACTCAAAATGGATGAACGACCTCAATGCAAGAAAGGAATCCATCAAAATCCTTGAGGAGAACACAGGCAGCAACCTCTTCGACCTCAGCCACAGCAACATCTTCCTAGGAACATCACCAAAGGCAAGGGAAGCAAGGGCAAAAATGAACTATTGGGATTTCATCAAGATTAAAAGCTTTTGCACAGCAAAGGAAACAGTTAACAAAATCAAAAGACAACTGACAGAATGGGAGAAGATATTTGCAAATGACATATCAGATAAAGGACTAATGTCCAAAATCTATAAAGAACTTAACAAACTCAACACCCAAAGAACAAATAATCCAATCAAGAAATGGGCAGAGTACATGAACAGACGTTTCTGCAAAGAAGACATCCAGATGGCCAACAGACACATGAAAAAGTGCTCCATATCACTCGGCATCAGGGAAATACAAATCAAAACCACAATGAGATATCACCTCACACCAGTCAGAATGGCTAAAATCAACAAGTCAGGAAATGACAGATGCTGGCGAGGATGCGGAGAAAGGGGAACCCTCCTACACTGTTGGTGGGAATGCAAGCTGGTGCAACCACTCTAGAAAAGAGCATGGAGGTTCCTCAAAATGTTGAAAATAGAACTGCCCTATGACCCAGCAATTGCACTACTGGGTATTTACCCTAAAGATAACAAACGTAGTGATCCAAAGGGGCACGTGCACCCGAATCTTTATAGCAGCAATGTCCACAATAGCCAAACTATGGAAAGAACCTAGATGTCCATCAACAGATGAATGGATAAAGAAGATGTGGTATATATACACAATGGAATACTATGCAGCCATCAAAAGAAAGAAATCTTGCCATTTGCGACAACACGGATGGAACTAGAGCGTATCATGCTTAGTGAAATAAGTCAAGCGGAGAAAGACAACTATCATATGATCTCCCTGATATGAGGAAGTGGTGATGCAACATGGGGGCTTAAGTGGGTAGGAGAAGAATAAATGAAACAAGATGGGATAGGGAGGGAGAAAAACCATAAGTGACTCTTAATCTCATGAAACAAACTGTGGATTGCTGGGGGGAGGGGGTTGGGAGAAGGGGGGTAGGGTTATGGACATTGGGGAGGGTATGTGCTTTTGGGTAAATTGGAAGGGAAGGTGAACCATGAGAGACTATGGACTCTGAAAAACAATCTGAGGGGTTTGAAGTGGTGGGGGGTGGGTGGGAAGTTGGGGTACCAGGTGGTGGGTATTATAGAGGGCACAGCTTGCATGGAGCACTGGGTGTGGTGAAAAAATAATGAATACTGTTTTTCTGAAAATAAATAAATTGGAAAAAAAAAGAAATGGACTAATGAAGACATTTCAGATGAAAAAAAGCAATGAGAATTTACTCTTAACAGAGCTACCTTAACTAATTGCTAAAGGAAGTTCTCTAAACAGAAAATAAATGATCAAAAAAAAAAAAGACCTGGGACTTCAGTATTTATACATACAACAGATGAAAATAAGAAGCAAGATATCAAAACATGTGAGATTCAGATAATGCAGTGCCAAGAGAGAAATTTATAGCACTAAATGCTTATATTACTAAAAAGGAGATGTCCTAGAATATGAAATATGAAAAATCATTTTGAGAGACAAGAATAATTTGGAAAGTATCACTTCACAGGATATTAAGGCTTACTACTTGCTGTAGTATCAGGACAGGGTGGTACTGGTGGAAGATTAGACACACATATCACCGAGGCTGCCTAGAGAACCCAGAGAAAGATCTACACAAGTGTGCCCAACTGATTTTTCTTAAAAAGGTACAAAGACAATCCAGTGAAAGAAGGAAGGCCCTTCAACAAACATCGCTGAGCAACGGGACACCCATGGAGGGCAGAAGCACCTCGGCATAAACCTCACAACTTCGTAGGATTAACACAAAATAAAACATGGACCTAGATATAAAGAGTACAATTATAAACTATAAACTTTTAGAAAAAAGTAGGAGAATTCAAGATACAGGGTTAGTCAGAAAATTCTTAGAACACCAGACACCTATCATGAAAATGCTATGTTAGAAAACATGTTTGGATTCTTTAAGCATGCTCATATGTATATATGTATATAACCCCCCACACATATATTTACACACATTTTAAAACTATACACTCTTTGTTCTGGAAAAATGGTGATATCAGAATATATAAGAATATATCAGGTAATTAGTTAATACTTTAAATGCTTTGTACAGGGGCACCTGGGTGGCTCAGTGGGTTAAGCCTCTGCCTTTGGCTCGGACCATGATCTCAGGGTCCTGGGACCGGGTCCCGCATTGAGCTCTCTGCTCAGCAGAGAGCCTGATTCTCCCTCTCTCTGCCTGCTGCTTTGCCTACTTGTGATCTCTCTCTCTCTCTCTCTCTCTGTCAAATAAAAAATAAAATCTTAAAAAAAAATAAATGCTTTGTATACAAACTGATGATTTCATTGGAAATACTCCACTTTCCACTTTTATTTATCAGTACTTCTTAAGTGTCCAGTTTTCTTTTATTCACTATCTGAGGGATGAGCCTATCTGTCTTGCCTAGTACCTTCCTTAGGGCCATCTGCATTTCTTTGTTTCTGAGACTGTACACGATGGGGTTAAGCAGAGGTGTCAGCACTGTGTATGTGACAGCCATCAGCATGTCCTCACGGAACGAGTCCCTGTCCTTGGGCCTCAGATAGACAAAACCAGCAAACCCATAATGTATGCACACCACGGTGAGGTGAGAGGAGCAAGTGGAGAAGGCCTTATATCTCCCCTGGGCAGAGGGCATCTTCACAACTGTGGACACAATGAAGACATAGGACATCACGATGAAGACAAAGCTGCCCGCCAACACAAAGGCAGAGAGCACAAAAATAGCCTTTTCCTGATGGAAGGTGTAGTCACACGCAAGGCAGACCACAGGTGAGATGTCACAGAAGAAGTGCTCGATGATGGAGTCACAGAAAGACAAGTTGAATACAATGATGACGATGCACAGAGAAACCAGAAACCCAAGCATCCAGGAGGCCGTGATGAACCAAAAGCAGATCTTATGGGTCATCAAGATGGGGTAGTGCAGTGGGTTGTGAATGGCAGTATAACGGTCATAGGACATGGCAGCCATGATGAAGCAGTTATTCGCAGCTAAGCCAAAGAAGAAAAACATCTGCATGGCACACCCAGGAAGAGAAATGGTCTTGCTGTCAGACAGCAAGTCTGCTAACATGCGAGGGATGATTGCCATGGTGGTACAGGTTTCTGAAAAGGACAGGGCACAGAGGAAAAAGTACATGGGGGTGTGAAGGTTGTGACTGAGCTTGATGGCCACCATTATGGACACATTTGCAGCTAGAATGGTCATATGAGAGAAGAAGATCATCGCAAAGAGGGGACCCTGCAAGTCTGGGAAACTGGAAAACCCCCACAGAAGGAAGGAGCTCACTGTGGTGTGATTGCCCATCTTCTGGATGCAGGCAGCAACTGTCCTCCAAACTCGCAGAGCTTCTTGAGGCTAAAACTCTGAGATGATTGTAAAGAGCTGCCACGGCACAGATGTCACCTAGACTTTAGTTGAGGGAACTGGGGCAAGTTTCAGGCAACCTTTCATGGGAGAGCCTGAGAAAGGGGCGTTTTGGATCCACTTATCTGAAGTCAAGTTGAAGAGTCAACATGATGAGAATGATGCTAGTATGAGAATCTGTATAAACGACCAAATATCTTCTTGGATTCTACTCACAAAAGTACTCTTATATATCTTCCAGTCAGGATCTACATGTAAGCAGAAAAACACAACATTGTTTTGTTTTCAGCCCCTGGATTTTGTGATGCTACATTTTCAAATGCTTTTTGAGATCTACTGGTAACCTGGTACTTACGAGTGCTTAATAAACTACAGATTAAATAAGCAATATAATCTAATCATTTAAATTCTTTTTTTTTCACTGCTTTATTTTATTTTATTTTTTTATTAATTAATTTATTTTCAGAAAAACAGTATTCATTATTTTTTCACCACACCCAGTGCTCCATGCAATCCGTGCCCTCTATAATACCCACCACTTGGTACCCCAACCCCCCACCTCCATGCCACTTCAAACCCCTCAGATTGTTTTTCAGAGTCCATAGTCTCTCATGATTCACCTCCCCTTAAAATGAACATGACATTTAAAAATTTAGGGAAGTCAATGCAATTCTTTTTTCATTAGTGATTCAGCCAAAACAACTCTAAAAGTAATAACTATAGGAATGACTAGACCATAAAAATGAATGCGACATACAACTTCTGCTAGGTTCCTATCCATGGCAGTATTTGGAGCTCGAGATATATAATGTCATTAGTTCTTGATACATATCAATAATTTTCAAGTTCTTAAGAATTTCTCATTGGAATTTTTCCCAGATGTCTAACATAGTGATCTAGTTTGAAGTCAAAATGATTTTGAAGGTACCATCTCATTCCAGAATGTCATATTCTGGTCATAACGCTCTGGTCAACTTTTGAGTTTTTAGCAAAACATCCAGGACATTTTCTAGCAGGTATACTTGTTATGTGGTTTACTTGGAAGTGCGGATCTGAATAGAATCAACCCAAATACTTTAGGTCAGTTTGGCAAATCATATTTCTTTTTTTTTTAAGATTTTATTTATTTATTCGACAGACAGAGATCACAAGTAGGCAGAGAGGCAGGCAGAGAGAGAGGAGGAGGAGGAAGCAGGCTCCCTGCCAAGCAGAGAGCCCGATGTGGGGCTCGATCCCAGGACTCTGGGATCATGACCTGAGCCGAAGGCAGAGGCTTTAACCCACTGAGCCACCCAGGCGCCCCGGCAAATCATATTTCTATTTAGATTGTCCATTCAGCATCTGATCTTGAAAGAAGTGAGGACAGAAAATTGATAGGAAGACACTCAACAGAAACTTAATTTCACTGTTAAAGCTGAAAGGAAAGAAAAATAGTAAATAATCAGCAGTGGAAACCTAAAGAGTGTACAAGAGAAAGAGAGAAACCCTGACTGGAAATTATTCTGTAGGAATCACAAAGATTAAAAATAAAACAAGACAAGAGGAAAACAAATACATTGAGGGTTGAAGAGTCACTGTTTTCTACTTGCATTGTAGTTTGGACAAAGAATACAAGAGGAGGCAGTCCAGATAACCAGCACCCCCTTAATACCTATAATATGCCGGGGTTTGATAGAGCTGTCTTGTGTAATCCTCACAAGTCTATGTGGAATTGTCATTCTGATTTCTAAAAAGATGACAAGGTACAGAAGGGGTAAGTGGCCATTCAAGCCATGAATTCATTCAGTACATACGGACTAAATGCACATGATGTGCCAGACATTTTTACACATGGGAAACGTGGAACCAGATATCTGTAATGGGATATCTGCATAGGATATCTGTAATGGGAGAGTGAATGACTGCTTGTGTCTGCGAAGTCAGAGAAAGCCCCTCTCGGAGAAGGCGGCGTGCTTACATGGAGACTAGAATGCCAATACAGCATCAGTAGGGGGAGATCAGGGGAGAGGACAGCATGGCGGACTGCTCCCAGCCAACACGAAGGTCCTACCTGGCAAACTCATCCACCTGCTCAATCTTCAACCTAGATCCATATGTCTTGTCTTTGAGACCGTATCATGCTCCTTTTCCTCTGAAGGTTTCCCTGTCTATCCACCTCTAAAGGAAATGTTTTCCATTCTTAGCTACCACTCACCTTGTAGGACTCTCCAATTTCTGCTACTACCAAAAATGAATCTCCAATATCCTCTTGCACATTTCCATGCCCAGAGTCTCTGGTAAGTGTTGAATGCAAGATATGTGTTATAGACCTGACCATATTCCCTTCATATGTCAGAGTTTCCTCTTGTATTTCCAGATTGCATTCTACACATCAGAGAGCCACCATTAGACCCATTTTGACTCCTTCCTCATCTTTTTACCAATAAATCACTTCCAAAATTCCAGATGTCTGTTTGCCCTCATCTTTGGGTTTTTTGTTTGTTTTTGCTTTTATTTCCCCTGCTATTGGCCTGGACCTTTCCCACAGGATGAATATGGTACCTGTGTAGTTGTGCATTAGTCACAGATCTGTTGCATTTTCATTTCATTCACCAGCCCGTTGTCACAATAGATTCCTAAACACAGGATATGTTAAGTCACTGATAGTGTCAAAAATAATGAAGAGCTATACACTGCATATAGGAGGAAATCTAATATCCCCTAGTACGATGTCGAGTCCGCATCACAACTTGTCCCTAAATACTGCTCCCGGTTCAGTTCTGTCATCTCATTCTACACACCCAGCCAGGCAGCCGCACCCTCCCTTTCCCATGCATATCCTGGTCCACACGCTGCTGTGCTTTTTCACGTGGTTCTCCCCCTGCCTTTGTTTCCCCTGTAGCAGTTTATTTCCTATCAGACTTCTACTCAATTTTCAGGCCCTGGCTTAGATTAATTGGTTTCCTCCTTCTCTCTTGTTGCCTGCATTTTCTAGATTCTAGGATCCTAACTATAAAAGTTTCCTGCATTCTCTTCTACCTCTCATTTGAATTCCTGTAACAGCCCTGCCTTTTTTTTCTTCTAGTTCTATCCTTCAAGTGCCACCAGCTTGTCTTTTCTAAAGATTTAGTTCATTCCTTTTTTAAAGATTTTATTTATTTGAGAAAGAGAGGGAGCATGAGTGGGGGTAGGCAGAGGGGGAGGAGGAAGCAAGCTCTCTGAGCTTGGAGCTGAGCAGGGAGCCCCACACAGGGCTCCATCCCAGGACTGCAAGTTTGATACCTGAGCCAAAGACAGGTGCTTAATCGGCTGAACCACCCAGGCACCCCTATTTGAGAGAGAGTGCGCGCACACAGGGGTAGGGGTAGAGGAAGAGGAAGAGAGAGAATCTTAAGCAGACTTCCCATTGAGCTTGGAACTCAATATGGGGCTTGATCTCAGGACCCTGAGATCATGACCTGAGCCAAAACCAAGAGTCAAACACTCAACCGACTGAGCAAGACAGGCACCCACTACCACCAGCTTTTCTATGTCCTATCTATAATCATGCGACATCTCTTCAGTGTAGACTTTTAGATCCCCTTTTCTTACACACCAAATAATTCCAATAACTTCTATTCTTTATTGCTTGAGTCAGTTATATAACCTCCTACATCCCACAGCTATCCTAAGAAATAAATGCTATTATTATAACCATGTTTATAGGGAGGAAACTATTGCTTAGGGAGTTACTTGGTTTGCTGAGGGTGATACAGCTCTTGGTGTGCACACATAGTATATTTACAGCAAGGCAGGAAGAGTCTGGAGACCCACTTGATGATAATAAAAGCTAGTTGATCATCAAGCCTCTCTCATTAAAAGTGCCCTAGCATGGCATCCAAGGTCTTACCTGTTCAGCCTCATTTCCTGCTGTCAATAGATGGGGAACATCCCACTGTTTCCCAAAAATAATATGTCCTTCAAGGCTCTTCTACTTTGCACATGTTGTTTTCTATCACTTACAAGGTTCTTCCTGTCCTCCTATGCCCGCTGAAAACGGAGGTCTCATGAATGAACAGTTCAATGTCTCTTCCCTCTGAAGCCTCCCCAGACCTCCCTGCCTATGTTGGTCATTTCTTCTTTTAGATTTACATCCCATTTTATTGCGATGACAGGAAGGTCTGTTTTAAATTTTAAATTATAAAGTGTTTTAGCTTGACTCCTGAATTAGGGCAGAGATTTATTTTAAAATTTTATGTCCCCCAAACTGTAGCATAAGCCTCACAAATGCATAGTTTTTACTAAGATTAGTTCAAAATCTGAAGGAAAAAATGGAACAGTATGTTCTCTGGAAAGCCTCCATGATTATTACCTTCAGTATGTTCATCAATATACTACTCAATTGATTTAGTTTTTATTTTGTTTGGACAGGTACTGAAGAGGGTTTGTTGCTCACTACACAGATATTAAGAATAATGTCACCTCTTGCGGGGTACCTGGGTGGCTCAGTTGGTTAAGCATTCAATTTTTTATTTCAGTTCAGGTCATGATTTCAGGGTCCTAAGATCGAGCCCTGTGTTGAGCCCCATGCTCAGTGGGGAGTCTGAAGATTCTCTCTTTCTATTCCTCTGTCCCCACCCCCCACAGCTTGCATGCACACATTCTCTAATAATTTTTTTTCAAATAATAATGTCACCTAGTAAAGTGAATACATGTATAGGTGCTTTCTACATTCTTGCTTATTTTAATTTACAAGAGGTGAACAAACAAAAAATTTCTCCATACTCTAACAAGTAGTTGCCAAAAGTCTAGGAGAAAGAAACTACCATTTGTGAACTCTAGACCTGATCTCTATTTACTGCAATATTGAATCACATTTGACCAACATACGTGGTCATCTGCTAAGGGGCATGCCAATATCGCTAGAGAAGCCTTATGAAAACAGCCCATCTCTGCTCATACTCACTCCAAGTTTTTTGCAAGCCTCTCTGAGAAAAGTCCAGGATGTGAGTGCATATGTACTCTGCACAACACTTCTTATCATTTTTGGCTGAAAACATTTGGTTTTCATGATACTTTCTTTCCATGTATGTTGATGGTAAATTCTGTGGTTTTTTTTCCATTATATTCTAGTATAGTAGTGATCAATTATGGCAACATGACATTATTTCCATTCTTCCTAATGACCCTGATCAGCACCGGAAAGCAAGATGCCTGTCCATTTTTTTCAGTCCTTCTGTTTGTTTTTCCCAAGCCTTACCCTCTTTATTAACCTGGATTTTACCCAGAGTTTACTATCCTATTCTTTTTTTTTAGTACTTTGAATCTTCCCCTGCAGAGTTTTTTGAATTCCATCTCTACCAGGAGTAGGAGTTGACAACATTCTTAATTTCCAGCTTCTCCGAGGCTACAGTTTAATACCGTCTAACAGGCTATTAACAACGTGGATATGTAATTATTAGAGAATATAAAAAATGTTCATTGTAAGGAGTATAGCAACTCTAAAATTCCTACCTTTCACGGAAGGAAGATCACCTCCCAGTCCTTAAATATGTTAAGGTATTAAGCTGGAGGAAGAATGTACAGTCTTACAATTCAGGTATGGTTTTCTGCAGTTTTTCCTATGTGTTCATGTATCCCCTAATTCAGGGATAAGTTTTCAAGTGATTGTCCCCTTTGACATTAGAGTCTCCTATCACATAAAACGCTGTGTCTTCTCTATTCCTTAAGGATGGCACTCAGTACCACCAAGATTTTAATGAGAGTTCTTGCACCACTGGAGACCATCATCTGGAGGCCACTGTTTAGATACCAGAAGTCTTGCGCTCTGTGGATCTAATACCCAGTATGATGTTCTCAAAAAGGCTTTTAAATCTTGACCTACAGTACAGACTTTCCAGTGATGTTTGTACTTCTTCTTCTTTGACAATCAAAATGACAGAAACTCAACTTGTTAAAAAAATATATCTTGGGATGTAGATACTCCCCCAGGGGAAGTCACTTTACAGGAAGTAAAATATCATTATTTTATAATTCTGAAAATAAGCCAAGTCCCTCAGATCTCCTCTGCTCCAAACACAGGGCAAGGGAATGGCAGGTCTTGAGAAGCTACTGCCCAGGGAAATGTTAAGAAGGTGAGTAGGAAGAAAATGAACACGCAGCATTGACACTGTGATTTCTTTCCCCAAGGCCACTCAGCTGGGGAGGACTTTGCTGCGAAAGAAAATCCCTAGTCACTGCACTGACATTCCAGGAGATTCACAAGGGCTTCTCGTGCCTCTCTCATTGGCGTGGCCTCCACCAGCTGTACTATTTTCCACCTAATGTGCTATCAAATCCTCTCCAATGTTTACTGTCGTAACCCTCAGTAATTGTGGCAAGCCAGTCAGTACACTGTCTCCCAATTAAATGCTGCACTTTCCTTATTCTGAAGTCTATTCTTTCTGAAAATCCCTTTTCCTGAGTTTACCTGTTCAAACTCTCACCATTCTTCAAGGTTCGGAACAAATGCCACCTAACCAAGAAGACCTTTGTTTGTCTAAGGTTAAAACCCAAGAGGAAAATTAAGGTCATTCACAAAGGAATCCTATTAGGGGAGGCACTTACTTTGGACATCTTCCAGTGTGTTCCAGAACTTCAATGCTAACAGATGTGACCTAACAGTCTAGTGAGCTGTAGATAACAGTAAAACGGGACTCTTAAAGCTGTACAGACACTTCTGTGCCTTTCCTAGATCTCTCGCGCCAAGCCAGTGAACGGCTTCTCTGAGAACTAACTGCTGATGCTCCCAGCCATGCTCTTTTGAAAACTGCTCTCCACTGAGGGAACATAACCGACTGGAATTGTCAGGGAGTGTGTGTCCTTACTCCCTGGGGAGACCCATAGCCAACAATGGAAGAAAACAGTGATTTAGGAACAATAGCGACAAACACACGCTATTGGGGCAGGGTAGGACACCTCCGAAATGTCATTCCAGGCTCCAGTGCAGCCTGTGGGATCAGAACGAAGCCACCCTTCAGCAGAGCCCACAGCTTTAGCTGGCTTCTCCTGCTTCTCTCTCATCCTTGTAAGTTTTCCCTGGAGATCACGCCTCACTAAACCACTTGCAGAAGAATTGCTGTCTAAGGCTCTGTTTTTGGAGAACTTGTCTTAAGACAGTCCCAGTGCATATGCAGGAATGAGAGCTGTATGTACTTTGCTATGCACACTCGAAATTAAACATAAATCACATATAAACCTCGGGTTCTGATCGCTGCTGCAGATTCCTCCTTCCTGGGAGACTAGTTATAACCCCAACCCATCGCTGCCAGTCACGGAGATGGACGGTCTTGTCTATGGGTCCTTCTGCACTTGCTCCCTCACGTTGCTGGGGTTCCATTTCCTACTCGCTCATTCTGATTAGTAGAGATTGTCCTAAATCAAGTCAACCATATTCTCTGTTATTTTGCTGCTTCAGTTAAGTTCTCCTGTTCTGATAGCAGTATGCCCGCCTTTGTCCCCTCATTTACACTGGCTCCATCATCTTGGTCATGGTGTGTGTCATAGTGGTCTCCCACATCCGTCTTCTCGTCACCATCCTCAGGATGTGCTCCACTGAGGGACGCCGCAAGGCCTTCTCCTCCTGCATGTCCCACCTCACAGGGGTCACTCTATTTTTCTTTCTTAAAGGTTTTATTTATTTATTTGATAGAGAGAGAGAGAGAGTGAGAGCATGCAAGAGAGTACCAATTGGGGAGGGGGCATATGGAGAAGCATTCTCTCTGATAAGCAGAGAGTCCTATGTGGGGTTCAATCCCAGGACTCTGGGATCACGACCTGAGCTGGGGGCAGATGCTTAACTGACTGAGCGACCTATATGCCCCCAGTCACTCTGTTCTATGGGACCATGACATGGTGGTGATTTCCATGTTGAACCCCTCATCTACTGCCTCAAGAACAGTAAAATGAAGGGGGCTCTGAAGAGAGCTTGGCAGGAAAATAATTTCTTAATGAAATCTATTATTATTTGGATATAATAATATACCATAATAATAAAAGGAAATATTATCCATGATCTAAATACATAGCTCCATATACCATTAGCTGATGCGAAGCTTTCTAGTAAATGAAGAGGGTGGATTTTTTTATATCAAATTATAAATTAGAGGGCAATAGTGAGTTACTTTAATGAAATTCATAAGTAGAAACCCATATTGATTCACATGAACAAATACCTTATCAGTTGAAAGCCTTTTAAAATTTAATTCACATATTTTCTTCAAATGTTGTTCTCTGTCATAAGTTAGGGTTATTGTACCTCCAAACCTTTTAGACTCTTCATTTTGAATAACATTTTAACCTGTAATGAGTGTGATAACTCTAGGTGTGACTGAGTATCTGTGAGAAGAAATGACAAAACAAAACCAGACAGAAAAGGTGGAATGGTTTTTCCTGCAGGAAGGTTAACTGTGCTGAGGATGGGCTTTGTGGACCCATGAAATTCTAGCCTGTGCACTTAATCTCTTCTCCTCTGGGTACCAAGTGGGGGTACCCAGAGGAGAAGAGGGTGGGATGGCCCTGACTGACCTGTGAATTATGTCAGGTTAAAACAGGGGGCTTCTCTGTGGGAATGAGCAGGCTTCATGGCTTCCTTAGGGACAAGGAGTGAATAAAATCTTGAAAGCGAGTTCATGGTCAAGCCCATCCTGGTCAGGAAATTGGAGGGAAATGGATTGTCTCTCTTCTGAATTTTTAATGCACCCTGTAGAGACTTAACCATCTTTATAGGCCGACAACAAACATATTTACTTTTCGTGCCCCCTCTGTGATGTTTCAGACACAGTATCTATTGTTTTGCTGACAAAACTCATAGGGCATTCATCACCTCATTCATCATTTGTTCCATCATGCAATCAAAAATTGTATTGAATGAGCTTATATTCCAGGGATTGTCCTGGGCTATGGGGAATGTAAGTGACAAGTATGCAGAGAAACCTGCCCTGGTGGAATTTTCTTATATCATGGGAGAGCCAATGACACCAACAAGTGGTAATTCAGTTTATTAGGAGAGCCATGCAGACTAAGAGAGCAGACTAAGGAAGACTAATATGTCAGGGGCTGGGAGGAGTCAATGTTATTGTCTCAGGGGGAAGATAACATCGAGCAAAGACTTAGAGGAGGTGAGGACATTTCTTGTCTTGTCAGGTAGTATAGTTCCCTGTGTACATATGTGCAAGCTTAATCTCCCACTCATATGCATATAATTTACCTTTGGGGCAATGGCAGCCTTAATCATTTTAACCAATCCAATGGTGAGCACAATGAAAACAGATGATAAAATGTTAAATAGTTCTTAAATATCACACTAGAGGATAGTAAGAAATTGCCTCACCAGAAACTGAGAACTTAACACTCAAAATGCTTTTTGGGGTGCCTGGCTGGCTCAGTCAGTGGAGCACGTGACTCCTGATCTCAGGGTTGTAAGTTTTAGCCCCATGTTGGGTGTGGATATTAAGAGTTAAAAATACTTTTTAAGGTCCTTATTTTAAAAATGTTTTTTGTGGGGCACCTGGGTGGCTCAGGGGGTTAAAGCCTCTGCTTTCAACTCAGGTCATGTTCCCAGGGATGGAGTCCCTCATCGGGCTCTCTGCTCAGCGGGGAGCCTGCTTCCTCCTCTCTCTCTCTCTCTCTCTCTCTTCCTGCCTCTCTGCCTACTTGTGATCTCTATCTGTCAAATAAATAAACAACATCTTTTAAAAAATGGTTTTTTGCCATGAGACAATGTAAGAAGTCAAAGGGAAGTATTACCAACTCAGGCGGAGGATTTAGTGTTCTTATGGGATGAGATGGTAAGTGCAAACCTAGCATGTGTCCAGGTGACTGTTCTGAATGATACAACTCACATATACCCTCAGGACACAGGGAAATCTGAAATGACCATGTGTCCTGCAGATTTTCAGCCCTAGAGATATAGTCTTAAGCCTTACACTTGAATATAAGATGGTCAAGGACAGGTGGTACCTTAGGGTGAACTGAATAAGCAAACAACTCAAGCCCCAATGATTCTGATCAACAATTATTCAAATACACTGACTAGCACACTGTGAAAGATACTGACTAGCAAGAAAGGAAACAAAGTAGTAGGCGTGGGAGCCAGTGCAAACAATGAACAGAAACCAAACCCCTAAAATTGCAGATATGGAAATTAATAGACACAGACTGTAATAGTACTTTGTTTACAAAAAAGATAAAGAAGATTATAGCAATGTCAATAGCAATACTGTACTATAGTTTTGCAAGATGTCCCCATTAGGAATTAATGGGCTGAGAGTACAGAAGAACCCTGTATTATGCATGTTCATCTGCATATGAAGGGACAATGATCTCAAAAAGTGTAATTCAAAGCTCATGGGTGGCTCATATTTTTAGCCTCTGTCTCTGGCTCAGGTTTTGATTCCAGGACCCACCTGGGGCTCCCTGCTCAGCGGGGAGTCTGCTTCTCCCTCTCCCTACTCCCCCTGCTTGTGTTCCTTCTCCAGCTGTCTCTGTCAAATAAATAAAATCTTAAAAGAAAAAAAGTGTAACTCAAAAAGGGGGAGCATGCATAGGAAGACACGGGCACCAAGGCATTCTGAAAAGCCATTTCTGCTGATATCTACGGCTGCACTCAGCCAGATTTTAGTCACAATGTATTTATCATGAGGTTCAGAATATTAGTTGCTTCATGAATGCTCATAAATAAGAATTTCAAGGAGAATTATAGCCAAAGGAAATTTGTGCTAAAAGTTCACACTGGGAGAGCTCTCTTGGGAGGGATGGGAAATGGACAGTGTCCTCCTTAAAAACGTTTTAGGCATTCAAGAGCTGCAAAAGCAAAAATAGCTTGAGTATCCATGATCCTGGAAAGAAAAAACAAACAAAAAAAAAAAACAAGAACAAAAATAAAAACCCTTATTGGGAGCTCACCATTCTGTATCACTTTTCATCTTGAGGAATTTGCTAAATGAAAAGTAATGTCTGAAGGGCTAAAAAGCATATAACCCAGATTACTTGCTGATAAGCCAAACAGATTTTTGAAGCTGTGAGAGGCTGGTGAAATTGTAGTTCAGGGTCAAACAAGGAGGGAAGGTGCTAGTAAAAATCCTCAGCTTTCAAATGGAACACTCAAAGGAAGAGAAAACCAAACCATCCCAAAGACTGAAACCCTGTACCAGTAATCTCAATACTATTTTGGGTTAACGTGATCTGCCTTGCCCGAAATGCCTGCCTAAAGCAAAAATAAATAATCTCTGAAGGAAATTTAAATCATCCATATTCCCAGGTTTTCTCTAGGATTTGTTTTTAGCACTGAGGTATAATGAACACATAGGAATTGTGTGTATTTAAAGTTGATTATGTTACGCTTTCATATACATTGTGAAATAATCTCTGTAAATCAAGTTAATTAACATACCCATCGCCTCCCATAGTAAGTCACACAGAGGTAAGTCTTCATAATTTTTTTCATGATTCTTTCCTTCCTCTTCTCAGGTTTCATTTCTCCTTCCTTGGTTCCTTCTCTCAGCCCTCCGTTTTTCCTCACTCCTCCCTTCTTTCCTCCATCCCTCCTTTCTTGTATTGCCGACTGATAGAAAAATCATTAACAATGAACAGTGATTTTGTAAGAACCACCTTTTGGGGCACTTGGATGCCTCAGTCAGTTAAGCAGGTGACTCTTGATTTTGGCTGGGGTCATGGTCTTGGAGTCCTGGGATCAAGCCCCACCTTAGGCTCTGCACTCAGCAGGGAGTCTGCTTCAGGATTCTCTCTGTCCCTCTGCCCCTTGCCACCCGCACCCCAAACTCCTATGTGCTTTGTTTCTGAAATGGATAAATAAATCTTAGAAACAGAAAAAATAAGTACCATCTTTCAAAGTTCTCTGTATAAAACCCTTGATCTTGTACCCTGCAACTTACTGAATTTATCAGTTCTAATAGTTCTTTGGTGGTCTTTAGGATTTTCTATATGTAAGATCATGTTATCTAAAAACAGTGACAGTAAAACTGTCATGTGCAGTAGTAAAACTTCTTCCATTCTGATTTTGATGCCTTTTATTTCTTTTATTATTTATTTAAGATATATTTATGTTAGAGAGACAACACATGCAAGCAGGTGAGGGGCAGAGGGAGAGAGAATCCAAGCAGATTCTGTGATGATCATGGAGCCCCATGTGGCACTCGATTCCATGACCCTAAGGATCACGACCTGAGCTGAAATCAAGAGCTGGGTGCTTAATTAAATGAAACACTCGGGCACCCCTGGGTGCATTTTGTTTCTTTATATTGCCTTATTGCTCTGGCTAGGACTGCCAGTACTATGTTGAACAAGGAGTACTAAGAGTGGGCATCTTACTCTTATTCCTATTCCTGGAGGAAAGTTCTCAGTCTTTCATCACTGAGTATGATTTTAGCTAGGGTCTTGTCATTTTCATTTATGGGCTTTGTTATGTTGAGGTACATTCCTTCTATTCCCAATTTTCAGAAAGTTTTCATTATGAAACTGTGTTGAATTTTATAGATGCTTTTTCTGCATCCATTGAGGTGATGAGATTTTTTTCATTCATTAATGTGGTATATCACATTTATGAGATATATATCTGTTGAGCCATTCTTATATGCCAGGGATAAATTCCACTTTATCCTGGGATGTAATGATTTTAACATGCTGTTGAACCGGGTTTCTTTTCTGTAGTGTCCTCACCTGGCTTTGGTGTCAGAGTAACGTGGGCCCCATAAAATGAGTTTAGGACTGTTCTCTTCATTTTGGGGGAAGAGTTTGAGAAGGATTGGTGTTAACTCTTCTTTAAATGTTTGGTGGAATTCATCAGTGAAACCATATGGTCCTCGGGTTTTTTTTAGCTGTAAGGTTTTGATTTATTGCTTCATTCTCCTTAGTCATTATTGATGTTGAGATTTTCTATTTCTTCCTGTTCAGTCTTGTTAGGTTGTATTTTTTTTTTCGGAATTCATCCATTTCTTCTAGGTTCTCTAATTTGTTGGTGTATAGTTGTTCATAGTAGTCTATCTCTTATGTCTTATGTCTGGGTATCAGCTGTGCTGTGTCCTTTTTCATTTCCTATTTTGAGTCTTCTCTCTTTTTGTATTAGTTACTCAAAGATTTGTCAAGTTTGTTTCTCTTTTCAAAGAATCAGATCCTAGTTTTATTGATCTTTTCTATTGCTTTTCTGGTCTCTATTTTGTTTATTTCTGCTCTTATCATGGTTATTTCCTTCCTTCCTCCTAACTCTGGGTTTCATTTGTGCTTCTTTTTCTAGTTCCTCTAGGTGTAATGTTAGGTTTTTCCATTTTCTTAGTTATTTTTTATGGAGATAATTAATATATAATGTTACATTAGTTTCAGGTATACAACATAATGATTTGATATATGTATATATGGTGAGATGATCATCACAATAAGTCTAGTTAATATCCAGCATCACAGTTATACTTTTTTTCTCTTGTAATGAGACCTTTCAAGATTTACTCTTAGCAAATTTCAAGTATACAATATGTTATTTTTAATGATAGTCACCATGTTGTACATTAACTAATGTACATTAACTAATAAGTTTGTACTCTATGACCAATATCATCCCGTTTCTACTACTCCTTAATCCCTGGCAACCACTATTCTACTTTTGGTTTCACAAGTTCAACTTTCTAAACTCCACAGAGATAGCATGTAATATTTGTCTTTCTGTCTTTGGCTTATCTCACTAAGCATATGTCCTCCAAGTTCATACACAGTATTGCAAATGGTAGGATTTCCCTTTTTTGGAGGCTGAATAATATTCCATTATGTAGATATGTGAGTTTGTTCATCTATCAGTGGACCCTTAGGTTGTTTTCATATCTTAGCTATTGTGAATAATGTGACAATGAACATGGGTGTGCAGATACTTGAGATATTCGTTTCTTTTCCTTCAGATATATACCCAGAAGTGAGACTTCTGGTTTATATAGTAGTTCTATTTTAATTTTTTGTGGAGCCTCTGTACTGTTTTCTATAATGGCTATACTAATTTATATTCCTTTCAACTATGTACAAGGATTCCCTTTCCTCTGCATCCTAACACTTGTTATTTCTTGTCTTTTTGAGAATATTCATTCTAACAGGAGTGAGGTGATAGCTCATTGTGGCTTTGATTCACATGCCCCTGTTGATTAGGGATGTTGAGCACTTTTTCATGAACCTATCGGCTGTTTGTAGGTCATCTTGGAGAAATGTCTATTCCGTTCCTTTAACCATTTTTCATCAGTTTTTTTTCCCTATTGATTTAGGAGTACCTTATATGTTTGGATATTAATCCCTTATCAGATATATGGTTGGTAAATATTTTCTCCCACTCGATAGGTTGCCTTTTCATTTGATAATCTGAACCACTACACTAAAATAATGGAGGATAAAAATGATAAGATTGTCTCAATAGAAGCAGAACTAGCATTTGACAAAATTCAGTGTTCTTTTTAAAAAGATTTTATTTACTTATTTGACAGAGAGAGAGAGAGATCACAAGTAGGAAGAGAGCGAGGCAGAGAGAGAGGGGGAAGCAGGCTCCCTGCTGAGCAGAGAGCCCGACATGGGGCTCGATCCCTGGATCCTGAGACCACAACCTGAGCCAGAGGCAAAGGCTCAACCCACTGAGCCACCCAGGCGCCCCAATATCCTTTTATAATATAAAATCTCTCAACATAATAAAGACCATGTATGATAAGCCCACAGCTAATGTGATACTTAATAACAAAACAGAAACAAGTTGGAGATATCTAATCTTGAAACTTCAACACAGTTCTGGAAGTCCTATCCAGAACAATTAAGCAAGATTTTAAAAAAAGGGGGGGGCACCAGAACTGGAAAAAAATATATAAAACAGTCTGTTTTTAGATAACATGATCTTATATACAGAAAATCCTGAAGACTCTATAAAAAACTGTTAGGACAAACAAATGAACTCAGTAAGGTTGCAGGATACAAAAATCAACATATGAAAATTCACTGCATTTGTATATACTAAAAAAAGAAAACCATGAAATTTTACCAAAAAAAGGGTGTGAGGGTTGGTTACAGTTGTATGAAATTCTAGAACCAGAATTCTAGAAGCCATGGTGAAAGAATAATCAGGACATGGGTGTCTCTATAAGGAGAAGCTAGGACTCACTGGGAAGGGGCATAGGAGAGTTCCCAGGCTGATGTTCGTATTCCATGTAATGAGAGGTGTTTGAGTTACACAGCGTGATGCATTTGTCAGTTCATGGTGATTGTACATTTAAGATTTGTATGTTTCACCTTAACGTAAATTTCCATAAAGTTGCACAGAATAAAACATGTAAGAAGTATTGAACTCTTGTTACTGATGTGTGTATAAAGTATTGAGGAAGTATAATGATGTCTGCAATTCCCTTTGACATATATCTCAGGATGGATTAATAGGAGGATAAAGTACAAAAAGATATGTGATGAAGCAAATATAGTAAAATCTTAATGTGTGGTGTAAGATGTTTTCCAAAAATGATGGCAGTAATAATTCCACTCCCACATGCTCTTCTAGAACTTTGTCACTGTCCCATCAAGTGTTGTAATTTCTTTTCATCTCCTAGAACCCAGGTGTTACTTGAAGGCCGTCTGAATGAAAAGAATGCAGTACCAGTGAAGTAGGGCCCAAGAGTTGATTCGGCATCCACTTGGCTGTCCCAGAATTCTCACCCAGAGACCCCAGTCACCATGCACATGTCAAAAAGGCTGCATTCTGATTCAAGGTCTCAGACAACAGCTAACTGTCAACACCCAGATTAGAGTGAACAAGATGTTCAGTGTGTCTATTATCCCTGTGGAGCCCAGTCTATAGGAATTCAGTTAAGTCCACTATTATTTAGGATTGTTTATGATACAAGAGTAGATACTCAGAGCAATGTAGGTCCTGGAGACACAGATGCTGACAAGATAATTGTTGCAGCATGGTTTTAAACATTTCATGAAATACTGGGAAAAAATTTTGAGTGCCAATGCAGTCAATGGAGGCTTTGATTACAGGGGATTTTCCTCTTCAGCAAGGCCTTCTACAGAAGAGGTACTTCATGAGGAAGCACTCACAACAATCTTTCTACCTTCATCGTCTTCCCTACCTTTCTTCTGACTGATTCCCTAGACAGCAGCCTATATGACAGGCTCTCTCCCTGGCCCTGCATACAGGACAGAAGACCTCTGGGACTTGGCATATTGTCAAAACTATGGAAATGATGTTAGTGAGTAGCAAGTAAAATACCTGAGGGAATCATTCATATTCCAAAATGTATCTGAACAAGTTAAATTTCAAATACTTAATTTGTTTTTCTCACATAAATAAGAGCAAACTTCTCTGAATAATCACTATGCTATATCAAAATGAAAACAAGGCTTTGTTTCGACATTCACATCACAATGAGCTCTAGGTCCACAGAGAACAATCCTCCCGGTATCTACTGGGAAACAAGAAACTCCAAGTCGTTTCAAGGGGTAATGGTCTCAGGTGACCACAGAACTCTCTTTGGAATGTACATGGAAAACTCAACTCCAACCATAAGGCACTGAGAAGATGCTACCCTGTGGTTATAAGAGACCTGTAATTTCAGACCAAGTGAACTTGTCACAGTCATTCAAAGGGCAAATGGCCTCAAACACGTATCCCTAAATGACATGAGAGAAGGAAATGTAGAAAACTGTGCAGAAACATAAGTTACTCATATAGCTTACTGTTTTCTTCTTTTTTTTAAATTTTATTTATTTATTTGACAGGCAGAGATCACAAGAAGGCAGAGAGGCAGGCACAGAGAGAGAGAGAGAGAGAGAAGGAAGCAGGCTTCCCGCTGAGCAGAGAGCCCGATGCGGGGCTCAATCCCAGGATCCCAAGATCATGACTTGAGCTGAAGGCAGAGGCTTAACCTACTGAGCCACCCAGTTACCCCTAAGGTAGGAATTTAATTTTTTATCTCTATTATCGTGAGCATTGCATTCTACCCACTAATAACAAAGTAGCTGTGAGGGTTAATTGGCAGTTAAAAGGTACTGAATATACTAAAGTTACAACCGGATGGGGAATAAATGCTGTTGTTTTCCTATTCCTGACATAATCAGCACACAGATGAAGCAAGGAGAAGCTAGAAAGCTGCAGAGAAGAGGGCTGCAAACTCCACCCCGAGGCAAGTGTGCAGCCCGAGAGGGACGACTTCATACCGCAGCTTATGCAGAAGAGCAGGGACAGTGTCACAGGTAACTTGTGAGCCCGTGTTGCTCAGCCCCTGCCGGGAAAGCGGTCTCTACACCACTGATGTTTTAGCAAATGGGAAAGGAACTAGCAGCTACTGGGCACTTATCTGATAAGTGTACAGGCTTAGGGCTGTAACCCCTCAAGGAGGTAGATGTAGGGCCATGTTATAGAGGAGAAAAGTGGTTACTTGCGCGTATGAATGGAATAGAAGCAGAATTTGGATTTGAACATAGGTCCCTCTAATTCTGCTCAATCCCCTCCCCCATTACAAAGTAGACTCCAGGATAATTCTGGGTTTCATTTCAAAGCTAATTTGTTGATTTTATTGTATCAAAGAAATTAAGCAGGAAAAAAGTAAAGAAAAAACACTTATAAAGTCTTCAATTTCTACATTTTGCCCATGAGTTAATTGTATATTTCCCTGTAAACCATTGACAATTTGATTCTTTGTGTGTCCTCCTTACCTACACACCTTTTTCCCTTTGACCTAATGGTGTGACCATTTGGCTTCATATTTAACAGTTGTGATTTTTAAAAACAAGTCTTTCTTGGGCACCTGGGTGGCTTAGTTGGTTAGGCAACTGCCTTCAGCTTAGGTCATGATTCTGGAGTCCTGAGATCGAGTCTCATATCGGGCTCCCTGCTCAGCAAGGAGTCTGCTTCTCCCTCTGATCTCTCTCCTCTCATGGTCTCTATCAAATAATAAAATCTTTTAAAAAATTTTTAAAAACAAAACAAAAAACCAAGTTTTTCTTTGGTGGATCTAATAAGTATACACACACACATACACACACACACACAAATTTAGTTCTTTGGTGAGGCTATACACACACACACACAAGAGAAAACATAAACCTATGAACCTCTAATTTATGTAAATCTTATTAAATTTACTATCAGAATTAGCACCTATAAGTCAATAAAACACTCTTTTATTTTCCCATTAAAAATACCAGTATCTTCTCTGAAAATTATAGAAAACCAGACTCAAAGCTGACTTTTGTTCTTTTTTTTCCCAATTTATTTATTTTCAGAAAAACAGTATTCATTATTTACTGACTTTTATTCTGATTGGGTTGGAAGAAAATTGAATGCACTTTTCCGAACTTGGTTATAAATATTTACCTTTGAACATTGCCCCATGGGCACAAATTAAGTGTAGCAGCCAGAAAAATTCTCATTTCAGCTGGTGGGGAATGATGAGTGACATAGTGGTTTCAGCACTCCCCAGACTGGTCATGGTTTGGAGGTACATCTTAGGAGGTAGGTTGGTTTAGAGTACCCACAGTGCAGGGTTTTGACGTGCTCTGGGACAAAAGAGTGTTCCAGGTGGCTTGTGTCAAGAAATACCCTCAAATTCTTATAGGTCTCACCACTAACTCAGAGCATTAGGCATCTGAAATCCACCAGAGCTCTAGCAAGGGTGGGGGCATGAATAAACCAGGAGAAGGGTTTTTAGGAAAAGAAGTCAGTTAGTCCCTTTCAGTCTGCAGAAGTGGTACAGCACAAGGAGGGTGAATGGATCCCAAAACCCTGGGCCAGAAAACAAACTCTGCCCTTGGAGAGTGACTGGAAGTAATGGGTGTGATGCTGTATTGACATGCTCTCGATCCCTAGTTCCCTTGAGTATTAGGAGGAGAGAAGGATTCATCATCAGCACAAATGAAAAAAGAAAGTAATAGAATAGCAGTCAGAATTTAAAAATCTACACATGTGAAATTTCCTGATGTTTTTCTTTTCTCCTTTTAGAAACACCTGCCAGAAATTTGGGATGAATGCTAGTAAGGATATGGAACTCTCAAGAATGCTCCCCTGGTGAGCCAGATATCCTATCACAGGAGCAGTTACGGCAGTTATGTGTTCTTTGATCAAATATTTGTGGAATTAATGTATTGGCTTTGGATAGCCAGTTAAGCAACCTGTACCTTAGTGTCAATTTTTTATAGCATCAGAATCAACATACCTACCACAAAGAGTTGTTGGGAGAAATTTGGAGAGAAAATTCTCTCAAATGCATGGTGTATTGACCAGCATATTTCAGATGCTGAGCTAATGCTGGTTGCCTGATCTGCCTCCCTGTAATTTTTTGGCCCAGTAGTTCAGTACATAAAGAGCATACACACTTCTCAGCTGAAGGTATATTTTCTTTCTTTCTTTTTTTTTTCATCAAGCTTTGTGGATCCTACAAAATGTGTGTCTCTATCATTTTTCCTCCAACCTTCAACTCCACACTGATGTCTTCTCAATGTTTTCCTTTCCTTCCTGGACAATAGGGCCTGAAAAACAAACCCTACGTCATATGCGAAGTCCCTGGGTTCCTTTCGTCCTGTCATCTCACACCCAGAGTGGATAGGTTAAGAAGTGATGAAAACAACCTGAGGAACTTGAGTTTTAATAAGAGTGGTGCTGCCAAGCAGCCCTTCGCCCAGTGTATCAGTTAGAAAATGTCCTGACAGTCTTCTTGAAAGCTAAAGAATTCACTAGGACATCATGGGCACAAATGAGCCATCCAGGATGGGAGAGTCTCTCCCTAACCATTTTGCCTCTAAGATCTGCCTGAATGGGAGACAGTTATTGAACACTTCTAGTCTCAACTTAATGTCATAAATAGGAAACCAGTACAAATTTCAAAATGGTAATTTCTTTTATTAAGTCTACTCATTGGTATAATTGTTAACCAAGCAGCCAGTGTCTTCTGGGGACAATTCTAGAGATCCCAAGAATGTTTGGAAGCCATTCAAAATCTTTTACTTCTTAAAGTTGTGTTGATTCAGTCAATGTTGTTCAGTACTTCTGTGGGCTAAGCTAGGATTAGATCACACACACACCTTATACCTGTTAGTTCTCATACTCCTATAGGTGAGAAAACAGGCATTTTTTCCTTCCTTATTTCCCTCTTCCTTGCAGGTTCTGATTGTAGAAGACAGAAATGGGTGGTAAATGCAGGGGTTTCCAGAATGTATTTCCACCACTCTAGGGCATTTATGCAGATTCTTCTACTAGAATCTTTCTTCTCATCACTCTGACCTCAAATTCAGTCAGGTGCATTTACCTCCCATTTCTCTGGCTCTCTCATTAAGAGTTGTCTTGTTGTTGCCAAAGAGCCATTGACTAAAGGCCAGGAGACCTCAGTGCTTTTTACAATCTTTTGAGTCTTGACCTCAAGAATGTTGACATCTGTGGGAGAAATTTACAGAGCCTATTGAATGATGGGCAATCACACCACAGTGAGCACCTTCTTTCTGTGGGGGTTTTCCAGTTTTCCAGACTTGCAGGGTCCCCTCTTTGCGATGATCTTCTTCTCCCATATGACCATCCTAGCTGCAAATGTGTCCATAATGGTGGCCATCAAGCTCAGTCACAACCTTCACACCCCCATGTACTTTTTCCTCTGTGCCCTGTCCTTTTCAGAAACCTGTACCACCATGGCAGTCATCCCTCGCATGTTAACGGACTTGCTGTCTGACAGCAAAACCATTTCTCTTCCTGGGTGTGCCATGCAGATGTTTTTCTTCTTTGGCTTGGGAGGCAATAACTGCTTCATCATGGCTGCCATGTCCTATGACCGCTATACTGCCATTCACAACCCACTGCACTACCCCATCTTGATGACCCATAAGATCTGCTTTCAGTTCATCATGGCCTCCTGGATGCTTGGGTTTCTGGTTTCTCTGTGCATCATCATCATTGTATTCAACTTATCTTTCTGTGACTCCATCATCGAGCACTTCTTCTGTGACATCTCACCTGTGGTCTGCCTTGCGTGTGACTACACCTTCCGTCAGGAAATGGCTATTTTTGTGCTCTCTGCCTTTGTGTTGGCGGGCAGCTTTGTCTTCATCGTGATGTCCTATGTCTTCATTGTGTCTACAGTTGTGAAGATGCCCTCTGCCCAGGGGAGGTATAAGGCCTTCTCCACTTGCTCCTCTCACCTCACCGTGGTGTGCATACACTATGGATTCTCTGGCTTTGTCTACCTGAGGCCCAAGGACAGGGACTCGTTCCGTGAGGACATGCTGATGGCTGTCACATACACAGTGCTGACACCTCTGCTTAACCCCATCGTGTACAGTCTCAGAAACAAAGAAATGCAGATGGCCCTAAGGAAGGTATTAGGCAAGACAGATAGGCTCATCCCTCAGATGGTGAATAAAAGAACACTGGGCACTTAAAAATGTGCAGACTGCTGATAAATAAAAGTGGAAAAGTGGAGTATTTCCAATGAAATAATCACTTTGTGTACAAAGCAATTAAAGTGCATCCTAACTCCTGATATAACCTGGTCATACTCCTTTCCTACTACAAAACCGGATGTAGTTTTAAAATTTTTAAAATGAGAAAAATATTTTGAAATGTTATTACACATACATGTACATATACACATATACATGCATATATACACATGCATATATGTGTATGGGTATACATATCGAAAAACAATTTGGAAAACTATTTTCATAACCTTTGTTGCCTCTGGAAGGAAAAAATTCTACCAAAATGGAAAAGAAGGAAAAATGAAAGAGAGGGAGAGTAAGCCAACAAGAGAGAAGGAAAATCACTAATTTACTTTAAAAAGGAAAAACTACAAAGCCTTAAAGTTGAAATGAGTGAAAGGCCACAATACAGAGAAATTTCAAGGAATTTTAAGAAAGACCTTGTTCATTTCTATTCAAAGACATAAGGAAACTTAGATCAGAATGGGTGAATTTCTGGGAAAAAAACAGATGAAAATTACTGCAAAGGAGATATTTTTAACATATGAGATTTCAGGAATAATATAGAAAAGTCTGTCAGAGAGCTCTTCCTTCTATACCCCAGCAAAGAAGTAGGTTAGATGGTTTCACAATTAACTGAGTCCTCAAAAAGCAATGAATTCAAATGCTATTTGAGTTAGAGTATACAAATCAAAGCTTCTAATTTTTGAAAGTCACAGAAGTGGAAGGTGCTATGTATAACTGGAGAATCTAATTGAGGTCATTGCAGAAGGTTCTCATGTGGACTGTGGAAGATGTTAGCTACTGCAAGGAGTCTAGGCATTTTGAGGTCATACTGTCCAGTGGCATAGCCACATGGTGTGAAGTTGCCAATGTTGGAGGACTGAGGGATGGAGATGGGAAAAAGATCAAGAGGCTGGTGGCAATTTGCTAACAAATGAGAAGAAACTGGATTGTCAGTAAACAACCAAGGACAATAGTACAGTTCACCCCTGAACACCACAAATTTGAACTGCATGGGTCCACTTATATAGAGATTTTTTTCAATAAACATAGTACAGTATTGTAAATGTATTTTCTTCCCTTAGTAATTTATTTTTTGTTTTTATAAACATATATTTTTATCCCCAGGGATACAGGTCTGTGAATCGCCAGGTTTACACACTTCACAGCACTCACCAAAGCACATACCCTCCCCAATGTCCATAACCCCACCCCCCTTCTCCCAACCCCCCTCCCCCAGCAACCCTCAGTTTGTTTTGTGAGATTAAGAGTCACTTATGGTTTGTCTCCCTCCCAATCCCATCTTGTTTCATTTATTCTTCTCCTACCCACAAGCCCCGATGTTGTATCACCACTTCCTCATATCAGGGAGATCATATGATAGTTGTCTTTCTCCACTTGACTTATTTCGCTAAGCATGATACACTCTAGTTCCATCCACATTGTCGCAAATGGCAAGATTTCATTTCTTTTGATGGCTGCATAGTATTCGATTGTGTATATATACCACATCTTCTTGATCCATTCATCTGTTGATGGACATCTAGGTTCTTTCCATAGTTTGGCTATTGTGGACATTGATGCTATAAACATTTGGGTGCACGTGCCCCTTCGGATCACTACGTTTGTATCTTTAGGGTAAATACCCAGTAGTGCAATTGCTGGGTCATAGGGCAGTTCTATTTTCAACATTTTGAGGAACCTCCATGCTGTTTTCCAGAGTGGTTGCACCAGCTTGCATTCCCACCAACAGTGTAGGAGGGTTCCCCTTTCTCCGCATCCTCGCCAGCATCTGTCATTTCCTGACTTGTTGATTTTAGCCATTCTGACTGGTGTGAGGTGATATCTCATTGTGGTTTTGATTTGTATTTCCCTGATGCCGAGTGATATGGAGCACTTTTTCATGTGTCTGTTGGCCATCTGGATGTCTTCTTTGCAGAAATGTCTGTTCATGTCCTCTGCCCATTTCTTGATTGGATTATTTGTTCTTTGGGTGTTGAGTTTGTTAAGTTCTTTATAGATTTTGGACACTAGTCCTTTATCTGATATGTCGTTTGCAAATATCTTCTCCCATTCTGTCAGTTGTCTTTTGGTTTTGTTAACGGTTTCCTTTGCTGTGCAAAAGCTTTTGATCTTGATAAAATCCCAATAGTTCATTTTTGCCCTTGCTTCCCTTGCCTTTGGTGATGTTCCTAGGAAGATGTTGCTGTGGCTGAGGTCGAAAAGGTTGCTGCCTGTGTTCTCCTCAAGGATTTTGATGGATTCCTTTCTTGCATTGAGGTCGTTCATCCATTTTGAGTCTATTTTTGTGTGTGGTGTAAGGAAATGGTCCAATTTCATTTTTCTGCATGTGGCTGTCCAATTTTCCCAATACCATTTATTGAAGAGGCTGTCTTTTTTCCATTGGATATTCTTTCCTGCTTTGTCGAAGATTAGTTGACCATAGAGTTGAGGGTCTATTTCTGGGCTCTCTATTCTGTTTCATTGATCTATGTGTCTGTTTTTGTGCCAGTACCATGCTGTCTTGATGATGGCAGCTTTGTAATAGAGCTTGAAGTCCGGAATTGTGATGCCACCAACTTTGGCTTTCTTTTTCAATATTCCTTTGGCTATTCAAGGTCTTTTCTGGTTCCATATAAATTTTAGAATTATTTGTTCCATTTCTTTGAAAAAGATGGATGGTACTTTGATAGGAATTGCATTAAATGTGTAGATTGCTTTAGGTAGCATAGACATTTTCACAATATTTATTCTTCCAATCCAGGAGCATGGAATGTTTTTCCATTTCTTGCTGTCTTCCTCAATTTCTTTCATGAGTACTTTATAGTTTTCTGAGTATAGATTCTTAGCCTCTTTGGTTAGGTTTATTTCTTCCCTTATTAATTTAACATTTTCTATTCTCTATCCTACTTTGTTGTAAGAATACAGTATATAATACATATAACATACAAAATAGTGTTAATTGACTTTTTAAAAAAGATTTGTTTATTAGAGAGAGAGAAAAAGAGTACGTGTATGTGCATGTACACATACGGGAAGGGGAGAGGGACAGAGGAAGAGGGAAGGAGAGAAGCAGACTTCCCACTAAGCAAGGAGTGTGGGGTCCCTTGTGGGGTTCCAAGTGGGGCTAGATCCCAGGACCCTGAGATCATGACCTGAGTGGAAGTCAGACACTTTACCAACTGAGCCACCCAGGCACCCCAATTAGGTTTTAGGGGAAGTCAAAAGTTACATGTGGTTTTTGATTATGTGGAGGTCAGTACCCCTAATCCCTGCCTTGTTTCAAAGGTCAACTGTATACGGTTTCATAGCTGGATAGGATTGGTGTCAATGAGAAAAATATTTTATCATAAATATTCAAACAAATGACTTAGAAATACAGTAAGAAGCTAGGAAAATATCAGCTTGTTGCTGGTGCATGCAGAATAGGAAGTGAGCAACTTCTTTTCAACAGAGCTGAGAAACAATTGTGCCCTTCTCAGACAACAAGGATTAGTTAAAATGAAGAAGTAGAGAACAAACCCTTTAAAGCTGATGGGTGGAGTGAAGATTCCAGAATGGCAGCAAAGCATCTTGTGAGAGAACCCTGCAAGGAAGAGTCTCAAGAGAGGAAGCATGGGGTTGTGCTAGAGTGAAAGGTGAGGAGAGCTCCTGAAGGGCTTGTAACTGGGATTCACATCACAGCTTCATTGATTATAGGTGGTGTCAGAGCCTATTGGGTCTCTGGATCCCATTTTTTGTTTAACACTGAATTAAAATTTGGCTAGAAGTTCACTGACCAGCCATTCACAAACGTTACCATTCCATTTTCACAAACGTCCCCTAGTTAGCATGAAAGTCTCTATTTCCTCATTTAATCATCTTAAACTTTTTCATCTCCTTGTTTCAGTCTCAATTTTGACTAAGTGGGATAAAGTGCAAGTTTGTTTTAACCTATGCAAACCAATAAGTGTGATAGACCACATTAACAGAATGAAAGATAAAAGCCACACAATCATGTCAATAGATGTGGTATTTATACTTGTGGAATATTATGCAGCCATAAAAAGAAGGAAATCCTGCCAGTAGTTACCAGGGTTGGGGAGGTAGCAGAAATGGGGAGACATTACTCAGAGTACAAAGTTGCCATTATGTAGAATAAGTATGTTGTAGAGATGTAAATTACAGCATTATATGTTAATAGTTAATTGTGTATTTTATACTGGAAATTTGCTAAGAGAATAAATTTCAGTTGTTTTCACTGTAAGGGCCTACTTAGCCAGAGGGAGCCATTTTGTTGTTTATGCAGTAAACTTAGATTGAGCCTATGCAGTAAACTTAGATTGATCCTGCCCCTCCTAGAGGAACTTACTTGCAAAGCCCAGATACAAGGGCAGGCCAGGCGGAGACATCCAATCAGTGGAGCATGCATACTGTCTCCCTAGCTACAGGAGAGTGGGCCCAGCCTTTTGAGTGCCAATTCTGACCAAGGTGATAGACTAGTTCAAATATCTACTAGGGTAAATTGTAATCTTATTGGCCACCTGTGTGTAGCCAGGCTCAACCACATGGCCTTTGCTCTATAAAAGTTAGGCTGTGAGGCTCTTTGTAAGAGATGATCCTGACTGGTCAGTTTGATTCTCAATGCTTGGTGTGAAATAAAGCTTTGCTTGACCTTTGCTTTGTATCGGTCTCGTTCCTTTGATTATGGACCCAACATTGGGGGCTCTCTGGAATCAAATGAGGAGAATGGAGCCAGCATCAGAATTTTGGGAGTAAAGCCTCCAGAGGTTAAGATCTTGGGATCCTGTCTGTCTGTCTGGTTGCAGAGCTCCAGGGCATAGCCCACCAGGGAGAAGCTGGATGCAGCCATGCTCCCCAGGGCTGGAGTAGATGCGGGGATGCCCCATCCCTCCACTGGTAGATCATCAGGGGGTTCGAGCCCCCTAGGCGGTCAGGAGATCAAGAAAGTCCCCACTGGTGGTGGCAGGTTCTGGGTAAGGACCGCTGAGCCTGCGGTTGTCTTTGTCTTTTCCTTTTGTTGTCTGTTGTTTGTTGTGTTTGCAGGGGACCAAGAAAGTCCCCACCAGCAGCAGGCTCTGGATGAGGATTGCTGGATCTGCGGTTGTCTTTGTCTTGTCTTTTTGTTGTCCTTTGTGTTGTTTATTGTGTTTGGAGAAATGGGGCAAGTGGGGAGTAAGGGACCTGTGACACCCCTAAGTCTTCTTCTCCAGCATTTCAAGGATTATCAAGGTAAAGCCACCTAGTTGGGTGACAAGGTTTACCCAGGAAAACTAAAAACTCTCTGCCAATTAGAGTGGCCTGTTTTCTCCACAGGGTGGCTGCCAGAAGGAATATTTGCCTTGGCTCAGATCTACTCTGCCCAGAGTAACGTCTTCGATCTCCATCGAGACCAAATACCATACATCATGGCCTGGCGATATCTGATAGAAGAGCCACCATCATGGCTCAAGTCTCACCTTCCCCCTGCTAACAAAACCATCTCTCTCCCCCTAAGGCAGGTCAGATCACCAAAACCGGAACAGAAAGATGAGGGGGAACCAGGGAAGGAGACCGTCCTACCTCTGTCAGATGTGGAGGATGTGGGATTCCACCCCCCCCATTTGTCCCCTAAACCTCACTCTCAGCCCCGAGAAGCCCTTACCAGTCCACCTCATACACGGTCGGGATCCACCTATGGGACCACAGAGCAGAAAGACCGCCCTGATCCTTCCCCTTTCCTCTATCCCCCTCTGCCTCCCTCTACCTCACTGGTTCCATCGGCGTCAATGCTGCCTCTCCGTGAGGTTGCTCTACCGGATGGGAGAGGGCACCCCCACCTAACCTATATCCCCTTCTCCTCTTCTGACATCTACAACTGGAAGGCCCAACACAAATCCTTTTCTGTCCACCCTCAGGATTTAATTAGTCTCTTGGAGACTGTCTTTCTTACCCAACACCCCACCTGAGTGGATATTCAATAGCTCCTTATGGCTCTCTTTAATGCAGAAGAGAGGGATCACATCATGCAAGAAACCCATAAGGTGATAAGTGAGAGACATGGCAGACACCTTGATCCCCGGCGAATGGAGGACTACTGCCAAAAGGAACCCCCCCAACTGGGAGCCAAACTCTGATGAAGGTAAGGAGAGCCTATGCTTCTACCGCCAGGCTCTACTGGGAAGCCTCTGTGCAACTGCCAGGAGATCCATAAATTTATCTAGAATTAGTGTGGTGACTCAAGGTAAGAATGAGTCTCCAGGAGCTTTCCTAGAAAGGCTTGTTGAAGCCTATAAGGTGCATAGCCCCGGGGGCACCTGGGTGGTCAGTGGGTAAAGCCTCTGCCTTCAACTCGGGTCATGATCCCTGGGTCCTGGAATTGAGCCCCGCGTTGGGCTCTCTTCTCAGTGGGGAGCCTGCTTCTCCCTCTCTCCTGGCCTGCATCTCTGCCTACATGTGATCTCTGTCTGTCAAATAAATAAATAAAATCTTAAAAAAATATATATATATGTATAGCCTGAAAGACCCTGAGGCACCTGAAAATCAGAGGGCAGTGAATCTTGATTTCACCAGTCAGTCAGCCCCAGATATAAGGAGGAAACTTCAGAAAATTGAAGGATTTGAAGGAAAGAATCTCACCAAGTTAGTGGGAATAGCAGAAAAGGTGTTTAACAACAGGGATGCACAGGATGATGAAAAACAGACAAAAAAAACTGGTTAAGGTTTTACTATTACATGAGGTGGGGAGGAGACGGGGGAAAGAGGTCAATTGAAAGGGAAAACGCAGGTAGGGGATGGTAAATGGAAGGAAAAGCCTAAGCACAGAGAAGGCAGGCAGGAAGACTTAGATTCAGATCAGTGGGCCTACTGTAAGGAAAAAGGACATTGGGCCAGGGAGTGCCCCGAAAGGAAGACGGCCATGCTGGCCTCCAGAGACTGAAGGGGCCATGGTTTGGAGCCCCTCCCCGACCTTGGGTAAAAATTGAAGTGGAGGGAGGAAATCAATTGATTTTTTGGTGGACACAGGAGCCCAATTTTCATCATTACTTAAACCTATGGGAAAACTATCCGGAGAAGAAGTCTGGATACAAGGGGTGAATGGCACAGAAAGACATAAGTGGACAACAGAAAGGAATTTAGATTTGGCCTCAGGCATAGTCAAGCATTGATTCTTAGTCCTCCCTAATACCCCATATAACCTGATGGGAAGAGATCTCTTCCAGAAGTTATGAGCTGGTATTCAGTTCTCAGAAGGAGATATGACTGTAACCTTGAGACAACCCACTGTGCAGATGTTTGTGGCAGCAGTAGATACATAGTATCTACTATGGGTACATGCATACCTTCTTTATGAGCCAGTCTCAGAACCAGAGGAGACAAGAGAAGGGAGCCTTCTCCAAACACTATTGATGGAGTTTTCCGAAGTCTGGGCAGAAGGGAAGCCCCTTGGCTTGGTCAAGGGATGGCCTCCAGTAGTGGTACAACTAAAGGTAATGGCCATGGCTGTTCGTGTCTGGGAGTGCTCCCTCCCCCGGGAAACAAAGAAGGGATCAGAAAACATTAACCGCCTCTGAGGAGACAGGATCCTAGTTCCTTGCAATTCTCCATGGAACACACCTTTGCTGCCCATCAAAAAGGCCGAGACTGGGGAGTACCTGCCTGTTCAGGACTTGCAGGAAGTTAATAAATGGGTTGAAGATATCCACACAACGGGGCCTAAACCCTATACCCTCCTCTCCCTCCTGGGCCCGAAAAGAACTGTGTATACCATCTTAGATCTCAAAGATGCATTTTTCTGCATATCTTGAGCAAGGGAGTCTCAGCCCCTCTTTGCTCTTGAGTGGTCTGACCCACAGGAAGGATTCCAAGGCCAGCTCACCTGGACAAGACTTCCCCAAGGATTCAAGAATTCACCCACTATCTTCGATGAAGCCCTACACTAGGGTTTGCGTGAGTGCAGAACCTCCAACCCAGGAGTCACTCTGTTACAGTATGTTGATGACTTGCTAATAGCTGCTGAGGACTAGGAGTCATGTTTGCCGGGAGGGTGAAAGCTCTCTCACAGACTCTACAGGAAAAATCGTATCAGTGTCAGCAAGGAAAACACAGCTCTGTCAGAGCCATGCTACTTATCTAGGCTTTATCTCCACAAGGGAGTGTGTTCACTGTCTGAGTCCAGGAAACAGGTGATCATCCAATAACCCTGCCCCACCACGCCCCAACAAATGAGGGAGTTTCTTGGGACGGTGGGCTACTATAGGCTGTGGATACCGCGGTTTGCAGAGATTGCCCAACCTCTCTACGAACTGGCAAAAGGAGGGCTCACTATGATAGAGTAGACAGCTGAGGCAGAAGGAGCATTTTGGGAATTACAAACAGCCTTACGGAGTTGCCCAGCATTGGCCATCTCAGATGTTACCAAGCCCTTCCACTTGTAGATGGACGAAAAAGCAGGGGTGGCCAAAGGAGTTTTGACTCAGACTCTGGGGCCTTGGCAAAGGCCAGTAGCCTATCTTAGCAAGAAACTAGATCTAGTAGCAGCTGGGTTCCCCACTTGTCTCCACATAATTGCTGCCATGACCTTCCTGGTCAAGGATGCAAGTAAATTGACTTTGGGTCAAAATCTCATCCTGACCACCACCCACACTATTGAGGGCCTTCTCTGGACTATCAGTGGATGACAAATGCCTGAGTGACAGGGTATCAGGCCCTCCTCCTCAACGAAACAAAAGTGACCTTCCAGCCTCAAGTGGTGCTAAATCCAGCCACGTTGGTACCAGAGGATCTAGCTGACCACCCACACGACTGCAGGGAGGTCCTAACCCAAGTCACAGGAATAAGGCTGGACCTCAGAGACATTTCCCTCCCGGATGCAAAGATGACTCTATTCACAGAGTAGTTACATGGTTGATGGAAAGAGGTATACGGGGGCTGCAGTAGTTTCCCCTGAGCAGGAACTCTGGATGGCAGCTCTGCCACACGGAAACTTGGCGCAGAAAGCGGGGCTGATTGCACTCACTAAGGCACTGCTGATGGCCAAAGGTAAAACCAGCAACATCTATAGAGATAGCAGATACGCCTTTGCTACTCTCCATATACATGGGGCTCTTTATAAAGAAGGGGGCAATTAAATAGCAGAAGGAAAAGGAATTAAAAACAGAGAAGAAATATTGGCTCTCCTCCAGGCTATTTGGGACCCAAAAGAGGTGGCTGTTCTGCATTGTCTGGGACACCACAAAGGGACTGATCTGATTTCAAAAGGAAACCAATTAGCAGATCAAGCCACAAAGCAAGCAGCCCAAGAGACAGTGCAAGAGCTGGTTACACTCCCGGCTCCAGCCCATTCAGAGGAAGATTTAAAGTATTTACAAAAATGGGCTAAATTGGACTATAAAACGGACTAGGTTAAGACTAAAACAGAAAAGTTAATTCTTCCTCGAAGACTAGGTAAGAAGTTAGTAGACCAGATACATCAGGGGACTCATCTGGGGACAGGCAGACTCAAGGAGCTTATAGGCAAGCAGTGCCAGGTTTCTAAATTAGGGCATATGGTTCAGGATGTAGTTGATAGATGTGCTCAATGCCAGGCAGTTAATGTGGGAGGAACTAGAATGGGAAGAGGGAAAAGAGAAAGAGGTAAGGAACCAGGAATTTATTGGGAAATAGATTTTACAGAGATGAAACCCAGAAAATATGGGCACAAGTATATGTTAGTTTTTGTAGATACTTTTTCAGGCTGGGTAGAGGCTTGTTCCGCCAAATATGAGATGGCAGGAGTGGTAGCCAAAAAGCTATTAGAAGAAATAATTCCTAGGTTTGGGCTGCCTCTCACGATCAGGTCAGACAACAGCCCTGCATTTGTGAGTTTAGTCTCACAGGCACTGGCCAACGCTGTAAGCACTAATTGGAAACTACATTGTGCCTACCGGCCTCAGAGTTCCAGGCAAGTAGAGAAAACGAACCAGACCCTTAAAGAGACCTTGACAAAGCTAATTCTGGAGACTGGCAGTGGATGGGTAGATCTCCTTCCTTTTGCCCTCCTCAGGGCGCGGTATACACCCTACTTAAACAAGGTGACCCCATTTGAAATAATGCTCGCCCCTCCCCCTGCTCTGCCCTCGAATACAAGAGGTTGCTATAGCAGAAATGACTGATCAGTCTGTACTCCAGTCACGGCAGGCATTACAGTCTGTCTAAAAAAAAGCCCACACAGGGATCCGAGCTGCTCACACGGGGATGGAGATGGAGGTGGAGCCACATCCTTACCAACCTGGGGACTTGGTTTGGATACATCACCACCAAGTGGGAAACCTGGAGCCTGGCTGGAAGGGACCATTTACTGTCATCCTGACCACCCCCAAGGCAATAAAAGTAGAAGGCATCAGGGCCTAGATTCACACAGGTCACATCAAAAGAGCTGAGGACAAGGATGCCCTCCAGAGATGGAAACTGCAGCTGATGGACCCCGCTGACCATGAACAAAAGCTAAGACTCAAAAGACTATGAGTTTATTGTTGCTCCTATTGTTACCTGTTTGTGTATTGTTGCTCCTATTGTTACCTGTTTATGTAAAGTATAGGTGGGAAATTAGATGAACAGAATTAGGAAAAATGGAAAAGGTTATATATACAAAGCAGTGAATGGCTAACTCATAAGCCGACCATGCACTAACGTTATTTTTTGACCTCTGCATTATAAATGCCCTAATGTCATTTGTACAAAAGAAAATTAGAGTGATAAAAATGTTAGTCTTACATGCTCAATATAACCCCTTACAATGGGAGAACATAGAACTGGCTGAAAAGTCAAAGATTTGACTAATCTCCAAAGAAAAGGGGGGAATGTAAGGGCCTACTTAGCCAGAGGGAGCCATTTTGTTGTTTATGCAGTAAACTTAGATTGACCCTGCCCCTCCCAGAGGAACTTACTTGCAAAGCCCAGATACAAGGGCAGGCCAGGCCAGGTGGAGACATCTAATCAGTGGAGCGTGTATACTGTCTCCCTAGCTACCAGGGAGAGTGGACTCCACCTTTTGGGTGCCAATTCTGACCAAGGGTAAATTGTAATCTTATTGGCCACCAGTGTGTAGGCAGGCTCAACCACATGGCCTTTGCTCTATAAAAGTTAGTCTGTGAGGTGGGGAAGGGTCGCCTCTTTGTAAGAGACAACCCTGATGGGTCAGTTTGATTCTCGATGCTTGGCATGAAATAAAGCTTTGCTTGACCTTTGCTCTGTATCAGTCTCGTTCCTTTGATTACGGACCCAAAATTCACCACATCCAAAAAGGTGTGAGGAGATGGATATGTTAATTAGCTTGACTGCATTAATCATTTCACATGTATATTTATGTCAGAAATCATGTTGTACACCTTAAATATATACATTAAAGAATTTTAAAACCTTAAAGTTTAAAAAAATGGCAACTAGCACTTTATTCTTACTACGTGGATAGAAACCATTGGATTTTTAAGAAATATTTCATTGCGAACTTCTTGAAAGAAAAGCACATGATGCATTCAACTTCCTTTCCTCAGTTCATAATCTGGTGTGAGGAATAAAGAGACCAAATAAATATTCATTGAATTAGAATTAATGTTTAACCAACAGATATTTGTTAAATGGTTGCTGTGTACCAGACCCTGTACTTTGAGCTAAAGATAATTAGTTCAACCTCCCACATCTCTCCTTTCACCCACCTGTTTCTGCAACTGCATTTCCAGCTAGCAATGACCACCTTACTCCCATTTTCCTTTATGCTTCAGTTTAATGTCATTTCCTCAATAACTTCTTCCTGGAGCCTCACAAATAAAAGCATTTGCCAAGTGATATCAACAGGAATGAAGAATTAGCAAAAAGCTACAGCCTGGGGTTTTCGGCAACAGGGCAGGCAACCGAAGACAGAAGAGACTTGAGCCTGAAATTCTATGTGTAATTTCTCTTTAAGGAAATTGACAACTTCCAAGTCGCATGTGAGAGATCAAAACATCAGGTGGCAATCTGCCTGGGGGAGGCTGAAGATCTCAGCAGATTCTGGCATTTGGCAGTGCTGATAGACAGCCTGTTTAAAGATTTTATTTATTTATTTGACAGAGAGAGATCACAAGTAGGCAGAGAGGCAGGCAGAGAGAGAGAGAGGAGGAAGCAGGCTCCCTGCTGAGCAGAGAGCCTGATTTGGGGCTCGATCCCAGGATCCTGAGATCATGACCTGAGCCGAAGGCAGCGGCTTAACCCACTGAGCCACCCAGGCGCCCCTAGACAGCCTGTTTAAAGACAGAGAAAACCTGTCACATCTTATGCTTCTACTTGGGAGTCCTGAAAGACCAGTAAGGTCTTACAGTGAGGAGTAATTCTGTATCCAAGAAATAAGGCCAAGCCAGAACATCCCCAACACAGCATAGCACCTAACTGACACTGTTTTACCAGGAGTTACACTGTAAAAGGAGACGTGGAGTTCTTTCATTACATGAATGACCCCTTTGGGGACTAAAATTCCATTTCTTCAAAGAGATTCATCCAGTGCTTTATCTGCCTTCTAGAAGAAAATTGAATACATTTTGAGGAAGATAATCTCATTTTTATCCTCTACAACTTTTTATCCATATTTCCCATCATTCAAAAAACAAAAGAACAAGGTATGCCAATAATTTGCCAGGATCAAATGCATAAAAGCCAGGTACTTCAAAATAAATATTAAAACTATGTCTAAGAAAACAGGAATAAAATGAAGACTCACATCAGAGAACTGAATACAAAAACATTTTTTTTAAAAACAGAAAGTACCAAGTTTAAATCTGAGAAATGGAAAATAAATTAGGAATTCAGTGGATGAATTTGTAGTAGATTAGACACAGCAGAAAAGAGGATTAGTAAACTGAAAGATAGGTCAGTAGAGAACATACATGTTACTGGATGGAGAAAAAAAATACAAAAAGAATGAGAGCTATACAAGAAACTGTGAAAAGATTTAACACATGTGCAATTGAAGTCCAAGCAAAAAGGAGAAGTAGAAGAACTTTCTGAAGAAATATTCAGTGATAATATTCCAGACATGAAAAACCATGAGCCACAAATTCAAGAAACCCTGCATCTTCCAAACACAGTAAGTAGAACAACTGCACTTTGGGAAATCATAACAAGCCAACACCCCAGAAGCCAAAAGCAAATGTTAAAAACTTCTGGGGTGTTGGCTTGCGACCTTCTCCTGGAGCTTCCCATGTATGATCTGAAACCAGCCCTCTTACACACAGGGCAGGGAAAAACCACAAAGTGAGGCGCCACTCCAGGTTGGAAGGTGGCAGTTTTAATAGCAAAGGGAACTTACATTCAAGGCTTGTCTTGGGCAGCAGCAAGACGGCGAATGCATCCCCCCACCTACCAGCCAAACCTTTAAAGCTCGTAAAGAGGCCTTAACTGGGTGCAGCCATGCAGACCACGCAGACCACGAAGACCACGCAGGTGTTTCCAATACCAGTTACTGTCTCAAGGCTGTGTCCTTGGAGCAGGCTCAGGGAGCAGGAGAGGCAACAGGAATATTCCAAGGACAGGGGAGGAGGCCAGGAGCTGCTGAATGCCTGGGTCCAGCTCTTGGGTTCATGGGTAGTCACATCTTTTCGATGATTTCCCCAACAAGGGAGACATACAGGACATATTCCTTTTGAAAAAGAGGACGAGAGAGGGAAGAAGACTGATGGCTGAATTTTTGAGAGAAATGATAGAAACAAGAAAACAATTGGATCTTAAAAGTGCTCCAAGATTTATAACTGATAACCTAGAATTCTACCCAAAACAGACTTATCTTCAAGAATGAAGGTGTACAGGGTGCCTGGGTGGCTCAGTCATTAAGCGTCTGGTCATGATCAGGTCAGGACCTGACCTCAGGCTCAGGTCATGATCCCAGGGTCCTGGGATCAAGTCCCACACGGGGCTCTCCACTTTGTGAGAAGCCTGTTTCTCCCTCTCCCACTCCCCCTGTTTGTGTTCCCTCTCTTGCTGTGTCTTTCTCTGTCAAATAAATAAATAAAATCTTTTTAAAAAATAATGAAGGTGCACAGAACTATACTAATACATTGTCTCAGCATCCGTTTCTTGGTTTTTGTTTTGATTCATTAGTAACCTGGGGTGAAGCTGCATCAAGGTTACACAGGCCCTCTTTGTACTATCACTGTAGCTCCTCGAATCTGTAATTATTTCAAAGTAAAAGAATGTAAAAAGTGAAAAAAAAAACAAACCGAAGATTTTTTTTTGTGACTCTTGTTGACCAAAGACTCTTTGTGGCCAAAAATAAATGAACCTACCCCAAACTTTAAAATCATCACCAGCAAATGTGTAATAAAAGAAGAAATAATAGAATTGTTTAAGCAGAAAGAAAGTCAGTGCTGGTATAGGCACAGTGTTGAAGAAAGGCATGAAAGGAACAAAAAAGAATAAATATCTGGGAAACTAGAGGAGGTACAACAGGTGAGGGAACAGCTTTGATAACTAATTAAGAAATAGTGTTGGCCTCCATTTCTAGGTAGATGGTAATCCTGTTGCCACTGCCTGTAGCCTCAGATTAAAATGAGAAAGAAAGGAGTACTCTCTTCAAGAATCTTCTAAAATAGCAACTTTATTAAAGTAAAATTTACATACACATGATTTAAATATATAGGTAGATGAATTTTGACAAATGTAAAGGCTTCTATAACCACCATCCTAATCATGGTATGCAATGATTTCCTCACCTCCAAATTACCTCTCACCTCTTTGCCTATAATCTGCTCTAATACTCTGCTACAGGTAAGGTTCATGGAGTATGAAGAATGTCAGTGACTTCCTAAGTCCCAATCCACTCCAAAAGAAGAAAATTATCCTGAAATTTATATAGACTAAAAATCTTTTAACAACCCAACAGCTCAGGATCTTTAAAATCTTCTCCTGGTTCATATCTCTGCCTTCTAAGTAACAATCTACAGTCTACTGTCATCAGGAAACTTCCAAAAAAAAAAATTCTTACAAAAGGAGTTTTTGATTATTTGCACAGGGATAGTCTTGATCTTTATTTTTTGATGTGCTCTTTGGGGAAATGCTTTTTCCCATTTCTAGTATTCTCTGTCCCCCTTTGGAAGAGCTATCCATCAGCATAACATACCTTTCTTAGCCTTCACTCCCTCCTCCCCAAGAAGTAGTAAATTAGCTGATAGTTTGGAGGGGAATACTAGATATGTAGTTAGTTGTGTTAGCTTGTGAGAGCAGCTGTAACAATGCACCATGAACTGAGTGGCTTAAACAACAAAAAGTGATTGTCTCCCAGTTCTGGAGGCTAGGAGTCCAAGATCAAAGTGTCATCAGGGTTAGTTCCTTCTGAGGGCTGTGAGATCTGTTCTAGCTCTCTCACTTAGCTTCTGATGATTTGTGGGCTATCTTTGGAGTTTCTTGGCTTATAGAAGCATAACCTATTTCTCTGTCTTTATTTTCACATGAGGTTCTCCCTGTGTTGGCTGTGTCCAAATTCTTATTTTTTTTCTTTTGTAAGTAAGGATATTAGAATATTGGATTAGAAGCCCATCCTACTCCAATATGACTTTATCTTAACTACTTACATCTGTAACATCTGTATCTATTCCCAGATGAGGTCACGTTGAGATACTGGTAGTTAGGACTACAACATACGAATTTTTGAAGGACACAATTCAAGCAGAAGAGCAAGCCCAGACTTTCCCTTTCCTTGTTTCTCTTGGGAATGAGCTTGACCTCAGTGCTCTGGGTTACTCTTGGCCATGCTGTAAACAGATGGGGAAAGACCCAGTCTCACTGGGGAGACCTGAGTGTTTCCAATACTGCCAGGGACAGAGAGGAGAGTGTCAAGTTCTGGGATTTAGAACATGAAAACACCTGTGTCCACAAATATGTGATATTCAAATATGAAGGTATTCTAATATCTTCATTTGTACAGGTTAATATTTTGCTCTCCTACATGCCTTCTCCTACGTGCCATTTCCTCATTTAGAATTTGGGAGGGAAAAAAAATAGGTGCCAATGTGTATCCTCTCCCATAAAAGAGGTAACAGTGCCACACACCACACCACCTACATCAGGGGGATTGGATTATTGAATAGGAAGGAAAAACCTCTGCGTGAACTTACCATAATCAACTGGAGAGTCTTTAAGCGCCTAGAAAGGAGAGACTTGGATGAGGAAGCGGTCTGTATGCCACATGTCTTCTCTGACAGAAAAAAAGGGTTGGAGGGAGGCAGACTATTTTGATGGGTGTGCAGGGATAGTCACCCCAGATCTCTTGCAGTACGAGGCCTTACAAAGAGATGTCACTTATTAAGAAAAGGACCAGAGGAGAAGGAATAGTTTTGTGAGATGTCTGATAAATTCAAGTCAGGACATACTGAGTTTGAGAGTCTTGGGGGAAAAGGGAAAGGTGGGTGAAGAAGTTCATCTGTACTCCAAGGAAGGGTGTGTAGGGATTCTGTCACCACAAAGGGGGCAGCTGGGCTCATGGGAGAAGATAAGATCACCCAAGGGGATTATGGGGAGGGGGAGCAGAGCAGAGGGCCGAGGATATACCCTGGTGAAAATCAAAGTATAAGGGAAAAGATGAAGACAAAGGCTTCCAGAAACAGCGAAAAAAGACTTCAACCACCAGAGTTCAGAGCTCCCACTATGACTCCCAGGATGCCTTTCCAAGACTGAAGTTACACCTTTGGGGGCCCTCTCTTTGCAAAGGGGCATGCCTGTGCTGATGCAAGCCCCCAAATTATTGCACTACTAGGCTTACAGGCCCCATAATTGGTGCAAGTAAATTTGAGGCATAAATGGAGAACTAGGACCAGAGAAATTTCACAGAGTAGCTTCCAGGCAGAAAAGGAGGAGGTTTCCTTGATCTGATCCGTGAAGAACTCAGGTCAGCTTGTAAAGTGGTCCCTCCAACCAGTCACCAAACCAGAATTTGTTTGTCTGACATTATTCCTATGCTGATAATAAAATATGTTAGCTAGAATATTAATCATAAATCATTGTGAAAGGAGTACAGGAGGAAGGGAATCAATTTAGAGGCTGTTGACATACCAGACTGGACCATAAGCCCCTTCAAAAAGGTCAGTGGAAGAAGCAGTGACAGGGGACACCTCCATGAGAGACATTAAAAAATGTGTGGCAAACATATTAGTCGCCTGAACCATAATCTCACGCCTCCTATCTATCAATTATTGATGAAAGAAAGTCCCAATATCCCAGTTTCCCCCTCCAAAAAAACTTCAGCTTTTGAAGTCCTACTCTAGAATCATCTGGTGAGACTCACATTGCAAAAAGAGTCCGTGAGTTCCTTGTGTGTTATCTGGGTTGGATCTCTTAATGGCCACATGGAAGAATCCTGATCTTTACTTTGGCTTAAGTAAAGTGAAAATAGAAGCTTTTCGGAGACACCAACATCAGTGTTTCCAAAAATTTAAATGTTCATTGATGAAGGCAGGGCAGAATCTTTATTTTTTTTTATTTTTTTAAAGATTTTATTTATTTATTTGACAGAGAGACACAGGGAGAGAGGGAACACAAGCAGGAGGAGTGGCAGAAGAGGAGGAGGGAGAAGCAGGCTTCCTGCCGAGCAGGGAGCCCAACAAGGGGCTCGATCCCAGGACCCTGGGATCATGACCTGAGCCAAAGGCAGACCCTTAATTGACTGAGCCACCCAGGTGCCCCAGGGCAGTATCTTTTTTTTTTTTTTTAAAGATTTTATTTATTTGACAGAGAGAGGTCACAAGTAGGCAGAGAGGCAGGCAGAGAGAGAGGAGGAAGCAGGCTCCCTGCTGAGCAGAGAGCCCGATGCGGGACTCGATCCCAGGACCCTGAGATCATGACCTGAGCCGAAGGCAGCGGCTCAACCACTGAGCCACCCAGGCGCCCCCCAGGGCAGTATCTTTAAAGCAAGTGACCTGAACAGCCTGACTTGTCAATATAACCATTAGCTGGGGACAAGGTTTTTGTGTTTTTGTTATTTGCCAAATGTTATTTAACAAGATGGAATTCAATCAAGTTTGATCTTTGATGGAAATAGCTCTCTTTATTTAAATAGGACTCACAACTGATGAATGGAACTATTTTGCAAAGGTATTCTTACCTTGGAAAGTTCATACTTAATTTGAATGAAGCAGATTTCCATGTTAATCACATATTTCATTTTCTATATGGCATTCAGCATTGGTTTTTTATATTTATAGGAGTTCTTCACTATCAAAGTGATAAAGTTAATGATAAATATCATCAAAGTATCCAGCAAAAATTTTTCCCCAAATCATTGGTTTGTTATTTATGGATTCGTATCTGACGTAATTCAGGAGAACCAGTGTGTTTTAGCCATTAGTTTTCTCATGGCCCCTTTCACCTCCTTGTTCCTCAGGCTGTAGATGAGGGGGTTCAACATGGGGACCACCACTGTATAGATTACAGATGCCACTTTGACCTGATCAGCTGAGTAACTCGACTTGGGCATCACATAAACGAACAAAACTGTCCCATAAAACAAAGTGACTGCAGTGAGGTGGGAAGTGCAGGTAGAGAAGGCCTTCTTCCTCCCCTCCGTAGAGCGCATATTCAGGATTGAGTGGAGAATGTAGCTGTAGGATACAATTATGGTAAACAGTGTGCTGATGAGGACGGATGCAGAAGAGATGGCAGGAGATATTTCAGCAATATAAACATGGCCACAAGAAAGCTTCAGGAGTGGGAAGAGGTCACAGAAAAAATGGTTGATTTTATTTGGTCCACAGAAGGATAGGTTCATCAGACAGCCTGTAAATGATGAAGCATTCATGCATCCGCCCAGGTAAGAAGCCCCCAAAAGGAGGAAGCAGACCACTGGGGACATCTGGGTGGAGTAGAGCAAGGGAGAGCAGATGGCCACATAGCGATCATAGGCCATGGTAGCCAGCAGGAAGCACTCTGTAGTCCCAAAGGTGACATCAGAGCCAAGCTGGGCTATACAGCCAGTCACAGGGATGGTCGTTTTCTCTCTTAAGAAACTCATGAGCATGACTGGCGTGACTGACGTGGAGTACCCAATGTCCACAAAGGCCAAATGGCTGAGGAAAAGGTACATCGGGGTGTGAAGCTGTGGGCTGCTTTGGATTAAGATGATTATACTGATATTTCCCACTATGGTAACTATGTAAACTCCCAGGAAAATCACAAAGAAGATGGCACATAGCGTGGGGTTATCTGTTAACCCCAGAATAATGAACTCCGTCACTGCTGTAAGGTTTTCAGTCTCCATCTACCCATTTAATGGTGCCTATTGAAATCAGAACCAGAGGAGGTTAAACAGGTTGAAATTACCCCACATTTAATGTAGATATCTAAACAGAACCATACAATTATCATTTCTGAATGGTAATTCTGCCTCACTTGTAGAATGCTTTGTGCACATGAATTTTCTTCTCAAATTCCATGAAAATATTACAATTGAAGACTCAACGATCTTGGAATTCAGCTATTTTATTCCTATTTGTATACCATAGAGCAAGTCTTCCCCATGTGTACCAGAAACATCTAAAAGGGTGTTACACCCATACTGATGGTAACAACATAAACTGTAAATCACCAAAATGATGAGGGAAAGGCAAGCTCTTAATTTCCTACCCCCATCCCAAATGTGTCTCTGCCCCAGGATTCTCTTTTTTAGTAGATATTATTACCATTTATCCAATTATTGGACAAAAAACATGGAGTTGACTTTGACATCTCTTTCTTACCTGATCATTTTCCTGGAATGAAAAAATTGCATCCTTAGTTATAATTGGTACTAAGGGCTGGAAAGTGTCTATGTCCAAGATGAAAGGACCAAATAGAAATTTTACTATTGTTATGAGTTAAATTCTGAATATTCTGCAAAATCTTCCAGGACTTATCTCTTATACACACTTTTTCATCTTTCTGAGATTACATGAAGCAATAAGAAGAGTCCAGGTATTTTGACAGACTGGATTAATTGGAAAGTGAACTGAAGCATTTGGGGACCTGCAGTAGTAAGTTTTGGTTTCATCAGTTCTATTAAGCAACTGTAAGGAAATAGGAAGTAGGAACATATGATCGTGATGGGAGGAGAGGGTAGTTAGAGAAATATGGATGAAAGTAGCCAGCTAGGAAGGCTAGGAAATTGGATTGAAAGAAAGATTAACGTTTCAGAATAATATTCCCTTATTTCAAATTAGAGCACATGATCAAGGGCAGAAGAGAATATATTAGTTACATTCAGTCATCTCCATGACTCTTCTAGTTTAAAGACCAACACTTTCTTCTGAATAATTTGCTTTTTCCTGAAGAGCTTCTATCTGATGAAGAATGAAGGAAACATACATACATAACTACCAGCAACCATGCACCTTTTACTCAATGTTACATGTGAATCATGGCAATGACATCCTACAGTATGAACAGTACTAGGATTATGTGTCTGAATTCTCCTATTCTGGCATTTTTAATAAGACAAAGCCTCAACCTGAAATAAATTTTTTTAGAAAAAAATAAATGGATGAAAGACACAAATGTTTCCAAAGTTGGATAGGAATGACATCCGGGAAGACAAAGGGACGTGCAGAAATACCTTGGATTTTGCAGCCACACAAACCTGGGATCAGTTTCTAGCTCTGCCTCTTGCTGTCTATGGAATCAGAGTCACGTTACAAGAAGTTGTGGACCTTCTGTTTCCTCACCTGTAAAAAAGGAAATAATGATACATACCTCATGTGATTCTTGTGTTAAAAATGATACGATTTGAATGAAAAGACCCAGCACTGTGTATATAACAAACAAATGCTCAGTTATAATAATTTACTCGAAATAATCAACTCGCAATTTCTTGTACATGTAAAAGTTCAAATATTTCTGTGTCCTTAAAAAGGAGCAAGGATAAAGGAGTAACACGTCCACTGCAACACTAGGGATAGGCTCCGAGGAATGGTCACTGAATGGCAGAGCCATATATAAGTGAAGCTTGTGTCATTTGAGATAAGGCCCAAATCACTTACTTCACTGAATGTAATTAAAAATTAATTAGTTTATTCGTTTTGGAAAACTAATTGAGAATCCATTGGGATAGAGAAATTAATGTGCACCTCTACTGGGACAGAGAAATAACACATAAACATGATTATATAAAAGTATATGAGTGCAACACATACTCTGTGTTTCCACTTATTTTTAAATGAAAAAATTAAACATTCAACTCAAATTGAAAATAATTATAACATTTTACTATCATTGCAGTTGATTATTAGATCAAGATGACTAATGTGGCTGTGACATTTTGTGGCATTTCTGAAATGTGACTATGTTGAGTGGCCCAGGTTTTCATGTCACCTATGTTTAGAGATAACTTGGGTTTGCTAGTACTGTTCAATTTACAAACATAAATCCACTGGAATTGTAATATTATTTTCAACATAAGTGATATACATTTTTTAAAAATCACATATATTTTTCTCATGTAATATGGATCTGTCCTAGGACACTTGACACACACACCATGCTTGTTGGTGGCAGACATTTCTCACACACATGCTCTTCTCTCTCCCCTTTGCTAACTTTGATCCACCAACATGTAAGCTTTCTAATAAAACAATGAAGCTCACCCTAACATTTTTCTTAGGACTCTGCCATCTACAACTGCCACATAGACTGGCAGGTTGTCAAAGATACACGGCTGCAATCTACTCTGGCTCTATTCTTGAACCATGGCCCCAAAGCAGAATGTTCTCTAAGGTTGAAAGTCAGTGTCCTTTGATTCTGTGAATGAATCCATTAATCAATGACCTTCAGAACAAAGCTAAACCTGATAATCCACATTAGGAGGGCCTAACAGCTCAAACACCTCAAATCCAGCAAATTAGGAAATGGACATGCTGTGAGACTCCCTCTGTCCTAGAAAGGTACTATTCCTTTAGGTTCTAAGGAAGCCCGACTATGGCTGATAAATGATAGAAACAGGTACCACTGATTCCACAAAAACATTCCAGATCCTATCTGGGAGAATTAAAGTCCCTTCATTCTTGTTCCTCTCCCAACATTCTGTTCACATCACTTGATTAGTACCATTACAGGTGGAAGATCTTGTTCTTTCCCTGGAATGAAAGTGCAGTGTTTATGATTAATGATTTTGCATCCCTCTTAAATGGTGTAATGCTGGGAATATAGGACTAAATAGATGTTTGCTGAATTAGTGGTAAACAATTTTTAGAAAATCGTTGCATTAGATACTATGCTAAAACCTAAAAGTAGACATACTTCTATCTCTATCTTTACCCAACTACAAACCATTTTATGATGGTATTCACCACTCCACACCCTTCCAATGGAAGACTAATTCTTAGTCATCTTAGATCTCAGGTTTAAATATATTTCACCCTTGAAGTGTCCTCTGACACCCTGGACTAAGTTACAGTGTCACTTCAGAGAAACCTGAAATATGTTCTGCACTTTTACACCTTTACTTATGTAGACACTAGTGTAAGTCATTGCTCAATGTCTTTTTTTTTTTTTTTTTACCTACTTTCCTACATTTCCATGAGGGAGGGATCATGTCTGCCTTGTTCCACACTTTCTTCTTAGAACATTGCATAGAAGGGGTGCCTGGATGGCTCAGTCGGTTAAGCGTCTGCCTTCAGCTCAGGTCATGATCCCAGGGTCCTGGGATTGAGCCCGGCATTAGGACTCAAGGGAGCCTGCTTCTCCCCCTGCTTGTGCACTCTCTCTCTCTTACTGTCAAATAATAAATAAAATCTTAAAAAACAAACAAACATTGTATAGTACCTCATACATAGCTGTTTTAAACAAATGAATGAGTGAATAAATGAACACTACAGTACCGTTAACTACAGTATAATGTTCTACAGCAGATCTCTAGGACTTACTCATCTTACTTAACTGCAACCCTGTGCCTGTTGATTAGCAACTCCCCGTTTCGCTCCAGCTCCAGCTTCTGACAACCGTCATTCCATTCTCGAGTCTGTGAGTGACTATCTTAGGTACACCGTAAAGTGGAGTCCTACAGTATTAGCCCTTCTGTGACTGGTTTATTTCATTTGGCATAACGTCTTCCAGGTTCATCCATGCTGTCACATATTACAGATTTCCTTCTTTAAAAGACTAAATAATATTCCATTGTATGTATAGATGCCAATCTTTCTTTATGCACTTATCTGTCAGTGGACATTTAGGTTGCTTTCACATCTTGGCTCTTGTAAACAATGCCGGCATGGACGTGAGAATGCTAATATCTCTGAGATACTGACTTCAGTTCTTTTAGATCAATATCTAGAGGTGGGACTACTGGATGATATGGTAGTTCTGTTGTTGACTGAGGAAACTTCATACTGTTTTTCATAGCAGCTGCATTCCCAGCAACAATATACAAAAGTTTGCTCTTTCTCCACATCCTCACCTACACTTGCTTTTTTTTCTTTTCCTTTCTTTTTTTTTTTTTTTTTTTTTTTTTTTGCTAGTAGCCAGCTTGATGCATGTGAGGTAATAGTTCATCATGGTCTTGATTTGCATCTACATGAAGATTAGTGATGCTGAGCATCTTTCTTTGTACCTCTTGGCCATTTTTATGTCTTCTTTGAAGAAATGTCCGTTCAAGTCTTTAGGCCATTTTTAAATTGAGCTACTAGTGTTTTTGCTATTGACTTATTTTTATTCGATTGTTCCTTACATATTTTGGAAATTAACCTCTTACCAGATATATGGTTTGCAAATATTTTTCTCTCATTCCGTAGTGGCCTTTTCACTTTGGTGATTGTTTTCATTGCTGTGCAGAAACTTTTTAAAAAATTAATTTATTTATTGTTTAATTTTCTATTATTTTTAAAGATTTATTTGTTTGTTTTACAGAGAGACACATAGTGAGAGAGGGAACATAAGCAGGGGGAGTGGGAGAGGGAGAAGCATGCTCCCCACTGAGCAGGGAGGCCAATGTGGGACTCTTTTCCAGGACCCTGGGATCATGACCTGAGCTGAAGGCAGACACTTAAAGACTGAGCCACCCGGGTGCCCCAGTGCAGAAGCTTTTTAGTTTGATGTAGTCCTTATCTATTTTTGTCTTTGTTGCCTGTGATTTTGATGTCATACCAAAAAAAAATTATTGCCAAGACCAACAACAAGAAACTTTTCCCCTATGTTCTCCTCTGGGGCATTTCTTCTTGGAGTTTTAGTTCTTAAATATAAGTCTTTAATTCATTTTGAGTTGATTCTTGTGTGCAGTGTAAGGTGAGAGTTCCATTTCATTCTTTTGCATGTGGATATCCAGTTTTCCCAACACCATTTATTGATGGACTGTCTATCCTTTCCTCACTGAGTATTTTTGGTGCCCTTGTCGAGAATGACTTGACTGCACCCGGATGTGTTTATTTTTGGCTCTCTGTTTTATTCATTGCGCTGTATGATTGTCTTTATGTCAGTACCATAGTGTTTTGATTATTGTAGCTTTGCAATATTGTTTGAATCAGAAAGTGTGATGCCTACAGTTTTTTTCTTCCTTCTTAAGATTATTTTGGCTGTTTGGGGGTCCTCTGTAGCCCTTTGTTCATTGAAAGATACAATTAAGAGAGCCAAAAGGCAAACCAGAATGGAAGTGTAACTTTAAAATGTACAAATCTGACAAAGGACTTGTATACAGATTACAGTAAGAACAAATCAATAAGAAAAGTACAATATGAGAGTAAAATTGGCAAAAGACTTGAAGAGACATTACACAAAAGAAGATGTACAGGTCGCTGATAAATATATATTTTTTAAATGCAGAACATAAGAGGTCCAGAGAGATGAGAGGAACACTGCCTGATTACTTTGTTGTAACCAGGATTCTCTGGCGTTATCTTTTTTAAAAACTGTGGGTAAATAACTTCATCCATCAGAGAACCGAGATGCCAGGACTTCTTCAAGCTAGCTCCTTCTATAACGGTCTTTATATCCCTGACTATTTGCAAAGAGTTACACTGCCACCAATTTATTTGCCGGGAATATCGAATTGGGGGGAGTCGGAATATACTCTTGCTCTAGGACTCATGTGACACACACCACTTTGGTAATAATTGGAAAACGCTATTTTACTCTTGAAACAGGATTAATCGGAAGTCATAGGGAAGGTTCTGGAAGAGGTTGAAAACTCTCCAGGCTCAATCACGAGCACCTGAAATAAAGCCATGACAGAGTTGCAGTGATGAACACCTTGGGGGATGTTACAAAGAAGGATGGAAGGTATATTTCAGGCCTGCGGCAGCCTGGGTGTCTTAATCCATAATTTTATACCCTGGAAATACCAACTGGTTTGCTGAAAGCAAGCTCCACTGGGCCGTAGCCCCCTCCCCAGCACCACACCCAGGCAGTTCTTCCTACTATTCAAAGGCTTGTCAGCACATATTCAAAGACAAGTGTCTGCACTCAAGCCTTTGAGAAATACGAAAAACTACTGGGAACTCTCGAAGGAGCTCTCAGAGACTCAGCCTTCAAGGTTCCTTCTGTGTTACCTGGATTGAGCTGTCTTGGTGACAAAACTAAGGAATAAATTCTTTAGGTCTGTCTTATTTTAGGTGGGAATAAAATTTTTCAAGACTCCAGCATAACTATTTCAAAAGATTATGATAACCTGGTATAAGACAGGCCAAGTCTCCCTGAGAAAGTGACCCAGACTGGCAACACTACCATCATTTGAATTTCCATTGAATACATGATGCTTTCTAAGATGTTAATTTACAAGACGCTATTTTAAAAATATAGAACCTAACAGCAGAAAAAGAAAACACTCTCTAATCATGGACTGTAAGCAACGAACAAAGGAGAGACAAAGTGAAATTACATTTCCCAAGTCTCCTAACCCTGAAAGGTACATATTTAATTTGAACCCAGCTGAATTTCATGAAATATTCTGTGACTCCAGAAAATTATAAATTAAGGTTGACATTAGTTAACATACTGGTATTTTGTGTTTAAGATAGTTCTTCACATAAAGTGATAAGGCTAATGGAAAACATAAACATCTATCACATATGTTCTGAAAACTATCATTTTTCAGTTTCTGGAATCACACTGAATTTCTTTTAAAATAACCGATGTCTTCTAGCCATCAATTTTCTCATGGCCTCTTTCACCTCTGTTTCTCAGACTGTAAATCAAGGGGTTCAGCATGGGGATCACCACTGTGTAGAATACAGACACCACTTTAATGTGGTCAGACGAGTGACCTGACTTTGGTATGACATAGACAAATGTGACTGTCCCATAAAACAAAGTGACTGCACTGAGGTGAGAAATACAAATAGAGAGACACAAATAGCCTTGTGTCCTCTCTCGGGGGAATGCGTACATAGGACGGAGTGCAGGATGTATAGATATGAAACAGCTATGATGACCAGTGTGATTACAATGACTGAGACCCAGCTGAGACAACAGGAGATACTTCAGCAACATAAATATGGGTACCAGAAAGTTTTGCTAATGGTGGGAGGTCACAGAAGAAATGGTTGATTTTATTTGGCCCACAGAAAGTCAAGCTCAATAAACAGCCAGTAAATGATGACACATTCACACGTCACACCAGATAGGGAACAGCCAATAGGATGATACTGGAAGGCAGAACAGCCAATAGGATGACTCTGGAACGCAGAGGGTAGAGTAGAGAAGTGGAGAACAGATGCCCACAAATAGCGATCACGGGCCATGGCAGCCAGCAGGAAGCACTCCACCATTCCAAAGATAACATCAGAGCCAAGCTGAGCTATGCAGCCAGCGACAGGAAATTCACGATCATACTGGGCATGACTGATGTGGGACACCCAATATCCACAAAGGCCAAGTGGCTGAGGAAAAGGTACATTGGGGTGTGAAGCTGAGGGCTTCTGCAGATTAACATGATTATGCTGATATTGCCCAATATGGTAGCAACATAGATTCCTAGAAAAACCACAAAGAAGACAGAACAAAGTGTAGGATCCTCTTTTAACCCCATAATGAACTCCATCACCATTGTGTGGTTTTCGGTCTCCATCTTATTTGTAATGATGCCTATTGAAATAAAAACCAGTGTGTATTAAGGATAAGTTAAATGATCTCATAGGTGACATATTTACTTCACTATTCACCCTATTAAAAAATTAAAACCGGGACACCTGACTGTCTCAGTCAGAAGAGCATGAGGCTCTTGATTTTGGGGGTAGGCATTTGAGCCCCTATGTTGTATGTAGAAATTAAATAAACAGACTTCAAAAAAATCAAAACACAGATCCCTTTTGTCTAGTTTACACTCTACAAAATGTTTCCAAACATATTTACATTATGCAAGATTTGAGACTATTAATGTCCATTACTTTTAGGCCAAAGATACAAAGAGACTAGTGACTCAGATTAGAGCACAGTTAACACTCACATTTGCATCATTTGATTAGTTCAGGTTGTTGAGTGAACACTTAAATCTGATGAGAACCAAAAAAGTCAGCCTGATTGACCTTAAGCTAGTGTTTAGCAATATCCAATTTGCTCCTATCTTGTTCACCTCAGAGACCACACTTCTCAGCCCTTTGTGGTTTAGGTGCGACTGTGAATAGTACATGCAAATGGGCTAGCTCAGGAAATGCAGTACATCTCTTCTAGATCAAATTAAGTTACTGGTGAACAATGTTCTCTTCCTCTTCCACAGTGATATATTCTACATGATACAACTAGAAGGTAGAGGTAACTCCCACCAGCCTGGGATTTGAGGGAATGTGGAAAACAGAGGGTAACTGGAAATACGCTAGAAGTGAAAAAATAAATCTGTGCTATGTTAGACTACCCTGAGTTTCCAGGGTTGATTTGTTAGAAGAGCGTAACATCACTTTACCTGGTGCGTATAATTATAGACCGGCTGTAAATGGAAGCTGTGTGTAGGGTTTAATCCTGAGAACAGGAAGAGAAATAAATCAACTTTGGGTTATTAATTGTCCCTCAGGTACTCTACAGACCTAACAAAAAGATACATTTCCTAATCCTATATGAATAATACACATAGAATATGTGGACACAATGCTTCCATGCTTATATTATGCCAGCTATGTGAGAGCAAGACAGTAATACATACATGTAAGGAATATCAAAGATCGGTGCACCTAACAAAGTTAATGAGTGGATTTAATCATTAAGAATGCAAAAATTAGGGGCGCCTGGGTGGCTCAGTGGGTTAAGCCTCTGCCTTTGGCTCGGGTCGTGGTCTCAGGGTCCTGGGATCGAGCCCCGCATCGTGCTCTCTGCTTGGCGGGGAGCCTGCTTCCTCCTCTCTCTCTCTCTGCCTGCCTCTCTGCCTACTTGTGATCTCTCTCTGTCAAATAAATAAATAAGTTCTTAAAAAAAAAAAAAAAGAATGCAAAAATTAAAATTAAAGCAGACTTTCATTTTAAGCAACACTGTGAACATGAAATATCCAAAAACACTCTCAACAAAATACTTGGGTAAACTGCTAACTTCCATATCGAGAAACATGTTCAGAATGCAGAAGTGAGATTTTATGTAAAAAAGGAAATCTCAACCAACCAAAAATGATGGGAGGGACGCCTGGGTGGCGCAGTTGGTTAAACGACTGCCTCCGGCTCAGGGCGTGATCCTGGAGTCCCGGGATCGAGTCCCACATCAGGCTCCCAGCTCCATGGGGAGTCTGCTTCTCCCTCTGACCTTCTCCTCGCTCATGCTCTCTCTCACTGTCTCTCTCTCTCAAATAAATAAAATAAAATCTTAAAAAAAAAAAAATGATGGGAGAGTTGGTGATCAGCACAATGAGCTGAAGCAGGACTGCAGCTGTCTAGGGGCACCTGTGGCTCAGTCGGTTAAGCATCTGCCTTCAGCTCAGGTCATGATCCCGGGGTCCTGGAATCGAGTACCCCATCAGACTGCTTGCTCAGTGGGGAGCCTGTGTCTCCCTCTGCCTGCCACTCCCCTCAGCTTGTGTGCGCTCTTGCTCTCAAGTGCTCTGACAAATAAATCAATAAAATCTTAAAAAAAAAAATAGGAACTGCAACCCTCTAGACCTTTGCCAATCTCCACAACCAAGGACCTTGTGCTTTAATAGCTATGCAGGCCCTGGAGGGAAGGGTTGGATACGCTGCAGAGTAGAAACTGAGGCTCTCAGGCCCTCCCCACATACTTCTTCATATTTCACTTTCCGAGTATCCCACAAACCATCATTATAATCATTCCCAAGGTCGCACCTCCATTTCCTTGTTGGTCTTTTTTGCCCTCATCTAACAACAGTGACTTCTGGCTAAATGCAATTTTCAGCTTACTCCACATCTGCCCTCTTAGACCAAACTGTGTCTGGGGAAAAACATACAAATGCTTTGATGGGTCTCATTTAAGTTGTGACCGCATACTTCAAATGAGCCTACACAGATGTCCCATTATACTATATTTTCTTAGTACATTCACTCTCTTGTTCTTCCATTCCAACTTCATCTCTGATAAGGAGTGGGTAAATTGTGGCCTACAGAGATTAGAAAATTTTATTATCACACACATTATTGATAGCTAAGCTTAAAACTAGACCTTATATTTTGTTTCCTAATTGATGACTATCTGTTGAATAGTACATAGGATTCAGGCAATTGTCCAAGGAAGAAAATCAAATATCAGAGTATTTGATATCCACAAATTATTTTTTCATTCAAAAATATTTATCGAGGGGCACCTGGGTTAAGCCTCTGCCTTCAGCACAGGTCATGATCTCAGGGTTCTGGCATCGAGTCCTATTCGATGCCAGAGTGGGCTCTGAGCAGGCTCTCTGCTCAGCGGGGAGCCTGCTTCCCCCTCTTTCTCTGCCAGCTGCTCTACCTACTCGTGATCTCTCTGTCAAATAAATAAATAAAATCTTTTTAAAAAATTAAAATATTTTTGAGCACTTTCTATTTATCAAAGACTTCTAGGTATGTGTGAATTTCTGCTAAATAACAAAAAGACACGCCATCTTGTCTTGCATTCTATTGTGTCATACATTCTATTGTGGAGGGCAGACAAAAAGAAAGGAAAAAAGAAAAGTAAGTAAGTAAGACAATTACTGACAATGGTAAGTACTGTGCAGAGAGTTAATCTAGGGTGATTTGATAGTGTTTTGCGTGGCTCATTTAAAATTCACCAGGAGGTGCCTGCCTGGGTGGCTCAGTCAGTTAAGCGTCTGACTCTTGGTTTCAGCCCAGGTCATAATGGAGCCCGCACTGGGCTCCATACTCAGTGCAAAGTCTGTTTGAGATTCTGCCTTTCTCCTTCCTCCTCTGCCCTTCTTCCCACTCACACACTCTCTGTCTCTCAAATCAAAACATAAATAAAATCTTTAAACTGGTCCAGAGGAACCTCTCTGTGGAGGAGATATTTTAAATGATGCATAAACAATACAAGCAAACCAGCCATGCTAAGATAGAGTAGAAGAGCATCGTGGTGCGAACTGCAAATTGCAAGGGCCCCAAAGTGAGAGCTTTGCACTTTGTTTGGAAGAACAGCCAAGCCCATGTGGTGGGTAGAGTGATACAAGATTAACCCAAGAACTAGGCGGAAGTCAGATCACCTGTGGCTTTGTAAGTCATAATGAGTTTAAACATTATTCTAAGTGCAATGGGAAGATAGGAAGATAGTGCAAAATTTGAAAGAGAATGTCATGATCGAATTTGCATAATGACAGGATAACTCTGGCTACTTTAAGGGGACTAATGTAGAGGAGTGAGAGAATGAACAGAAAGACCTTTCAGAATACTGTAGTAGTCTTGGTGTAATGTGGTTCTGGCTTGCGGGGCAGTGGTAAAGATCGAGCATAGTGGACAGAATAGGGAAATATTTGGTTAGGTTACAGGGGAATCTGTAGCTGAGTCCAAGGAAATGGGAAGATGATACCAACACAGGATTTTTTTTTCTTTTTAAAGGGAAGATCAACTAACCTGCAGCCACTTCCAGTTTCGAGGTCATCCCAGCATCCCAGCATCCCTGTGTCCCAGCATCCCAGCATCCCTGCAATCCTGCATCCCAGGTTCCCAGCAGGAAATAAGCCAGACCACCGAAAAAGCAAGTGCCAAACAATGAAAAGAATTGGCAAGTAGTATCGAAAATATTACCAAATATCAAATAATATTTTGGAAGTATTATTAAATATGAGAAGTCCGCTCCTTGAGAGAGAAGAAATGTAATTGTTTTTGAAAGGAACACAGTTTACCCTGTATAGTCCTCTGAATTTCCAAATGGAGTATTCGCTACTTTAAAAAAACCCAACGTAATTTTTTTTTTTTTACAAAATATACAGGTAAATAACTATCAGTACCTTATTCTTAGTCAATTTTACTATGAAAAACTGTATCCTCTGCAGTGATGATTAGACCAATGTGATTTGATCAGTTTTTCAGATAAATTAGCTTGATCCAGTATTATAAGAATGCTAAATCTCTAGCTTCATTAACTAGTCCTATGACTGTCTCAGAGGTTTAAATGACACAAATCTAAAACAAACCTTATATTTTTTAAAGAAAATCTATACATCAAAAACTCAAATAAGTTCAAAATAGGATATGGAAAACATGACGTACAGTTGCTGCAATGAAAATAAGATTTCAGAACAAAAATATCTGGGGATTAATTTAAGCTATGCTAATTACGAGCCCGATGATCTTGAAAAAGTTACGTAACCCTTTTGAGACTCAATATCCTTATTTAAAAAAAAAAAGATTTTTATTTATTTATTTGAGAGAGAGAGAGAGAAAGAATGAGAACAAGTGAGAGTGAGAGGGGGAAGGTCAGAGGGAGAAGCAGATCCCCTGCTCCTGACTCCATCCCGGGACTCCAGGACTACGACCTGAGCCAAAGGCAGTCGCTCACCCAACTGAGCCACCCAGGCGTCCTCAATATCCTTATTTTTAAAATTAAGATAATATTTAACTCACAATGGTTGTTGTGTTAAAGGGAGCTAGTGCATGCTAATACACCTAGCAACAGATGGTAGTAAACAAATAATCCATAAGTGAGAATGTACTTCAAACAATAACACTATTAGCTTCTATGAGAAATGCAGAGCATGTTTACAAATCAGTAACAAGAATGAATGTTACCTGCTGGTCAAATATAATGACAGGGACAAATTCTAGGAGTCATTTCTGAATGGCAGGGCTGATGTATGCAGCAGTTAGGACTGTCTAGAGTACAATACCTTGACCTCAGTATCAGATATCCACAAGTTTGTAAACATCCCGCTGAAAATCCAGTGGGAGAAAATCCAAGGAGATTGAGAAAATGAGGTGCATTTAGGTCTGCCTACACCATTATGCGGGCTGAGATACTCACTGAGGTCTCAGGGGCTTCACTTATGCTTCTCATTATTGATATAGGTATTACAATAGCAAACACCTAATTAGTTTTGAAACTTGATTTGGGCCAACCACAATTAATGTGTGCTATCCTTTGGTCATCTGTGATATTTCTAAGAGCCATGATGAGGTGCCTAGAATTATTTTCTTGAATACTGTCCTGTGGTTCATGGTTAGTCATACCTCAGAGAGCTGCAACAAAAGCCAGGGTGCTTTTCTCTGTGTGAAACTGACCTATGATCTATTTCAGCATTGGCATTTCCCATTTACCACATAGGTGGCCCCACCAAACCCCCAACTCCTGAAATAGACAGAAATGAAATCACTGAAGATACTTCTTCCTCTCCCTACCTCATATTTATCTCTATCCCCATCCTGTCTTGGATAACCAAGAATCTCTTTCTTGTTCCTGATTTCCATAGGGTTTTCCATAAGCGATGTTACTGTTTGTATTGTTCCAAAACTGCTTTCCTGTACTCAAAAAATTCCTTGTGAGTATGTATTAATCTCCTTCACTCTCTGTAAAGATCCATGGTATTCAAGTATTTAATTAGTACCTATTTTGCTATACTCTGCCAATGCTTCATTGTGCTTATACACCAGTTCTCTTGAATGTACTCTAAAAAGTGGAATTACTGGGTCAAATGCTTTGCCCAATTTAAATTCGATATATACTGCCAAATTGTACTTCTTAATTCTTTGTATCTGTGTGTGTATATAAAAGTGTGTGTGTGTGTGTGAGAGAGAGATATATATATATATTTCTGGGTAATTCCTAAGAGTTATATTTCAGCTAATTAATTCTTTCTTCAGTTAAGTATAATCTGCTGTTTAATCTATTTTTTTTCTGAGTACACTTCTTTAAAAGATTTTATTTATTTATTTGACACACAGAGATCACAAGTAGACAGAGAAGCAGGCAGAGAGAGAGGGGAAAACAGGCTCCTTGCTCAGCAGAATGCCTGATGTGGGGCTCAATCCCAGTACCCTGAGACCATGACATGAGTCGAAGACAGAGGCTTAACCACTGAGCCACCCAGGTGCCCCTTTTGAGTACATTTTTGATTTCTAGACTCTTTGTTTTTTGTTTATTTTTTTTTTCAAATTTCTATGCTCTTTTCTAAAACAAAAACCCTTCTGAGGTTTATTATTCTATTCCTTCAAAAATATTAACCAATATTTTATAATGTCTGTTAGATCATTCTATTACCTGAAGTTCCTGATGGTATAAATCTGCTCTGTGATATGTCTGCACATACTCTTATGTATTTTATAAATATTTACTTATTTGTTTGAGAGAGAGAGCATGAGCAGGGGGAGGAGCAGAGGAAGAGAGAGTCCCAGACTCCCCCCTCTGTTTAGAACCCATGGGGCTCAATCTCACGACCCCGTGATCATGACCTGAGTCAAAACCAAGAGTCAGATGCTTAACCCACTGTGCCACCAAGGTGCCCCTGCATGAGATGTATTTTTATCGATTTGTTTTGTACAAGGGCAAAAGTTGTCACAAGGAAGGTAAAGGCTTTTGGTTTCACCTTTGCTCTTTGGGGAAGATAATTTGTAAAAGTTGGCAGAAAAATCTCATGTTCCTCTGTGGGCATAGACGGGATTGGTGAATCCACTTATGTTTCTCCCACACTGACCATGTGCCAAGAACTCAGCCAAAGAAGGGAAAGACTTGCACATAATCAGAGCCACCTCCCTGTGCCATGTTGTCTACCAAGTATAGAGGTGAAGGGGATTTAGTGTTTGCCTTCTATAAATATAAAAAGATGATGAGAAAATGTAGATTCACAAATGCCCCTACAGACAGTATCCTAAATGATTGTCTGTTAGCTTCATTTCCTGAGTGTGCTATCAAATTATCTTTCTTCTCCTCCCCTCTCCTTCTCTAACACATGGCTATAACCACCCATTTATAATTGGAAAACAAGAGAAACAAAAATGTTTTCCCATATTCTGATGGGTTGTTGGCAAACATGTAGCATAACCTTGTAAACAAGGACAACTTTGATATTCAGTCCTCTTGTAGACAGTGGTAATCTACATACTAAGAAGCAAGTAATATTTGCAGATGAAACTTTAGACACCATCTACTTGGCTAGCCAATATACTTTGAGGGAAGAAACATATTGATGTGGGTGTAATGGGACATGTAATATTGCTCGATCAAGATTATGCTTCTGTGGTTGACTTCCCACATTTTGCAGAGATTTTTGCAAGAAACCACATTCAGAAACATCATATGGACATGGTTGAATGACTCAAGTCTTGGTTAATAAATAACTTTCTTTTAAATTGGCTTCTTACTGGTCTCACAGGTTTTCTATGTGGTTTTTTCTTTAGTCTAAAAGTTCCAGGAAAAACTCTGAGTCTCAAAATGCCTCTGAACAAGAATAAGCTGTTTTTACTACTTGGAATGCTCTGTTTGGAACAAGGTAAACCTGCAATTCTCCCTCTCCCCAGAGGTAAGTTCCAAATGAACTCTGTAACTACCTTCATCAGAAGGAATAACCTTTGTTGGCAACGGGCATCATTACTCTATTCAATGTGCCTTTGGGAAAACAGAAGCAGATATATTTTGGGGATCTGTTTTTCATGTAATTATTTTGGACTTGTCTCCTGCAATTGGCATATGAAACTGCATAAAACATTCATGGAATGAACAACTTGCACAAATGGCATTGATCTGGAGAAAACTGGGGTTATTCACTCATTAGGACACATTACACAATCCTTTTGCATGAGCAAATTCTGGAAATCAACATGTATTTGAAAGCACTTGTAATCTTTTGGAAAATGATCTTACTGGGAAATATTAAGTATGTTTACTGTGGTGTATTATGTATGGTCTTTTTTTTCCCTCAAGTAACATAAGGTGAGAACAGTTCTTGACAGGCTTCTCCATAGTCAGAATTGTGTCAGCCCCAAGAACCATCCTGTTTTCTATTTTTGCTTCAATGAGTTTGGGAAATTGTAAGTTTTGTACATAATTTATTTATGATTCATTCAACTTAAACTGTTAGAAAATAAGCTTTTGATTCAATCAAAAGGGCCAGTGTCATATCCATCCTTTGCTGTTCATTAGCTGTGCATTTCTTCGACTCTTCATTTTCTCATCTGTAGTGCAGGGACAACAATGCTTGATTCAGAGGCAGAGAAGGAGGATTAAATAAGAAGTTATTTGTAAGAGCTTTGTGTATTTTAACATATGAATCTAAATAGTTATGCTCTCCAGGATATGTTCTCCAAAAAAAAAAAAAAATCGTTCATCCATCCAACTTTTCTAAGTGTCTACTATATGTTAGGAATTATCCAAAACCTTGGAAATACAGAGATGAATAAAGCATAAGGTATTTTTTCGCTTTGTGTAGTATAGAGGCAGACAAACTACTCATTATCACAACGCTGCATGGCACAAGCTATAAAAGCAGGGAGGAAGGAGTACTACACAGTACGGGAGAGAAACTTAACACAGCCTTGAGGAAATCAAGGAAGACTTCTCAGTTGAGGTGATGCCTAAGCCGAGGGATAAGGGATAAGGATAAGGATGAGGGATAATCCAGCTCATCTGCTAGTTGAGGAGTCAAAAAAAAAACACTGAGGTTAAATAAGTAAAGGCAACTATTTCAGGGATAGAGCCCTCTTTACAAAAAGGAGAGGCCCGTTGCCTGACCAAGTACAGGCCTGATGTGTGAGTCGAGACACGGTCTTCTCTCCACTCCACTGTTCTTGAGCAACCTGCCACTTTCTACTTCCACAGAGAATGAATATCTGACCGTGTGCTGGGTAGCATGGACCACAGCCTTAGACTCAGTCCCCTGGGTGGAGCAGAGAAGATGGACACACAGTCACAGTCCAAGGCGGAGTGTGGCATCACCTGCTTCACCAATTAACCGAGCAGCTTCTAGGCATCATGGACTGTTCTCGATATTTTGAATTTAGATATTTCTGGGATTAAGTTCCTATCTCTGAGAAGCCCACAGTCTAGTTGGGTTGAAAGACACAGAAATAACCACAAAGGCACGTAATAAATGCCATAGAAGCACAGTGAGGAGTCACTAAGGGGCCGAACGGCTCAGAATCAAAGGGGCTACATTCCTGCTGACCCAGTGGAGATCTACCTCTGAGGCTCTTAATCTTTATATCGGAAAAGTAGAAAGACTTTGTGATATGCCTGTTCTCGGTCACAGAAGCCGAACAATCCCACGTTCTACAAATCACAGCAAATCCCATAGTTAACACAAAGCCATGTTGTAATCTTTTCACATGAGCCACGTCCTGCAGGAATTTTTTGTGCTCAGGGAAATTTCCTGTATCCCTCAGTTCTAGGAGCTACCTAATCACTAAATTTTTGTCTTCTCTCATTCCCAGCTCCCACTTGTGGGCGGAGTTTGGTGAAGGCACAGCCTGGGAATTACCTTAGCATTTTCAGTCGCATTGTTGGGGGAAGCCAAGTAGAAAAGGGTTCCTACCCCTGGCAGGTGAGTCTCAGGGAACATTCTCTGGAGGGTGGTCTATGAGCTTTCTCAGGAATGGATGTCCCAGAAACACATGTTACTCATTAGTATACTCCTTTCTGCATAACTCATAAGCAGAGATCTCATGAGTGTTCCAGGATCCAAGTCTCTCATGATATCCATCCGTTGAGTTCCAGAAAACGTATACTCAGGATAATTACATGCACTATTGACTTGCCACCCAAACTGGAAATGCCACCCCAAACTTTCAGCCCCTAAGACAAAAATCCCACTTTAATAAACTAAAAAACTCTTAAATTTACAATAAAAAAATTCTCTGATTCAACAAATATAATAACCTCATTATAGTTAAAGATGACCAGGAAAGTCAAAGGTGTCATATCTATACAACTACTTTCTGTTTGGAGATTTATACCTGTACCATAGGACCTCTTAGGCAACCGTGAAGAATACTGCCTCCTTAGATATATCCTAATAATACTGCCTCCTTAGCTGATATCCTAAGAATTTTCTCTCAATCTAACCTCCTGGTCTTCACATGTCATCAGAATGCCTTTGTGCATCTGTCTCTAGCCAATGGTGGTCCCACTTACTATCTTTGAAATTCTCCCAACTTTCTTTATCCTGAGAGCCATGTTGTTTTCTCGACTCTTAATTTTGTGAGTAATAGCTCTTAACTTTTACTTTAAGGCAGTCACATTAATTTTTGGTCGGTGGATATTTAGTAATGGCTGGTTGATTGAATTTATGTTTAGTAGTTTGACTCAGTGGTTGAGTCATTGTCATTTGATTGACTGATGAATTAATTACTTGGTTGAAGAGTTAATTGATCAGTTGCTTATTTGGTCAACTGGTTGACTAATCAATTTAGAAGTTCATATTCAAGTTGGAGTCAGTAATTTTACTTACTTTTTCTCTTTATTAAAAATTTTTTCAATTGTTCATTGAATAATTTTTGGCCAAAAAGTGACAATTCTAATAAATGTCTTCTTCTCTAATTCTGACAGTGGAATCAAAAGCATTTACTTGTACCTTGAAAGCATTTTAGAGTCAAATATAATGAACAGGATATGGGGTGCCTGGGTGGCTCAGTGGGTTGAGCCGCTGCCTTTGGCTCAGGTCATGATCTCAGGGTCCTGGGATCAAGTCCCGCGTCGGGCTCTCTGCTCAGCAGGGGGCCTGCTTCCCTTCCCCTCTCTCTGCCTGCCTCTCTGCCTACTTGTGATCTCTCTCTGTCAAATAAATAAATAAAATCTTTAAAAATATATATAATGAACAATCTGAGGGGTTTGAAGTGGCGGAGGGGTGGGAGGTTGGGGTACCAGCTGGTGGGTATTATAGAGGGCACGGCTTGCATGGAGCACTGGGTGTGGTGAAAAAATAATGAATACTGTTTTTCTGAAAATAAATAAATTGGAAAAAATACATATATATAATGAACAGGATAAACCAGAGATAGAAAGTAATTGGTAGGGACACCTGGATAGCTCAGTTGGTTGGGCGGCTGCCTTTGGCTCAGGCTGTGATCCCGGGGTCCTGGGATTGAGGCCCATGTGGGCTCGCTGCTGAGTGGAGTGTCTGCTTCTCCCTCGCCTTCTGCCTGATACTCCCCTTGCTGTTCTCTCTCTCTCTCTCTGTGTCAAATAAATAAATAAAATCTTAAAAAAAAAAAGTAAAAAAGCAATCAATTGGTAGAAGCAGATTAAAAATAGGCTTGAAGCAGTGATAGAGGTCAAATAGTTAAGAGTCTGAGAAAATTATAGGTACTGACTATTTCTCTAAGAGGCTTCAAGGAATTGGAGCATGTGTGGAAAGATTTTCTCAGCCTTCTGCTGTTTTTCTCCTAAAAGTCCAGTTATTTTGGACTCTGCTATATCTTATACTTCCCTTTCTTTCTCTTCATTCACAGAAATTGTTTATATTGCTAGCATAACAGTCTGGGTCAATAGTTTTATGAAAATAAATAAATACCAACAGTTTTTACTATCAACTCTATTAAACCCTTATAGCCAACCATCTCAAATTAACCACCTCTCCTACAGACCGGGGTTGGGAATGTTCTGGTTCCAACACTGCTCTTCCTTCTGAGCTATCATGGGATGGGTTTTACTCCTTCACAGTCCACAAATTCTAATATTTGTAAGACATCTGGGTCTATTTTTCAGAATATGTTCAGTCTCCAAGTTTGGGGGGTGGAGGGTGGTCCCAAGGCATTTACTTGCTCCCACTTAGGCTCTTTGCAATTCAGGTGTCCCTGAAACGAAGGCAGAAGCACATCTGTGGTGGGACCATCATCTCTGCACAGTGGGTGATCACGGCTGCTCACTGCGTTGCAAACAGGTAGGGAAGGCCTAGCCCATGGATGAACGCCAGACTACCCTCCTTCTCCTTTGCAGTCAGCAGCAATAACTCTATTAAAGCATGAAAATGTGTGATGTATACTTTAGCACAGGAACATAACAGAAATGCATAACACAAACAGGGCTCAGTGGCATGACAAAAGGATTCTCAACTCAGTAGAAAACATACTTTGTTTGCAGGAGTAGAATACTTTGTTTACTTAAATATGACTGGAAATAATTAAAGAATAATATCTAAGTGAAAACAAGTGTGACCAAGATACACTTGTGAAAATTTTCTCTTACATTTTGGTGAAAAAAAAATCTTTCATTATACCTCTTTTAAAAATTGATAAAAGAACTGAATTCTACTCTTGAAACCAATATTATACTCTATGTTAGCTAACTAGAATTAAAATAAAAATTTGGAGAAAAAAATGATAAAAGAAAACACAGGGAGGCCAGTAAAATGAGAAGTAGTCTCCCACATCTGCTTTCCTACTGGTCTTGCCTCACTGAGCTTCGATCTAACAACTTCCATCCTTTATCCAATTTCCTGTGTGCTCTAAACCTTCTACTGTTAGTGTTCTTGGTAGTCACTAGGCTGCAATCAAGGTCATGTCCCATATTTGCCCTCTTTCATCTCAAGGCTGCAAACATTCCCTGGGTATTTACTAGGTGCTAGACACTTTGATGGGTACCAAAGATACAAAGGTAAGTAAGATGCCATTCCTGTCCCCCGCAGAGAGTTAACAGTCCATAGAAGAGTCAGCTGATAATTTCACTGCAGTGTGCCAAGGGATTAGGCTAAGGAGATGCTGTGTATTAGGTTAGGTACCCAATGTAGCCAAGAGTCAGGGAAATAGGCCAACAGAAAAGAATACCCTTTCCAGTTCTGTATAAAATCATCACTTTGGGGAATGAAGGGTCGGTCCCCAAAGAGAGTAAACTCAAAAGTTCTTAATCCACCTCAATGCATCCTACCAAGTTCAGATAACTTTGCTACGGGATGAAGGGAAATAGAATGATCTTTCCCATCTCACACCACATCTCTGAATTACAAAGGTGAAGGAGGTAAGGAGAAGACCCCTACCTCTCATTGTTTCAATCAGTCCCAAGCCTTGAGTGTGCATGACCTCTGACATATCAGAGTTATGAGGCCATTATGTTTTTCACAATATACATTAAGCATTAGATCTCTGACACTAAAGTAGCCTACGTAGGAGGGATCACAAATCATTCTCAGAGAATCACTGATACTGAGACTTGGCCAACCACCTAAGGTAGCTGAATAAAATCCATTATAGCTGAGTAACCCCTGAGTTACAATATATGTGCATTTTTAGACATTTTATGGATAACACTGCAAAGTATTGGATTTATCATATTCTTGGTTCCATTTGAGGTCAATCTTGATTAGCCCTCCCCCCCCACTTAAACTGGGAACCTTCGCATTTTTATTAGTAGTGATGGAATCATTCTCACTTTCTCTGTTCAGCATCTTCACATCCACATTATCCATCCATGTCATTTTAAAGAGGCCAGATTGTCAACCATTACAAGAGTTCTCAGAGGCTAAATGAAATTTATTCGTTTTACTGCTTCCTATTCATAGAAATAGTGCAACAACTTTGAATGTCACTGCTGGAGAATATGACTTGAGCCATATAGAGCCAGGGGAGCAAACGCTCACCATCGAAACCATCATCATACACCCCTATTTCTCCATCAAGAAACCAATGGACTATGATATTGCTCTTTTGAAGATGGATGGTGCCTTCCATTTCGGTAAACATTTGAGGCTCACTATGTATCATCTATCCCATGTTCCCTATAACTTCTGCTCCATAGCACATTCCTTACAACATACGTTATGTAACGTTATGTCCAACAGTTCTGGGCTATGCACTTCAAGATGGATTTGGGGTGGAGAGTCCCTTGTGTGAAATCCTTTTTGTTTGTGGCCTCAGATATAGGATTATGTGGAGTCAGGACAGAGTCTTTCTTTGTCTGATAAGTGACCCCTGGAGGCACAGATAACACAACTCTCACGAGATCTTCTGGGAACCACCTAGATGTCAATTGGCGAGTGGCTTAGGGTGCCCTGTGCTTCGTGGATGTGACAAGCCCTGCCTGCTCTTTCTCTTCAGGCCAGTTTGTGGGGCCCATGTGTCTTCCAGAGCTGAAGGAACGATTTGAGGCTGGATTTATTTGTACAACTGCAGGCTGGGGCCGCTCGGCTGAAGGTAAGCCCTTCAATGCCACGTCTCTTAATCAGATGTTAGAATTTTCTGGTGGGTAATCAGAAAATACAGTTTTCATCTATTTTCTAAACAACAATTGTGTAAACATTTTAAAAGAGTGTATCCACTGTCCTTAGAATTTCAGGTCTTTCCAAAAGATACAAACCTGTGTGGGGCATCTTCAGCTCAGGAAGGGCGAGGGTGCCTTGCTGGTCCTCTCCCCTCTGTGTTTTCTAGATGGCGTTCTCTCGAAAGTCTTACAGGAAGTCAACCTGCCTATTTTGACCCAGGACGAGTGTATGGCAGCTCTGTTAACCCTAAAGAAACCTTTCAGTGGGCGCACCTTTCTGTGCACAGGTTTCCCAGATGGCGGGGGAGATGCCTGTCAGGTAGGTGGGAGTGGAAATGTCCCAGGAAGGGCTTCCCTCAGCTTTGTCATCAGGGGACAGGCTAAAAGAAGGCTGTAAGTAAGACTGGACTCTAGAAAGAAGGTCAGGAGTGACAAGGGAAGTCAAGTCAAAATAAGGAACAGTTTATACAACCTGTTTTTACCAGGGAGTGTGGACTCAGAGGAGGTCTTCTATTTTTTCCAAAAGACCAGATAACAAGAGATAATGCCAACAGTGAGCTTAGGGTTCTGTATCCCTGAAGGCTGGCTGGCTTTTTCCCTTTTAAAGGTTTCTAATTTGTGGGTAATGAGGACTTTCCTTTCCTTCCATTCCTCTTGCTGAGCAAGACCTGAGATCAGTTTTACCACTGGGCAAGGCTTTTCTGAGTCTGTAGGATGAGATAGGAGTAGGAAGAAAGTCTGATGTTTGATGAAACAAACATCCCCCGAGGACGGGGAAGAAAGAGGGGGAACTGGTGGGCTCCGTGGATATTTGAGGATTTAATGTGAATTGTGCTGGGCTATTCTCCTGGGCCCCTGAGTCCTAATCATTAGAAGTGAAGAGGTGTCATTGATCCTCATCTAGCATCTTTGTGGGGAAAGAGTGAGCGCAGACCAGACAGTGATGGTAAGAGATGCTTTTCCCCCTTCTAGGGAGATTCAGGAGGTTCCCTCATGTGCCGGAACAAGGAGGGGACTTGGACTCTGGCCGGTGTGACTTCCTGGGGTTTAGGTTGTGGCCGTGGCTGGAGAAACAACATGCGGAAAGATGAACAAGGATCCCCTGGGATCTTCACAGATCTTAGAAAAGTGCTTCCCTGGATCCACAAACACATCCGAACGGGTAATAATGCCAGCACACGAGGTCGGGAAGCCAGGGCCGGCGAGCAGGTCAGCAGACTGGGCAAGTCAGGACCACTGAGCAGACAGGCCCTGCTTCTGCGTTTAGTGCGGCGTGTAAGAACTGTGACGTTTACAAGATTTAAAACGGTAGAATATGGTATGTAGCGTAGCAGACACTTATTCAAAGAAACACGATTCCGTCCATCCTAGGCTTCGTCAAATTTGCCTTTAGTTGAAACTATCAGTTGGTAATGTGTTTTCCATCACTTCTCACCTGTGCTAGCAAGATTTAGTAAGTTATGAATCAGTGGAAATTCTGGCGTCCCAGAGGACAATGGAGACATTTTTCATTGTTACCATGGAGGGGAGGGGCGCCACTGGCATCTGGTGGGTAGGAGCTAGGGCTGTTGCTAAGCGTCCAAAACTCACAGGATGGCACTCATGACAGAGAATGATCCAGCCCAAAATGTGAGTAATGCCGTGGTTGAGAAGGCCTGGCACAGATCTGTGTTGCATGAGTCTGAAAAGGTCAGGGTCTGTATACACCCTTCTACTAGACTGACCAGGGAGTGAACTGAAACACCCTTTCTGCCTCCAAAGCCAACTTCATTGTTTTCTAACTGGTAGCTTTCAGCGTCAATAGGCCTTCTATTCTGTCCCAAAGGGGTTAATGCAAATTCATTTAATAAGAACTTGGGTCTGTTTTCAAGGGTATGGTCCCGTGGCAGGCTTCCAAGCCCTCCAGTTATAGGTCCACCAGCAACTCTTTCGTGGTTGTGGGTCACTTATTTGCATCTCCAGCCTCCCTTCTCATGAACAAGGAGAGAAGTAGGTCAGAGAACCTCTTTCTCCATATAACCTCCAAGCTAATCATGGCCTGTTTTTTTAATCAGTCCACTTAATAAACAGAGCGAAATTTCATTAAAACACCAAGGCCACTGTCCTGCTTTGTCAATCCCTTCTGGTTTTTTTTTTCCGCAGACTAGATTTTCTTCAGTTGCATATTGACTTAAAAATGTCTGTACTTTGGAGCCAGGCATTTTGATAACTTCTTGAAATGCTGTGCAGGATACCGCACACAGACCCTGACCAGCATCTCTCTTTTTCGTCCCTAGGGAAGCGGAGAAAGAGCTCCAGAGGTGGGTATCACTCACAGCCTGCTCCACGAGGAGCAGGAGGTAATACCTAGTATTTCTGAATATAGGCTCCCTTTATAATCAAAAGTCTTTGCTAGAGCTCTCTCTGCTAACTGGGTACGCACACTTGGGGCACCCACAGCCATTCCCTGCCAGTTGGAGCAGGCCATCGCCCAGAAGGAGCCTTGATTCCCTCCCATTTCACTTCTTGAGAGCTGCATCTCAACTCAGCAAACGTTTGCCAAATCCTAGCTTTGCGTCAGGGACTCTGGGGCAGGGAAGCGAGGTGGTGCAGATGTGCCCAGTGAGCTACACGCCTTACCCGGAAGTGTCCACATGGATAGAGAGAGTCTCCCCCAGGGTTACGTGGCAAGTCTGCAGTGAATCTGCCCTGTAACTTTGGGAAAGCTCCTTCCTACCTCTGGACCTCCGTTTCCTCATCCATCAAGAGAAGACTCTGGACCAGAGTGTCTCTAAGGCAGCTTTAGCTCAAATCTTCAGTGGCTCTGTGAGTCTGTGGAACCATCGACAAAGAACCATGGAGGTGGAAGTACCCCGAGAACTAGAGGAGTGAGTGGCTGGGGATAAAAGCCAGAGGTGGCTTTGGAGCACAGACACCTTTTAAGCTAAATCATACACATGCAAACAAAACACCCCACAAAGAACAAGTAGAATATTGTTAGGTGGAAACAGGATACACGTAAAGAAAAATATTGCAGCTCAAGGAATCATCTTTGTGAAAAGACGATACTAAAGGATGAAGATCTGCAAATGCAGTGGGTAAAAGATACCAGCGCCTCAGTCAGAGCAGCTGAAGTGGGGGTGTGTCTGATGGGGTTCGATGAGGGAGATCTGAAAATAAGTTGAGACCAAGTGGTGGGAACTTTCGATGCCTGTCAAAAAAGTCTGGATTTACTCAGCAACAGGAAGTTGATGAATTAGAGAACTAGACTGGTGGTATAAGAAGAGCAGGTAGGGAGCAGGACGGCTGCACCTTCTGAGGTTACACGCGGGTGCCAGAGACCTAGGGCATGCGCCAGAGGATGAAAGGGTGGGAATAGAAACAAGAGGAAGGGGAAGCTGGTAGTCACTTTATTGAAGGGTGAGGAGGGACAGGGAGGAACCAAGGAAGGTACCAAAGTTTCAAGAATGAGAGATAAAGCAAAGGGCATATGAAAGTCATCTATTCAGGGAGGCCTGGGTGGCTCAGGGGGTTAAAGCGTCTGCCTTCGGCTCAGGTCATGATCCCAGGGTCCTAGGATCGAGCTCCACATTGGGTTCTCTGCTCAGCAGAGAGCCTGCTTCCTCCTTTCTCTATGCCTGCTTTTCTGCCTACTTGTGATCTCTGTCTGTCAAATAAATAAATAAAATCTTTAAAAAAAAAAAAAAAGGAAATGTAATCTAATCAGGAGGCACTTGGGCGGTGCAGCTGGTTGAGCATCGACTCTTGTTGATTTCAGGTCTGGAGGTGATCTCAGAGTTGGAATCCACTTAAGTTTCTCTCTCTCCCTCTGCCCCTCCCCCTGCTCATACACACACAAAAATTTAAAAAAAAACCTCTCTCTCTCTTTTTTCTAAGTAATCATATCAGAAAAGGAAGCAGTTTTGTAGACCATTTGTAGAAGTTAAGGGGGATACCTAGGAGATGGTTGGAAAACCACATCTGAAGCTCAGAAAAGTAGAATAATGCTTGAAACTCAGAGTAGGAATGAGACCCATCAAGAGGGTTTGTGTAGAGAGAGATGAAAGCAAAGGAAAGAACCTGGGAAATCAAATACATGTATGTATAGAATCGAGTTATGATGCCAGAGAAAGAATAGTGAAGGAGAAGAAATCATTGAATCTGAAGGTTACGCAGGATCTAAAAAGACCAGAAAGAATAAGGCATGGCAGAAACCACGGCTGGGAAAAATTTCACAAAAGAGGAAGCATGCGTATCGAAGAACCAGGCGGTCCCAGTGTCTGCCGGGTTCTGGAAGGCTAGCCCCCACGGCCACCCTGCTTCTCACGACTCTCTCTCCCAGCCCCATGCAGCGAGCAGGGTCGTGTGCTCCATGAGTCTGAGGGTGAGCTGCACTTCCCGGAAAGCCCCTTCCTGTATTATGAGAGCCAGCAGTAAGTAGCCCCCTGCCACCCCTCCCCCAACCACCACCTCCAGTCTGACTATGCCAGACTATGACCATGACAGCCACTTTCTGTCTAGAAATGACACTCTTCACGGATCTGCCTGCAGACGGTGTGTCTGGACCCTGCTGGCCCCAGAGAAAATGCACGTGCTGCTTGGTGTTTCCCACTTGGATGCAGAATCTTGTCACCATAGTTACCTCTCCATCTCTTCCACAGACGACAGACTTATGGGTGAGCAGATTTTGGCGTTGTCAAATGGATGCTTGTGCTGGAGGGCTTCATGGGACATGCATGCCATATGTCTGGCCCCAAGGCATTTCTAAACACTGTGCAGCCTGTCTCCAAGTCTGAGACTCGGGATGGACAGTGGAAAGGAACTGAAGCTGAGCCATTTAGTTCGCTGCATCTGCTTTCCGTGGAACTGGACTTCTTAGATTCATGTGCCAGGCCTGGAGCCCGTCAGGGCTAAAATATAGACACATCACAGAGAGAATGTTGCTTTCCTAGGCATGCAAATGACCTGGACTGCATTGTCCAGCTAAGAAGGAAAGCACCGATGGGAAACCATGCATAGGGGCAAGTGTCACTAAGGCAAGAAACAGAGATGGAGGAGTTTTCTGTGGTTCCTGACGGGAGGGGATTTTGCCCCCCAGGAGATAGTTGGCAATATCTCAGAGCGTTTCTGGTCATCATGACTAGACAGAGTATTACTGGCATCTGGCGAGCAGAGACCAGGGGAGCTGTGAAACCTCCCATAATGCACAACACAGTCTGAACACCAAGAATGTTCGGGTTCAAGGATGTCAGTGGTACCAAGGTTGAGAAACCCTGGCTTAGACAATCCAGTCCTACCATGACAAGTCTAGGTTTCCCTGAGTCCCCTAATGGGTATTGTTTCCTAGACTCTGAACCAAGACTCTCGCTTCTTGTGTTGCAGGGAAGTTCTGTGGGAAGAGCCTCGCTTCGTCCATTCTTGTCGGCTCCAACTCCTTACGGCTGCATTTCATCTCTGATGCCACAGATCAGGCAGCTGGGTTTAACCTCACCTATAAGGCTCTGAAACCAAACTACCTGCCTGGTAAGACCACTTACTTTTATCCCACACTATCCAGGCCATCTAGAGAAGTCTGAGGCCCTGTAGGAACTGGGAGCGGGGACCCCGAGGCCGGGGAGAGCTCCTTCCACAGTCCTGCTAACTCGTGTTTGTCGCACATCAGCTGAGAGGGCCGAATGAGTCCTGGAAAGTCAGTTCACAGACATCTTCCTTCATGCTGGCTCCCCCTGAGAGGATCAGCGCCTGTATCATTTTGTGGGAGACAGGAGAGAGCATGGAGAGGATTCCTCTTTGCTTGAGTCATGCCATCGTTGGGACGTTTCCCCTTGTGTTTCAGATTCAGGTTGCAGTTCCTTTACTGTCCTTTTTGAAGAAGGCCTCATACAGAGTCTCCACTATCCTGAAGACTATAGTGACATGGCCAGCTGTAATTGGGTTTTTCAAGCCCCCAAACGCTACCTAATTAAGGTACCGACTCTGGTTACCCTTGACTTTGCTCTGGTATCCCCACAGAAATCATGAGGGAAGAGGTTTGTTGTGTTTGTGCGTGTTTTTGTGGGTTGTGTGTGTGTTTTTAAATCGGGTTTATTCACTGCTATATTCCTGGTCCCTGCCATACAAGGCTCTCTATTACAGGCATTGAATACAGACCAGCCTTTTGTAACTACCCACATTTACCACTAGATGGCAATAGCGTGCTTTACTTTCCGTTGGTGGGCGTCTTTCATCTGTACCCGGTAACAGGTTTAATCAGTTTCTAGTCCCTCCTAGAAACAAGCATTTCTTCTTTATTCAGTAAACTGCTAACAAAACGCTTTGTAAGTAATGGCTATCAAAAGTCAATGCTAATAAAGCCCCAAACATCAAGCTTTCCATGCATAGGGAACAGAGCCAAGCACGGAGGAGCCCTCAGTGTAGACCAGGTTGAGGGACGGGCAGGTATCAGAGGGGCCGTAGAAGAGGGGCCATAGAAGGTGAGGCTTAGCTCCAAGAACAGAGAGTTTTCAATGTCATGAGGCAGAGTTTACTCCGCATTTGCTTAGTAGCGTTTGTGGCTACTTGTTTGTTCATTAAGCACGGTCGGGCCAACGGCAGAGATGACGCCACCTGGTGCTTGAAGGTAAGACTGCAATCAGGATGAGGCTAGACTTAGACATTGATTGACAATTCTTTCTCTTAAAATGATCATTGAAAGCATGAGAGGGTATGAAGGAGAGAAAAAGTAGAAAATAAAGGGGGAGGAGCAAGGATGGGCAAGACCTCTAGTTTATCATATATTTAAAAGGCAAACAGAATCCTGAGGCTCAGGAGCAGGTGTGGAGTTAGGACAGTCCAGAGAATGGAGGCTTTCATTTAGAACACAAAACAAGCAAACATGCAGAGGTGTGGCCCACAGTTTGGATTCCCCACAGAAAGTGAGTTTAAAGAGGAGGACTCAGCATTTGAACATTTACTGAGCAGCAGCTCATCCCCAGCAAAAAGGTAAAATACGGGGGCGCCTGGGTGGCTCAGTGGGTTAAGCCGCTGCCTTCGGCTCAGGTCATGATCTCAGGGATTGAGTCCCGCATCGGGCTCTCTGCTCAGCAGGGAGCCTGCTTCCTCCTCTCTCTCTCTGCCTGCCTCTCTGCCTGCTTGTGATCTCTCTCTGTCAAATAAATAAATAATAAATAAAATCTTTAAAAAAAAAAAAGGTAAAATACGTGGGTTGAGCAATGGAGGGCAGGTGGGAGAGGAAGCACCTGGAACAGCCAGTCTGATGTTCAGAGCAGGTTTTACTGATGAGTAGGAGAAGATACAGAGGAAAGAAACATGTAGATCTCCTCTTCCTCAAAGCTTCTGGAACCCAAACAGTCAAAACAGAAAATTTCAGGAGGAAGCAGAATTAAGGGAAGCTTTGTGATGAGTGATAGAGCAAAGAAATTGAATTATGAGTGGATTTCTGTAAGGAGGAAGAAGACAAAATTTCATTGAAAATCTGAACGTGTCAGAGCTAGAAGGGATTCAAGACCACCCATTCGATCCATGTGTACTGATCAGTGAAGTGATGCTGTCACCCCTGCAGTCGTCCTGCAGGACCCCTCCAAGAGGAATTGGTAAATTAGGACTACAAGTAATAACTATGTACATACCATATGACTCGAGAGAAAAGGGCCCATTTTCAGAAAGCATCGCAGTAAGGGTTTCCAAAATGCTTGAATGAACCCTATTTCTGACCCTTTCCTTCCCCTTTGCCCGCATTCACCACTAGTGACTGTTTACCTCCATGTTGTCCCCTCCATGCAGCCCTCTGTGTCTCTTGCCAAGTGTTCAAGCTCCATTGAATCCCCAGCATCTGTGTGTTTAAAATCCAAATTCCTATCTCATCAGTCCTATCTCCCACTGCTCCTCCCTTCAGTAATTGAAGGCCTCAGATGCTAGCAAATTGTTCAGATTGTTCTTTACTGTTTGTTTGCTCCTCGTAGGAGGGGGCTAGGGAGCTCAAATATTTATGCTTTCCCTCTCTCTCTCTCTCTCTCTCTCTATATATATATATATATATATATAATTTTTTTTTTGAGATAGAGTATACAAGAGGGGGTAGGGTCAGAGGGAGAAGCAGATTCCTCACTGAGCAGGGAGCCTGACATTGGACTTAATCCCAGGACTCCTGGATCATGACCTGAGCCAAAAGCAGCTGCTCAACCAACCGAGCCACTCAGATGTCCTTTTCCCCCACCCTTGTGTTGGCCTGGCCCGTATTTGGTAGCTGAGATGTGCCTGGAGTGGAGCAGTCTGTAGTATAGACTATTTTCCTAAGTAATTTAACCTACAATGAATGCCCCATTCCCGCCCCAAAGCAAGTTGAGCAATCCAAATTTCTCTGCTTACCCAACATCAGGTCATTCACTCATATAATTTGCTCTGGATGTAACACGGAGTCTTGTCAGCTTTCCTTTCAGAGTCTGGAAGTAGAGGAAAGCGGGGACTGCACTTCTGACTACGTGACTGTTCACAGGGATGTGGAAGGGCAGGAGGAAATAGGTGTGTGCCCCCTGGAGCCGAGGCTCCCCCGGTTTGCATTTTGGACCGGTTTGCATTTGAGCAAATCCTTTCTGGGAATAAAAAGGATGTGGCTTCAGCTTCTTTCATTGCCTTGCGTCCCCTCCCTCCTTCCCTGGGTGTTCATGACCCCCCCCCTTTCTCCCAGGTCAGGGGCTGGAAGAGCAGGAGGGAGGACCAGAGAGGCATCTAGGGGTCAGGAGGGGCAAGTGCCACTGAACTAAGCCCAGTTCCCTTGGTGGCATTTCCAGTGGAAGTGTGTGGGAGACCACAGAACAGAGGCAATGCTGGACTTGAATACCTATTAAAAAGAAGAAAACTGACCTTCTATTTTGAAAACGAATTGGGACACCCACCAAAAAAGTTATTTCTCAACAATTACCTAAAGGACAACCTTTTTTTCTCTCCTATGCCATGTCTGTCCACTGGGCCCTTGACTGCGCCTTGCCTGGTCTGGGCTTTTCCAGCTCGGTTGTGCGGCTTTATTGCCCCTGACCCTGTGCTGAGCTCCTCTGGGGTAATGCTCATCAGCTTCCAGTCGGATGAAAATGTGACCTTCAGGGGTTTTCAGGCTACAGTGTCTTTCATCCCTGAAACAGGTAAGAAGACTGAGACATCAGTGCTTGGGTCCCAATTCCCATCCTCATAATGTGGTAGGAAAGGGCAGCCTCTGTGGCCAGGAGTGGATACAGCAGGTTCTGGTTATTTGCAGGAGCTCAGCTCTATAAAGTCACCGGGAATCGCAGATTAGTACTACTGAACCACGGCTCTGAGGGGAAGTACGAGGTTAAGTTCCTGGGAGGCTCTGGTTTTATGGGTGTTTCTGTTTGAAGTCACCTTCTTCAATATGTCTCCTTGATTGATTCACACTGAACTCATAGCTAGGATCCCTATAGCTCAGCCGGAACAAACCTGGTCTAGTCGGCATATTTTCTCCACAAAGCACATCACGGCCTCCTTGCACTCACGAACACCAGATGGCACCTCAGACCTGTGTTACATTTAGGGCCATTTCAAACCACAAAATCACCAAAAAAAGCACAGAAATGCAAAAATGAACAAACAAACAACCCCCCCTGGCACTCAAAAGACCACGGAAAGGACACTTGCTTATAGGATAAGAGCTAAACAAAGAAGGCAAAGCATCGCCTCGTTTGAACTCACCTGCGACATGTCCTTCAGGAGACTCAAATTTTTCACTGCTCTGCGTACATCATTGAATGATCATGAAAACACCAGTCCTTCTGAGTTAGAAGTAAACGTTACGCAGTGGTGAATTTGCAAATGTGGAATCCATGACGATCGAGGACCGACACTATGTCTGAATCATGGCCTATCATCAGATATGTGATCTGAGAGTCACCTGACTCATTTTCTTTGCATTACCCTGGGAGAAGAATACATGCCTTGTTAGAATATAGGGAGGATTAATCAGATCAGGTATGTGTGGCCACGAGCAAGTGTGTGACAGATCACAGGGGCCTGGAAATGTGAAATGTCTTCACCAACCCCCAGTACCTAGGCACACGGATGACACAACTCCCCTCCAGGTCCTCACATCCATGAGCATTCCACCCAAATCCTACAAAGCCAGGTGTCCGTCCCCAAGTTGTTCATTCTTGTTAGACAAGCAGCTGCTTCTGGCAAGTTCAGGTTACAGTAAAAATATTGCACTTTTGGGGTGCCTGGGTGGCTCAGTGGGTTAAAGCCTCTGCCTTCAGCTCAGGTCATGATCCCAGGATCCTGGGATTGAGCCCTGCATTGGGTTTTCTGCTCAGCAGGGAACCTGCTTCCTCCCCCTCTCTCTCTGCCTGCCTCTCTGCCTGCTTGAGATCTCTGTCTGTCAAATAAATAAATAAAATATTTTTTAAAAAATTCTGCACTTTTCAGTGAAAATACCCATAGTCCAGCAGACTGAGATGCCCTAGAACCCTAACAATGATAATTTTCTGGTAAGTCCCAAATGCTGGCCCTGTGTGCATGATCTGAGCAACTGTGTATGCTTACACTCAGATTTAAACATCTCCATCTCAGAAGACCAGTCGATGTTTTTGGAGACATGGAATGTACTACCTGAAGACCGCAGTGCTTCTGGTAAGCTGTTTTTGGGAATGTGACTGAGAAATACCACAGAGCCTATCATCCAGGGTTCAACCAGAGAATCCCAAAAAGATATGTTGGAATCCTAACCTCCAGTACCCCAGAATGTGACTTTATTTGGAGCAAAAGTCTTTATTGAGGTAGTCAAGTTAAGATGGAGTCCTTAGTGTGGGCCTTAACCCAATACGACTGCTGTCCTTATAAAAGGGGAAACTTGGATGTGGAGAGAGACACCCACACAGAGAGAACGTCAAATGAATAGGAAGGTGGAGTCTGGGTGACACATGGTCTACAAGACAAGGAGCACCAGTGGTCACCAGCAAACCACCGGAAGCTGGGGTAGAGGCACCATCACCAGCCTCAGAAGAAACCAATCCTTACAACACTTCGATCTCAGACCAACAGCCTTCAGAACATGACCCAATAAATGTCTGTTCTTCTAAACCATCTGGTGTGTGATACTTTGTTACAGCAGGGCTAACAAGCCAATGCACCAGAAACTGACTAATATGGCTGAATGGGAGGTGACCAAGCAATTAAATCCATCCAGCAGACAGAAAGTGAAGGTCACAGGACACTGGAACTCTACAGGCACAGGTTGAAGGGACTATCCCCCGGGGGCAGACTTGCTTTCTCTTCCTCCAACAAGGCGTCAGCTTTTTTTTTTTTTTTTTTAAGATTTTATTTATTTATTTGACAGAGAGACACAGCAAGAGAAGAAACACAAGCAGGGGTAATGGGAGGAGGAGAAGCAGGCTTCCTGCTGAGCAGGGAGACTGATGAGGGACGCGATCCCAGAACACTGGGATCACGACCTGAGCCTAAGGCAGACACTTAATGATTGAGCCACCCAGGCACCCCTCAGCACTGTTCTTGAGAGCTTTCCAACTAACTAAGTCAGGCCAACCCAGGTTATCCAGGATGATCTTCTTTACCTAAAGTTAACAGATTAGGGACTTCTATTACATCTGCAAAATCCCTTTGCAGCAACACCTATACTGGCGTTTAATGGAATAACCCAAGGCTGTGGCTTAGCCCAGCTGACACATCCAAAAAGCCATCATACAGAGCTGCAGGGGATGGACATAGTTGTCATTTTGCTCAAAGCAACACCAAAATATTTCCAGTCATGAGAAGCAAGACCCCCGTCTAAATCAATTCATTTAGTGGAAATGGCTAACTTGAATGCCACCTGATCTGTCCCTAAGAAAAGTGAGTGAGTATCCCGCTCTGTGTGAACTCCAGTGAGCGTCGAGAAGTGCTGGGCCTTCTCTTCCCCGTGTTTGTTCTGTGACATCCACTGACATCCACGTGCCACAGCCTGATCCACATGGACAACATGGTGAGCGGAGCAAGCAGAGGAGGGGCAGGGAGACTTGTATCATTTATCATTTTGATAGTTTGTCAAGAGAAAATGCTAGCGCCATATCTTTTTTTTTTTTTTTTAAGTTTTATAAACTGACACAGAACATAGAACAGAGTGTGGAGAGAGAATATTCCTTCTAATGAGAAGGAATGAAAGCAATCTGAGTTTTTTGTTCTGGCTTCTTAGACCCCATGATGCACGGATGCCTTAGGTAGAACATCTTTGTAAAGTGTGGCTGCAGGGGCTCCTTCTCTTGACCTCCGGGGGTGCACTCAGCAGAGCCATGTTTCTCAGCTGAAACCAGGTACGATGGCTCCTAAGGAGTCTCATTACAACACTCTGCAAGACTTACTCATCATTCTGTGCCCAGCACTTACTACAGTGCTCAGAACACAGCAGGTGCCAAATAAATGTTCGGTGAATAAAGCAAAATAATCCGCAGGCAGCCCTTGAAGTAAGACCTCAATAAAAGAGACTTTCCTTCTGTCACTGAACTCACCCATTAGGGCCTTTTCCTTTATACATAAAAATTTAAGAAGGACAAGAAAAAGAGTTTACATGTGCCCCCCCCCCTTTTTTAAGATTTTATTTATTTATTTGACAGAGAGATCACAAGTAGGCACACAGGCAGGCAGAGAGAGAGGAAGGGAAGCAGGTTCCCCACTGAGCAGAGAGCCTGATACAGGGCTCAATCCCAGGACCCTGAGACCAAAACCTGAGCCGAAGGCAGGAGCTTTGCCCCACATGTGCCCTGTTTTAAATAGCACATGTAAGGGATGCCTGAGTGACTAAGTCGGTTAAACATCTGCCTTCAGGTCAGGTCATGTCCCCAGGATCCTGGGATCGAGTCCCGCATTAGGCTCCTTGCTTAGCAGGGAGCCTGGTTCTCCCTCTGCTTGCTGCTCCCCCTGCTTGTGCTTGCATGCATGCTCTCTGACAAATAAATAAAATCTTTATAAAAAAATAAATAGCACATCCAACTCAGATTATTTAAATCATCCAGTAAGCAATTTTGTCCTTCAGTTTTTTTTTTTTTTGAAATGTCTCAAATCTACAGAATACATGAAAGAATAATACAGTGAATTCCTGGGGATCCCTCACTTACATTCGATCATTGTCACTATCCTGTCACATTGGCTTCTTTCTCACCTGATGCCTTCTCTGTACAAATCTCCAAACCAGAGTCCAGGGCAGAGGGGAGGAGGTGCAAACAGGAACAAGGCATAGCTCCTATCTTCAAGTAATTTATATCCTAATAATGAAAATTACGTGTACAAATTAGGTGCACAAGTCAAGAGCAGATACTGTATGATTTCCATTTACGTGAATTAAAATCACTCAAGGTTACTACATGGTAGTAGACGTCAGGAAAGCAGTCACCCTTTGGGGGAGCTAAATATTTTATTCTTGGGTGAAATACCCACTTCTGGTAACATATGTATTTTTTTCTCTCTTTAGAATACAATCAGCATTTCTCATCACTCCCAGGTGTCTGTTAAAGTGCCTGGCACAAGACAGATGCTCAGAGCCTACAAGCTGGGCTTGATGGTGAAGAGGAGCCATGGGAAATAAAGATGGGTTTCCTTGGCCCCTTCCCAGGCAGCCTTTGCAGAGGTATTTCCCCCAAACCTTCCAGGTTTCTTTCCAGCCAGACTGTAGGAGGCAAGGAGACAGGTCAGCCTGCAGACTGCCACCTGGCATTTCTGCAAAGGAAGCATGTTTGGGAAGACCTGGGTAGTCACTGCTGCCTGCTGCTTCACCAGGATGTAAGTACACCTAGACTGTGGAACAGGCTGGGAGCTGATGGTTTAAGCTGGCTGATCATTAAACTTCAGCCACCACCACTGACATCCATCAGGGTCTGCTCCCAGTCCTTCCACCACCATCGTGGGCAATCCACCTCCCCAGGCAGAACTGGAGCTCCTGAGTATTCAGGAAAGTTCTGCCCCTTCATACTGTGCTTCTAGCATATCTTAATTAAACCTGAGGCTGGCAACCACATACATTTTATCATGGCTCTCCCAAGGATTTTCTGATCAGAAAAAGTATTAAATTTTGTGAAATACTTTTTAGCATCTTTCAAAGTGATTACATGGTTTCTCCTTTGATTAGTATCTTAAATCCTTAATTAATAGATCTCCTAATATTCCTACATTCCTGAAATGAATCCCCCTTGAGCATGGTACATTCATCTTCAAGGTACTGCTGGGTTCTGTTTAATATTCCACTTAGATTTTTGTATCCACATCCATAATTGAAGTTGATTGATAGTGGAGGCTCTTAAAATGTGGCCTTTAGATGTCTGGGGATCTCCAAGATCCTTTTAGGGGGTTTGTGAGGTCAAAACTACTTTCATAGTAATGCTAAGACATCATTCTTCCTGTCTACTCTCATTCTCTCACAGTGTGCAGTGTTTCCAGGGGCCACACATGTGGTAACTCAACAGACTGAATATAAAAAGCACATAGGCGGTGCCTAGGTGACTCAGTTGCTTAAGTGTTTGACTCTTGATTTCTGCTCAGGTGATGATCTCAGGGTCCTGGGTTGGAGCCCCGCATGGGGCTTCTGGCTCAGCCGGGAGTCTGCTTCTCCCTCTCCCTCTACCCTGCTATCCCCAATCTTGCCCCCTCATATGGATAAATAAATAAAATCTTAAAAAAAAAAAAGGCAGATAGGACATCTTGCCTGTCTTCTATTTAGCCAGACATTAAACAGTTTTAAAAATACGTGCAACAATGTGAGTCTTATTTAGAGTTTCTGTTTTGGAAAATGTAGTTATTTGAATAAACATGGTATTTATGCTATTGCCTAATGTTTTTATTATGGTTAACTTAAATAAATTAGCAAATACATAATTTTTAAAGTTTCCGCTTTAATTTTTAATAGTTAACTGTTGATAAATATAACACATAAACAAAAGCTCTTTAGGATTTTCAGTGATTTTTTTCAAAGTGTAAAGGTATGCTCACTTCAGCAGCATATATACAAAGTATAAAGGTGTCCTGTGACCAACATGTTTAAAAACTCTGACCTATAGCTTTTTTTTTTTATTGTCTGCCTTTGTCAGAATTTTATATCAGTGTTCTTCATGAAAAGAACTGGGGAACTTTCCTTCATGTTCTAAGCTTTGCATACGATTTATAACAAAAGAATGATTATAATGATGTCATACAATTACATATACTCAGCATCTATTCCTTGAAGCCTTAAAGGAAACTTTCTCACAATTTCCTTCATTCTTATTGGCTTTTAGGTTTAAAATTTCTCTTTCAGTCAATTTTGATAATTTTTTGATAATCTCCTACTAATCGCTATAACATTCAGATTTTCCTACTACTTGCTTTGAGTTGTACAAAGCATTTCCTTAATAATTAATACCTTCTGGATTTGCATGATTTTCTAGTTTCCTAATTTTGTATATAGCTTACATTTTTTTTAAAAGATTTTATTTATTTGACAGAGAGACCACGAGAGAGGGAACACAAGCAGGGGGAGCAGGAGAGGGAGAAGCAGGTTTCCCGCTGATCAGGGAGCCCGATGCGGGGCTCGATCCTAGAACCCTGGGATCATAACCTGAGCTGAAGGCAGACACTTAATGACTAAGCCACCCAGGCACCCCTGCTTAAATTTTTTTTTATATAAGATTTTATTTATTTATTTATTTGAGAGAAAGAGCGAGCGTGGGGGGGGGGGAGCCCAAGGCAAAGGGGAGGGGGAGAGAAGCAGAGGAGAAGGGAGGGGGACAAGCAGATGCCATGCTGAGCAAAGCCAGATTTGGGACTTGAGCCCAGGACCCTGAGATCACGACCTGAGCCGAAATCAAGAGTCGGTTGCTTAACAAGTGAGTCACCCAGGCACTCCTGCTCCTTGCTTAAATCTTTTTTTTTCTTTTTTTAAAAAATAAACTATTCAGTGTTTGGTCACTTTACAGAGGTTTTGTTTTTATTTTAGAAGACAGATAGCTTATTTTACTGCACCTATGTCCTCTGCACCCTGCGGAGTCACTTCAGCTGACCTGGACAGGCCAGCAGGTCGGGGCTAGGGACCGTGCCTCGGAGGCAGTTCCTGCAGATGACTGACAGGCACAGTCTGGGCTGACATTACAGATGTCATGAATTCTTGATTACATTATCAAGCAGCTGCAAGACTTGATTATGTTCCCATGAGAACTCTTAACTCATCGCGTGATGCCACACAGATTGCTTCATGTTTCTGAGCCCTAGAATCATTCACATACATAGAAGAGAGAACATTCTCTAGAGCCTTGCTGTACTGCTGAAAGGGTTGGCTGTTGCTCTCAGTGCGATGGCCAAAATGGTGACCTTGCTATCCCTCTGATCCCAGGGCCCCTTGGAGAGCCACCTCCTAAATAACCCCATGTATTTTGATAAGGCCACAACTGAGATTCTTTTCCCTCTCATTTTCCAGGGAACAGCATGACGCTGGGTGGGTGGTGAATACAAGAACTGTGATTGGGCCAAGTCTCCCCTCAGTAAGAGCCCTGGGAGCCTCCCTTCTATCCAGCCAGCCTGGCCACCAGCTTGTCACTGTGACTGTCGCAGCCCCACTCGATTTTCAGGTTTACAGTGCTCACCAGAGTTGGCCATAGAAAGTTTCGGGCATGGAGTATGGGATCTGGACTGAATTTTCTTTCCCTTTACAAATTAGAGAAATATGTATAGGATTCAAGAGCCAATGCCAAGTTTGTCCCTTGTGTCTAACTTCACAATGGAGGCTCTCTTCTTTTTCTGGAAACGTACAGATTTGTCTTTCCTTGTTCCCAGCCCCAACAAGACTATAGAATGAATAATAGTGACTTAGGAAATCCTCTCTGAGGCCACATCCACCTGGTGCCATGCCGGGCACTTGCAACCCAAGGGTGAGTCAGACACCATCCCACGTGGCGATCACTTACCCCAACTTCCATCTTCAGGTGGTTTCCCCTGGAGGGGAGTTCAACCACCCGAGCTCCAGTTGCCTCCCTTCTTCACTGGGTCTAGTTAAGACTCCTTTTGTCCGACAGAAAAGGTCCATCAAGCACACTGTACTCCCCCCTGCCTCCTACTCATCACCATAGAACACGATTTGCCACCACGGCAGCCCGTCAGTCGGCTTCAGTTTGGCCACTGTGTCCGTCAACCTGTCTGCCTGAGAGAGGCCCAGGGCTGCCTGCCTCCAGGGTGAGCATAGCCACGGGGTAGGGACTGTCATCTGGGTCTGTGATGAACCCTCACATGGGGTCCCTGGAAGATGACGGCTCTGTGGTCCTTCACAGGCCCCGTCTTCATACACCTTCTGTCAGCTGCTTCTCACGCTGCCTGTGTGGCATGAAAAGACAAGGACGCTTACCCCATGCTCAGAAATAGAAACTGAGGTTTACAAAATCTAAGTAACAGAGTTACACAACTGCTAAGTGAGGCAGAGCCTGTACCTCATTCAAGTAAGCTTGGAGATTGCCTCCCTACCCCCACATGGCCCATCCTGGAGTACCAGGGCTGGTTCCACCCCAGGGGGCCGCCCTTCCCTACTATATGATCCATCACTTGTTTCACTCATGCTTTCATACAGTCACGCACAAGTCGTCACAGAGCACTGTCCCCTCACCAGACTTGCAGTTAGGCTCTGGGCTTGCAAAAACAATTAGCACCCAGTCCCTGGTTTCTTGCATAGGATTTGGGAAGCCCGTTCAGCTGCCTCGGTACAAGGAGGGAGATACTGTAACAGATGGAAGCATTAGTGTCAAGGGAGCACAGAGCACAGAGAAGTCCTAGTGACTTCTAGGAGTATCAGGGAAGGCTTAGTTAAGGATTAGACACTTATGCTGGTTTTACTAGAATCAGAAGTTTTTCAGGTGAACAGAGAAGGGAAGGCATTCCATTGAGGGAAACAGGCATGAGCAAAGGATCAGAAAGACTAAGCAGAGGGATATTCAGGGTGAAAAGTGTAGTTCTGTGTGGCTGGGTCTTTGACAGGGGGAACTGAAGGGAGATTATTTAAAATCACAGCCTAGGTCCCACTTGTGAAGGGCCTTATTTTGCTAGAAAGAATGTTAGACTCTGTCAGGTAGCCGGAGGATGGGGATGATTGACATTTGAGCGCAGAGGAGAAAAAAATCAGACTGTGTTGAAGAGAAGTTCATCTGGCGGAAGTCAACAGGGCGGATAAAGGGAGAGAGTGGAGGCCGGAAACAGCGGAACAGAGGCACAGAGAGCGGAGGCCGGAAACAGCTGAGGAAATGCGCAGACGCAGGAGCCCCAATAAGCTCCGGTGGGGACAGCGAGTGACGGGAGGAAAAACAGAATCAGCAATCAAACCAATTATGTTTGAAATGGAGGAAAGGAAAAATCGCGCATATGAAAAATGACTCCCGGGTCCCTAACTCCAGCGACTGCAATAGGAAAAAGCTAGTAAGCGTTAGCATTTTTATTTACTCTAGGCCAAACCCTTTATATGCATTATTTCCTGCAAACCTGTGAGATAAGTAGTATTAGTGACCCTAATTTTACAGACGAAGATACTGAAGCTCAGTGACCAAGTTCTCTGCCCAGATGGGTGGTGAAGTCAGGCTCTCTGATTTCCTTTTCTCAGACTCCTTGCATACATATATCATGGTAATACTGTCTTTCTGCAGGACAGACTACAACACAACGGCTCAGGCCACAGATTTCTCAACCACAGACACATGGGACAGCCCTCCACCGAATCCTGCACCCTAAACAATGCGCCCCGACTCACATGTTCCCTACTAGCCCCAATCAGGCATCTGTAAAGAACACCCGGGGCTGTACGGAGGCCCGCCTTGTGTCTGCACATAGTAGACACTGTGTGTCTCCGGAAGTTGCTGAGGGACCAACGTCCTGGCTGTGTTCAAGTGGGAGAAGGGCATGACTCCCTTCATGTCGTAGTTCTGGACATTTTCTGACCCTATCCCTGCCCCTCCACTCCCAAAGGCCTACCTTTCCTCTATTACAGGTCTTAGGCTCCCAGTCCCACCCCCTCTAAGCAGGTGGATCCCTGTCCTAGAAACTACATTTGCTGTCCCATTTACTCTTGGTTGTCCCCGCAGTCCAGGCTGGTGAATTGGTGCTGTCTAGAGGCGCTAACCCAGCCCCTGCCACGATGGAGGCCATTTGGGAAGAGTGGAGCCACTGCTATAGGTAAACAGGGCAGAGGGACTTCAGTAGCATTGCTGGTCAGGGGGCTCCCCTGGGTGCCGGCGGGGCAAGGGGCAGAGGACTCTGCAAGCTGTTCTTTTGACTCTTCCCAAAGACACTGTTTCTGGCAGATTCTGCTCATTCCCCATGTCTTAAGACTCTTACAGAAGGTGGGGGGATGGGGTAGCCGGGTGATGGGCAACAAGGAGGGCATGTGATGTAATGAGCACTGGGTGTTACACGCAACTAATAAATCACTGAACACTACATCAACAACTAATGATGTACTCTATGTTGGCTAATTGAATAATAAAAAATTGAATAAAAATTGAAAATTGAAAAAAATTTCAAAAAAATTGAATTAAAAAATTGAATAAAAATAAAAGACTCTTACCTTTATACAATCTTACTCCATCAGGCCCATGTCTGTCCCCAATTACCAAGTGTGTGCAAGGTTTCCCATGACACATTTCTGTTATACAAATTGATGTTGAAAACAGTCCACAAAGCAAAGTGTTAACTCTTGTTCTCCACCCACCTACAAGACACAGTGGGGAATTCTGATCAGGTGGTATCAATACACTTTCATTTAAAATCCTTGAAGAAGGAAACCAAGGAAACTTCCAATGCAAGTCAGATTTTTACCTTGGTCATGGCACTGGCTGCTGGAGTGGGTGAGGTGTTCCATCAGTGTTCTTTCATTAAGCTCAGCCCAGTCAACCGAGGACAATCCCCAAGCCCGAACTGAGCTACCAGGACCCTTTGTTCAGGATGACATTTGTGCACAATGCACAAAGGACAGGCTAGTGCCAGGGCGAGAAGGAAGGGATGGAGTGGATAGGCCACTTGTGGGGCCTGGCAGAGATGACAAGCTGAGGACACGGCCAGCAGCAGGAGGAGGTGGCTGAAGGAGGTGCTTTGCAGGAGAAAGGAGCCACACAGTCAGAGCAACAAGAGCTTGGACACCAGAGGGGAGGAGCACTTACTGGCTCTTCTGATCCGAATCCCAGGAAAGCTGTTTCTGGAATAAATCCAAGTATAAATAAATAAGCCCAGGGGCACCTGGGTGGCTCAGTGGGTTAAGCCGCTGCCTTTGGCTCAGGTCGTGATCTCGGGGTCCTGGGATCGAGTCCCACATCGGGCTCTCTGCTCAGCGGGGAACCTGCTTCTCTCTCTCTCTCTCTCTGCCTACTTGTGGTCTCTGTCGGATAAATAAATAAAATCTAAAAAAAAAAAAAAGTTTAAAAAAAGATAAAATAAATAAGCCCAATGAGACAAAAATAATAGTTCATTTAGCATATCAGTTTCCCATTGCTGCTATCACGAATTACCACAACTTTGCTGTCTTTAAACAGCACAAATGTGTTGGTCTCTTACAGTTTTGGAAGCTGGAAGTATGAAATCAGTTTCACAGGGCTAAAGTCAAGGTATTGACAGGGCTGGTCCCTTCCAGAGGCCCTCAGGAGAAATCCTTTCTCTTGCCGCTTTCCTACTTCTAGTGGCTGCCTGCATTCGTTGGTTTGTGTACACATCATATTGCCTTCTTGTCTCCTCCTGCATCCCTCTTATATGGACTATTGTGATCACAATGGGCCCAACCAGACAATCCAGGATAGTCTTCCCATTTCAAAATCTTTAGGTTATTCAGAGCAACAAAGCCCCTTTTGCCATATAAGCCAGCATTCATGGGTTCTGGGATTTAAGATGTGGGCCTATTTGGGGAAGGTCATTATTTCAACCTACCACAACATAGGCTTAATAGCTAGGACCTCAGAGGTGGTCATCTGTTCAGGGGTAAAATGGAAATAAATCACTTCTAAGGTTTAAAAAAAAAAAAAAAAGCTAATGAAAAGCCCACAGCAGCTCAGACACTGTTTAGAGAGCAAAGGCTCAGAGAGCTTTGACTTGGCTACAGCATCAGTCCCCGCTAGGGGAGTCTCAGCAGTGAAGGCGGCCGATCCCCTCACTCGAGAAACTGTCTTGTGGGGCAGAATTTCATACATCCTAAAACAGTGACAACACACATTCATTGTTTCTTTTATCAGCAAACTCTTGCTGAGTGTCTGCTCTCTGCCAATTACCAAGTGGCAGATGTAGGGAGTGAGACCTGCGCTCATAGTCTATTTCACGGAATAGTAAAACATGAGCCAAACCAGGCAGAACACGGGCATGCAAGAGGCGCATGAGGAGAGAGGGGAAGCTCTGCCTTCTCAGAATCAGTGAGAGCCCAGACAGGTGCCTGTCTCTTATCCTGCTCCAAGGGTAACAAAGGGAGGTGTGTCGCTGCCTCTCTGGTCACATGGAGGGGTAAAAGAGAAAGGGGAATGGGGGGTAGAGGCAACTGTCAAGAGCCACAGGAAAAATGGAGGTGCCCAATGCTTCCAAAGCCAAAAAGAAAAAGTTGATTGAACCAGAGGGAGAAAATTAAGTTCGTTCTTCATTCACTCTTTCACTCATTCATTCAGAAAATATTTATTAAGCATCTACCAATTGCTAGGCACTGTTTTGAGGCCTGGGAAACAATAGGAGTTAAAACAAAGCAAGTCCTGAGGCACCCAGGTGCCTCAGTCGGTTAAGCATCTGCCTTTGGCTCAGGTCATGATCCGTGCATCCTGGGATCGAGCCCCTAGTCAGGGTCCCTGCTCAGCAGGGAGCCTGCTTCTCCCTCTCCCTCTGCTGCTCCTCCTGCTGTGGTCTCCTGCTCTCTGCCAACTAACTAAATAAAATCTTTTTAAAAAGCTCATGTAGCTTACATTGCAGTAGAGGGAGAGAAGGAATAAGCAAGTAGTTAAGATACATAGTATGTCATCTGCTGACATGTCTTATGGAGACAGATTAAGCAAAAAGCAGGACACTGACAGAAAGGACTGTTCTCATGAGCATTTCTGGAGCAGCTTATGTGTTCCAGGCAGTGTGCTAAATGAGGCAGGGCAAAGAGGAATTCACTCCTCCTTCATCTGATATCTATTTATTGTCTTCCTTGTGATAGTCACTGTGCTCAGCCCTGGAGAAACACCTCTGCCACAATGGAACATCTAGACTAATATGAGAGTCAGCCATTTAACAATTAAATAGACAGGACGTATAATCACAAACTGAAGTAAAAGCCAGGAAGAGAATATAATGTGTGTATCTATTTAAATTGGGGGATTGGATCAGGCATCTCTAAGGAAGAAGTAATATTTGAACTGAGACCCCAAGAATGTATGAGAGGGAGATATAAAGTCATAATAAGTGACTGTAATTAGAGCAGCATGGTATTGCAGAGGGGTTGGGAAAAGAGATCAAAAGAGAGCAAGGAGACCAGAAGCAGACTCAGCCATACATGAAGGCTGGTACATGACAGTGGTGATATTGTAGGTTATTGACCAGGTGAGCAAGTCCACACATTTTACTGAGACAACAGATTATCCACATGGAAAAAATTAAGGTGGATCCCTGCTTTGCATCATATACAGAAATCAGTTCCAGGTGACTGAGAGACTTAAATGTTAAAGGAAAAACTAAGTGTTGTTAGGAAAAATAGAGAGTATCTTTATGATCCTGCATACAAACAGACAATAATGATTGGAGATTGATACATTTGACTACATTGCAATTACAAACTGCTGTTCATCAAGACAGAGAGAGAGAGAGAGAGAGAGAGAAGAGAGAGAGAAGGGGAGGAACGGAGGGAGGAAGGAAGGGAGGAAGGGAGGGAGAGAGGAAGTTGCATATCAGGAGAAAATATCTGTAACTGATCTAACTGGCAAATAAGTGGTCTCTAATATATACAAGACTCCTAAAAATTAGTAAGAAAAAGTCAACTCCTGAGAAAAGAGGCAAAAATCATGAGCAGGCACTTCCCCCCACCCCAGAAAAAAAAAAAAAAAAAAAAGAACCCACCATGGGGCATAAGCATATGAAGGATGTTCAACCTCCTCAGCTCTCAGGTAATGATATTAGGTTCACAAGCTATCACTTCACATTTATTAGCCTGTCAATAATTAAGATAGCTTACAATAATACCGTGGTACCTGCAAGTACTAGGGCAGGTGTTCACTAAGTAGGTGCCAGTGCTGGTGTGGATATGGGGGCTGGGGATGGCTGGCTATCTCTTGGCCTCTCTCGGGCCCAAGGGCAGGGATTCACCGTTGCCACTCGCAAGGGGAGAACTGATAGGGGGCGGAGGACTATCAAGGTTCTGAAATGTGCTGGCGAAGAACCCCCATTACCGTTGATGCCTGCCATTCTGCCTCCTGTTGGTCTAGTGTTGGGTACCTGTCATCTCTCTCTCCCAACAGAGAATGAATGGGTGAATGAGCGCTCTGAACCAATGTCTTATCTCCATGACACCCCGACTGGGGCAAACACCCAGCGCTGGACCAGGCCCACAGTAGGAGCTCCTTATGCGCGTTAAGGAATATATTCATGTGCTCTCGGACTTGGCCTAAATTCCCATTTCTCTTACCAGCATCCCCTCCTTCCACCAGGACGCACCTCCCTTTCTCCCACCTTTGGACCACGTGCAGAGAGGAAGCTCTGCATCGGGGCTGCTCTGAGAGTGCTGGGAGAGGGCACGATGGAGAGGGGGCCACGAATAAACGAGAGATGGCCCCTAGGAACGGGGACCCCACAGCAGTGTCACCCCGCAGGCAGGGCGCAGCAGGGCGCGAGTGGCGTGGGAGTGGAACTCAGCGGGCCGCGTGGGCGGGGAGGGGGGAGCGGGGAGCAAGGAGGAGTTACGCGGGGAGCGGTGTGCAGGAGCCGCCGGGCGCGCGTTGCCGTTCTAGCGCCTTTCCCGGCCCCCGCCCGCGCGTCTGCGAGGCTTCCCGGTCCGCCAGGCGGAGCTGCGGGTCCTCCCGCGAGTCGGCCCGACGCGCCCCGGCCTGGCAGCCAGTGGCACTTCGACGACATGTTCGGCGTCTCGTTGCGGGTGGGTGCCCGGGGCGCGGCGGGGAAAGGCCGCGGAAGTCCGACGGGGTCCGGGGTCGGCTGGGCGGGCGAGGCCGAGGTCGAGGGCGAGGCCGAGGGCAAGGGCGGGGGCCGGGCGGGGCCTCGAGGGGCGGGGAGCGGGGCGGCCCGAGCGGCTACCCGGCAGGCGTGGCGCCGCGGCAAGCGGGGCCCGGCGGCCCTTGTCCGGTCCAGACCAGGGGCTGGCGGAGCCGGCCGCGGGGCGGGGTTGGGGGGCTTGGGGGAAGGGGCGATAGCCCGCGCGAGTGGCTGCAAGTGAGTGGCCGAGCCACCTTCGCCTACCTTGGAAGGTGCTGTTGTGTCCCAAGGCGCGAAGGTAATGGAGCACCCCGAAGTCGGAGGTACTCACCCCACCCCAACCCGCCCGAACCTGGTTGGGGGAATCGTGGGGTTGGTGAGCCCCATCCCTTGCCTAGCGGTCGGCAACAACAAGCTGCTGGGGGACACAGCGCCTATCCCCCCGCTTTAGCTCTGCCTTTGGGGACTGGGACATTCATCTTAGATTGTGGGTTAGAAGCAGTGCCATGGGGGGGGGGGGCTGGGTAGCTCAGTTGGTTAAGCTTCCGACAAGATCCCAAGACCCTGAGATCCCGCCCCACATCAGACTCAGGCAGTGGAGCCTGCTTGGAATTCTTTCTCTCCCTCCCTACCCTCACCCCCTCACACTCTCTCTCTCAAATAATAATAATAATAATAATAATAATTAAAAGCTGCAGCAGCACCATCACCTCAAGGAGGGGACTCCTAGGACTGGCACCCCTGGATGTACCAGGTTGGAGGCAGATGGGTAGGAAGGGCCTGGTGACATTAATTTCAGTTGGCCTTGTCTGATCTGCAGCTCACTCCTCCCTAACCTCCAGGTCCACCATAGGGTCAGCCTGCATTCTGCTTTATGTTTTTTTTTTTTTTTTTTAAGATTTTATTTATTTATTTGAGAGAGCATGCACATGGGGATGGAGGAGAAGCAGGTTCCCCATTGAGTGGGAAGCCTCACGTGGGTCTCCACACCAGGAGCCCAAGATCATGACCTGAGCTGAAGGCAGACGCCCAGCTGACGGACCCACCCAGGCACCCTGGATTCTGTTTTATTACCTTTCCCTCTGATTTCTTCTGGGCACAGCCAGCTGCTTCTGTGCCCAACCACCATCCTGCCCTGAGCATGCGGGACCTGAGGTGCTCTGCTCACTTTGTGTCTGGCCAGGACTCGACTCTGCTCGTTGCCATCACCATTGTTGGAGTCACAGTGGTCCTGTTGGCCCTGCGGAACATGAACTTACGGAGAAGACATATCACCTTACGGGACTCTGAAACCAAGTACCCGCTGCCCCTGATTGAGAAAGAGGTAGTGGGGTCAGCCTGCGAGAGAGAAGACAAGAGTGGTGGGGAATGTGCTGGTGGGAAGGCAGGGAAGTGGGAGAGGCATTTACTGGCCTCCAGTTTGCATCCTTCTGCGTGTGTGTGTGTGTGTGTGTGTGTGTGAGTGTGTGTGCTGGGATCATACCAAATAGAGCTCCTTTGCCAGGCATTGGAGCTTCTGGAAAGCTGACAGAGCCTGCCTCTGTTTTCTGTTTTATAGCAAATCACCCACAACACGCGGAGGTTCCGCTTTGGACTGCCCTCACCAGATCATGTCTTAGGGCTTCCTGTAGGTGAGTGGGGTTTAGGGTCATCACCAGGACTGGGCCTTGCAGGCACTCTGCTCCTCTCAGAAACTCAGCTGGGGTGTGGAGGTTGCCCTGATACCCTTCCTGAAACAGGTAAGCTCAGAGATGTAGAGAGATGGGCTTGGGGGCAGTCCATTTCCTTTCTCATTGCTTGATTTGGGCCAACACAGAAGTGATGTCTTAGTGAGCGCTGAAAAGAAGTGAATCTAGATCAGCAGGCCTAAGATCTGATCATGGGCTCCTTGCTAGGCAACTTTAGGCAAGTCCTTCAACCTCTCTGAGCCTTGGTCTATGAAATGGGAGTTTCCCAGACCTGCCTGCCACTTAGGTCGTTGTGAAGGTAAAATGACTTGATGGGTGTGAAAAATGAGAAAGTGCCAAGTGCTGTGTACAAGTGAGGGATGGAAGGAACTGATGTCCTCTAGAGTCAGGAGAAAGGCCCAGAATGTGTGGAGAGGCAGGAGTGTCATCCAACACAGAGTGTCTTTTCAGCAGGGACCTCAGACCCACACAAGGGGGGACCCAGTGTGAAAACCAGCCCTAGCAGGCCTAGAGTTCCAAGTTACCCATTTCTAGTCTGCAGACACCAGCAGACCCAAGTCAGTCTTAGTGAGGTGGAAAACGTCTGCTAGGCCCACAGCCTGGGGATTCAGAGCTTTGAACAGACTGCTAGTGCTGCTTGCCAGCCTGGTGGAGACCCTAATCCATGCCTACTTGTCCTGTGTGCGTAGGACAACACCTTGACCTCTCCTCTGGCAGGTCATGAAACTACTCACCAGGCAGCCCGCCTGGCCCCCAAGCCTCCTTGCTTCTTCCTTTTCCTGTCTCCACCCATAGGAGCAGGGTGCCAGCCTGCCTTCCTGCCCTCTGCCTGGCCTGTGGGGGCAGCCCTCTTGGCAAGAAGGCTAAAAGAATGCAAAATGATGAGAAATAGAATTTCTGAACCTCTGCCATGACCCAGCCTCTCCTTCGCCCTGATATAGGCAGAGTTAGTGGGACAGGTAGTTTAGAGGCTTCTGGAAGAGTCTGCTGTGAGGGCCTCCCAGCTCAGCTGAATTGAAGCAGGTGAGAAAAGTGGCCCACCAGGGCAGCCCAGTTTTCTCCAGGAAGGAGAAAAGGCCAAACCCAGGTTGGCTGCATCTGGAAGAACCTTTCTGAGGTCTCCAGGTTCACATTTGTCCGCAGGAGGAAGCTGCCTCAGACATTTATTTCTGAGTGTCCCTGATAGGCAGCAGGGACATAGCAGAGTCACTGAGCCTGTCCTTTCTTCTTTCCCTTCAGTTTAATTCCAGTATAGAGTCTGTCCTTTCTTAACCCTGAGTATTTGCATCTCAGGCTTCAGGGCCTCCTCAGAGACCCTGAGGCCTTGCAGGGCTTACACTCCACAGCAACTAGAAGGACCCCGTTCCTCCAGTGCCGCCCTTCCTCCTCTCCTCCCTGCCCTTCCCCCTTCTCCTTCTTTCTGTCTCTCCCAGGTCTCCCCCACTGTCTGCACTTCCACCCCATCTTTCCTGCATATGGTCTCATTCCCTCGGATGGCCCAGAGCTTCCTTTTGCCTCTGTCTCCCGGCAGCTCCTGCGGGCAGCTCCTGCCCACACCACTATTCTTGTAGTCACCAAACTGTCCCACTTTAGATCCAGGGGCGACCTGAGCGGCCCCACCCACCCTGTGACACGGGATTTAGTCCTAATCCATACAGGTCTGTGGCCATACCTGGTCCATTCAGTTCTACCCTGGAGGGGCAGAATTCCACAGCCCAGAACTTGACTCTTCCTCAAGCAGAGCTGTGGGCCAGGAATACACAATAGCTCTTGTAGAACTCTTGGTCTGTGGTGTCCAAATCCTGGGACCCGTGAGCCGAGGGCTGGCCCTGTGCCAGGCAACAGGAGGCAGGTGATGGGGGCTATGGTTCATTCATGGACCCCAGCAATCCACCCCATTCAGGAAGAAACGACTTTGTGACGGTGACATATTTTTCCTTAAAAGGGAAGCACACGTTTCTGTGATTTTTAATACTCAGCCTCTGACTTGAATGAGTTCTCCGTGTGGCATGGGGGACTCTGACGCAGGAGGCAGGCACTCCCATGAAGCTCCCACCTCCACTGGGATGGAGGGCAGGTACACCATGCCCACCCACCCAGAGAGGTGAAATGACCTGCCCAGGGTAGTATGCAGAGTGACAAGGGCAGGCCGAGGCCCCGGGCATACTGGCTCTGGGCCCCTCCCCTGCCTGGCCCTGCTGCTGAGCACCCTGCCACACTGGGCACTTGCCTCTCTGAAGCTCAGTCCTTTTGGGAACCCCGTGTCCTATTTTGGATGGCTGTGCTCACACTGAACATGGGATGCCTTTTCTGTAGGGAACTATGTCCATCTCTTGGCCCAGATTGATGGTGTTCTGGTGGTCAGGGCTTACACGCCAGTGTCCAGCGATGATGACCGAGGCTTTGTGGACTTGATTATAAAGGTAAGTGATGCCCACTCATCCAGTGCTTTTCCCTACCAGGCCTAGGAAAGGTGGTAGGGTAGAGAAGGAACCCATGTCCTGGGAAGGGCTTCCCAGCAGGGTCATGTAACAGTGAAGCTGTGGGGAAGTCTTCGGGGGTCTTTAGAGCAACTCTGAGTGCAGAGGACTTTCGCTGCAAGGCTTCCAGTAGCAAATGGAATTTTGAGTTATTCGCAGCTGTGGCCTCAGGTCTGAGAGGGTACGAACCAGGCTGCCTTCTTTTTCAGATCTACTTCAAAAATGTGCACCCCAATTATCCAGAAGGGGGGAAGATGACTCAGTACTTGGAGAACATGAAAATTGGGGACACCATCCTTTTTCGAGGGCCAAATGGTCGCCTGTTTTACCCTGAGCCAGGTACTCGCGCTGGAAGGAAGAACATTCCTGTGGTTGCTCCTGTTATAGAACACTTCTGGGGAGTGGGTCCCATGGACTTGTCCTTAAAGCACCCACTCCACACACGCACTTGATGAGATTGTAAGCTTCATTAAGGTAGGGGAGTGCTGGGGTGTTTCCTCATGGAAACCGGCTCTCCACGATGCCCAGTGCAGAAAGGGTGCCTGCTATGGCTGAGCAGTGGAAGGATGGATGGCTGGCTGGGTGGATGGCTGGCAGCCACTCTCGTCCTTACCAGGTACTCCTCACTACCTTGTTTGTTCAGGCTGTGGCTGAGAGTGCTCTGAGAGGCTCCATTTAACTCCACGGCACCTCCCTTCCCCCCTCAGAAGAAAAGGTCCAGCGAATCCTCGGCTTGGTTTCCACTTTGTGCACCAAGACCCCGGGGCTGGTGGAGGGGGCCGCCCTGACCCGCTTCTCTGGTTGCGAACAGTGTGGCCCCTTCCTCGGGTGGCCTTGCCTCCTGGGAGTCCCAAGGAAAGCCCGTGATCTCTTACAAGCTCTCAGACAAGAGCTGCAGAAGTCAGAGTGGTCCTCTGTTTCTAGGGCACTTTTCAATCAAGGCATACAAAACAAGTGAGCCTGAAAAGAAGCTGGTCAGTCACCTGGGAATGATCGCTGGGGGCACAGGTGAGTGGCTTCTGGGGCTTCATCCACGGGGTGGGGGGGCCCCGAGACCCTTCTCACTTTGGAGTCATCTGACCTAGAGGAGAACCTTCTACTGCTGTTTTAGATGGGAGTGCAGGATTGATGACAGGCCTGGAAATGGACCCTGTGTGCCCTCCTCTCCTGACCCAACATGCTAGCGAACATGGAAGAGTCTAGAGACTGAGCTGAGCAGGTCCACACATGGTCCCCCAAGGGCTCCAGGATCCAGATCAAGCTCAGTTCTCCCCATCTTTTGAAAATGAATGTCTGGAAGAAGAGAACAGATGTGTAAGGACACCTCCAATGTGCCAGGCACCATCACAGGCGCTTGTAAAATGATCACACTTAACTTGTCATTCTCTTGTACACATGGGGACATCGAAGAGCTCAGACACACCTTGCTCAGAGAGCAAGTCGTGGCGGTGGGGAGCTGGGTGGGAAATCAGACAGTTCAGAGCCAGGGCTGCTCCTGTGTTGCCCCATGAACATGAGAAAGGGCTTTCGATTTATTGTTGCTTTAGAAGGGAAAACTGAAATGAAGGGTGGTTTTCCACTTTGAATTTGGGGGCAGGCATGAGAAAAGTAGGCCTGGGGCTGAGGCAGAACGCTGAGGGGGCCGCAGACCAGGGGTCGTGGGCATCGGAGAGGGACGGAGCGCCACTAGCTGTGTCCCACCTTCTCTGTCCCAGGGATTACGCCCATGCTGCAGCTCATTCGCCACATCACCAAGAACCCCAGCGACAGGACCAGGATGTCCCTCATCTTTGCTAACCAGGTCAGTTCTGCCAAGTCGGCCTTGGGCTTGAAGGGGTAGGAAGCATGTTTGCTGAATGGGGTGTCTGCCTTCATGCAGACTGAACTGAACTCTCGCTGCCTCTGCTGCGGGAGGAGCACATGCTCAGCTGAGGGGGGCGGGGGGCGGGGGGCATTGCCCAAGCAGCGAAGTCCAGGCCTGGTTTTCCACTTGCTTCTGTGTTTATTTCTGCCTCCCCAGCCTTGTTTTGAACTAAGCTTTCCTTCTTTCATATGTAATTCTGTTTTTCTGAGTATAAAGTCTTAGATGCCCTCAGTAGAAATTTCAGAAAATACAGAAGTTTATAAATACTTCTTTTCTTTCTTCTGTACATGCAATGTATTTGCAATTACATTTATATACTTTTTTTTCGCTCAACATTACCACATGAGCATTTTCTTCTCATCAAACTTATTTATAAATATTTTCATCAGTCTCTATCAAGTTGTACTATACTTTACTGTACTTTCTGCATTCAGATTGTTTTCAGTTTTCCCAGTTGTAAAGGATAAAATGAATGATAATCCTAGGCTTGATGCCTTTTAGATTATTTTCTTAAATAGGATCCCAGAAGTAGAATTTCTGGCACAAAAATCATGAAGAGTTTTAAGATCAAGGTCCTCTCTGAGGCACGTCTGAGCTTATGACGAGTTCCTTTTGGCTTTGGCTCCCTTTCCCCAAATGAAGCTCCAGCCCTTGCCTTCCCCGACTTGAGCTCTCGGTGCTTTTACGTTAGGTGATACCTCATACATTACTGCCTTCACCCATTGTTCTCCCGGCACAAGACCCTGAGCCCACGCTCAGCTCCTTCCAGCTGGGTTAGCCCTGCCTGGTGCTCAGTGTGGATAGGGGCAGGATGGTGGGCTGGGACCTCTGAGTGAGGCCATCCTACCGGGACTCTGGGTGGCCTTCCAGCTGGAGGGCAGTCACCACCTCTGCAGGAGCCTCCCCTGTCCTCCGCCCACAAGAGGGAGGACTAGTAGTGTGGGAGCTGAAGCAGAACCTTTGTTTGCCCCAGGAGCCGGCGCGAGAGCACTCCGGCCTGAGCTGGGGGGACAGCTCAGGAAGAAATGTGCTGACCCGTGCGCTCAGGGTGGGGACCAAGCAGGACATTCCTGGAGGGGCTTTGCTCATGTTGCTTCTTTTCTAGACAGAGGAAGATATCTTGGTGAGAAAGGAGCTTGAAGAAGTTGCCAGAACACACCCAGAGCAGTTCGACCTATGGTACACCCTGGACAGGCCTCCTGTTGGTACGATCCCCATGGTCCCCCTGTGGGTTAGCTTCAACCCTTGACCCACCTCAGGAACTAGTCCGAGTTTGTTTGCTTTGTAGAACTGTGCTTGGGAGCTGAGACCTTCAGCTCTGTCCCTGCATCGAAGAGGAGGAACTTGAGGGAGAGAGTACCAGGGACGGCCTGCTTTTAAGAGCTGTCAAGGGCAGGTGTCTGATATCTTAGCAGCAGTCCATAAGCACACTGACCTCAGGAGGGACTCTGAGGGACACCCAATCACTGGGTCACCCTGAGCACCCACCCCACACTACACTTGACACAGCATCCTGCAGGCCTCACACTCGTGGCCATGGACCCCTTGTCCCCCTTACCACCCAAACTCTCCCAGATAGCAGTCATCACATGGCGAGCCCCAAGCGGCTACGGCAAACCTGGCCAGCACCCAGCCACCGCCCGCACCCTGCCTCTTCATGCTGCCTCTCCTACAGCACCCGGCAGTGCCCACCTTGTCATGTAGCTCACTTCCCAGCAGAGGGCGTCCCCCAACAGGACCACAAACCCCAGACCTGCTCCACCCTGCCCAGCCCTGGCTCCCTGTTGTGTTCTCCATCCCTGCCCCTGCTTGCGCATCAGCTGGTAGCTGGGGGACTCAAGAGTCCCAGCAGCGAGCCTGGGATCCCGGGTCAATACTGAAGGTAGCTTCCTGGGTCTCCCATGCCCTTGACTTTCCGGCCTCTTTGTAGGGAACAGCAAGAGCAGATTTCTAAGCCTTGGAGAGCAGCCTTGGCTCCCTCTTTGAGGGGGGGATGCAGTAGGAGGCTTGGGGTCTGGGGATCCACCCAGCAGCCTCACAGCTTTTTTCTCCTTCTGCTTAATCTCAGGCTGGAAGTACAGCTCAGGCTACATCACCGCCAACATGATCAAGGAGCACCTCCCTCCTCCTGGGCAGTCCACGCTCATCCTGGTGTGTGGCCCGCTGCCCCTGATCCAGACAGCTGCTCACCCTAACCTGGAGAAACTGGGTTATACCAAGGATATGATTTTCACTTACTAATACCTCCCTTGCTTCTAGCACATTTGCCCGTTCCCTTTCATCTGTTTCAGAGTGAGTTCCGCCTGACCACATTAAACTGGGATGTGTTTACAAGTGTCTTGTTATGCATCCTTGGGCACATGGCTCCTCGTTCTGCTATGGGCCTAAGATGGGTTCAAGGGGCTGGAGGCAGACTGGTTTCTGAGGCCTCCTGGTTTGGGAGGCTCAAGGGAATTCTGTTGCATCCCTGCCCCATAGTTTAATAAAAGAAACTTCAGGATGAAGCAGATAGCTCAGGAGATGGGGCTCTGTGGGGGCCTGCTAGACCAGCCCTCCATGTGAACGGTCTTCTGGATGTCCAAGGGAGGTCAGAACTGGCAGAAGTGCAGGGGCAGAATTCCAGAAGAATCCAAGTGGGGTCATATAAACTCCCAGTAATCTCTTGAACTTCCCTCTCCAGAGTGGTCTGTTTTTAAAGGTCAGATGGACTAGAAGGCCACTCTTCCTTCCTGTAGGAAGATTCTTGAAGTGGAAACGGTGTTAAAAAGCATGAGGGCAGCTGCAGATCAACTGGGGTAGGCGGGCTCCAGCCATGCTAGGCTCCCTGTGCTTTGCACAGCAGATGGAGGCAAGGGCCCTGGTTTTCTCCGCGTTGTGTAAATGCCAGGCCACATTCTGGTGTGGCGGGGTGGGGATGTTTAGCACAGTAGCTTCTGAATGTGCAGATGGGCTGAGCTTCCAGGAGGTACTCCTGAACTCCTTCCCACTGCTCCCCACACAGTGATGCAAGCGAACACCCAGCCTTGGCTGTCCACGGCCTGGCTGACGTGCTGGTCTGAAACCTGGGGCTGGGTAGAACCCGTCCTGCACTTCAGTTCACATCATTCTCGTAACAAGCCAGAGATTCCGTGGGGATTTTGTTCTCTCGAGTTACGGATGAGGAGAGTGAGGCTCTTAGACAAAGTTATTATCCTCAGGTCCTTTCAACAGGAGGCAGGGAAGCTGGGCCTGAGACCTGGGTGCTTAATTCCAAGTTCTTCCCTTTCTGCAAAAAACTGGCATCGTAGCATTCATTGTTGCTGCAACGAGTGACACTGGGGGGGGGTGTCTGTGTGTGACGGGTACAGGAGAGGGTAAGACAGCTCTAGAGAACTCACCACAGTGCAGCTGTGCCCTGCCTAGGGACGGTCTCACAGCGGGCAGGTAGGGGTGTAGTGGGTGGGGGGCACAGGGGGTAGAAGCTAGGAGCCTTCCCCCATGTGTGTGTTCGTACACCCTCAGCGGATTCCCACTTGGAGAAGATACTCCGATGGGCGCAGTATGAGTAGTACGAGCTCACCCTGTACTTCTCTCTAACACAGATCTTACCAGCCCTTTCCCCTCTGGCACACTCGGGGAACCGGATTCATCTCGGAAATCCAAGTAGCACCGCCTTTCCCATCCGCTACTCCAGCCCTCTATTTAAAAGGACAACTAGTTTCTATTGGAGCAGCTGTACCTTTCAGCACACCCGCGTTTTAAAGAGGTGTCCCCCCACCCCCACTAGACCATCAGCACCCTCAGACAAGCACCTTGACATTCATACCTAGATCCCCAGCCCTTCTCAGCCTGGCATGGAACATGCTTAACCCACACATACGAAGGGGCGAGTGGATGGAGCACGGCATCACGGCACGCGTGGAGTCCCCAAGCGGTGTGGGGTCCGGGGCTGGCTCTTGCTCCAGTCTGTACGGGAGAGTGCTCGGAGCGTTTGTGCTGAGCGTGGCTATGCGAAGGGAGAAAGACACACAACAGGGGGAGCCAGGAGGGCTCTGGCTCAAGGACTGACAGCACAGTGGGATGCAGGAAATGCCAGTGCATCAGTGAAGGCTTCCTGAAGGAAGCAGTGGCTTGCTGGCTCTGAACTCAGTCTTGTGAAGGGGACCAGGGGAAAACGACATCTCACAGTGAGGGAAAGGCAATGGCACAGGCTACAGAGTGAGTTTGTGAGGCTGAAGATTCAGAAGGGATGTGGGGGCTGGCTAAGGCTTTCGAACCCCTCTCGATTCTGGAACTCAGGAGTTCTTAGCAGAAAGATAACGGGATGAACACAGTGCTTTAGGAAGGCCACTCTGGGACAGGGGAGAGAACTTCTGGAGAGGACCAACGGGGTAGGAGATGGACAAAGGAGGAGACCAGCTTTGGAAAGCAGAGAGGCCTGAGAAGCCACAGGGAGGAAGAGTATGGCAGGGGGCAGGTGGGGCCTCTCCCCAAGGTAGGAGAAACCACAGGGAACAGGCTGTGTGGGGAGATGGCCAGGACCAGTGCAAACGTTTGGAGTATGCCAGGACCATCCACTAGAGGGAGCTGTTTGATCAGACACCAGTACTTGGGAGCCTGCGCTTGCTGGTCAGCTAAGGTGAGGGTGCCCCTGTGTGTGTGCGTGATGCAGACACCTCTGCTCAGACCTGAGGCAGCCCAGCAGCACTGACAACCTGACACCCTGTTGCAGAGGAGGGTAGGACGAGGGCAGTCAGGGCCGCCATGGGAGGAGTCCCACTGCTCCTTCCCCGTGCTCACCTGGCCCTGTGAAGGAAGTACCCCTGCCCCCACCTCCCACCCCCCACCATGTGGAAGCAGCCAGGAGGGACTCCCTGTCATTTCAACCAGCTCAGCCACTACAGGACAGTCAGAATATTTTTTCCAGAATTTTCTTCCAGCAGAGCTTTTATGAACTCCTTGCCTTTCCCCTTTGGTGTTAAGAACCTCCCAAAGTCACCAGTAAGAGCATGAGCCATTGAGTCTGTGCTGACATCTCACCGGCCTCCCCACAGAAGTGGGGTGCAGTCCACGTATAAAAGTACAAAAGGTATAAAAGCTACAGTGAAGAGCACAGCACGGCTGAAAACACAGGGCCCCCAGGACCACCTCCCGGACATCTGTTCACCGCTCTGCTTGCTCCTGTCGGTAGGCACGTCCCAGGTGTCCTGCTAGCCTGGCTGGGCTTTGCAGGTGGCCATGCCAGCTCCCCCTTGACGCAAAGACTTGAGACCCCTATGCGTGCCTCTCTGGGCTCTCGGCCACGAAGCACGTCATCTCCAGTCCTCAGAGCTGGGAGCAGGCAGGCGAGAGTCGTTCAGTAGCTGGTCCTGGCTCAGCAGAGTCTGAAAGGACACAGCCCAAGGGGCAGTTGAGTAGGGTTTTGGTCAAGGCTGCCCTGCGGCAGCTGCATGGGAAGCAATGGGACATTGGGTGTGGTCCTGACACTGGCACCCTCTAAGTTCACGGGGTTCCAGGGACCCTACATAAGGAATCAGAACAAGCTGTACTGTCGCTCATATCTTAGTGAAGGTGAAGATATGTTTCAAGACCCCCCAAGGCCTATTAGTGGTGATGAGGGCAAGGTTGGGTGCATTCATTGTGTGAGCCAAGGGGAAAAAAAAAGAATAAAAATGATAAAAATGATCCCATTTCGATCCAGGGAGTCCTGCCCCCCCCATTTCCATATTGTCCTTGGATATGACCTTGGATATAACCTGTGTCCCTCAACAGATCAGTGAGCGAAGGACAGTGAGGGGGGCCTCAACATGGACAGATGCCACAGCCAGTGGGCTCAGTGATGGGAACATACAGAAGTAACGGGAACTGGAAGGTACAAGGCCTCCACACTGCAAATCTTCTCTGTGGCTGGTCTTTTACTGCCAGTTCTCACCTGTCTCTAAATACCCTGCTTCACAGGTAACTAAGCTGGGGCTTGGAAAGAGAATGACTCTCCTGGAGTCCCAGAATTAGTAAGAGGCAGAGCAGCACTTTGAACCAGACTGGCCTTACTCCAAAGTGGCTTCTTTCTCTGACACCATTCTGTCCCTTCATGATACAGTCTGTCCCCATGAGGATGACAGGATGTGTCCACATGCCCACAATATCCGTGAAGTCAGAGGCATGGCATGAAATGCATGTGTCTTACAGACAGAGAGTGCATGCAATGCCCACCAAGTCAGAGAGGAGGCCCGGGCATCAGGCTGAGGAAGCAGGTGATGCAGAATTGCTAAGCATCTTGGTTCTCAGATGAACTCACCAGTTCTGAGCCTGGGAAGAGGACTGAGACCTGGCATGCTTTAGCTGATTTCGGCTCAAGGCCCGTGACCCTCCTTAGGGCCCCTCGCAGCTCAAGGCCCAGCAGCAGGCCAGCTCTGGCTCCAGCTCCGGCCACAGTGCTCAGCACCACCCTTCGAATCCCTAGCAGAGGCTAGGACACAGACTTGGGATTGGGTGTGTGTATGTAGGGGGGTTGTCTCAGGCCGTGGGTATCACAGTGTCAGACTCGTGGGGCCACACTGGCACCTGGCCTACTGTGGAGAGAAGGTCAGAATCCTACCGTGAGGCGGTGAATGTCTTGGGAGAGGAGCCCTATCTGCGTCACAGCGCCTTCCGAAGGGGCCATCTGTAAAACGGGCAGCAGCCTGGTCAGCACACATGGACAGAGTCCCCTTATGATCACAGGGACGGCATGCAAGTCCTGTCCTGGGGGAGTGGGCGAGGAGGGGGCCCAGGCCCCGAGGAGTGACAGCTGGGCAGGGAACATGCTGTCTGTGTCCCTGGGAAGGCCAGAGCTTCCAGCATCCCACGCAGCCATGCGCACACTCTCCCGAGGCCTGTCCTGACACCAACACTGAGGGTGCAAGGGACACGGGCCACGGGCACCCACACATGCTCAGGGCTCCAGCTAGTTCTAGGAGCAGAAAGCAGCAGGGATGAAGGCCTCAGCATGCTGAATAAACCAACAATTTCCAGGGACAGGGCCCCATGTGCCAATGCCCCAGTGGAGGTTATGGGCATCCTTGGGAAGCTGCTGGGAGCCTCCCTCTTCCTTGCCTCCCCTCCTACCCTCAGATAATGCCGGTCTTCTCCCTCTTCCCTAAGCCTATGTAGACAATCTAGCTTTAGAAGCAGCCTCTGAGGGCTTCAAATATCATCCCACATTTTCCAGGTGCGAAAATCAGGTCCACAAAGGGACACAGGCCTTGCTTAGGGCTGCACAGAAATGCAGTGATACTAATTCTATGCAGGGTTTGAAAACAGGTGCATGCAGAGACACTCTCTCCAGGACACTCCAGGAAATCAGGGACAAAGCCAGCTCAATGACAGCCATGTCCTGCGACCAGCCCTGAAGAGCACCTGCTGTTCAGTGTCCCAGGTACTGGGATCAAGTACCAGCCATGCCAACTAGAGACCTTATCCTGTTCTCACTGGCTGACTTCAGGGGGGCTCAGGAGGTCATGGTCTGGGGTTACCATCTGTCCCTGGGGCTGCTGGTAGTTTAAGAAGCAAATCAGAGCACTGCCGGCATCTGGGACAGAATCAGAGTCCTGAAGGGGGCCAGCAAGCCCTGCTCCTACCCGCCAGACGGTTACGAGGCAGCTAATACCCTGCAGATGAGACCTGGGGGACCCAGCAGGCCAAATCCTGCCCCGGGGAAACCAGAATCTCAGAGCAGGAACCCAGACTGGCAAGATATGTCCAGACAAGGCCCATCTGGAAGAGCCATCATCAGCTAGCCAGCCTCTAAATCAGGAGGCAGGACTGTTCCCATTCTGCCAACAGACGGACCAGCCCCCACGACGGTTACAGGCCCGGCCAGGTCAACAGCAGAGAGGCTGACAAACCTCACAGAAGAACAGAGGCGATTTCCACGGGGCCGTTTTCTCGCACTCTAGGAGGTTCACGCCGCGGAAACGGAAACCGACTCTGGGGTCTGCATGACAGATGTGACCGACGGTCACTGAGCACCAGGTTCCCCACGGCTTCACCGAGGGAGGTGGAGCCTGAAATGAAGAGGCCCCACACCTCCTCTGAAGGACATGGGGGTCCCTCCGTGCTTCAGCACGGTCCACAACACCTGGCAGATGCCAAGCGGGCCCCTGGCCAAGGACTGGCTCAGGGCCACCTTCTGTCACAGGACTCCATCTCCAGCTTTGCCCAGCTCTTTTCCCCACCCAGTGAGGTTAAAGATATGCAGTGCTATTGGCTTTCTACATAAATACTGTCTTTATTACCAGAAAGAAGCGACCACCCACGTGGGTAAGGCACAACACAGGGATGCAGTCACTGCCGTCCCTGGGGTCTCAGCCAAGACTCTGTGGCCATAGGCCTAAGGCACTTGACACTGCCCCCCAATGGAAGCCCAGCAGAGGGGCCCAAGAGCCGAGCCTCTGGGGATCATCCGTAGTCTCTGGACCCACGTCTAGGGTCATGTGTTTCCACCAGTGCTGAAGATGGCCACTAAGAGTTACTACAAATGTACAAGCATCCTTGCGTCTTTCCTCCCGAGTCCATTTTGGCAAGAGTCCCCAAAGCCTGGCCCCTTAGCAAAAGTGCCACTCCATTACCCTGGCCACCCCCCAGAGCTCTGAGAGACACTGGCCAGGGGCACACAGCAGCCGGAATGTTCTCTGTGAGGCATGCACAGGGCGGGGGGTGAGGTGCAGCTCTGTGGGGACACACGCGATGTTACGGTGAAGCTCTCAGGGTGCACAGACAGGATGGTAACAAGGCCATCAGCGAATCTGTCCCACCTGGTCCAGCCCATCCAGTTCAGGGCCATCGAGGGGGCTGAGGCCCCGGTAGCCACTGTAGGCCCTCTGACTGTCACCAGCACCGTCAGTGGGCTCCATGGGGCAAATGTAGTCCGTCGACTCATCGAATTTCTTTTTTCTTATGTTGCCAAAATGCGAAAATCCTAGTTTCCTTGGCTAAAACACAATAAACGCATGATTAGGAGAAGGGGATGATCAAGTCAGGGTGCAGACAGGACCCATAAGGAGGAAAGGAAGAAGCTAAACAACTGCTGGAAAAATTCTCAACAAAGCAGAGCTCCTCTCTAGGGAGAGGCCGATAGGTAAATAATCTTGAGTAAGGAGAGAGAATCTTGCTCCTCCAAGACTGTGTGACTTGAGAGACTCAAGTCCTGCTGGCCCACGAGTGACCTTCTACCTTCCCCAGGGGGAACTGGAGGAACTGCCTCACACAGAGGCGGCCTCTATGGCCTGCAGTGCCTCGTATCCCGGGAGGCCGCACTGGGCAGCCCTAGGCAGCCCCTCCTGCTTGTTCTAGCTTCCTGCGGCACCCTATCTGATGGTCTCCCCCAGACGCACGTGTGGCCCTGCTCCCTTGGAGACGGCAGACCGAGCAGGAACTGTAGCTAAACCCAGGCATCACCGTGCTGGTGGGGACATGCCCTCCAGAGGTGTTGGCCTGCAGTCTGAGGAGGACATGGTCTGAGGACAGTGTGGTTCAGGCAGTTTCTCATAGGCTCTGTGGGATTCAGAGAGCCCCAGGGTGTGCTGCTGGTGCTTGTACGACCTTGGGACCCCTGGACAGCTGTGTACTGGCCACGTTCCCAGCACAAGGCCATCGGAGCACTGTGCTGGCAGGACAGTTCTGAGGAAGACACCTCCCTGCCCCCACCCCCCACTCCACCCCCCGGCCAAGACACTGGCCCAGAGATGAGCCTGACTGAACAGAACACAGAATCATGAACTCATCTGCTTGAAAGAGGAGTCAAGGCATCCCTGGGATTGAGGACAAGCACTAGCTAGTTGAGAGCAGATGCTTCCTGGACATGGTGTGTGTGCACAGAAAACTCTACTCTCTTCCTTGGACTCGGGTACAGCAGGAACTGAACAAACGAAACAGACGAGCAGACCAAAGCTCAGAGGACAGGACCTGAGAGAGCCTCCTCATCTGTGTGCCCCAGGACCCTGCCAGTTTGGCTCCAGGCACCCAGCCCGCTGCAATACAACACAAGTGCTAGAAGGCAGGCCCCTCAAGGGCCCAGCAACTCACCCGGACTTTGGCTGTGGTGGTCAGTGGTGTGTACGCTGGTGAGGCCATTTTCTCTCGTTTTTCCTGCTCAGCCTCGGGACCAATCAGGGCATTGAATTTGGTGGTCAGGTGGCGTCTGAGGAGCGTCTTTTGTGGTGGAATATTGAGAAGCATAGCCAGGGTGTCCCCAGTGAAGCGTGGCTCCAGGATCTAAGAAACAAACACAGACAGAGCCACCCAGCAATGACTATAGATGGCTCTAGGAGGGGACATGGAGAAACAGGCCTTCATGGGCCAGGAGGTGTCTCCAGAAAGGGGCTGGAGCTCATCCGCTCATCCTGTATGCCGCTCCCCTCGGTTTGCCTGGCACAGGGCCTGGCTCGGAGAAGGCCCTAACACACTGGGTGGCGGACAGCCTCATTTTCACAGACCAGGAGAGCGCAGTTGTTTCTTGGATAAGCCTGTTTCCCTGGGTCCGCTCTGCTCTGGAGGATGTCCAAACCACCCCTCCTTCACTGCCCCACTGACTTTACCACTTGACAGATCTGAGGAACAATCATGACCATATTGTGGCAAGCAGAAAGTTACACTGTGGTGGCCAACCCCTCACTCCCCAGCCACTGCGTTCCTCCAGGAGCAGGTGGAGAGCTCTGTTAAGGCCTGACTGATGCAACCCACTTGTCTTGGATCCCTCTGGATCTGGTGCTCTGGAAGTCCTTTCCAGAAACCATCTTGTTTCCATGAAGTATATTCATTCCCAACTGCAAATTATCAAATATTCTGAGATTTCAACTGATGCAAGGGCTGTCAATATTTTTACCAGGATTTATGTCTAGCCATGAAAAAACTGGGTTCTGACTACCCCAGTTTACATGACGCAGGTGGGCTAGTCTAAAGAGCCACTCACGATGAGGCCTCCATGGACACCACTCCCACGAAGGTTGGGTGCGTACTCTGCCAGGTCCACGGATCGCAACCACTCCATCACCCTGTGGTTGGACCACTGCACAACTTCTGAAGGAGAAAGGTTACTCTGCAAGAGGGAGAGGAAGAAAGTTAGGTCTAACAGGCCCTACCTGTGGCCCCCTGTGGGACTAGCCCCTGTGAACAAGCCTGCCTCAGATGCCTGACCAGAAGACAGCCCTCATGCCCACAGCAACCAGAGAGCCTTCCTGGTTTCCGAGAGAGAGAGTTCTCACAGAGTCTTGCAAGGTCTTCCACACTGAAATCTCTGATTCCAGAACCCTAATTGGGACTCCCTAATTCTCTGGTTGGGACTGGTAAATGAAGGCACAGAGTCATTCATTCAGTGACTCAACAGAACTTGAAAGAGGACTATCATTTACGAGTCATGTGTTTTACAGACAAAAGATCTCCTGGGAGCAGCCAAATGTTTTAAGACACTTAGACCTAAGTGGCATCTTAGGCTTCAAAATGCTCAGCACTGTGCCCGACACACAGAAGGCATTCAAAACTTATTTGCTGAATAGGGAAAACATGAGACGGAAGGCGGAGGTAGGAGTTTTTGATCCCTCAGGAAGAGGAGTTACTCTTACAGCACGGGTACACTCAGTTCCCAAGAGTACAGGAGATGGGGTGTGATGGACAAGCCTTCAGCTTCGGGGCGCAACAAGAGCTCTGCAGCCAGCAGGACATGACCAGGCACTTCTCCACGAAGTGAGCTGCAGTGTTTATGTTGGCTCACTCTTCTCTAGCAAAACCTGCTCACCATCCCCTGTGCACCTGGGGCTAGAGGTCAGCTAACTGTGTAGCTACAAGTAGGGAGATCGGAACTGTCTGGCTCCTGAGGGGCTCTTCTCCCCTCTGTCCACTTTGACCCCATCTTCCCATTATGCTTTCCCCTCCTTCTCCTTTGCACCACTTGCTCATCATCTTTGGTCACTGTGATGGCTTTAAAGACTTGTCGTTACCACCTCTGGCCCCGAACATGGGTCTCCCTGAGCGCGGTGGGAACTTAGAGGCCCAGTGTTTGTTGTGGGGCACAAAATGCAGGCAACAGGGAGTGTCTGGGGCACCATTAAGCATCAGCAAGGGAAATAATCCCAAGCAACCTGGTTCAGAATGCAGCCACGTTGTTCTGAGGTCATTCTTGCTTTGTCACACCTAACCGTGTAGGTATCCGAACACAGGGCTACCAGGCTAGGTCCCCGGATAGGTATGATCCTGTCCTCACCTCGTCAGCTGGCCGCCGGTGCAGGCAGTGGGGGTTGAACTTGTTGACGTGAAGCACATGAATGGCACATTTGATGCTGAGATGATGCAGTTGGCTGGTGACTTTTAGGAAGAGGAGATCATTCTGGAACAGAAAAGTTTTGGTTGATAAGCCAGAATTTCCAAGGTGACCGAGACCCTTCAGATTCCTTCTCAGACCACACACAGACAAGTCTACCGCATCTTAGAAAGTGCAAAATGGACACCCCAGCAGCTTCTCTTAGCTCAATGGTTGTGCTACCCTGGACCTCTTGTGTGACCAACAATACTATTTAAAGACCTTAAGAAAAGAGGGACGAGGTGAAAGCAAGTTCAGAATAAGCACCAGGGGGATACCTGGTCTGAGTGCTCACATAGACCATGGAAACCCTGAAAGGGAAAATCCTCACCACAGTTAGGTACTGTAGCATTCGCCCATCGACTCTGGACTCATGGAACTGGTCTTTGTATTGTGGTAAGCCAATATCGTCAAGCCAACCTACAGAAACCAAAAGAAACAGGTGTGCTCGGGCTCATAAGAATGGGAGACTGCGAATGCAGGTAAAAAGTAATGGACGATCATCTTGCAGGTGCATCTGGCTTCCCCCTAAGGAACTCACTCCCCTGTGTGCCTTTCCCAAGGACAGCCAGCTCTGGAGGCACACATTCCCAGCAGAGGCTGTTTTCCCTCGGGAGCTGCCAGGGACATGCATGCATGCACACTGCCCCTCCTTACGTGTCACCCAGATGTGGTCCAGCAGGGCCGACTTCTCCTCCTGCTTGGTATTGATGGCTTTCACGGCCAAAATCAGCTTCTTCCTGTGCAGAGGCTGCTTAATCCCCAACTCCTGAAATTGAAAGATACAGACAGATGTGAACTTCTGGCTGGCAGCTTGGCCCTCAGAGGGCGCCATGTCTGGGAAGAGATAGTCCCCCAGGCAGATCGGGGTGTGTGTGGCAGCAGATACAGGCATAGTGCCCTGCAATCGACATGCAGTCACAGAGGACATCTCGGCCTCCTCCCCTGCCCACCACCGTGTGTGTAAGGGCAGGAAGGAAGAGTGGAGGCCTTACCGCCCCAGATACTGGTTTGAGGACAAAGGGGAACCTCCTTCCCGGGACTCAGCTCTTACCTTTTCCATGTCCTGAGGGGTAGCTGACAGTAAAGTGTGGCCAGAAGTCACCCACTGCCGAGCGAAGATCACGTACTGGCCCAGGCCGAAGTCCTCCAGCCACGCGCACACGCGCTCTGTGCTCCATTGGGCAAAGGGGGCGCCGGCGTCACTGGGGGACAAGAGAATAGCAGGGCCCTGTTAGCGGGAGAGCCTGAGGCTGTATCTGAGCACAGCAGAGCCTCAGAAAAAAGGCAACTGTGTTTTAAATAATCCCAATCATGGGATCGAGCTGCACGAAATGCCATGTCAACACTCATCTATAGTGGACTCCAGAGTTTCCTGTGGTAACACCTGGTGTGAGCTTCGAGTCTGCAGGGACTGTGAGCACGAGCCAGGCGTACGGTCCTCAGGAGGCCGTGTGTGGGGGTCATCCGTCCACTGACGAGGCACACAAGCCACAAGCCCAGAATTGTGCCCCGTTATGAGGGTAATCAGATTTTTATGGGCCAACACTGTCTTTAGGGAAATGCTTAGAAAACTAGGAAAAGGGGGTTAGTTCTCTAACATTAAAAAAAAAAAAAAACAACCCTTCTAAACAGCTAACGCCTTTTTTTTTTTTTTTTAAAGACTTTATTTATTTGACAGAGAACACAAGTAGGCACAGAGGCAGGCAGATAGAGAGAGAGAAGCAGGCTCTGCACTGAGCAGAGAGCCTGATGTGGGGCTCGATCCCAGGGTCCTGGGATCATGACCTGGGCCAAAGGCAGAGGCTTTAACCCGCTGAGCCACCCAGGCACCCCCAGCTAACGCCTTATTAATGAGACACTAGAGACATTCACTTTAAAGTCAATAAAGAGTATTTTTAATCAGGACTAAGAACACGGGTCTGAGAGTGCAGCCGGTATAAGAAGGGAGAAGAAGGATAGAAGGTAAAAGTAAAAGACAGCCACTCTTTCCAGATGCTGGGCCTGCCCCACTTGAAGAACCCAAACGAGCCCAGTAAGGGGGCTCCTTACAAAACACGCAAGTCATATTTATATGACTTATAAAATCAGTAGCACATATACTAACATTTTTGTTGAAAATCTTTAAAAATACGATTCACGGCAACCAGAATTATAAAATGTCTAGGAGCTGCTTTCTCAAACAATGCCCAAGTCATATGTATGTGTGTGTGGGGATGGGAGCAGAGCAGGGGGAGGTGGTGACGATTACCCTCAACTGAGCAACATCAAGTCATGAATAAATCAAGGGCTAGATCATGTTCCCAGACAGGATGACTGGCAATTACAAAGCCATCAGTTCTTAAAGACATCAATTTTTCATTTAAGTGTGAATATAACAGCACACTCGAAACCTCCATGGAGTCTAGGGTGGGGAAGGCTGGCAAAACAACTTTATGTTCACTGGAAGAAAAACCAACCAGGATTTATGGCATGTAGAAAACTAGATAATCTGTAAGGTTCCTTCCAACAGAGTACCCCTAACATGCTAGTTAAAAAATTATTTCTGGCGGGTAGGGGGGGGTGCCTTGGTGGCTCAGTGGGTTAAGCATCTACCTTCAGCTCAGGTCATGATCCCAGCGTCCTGGTATCAAGCCCTGCATCAGGTTCCCTGTTCAGTGGGGATTTGGTTTCTCCCTCCCTCTCTGACCCTCACACACACCGCCCCCTGCCCTGGCTTTTGCATACTCGCTCATTCTCTCGCTCTCAAATAAATAAATAAAATCTTTTTAAAAATTTGTTTGGGAATGCCTGGTTGAGTTGTTCTTAAGGTAAAAGAGTTAAAAGACCAGAACAACAAGAAAGCATGGTTCTAACACTGACCTCTACCTCTGAAACCAATCATACATTATATATTAATTAATTGCATTTAAACTAAAAAAATAAGTGAATAAAATGTTAAGTGACTAGAATTGTAAAAATGAATTAAAAATTTTAAAAATTCAATATTTAAAAAAAAAAAGAAAAGAAAAAGAAAGCATGATTCTAGGTATCCAGGGGTAAATGCTGGCCACTTGGAGTAATGAGATCCAGGTTCTGGGAGACCTAGAACTTGTAAAATTTGGAGGGACCACTTTAAGAAAAGTACAAAAATCTAAATATGGAATTAGGAACAAATAATTCATTTAGAATGAGAAATCACAAATTATTAAGTTTAATCACACTGAAAACCATCACAAACTCCAGAAATATCTTTGAGTTTGTTATCTTTGTCAATGTATTCTATCATGTTAAATCACAAAATTTTCAGCTTTTTCCAGTGTGTTTAATAAGATTCACTTCATATAAATAATAATCTAGGAACCTATTCACTATTTTTTTTTCCTATTCAGTATTTTTGTTTGGAATTTATCTTCTGCTTTTAATGAATTACTGCTTTTGGTCTGATCTGGAATTTTTTTATTTATTCTTTTTTTTTTTTTTTTTGAGACATTGGGGTTTTTTTTTTAATCATGCAATTAACACATGTGTATTATTAGTGTCAGAGGTAGAGTCCAGGGATTCATCTGTCATCTGTAACACCCAGTGCTCATTACATCCCATGCCCTCTTTAATGTCCATCACCCAGTCACCCCATCCCCCCATTTCCCCTCCAGCAACCTGTTTATCCTATAGTTAAAAGTCTCTTATTGTTTGTCTACTCTTTTGTTTTTAAGATTTATTTATCTGAGGGAGGAAGGGAGGGGGTAGGGGAGGGAGAGAGAGAAAGAGAGAGAGAGAATGAGTTGGGGGGACAGAGGAAGAGGGAGAAGCAGACTTTCCACAGCAGAGAGCCCGATGCGGGGCTTGATCCCAGCACCCTGAGGTCATGACCTGAGCCAGAGGCAGTCACTTAACTGACTGTGTTACTCAGACACCTCAGTTTGTCTTAATGCCAGAACACTTTCAGTTTCAAATGTTCATTTTGTCACTTTTATTTCACATTCTATTAGCTTTTGATGTCATTCCATTTCTTACTTCTGGAAATTGGTAAAAATACATATTCAATATATCAGAGGGGTATTTCAATTCCGAATGAAAAATGTGTTTCTGAGATCGTAATTTGAAAACCTCTTGTACACCTTTTCAAGAGTTCTAGAGCTCTAGTGCTCATCTTCGACAGAATTCCCATGTCCTTCTTTGTAAATGGTCTCCACCCTCCTCCACCAGTGTTATTCCCACAGTGGTAGACCCTGCTTTTCCACCTGCCTGCCCCCGCTAGGTTCTCTCAGTTTTGGGGTCTCCCAGGGCTATCGCTGAACAGGCAACAAAGCAATTCGGAGAAGATAGAGAAGGTACCTTCCAGGCACAGCCAAACCACTTGCTTTACTGACATGTTCCAAAACATCTTCCCAAATTGTGGTTAGAATGACATAAGAGATTATCAGATGCGCCATCCCCATGAACAAGGGACAGCACCTGGCGCATTTATAACTGTATACATGTCATCAGTCAGTGCACTTCTGACTAGAGAGAACTTCTGTTTTGACGAAGCATCCACAAGAAACGAAGCCCTTGGGCGCCTGGGTGGCTCAGTGGGTTAAGCCGCTGCCTTCGGCTCGGGTCATGATCTCAGGGTTCTGGGATCGAGTCCCACATCGGGCTCTCTGCTCAGCAGGGAGCCTGCTTCCTCCTCCCTTTCTCTCTGCCTGCCTCTCTGCCTACTTGTGATCTCTCTCTGTCAAATAAATAAAAAAAAAGAAATCTAAAAAAAAAAAAGAAACGAAGCCCTTGCCTGGGATTTCGCAGCCCCAGTAACTGGGAAAAGTTTTCACAGAACAGCTCCTGGTTTTATACATTTGAAATGTTTCTTTTCTACTGCCCCAGACTTCTGATAGTGAGAGCCAAAGGACACGTTCACACTGGGACGTGACCGCCAGCTCTGCATCTCTGTGTCAGAGCACTGGGCAGATGGGCACACTGGGAGGTGGCACGAATCCTGGGAGTGATTTTTACAGAGGACAGCTATTCAACCAAACATGAAGTGACCACACACCACAGACACACACCCCAACAAATCCAAGCTAAATGGAAACCCGGAACTCAAGTCCCCCTTGACAAGATCCCCCAAATACCCACGGTGGTCCAGTATCATCTGACAGAAGGCAGTGTGTAGATGGAGGGAAGTCTGCAGTGAACAGTCACAGTCAAAAACTGCTTGGATTAAAATACCTGACTTGAAAAAGTTTTGCAAAACACATGGCTTTGTTGGCACATTGATGGGACTCTCTCCATATCCTAGAAGACACCTGGGTGCAAGCAAAGGACCCTGAAGCTTAGACTTGCTCACATTGAGGGTACACCTGACGCCATGAATTCGGGAAAAAGGCAGTAAGAGAGTCTGACCAGAGCCCCTCATAAAGCTACAGTCCTGAAGGGCAGCAGACTCAGGGGGCCAGCTCAGGAATCATCGCTGCACGGAAATGAGATCCAGCCATGGGATCGAGTCCGGCTGACTTCAACATTATCCGCTGCTGCTTTCTCTTGGAAAAACAAAAATACCTCTCACCACATACCAAAATAAATCCCCAAACGGAGGATTCAGACACAGCTTTAAAAAAATCATTGAAAAAATTAAACATGAACAAAACCACAAAAGAAAAGTTCATGAACTTCATTATATATAAACATAAAAATTCCATATGTCGAAGTGTCACAAAATAAAGTTCTGTAACAAGCCTAAAACACAGTTTATCACCATTACTAGACATAGCTTCATGTCTTAATACACGGAGAGCAGACAGAAGTCTGTAAGACAGACAGTAACAAAAATGGGCAAAAAATGCAGACAATTCACAAAAAGTAAAATGACAAACATCTGCAAACTAAATTATCAATAAAATGTAATTTTTTGTGAGTGTGACAGGCACTCTGTGTAGCAGTGCTGACTGGAATATTAATCAGGAAAACTTTATAGGAGAGAAGAAAAAACGCAATAAAATTTATTCTTCTATAATCTCAGAGAAGAGTCCTAGAAAATGTCATTATCAAATACTATTATTTTAGTGTAATTTTTTAAAGTTTACTTATTTATTTATTTGACAGAGAGAGACACAGCAAGAGAGGGAACACAAGCTGGGGGAGTAGAAGAGGGGGAGGCAGGCTTCCCGCTGAGTAGGAGCCTGATGTGGTGCTGGCTCCCAGGACCCTGGGATCATGGACCTGAGCCAAAGGCAGAAGCTTAACCACCCAAGTGCTTCACAAATATGATTATTTTAAAAAGAAATATTTCATTAGAATAAAAAAAGAGACTGGGGCTGAAGACTTACTGTAATCAAGTACTTTTCCTACAGGGATATTGGTGATGAGACTTTTTTTTTTTTTAAGATTTTATCTATTTATTATCTTATTTATCTTATTTATTTGATACAGATAGAGAGAGAGAGAGCATGGAAGGGAGGGGCAGAGGGAGAAGCTGACTCTCTGCTAATTGGGGAGCCCGACGTGGGGCTCAATCCCAGGACCCTGAGATCATGACCTGAGCTGAAGGCAGACATTTAACTGACTGAGCCACCCAGGCGACCCCAGTGATTAGACTTTTTAAGGCTATACCTAAACATCTATAAACACCAGAAGCCATTAGTTCATATCAAATTTCCGCTGACAAGTAAGAAAGGCCATTCTTTTCCACCAGTGAATGCAAGGCCTTACCACAAGCACTGTTAGCATAAATGCAGCAATCTCCTCAGGGCGTCCTTCTCTTCCCCTTTTTCATCCTTGTTATGGTTAACAAAGCACAAAAACATTCACACCAAGCAGCCCTGTGGCTGGAAGCAGTTTTTCCTTCAGCAGAGAAGTTCCTGACTTTGGTTACCCCATCCTGAAATGGCTGACAGAAGGTAAACGGGCCTCCTAACCATGCGGTCAAGCACTAAGGAAAAATGCTGAAGGGTCTTAGAGAAAGTTCTTATACCCCTGCCAGTGAATCAGTGCTAAAGAAATCACCAGAATTGGAGCTGAGGTTAATCATGCAAGCTGACTGTAGACTTTTTTCATCTCTGAAAAATCAGAAACATTTGCGTCTAAATTTTAAAAAAACTACTAGGAAATTAGAGCGTTCTTGTGGAATATATAAGCTTTCTTTGGCTCGCTTTTCCACTGGCTCTGAATGGGTCTCTGCCTTCTCTTGCCTCCAAAAGCTACCACTTACGGAGCATTTACACCTGTAACACCAATGCCTTGGACCCGAGCGGATAGGTACAGAAGTGCACACACCCTCACATCTCCCTGCACGGCACCTGGAGAGCACGTCTGCCGACACCCATCAAAAACACAAGTGGATCTGGGGAGGCCTGTGTCTGACACCAGAGCCAACCACCGGGAAAACTTAGAAAGCTGGGGCTGGCTGCGTGGGGAAGAGAAGGCTGTGCCCATGGGTTCCCTTTCTCAGGGCGGGGCGGGGGTGAGGTCGGCCAACAATAGGCTGCTTTAGGGAAACGTGCTTTTCTCCTCTCGATTGTACTCTTTCTGAGGATTGGTATTTGAGCTGTGCACATCTTATTCACTACTTGCTCCTGGCATGGGTAGATGGCAATCTCAGAGGAATTAAATAGGAGAGTTAAACATTACTTTTCACTGTTGGGTTAGATTTAAAGTGTCACAATGCAATCCTGTGGAAGGTGCTCAGAAGCCTGACCTTGGCTGAGTAACTCAGACTTCAGGAGAGAGTTACTAGAGATAATATTTTGTAAAAACTGTCTGATGGGAACAGGGGATCTGAGGATATGGAAAGGGATTTTCCTAAAGCCTCGGAGTACCGTTTTGCCTGGGCAGGCCTGAGGGAGGTCTAAGGAAAGGGAGCAGAGCTGCTCACTGGAGTGTCTACCAGGGCCTTCCAGGTCAAGCCAGGAACCGGAGGAACCCCAGCACAGCCAGGGCACACCAAGAAAGTTTAGTTTCTTTTCACGCTTTTTTGTCTGGGCATGATGGGAGACTCCTCCAAAAGTTCCTAGGTAGTTCCCGTGGCACACGCTGTCTGCCACCCCCTTCAGCTAACACACTTCAGCAAAGCTTGGGGCCTTGTCTTAGGAGGCATAATGGCAACGTGGCCTGCTCGGGTGGCAGGGGACAATGCCCCTTCTCAACGTTTACCAGAGGAGGTAGACCGTGAGTGGCAGACTGCTGATGCTTGGGTTAGATGGGCAGCATCAATGTGATCCTCCTAAGAACTTTATAATAAACTTCCTTTGATTCCTCATTTCACAAATGAGGAAACTCATTTGTTGAGGTGCAGAGAGGTGACAGAACTTGCTTTAAGGCTTGCCGCTAGGAGTGGCTGAGCGGACATTCCAAGTCGGGTCTGTGGTTCCATAATCTGCACCCCAAAGGTTGCCCCAGAGTTTCTCAATCCTGCACGCCAAGGCCCCGAGGCGAATGAATCACACACACGCAGAGCTGCTGAGGGCCCAGCACCCATGGTGGCTTGGAGCGGGGGCCTCTTGGCTTTACCTCAGTATGCCCGTAAAGCATGAACAATGTCTGCTTGCGCCAAGTGGGAAACGGGGAGAAGCTCTGCCTTCTGTCTTGGCAGCATTTGGCCCCTTGGCCAAGACCTCACAGTTCTCTGTTGATGGACTGGAGGGAGCCTTACCATTTCTGACCCTTGGGGTCTCTGGTCCTAGAGAGCCTTGGCCCTGCAGTTGCCCGGAGCCCACCTCGTCGAAACTCCGCCATCCCTGGGGTGTCAGTGTTGAAGTTCCCGGACTGAGTTCTTCGGATCCTGTGTAGAGAGGAGTCCGTGGAGAGTGTCAGGGGGCAGCTGGGGGCACACAGGCAGGGCACCAGCCCCTATGCAGGGCCACGCCAGCTGGAACCCGGACTCTCCATGGCACTGCTGCCCAGGGCCTCCCAGAGATCAAGGATCATGGCCTGTGACAGCTCTCCAGACCCAAGCCTCAATTCTCATTCTGCCTCTGGGATTTGGAGCACACCCTGTGGGGTCCAAGTGAGGAGTGATGCGGGGCAGGAGGCCCGTTTCTTTCCCGGGGCCAGCAAGTCCTTCTTTAGACACAGACTGACCCCGTGGAAGGAAGAAGTTGGTCTCATGCATTGTCTCTCCCAAAGTACATGTGGTGAAAGCTGCAGAGAATGTGCTTGGGGTTCGTGGGAGGGAGTGATGCCGGGAACGAAGGGCAGGTAAGGTAAAAGCTACATTTACTGTTCTCCTCCTCTGTGCCCTCAAAGAGAACTCCAATTCTTCCCTCTAACGGCCTTTCTGTTTCTAGTGCTGCTCCAACATCTAATTAAGCAGGGGGCTATGTGGTTCTTTGCCCGTTCTAGAAGAATTTTGATTCTAAGCAGTGTAATTATGATCACCACCAACTTACTTTCCCCAGAACTTCCTGATGCCTTTGGGGCTCCGTTTACCATCTGGGGTCAGGGGAGACTGGGGGCTTGAGTCAGTGCCCGAGGACGTGGATGAGAGATCGTTGGCCACGGCGGGGTCATCCCAACCACTTTCTGTGTCTCCTGAGATGGAAAGAATGGAATGGTGTGTGAAGGACAAAAAGGAACATGACCTTCAAAACCTTGTCCCCAGGCCAGGGCCATCCTTCAGTGGGGCTGGGGAAGAGTCTGCTCTGCCTGCTGGGAAGAATGTTACACCTCCTTCTCAGAAACCAGTGGGGACTGAGGCACACTCCAGGCTCTCTCTCTCTGAGGACTGGCCAGGTTAGTGTTCCAAACTGGGGTGAGGTAATGTCTTCAAGTGCTAAAGGTTTGGGGGCCCAAGTACTGGTGGGTAACTCCAACAAGGAGCTTCCTCCTTCCCCCAAGGGAGATGCAGGGCCGCGGGCAGGAGGGGACGTGGCTGAATGTTCCAGAAGGAAGGGGTCAGGGGAGGGACACAAGGGCATCTCACTCTCCACCTCACCTGGAAGGGTACAGTACCTAATACCGGGGCACTGACACTCCGGCCACGATCTCCAGCCAATCAAGAAGCAGAGAAGCCACATGAAGAAGCAAGAGAGGCCAAAGTCCAGCCCAACAGAGTTACAGGGAAGCAAAGAAATAAACAGAAGAGTCATCGAGCAAGAGAGAAAAACTCAAACAGAAAGAAAAATAATCCCATGAGAAAAGAAGGGAGGGAACAGTGACTGAACTTGGACCCCAGGGTCAGTACATTGAGAGAAGGCCTAACGTGAGGGGATCGAATACTCTCAGGGCCACTCCCTGGTAGGCCAAGGCTGCCACACACGGGTAGGGAGAGGGAAAGAGAGTGGCAGGGGCTGACACACTGGGGAACACGCAGCCCCCATGTGGGCGCCAGGGCTCCCTCAGATCAGTCTAGAATGCCCTGAAGCTGTTGCGAGTCCAGAGTCTCAGGGTTACCAGGACAGACTATTTCAAGAGCTTGTCTGGAGTTCCTGCAGCCAGAGGCAGAACTGGCCAAGGGCAGAAGCCAACCCACGGGCTAGCTCAGAGAACTTACAGGGATGAGGAGGAGAGGAGGGAGGGCTCTGCAGGAGCCAGAATGTTCCCTCCTACACTCCATTGACCTGTTGTTGTTGAGGAAAGATGGCCTACTCTGCGTGAAAAGCAGTGAAGACCTCCATGGTTCCAGGTCCTAAGCACCAAAAGGGCACCTGTGGATGGATATCCTTGCCCACTGGCCACTCCATTTCCCTAAGGAAACACTTTCCCTTGGAAGAGCGCATAATATCATCTTACCGGTAATAGAGGGGCTGCAGGAGGAAGGCACAGACAGGGGAGAGATCAGGATGACAAAGGAGGAGGGAGGGAGGGACAGAAAGGATGCACTCAGGGGTCTAAGAGGGAAGGAACAGAGGAATGATGGGAAAGACACGGAGGGCCAAGAGAGGAGGACTGGAAGAGGGCAAATGGGGGTGGAGCGACTGTGGAAAGAAAGGGAGGGCTCACAGCCTGGGTATCTGGCGTTCTACAGGGCTTACCAAAGGAAATAATGTACCCAGACAGGGAGCCACGGTCTCTGTCAGGGAGGCCACCCAGAAGGACACCTTTTCCTGTCCACCCACCCGACCAACCCCCAACTGTGGGCTGTGGTAGTGGGCGTGGGACTTTTGCAATAACTTTTGAAAGTGTGGCCGCCACCCCCGGGGCCTGGACACTCACTCAGCCGCAGCGGGCTGCTCCCTGCGGGGTCGGGCTTCGAGGCAGTGGCAGTCGACTTGGCAGCCTCTCCATTGGGCGTTGCTCCTGAAAGCTTCCCAGGTAACGTGGGGTATTTGTGCTCCACCAGGAAAGGGTTGTCCTGTTGGACGGAGAGAGAGAGACGTGTTCAAGCAACTTTATGGCCTCAGACTCAAACCCAGTTAGGAAATGTTTGGATGCACAGACAGCTCAGCTTTCCAAGAGCCACGTGTCACTTAGCCCAACTCAAAGACCTTGCAAAGATCACTTAGTCCAGGAAAAGGGACCAGAGTTCTGAGAAAGAAACTTGCCCAAGGGCCACACAATGAGACAGGGACAGAGTCGGGACCAAATCTGGGGCTGTTTGCAACTAGCCCTAAACAGGAAGTGGAAGTGTCTGGCAAAGGGGGGCTTTGCCCTTTGGTCAGATGCTCGGACTCGCCATGAATTAACAGCCACCAATGATTCCTTGGGCACTTTGAATTAACAGACCCGAATCCCAGTAAAGGGTACAACTACTGCTTTGGTATATATATATTTATGCAATATGTCATATGTAAGTTACATTTATATGTTACAGTAACAGTTATCTTGAAAAACACCAGGTTAAGACAAAGTGAGAAGGGAGGTACCCACTGGGGAGGTGACAAGAGCAAACACGCTGGGTGGGGGGGGGGCGACACACCACCCATTCCCTTAGGAACTGAGGATCCTGGTCTACACAAGACTCAGCCCCAGTGCTATGGGCCTGTGCATAAGCCCTAGCCACAAAAAGGATGCCCAAAAGAAGGTCACATAAAGGGAAAAGAACTGCACTTAGCTGGTCAGGATGGGCACACTGCAGCCAGAGAAAAACAAATATCACAGGATTTCACTCCCATGTGGAATTTAAGAAATAAATGAACCAAGTGAAAAAGAGAACAAAAAACGGGATTTTCACTACAGAACACAAACGGATGGTCACCAGAGGGGAGGTGGGTGGGGAGGGTGAAATAGGTGACGGGGTTAAGAGCGCAGCTATCACGAAAGACAGAATTACTGAGTCGCTATGTTGTACGCCTGAAACTACTACAACACGGTTAACTACACTGCAATTTTTTTTTTTTAAATGAGAAGAACATAATGGCCCCTAAGGCCACAAACCTAAGGGTAACCCAGTGGAATGCATTTGAATAAAGAGAGAAAATTCATTCCATTTTTCCTTTACCAAGGAAATCGGCTGTGGATAACTTGATGGGGCCCAGAAGAAAAGTAATACAAAAGTTCTGATTTCCAAATGGACAAGTCAGAGAAGTAATGGAGACTTTAATAACTGAGACATCTCTTGAAGTTTCATTTAGTTAAAAGCCATGTATCTAACGAATTTCTGAATTCAGTGTGCTTATAAAAATACGCATCCCTGAAATTGTCTGAAATCTGATTCGTTCACTGAACATGGACTACTAACCCCTGTGAACGCCGACTACTAATCCCTATGAACAGGCTTGGAAAGGAGAGGTGGGGGGAAAAAAGGAGACTAAACTTCCAAGGAAGTCTGAAAGAACCAGCTGGTGAAGCAGAAATAATCAGATGGGGAGACTGCATGATTTTTAAGCTCATGACGACCCACGAGGCAGACACTAGACCTGGTCAGATCAACAATTTACAAATGTCAGTCCCTGTGCCAGCTGCCCCACAGTCACCAGGGACACCTGCAAAGACAGAGTTCCCAGGTTGCACCTGGTCCTGTGAATCTACCCCTATGGAAGCACACCCCAAGTGGTGGGTTTTTTTTTTTTTAAGATTTTATATATTTATTGTCAGAGAGAGAGAGAAAGCACAAGCAGGGGGAGCAGCGGGCAGAGGGAGAAGCAGGCCCCCTGCTCAGCAGGAAACTCCATGCAGGACTTGACTCCAGGACCCTGGGATCAGGACCTGAGCTGAAGGCAGATGCTCAACTGACTAAGCCACCCAGGTCCCAAGTGTCTGTATTTTTATTTTTTTTTCTTTAAGATTTTATTTGACAGACTGAGATCACAAGTAGGCAGAGAGGCAGGCAGAGAGATAGGAGGAAGCAGGCTCCCCACCGAGCAGAGAGCCCGATGCGGGGCTCGATCCCAGGACCCGGGATCATGACCTGAGCCGAAGGCAGAGGCTTTAACCCACTGAGCCACCCAGGCGCCCCTGTATTTTTAACAAGCATTTTAGATTACTCTGATGCACAGTTAAAGCTGGAAGCACTGAGTGTAGGGAAGGCAATGTTTGAAAGGTTTAAGGATCTGTGACTCCAGGTTCCCCATGACACAGAGGAGTGGGGAAGGGCTCTCAAAACCAGATTTCCAGTTGCATCATCACCCATGCACCACCCCCCTCAAGGCTACCGATGTGGGCTGTCCGGGGTGCCCACTGAATGGGAAAGGGGACAGAAGCTGGATCGGAAAGAGGACAGAACCTAACCCAAGCATGCATGTCACAGGCCTATAAGACAACAGAAAGAATCCAGGGTGACAGAAAGGGCTCTCAGCTCTGTTTAGCCAAGAACAACAGCCAGGAAGGAAGGACTCAATGCTGGAAAAGGTAAAGGTCAGGGCAGGACCCAGAAGGAACAGAAGAATGCGGCTGGTTGTGGGGGAATGGAAACCCCAGCTGCCTCTTGTTAGAACAGAGAGGAAGTGCACTGGAGGCGGCAAGAACACAGGCTTTGTGTCAGACCGACTCAGACAAAGCACTTTCCCTTCAGCCTCCCACAACCTGTTTTATTGTTTCTCAATGGGGAACAACTCCTGCCTCAGGCTGAGCACGCCAGGACAGCAGATAAGCACAGGCGCAAGAAATATCATGTGTCTGGGGCCTGGAGAGACAGCAGGCTGTAGGAGCACAGTCTCTAGATCAGACCCCATCGAGAACATCACGCTCATGTGTGGTCCATGGCACAAGCCGGAGAAACGGGTGCTGACCCTAAGGAGGATGAATGGGAACTTTAAAGGCTTGTGATCCACACGGTGGAGAAGAGGATGTTCAGCTCAGAGGAGGGCATGAGGAGCAGTCAGAAGCAGAGGAGGCTGGTTCATTCCAAGGGCTCCAGAGGGAGAGCCAGGATCAGTAGGCACATGCTCTGGGGAAGTCCTGAAGGTGTGTCTACTAGGACTGGGAAAGATGTGAAGAGCTCTCCAGCACAGAAAGCGAGGGCCAGACGTCAACGTTAGGGGATGCCCCGGTGGCTGAGTGTGCCCATGTTTAGCCCTGACATGCTCCTCCAGCTTGTGTGGGAACCCTAACCTTCCCCTTCCCAGCAATCAGATCCACAATGTTAAAGATGAGCTTTCCTGAGCCTATAAAATGGAAGAGACAATAAGAAATCCCATCCCGGGGTGCCTGGGTGGCTCAGGGGGTTGAAGCCTCTGCCTTCGGCTCAGGTCATGGTCCCAGAGTCTTGGGATCGAGCCCCACATCGGGCTCTCTGCTCAGCGGGGAGCTTGCTTCCTCCTCTCTCCCTGCCTGCTTCTCTGACTACTTGTACTCTCTATCAAATAAATAAATAAAATCTTTAATTAAAAAAAATAAAAAATAAAATAAAATCTTTAATAAAAAAAAAAAAAGGAAAGAAATCCCATCCCACAGACAATGAGATGAAATCACACTTCACGGTGCACGTAAGCCAGAAACGGGAAAGGAAGCGTTGTCTTTCCTCCTGTGCTCTTATCCCTTATGATTCACCTATTTCCCAGGCACAAAGCTGTAAACTGCTCCGTGAAAACTCCAGCAGACAACCACGAGTGCACGATCAGGGCAGTTATCGTACCTTGGCTTCCACCCCAGGGGAGAGCTGGTTCCCGTTGACACACTGTGCAGCAGCAAGAAGGGTTTCAATCATGTGCAGAGAGAGAGACCGGTGTTAATCACAAATGACAGCTCGGGACCACCTGCCTGCTTCCAGCTGCAAGGTTCATCCCCTCCCTCCCCATCCTTCTGTTAGGTAATCACCATCCACGGAGGAAACACAAGTCACTGTCCAACCTGTGGACAGATGTTCTGGGTAGTTGCCAGCAATCTGACCAGGGAGAGCAAGAAGCACAGGACCACAGGGCCGGAGCCACTGAATGGGCCCCATGGCTCCTGCCAGCCTCAGTCTTCAGGGGTATCCTTTGTAATTACCAGTGCTGGTACACTGCTCAGACCAAGGGATTGAACACAGCAGGCTCCAGAAAGGTGCTCTCTCAACAAAGGAGTCTGGTCTCCAGTGACCATGCCCGAGAACCTGTGATCTACACTCCAGTACCCGGGACACCCACATGGTCAAGGGCTAGCCTCGAATAAGGGGCACAAAGCCCTCCTCACATCTCTCTAGACTCTTAAAAAAGTTTCCTCTCCAGTCTCCTAAATTATCCTGTAACTCACTCCTGGGCTCATCAACTTGATCCACTTACTTCCTCATTCAAAATCCCTGCAACAGAGGCCCAGGACTCAAGACCTTGACGGCTTGATCTGATTCAGGCTCTGAACTCACATTCTCCTGCTCCCCGCCATTTCCCAAAACCTGCCTGTGCTCACCTCTGCATCTTGTCCATCAACTCCCTGCAGCATGCCCTGGCCTCCCTCTGGGATGCCTTGGACCATACCTGACTGGTTTTCTCAGAATGTTCATGTAATTCCTGCCTCTCCATCAGCTTCAGAAAGGCCTCTACAAGGTGGGACCTGTGTGTCCCAGCACTGCTGGGTAAGGAACTCAAGAGTTACAAGGGGCTGACCTTGTCCACAGGTTCACTTCTTAGGTCTTCTAGGCTACATGAGAGTTTTTTCTGAGCTCTGGAAAAACACAAAAGAAAGCGAACAAAGACATAGTTACTGGACAAGGTGGTGTGTCATTCATGCAGAGGACATACTAAGTGTTTTACCAGTAGTCTGTTAAGTGGGTTTAGGGTCAAGGTCAGGAAAAAGTCACTCTCTCATCACAACCACTACACAGGAGACTGGCCCATCTCACGGAACAGCCTGGTCAGACAATGTGTTGTTGAGGGCATGAGAGCATCATTTAAATCCAAATCAAAAGGCCTTGACATTCCTTGAAAATACAGAACACACTGAATTCTATTACATCAATGGGAGCTAACTGGTCTATAGTCAGAAAGAAGCTCTGCAGAGTCAAAAGACAGGAGAGGTGCTGATATGGCCTCATCCGTGAGTCTAAGATATAACCCCGGGAGGAAGGAGCTGTGCCACATTACAGTGGAGGTGAGCACATCAGCCAGCCACAGCTCCAAAGCATCACCTGTTAGGATCTTCCAAGCTTTTGCTCCAGCTCTGTCCTGATCAGTCTGCTCAGTGGAATCTGTTTTTTCAGAGGTTATTTTGCAGAGAAGGGCACAAACTATATAGAGAAGAGACCATGCCACCAGGGGTCACAAGTCTCTTTGGCAGTGATGCTTCTCAGTTTGTATGAGTAAAGCAAAATCTCTTAGTACATTGGTCTCCTGTGAGTCTGGTCAATGTGAGTTAATCACTGTTGACTTTTTCCTAAGTGAACTCATATATAAACTAAATTTCTTATTGTGCAAAGTGACTACCAATTGCAGTCTTTGACACTGGCATTTTTCTCTAGGGCTAAAGGCTGAGGGAAACAATGGCCTTATAGAAAGTGGGGTCCAGAACGTAGGAGCTGGAGCCTCAGCACCATCCTGGGGAAACTTCCATCATACATACGGCCAATCTCCCCAGATGCCTCACTGAATGACACTCTCCTCTTGGCAGTGGAGCCTCTGTATCTCCATTACATGGGGCCTAACCTGGAAGCATGTTCTAAATTGTTGACCTAGGGAGCTAGAAATAGGTTCATTTTAGAGGGAACTAGACCAGTGGCAGCCAGGTGACCCCACAGGCCAGCCCATTATAAGCTCATTGCCATTATAAGCTCATATGAAGCTTCCCCAAAGCAACAGAACCAACCTCCCTATAGGAGAAATAGCTCTCCCTGAGAAGCCAGACTGTCACAGGGCTCTGGGACTCCTAAGAGCAGGAAGGACTTTCAAGAGGGGACTGTTGAAAATAAGACATACAACACGGGATGCTCTCTGCCCCGAGGAATCCCTGATAGGCACAGATGACCTACAGCCACTTCTCCTTTGAGGCTCCAACCCCTGGCCAGGACTTTTCTCAGTGACAATGGCCCAGTTCCTTATCCCATGGGAAGGGAAGCTCATCCGTGGCTAGGGGAGGTAGGCACGTTTGTGACTGTTCCATAGCCACACTGTGGCCACTGTCAGGGCCTGGAGCACTGCTCAGTAGAAGGGCAGGTGTGACTAGGATCTGTGGCTATGCTCACCTTGCACGGCCAATCCCTGCCAAGCAGGAGCTCCAAGGGTGGGCTGAGCACACAGCAGCTCTGGGGACATAGTCAGGACACCTACCTGGTTTCCAGTGATTTCTGTGGTAGTGGAGGCGGCCCCACGGTGGGAGAGCTACATCTTGGAGGCATCTGCACAAGAAACGAAGTCACTGTAGGGGACACTTAATGTGTGGAGACAACCTACCATCCCTTCTCCTTTGGACAACTCCCCTTGAGGAGTCCCACTTCCTCCCCTAGGTACAGCCACATTGACTGTGTTGATTCAGGTGACTTGCTCTTTCAGGGTACCCAGGAGGAAGGAGTACTGGAAACCCAGGCCAACCTGCTCCTCCTCCCCAGACCTGCCCCCATATCCCTGCAGGAGAGTCCTGACACCTGAACCCCTGGGGACCCTTGCCACTCCTGCCCTCTCTGAGCTGGGTTCTTTAGCTTTTTCTTTCTTGCAGGAAGCCACCATGCACCCTTTCAGAAACATGCCTTGTTGGTGTAGGTTAGCCAGAGTTGATGTCTGGTGCTTGTGACGAGAAGCACTAGAATGGACCTATGCACTCAACAAGCGTGAGCCACCTCCATGGCCTGCCAGGCCCCATGCTGGGTGTGAGTAAGTGTTCCCCACAGCAAACAGGCAGACAGCTGAGATAAAAGATCAGTGCAGACGTTCTTATGATAATGACACCTCTAACGCAACAGAGGGGTGGATGGGAGGAAGGGAAACTTCAGGAGAGGGCTTCAGAGGGGAGAACACTTGAGAAATGAGGATGGGCTTAGTGAGAAAGCAAAAAGGGAAGAGAATTACAGGTAGACCGAACATGAGCTAAAGGTAGCATCTAAGGAGGACACAGTTTGACATTTTCACTGTTGTACTAAGTGCAAAGATGACTTTTTCTCTAGAGCCCGGTAAGTACCTTTTTGATACTTTTTTAGACCTTTTGGTCTAACAAACATGCGTCCATTTCCAGGTTCTGCCATCTAGCTGCTGTGGGACCTAAAGCAGATTAATTACCCTCTCTGAGCCTCAGCTTCACAATAAAGTAAGAATCCCAGCTGGGTGTCATTAAGGTGACAAGAAATAAGGTGAGAGCCATGTACAGAGCTCACTGCAGTTATCACACACTGGTACTGGTGTCAATCACTGCTTCTGTACGATTGCCAGCAATCTGGAATGTTTGTCTGACTTGATAACTGGGTCCCTTGGTAACATTTTAGTGCCTCCCTCAATTAAAAGAGTTGAGCTAGACCCCTAAGATCCTCTTCAGTTTGGCCATTCTAGAGTTTCATGAACTTTTTACACCCTGAGCCAAAGCCCTTTCTCTCCTTGAGATCTGGATCTATGAATATACGTGCTTATTTGTATCTAATCTGAATGTGGAGAGATTTGTGTAGAACAAAGAAAATCTGTCTGCTGGTTACAGCGGCTGGAGGGGGTGTCTGAAATAGGAACGGGTCCCTGCAGTAGCTGAAGTTATTCCCTTCCATGAGGAAGGCACACTCATCCATTCTGCATTCTCCTGGGCATCGGGCACTATTACAGACACTGGACAAATGGGGGGAGATAAAACCAAACCACCCTCGGTCTCTGCTTATAGCCCAGAGAGGAAAGATAAAAGAAACAAGGAACTGGATTGAGAGTTCCTATCTATGCAAGTCCAGCGTCCATGATGCCTACCCACCCAGTCAGGACACAGGCCAGCGCCTAGGCCCCTACCCACCCTCGGTGCTCTCCCCAGGGCCTTGGGGGCCACTCCATCTATTTAATTTCTCACCTGTCAAGATTTATACCTGAGAGGTACCTGACTAGATCATCCCCCAAGCTCTGTAAGCTCCCAGGGCCTGCCAAAAACCCCCATCATGGGTGAAACATAGCACCTCTGGTTTAAAGAATTCTTCAGGGCCTTTATTCGCACTGTTCCACTTTCTGAAACTTCCCTCGAGTTCTTCTTCATTGATTAAAAGAGTTCTTTCCGAAGGCCCTGGAAGCATTAATGCAGAAGGGGGAATCACTACTGTGGGAGTTATTTAGAAGCCCATAATTAACACAAAATTGTAACAGTCTTTCTCTTTCTTTAAGAAAGCCTAAGGAATACATAAAGGTACATTAAGAGTGTGACTCAGATTCTTCAGGGCATCTGAAGATGGACTGTCATGAGGGTCATCTCAAGGGCAAAGCTCATGTATGGAACATAGAGAAACCCCTAGGATTCCTCCCCAACCTTCTCTCTCCTTGGCCACAGGCAATCAGGCTCTGATTAGACCCCAAATACCAAAGAAGAGGGAATACAGGGAAGTGATGTGTGCGCAGGCCCAGCAGAAGCTCAGCCAGAATGGAAGGTCTCTGAATGCCCTCGGAGCAGCTCCCTCCTCCGAAGTAGCTGCTTTCCCGGGACTGTGATAGGAGCCCAGGTCAGCGGCATGAAGCGTAAGGCAGGCAGCCTGGCCTACAGCCTGCTGTGCTCAGACAAACACTAATGCTGCCTGGGAGGTTTGTTCATCCTGGGCAGCAAATACGAAACATGGATGCAGCCTGGCCTACAGCCTGCTGTGCTCAGACAAACACTAATGCTGCCTGGGAGGTTTGTTCACCCTGGGCAGCAAATACGAAACATGGATAGCTCTCCCATCCCTGTGCCTTCCTATGGGAACCCAGGTACCCAGGGACTTAAAGGAGGCTCCCCGAGTGTCCTGGCAATCTACTGGGGGAGCTTTTAGATTCCTCTGGATGTGGGCAAGCTCTAATCCCCCATGAGGGTACCAAACTAATTATTGGTCCAGGTTTGACTGCACTTACTGCCCCCCCTAAGGGGTATGCTGGAAAGACACACAGCTGATCTCCAAGAATGGAGATTCCCAAGGGCTTGCACAGACGGCTTTATTTTCTTGATGATCTGCTTAGTCCCTGGGAGCTCTGGACCACCATCGGACATAGTTTCTAGAAAACAACAGCTGCCGATTTCCCCCATCCAGAACAGGCTAACCAGCTCCATTCTCTAGCAGCTTCATTCTCCAGCTTCAGCTAACCAGCTTCATTCTCCAAATGTAGATGAAGAGCCTTCTGGCAAAATGCCCCTGGGTTTAACCCAGTTGATGAAATACCTTTGGGAGAAAAGGGCAGAGCCCTCCTTGCCCTCACCTTGTGTTGCCATCATCATCTCCTTCGCCCTTCGGTACTGGTTTAGCAGCCCCGTGAGCTCCTCTATCCGACGGTCCTGTCACAATGGGAGAGTAGACTATACGTGAACACCACCACCGGCCCCTCCGAAGATTTCATGGGGGGCGGGGGCCACATTATGTTCTGGGCACACGGAGAAGAGATGCCACAGGGAACCTAAGGAACGCTTCAACAGAAAGGTCAGCATCCAGCCTCCTTCCCATAGAGCCTGGGTTCTCAGTGCTCTGCTAGGCCGCTCCCAACATTCTTGCCTCTACCCAAAGGCAAGAGTTCAATCTCTAGCCATAAGACAGTCCTTATAGGGGTTAAACAGTTCCGGATCAGAACAATCACTATCTCCCCTCCTGAGGTAGCCTTAGAAATCTGTCTCCTAGTTCAACTATTGTCCTCAGGAGCTACATGCAAAAAAAAGATTAAAATAAAGCTGGTGTGTTTATCCCCAATTCCCTCACCTGTTCCTGGGAAGTCTGAGATTCTGTGTACAACAGATGAAATCTCCCAGAGGAGATAATTTCTTTCAGCAGAGGTCTGGGGACTTGGGAGGTCACACAGATTCTGGCCCTAGACAGACTTGGGGGGTGAACCCTGGATACACTACCTACTGTGACCTGCCCTTGGACAAGACTCAAGTGCTCTGAATCTCAGTGTCCTCATCTGTAATGTGCAGGGCTGTGATCCTCAGAGCTGACATCCATCCCAGGGAGGTGCTCTTTAGTTACAGAGGGGGCTCCCCTAGGATTATACAGGGATCAGATGTGAAGGACAGAAGGTGGGGGGTAAGCACATGGTATGCTGCTTAGTGTCTCCGTGATGAGTCTGCACCAGACAGTGCACAGAGGAGACTGGTGTCTAAGCGGGAGTCTAAGCAGTTATGACATTGGCAATAACTGTGGTGATATTTTTTCCCCCACACCTACATGAACAGGTACCACTTTAATCTGCCTCTGGTTGATTTCACTTAGGCCAAGTTCCTAGGTATCAAGGGCAAAAACAGGTGGCCGAGGCTCAGTCTCTAAGAGGCAGAAGCCATTCTCCCGACATATCCCTGGGTCAGCAGCCTAATGGGCATGACCCTGCCCAGAATATCAGAGACCAACAGGGACCAAACAGCCAGAGACATTAGCAGAGGAAGGAGAGGGCTGCCTGCATGACGGTCATCTTACCTTATCTTCATTGGCAACAAGCAAAGTTTCCATCCCCATTTTCAGACGTTGAATTTCTTGGTCTAAAAGAATTCAGGTGTGGGAAGAATTATGTAAAGACAGACAGCATCCCCACATGCTAAGCTGCTGATACTTTCCTTGTGAATCAACCGCACACAGGCTCTTCTATTTCTTTAAAAGCCTGTGATGATGTCTGGCATAGTCAGTCTCATTAAACATTTGCTGGACTACTAAATGAATGAATGAGCCTAAGTATTTTATCTTCTCTTTTTTTTTTTTTTTAAAGATTTTATTTATTCACTTGACAGACAGAAATCACAAGTAGATGGAGAGGCAGGCAGAGAGAGAGAGAGGGAAGCAGGCTCCCCGCTGAGCAGAGAGCCCGATGCGGGACTCGATCCCAGGACCCTGAGATCATGACCTGAGCCGAAGGCAGCGGCTTAATCCACTGAGCCACCCAGGCGCCCCTTATCTTCTCTTTATAGACGTTAGTGGGGAAAAATCAAAATGCCATTTATTCAAAGGTGACATAGAAGAACCCCCAAATCTTTCAACATCAACATCTCGGAAGAATACAGACATTTATTGCTGATTACCTGAGTGGGCATGCACCTGGGCTGCTAACTAGTTTTAGAGAAAATCCTACAGTCCCATGGACTGTAGCAAAGGTGAATTTGAAATAAGGAAAAAAAAAAAAAAAAGAGCCCACAGCTGAATGAAGATGAGAAAAAAACGATTATGTAAAAGAGCTGGTGGGTACTTGGCTTCATTTAAAATGGTATAGTCAGAATTGACTAACAAATGTTTAGACACATCTATAAATATATTCAAACAAACTCTGTAGTTAAGGAAAACTATCTTATTTCATAAGCCTACAGAATTTCCCAGTGTGCCTCTGTGTGGAGCACCCACGGCCTGCTCTCCCTCTGGGCCTAACAGGGACTCTTGATTTCTTCCCCAACAGTCCTCTGGAGAGCCAAAGGACAGTGCCTAAAGGAGCCAGAGGTCTCTCTGCTAAATATTTAGGCCTAGGGATTGTCACATAGTTGGGAGTTCCAAAACAAGGACTGTCCCCACTCCTAAACTGATTACTGAAAAAGGAACAGGGACGACTACGTGAGCAAAGCGAGGAGACGAGGGAACTAAAGTACAGGCATCCCACTTGCAACAAGAACAGGAAGAGTAAATTTATGGGCTTTGTGTACATAGTCATAGGGATTCATTTTCAGAGGAAAGTAGATAGTGCCTGCTCACTATCTTAGGCTCTTGGCAGCTGAAGACCAACTCTGCAGCTCCACTTGTGGGATGAGGGCGGTAAGCCCCATATGAAGACTGGCAAACCTCAGTGCTTTGGGCAGAACCCAACCTGTGCAGCAAATGACAAAAGGACCAGCTCCAAGAGTTACCTGATGACGGACTAGAAGGCCTGGACTGCAGAGAAGCATAGGGTGGCGGGGGAAGGCTGCCTGGCCTCGAGTCGGGGCTCAGCATTCTATGCAGGTCAAGCACCGCAGAGAAGCTAGGATATCTTAGGGGGCCCCAGCCTCCACCCTGAGCCTTGGCAGGTAGGGGGCATGCTCAAAGTCTCTTGAGAAGAGACTGAGAAAGGCTGGGGGAGGGATGAACATATGGGTCACCAATTTTCTTTTCCAGCCCAAGTCTTGGCTTCAGGGCTGCGTGGCTTCCCCTCCCCAGTCAGGGACCCAGGCTCAGCTGCGCTAAGGCTGACCAGGGACCCAGCAGTGGGGCCAATCCCCAAGGCTACTGGACCTTGTCCAGCATCGCTCTGCAGCCTGGTGGTGGGAGGAGAAGTCAGGAGTTGTGTGATCATTCTGTACTCCAGGTAAACAGCTGTAAACACTCAATAGGTGTGAATAAGAGGATCTGAGGATTCACCCTCTCGTTTTACAGCAGACTTGAACTTATCACGGTCCATTCACTACGCTTCCACTCACTCAGGATTTCTTAGGAGCCTACCAGGGCTGAATGCTGTGTGCGGCTCTGTGGATCCAGTCTTAAAGAGAACAGACACAGACCTGGCCCCACAGCGAGGACCACAGTCTTCACCACGAGACTTCCCCCAGTGCAGCCCTGATACATTTAAGTTCTAGGATGGAAGTCAGAGAAAAATTGGACTGGGGGTGGGGGCGTACTTCATTAAGGTAGGGTGGCCAGGTCTGAGGGGTAACAATGAGTTGAGATCTATAGGGTGAGAATTAACTGCTTTGTTTCTGTGACCTCAGGGCCTGGTATGAGTATCAGGCAGGCATCTACAAGTGACTGAATCACTAAAGTCTCCCCTGTGGGGAGGACACAAAGGAAGTCCTTCCAGTCAAGTGAAGGAAGAGCTCCAGGGGGACTGCACAGAGCTTCGTGATCAGACTACACATGAGAAGTTCACAGCTGTGAGTACACAACAGAGCCGTGCTTTACAGGCCTGTTCACCTGCGCGCTCATCTGTTCGTTCAGACATGTTTGCATGCACGCAGGCACACACAGCAAGCCTACTCACACATGCACACACCCACACCCCCACTCACAGACACATGTGCCCGGGGCCCAGGGGCAACCACGTCCTATCACCGTCCAGCGGTTACCTTTCTCTGCATGGTCACTGTGGAGGGCCGCAGTCTGGGAGAGCTGGCTGTGCAGACGCTCGATTTCGGCAGCCTTCAGGGCCACCTGCTCTTGCAGCTGGGCCACCTCAGCCTGAAAGAGCAACAGAGGGTCCCTGGGAGCTCAGAGGGATGACCAGACTGTGATGGAGTGCCTCAAGCCTCTCACCGCCCAGGACCAATGGGTCCTAGAGCCTGCCGGGCAGTCGGACAGAAGCGGCAGAGGTGAGCAGTTAGGGACGCTTACTGCTCTCTCCACAAGGGGGCGCTCTGCTCGGTGAACGCATTCTTCCCGGCCCATTTGGCCATGCCCACAGCTCGGGCTGGTCCCCTGTATCCTTCCACCTAATTAGGTGGCCCAGTCACAATGGAGGCCTGATGAGCTGGGATGGCGTGCCATGGGAGAGCTGCTGATGGACAGTCTCCTTCTGGCTGTGGTCTTCCTTCTCCCCAAAGAGTCACACAAAGCCATGGGTATACACCACTGTGACAAGTGCACACAGGTTCCATTTTCCCAGCTCATCCAGGAAGTACAGCGGAAATCAAACCACTATTGGTAGACAAAGAGTAAGCCAAGGGTTCCTCCTGGAAGTACTTTCCCACCCTTCAGGCATAGCCACGGCCTCTGCCCAGGCTCCAGGAACCCACACACGCTCACATACGTGTCCACACATACAAGCACTCAGGTGCACCGAGCAGACACACTGTGGCAAATAAAGCAGGTAAGCACAGCCACAACGCCACATACACACATTCATACCCACATGTACATGGACTGTTGTACTGGGCAGTTCCCACATCTCTACTAAGCAGAGCAGGTTAAATTTCACACATAACAGTAAGTGTGATTATTCACATGTTCCCATACTCATGAGAAGATCAGAACGGTGTCAGCACCATCCCACGGGGCACACTGGCTTTGGAGCCAAACCTGGATTCTCTCATTTCCTACTTGGGTGACCTTAGGAAAGTTAACCTTTCCGAGTCTTGCCTCATGTATGAAATGGGGAAAACAGCATTTACTTCATAGGGCAGTGATGAGGATTAAGTAAGATAATAGTCACAGACAACTTAGCCTCATGCTTGGTAGACAGTAAGTACTCAATAAATGCTGCCACTGTGGCTCCTCTCAATGTAATCCTTCCCTTGCGGATAACCAGCTAGTTCTCTGAGCACCAAACTAGACAAAGAAAGAGGGTGAGGACTAACTCTAGAGCCAGTCAACACACAGTGGAGCCCAGTCCTCTGGCTATCTCTCCCCGGGGGGAGCCCAGTCACATCCCTGTCATGCCTCAAGGTCATGGAATCGGCCGTCCTTTCCCACAGGGGCTGGAGTTAACCTTCAAACAATTTCAAGGAACCAGATGAGCCCTGAGCCTTCTGGAGGCTCCTCTGCCCCACAGGCCTGTGTTTAGTCTCAGGACACACTGGCGGAGTACCCACTCTGCCTGGGCCTCCGTGCTTGCTGACTACTCACATCAGGCCTCACTCGCTCCTCACAGGAAACCATGGGAGGAAGTAATATCCCCGCATGTTGCTTCTGGGGAGACACCAGGACCGGTACCCGGGACACAAATCCCACCAACTCCCGAGCCAGCTGCTATCCACTGTGGCCTGCATGCTTTGCAGTTAACAGCACAGGTGAGGCCGCTATTACGGGGTGAGGGCTCCCTGAGCCCACCTCAGGGTCCCTGAATAAACCTTTCCTGATATCCCCCAAAAGGGAAAAAGATGACCATGTAGAGAACAAGGAGGCAGCAAGGGGGAGGATCTCCTTACTCGAAATTGTCCTATGGAGCACTGCCCCTCTGCTCTGTGGTATTGACCCGCAGAGGCCAGACAGCCAAGCCTCGCTATGTCAAACTGCTTGCTGAGACCCATTGCTTTCCCTGGCTCACTGAGGGCCTCAATGCCCATGGTTGACCACTACCAACATCCATGGCTTCCAAAAACCTTAGCCTTGAGACCTGCAGTCCAAACTCCTCTCACTTCTACAAGGACTATACTATTCTTAGGAGATAGTCTCCTAACCTCTCTTGTACCTCCTATACAGCCATTTTCCCCTTTCCCTGCAGTCAGAGTGAGAGCTGGTCTCTGTCAGCAATCTGGATGCCCAGTGCTTGTCTGCAGGAGCCACGATGGACGTCAGTGACGTGAGCCCATGGAGGCAGAGCCCAGCACCTGGCACAGGGAGGTCTCTTCTCTCTGAGGCCTGCCTCTGGGTGAGGTCACCTACTGAAAACCCTATAGACTAAGTGCCTGGGCCAAACCTCCCTTGTGTCAAATTCCACAGAATAGGCCAGAAATGACAAGTGTCCCCACAGCTGGGGACCCTAGTCTACCACAGCCCACAGACTTTCTACCTGACCACAAGGGCAAAGGACGTTCCTGCCACAGCCACCGAGGCTGCAGCTGTGTGGCCAAGAGGTCCAAGGCAAAGGCACGCACACTGGTGCCAGGGAGGGGGGTGCCCCAGCTCCCTGCAGGTATGCGGCCTCGTTAAACCTAGGGAGCACACCCTGCTACTGCCGCACTGGAAAATGAATGGCCTACGGGACTGACACATTATATGCAGAAAACTGAAGAGAACTTTCAAGAAGAGTACAGGCTTTTACTGTAGGGAATCAAGATTTTATAGGGAAGAGAGTATGGTTTTTGGAAAGACACAGATCCAGATCGGAACCTCGCCTTGGCCTCTCTGGGCCCCGGCTTTCTTACCACTAAAATGAGGATAGTGAATCCACAGACCTCATTACCTTATTTCATAGATCAAACGAGAAAAGGTAGGCAAAGGGCTTGATGCCTTCTGGCACGCAGGAAGTGCCCAAACCTAGGAGTTAACAAATAACCCGTCGTATCTCAAAGGGTTTATGCCAAGGCAAAGAGCTTAGGTGACCGAAAAAGAGTTATTTGGTCTTTTAATAGGTGGTCTGTACAACTCTGGAGGCTTCCCTGAGACAGGACTCACCTGAGTGGAGCCCTATGACAATAGGTTCTGGGCTCTTTGAGAAAATGACTGAAGCACCATACACGCAAAGGTCCCCTTAGATAAAAACAGGGCTGTAGATAAGCAGGTTCGGATTGCCTATGGTTGCTGCTGACTTGGTAAGATGTTGGGAAAGTTCCTTAACTGCTCTGTGCCTTGGCCTTCTCATCCATACAATGGTGAAGAAAATAATTTCATACAACATATTATACAGACATCAGTATCACATTCAGAGTTCTAATAGCATGACATACATTGTATATAAGTGGTCAATACTAGAAACTGAGACAGAAAGAGAAAGACCTCCCAAAAGAGAAATTCCTAGAACGAAATATTACAAATGGTAGCTCCTAGGGCTGGGGGGGTTGGGTGGGGAGTGATCTTTATTCATTTTTTATGGCTTAAAAATCCCCTATAATAAGTACTTTTTTATAATCATTAAAAGTTAACTTACAGAAAAAAATAAAAGTACAAACTAGAAGTGAAGAAAATTCTTAAGGATTTTTTAAAACCCTAGTAAAGATGTCAATCTGGCTAACACCTCTGGGTGGCGCTGCAGAGACCTTAGTGAAATAGAGGGTGCGTTCAGAAGCTCCCTTACCCAGGAATGTCACTCCAGGTCTGTTCCCTTCCCCTCCCCCAAAGGGTAGCCTAGCTCCCTAGTTCAACAGAAACATGATTTAGTTAGAACAACAGTCAAAGTATATTTATATAGGTAAAATATGCATTTGAAGGTAAAAATACAGCATGCCTATTTTAAAAACATTATTTAAAAACATCATTAAAGGGACTGCTACATTTAAAACAACGCAGCCCCTATTAACATTAGCATTCATCTACCTTAAGACTTCTCACTTGCTCATAGCCCCTTCCTGGTCCCACGTCAGCCTAGGGGTGCTACAGGACACAGCAAGAGGAAGGAGACTCAGCTGCTCCAGCAGCGCCTAATCCCAGGGGGCTTTCCCTTTGAAAATAGCCTTCTGGATCTTCTGTCTGTGTGGGCGCACAGTAGGGTCAATCTGCGTGTTTCCAGCTCAGGCTATTGCAAACCCTGAGCCCGAACACAGACCCTTCCCAATGGCCCTCAGCCACTCCCCCAAAGCACCAGTAACTGCCTCGTACCTTAGTGGCCTTCAGCTTCCATTCATACTGATTCCGTTCATTCTCCAATTCTTCCACCTTGATTTTGAGGTGCCTGAGCTCTTGCAGTAACTCCTGGAGGGATGAGGGGGAAAGACAGAGTTCTGATGGAGACAGAGCATGATGGCCCCTGGATTGACAACCCTGGGTAGGCTCATGCACAGGATGCCAGAGGCAGGAGCTCCTGCGTCATGCTCTGCACGGCAGCTCGAGTCTTGAACCATGGTCCTGTTCCGAGAAAAGCTGTTTGGGCCATTAGAAAACAGAAGCCAGGGAGTTTTAGGCATAGGAAGAGAAAACGTTCTTATTTTTAGAACCTGTTCTGATCCATGTCCTCTGCAGGGTGCACCCAGATCATGCCCAAGTGTGTGGGGGCGAGGACAGCTAGGATATGGGAGCGAGAGCAACACAGATGCAAAAATGAGGCAGCTTCTTGCAGACAAAGTAGCGGGAAGCAGGCCAGGTGGGAGCATCCCTCTGTGCTGGGGGGTCAAGGAACCTGGAGAGGACAGTAGGCTCCAGAGAGGAAGGGACAACCAGCAGGACAGAAGACACTAAGAGGCCAAATGCCAAATATAGCGCCAGTGTGAGTGTTCCTGGGCAGGGAACTGGGTCCACTTGAGAGGAGGGAGGGAGAAGCCAACCCAGCAGAGGAAGGACGCAGGAGACCGATAAAGGAGAGGGGCTGTTGGACTGGGGCAGAGGATGGGTGGCATGCAGTGGGATGTGAGGCCAGAGAGATAAGGTGGGGCCCTACTGGAAAGGCTTTGGATGAGGATATAAGGAGCTCAGATGCCATTCTTTGTCCAGTAAGGAGCCACTGAAGGTTGCTGAATGAGGAAGGGATCATTGAACAACTTGCTCATGGTGAGTCAGGTTTGTTTCTTCTTGACTACGAGGCCCTTGCTCTCTAAACTACCCCTTTAGCAAAGATGATGCTGCTAAGTTCCCTTGTCCCAAACCGAGGCTTCTTTAACAGTGGATTGGTCCTGCTGACTGGTTCCTATCTCACTTCCAGACTTTCTGATCTCCAGATTCTCAGAGACTCCCTACTCAACACCTCCCCGCAGGCATCTCAGGATGGTCGCAGCCCGGGTGGAACACTTCATTCCCCCTTGTAGACATTCGCGTCCCACAAAACTCCATCTCCATGCACCTATTCCCTGTGCCAGAAACCTGGGGCCCATTCCTGGCACCTCACTCTCCCTCAAGATGGGGAGACACAGACAACCCCAAGCCTTGCGAATTCCACCTCCAGGGAAAGGAGTCTCTCCTTTCTGCCCAGCTCGTCCACCACTACTCTGACCTAGGAACTCGTGTCCACAGCCCGGGCAGTGTCATCAGGGCCTGCTCCTCCATCACCCTGCCCTTCCTGAAGGCCCTGACCCCTACAGCATCCAGGGGAACAATACCATCAAAGCATGCCTCTGGTCCTGGCATTCCCTCAGAACTCCGAAGCTCCTCAAAACTCCCAGGCTGGCCAGCCTGACCCTGCGCCCGGCCCTTTGATATTACCCTCGCCTCTCTCCCTAGGCAGGAAATAACCACATTGGCCACTTTGTAGTTCCCCTTTTGACGTGGCCCTTCACACACACCACTCCCTCTTGTCTGCAGCTGTTAATTCCCGCTGATCCTCAGGGATCCGAGGCCAAGCTATGGCGACCACCCCCTTCTTCAGGCCCCCTTACTACACTCCCACAGGGCACCCTGGAGCTCTCCTCCATCATCTGCAATCAGACATTTACTGGTATGATTGCAAACAGCTAGTATTCCTTCTACGCTGTGAACTTCGGAAGGGGCTTGGCTAACTCCAAGTCTGCGTTGCTGCCTTGCGGCACACAGGTGTGCCTTACCTCCTGATGAATGAACATGTGAAATTCAAATCAGCATTTAACCAGCCTGGAGCTGAGTCCGCCAAAACGTTACACTGTTTACCCTTGAATTTTGTAGGGTAATTCATCAAGATTTTCTCGCAGCTAAGGAAAACATTTGCTGATGCCCTTTTAAAAAAGATGCCTTCCAGGCAAAGATCACTGCAGCCATGACCTGCGGCATTAGACTTAAACACCTGGTGGGATGGGTGGCTTATCGGGGATGGTTCTGGGAGCACATTTCTGGCCCTGCCTGAGAGGCCACCACCAGGGCACAGACAGCATAATGCGGCCAGGCTCTGGTGACCTCTTTGGCACAACCTCCTCTTTGAGGTTGTCTGCTGCCCATCAGCAGCTATAAGCACTGGTGTGAATTTTAGCCTCTTTTAGCCATCTTCCTGGGTGACCCACTCAACACGGGGCATACCCAGTACCTTCTCAGCACTTCCCTATGCAAATCCACACTTATATCTGGGCTCTCATTTTTTTTTCCCCTCTTATCATTTATTTAATGTAGGAAAAAATCTCCCCCCAACCTCACCCACCGCCCCCCAGCCTGCCCCCAAGCTTCTCCCCTCATGCCCGAGTCTGGGTAAAGTTTTTACATGTTCCATGGTTGAGTATGAACTGTGGTTAACTACAGAGCTGAGGCAGACCCTCTGCCATGCTCATGGCTACTGTGACCCTGACCTTCCCTCAGACTTTCCAGTCCTCTTTGACAGCAGGCTTTTGAGGCACAGGTCATCTCCACGCAGCTTCCATCACCAGGCCCAGCTAGGACACACAGGACACCGTCCCGCTAGTACAAGGGGCTAAGTCCAGGACACCAGTCAGATACATCCCACAGGGCCCAGAGTTTGTGAAATCCCTTTCCTAGACATTCAGATCATGACCTCACTGTCATAGCAAATGGAAACTTGTGTTCTATTTTCTCACTAGGGATCAACTTGTTTAAAAATAAACTTGAAAGAATTATTTCATGATGCTGTTATTTTCTTAAAAAAAAAAAAAAAAATCCTGGGGCGCCTGGGTGGCTCAGTTGGTTAAATGTTTGCCTTCAGCTCAAGTCATGATCCTGTGGTCCTGGCACTGAGCCCTGTATCGGGCTTCCTGCTCAGCGGGGGGCCTGCTTCTCCCTCAGACTCCCCTTCAACGCCCAGCTTGTGTGCGTGCACTCTCTCTCTCTCAAATAAATAAATAAATAAAATCTTAAAGAAAAGAAATCCATGAAATGGAACTTTAATCAACCTCCCAGCCCAGCAGTGTCTGAATCACACCAGGGAAGGGGACTCCGGAGGCTTCCTGCTACGTGAATGCCCCATCCCTCAGAGCATCTGACACGCCTCACTCCCAGCCCTGGGGAAGACGAGTGCCACCACCCTCTGGAGAGCGGACCTCACCTGCTCAGACCCTGCTCAGTGAGGGTCCCAGAGCTCAGCCCAGAGGTAACAACACAGCCATGTTAAGCCACTGCACGCACCTATGGTTAGGAGAAACCCCAGCCCCTCCCCCTGTGAAATGCCGGCACACACATGCTGATATACTTAGGTGTGGTTCCTACAGGTGACCCCTCCCAATAGGCGCAGTCCTGGCTGCAGGCCGGGGGCTCGGCGGTGCCATCCTCGGGCGCCACCTCGTCAGGGACACCCCTCCTGAGTGAGAGGCGCTCCTGGATCTGCCTGTGGATGTCCAGCTGCAGACTACACATCTGCTCCTGCAGCTCACTGATCACATTCAGAACTGACTGCAGGAAGGAAGAGAAAGGAGAAGACACACTCAGGGCCAGTCGGCTCTCGGACGCAAAGCTCCTCCTCGTGAGAGCCGCCCAGAAAGAAGGCAGCAGGCAGATGGGGAGCAGCAGGCGGCCCCCAAGGGTGACCACCCACCTCCTTCACAGGAACCAAAAGACATGGCATTTTCCCGGAGACCCACGCCACAGCCAGGGCTGTCTTATAACTTGAACAATCCCCAGCAGCTCCACAGTGCCACACAGCAGCAGTGGGGGCCGGGGGGCATCCTAGCACATCAACTAGCGAGGCACGGGGCCTGGTGACAGCAGAGACAGGCACGTGCACAGACCCGTCCTCTCATACACACGCTGCAGGTGCCCCACCCCCATGAGCACACACCACACTTACACATGCTAACACGTCCGACTCTATAAACTCTCCCTCACATCTCTACCAAACCTTCCTCCTTCGCTTCCCACTCCAGACCAGACTCCTTTTGTAGCCTCAAGAACATGTTGGCCTTTTATGGCAAATTTGAAAAAAATAATCACAATTCCTGGACTTCATACCTATTCAATGATGAATAGCACCTGCTAACGCTCTATGGGGCTTTCCTTTTCCCGGCCCATAGACATCTAGTCACCATGCAGACAAAGAACCATGGCCACAGTAAGAGGGGGGCTCACAGGTGAGGGGGGAGAGATACACAAATAATCATGACAGGCTGTAAGTGCCAACACCCAGAAAACACAGGGCTGCCAGGGAGTAGAGGGGCTGGTTCTGCCAGACCCCTCGCCCACAGGTGGGAGTAAAGGAGCAAGCGAGTGAGCCATGAGTCTGGGTAACACGGTAGATGATGGTGCCACTGGTGGCAGCAAGAAACCCAAGAGGTTGGGGGAAGCTATGAACTGCCTCTGGCACGGGGATGTGGACTTAAGGAAACACGTGGCAACAGAGCAGAACAGAGACCGGGCTGGATGGGGTGGCAGCCAATGAAGCAGCTTAGGTCTCCCCGCCCCGCTTTATTGATTAAGCACTGGCATCTGGTACTGGGGTCTGCCACTGGTGCTGTGGGAACTGCCCAGGTGTGTGAGAAGGAAACTGTTCATACTCACCAATGACAATGGTGTCTAAGAAGGAAAACTCCCACCCATACCTTGTTTTGCAAATCCCCTTCCCCAGCGTAGATGGGAAATGGAGTCTGAGTGGCAGTTGGGACTGAGAAGGCACCAGGCTAAGGCACCTGTTTCCTCTCTGCTGATGCCATTTGGACTGTACTACAGTCCTCGGCAGCAGAAGCAGCCCCCTGGCCTCCCAGCCAGTCTTCCTGTGAGCCAGCCCCCCTGAGACGACCCCCACACAGCTATCCTCCCCCAGGACCATCTCTCTAACAAGGCATTTTCCTACCATGGCCAGAGGATTGGGCTGAGAAATCAAGGTGACCCTTATGGGCCTCAGTGCCCTGGACCTCAGACCTCCACCCAGTGCCACTGTTACTGGTCCCTGCACCCTGATGGGCCACACACCATCGGGCTGGGGCCATACCTGCCCTCTGCGTTCTTATCCACAGTCCTAGTACAGACACTGGGCTCTGACTTGGCCTGCGCTGTGTGTGCCACTAGCTTCCAAACCCCTTGCTGAGGCTTTGTGTCTGAGAGCTGACTGTCCCTGAGCGCTTCCAAACCCCTCCTGTCTGATTAGCCTGAGCCACTAGGTATCATAGGCCAGCTCTGTCTCTACTGCCCATGGACTTGGCCACCACGGGGAGGTGCTCAATGGGGAAAAGACAGTCTACATTCAGTTTTTTCATGCTTCTTCTCTGAGAAGTCTCCAAGTCTATTGGAGACTTTAACTTTAACTTTAACCACTTAGCAGATACGTTCCAAGGACTACTTTAAGGACCAAGAAGCTGGACACAAGGAATTAAGAGGGAGGAAAAGCGCTGGACCAGGCAGCCCAGGTGGGGGGATTCGTTAAGCACAAAGGGAATGTTGAGGGCCCAGGTAGTCTTTACATGAGCAACAGCAAGTTGAGGGAGATCGTCCCAAGGGCCTTGATCTCTGTAAAGCAGGCAAGGTCGCCTTCTCAAGGGACATAGCAGTGAAACAGAAGGGGCACAGATTTAGAATGGTTACTATGAGGCATAAGAGGAAAGGTAGGCATGGATAAAAGCAAGACTAAGGAGAAAGGGAGATGCATCTGGCAAATCATTAGCATGGAGGCAATTTAAAAAATTTTACATCTAGAGGCGCCTGGCTGGCTCTGTGGGTTAAGCCTCTGCCTTCGGCTCAGGTCATGATCTCAGGGTCCTGGGATCGAGCCCTGTATCAGGCTCTCTGCTCAGCAGGGAGCCTGTTCCCCCCCACCCCCCCGCTTGCCTCTCTGCCTACTTGTGATCTCTCTGTCAAATAAATAAAAATCTTTAAAAAATTTTTTTTTTAATTCTATGGTGAGTGCTGTGAAGTGTGTAAACCTGGCGATTCACAGACTGTACCCCGGGGCTAATAATACATTATATGTTAATAAAAAATAAAAAAAATTAAAAATTTGAAAAGGGACTTTTACCTAGAAAAAAAATTTTAAAAATAAAATAACTTTACAGAGCCCTGAAGGAAGGATGGCAGGTTAATCAAGGACAGAGTCAAAAGCGACCCCTCCTGGTAACAAGTCTTTACCTCCCCAAAAAGGGAGGTCAGACAGTTATGGGCGGCTACACCAGGATGAGCTCCGGCATGATGCAGGCCAAGTGTGCAGGCTGCAAACTCATTTCACTTCTGTGGAAATGAGGGCTGATCTCAGAGGGTTCCCATGAGGGGTTAATCAAGTGAGCCCTGGGCGAAGCACCTGGCACAGGGCCTGGCACATGCAGGGCATCTGAGAGATGTGTGAGTTCACTTCCTGCACTGTTTCTCCTTTACCAGTATTTGATACCTAAGAAAGGAACAGGAAGAACAATGGAAAACACTTAAACTGTCACGGGACACAGGTAAGGCCCATAACACTGATAGTGGACAACAAATGCCCAGCAGCTCTGCACTCCGGGCATGCTCACTCTTTTCCAGAATCTTTATTTAGTCCCTTGTGCACTGGCTCTGCTCTTATCTTTAGACCTGCTTGTCTCTCTTATAGAAGCTTCTAGAATTTCACTGCCCTCTTCCTTCTTTTGTTCTCCCTATTATTAAACCTCTCAGATGAAGAGTCAAGACCTGCTGCCTGATTTCATCACCCCATTCATTCCTGCCTCCCGCCTCTTGGCAGACAAGCTCTGTCTGTACCATGAGGAGGGCCCTGAGGAAGCCACGCCTCGCTTCCTCAGGGCCCTCTTCCTGGACAAATCAGAGCCATGTTCCTATCCTCAAGCTGCTTGGCTCCACCTTGAAGTGTTCCCTTCCCTACCTTTAGTGATTTTCCACAACTCAGGTTCTTCTGACCTCTTTATCCTTTTCTGCCCACCTAGCTATCGCTCTAGTCTATGCAGGTTTTTATGAATCCCAGCGTCGGCTGATCCAGTTGATTTTTATTTGGCTTTACATCATCAGAGCTTCAAGATCTTCTAGATCAGCTTCCACATTATACATTTAAGATGCTAAATACAGGAAGGCTGAGGGCAGAAGACTACCACCCTGTACAGTAAATCCTCCTAGAGATGGTCTCTAGGTACTATTACCACCTGCCTACCTATCATGTTAGCATCCGTGCTATTTTCCTCCAGCTCACCCACAGGACTCCCTGAGTAGTGTGTGTGCAATGCCTCGCAGAGTGTGCGCTTACCCAGTCTATCCTACGCAATGCATTCCCAGCCCAACACATGAGGTCAAGTGGATGGAACTTCCTCTCAACGAACACCATTCCTACTTCATATCCTTGCCTCCCACAAACTATCACAGGGTCAACGCCAGCCTCCACAGACTAAATTTCACAGGACCTGGCTCACTTTCTCTGCCGTCTGGTGGGGGGTGGGGGAGGTACAAGGAGAAAATGGTTCACTTCCAGTTTGCTAGCAGCTCACCTGATTTCCCAGATACCTCAAATTTCATTTACAGCAGGCAGTTTGGGGTCAGTTGCCCTGAGTTCTTTCTGGCTGAGGCACTGGGAGAATGGAGCCCACTCTCTCTCTGATCTCCTGGAGAATGGAGAACGTAACTTTAACAAAAAGCCTCTCCCCTATCCTCAGCACTGTCCTTTGTTTGGGGCTTGCCTTTGCTGGCGCTGCTCATGCAGGTGCACTCTGTTTGGTCCTTTCCAGCTTTTATATGAGCCCATTTGAATACTAGGGTCTCTCAGGTGCCTCTAAGCTTCTCCTTTCATTGGTATTATTTGGGAGATTACAGTCAGAAATCACATTATTTTTAAGTTCAATATTCCTGAGTCATCTGCTGTGGTATTTCTGAACTTTCAAAGGTCTGATTTTCCAAAGCCTGCAGGGCACTTGTGGCTATGCCCAGCTTTCCCTCCCTGTCATGGACCCACAGCACAATGGCCTCTCTCTCTCTCAAGGCACCCACTTTGCCCTCATACACTAGTGTCTCCTTTGCTGTGACATTACAGCCAGGGTGGCAGTTTCCTAGTGTCTTTCTCTGCACACATCCCCTGGGTTGAAACAAGTAAGGGGTTGGGGCACCAAACACCAACCTCTCCAGTACTTAAGTGTTCAGCTGGAGGAGATCTCTGGGAGTTGTGCACACTGCCGCCCCCCTCTATGTGTCTGGGGATCTATGTCAGGGTGCACCCATCTTCCTCTTCGGCTCAGAGAGACTGTGAGGTGCACCCCAACACTTCTGGGACACTGCCCTCACTCTACCGACCCACGCCTTACTTTCCAGGGCGTCCGTCCTCAGGCTCTGCATTTCAACTGACGTTTTGAATTCTTTCTCTTCAGGGTTGGGCTACTTCCCCTCTTAACAAGTCTGTTTCTCCCCCACAGGGCACACCCATTCTTGGGTCCTGCGTCACCAAGTCCAGGTGACATTTCTGAGGTTCTAATTGCCACTGTGTGTCATACCCTCAGCTGGCTTTATTACTCCTGCTTCGCTAACCATCAAAGTTCTTCTTTACGGCTCTTTTCTATGTGAAGCCACTGGACACCTCCCATAATCATGGTCCTCCCTAGCCCTTCCCACCTGTTAAGCTTGCTCCCAATTTTACGTAGTTCTTCTTTCTCTGGCTTCATGCTCAATTTAATACTGGCCTGGCATTTACACATTACTGATGGGAACATAATCTCTATGCTCCACAGGACAATGTGGAAATATCTGCCATGTAGATATTATCTGTACATGTAGCCTTCGACCTAGCGACTGCACCTCAGTATCCTCACACACATGCAAGCTCATTCACAGAGGCGTTCTCTGTAGTAACGAACTCTGGGCAACCACTTCCGTGTCCATTAAAAGAGGGCAGGCCAAACAAATTCGGGTACAGCCAGATAATAAAATAATATGCAGATATAAATATAAATACATTTTTAGAAAAACATACTTGGTATGAAATAAACTCCCAGAGTGCCAAATTCGAAGGTCTAGGGGCACCTGGGTGGCTCTGTCAGTTAAACCTCTGCCTTCAGCTCAGGTCATGATCTCAGGGTCCCGGGATGGAGCCTGCTGCTCCCCCCTGCTTCTGCTCTCTGTCAAATAAATAAATAAAATCTTAAAAAAATAATAAATAAATTAGAAGGTCTAGAGTAGTGGGCATGTGTATAAGAACAAGGGAGAGAATGTGTGTGCACATATGTATCTCCACATAAAATCTGCAAGTTTGCTCATCGGTGCAGCACTCTGGGAGAAGACAAACAATACAAACAAACTGATCACAGTGGTTCCCGACGGTGGGCTTGGGGGGCATGGAAGGGGACTTTCTGCTGCATATACCTTTTTGAACACTTAATTTTTGAATTGCTGGAGTGTCTATTTCCCATGTTAATAAAAATCCCTAAATCAAAATAAATAAAAACCCTGCAACTCTCCTGCTCATGCCAGCTCGTCCCAGAGCAAATACAACCTTCTTAGCCCCTGCTCTGTGCTCCAAGTCCATCCCTCTGGTTGTCCCAGCTCAGAAATCAGAATCCCTCCCTTCCAAGGTACTAACCACAGGAAGGAAGAAGGATGACACCACCACCCATGCTGCAAGACATTCTGTTTTCTGCCAGAAATCCTAAAGACTCTTTCTGGTTCTCTTCATATTTGTGTATAGATCTGATCAACTGGGCTGACTTGGCTTTCCAGGACCTGCTGGATCCCTGCTCTGTTCTTTACAGGGTGCTCTGGTACAGCCCGCAGCCCTCTTGGATCCCAAAGAGGGATCTAGCTGCAGGCCCCCCTGCATCTCCAGGGGTTGGGGGAAACCAGACTTCCTGCTCCAAGGAAGATGCCTCCTGAAGGACTTGCCTGTGACACAGTGTGCCACCCAGAGGGTTCCTTTTGCCTCTGGCTCTTCTATGTTCCATCCTCCCAATTCTGTTATTTACTTTCCATGGTAGCCATTCCTCAGCAGTCCTGCTTCTCAGGAGTAAACCTAACTGATCCAAGCCTGGGTCTCCTGAAACGACCCAGAAACACTGCATAAGGCTCACGAGGAAAGGTAAACAGAAAACCCGGTTTTCACCCACATCTCACTGACAGACTCCTAAGCAAGGCTGGCTGCAGGATGCTCTCAATCTGACAAGAAACCTGCACCTCCAAAGTCCTCAGGTTTCTAGAATCACTTCCATCTAGAATCACTTCCATACCTTTCTAGAGGCAGCGGGATACAGGCTTCAGGAGGAACCAGAGCCAGACAGAAAGAAGCAGCCTGCAATGCTCTGGTTCACAGCATCCTTTTTCAATTTTCACTGAAACATAAAATGGAATCTGAGGATAAAGCCTGAACTATATGGAGGAAGTTTCAGATCCTGCTGCCCCAGAAAACAAACAAAACAAAGAGAAAGGTCCTGCCTTTCCAAACCACAAGCCATGAGGCCTTGGACTAAGTATATTCACTGGGAAAAAAACCAGCAGCAGTGCAGGCTGGGAAGCAGCATTGTCCCTATTCATGTAAATACAGCTTCTGGAGGCTTTAGCTAAATGCCCCCTTCTAACACGTCCACGCGCATGACAAAGGGGAACTATACCCCCCACCACCCCGGGGTTTTAAGCCTCTGGGGTTCCAGGGAATGCAAATCGTGGCAGAGCCTCTGAGCATACCAGCAAGGATTACGTTCAATTCTAAGAAGGAGAAGTGCGTTTCAAGTCATGTGGTTGTTCACGGAATATCACAGGTTGGAACAGCCTAAAAGAATTCCTCCACGTAGAAACCTAATGTTTGTACTACAACTGGGAAGGGCTGTTATCTGGCAGGACTGAGGCCAGAGGCTCAGGGTCTATGTTGTTTCAGGCATGAATAGCCCAGTGGAACACAAAAACAAAGAATTCGGATTGAAACATAATCCCTCAGAAAAGAAAAAAATAAAGCAAACAGCAAAATGACTGCTTGCTTTAGCTGTACTTGGCCCAGAAGTAGGAGCTCTCCTTCCACCCTGTCTTCCCCAGAAAGGAACTCAGCTGTCCCAGGTTGGTACTAACTCTGCCTTCTCTCCGAGATGGACTCACACCCACGCACATGCTCCCTACAGTTCAGAAGCAGGCATGTGACCCAAACTGGCCCGGTAAGATGTAATCTGGGGGGTTTTGCTAAACCTCTAAGAAAGAGACTCTCTCTGCACAGGATGCTTGGCTGGCAGGACCTAGAGCTGCTGAGGGCCATCCTGAGACCTCCTGAGAATAAGGCTAAAGCAGAACCTAGCTATACACTACAGCTGATTTTTAATGGCACCCAGAGGTCACTTGGATCTAATGGTATGGGACTTTAAACCCTAGACATGTCAAGTTGTGTGACCTAATACCCCCCAGCTTTACCTATTCTTTTAAATTTAAGTGGTTTTGAGTTATCTCTGACACTTTAAGACTTCTCAGAGTTTACGGAATTCTGTTGCCAGAGCCTCAATGTATGTTCACATGTAATCACACAACTTGAAACACTGGTTAAAAAGCAAAAACAACAATAATAACAACAATAACAATAACAAAACAACAACAAAAACAAAAACCCTCTAAACCTGGAGAAAATTCAGTTTCCCTCTTTCCTTTTCTTACATTTAAGAAGCAAAGTCTATTCAACTAACACTTCACCCAGATAAGCTTTCAATCTGTGTGACTTTGTAGTTTTTCAATATACCTCAATCTACACTGCCATCCACAGCATGCTTAATGACAATTGGTTAAGTAATAGATAAAAGCTCTATGTTACTGTGTCCAGCACCATGCTAAGGACTACACACCCAAGGTCTTGTTCCCTCCTCAGAATCAGCCAGGAAATCCCAAGCGTTACTCTCTCCATTGCACAGAGGAAAAGCAGAGGTTACATGACTTGCCTAAGATCTCAAAGCTACAGCTGGAAGATCTGATTGGAGGGCCTGTACTCTTAAGCACTAGAAGACACTGTCTTCAGTGTAATGGAGAGTTCTTCCTTTGGCAACACTATGTACCAATGAGCAACTTCTCAAAAGCAATGCATAGAACTGCCCACATATTATAAGTATCTTCTATCACCAGTGTTTTCCCAGTAAACACAGCAATAGGGCAGGTTTCAGTGCACACAATGATGGTACTTAATAGAAAGGAACAAGATCAATTTTTAGGTTTTGGAGATTTCCTAAATGTGTGTGTGTGTGTGTGCACGCGCAAGTGCAAATGTGCATGTGCATGAAGATAAACCAAATACCTATATCATGCCAGATACTGTGACAGGGACTTAACTTTTGTGATTTGATTTGGACTTCCCCCAGTTACCCATTGTACAGGTAAAGAAATTGAAGTTCAGAGAAATTAAGCAGCTAGCTTGCTGAATGAAATTCAAAGACCTACTAAGCAGGTAGGTCAGTAACTGAATCAAGGTGTTTCTAAACCTAAAGCCTATCTTCTTTCCACATCTTACATTGCCAGGTACAAACACAGGAACTTAGAGGTAGAGGTACATGGAAGGTGGTTATCTAAGGTTAAAACAGGATATTCTCTCTCAACAGAAGCAGCTCTGAGCCTAGAATTTATCTAAGACATTCATCCCAAAAAGGAGTCTGGCATGCTCTGGCCAGTGGCATTATGGAGCCTGAAACAAAAACAGGAACAATGCAGGAAAACATTGCATGGGCTCGTTCCTATGACCTATTAGGAGAAAAGAAGCACATAATCTAAGGGTTCCACCTGGGTCTGTGAAATGTGCTCCTCTGATATGGGGATAGTGGCCTACTGGGCAGCAGACTTCATCCCAGTACATGGTCATTACCTTGGCTCTCACAGAGGACATCTTGTGTCCCTTCACATCTCATCTGATCCTTCCCCACCTACTGCTTTCCCTTCCACCCTTGTCAGCAGCTTGAGGGAGGATAAAGCCTTAGAGCCAAAACTGGGTGGTTTGGGCACAGCTGAAATTTGCAGCCACAGCAAAACCTGATAACTTGGTATTAACAGATCATTGCGTCTCTTGTGCATAGACACTTCTGGCTGCCAGGCTTGGGGTTGACCAGATGGCCTGAGTCCACATTAGACCAGCTTCCCCTGCTCTGAGTTTAGAACAGTACGTATCCCACCCCCCGCCCCCCAGAATTTGGTATATCACACTCACCTCTGCTTTTCTCTGCTTCTCCTCCTGCTCTCTCTGCTCCTTCTCCATGCCAACCAGCTTGAGCTTCAGCTCAGAAACTTCAGTCATCAGATCGAGCTTCTGGGTCTCAAGAGATGTGCGGCTTAGCAGCTCCTGCAAGCAAACCCAGATCTCAAAATCACAGCCTCCCTGGCAACAAGGCAACTGTAGCTCCATCCAGAGCGCAGAAGGCAATCTCTAAGTTATATGTGGGACAACAGACTTGAGACTGCTACATGGGAGCCACAGGTCTAGTAGGGATGGACCTGGGCTGCTCCTGGGTCATTCAGGGAGAGCACAGCCCCTGCCACTACCCATTGTGCTCTGAGAAACGATGTGGACTATAGCACTCAAAAAAAAAACGTTTGCCTCTAGAAACCATTATTTCCAAGTACAGAAAAATGGACAGGTTTACTAAAAAAAAAAAAAAAAAAAACACCGCATTTTCTCTATCTCTATTTTTACAGCAAACCAACAGGTCCTCTCAATCTAAACAACAACAACAAACAAACAAACAAACAAAATCAAGCTTACATCAACAATATATTTTTCAAAATCAAGGATTCCAAATCATCTCCTGGGCTCAATGTTTAACCCACATCCTGAACAAATTTCACTGTAAGAGTTCACTACAATGAGCCTAGGAGGGAGCTAGAGCATACAGCAGATACTCGATGAGTATTTAGTGAATGATTAGAATCTTATGTATGTGATATGGATTTTTCCTAGCCTATGTGGTATGGAGCTTCCTGAGCCACTAAGGGAGTAAGTAGGAATCTTTCCTTTTTGTAAGGCCGGGCTAGAGGAGGTTTTAAGACCTGCCATCACCGGAACAGTAGTATACAACAGCCTGCCATCGATACATACACATAATAAGCATAAATAAGACAAAAAACAAAGGTGACAGACAAAATGTCTGCTGGGAACTACTAGGGATTATGTAGGCCCTCAAAAACCATGAGCATTCCTAACGTCCGGGGCAACACTTCTCCACTGGCAAAAGACAATGGTCCATAAGCACCCAAATCTGGGCACGTGGTAGATACTGGATACACAGTTCCCAGCTAAAAGATTACAATAGGGCGATTTGGAGACTAACCAGCCAAATGAACAGCCAGAACAGACACACTATCCTGTCACAGGGTGAACATTTTAGGTTCTCTTGGGCAACCCAACCTTAGTACCAGAAGGGTGATCTACAGCTATGATTTCATATATCCTGAACTGTCCTCAGACCACAAACCAAATCAGGACAGAGATTTAACTGGGAATACAGGATTCCCTACACAAAGGCCCTCAGGGTCTCAGAAAGCCACGCTACAAACTATCTATCTGCTAATCTGAGGGGAGGAGTATCAAGAAATTCAGCAAAATGAGCTCACTGAGCACAGGGCGGAAGAGGCCAGCTCTTTGTTTCAGCTCGACTTGAAGCCAGTGTATAGGGCAGAGGCAGCAACACTCAGTGCCTGAACTAAAGGGTTGGTCACGAGGAGTCTTCCAGATAAATATGGGTAACGCTGGAGGGGGGAGGAGAGAAGACACACAGATTCAGTGAGTGCCTCCTCTGTGCCCGACCCCCCTGGGTACTTTGCATACATGCTCTCAATAAACCTTCCTAGTGATGGGACAGTAAATATTATCCTAATTTAACAGATGAGCAACCAGGCTCAGACATTGGCCTGTCTTGGCCGAAGACACATACCACTCAAAAACAGCAAGGAGAGTCCGTTTTCAAACCAAAATCTGCTGGATTCCAAAACTCATTTCTGTCTAATGTATCACATTGTCTCCCAAACAAAGGAAGAAGTCCAAGAATTTTAAGGGAAGTAACAATATACATGCTGAAAAAAAGCCAATCAACAAATATTCATTCAGTCAAGGAAACTGCCACTCAAATTGTCATGATTTTTAAAGATTTTTTGTTCATGAGCGAGCACAAGTGCGGTGAGCAGTAGAGAGTAGACGCCTGATGAGCAAGAAGCCCCATGTAGGGCTTGAACCCAGGACCTTGGGATCATGACCTAAACTGAAGGCAGACACTTAATTGACTGAGCCACCCAGGCGCACCTCAAATTGCCAAGATTTGGTCAAGCGCACACTTTCTACCAGGGCCTGGTACTAAGACTATCTTAAGATGCAATCTTCCCGACACTACCTACTCATTCCTACCTCCCCCTTACTCCTCCCCCTTCCCCTCGGCCTCCACCATCTCATTCTGTGTTTCTCTCCCCATCCTTTCATAAACCTGCTTTGTTCCAAAAATGATTTGAGACTGTTTGAAAAAAGGACAATTTGAGTTAAAATGTAAAATCATAGAATTAAAGCAGGTAGGAAAAGAAGTTAAAGCTGGAGCCATCATTGGTAAAAAAAAAAAAAAAAAACAACAAAACAAAAAAACCCAAACACCTACCCTAAAGTTCTGTGGACTCCTAGAGGTGGACCATACTGTCTATATAACCATTTCAGCCACCGAGGCAAAGAGACAGACAAGCAACTCTACAAATCAGGGTCCATGAGACAACTGCTTTGGAGCACCAACAACTGAGAAAATATTCTTCCATGAGACTTTAATCATTTACTCGACAAATATGTTTTTAAATATCTACCAGATGTCAAGGCCTAGTGATATGACCATTAAATACAAAGCCCACTGAGTGCTTGAGTATCATAAGCTGCAATCTGTCTACTAACTAGCATTCATGACTCTGCGTTGGTGGGATTCAAAAAAAGCCTCAGAATAGATCTCTCTTGAAAACTAAGAATCTACTCTATTTCTGCTCTTGCCAGAATCCCTCTAACTGTTTTAATTGGTCACACCAATGTTCCAGCTGAGGATAATAGCCTAACTGGTCGTCCTAAAGTTCCAATAGCCCTTCCAGTTGGTCATGCCGGGGTTCCAATTCGTCACACTAACATTTCACGTGCACATTCCAGTTATTAGCGATTACGCTCAAGTCTATCTGTTAACATATGCCTCTACATTTCACTACCGTCACCCCTCATCCTGGTCATCAGTAAGTACCGTCCTACTTCTTGAATTCAAAACCAGCCTTGGACAAGCTCATCCCAGTCCAGATCCACCTCCCATCTCCAGGCTCACATGGCCTCCAGCCACTAGTACATGCTAAATACTCTATCATATGTGTCCTAAGAGGGTTTAACTACCCTACACTCTCAACTGTTCTTTCTCCCTCCAGCATAAACTGAATCCTGACTTGGACATCCTAAGCCCTAACCTCCCCAGTCATCTCAAGCTCAGTCCACTCCGCTCTGACAAACCAACTTACTGGACAATTTTTCCCTGTTTCTAGACCACTACTGTCCTTACAGACTATCTACACCTGCCCTCCTCTTCTAAGGCAGCGCCATTCGTTTACAGCAACTTCTCCCAGACATCCAGAACCCAAGACAGTCTCCCATTTTCCTCAGGGCTTTTGTGTTTTTTGATCAACAATTTCTCTACCTAGTTTGGGCACATTCCATTTCCTCTGTAACTTCAACATCCTTGTTCGTTTCTTGTGAGTCTTCCCATATCCACTCTGGCTTCAGCTTTCTTGACCGCAATGCCAATGGGCTTTGCTTCCACTTTGCCTCAGTTTCTCACCGGGATTATCACAACTTGGCCCTCGCCTTTGTCTAGAACGCATTTGTTCTGCTTCTAAAATCTTCAGCTCTGAAATGGTCTCCTTTGGCCACAGTCTACTGACCTTTAAATTTTCCCAATTAGTAACTCGAATAATCTTTAATTTCTTCTGTGGGCACTATTTTATCAACTTCCTTAAATAATAATTGCCTCCTTATCCATTCCACAGCTTGAGGTCATTTCAACTGTATCACATTTGCACCAGAAAATTCCTTATCCAGCTCATCCCTGCCCCCAGACCTGAAGTGCATTTGCTTTACCAGAGACCAGTCCATGCCAAACCTCAAAGTCTTCTGTCTATCTTTCTAGTCTCCATGGCCTGAAAACTGCTGCTAAATGACACTTAATGATGCCAGCTGGTTTCCATACAAAGTTATGCTATCTAATGATAGCTGATCTTCCAAGACCACCTGGCACCCTTGCATTTGTCTCTGGTTGGTTCGTCCAAATCTTTCCCATTCTCCTCCAGCCACAAATCCCACTGTCTCTCCCTCTTCTCAAATAACCTCTCCTGTTTAGTGAAAAGATATTTAAAAATAATCTGATCATTCGTTGAATTTATATCCTTTCTATTTCAAAGTTTCCCAGAAACACCTCTTATTCAAATCTCTTAAATCCATGCTTAGAGCAAGCAAGTCCAGGTTTCATGTTGAGCTCTTTCACTTTTAAGAACCACTCTGAAGCCCAGTAAGTTTCCAGGTTGTACATAAAAAGCATATGTTCAAGGACACAATGATTCTGGAGTTTGCCCTGAAGTTGCCCCATCTCACCCACCTTCCTGTTGCTGACTATCTCTTGTTCTCCAGACTTCATGCCATCTCCACACAGCTTGATGTCCAAGGCTTCCAAGTTACCTCCCTGGTCAGTCATTAGTGTTTGGATGTGATCTCAGAGTCCTGGTCCGGTTTCTCCCTCTGAAGGATGCCTACTCACCTGGTCCTACACTCTCCCTCACCTCTGTCCTGCCTGTGAGGAAGTTCCCACCCAGTCTGTGCTACACTAGGGTAGGACTATTAATCATCCACTCTGACAGGCATTTAATCTCTTTCACCATCAGCTCCCATTCCTCAGGCTATAAGCATGATCAAATTTCTGACATTCAAAAGAACTTTCCCTCTTGACCTTGCCTTCCCCTGAAGCAACCACCATCAACTCCCTTCTGCTCTCGCTAGCCAAATGCATGCTCTCTGTGCACTGTTGGTATGAATGTACTCTCTCTCCAATCTCTCCCTCACCCCTTAACAGCCAAGCTCTAAAAGAATAATCTACCCTTGCTGCCTCTTCTTCCTCACTTTCACATCATTTCTCCACAAGATGTCTGCATTCCTGCAACCCAGCTTTTGCCCTCAGTAGGTAGCACACAGAAACAGATCTGGTTCTGGGGACCAATGTCCAAACTTTCAGATACAACCTGTACTTCTCAGCTTTCAACTGTTGATTCTTGACCCACTTAACAGTCTAAGATACTCCTTTCCCTCTCATCCTTCCAGTTTTCCTGATCTTTTTCTCTTCCATCCTCCTTTGCTAGATGCTTTTACTCAGTTTGTGCCTTAAGAGAAAGGTTGTTGGATCCCCATCTCTCATCCTGAAGACTGGAGTTATCTCTGCATCCAGCCTTTTTGTCTGGAGCACCAAAGCAAGGCTTGGTCCCTGCTCGGATCTACAGGGTGGATCTGGCTGGGAATCTCTTGGAATCATGCAGCTACCATAATGTTGGGGAGAGGTGAAATGTAGGGAAGGAGGGAGCTAGAGATAAGGGGGATAGGTTTCATAAGCTGCATTAGCTTCCACTCTCCCAATTGTTTTAAGACAGTGCAAACGAAGAGGAGGAGGTGCTATGTGAGGCAGGTGGTGTTTGTTACTATGAAGCATCACAGAACTAGGTCATGAACCTTTCAGAAAAAAAAACCCCAATGAACAAAAGTATCACTCACCCCTCTCGCTTCACCACCACCAGTAACCTCCTCCAGAAGGGCAAATACATCTTTCCCAGAGATGGGAATAAAAGCTTACATCTCAGAGAGACACGTCATTTCCTTTTTCCAAAGCTCAGTTTGAGACTGGAGCTGATAAAAAAGAAATGGCCTTTCAATTTATTCTCTCCTTAAAGGCCACATCTTGAAGCAATTACTTCCATCTTTAAGTGTGGAACTTGACCCAGGGAGTTACTGACCAATGACAGAGGACTGGAGCCAGACCGGCAATCTGAAACCAGAATGAAAGACTGGGCCATGGAAAGACATGAAAGAAAACATGTGTCCCTTTGCCCTTTGAAGTAAGAGGCCTAGGCAATGCCAAAAAGCTGCTTTTGTGAATAACACTGCTGAGAAGTGCCTGTAGTCAACCTGGGTTCGAGTCCAGACCCGGTCCCCACTAATGAAACCATCCCTCTGAACCTCAGTCTCCTTACCCTGTGAAAGGAGGGGAAAGCACTTAACTTCATGCTGTGGTATGAAGATGCTACATCAAAGATAAACTGGAGGAGCTACATCAAAGATAAACTGGAGGAAAGCAGTTATTTCTGCCTCAGAAATCTCCCGGGGGGGGTAGGTTTAGGGAATAACTGGCAAATAATTGGCATTTTCTTCACTTGTGCCTCAAGTGTCCTATCTCCTAAGACAGATCTGTGCTCTCACAGGATCACGTACAGAGCTCTGTTTAATATTCCTTGTGAGACAGAAATACCTCCTTAAAGGTGCTCTTGGGAAATTAGCCAGGTGCTGATGACCCTTGGGAGTGTACATGCCTGGACCCATTATCCCACACTCAACTGGGTATCCTGGGCCCCAAATCCCCACACTCAATGTCTTAAAACTGGTGATTTGTGAGATAGCTCTTTTTTTTTTTTTTTTAAAGATTTGATTTATTTATTTGACAGAGCAAGAGATCACAAGCAGGTAGAGAGACAGGCAGAGAAAGGGGGGAAGCAGGCTGCCTGCTGAGCAAAGAACCCAACATGGGGCTAGATCCCAGGACCCTGGGATCATGACCTGAGCTGAAGGCAGAGGCTTTAACCCACTGAGCCACCCAGGAGCCCAAGATAGTTCTTTTTAATGAAACTGAAATAGCCATACTCCACTTCTAAGAGGTGAGCAATGTAGAGCCCATATTGTCATCCCTGTTCTCCATACATAAGAACCCAAGTTTGACGACTTTCCCAGATCAACGGCAAGAGGTGAGTCTATAGAAAGTCATGTCTGCTGACTCCAAATGCCAAAATCTGTCTCTCCAAACCTCACCTAAATGGCAGCCCAGACAATGAGGTTGTCTAAAACCTGGGACTCCAGGTCAGTGGTAGGACTGAAATTAAGGCTGGTGTCCTTTAACATTACCCCAAAGCTGGAGTGTGTCCTCACAAGGAGGTTTGCATCCTTTCTTCCTCCCCATGTGGCTCCTCTAGCCTGTTTCCTTTTTGACACTGATCCTCTTTTCTGCTCGACACTGACTACGTCTGTAAATGGCTAGTCCCTGGAAAGCACTTAATTTCACTGCCAGCTCTGTGTAAAGTGTATTAACCACTACATTGCATCAGCTTCTTCCTTAAGGTCATCATCCTCTGGAGAAAGGTCAGAGGCTGAGGAGTGTGCTGGGCAGGACTCTAGAGGCACTTTAGAAAAAGCCACCAGGGACCTCACTGCATCAGCAGGCCATGAAGAACCTGCCCTGTAACACAGATTTTGTTGCTAGTCTGAGCTAGTTATGACAAGGAGACTGCTGCTTCATGTCTGTGTTCCTGGGGTGCTAATTCTGGAAAGCCCAGAGTGTAGCCCTCAGAGACACTGCTAGGCAATGCCTTGATCTGCTTAGGAAAGAGAAGGCAAAGGTCAGCCCCTAGACCCAGACTACCCAGACCTGGGGAAAAAAAATCCAGTCTGTGGTCTCTCTAAGACCCATTTATAGATTTCTTGGAAAATGACTCTTTCTAGTGGAGAAGGTTCCTTGGGAAATCCATACCTGTTCACTGAGTCTGAGACCATAGCTGAGTAAATGCTTCCAAGAGGCAGTCCCCAAAGATGCTCACAGCTGCACCCAGAATCTTGCAGAGGGCTGCAGACAAGGATTTGCCCTCAGATGGGTCCATCATCTAAGTGATGCTCACATGGACCAGCCCTGGTTTGGTCTGTCCAACCCCAAGGTCTTCACGCTCCCTCCCTCTGGAGACCAGATGGATTAATACATTGAAAAAGACAGATGGGAACTGAGAAATCAGCACCCAGCAGGGGTGGGTGGAGCAGTGTGCGGCTCACAAGTTGGATCCCATCTTGGGCTCCTGGAGGGAGGGGAACAAACAGCTGTGGGGAGATGTGGCTTGGTGGGGCTGCTGGAGCCTATGTGAGTAAGCACAGGGCTGGGGCTATGGTGGTTGGGTTTGGGTTCTGAAAGTCCCACAAGCACTCTAGCCAGTGGAGAGGGTGGAGTCTAGAGCAGGGGCTGATGATTAGAAGTCTGTGGGCCCCGCTTGGCCTGTAGGTATGCGGGATGTGGTCCACATGTAGGGTTTTTCCCCCCATTTAAATTAGTTGCCAGTGTTTTTAAAATAGAAAGACTTATCTTAAATCTAGATTTCCAGGGAAGCTTGGGTGGCTCAGTCAGTCAAGCCACTGCCTTCAGTTCAAGTCATGATCCCAGGATCCTGGGAGCAATTGAGTCCTGCATCAGGCTCCTTGCTCATCGTGGAGTCTACTTCTCTCTCTGCCTCTGCCTGCCCCTCTATCTGCTTGTGCACATGCACGCACACTCTCTCTCTCTCTCTGACAAATAAATAAATAAAATCTTAAAAAAAAAAAAATCTGGATTCCCAGCCTTTTGTGAAAAATGAGAGTATCTAACAGCACTGGGCCTACATGGGCAGTCAGCTCCAAGCAAGTAGCGGCTGCCTCCTGCAGACAAGGCCACTCCGTGCACTGGAGAAGTGTGGCCAGGAACAGAGTCCCCAAGGGTGTCAGTGTCAACAGGCAGTTCCACATTGACTGAAAAGGACCTTGTTCAGAGCCCTTTGGGCCGTGGAGCAAGAGGCTGGGCTTGGCTCAGGGCAAGAACAATCTCTGAGGGCTGGCAAAAAGAGGCAACTGTTTGCCTTCCTTCTCTGCCTCAAGGCTGGGAGTCCTTCCTGTTCCTATCACCAGAAGCCAAGAGCCCTGCAGTCCAGGATCTTCCTACCCCCAGTTCCCAGGACATGTGTGTAATGGGGTCCCAGCCATCCACTGCTCCACCTCAGCACTGTAGAGAGTTAGTTAGGTGCTTTTTCAAAGAGCACCAAGCATATCTCAGGAAAGGGTCAGCATGTGCAGCAGAATGTTCAACAGGGGATTTGGAGTGGAGAACTCAAGCATCTCCAGCCCAGGTGCCACCAAGACCAGCACACACATGAGTGGGAGCTGAGGCTCAAATGGGTCCTATGACCAGAACCCAGAATGTGCCAAAAGTGAGTGTTCCACACTCCCTTCATTTTATCCTTGAAAGATGGAAAGAACACAGGGAAAGTGATGAGCATAAAAATAACTTGGTTTAGGGGCGCCTGGGTGGCTCAGTTGGTTAAGCATCTGCCTTTAGCTCAGGTCATGATCCCAGGGTCCTGGGATTGAGCCCCATATAGAAGCTCTCTACTCAGTGGGGAGTCTGCTTCTCCTTCTCCCTCTGCCCCTCCCCCCTGCTTGTGTATACACATGCGTGCTCTCTCTCTCTCAAGTAAATAAATAAAATTTAAAAAATAATAATAACTTTGGTTAGTTTGGGAAGATCTTTAAACCTGAGAGGTAACAAATAAGACCTACTGCACTTCAAAATCTACAGGGCCACAACATCCAGCTCTGGCACACACAAACCCCATGCCTGGAACCTCATTCATAACACAAAAAGATTTAGAATAAGTAAGAAATCAAAGGTATCTGAGCTTAAGACTTTTTCAAAAGTCTAAAATCCAGTCTGTGGGCTGATGCTTAGAAGGACAAGACAGCCTGCCCAGGTGGTGCTGGGACTAACATCAGGTCCCCTGGCACAGAGACGCTGACAGGGGGGCACAATCTTGAAGAGCAGCCAGGACAGGTGGTTAGGTAGTACAGGCACCACACGCAGCCGTTCTCTGACCCCTGACTACGTGGCTACCCACCAGGCATTGCCTTCCTGAAACATCAACCTGCTGACATCTTCCTGGCACGTTTGCCTTCCACATTCAAATCTTCTTGGTCTCTGCCTGGGGTTCTGTAACACTCAATCACCCATCTCCCTCATCCCCATCTCAAATCCACAGCTTACATGGCCTTGACAATCTAGCAGGCTCTCGCATCTCTCTTTGTGAAAATGCTTTCCCGCAATTAGAGATCTTTCCATCAGGCTATTTTCTTTCCTGGCCTTCAAAAGAAAGATACTGCTTGAAAAAATAAACTCAATTCAACTCCTACTGAGATTGAGATTTTCAGGGAATAGGATGAGCAAGAAAAATGCATGCAATTTAAATAGAAAAATCAGGGGGCGGCTGGCTGGCTCAGTGGGTTAAAGCCTCTGCTTTCAGCTCAGGTCATGATCTCAGGATCCTGGGATCGAGCCCCGCATCAGGTTCTCTCCTCCGCAGGGAGCCTGCTTCCTCCTCTCTCTGCCTGCCTTTCTGCCTACTTGTGATCTTTGTCTGTCGAATAAATAAAATCTTTAAAAAAAAAAAAAAAAGAAAAATCAGGGGGCGGCTGGGTGGCTCAGAGGGTTAAGCCTCTGCCTTTGGCTCAGGTCATGATCTCAGGGTTTTGGGGTTGAGCCCCGAACCCGGCTATCTATTCAGTGGGGAGCATGCTTCCCCCTCTCTCTCTGCCTGCCTCTCTGCCTACTTGTGATCTCTCTATGGCAAATAAATAAATAAAAACTTAAAAAAAAAAGAAGAAAAATCAAACAGAGCCAAGAATGTGGTAACTTATTAATCAGAGTTGAAAAGAAAGCAAACTAGAGAGCAAACAGCTTCTGAGTTGTTGGAACTCGTTTTTTGTTTGTTTTTTTTTTTTTAAAGACATCTGCATAGAAATACTAACTTTTCTTAAAAAGTTCTTCAAATGTACTCAAAACTAAGAAATACATGGGAACCAAAACATTTATCTTAAGACCAAATGTCAAACTCAAAGCCTGTGTTCATCATCATTCAACCAAGAAAAGACTTGAACGCTGATCGTGACAATAAAAAATGTTAAGAGCTTTGGGGGAGAGATTGAAAGTACTTTTCTGACTGAACCCGTTCATGTTAAGGGACTGTCATTCTTTAAATAATTAGTGAGCACCTTCTAGGTGCCAAGTACTACAGCAGGAGTTACAAAGCATAAACCATGACTGAAGTTTATGTGTCTATTTCCCAAAATAAGTGAAAATGCAAGAATGATTCAAGGACATCAGACTGATCACCTTGATAATTCTCACAAAATTCTAATTAGCTTCTCAACAGTTTCTGAAAAGACTGAATAAAAATTCAACACCCCTTCCTAAAAACAGCAACTCATCATTTTAAATAGGGAAAAACTACTTGAGAGTAGAAAAACGATTATCATACTTTGAGCTAAAAAAAAGCTTCTAAGTGATAGTAAAGGAAATTATACAGCAAGACTTAAAAATGGAAAAAACTTCACGCTGATTGGAAGCCTAACAAAATCAGAGGACTAAACTCTATCTGTGGTGTGAACAGGGCTTTGTAAATTATACGCACATCTGATGACAACAAGGACCAAAAGGAAACAAGGCACTGAAGAGATTTTTTTGAATGGTATGAGAACAGGTCAATTTTTCATTTTGATAACCACTAGATAACATTAACATATTCTTTATTAATTAAGTCCTATCAGAGAAGATTACAAGAGTGGGAGGGCAAGAGTGAGATGGGAAGAGGCAGGAGAAAAGCTAACCGGGGGGCCTAGGTGGCTCAGTTGGCTGTGCATCTGCCTTAGGCTAGGTCATCACGGTCCCAGGGGCCTGGGATCCAGCCCTACATCCTTCTGCTCAGCAGAAGCCCACTTCTCCTTCTCCCTGCCTTCTGCTTGTGCTCTCTCTCGCTATCTCCCTCTCTCTCCAATAAATAAAACAAAACCTTAAAAGAAAAAAAAAAAAGTAAAAGAAAAAAATGAACTGCCTTTCTAAAATCCCAGATGCCACCCACTGTGAAGCTGTGCCTTGAGAAGAGAAGGGTGACTTTGCCCCTGAACCCGAACCCCGGGAGAAAGTGCCACCTGGGAATCTGTCTAACCTGCCCAACAGGTTATTCCTCTCAGGCCAGTCCTTCCCTCCCTCTCCTCCCCTGCAACTCTCAGTTCCTGGCTGGTTTCACCTGCTGTATAATCACCGCACATGGAACAGCCCAGCCCACCTCCAGGCAGGATGGGGAAGTAAGCAGTGAGCGCGGTGACCTGGACACAGAAAGGGACTACCACGGGAGCGGCTTTAGAACCCGAGGCTTGCGCACGCGCATGCGCCCCCGCCCTCCGCGCCCCCGCCTCCTTACCTGCTGAAGCATCTCTTCAGCAGCATTGAGTTTCACCTGGTGTCCTTCCAGACACACTTCCAGGTCATGGATCTTCTCTCCTTGGGCTTCTACTTGGTCTGTGAGGACACTCACCTGTCCCAAGAAATAAAGCAATGCTGGAGGAGCAGAGACAGCTCACCTGGGGCTGTGAGACCAGGCTGCTGATCCTTACGTAAAGATGGCTTTCCTTTTTGGCAGGCAGCGCACCACGGGTGGAGGATTGGGGGTTCTGGATGAAGAAAACTCCAGCTGCCTTCCTACCTCACCGCTGCCTCACTGACGCTGCCGCGTTTCCCTGCTCTTGAGGCACTCGAGAGAGAAACACCCAGCAGTCACAGTCACGCGCGCTGCCTCCGGGCTGGCCTCCTGCTCCTCAGTCGGCTCACCGAGCTCACTCAGTCTGGACCTCCAGGCATATCTCGGCTGGCTTGCCAGGGCTCCTGCCACCTCGTGTGGAAGGGCAAGCCAAGCTCCTGGGGAGACTAGCCAATGACCTTCCCTCTCTCTTCAGGGTGTGATGACTGCTCACCTATCAGGCGGGGCTTCTGAAGCAATTAAGGAATGTGGGATGTAAAGGGCATGTATTAGCACTGACAGAACTTGGCTTCGGGGAGGTGTTTGTGCCTCACAGGCCAAAACCTGACTCTAAGTCATAACACACACCAGCCCCACGGCACATAGAGCGGCGGGAAAGTCCTCCACCTAAAAAAATCACACAGAATATCTACTGGAATTAATAAAAATCCACTTATATCAGTCACTGAAATTATGTCCTCAATACATACCTAGAGGATTTCCATAGCCTGCTCTCAGCAAACTGCTCCAGGATCCTCCTTTTTATTAAAAAGGCGCCTCAGAGCAGGAAGACGAAGAAAGAGAATGAGTGGCCTCCCCAAACAGAGAAATCAATGACCGGTAAACTGAGATCCTTTACACACTTCGGGTTTTTAACCAGTGGTGGGGTCGTGGCCATTTACATATAGATTATCCTAAGCGATTTCTCAGTCTGTAATGATAGCCGGAGTGTGAAGGAGTTACTCACTTCTGTTTGAACAGACTATCAATCATAAAGCTCACTTTACAGGGAAGAAATCTACTAATGCCACTTTAAGCCTTTCATTTTCATATTCCCACATGATTAAAGAATGACTGGAATATATTCCTGAAGTTGGTAAGTAGTGTGCTAATATTCCATGTACAGTCCCCAAAACAGGCACCTTCTGTCATTTTGGGCCCATGTGAAACACAAACCTTTGTGGTGGAGTGTTCAATCCTCGTGACCCAACACTATCAGCAGTTCTGGCCTTTTTTAACTACCAACCCTACCTTCAAAAGGGTACAGATTCTTTGGGGTGGCCTTTCAAATCTCCCTGGGTTCCAGAGTTTCTGTTTGGGAGGAATGTGTGATGGTTAATCTGATTATGAGGATTAACACATATTGTCCACACCACACCTCAGAGTCATGCGCTGGGGTTACCCGGAGGAATGATCCGAGGTCTCCTGCGCTCCATAGCCTGTAGAGCTCGGCTGTGCATGACTCAGGATATACAGGGCTACAGTGTCCTCACAAAACTGAATACTCAGAAGGACTATGGAGAGGCCCAGAAAATTGGGACAAAAAAAGATCCTAGAATGTGACCTTTACTCAATAAAAGGAAATACGTTTTGAGTCCCTACTACATGCTAGCCATAATTTTAGGCGTTGGAGGGAATATAGATGTGGTAAAAAAGGGAGGGGGTGAAAAGCCTTACCTTAAAAATATTAGATTCTCATGAAGATAGAAAAGATTCTGGTTTTAGTACACATACTGCTGAAGTGAGCACAGAAGATTTGGGGTTTCTTTTTAATTTACTCTGAAAACAAAGTATTTTGTTATGTGTGATTTGCCTTGCTCCTCTACAAGTAGACCCAGGAAAAACATTCTGGACCAAGTGCTTCAATTAATTCATTCTGGCTAAGCTGCCTTGTAAGTGAAGCGAGAGGTTCTACCAAGTTGAGGGGCCTAGCAGCTCCATGGGGGCCCACTACAAAACAGAGTGATCACCTAAGAGCAGCTCTGAAAGTCTGGTCACAAGCTCCTGGAACAGAAACCACAAGGATCCACCTCTGACTTCCATGATCAGCAGGTTCCCAATTGTGTTAGGACTGTTGCAATAAGGATTATCCAAGGAGACAGGATGTTTTAAAACAAACAAACAAACAAAAAACTGTGAATGTCAAAGAGAACATTATCACACAGGACTCCTTTATTAAATTAAATTCCTTTAAAAAGGAACATGTTAGTCCCTCCACGAAGGGAACCGTTTCAAACGTCTGCGAGATCACCCTGTTTGCTATAAAAATTTAAACCGGACACTCTGATTAGTCGTGTCATTGGGATGGACTTTCAAGTTATACACATCCCTCAAGATACATGTGATATAAGGTCCCATATAACCCAGCCCCTCCTACCTCTGTGAAGGCAGTTCCCTACCAGACTTCTTCATGGTCATAAACTCCAGCCACAAAGACCCTCGCTTGCTCCTTCCTACACACCAAGCACTGTCCTCGCTCAGGGTGTGCGCTGGACAGACTACCTCCTCTGTCTGGAATGTGCTTCTCCAGGCAGCTGCAGGGCTCCCTCCTTAGCCTCCTTCAGGACTCCCCCTCTCAGGGAGGTCTTCTCTGACTACACAATCCTCACCTTGCTTTCTTTTTCTCCATAGTATTTATCACTGCCAGAAACATTTTACGTATTGGTTTATTGTATATACTTGAACCCATATACATGTACATAGACACACACAGACACAGACACAGACACACAAGCTCTGTAAGAACAGGGAGCTGGTTTATTTTTGTCTCCATTGCAACCCTAGCACCTAAAACCAGTGTCTGCCAAGGAGTGAGCACTCAAATCTTTTTTAATGAGCAAATTATGGAGAAAAAAATCCCCGAAAATGCAAAATTATGTAATTGTATATTTGGTATGAGCTTAATTTTTTAAAAATGGGGCAGGACAGGGAAAAAAATGTCAAGGAAGAAAGGTCAAAATGTTAAAACTCAAAAAAAAATGTTAAAACTCTTTTTGACTTTCCAAAGTTCCTAAAATTATCATTTATTACTCTTAGATTCATAAAACGAAATAGAAAGGTGAAATAGAAGGAAAAAAGCCAAACATATGGCAACCTCTTCATTCCACTACTCTAAGCTAAAGCCCACAGCCTGCAGAGAGTTCCAGAACCCTACCTGCCCCCATCCTGTTTCACTACTACCCTTCAAAAGCTTTTTTTTTTGAGCCAAGATTGGAACAGTCATCTTCTTATTCTCCAAATCCATAATCACAGTGTCTGGCAATGTACAAATGCTAGATTTACACATCTGAGAGCTAAGACAGTGGATTCTCCACTGTTTGTCTCCCTACCACAGAGACAAACCTCACATAAGAAGGCTCAATGTTCTGTCCTGCCAGGGAACCTGAGTCTTCAGAACAGAAAATGTTCCTTGACTATCTTTCTCCATAAAAAGTTTTGGAGTTCCTCTCTTTGAAGCAAGAAAGTCTTCACTCATGAGCCCGTGTTACTAGCCCCAGGGGACTTGGCCTCAAAGGGATCAGTTTGGATCCAGCTCCAGATGATTTGGGCCTGATCCAGTTAGTATCCACCCTATGTCCCTATCACTCATGGCTGGTTTATTAGAACCAGGAAGACACATCTTATCTCCCTTACAAGGCTTCTGGGCTCCTAGAGGACAGGGCCTCATTTATCAGCGTGGCCACAGAGCTCCCAGTGTATAGAAGAAGTGGGTGCTCAAACAGTACAAGATGAATAAATGAATGCATTCACAGCCCCAAGGCCAACTCCAACTGAGCTGTGGCTTCAGTTACTTTCTGTTTTGTTTCAGGAAGAGTCTTTTTAAAAACACACACTTTCAAAGAGAATAGATCCAACAGAAAAAACCTCTTGTGCCTCCCTCCCACTCAGGGTACGTACAGAGCTGGAGGTAACAAGATAAGCTGTTTCCCACGAAAGCGGACCCACCTGTAAAATGAGGGACTCCTTATCTCCTTCTAGACGTGCCAAGCGTTCCTGGTACGTTTCATTATTAGCAGCACCTTGGTGATTTACCTGGGACTAAAAGGGGGAAAAAAAAACTATGTACTTAAAAGGCTGGAAAAACATCTTCCCAGTTTCCAAATGAAGTATGCAATTTGTGAGGACAGTTTCACTGGTTACATGTGCCAAACCACCTACCTAAACAGGAAACAACAGGATTTCAAAACTACTAAGAGAGGACCACTGATAGGTGTGCCTTGAACGCTGGCCACACCAGCCCCTGGATGACCTCACCCCTGGCCGGGAAGGCCTCGATGGAACTCCAGACCCAGTGGTGCTGCACTTGACTGGGCATGTCGGGTTGCGTCTGGTGGAGGAGGAGGCCCAGCCCGCCAGAGGCCCCAACGGCGAGGAGTCTACTCTTCGAGGAGGCCCGGGAGCTGGTACATTCGCCAAGGAACTATGTGGGAACCAGTCCTGCACAGATCTCGGTCTCTCCTGACTCCCACGCCAGTGTTCTCCAGAGCCGAGGCTCTGCTCACAGCACGGAGGCCCGTCTGGAGCATTGTGGGGAACATGGAGGATGGGGGACCCAGCGGCAAGGCATGTAGTGTGTTTGCTTGTCTCAGCTCCAACACTGCAGGAAAAGGTGAAAATATCCAAGAAGAACCCAAGTGACAGTCAGAGGGACCTCAAAGAGCTAACAGGAAATGAAATAACCAGAAGCTGGAAAACAGACGAGTGGGAGAAGCTGTGAACTGGCAGATGGTGGGGTGGGGGGTTGGGGGGCAGAGCAGGATTTATAAAATGCTCTGAGCAAGAGACGGGAGGCTGAAGGCACTTTTTGGGTGTGTCTGACCTGGTTCCAGGCAGGGAGGAGGGAGAGAGGTGGCTGCCAATGGTCCTGAATTGGCCTAATGCCATCCACACTCCCTCCATGCTTAATGGAAGGCCGAAACCCAGAGGCCCAGAGTAGGCCATTCAGGGGTTTGGCAACCTGAAAAAGCAGATCTTATTGCTAAATGGGTAAGTGACAATCATCATAATCTGGGCTGGTCCAGAGGAGTAAATGCTCTGAGGTTTATGAGGCAGTATCCTCCATTCCAAAGGCAAATCATGGTTGTGCAAAGGAGTGGGTCAGAGAAGAACCCAGGTACAGAGGCCTGGAGGTGGCCCCATTCTGAGCCCATTTCCCTACGTTCTGACCTTCAGAATGGGCTTGCCAAGGGCACTCCTTCCTTCCCTTGTCCCACCCCTTCCCCAGTGCACACCAAGTAAGGGCAGAGGCAGAGCCAGTCCTAGTCCTGGGACAGAAACAGGGCCTGAGAAATAGGTACCACATTCAAGGCCTAGCACATCACTTGATAGAGAATCACTTGCTGCTGGAGGTGCAGGGGGAGGGCTGGCTGGGGGACGGTTCCCAGGGCGGCTGTGCCACAGCCCTCACTGCCCTGGGCTCCAGCGCTCTCTAGTCTGTGTCTTGTTCATTGTTATGGAAGCTCTTTCATACCATAGACAAAGGGCCTTCACAATCACAAATGACTTCTTTGTGAGGATGGCAGTTTATTGTTGTGACATTAATTCTGCTCCTCACACAGTCAAACTCTGATGAGTAAGCGAGGATATAATTATCACCCATGTTTTCTCAGACCCTTAAAGGAGAGGAAAATAATTGCTAACAGCAGGTCAAGAGCCTCTCTGTGGAACAACTCACATGATGATGAAAAAAGGACCCAGGCTCCCAGGGGAAGCCTTGCATTTCCTGCCCCAGGACCACAGTCAGCACATGTAAGGGGCCGCCCAGCACTGCTGGCTGCCACTTCTCTGTGGGTGGTCAGGGAGAGAAGCCCAAAGGGAAGACTCCTGGCACAAGACTCCAGCAAGTCACCACATCGCTGTGCCTCAGGCAAATGGCACCCAGGACGTCCCTCAGGTTACAGGTCTACCTGTACAGTCACCCAGAGTCACAGCTATTTTTACTAACTGACCCGAAATCAAGTTGATATCGTAAGCTCAGTTAATACACCAATGCATGCCATTAGAGTCTCCAACAGATGCTAGACCGTAGTTTAAAAAAAAAAAATCTGGATCTATTCTAGCAGCCAGCGGAAAAAGCAAAGCACAGTGAGTTTCAAGATGCCCAGATCAGTATGGTGAATACAGTCAAAATGACGGCCTAGGAGAAATGTAACTATTCCTACAGAAAGGACAGGCTTCAAAGTTTTCAGAGAGAGACTCTATGCAGTGGGGTAGACAACCAACATCTATGATGCTAACCTCACAGTTCATCAGAATCAGGTTGGTGAAGAAGAAGTTTACTCTTGGTAAGTTCCTCATGCACTGAGAGTTGACTGCCAGCAGCCTCAAAAAATAAAGTAGGCTTTCTCTCTCTTGGGGGACACTGAATTTTAATTAGGGATGAGATTATCCATGGACATTTAAAGCCCCAAAAAGAACTATCATTAGTTGTAAAAACCAAACCAAACAAAAAGTCTCCAGACAATTTTCCCCTTGCTTTCTTGCTCAGGAAGGGGCGGGGGGTGGAGATGAAGACCAATACGAAGAACTCTTCTGAACCCTGGAATCTCCTCTTGGTCTGTCCAGAACAGGCCGGATCATCAGGTTTACTGCAACTACATGGCACAAGTGAGGGCTGCCACCTTCTTAGAGATACTCTCACCCCTCCCAGCCACCTGATCCCAGCATGGATGTGTGGATCCTTCCTCTGAAATTTTAAACTTGGGATAGAAAATTGAACTGGTTGTGTAGAAGGTTCTCAGGTTTGATCAGGTTTGTCTTTAGTAATGTCCTCATTTATGGGAAGATGTGGGTTTGCAAGAAGACTCCACGAAGAAGCCAACATGCATAGAAACACAAACAAGAGCCAAGAAGGAGACCAGCGGCATTCTCACCTCTGGCTCATGTGGTCTCAAGGCAGCAAATGCATTTCTACCCTTCCTGTTGGTTGCCTCTAATCTGCAGTGGTTCAAACCGAGTTTCCGCTGCCAGAATCCAAAATCCAAAATCCCTGGCCCATGCATTTATCTCAAAGGGTGATAAAGCAACTGAGTGACACTTACTTCTTGGGCAACAAGAAAGAATTCCTGCTATCTGGAGAGAATACAGTTACAAAGTTACAAAGAAATTCTGCCTACTGTTGATTTTCTGAACTGGCAGCTGAAGAAAGAATGGTCAGTTCTGAGCCAATTGTAGTTAAAATCAGGACCCTCGCTGAGGTCCAACAGGGATCTACTCTGTGGCACAGAGCGTGTCTGCATGGGATATACTGGGATAAAAATGGCACCCAGTTTCCTTCATGTGGGAAATGGAGGACTTCTTCTCCCCCTCCTGTTAGTCTCCATGATTCTCCACGTAGAGCAAGAAGGTTAAGGCAGGGAATGTTACAAGATGCATGAGGCCCATGGGTATTCACTGGGCACGCATGGTGGGGGATAGTTGGGGGGGAGATACAAAAATAAGTGAAAACACAACAATAAACAGGAAGGTTAAGGAGGGCTAAGAGGATGAATGGGAAATGAATAAATGAAGGGTGATAACATGAAACCACCTAACCACCATTTAAGAAGCTATGTTGAAAGACGGACCTGTCTTACATAGCAGGACAAATGTGGAGTCTAGGAGTGGGAGGCCAAGAGCTGTGGGTCCCCTACACCCACTTTTGCCCAGCTGGAATTCAAGGCAGGGGATCCCTGGAGAATCTGCTGTGGGGCTTCCATATGCAAATACAGAATTCCTACAGCTTTCTGCCACACAGGTAGGACATCTGCAGAAGGACAGCCAGGAATGGCTAGGAGGTAGGGCTATACTAACCATGTGTGATCTCAGCTAGAATCCCTCATTTTGGGCCTTCCCAGCTTTTAAATGGAGAAAGTTCTACCTCACAGAGCAATCAATGCAGAGGGTCAGTTAGGTCGTTAATCACAAAAATGTGTGGGAATACAAGTACAGGATATTCTTTGTAGAGGGATGCACTAGTATTTCCCGTTTCTGAATGATTGCGGAAATATGGAAATCATTTAAACAGCATTGTTTAAGCCAAACGACCAAAGTACAGTTGGAAGCAGTTCCTCCCTTATACTGACAGTTTTAATTAACTCACTTTTTTTTGTGCAAGAAAACAAAAAGGCAATGTTTTTGATCAGGACACCTATGAAGTATCTGTAAAGATCTGTACAAACAGCCCAAGGAACAAAAAACAAAATATTTTTAGGTTGGGAGGGGAAAAAAATGCCTAAGTGACAACATAGAACCCACTGCTACCTAAGAGCTCTGGAATCATGCTTGTGGAGTAAACAGCAGAGGACGCGTTCATTTTTCCATTGTCCCAGAAAAGATGCCCATGTTTTGAGTCAGATCTACAGGACCACATTTTTTCCTTCTTGGTGAGCATTTTACTAATGCTCTAAGTAGTATGTGCTACATACATTATAAACGAGCACAATGAGAATTTCAAGAGCTAACTAATGACCAATCATAAAACTCGAATTTTTTATTTCTGTTCTAATCTGGAAGTCAAGTCCAACTGAAGTTAAGCATGAGCGTGTCAGCCACATCACCCCTGGCGGCTTCCTCAGAACCATCACCCTCTGACTCTGGTGGCTGCTTAGATTCCATGATGCTTGCTCACTCTTGGCCTGGCCATTGTAGCTTGGCCAAGGGATAGCCATGTTAGGTCTCTGCGGAGTTCTGGATGAAGTGCTTAATGCCAAGGCCAGAAGACATGCAGAAACCCCAGGAGGGTTCATCCACAGTCTGGCTAGCCTCTGCCCTCCAAGCATGCTCTTGTCCATTCTCAAGGACATGGGGTAGGCTACTTCTACAGCATTCCCCTGTCCAGTGCTAGAGGACCCTCCGGTCAGCACCTCACTTCTCTGAACATAGGGAAAGGCCTGGTTCCAGAAGAGTCAAGTGGGGCAGACAAGAGGTCACATGAGGGGTATCATTTGGTATGCAAGCAGGGGGTGTGGGAAAGGCCCAAGGCAATCGGCTCTCCAGTGTGACAGCTCTAGCCATCTTGGTGTTATTCGGAGCCAACAGCCACTTCTCAGAGCTGCTGCCTAGGGGTCCAAGACACAACTGCCCTCCCTTTTTTGCTATCAAGATCTACAGTCTTCACTAGGTAAAGTCCTATTTCCTTCAGTGCTTCTAAGAAGCTGTGAATGCCAGTTCCTTCAGGACCCTGGCCACAGTTCATATACTGTCCCAACTGGTCAGATCATTTTATAGGAGGGTCCCTTGCTTGTAAATACATGGAGATTTTTAACAATGAGCCAGGGTAAGCCCTGGTCTTAGGTAAGTCTTGGGAGGTTTCCCTTTCTTCAGTCATTAAAAACGTAGATGATGTGTGTTTTTAGGGGAAGAAGAAAACAAGAGAAAATGTGTAGTATTTTCAAGCTGCCTGGTCAAGGGTTTTTTTAATCAAATCCAGAAAACCAATTTCAAGTGAGCCAGGGTTGCCGGGCATAGGGGAGATGTCACAGTTGCTAAGGCTAGACTTCAAGCTCAGAAGTACCACTCACATACCAAACTTCTTAGAAACGTGAAAAATGCAGACCTTAAAAATAAGGGGATCAGGGGCACCTGGGTGGCTCAGTGTGTTAAAGCCTCTGCCTTTGGCTCACATCATGATCCCAGGGTCCTGGGATCCAGCCCCACGTTGGGCTCTCTGCTGGGCTGGGAGCTTGCTTCCCCTAATCTCTCTTTCTGCCTGCCTCTCTGCCTACTTGTGATCTCTGTCAAATAAATAAATCTAAAAAAATCTTAAAAAAAAATAATAAGGGGACCAAATATATATATATATATATATATATATATATATATATATATGACTCACAGAAGCTATACTCAATCCCTGTTACATAGTTTAGGTTCTGTATCGGGGAACCAAGCAGTATGAGCAACGGTAGTGCTCGTAAATAGGAAAATCTCCCTAGATTTTTTGGTTTAGGGAGTTACAGGGTTTTCTGGCAGCGCTTATAAAAACAACTGTTCCCAGGACCCGTTCCACTTTTCTAGGCAAAGAATAGTCAAGCCAGTTTACTAACCTTGGCACAGAGTTGAAAGAAGTTTCTTCCAAATGCAGTATGAGTGGAGTGCAATCAGATCCGTAACCACTAGGAGTCCAACGAGAGACACCTATCCTGACCCTAACCTCTTTATACCTTCCACCTCTTGGTTTCAATTATATATCAGAGTTGCTATATATTATATATAAGTGTTGCTAGCAGAACTGTCAAATGATCTAAATGACCACCTTTAGGGGAAAGCAAAGCCAAGTTCGTAAGTAGTGAACAGTTTGGTTGACTAAAGTACGTGTAATCACTTGTTCTTCCTTTATCTATTCAATGGCTCAAATCTTCCTAAATACCTACTAGGTGCTGCTCTGTGCTGAATAAATGATTCAGTCCTTACCCTCAAAAAGCTCTACAGTCTGACCCTGAGATATGATAAATACAGTCAGAGAATAAGCCAGTAGCAGTGGCATAGGAGAGGAGGAATCAATTATACCCTCAGGGGAGAAGGAGGCTTTATGGTGAACCAGCTTTGAAAGCTACAAGGGAATCTCCCCAGGAGAATGGAAGAACAGCGTCTCTGGAAAGTCTTCCCAATACAGAAAGTCATCCATAAAATCATGATAATCATTACCCTTCAGACACTCTGGCTTCCCAGACTAACACAGAAAACAAAAGATACCATGAAGACCATCACTGAGAAGCTCCCTAGTCAAGGAGCTGGTGTGATGTACATGAAGGGTCCGGACATCCTAAGGAAGATCTGGAATGAAAGGAATGCATTTGGTTTACCAAGGTCTTATTCCTAAATTATAGCCTTGGATAAGCTTTGTCCCTGCTAAATTCTCCTGACAAGGTGGCTGGATCCGTAAGGAACCTACAGTGCTGGGCTGAAGGAGAACCGGTATCTCTAAGTGTGCTGGTTATCTTGTGAAGGGAGGGTATGAAGACCAGGAAGAGAGTACAAACAGGAGGTTCTTTGAGTGGCTCACTTTCCTCATCTTGCCAATACCAACAGACACATTGGCTCCTTGGTATTAAAAGCATTTTCGGGGACAGAAGGGCAGCATTGGGTGCTGGGGTTGGGGGTGGAGAGGGTGCTGTGACTGGAGACATTAGAAGTAAATGCACAGTGCCTTCTCCTGCTGAGGGGCCAGTAGTCAAATGAGTGTGAGAGAAAGATCCATAGGTGGAAAACATGGGATTAAGTAAAGGGCCAAAGTGAGGAACAGGTCCTTGGGACACAAAAGTCCCAAATTGGAATGAACTCTGAGGAAATGGATAGGAAAGATTGTTTGGGAACAGGAGGCAGGAAGAACACTGTAGAAGGAATTTGAGAGAGGTCAAGAGGGACAAAGCCAGTGCACAGTGGGGTTGGGAGCAGTCAGCAGAGATGGTGAGTTTTCAGTCTACTCTTCCAAGATTCCTGATGGTGAAAGGCAGGCAAGTTATTATGCAGTGTGGAGGCAAGTAGAGGGTCAAAGACAGTCTTGATTTGTTTTTTCCTAAGAATGAAGGAAAAGCATATTCTGCCAAGGATAGGGACGAGCAGGCGGGGCTGCAATTTAGAGGAACAAGAGGCAGCGGAACCAGACTGGGTCAGGAGGACAGGATCCTGAGATAGCTTTGGCCCATGAAACAGAAGTTGAAAATGTTGGCTGTGAACATAGTTACATTTTGTGGTGAAGGGGAGGGAAGAGGAGAGCTTCATCTATGGTTTAGTGAACCACCACCCCTTTAGTGAAGTAGGTGGTGACGTCAGTTGAGTCAGTTGAGAAGGGAGCCTAAGGCTGGGGGCAGATGGAAAGGTGTGAAAGGGCTGACACAGAGGACTGGAGAGGGAAGAATGCAGGGAGGAGTCCGGGATCCCCAAGCCTGGCTGCCAGTCTGCTACCAACGGCTGCATTATTCTGCCCTGTCCACAAGCTATTTAGCAAATGGCTCTGCTATGATGTCACCTTGTTAAACCCTGCTGGGAAAGAGGCCTGGGGGCCTCTCCAAGAGGCTGACAGACAGGAGTCACAGGTGCCAGAGGTCAGAGATGGTGGAATTCTAGCTCCTCAATTATACTGAGGGACAGGATGCTTGGGCATGTTGGGTACATTGGCTAAAGACAGGAGGAAACTGGAAACTGCTAGAACCCTTGAGTAAGCATACCTGCTGCTATCCTCCTCGTGGTCTTGAAAACCTCTCACCCAGAAGCACGGTGGGGCAAAGGATGCCAGTGATGATCCTGATCATCACTGCCATAACGAATGCTTACAATGCATTTTCTAAGCACTTTACATATATCGAATTATTCATCCATATTTTACTATCAAGGAGACTTACTCCCAGAGGTTAAATCAATCATCCATGGTCACACGGAGCAGAGACATAAGCCTAAGGAACTTCATCCAGGATCCGTGCCGTCACCCAATAGGAATGGCTTTCAGAGGCCACTGCCCGTGTCTCCCCCTTGCACAGCAGTCCAACCTGAGTGCGAGGCAAGTCAAGGTCTGGAGCTAGGATGCCTGTGCGCCTCTTTGTCCTCACAGCTCTGCTGGCCGAGGCTACTGGGTCAACCATTTGAGTACCAGAGGACACAAAATAAAAGTCTCACATCCGCAGCTTGGGTTTATTCCACACTCTACTACAGAACCCAAGTTCACTGTATAGGGGATCCACAGTAATTCCTTTTTCTTTGTGACTGTGGCCTGGAAGTTGGCTTAAACACTGAATGTGCCAGCAGCCAGCCAGAGTGTGAAGATGCTGATGGTGGTGGGATTTCTGTTCCTGGGAAAATAAGCCCAGCTCAGAGGGCAGTGGGTGGGTCCCACGGATCCTGCCTGGGGCTATTTTTAGAGACTTTTTCCTGACCATCGTGGGTTGGATCCAGTGATCTCAAAGCAGGGCAGGTGTGAGTCGTTTGTGAGTCAGTAAGGAACCAGACAAGTGAAGGGCAAAGGCCTTCTGGATGCTTGCAGCAGATTACCCTGTTCCTGGATTCTGTTCTGTTGGAGAGGGAGCTGGAGGAGCAACTCTGGTCAGCCTTCACTCAGTAGCCACAACCAAGTTGGCCAGAGCCAGAGGCTGCTGGGGCCTCTGGCTACTCCCCGTGGGCCAGGTCACAGCTGCTTCTTTCAGATCTTCAGTTTGAGACCTTGACAGGGCAAGCAGCAAGTGGGGGACAGCCAGAGGAAAGAATGGCATAGCGAGAACCCAACTGGTTCTCCCTTCGGTTCCCACCTCCCTCACAACGGTCAGTAGCAGTTCATAGGTACAGTGATTCTTTGCATAGGCATGTTCCTATGCAAAGCATTCTACAGATGTTAGCTAACTTGATTCACACAACACCTGTATGCAGCAGGTACTATACCCTCCTCATTTTAGAGATGAAGAAATCCAGGGCTGATCACGTAGCTAGTAAGTGTGGCAAAGCCAAGATTCCAGTGCAGGCCTTACTTCAAACCACATGTTCTTAATTACAATAGTACACAGTATCCCATCCCCCAAAGGCCACAGAACAATGTTCCCTTTTTCTGAGCCAATGCTTTCCCTGCTACTCGGTGCCTCCTTGCCCACAGGCATATCCCCCCCCCCCCCCCCCGTTGTCCCCAAATTCAAAGACTTGGCCTTCCTCTGAGACCCTGCCCTCCCAGGCTGGTCTTAAGTGCAAGGGCTTCTAGCTTGTACACCAGATCACCCCTCATCCATCTCTTCTAGAGTCTCCCCTTCTGCATGGGAAAATGAAGGAGATAGTGTGTGCACCTTCAAAACCGGGCCTCAAGAAACCCGCTCTCCAAGCCACTTTGGCTGGAGGACGAGCGGGAGAAGGGAGGTATGAGCCCCGCAGAGAGGAGGGACTGAAGACCCGCAGCCAAGGAGCCCATGGCAGGGATGGGGTCAGCAGAGGACTGCTGCCAAACGAGAGCCTTGATGGAGTCAGATGAAGTGGGGGTCAACAAGGAGGACATTGGACATAAGCTTAGAAAATGGAGGGAGCTCACGCCACAGCTCAGAGTAGATATAAAGGATGAGATTCAAAAAAGGTAAGTTGATAGTGCCTGGGTGGCTCAGTCGGTTAAGCAACTGTCTTCAGCTCAGATGAAGCGACTGTCTTCAGCTCAGGTCATGATCCCAGAGTCCCGGGATTGAGTTCCGCATTGGGCTCCCAGCTCCGCAGGGAGTCTGCTTCTCCCTCTGACTTACCCTTTCATGCTCTTACTTGCTCTCTCCCAAGTTAATAAATAAAATATTTTTTTAAAAGGTAAGTTGAGGCTGGGTTGCAAAAACTCTCAAAGGTCAAGCAGGCAGCTGATCTTGGGCTTTCATTCCCAGACTACAGGCAAGTCCTGTGGTCTTAGGACCAGGGTCACAGGATAAAGGGATTTTTTAAAGAGGATTTAAAAGAGAAGAATCTGGCAGTAGTGTTTCAGGTACAGATACTCTGATTATTCTTCCCAGGTCATACCCAATACTTTGTGCTTTGTTTCTAATGATCATTAACATTCTAAAAGTAGAAGAAAGCTATCTTTTTTGCTAGGAGTCATCCCAGCGGTTTCTGAGGTCTCCTTGCTTCAAGCGTCCCTCAACCAACTTGCATTGTGCACAGGAGACAGCGTGGCCAGCCTGGGTCTCAGGACAAGCTGCCCGCCTACATCGCAGCATGTGTGGAATCAGTTCCTCTATAGACAGAACTTGGGAACGAGGTGTGGAGTTCAAGCCGGTGGGACGTGGCACCGATAGCCCCACATGCATCACAGCTGGAAGACCTCCTGATTTAAAAGCTTCATTTGGAGCTAGGAAAACAGACTCAGTGATGGGAAGTGCACTTCTCGCCTATTTTCCCCCAGATTCTCCTGTGAAGGTTTTCGGATGCTTGAGACAATGGACACAAACCTTTGCCAAAATGTCTGGTCCCCTCAATGCGCTCTCTGCTGGCCACAGTGCCCCCATCCCAAAGCTGGGCAGGGGCTGAGCACAGACAGGATTTCGGCTGGGTTCTAAACCAACAGTTTTCTACGTATTTGGCAAAAGAGGGAAGGAAGGAGAACTGGACTGGGAGACAGAAAGCAGGGTCCAAGGCCAGGCGGCACCATGAGGAGTTCTAACAATAACAAGCATGAGGTCCTCAGCCTCTCCCGGGCTTTGTTAAATGGAGGGTTAAATGGACTCGCCAGCGGCTCCTGGAGAGTCCCCAAAGCTCTAGTTTTGTTCAGCTGCCTTACTTTCATCACACGCTTGCCATATACCACATCACAGCGAGAGTAATTTTCTTAAAATACAAACTGGATCCCCCCATGTGTGCCAGGTCACTCCCAGTCCACAAGTCCCCTGTCACACAAAGCACGTCCCCCACAAGCTTTATCCTCCGCTGCCCTGAGTGACTGGGCATCGGCCAGCTCCCCTGTCACGGAGTTTACCCACTCCGGCTTTCTCTCAGTCTTGAAGCTTACCCAACTCCCTCCTGCTTTAGGAATCTTTATATACTCCGGCCTCTTTGCCTGGAATGTGCTTCCCCCCACTTTCCACCTGACTCGCTCCTACTCTTCAGGTCTCGGTGAAGCATTCCTTGCTCGGAGGGCTCCCTGATCGCTCCTCCTCACTCGTTCCTCCTCCTCGATGGTGCCTAGTAACAGCTCCCTCTCCTCTCTGCACTTAATTTGTAGCTTCAGCTTTATCTGCTGGGACGGTAACCTCGGCCTGCCACATCGGACAGCAGCTCCTCAAGAGCAGAGACGGATTCCACTTTGCTCGCCCAGTACCCCCGTCTCTATAAATATTTGCTCAACGCGTGCCGCAGAGCGTGCACACAAAAGCCAGCATCCCCTCATCTGGGGGTGGCGATCGGGGGCCTTCAGAGCTGGCCACATCCTGTCCCTCCCCGGTTACAACGTCCAATCTCTTATCTGTCAGCTGTTTTGCCCTTCCTGCTGCTGAGAAACACTCAGCCTCCGTGTGAAAATAAAATGGACAACCATCTTGAAGGTTTAAAGATGATTGCGAAGGAGGAAAGAGCCCAAGTTCGGCGAGTACGGATGCTACTCCAGCCCCAACATTCATTTCATTCATTCATTCGTGGCTCACACCACACGCTTGAGCTCATCCCCGAAAGAAAGGGCATAAACCACTTGCAACCCAAACCCCTGGCTTCAGAGCGGTCAGAAGAGAACTCCCCAAGAGCCTTCCTCCGGAAACACAGAAGCTGTCCTGGCTGACAGCAGCTAACACTCGGCCTCAGATAACATCAGAGCAGAGACGTTCCGAGGTTTGAATCTGAAAGGCAGCAGCTTACTCTCTGCGTCCTCAGACCCAAAGGCAGTGGGACACTTTTCTCTGGTCACAGCGTTTGGAGCCTCCAACTGTTTAAGCGCCCGAGTTAAACTAACGAACTTTCTTCACCCCTCCGTGCCTTTCTGCACAGAGGCTCATTCACCAGAATGTCAGTGGAGAAAAAAGACAGCTGACTGTTTTCTCCCCTAGTGCCTATAATTAGATTCTCATGGAGAACTTGGCCACCACAGGGCTTTGCTGGACAAATACTACCCCTGCCCTCCCACCCCCCAGCATCTCTCTAGCCCTTATCTCCCGGGAGACCCACTCACTCCAAAGGAGCCAGTCACTTACCCTCTTCAGCCACGCAAAATGCTTGTAAACATCAATGTCCCCATCCATGCTGGGCACCCATGTCAGCAGTTAGATTCCTTGGTGGAAAAAGCCCTTTTTTCTGGCTAGAGACCAAATTCTCTCCTCTTCCTTGCTTCTGCCCCCTCCCCCTCGGGACGTCAAGCTGTGTTCAAGTTTCCCCACTTCCCTGGCCTATGTCCTTCAGCCTTTCCCTAAACAGTTTCAGATACACAACGGCTCAGACCAGACCGTGCTGCTCCAGTGTCCTCCCCCTCCGCCCCCAGACACACGCAGGCACCAGCTCTGGGATTCAGAGCCTGAACAGCAATCAAACCTCGAAAAAAGGTAGGGGAAAAAGACAGACTTGGACAGGAGTTGTAAACACACACACACACACACACACACACACACACGAACATTTTTTTTTTTGGTGATAATACCAGAGCCTGCCAGAGGGAAACAGTCCTGAAGAAAATTCCTCGTCTGGCTTCCCCTTTCTGCAGTGGCTGGAACTCATTACCAAGAGACCCCGATTTCCTGTCTCTGCTCCACTCTGCATTTACCCACAGGCTCCCAGCTGCTCTCGGTTTATTTGGGACTGGGGAGAAGACTAAAAATAAGTGCTGCTCTTGGAGGAGCTGCTGGTTCCCACACACAGCCTGACCCCCACCCCGAAGCCCACGCCTACCCCTTTTCCAGGCGGGTGTCGGCCTGGGCCCTGAGGAAAGCCATTTTTTTCCCAAAAAAGAACACATTCAGAACCAGCTCCGGTCTGGGTGGCTGGCCTGCTGGGTGTCTGCAGTCTTTGGCGCTAGTGGCTCTGTCTGCCAGGGGCGAACTGCTACTCCCCAGGAGACATTTGGCACTGAGGGAGTTTGGCCTGGGGGTTCTGTTCGCCCCCCATACAGCCAGGCCTTTCTGGGGCACATTCAGCGCCAGGATGGGTACAGCTCCCACTGAGCCCGAGGTGGGCCTTGCTGGCTATCCCCCACTCCAGCTTAACTGCCTCAGAAGCCAGGGAAGGAGGAAGGAGAGGCCCCCTCAAGTGGGTACCCATGAGATGTAGGGAGGGTCTGGGGAGGAGCCCTAGAAAGGCAGGGGCTGGTGGAGATGGGGAATTGTGTCTGCTTTCCTGGGCTGGCCTTCCAGGGTGGTCTCCCCATCCTTGCCTGCCCCTCCTTCCCCACAAGGCTGCCCTTCACCTCCACTCACCCCCCACTCCTCTGAGAGCTTCCCTAAACACAGCTTTTCTCCCTCGCCTGGCCCTTAACGTGCGGCCTTTGGCTAGAGTGATTATGAAAGCGATCCTTGATGTGGGTATGGCGGGAACTGTGGTTACACACAAGGCCTCTGGGCTCTGCTGCCGTCAATGACTTGCAGATGTACATCTTGTGATGGTGGGGGCCTTCCTGGTGCCCTTAGGGGGTCCCCAGAGGGGGGGTGTTCCTGAAATGCTAGCCTGAAGAGAAGGCTCTACTGGGTGTCGCTATGCCCCTTAGCATGGCCTCGAAATCCAGCACGGGCCAGAATTGGGCCTGGCAGCCTAGTCACCAGCAGGCTGGCCCAGTCCACAGAGATCAGAGGCGGCAGCCGGGGAGCTCTGGCCAGCAGCTGGCATGAGGGGAGGAGTAAATTCCTGGAGGCACACCCAGATCAGAGGCTGGAAAGGAAAAGCAGGCTCTGCTGTCCGTGCACTGAGCTCTAGGTCCTTCTCGCCTCTGGCCCAGTTCAGTCAAGGCCTGAGCCCCACCTGGTTGAAGTTCCCTGACCAGAACTAGGGTAGGATATGTTGGGGAAAACAGGTCTGTAAGGTTGCAGGGTAGGTAAAGCTTCATTTTTGTTTTTTTTCCTGTCTGAACGTCTGGGAAAGCCTAAGGAAGAATTCATCAACATGCATTTGCCCAGCGTCCAAGGCAAATGAAACCGACTTCTTGCCCTGAGCAAATAAAGAATCATCACATGGTATGTGGTAAAGGTGTTTCTGGGGCCCTAGGGAAGAAGAGGCCTCTAGAGTGGGTTTGGGGGCTGGTTGGGGAGACACAGGGCACAATTCCAGCCCCTGCTCCCCGTAGTCATGGCTCGGTGCTTTTTAGTAGGTTCTGGTGTAAGGAGGAGGGAAAGGACAAGGCAGCAGTGTGGTGGCCTCTCTCAACCTTGCCGCTCCCACCTGCCTCTGGGGTTGGCTCCAGTGGCAGCCCCTCCCCATCAGCCACACCCGCCCTGCACTTCACTACCTGTCCTGTTGTACTGAACCACCATGGACCGCTAATAGGTCTGTGCACTGCACCAGACTGGAGAACATGTATGTGTATGTGCCCTGACCTCCATGCCTGCCAGTTCCAACTGAAACATTCTTTGAGTGAAAGAGTGAGGCTCACATGGTAAGACTTGCAAGGCAAGCCTAAAATTCAACTGGGAGAACATGGGTCCTAAAGGTGTGTTTCCCTAGGGTAATGATGCTCCACTGAGAGGAAAAGATGGAACTGATGTTCATCTCTTTTTTTTTTTTAATATTTTATTTATTTTTTTGACAAAGAGAGATCATAAGTAGGCAGAAAGTTAGGCAGAGAGAGAGAGAGAGGGAAGCAGGCTCCCCACCAAGCAGAGAGCCCGATGCAGGGCTTGATCCCAGGACCCCTGGATCATGACCTGAACCAAAGGCAGCGGCTTAATCCACTGAGCCACCCAGGCACCCCTGATGTTCATCTCTAACTCACCTCACATGTGACAAATGTGAGGCTGGAGGGTGGAGAAAGGGAAAGAGGAGGGAGGAATCCAGACAAGCAGCAGCTAAATTCTTGACATATTTTTATGGTATCCTCAAGTAGCAATTTCTACCTCAGCCTTTTAAAAAAGGGGGTGGTATTTTGTAATTCAACTAAAAAATTCACAGAATAACACTCCAAAAGACCTAGGAGCAGAATACTATTTGGATGTATAAATCACTATTTCTCTGAAAACAAAGTTTCCAGATTATCAAAATGATCCGTGACTCCCAAAGAATTACAAGCCTGGGTTTTATCTGGCCTATGCTGTATTAATCTGCAAGGTTTAACCTTCCCTTAAAGGAAAGTGGGGGATGGGCCTCCTATCTAGTACACCGCCTTGGACCCACTGCTAAGGTGCGTTCTCAGGAACCACAGGGGGTACACATATAGGGGTTAGGGTGACCCCAAAAGCCCTTGGGGCCTTCCCAAAAGCAAATCACTCCCCAGCAATCACACTCAGCTCAGCTGGAACATGAGCTGGCTACCTCATGTTCCATCTGGAATATGAGGTAGCCAGCTGAGGGCAAAGGGCATGACACTGAGTGCCTGAGCATCTGGGGCCTAAAAACACAGCGAAGAGGGCAGAGTAGTCAGGTTTGGACTGGGAAACACAGGTAGCTTGTCCCCCTCCTCATCCCAGGGCTTAGCAGGGAGCCCCAGGAGAGTCACCTCTGTGGCTGGAGTTTCAGATATGTGTGAGGACTGGGGACGGCTTCCTAAGGTTCTACACCCCCACCAGGAGTCAGCAGCATCTAACTGGGTAGAACTCTGGACTGAGAGGGGGTCTCATGGGTCATATACCATTGTGACCAGACACCTGCACCCTGAGCTCTAGCTCAGCCCCGAGCCTTGGGCTCTGGGCCATGGTGACAGGTGTCAAGATAGCCCTGGAATACCAGATACAGGTTTGTACCCTTCAACAGGTGTGGTGCACGGTGGGCCTGCCACTGGGGAGTGGGGAGAGCGGGGGACAGGGAGGGGCCCAGCCCAAGGACACTGATCCTTTGGGCTCACGGTAAGCAGTATCCTGGCCAAAGGAGCCCAAGTCCCCATGGGGCACAAGCATGGGAACCCACCACCACAAGGAGCTGAGACAAGGATCAGCAGGGATCAGCAGACTTTTCCCATAAAGGGCCAGATGGCAAATGTTTTAGGCTTTGTAGCCCATATGGTCTCATTTATACTCAACTCTGCCATTTGGAAATGCAAAAGCAGCCACAGCTAACATATAAACCAAAGAGTGTGGCTATGTTAACACCTTATTTGTGGACACTGAAATTAGAATTTTAGACCATTTTCACATAAAATATGCTCATAATTCCTCAATCACTGAAAAACATAAAAATCATCCTTACCTCATTGGGCATAAGAAATAAACAGTGAGCCAAACACATGCCATAGGCTGCTGACCCCTGGCTAGGGCAATACGTCCCCATGTAAAACAAATCACCTGAGTTGAGAGTGTTCTTGTAAAAATGCAGATTCTGACCCTGAAGGTTGAGAATGGGACCTGAAACTGCATTGCTAACAAGCTCCCGGGTGATGCTTATATCTGAAGATCTTGTATTTGTATAGTCAAAGGTTAGGAAACCATGTTTAGAAGTTTCTTAAAGCACAGGGTATTGAAGTTTGCCTGGAAGTTCGAATTCTTCGGAGCTCTCCTCCCTCCCAGAGGTGCCTGAAAGGGCAGAAGGTTCCTGGTGGATGCAGGGTGGGCGGGTGTCTACATGCTCAGACCCCATGCTATGCTAACCTGGCAACATCAGCCACCATGTCCCCTGGACCTGAAGCAGGAAATTTAGTGGGGAAGGGTTTATTTGCTCTTTTACCAGTGTTTGCACATTCTTGGTCATTTATAAACATTGGTTCTTAGGGACTGAAATCATATCCTCAAGTCAGGTCTGAAAGGAGCCAGACCTCTAGAATTTAGGAGGGTACAGTTTAATGGCGGGGGTGGGTGGGGGTGGGAGAGGCGGCATGTGCAAACATCCAGGAAAGTGAAAACTGCAGAGTTTATAGTAGCTGCACGGTCCCCATTTCGGGCTGCTATGCCAGGAAAAATGTATTAAAAAAAAATCTAAGGTACAGGTTTCCTCTAGGGCAGGGCCTGGCAGCTGAGGGCCAGGAAATGCCTCCTGGAATGGAAGGAGTCATCCTAATAGAGCCCCAGCAAAAGGCACTGGAACGAAGGGGTTTGGAGAGGTCTTCTCTGCCTTGACAATGAAGACCAGGTCTCTGCTCCCAGCAGCAGCCCTCAGCCCTCGCATTTCCTCTCCCCCAGCACAAACAATAGTGACCTCTCGGGCCTGCCCTTTCTCCAGTGGGTTCTGAGGAAAATGGGAAAGAACTCTCCCAACTGAGCCAGGTATGCTGTCCAGCAGCTTCATTAAGCTCCCCTAAGAGGGGAGCTTAGGTCATCTTTCTAACAGAAACAAACAAAGCTATTTTTCTTACATAAAGCCTGCACCTTCTTCCTTGGGATTTAGACTTTCTAGTATTTATCCCTGACTGCCACCTAGCGGTTTCATCCAGTACTGCACAGGAACAAAGAACGGACTAGCACCCCAGCCCTGCTCAGGTAGAGTCTCAAGGAGTCCCTGGGGAGCAAAGCACAAGTGGGGGAAAAAAAGAAGAAGAAGAGGAAGAAAAGTGGAGGATGGTGCCCATACCTAGGACTTTCAGCTCTCACTCCAGGGAAAGGCAAGAAATTCACACTGCGAATTGGCTCACATAAGCTCTATTTTTTCTCCCCTTAAAATGTAAGCACCAAATTTCCCCTTCTCTCAAAATCCACAGGAAGGGATATGTGTGTGGCTTAATCCATTAATCGTCTGCATCTGGTTCAAGTCATGATCCCAGGGTCTGGGATCGAGTCCCCCACTGGCTCCCTGCTCAGCAGGAGTCTTATTCTCCCTCTGACTGCCACTAACTTTTCAAAATGAGTACGTCCAACATGCATATACCCTGATCCATCTTTTGTTCAAGGCCCCAAGTGGGGAACAAAGATACAGAGAGAAATCACACATGGCAGAAGAGAAACAAGCTCACAGTTCATAACTCATAGAACAGCTTTTTCTCCCTACCTTCTCTTGAAACTCCTCTGGCTTTTCAATATGGTAAACAGATTTGCTTCTTTGGCCAGAATGAAAGATTGCAAGCTGAATCTGGGAGGACTGGCAGGGGCCTCTGTTTGAGGAGCTGGGAGCTGAGGAACCAGCCATCTGTGACAAGGTACTGGAGCAATGAGGGGGTGGCCCTCCTGGGCCTGGGCCTGGGCCACTTTCTTTCGTGAAGGACTAGTGAAGAAGGGAACCGCAGGCTCCTGAAGCTACAGCAGGTGGTCAGAGGTGAGTACACAGGCTAGAGAGGATGTCACTCCCCACCCCATTTCAGCGGTCCTGAGAGGTCAGCCTCTGCCAAGCTCAGACCACGGGGCAGCTGTGCCCAGAGAGGCTCCCTAACCTGTTTCTACTCTGGAAACCCAAAGGCCTTGGCTGGGGGAAGGCAATGGCTGGTGCTGACCACGAAGACAGGACCAGAATGCCCAGCCAGATCTTGTCAAAGCAGTGGTCACTTCCAGTAGGGAGATGGGGTCCCCGAGGAGGGAAGAGGCCCATCCAAAGTTACATGCAAGCAGCAGGCCACTGGTCTCTTAACTCATCCCTACCTCCCATTCTGCCTCACCGTGCTTCGGTGCTGCCTAAGCACCCTATCCAGGACACCTGCACTCTTGTGGAGGAAAGTCAGGGCTCCTGCTCGGAGGCCAAGCCACTCCGGGAACCCGGCTTGCAGAGAGGGGCCTGGCATATGGTCCTGCTGCGGGTTTCCTGCCCACCTCTTCCCCTCACCCCAGAGCCTGGGTTACCCTGACTTGCCCTCACTCTGCTGCTGCTGGGTTTGCCAGCCTTTCCTTGGACTTCATCTTGAGACCCTGAAGCCTTACGTCTTTATGCAGGATTCCCCTGACCCACACCAAAGCCACTGAACAGCCATCTAGACCTAGCACTTTGTAGGAGGAGAGGAGGCATCTATACTGAAAGGTTACAGAAGCCCCTGAGTTGCTCCATCAGGAAACACTGCTGGCTCTGATCGCTCTTGCATATCACCCAGCGACCCAGGTATTACCAGCCTGCTGCTACCTGGCTGTCCCCAGCCCTGCTGAGACCACTGGAAGCTGGAACACTAGTGTGTCTCTGACCTCTACACCCAGCCCAGCCCTGGTTCTCCAACCAGCCTCCATCCAGCCAAGCAAGCAGGCGTGAAGGAACATGACACCCCTTCCGGGCTCTGGAAAAGCCCCACTCAAGGTCCAGCCGGATTCTGGGATGTGGTCAGAATGGACCAGCATCTCCCTGCTTGTGCTGTACGTCTGGGTCATGGATGAGCATCCCTAGCCTTTCTGGCCTTCAGGACCATCTGGTGGGACTGAGGGGCTCTTGACCAGAAATGGCTATGCTCTCCTTGAGGGCATCGTCTGCACTCCGCCACAGGTTGTGGAGATGGCTGCAGGGACGTGAGCTCAGCTCAGTGCCCACCACAGCAGAGAGGCCTCAGCCCCACAGCCAGGGCCTCAGCCTCACCCTGGGCCTCAGCCTCACCCTCTCTAGTACTGACCCTCAGCGGAGTCCGGTCTACCCAAGGTGCAGGATGACTCTTTCCTCTCCTGAGCTCACACAGGAGAGCCCTGTAGAAGTTTCTCTGCCGGTCAGGCCGCATGGCTCATCCTGGACCCTGGGACGCCTTCCCTACAGAAGAACCTCATCAGAAGTTCCCAACCACTCTATCAGTTCCCTGTCACAAGCCAGACAGATACCACTTCCATGACAAGGGAATCTGGGCACTTGGTTCCTTTCCTCATTGAAGCCCAGAGGGGGTCCCCAGCCTAGACCTGGAGCTCACTTTTCCTTATCCTACTGCCTGCCAAAGAAGGGAAGACCCTATTTTAGGCCCCAAATTTCTGGAGATTTACTCACAACCCAGCACCACTGAATCCTGGGCAGTCTGCTGCACTGGGTCTTTAGGAGTCTGGCCTGTTGCTAACTATCCCCAGGCAGGGTCTTTGCTGGTGCCCCCTGTCATCTGTCCAGCCTGCCAGCCCCTGGCAGAAGGAAAGCCAGCCCCACTGTAGGGAGACAAGCCGTCTGGGATGCACTAGGACCGGGAGCTCCTCCTCCACCTGAGACAAAGACAGGTCCCGGACTCATCTGTTGTTTGTTCCTATGAAAACACCAACCATTCCCCCAGAGCCACCTCTACCGTTCTCCTCATGTACCCTGGATGCTGACATCAGTGTCTGAGGGCCCATAGCACGAAGACAGCATCTTCTACCACACGCACCCCAGGACAGCTAATCCACAGCTGTGTGTAAATGCAGGGTCTTTAATTTCTACTTCTTTTGCACCTAACAGCTGTTTGTAGGCCTGGAGGACTTGACTCGAAAATTAGGAGGCAGCCAATTAGATCCTCTCCTTCAGGAATATAAGTCACACACACACACACACACACACACACACAAGGAATAAACACTGGAGAGGAAACACGAAAAGAATTTGTCAACAAGAAGCCAAATCAAGTCTAAAGGCCATGTGGCAGTTGCTCTGAGCTGTGTTCCCAGGAGCCATTCATGCCCCCTCCTTCCTGTCATGACTTCTTCTGGACAAAGTGCCAATACTTGTTTCTCAGCCTCCCTTGCAGCTATGGTTTGCATAAGTGAACAAATCTGAACCTGGGGTGCATACTGGAAGTCAGCTGCAGGGCTTCAGAGAAAAAAAGAGTTCCCTTTCTAATTGGAAAAAAAAAACACAGGACAAGACATGCCCTACTTCTGGACCTGCTGCCTAGGGCTGCAGTCACCATCTTGCAGTTGTTAAGCGATACCCCTGAGGAAACACCAACCCCCAAGGATGATATGGCAGAACGATGGGAAGAGCCATCCCATGATGATCCTGAGGTCATCCCAGAGCCACTGATCTGACCCTGGGACCGCCTACCTCCTGGGTATCTTGTTAGTGACAAACAAACCTTTTTACAGGCTATGCCTCTTCCCTGGAGAAAAAAACACCAACTGACAGAAAGATCACGAGGCAGAGCTGGACCACACCAGGCCAACAGCAGTAATTGGGGGGTGGGGTGGGGGGGGGCAGATATGGCAAAGCCAACTGACCAAAGAGGAGTGGAGCACAAACATTCAAGGGATGCACAGATATGAACCCTGCCCGCCTGATCCTTCCAGCTGCCTTATTAGTTTCTATTCTAAGACACATGCATTTAAAAAAAAATAATTTAAGTGAATCTCTGAGGTATAAAGCAGTGTGTCTCAAACTTTAATGACAATATGAATCACTGTGAGATGGTTCAGTGGGTAAAGGGAGAGGGGGGTGGCAGCTCCCATATTCTGCCCTTTTCTAAAGACACCAAGCAGCAAGCAAACTACCAGCAGCTGGCAAAGTTGCTGGTCCACAGACCACAATTTCAAGTCTTCTAGAAGGACCAATCTAAAACCAATTAAAAAGTACTGGTGGATCTGTTCATTACTTTGGATTCCATTTCCATATAGGTCTGACCTACTATGGAATGTGTATGCCCCCAGATTATAAACTAGGGCTGCAAGATCTAATATACAGACAGGCTGTCTCTGTCCAGATTCAAAACTTCACATCCTGTCCTGGTATCCTGGAATGTTTATATGAACTTTTGACCCACCCTAAAAGTACACCATTCATAGGTTGCTGATGGCCATAATTACTCTAAAAGACACTGAATGCAATAACATTCAGGAAACTTTCTCCAAAGGCAGGCATTTCCCCCAACCACCATACAGAACCTCAAAAGAGATCTACAAATCTTAATATAAGTAGTTTTCTGTAACACGTTTTGAAAAACTAACAACAATGATGACAGCCTTCGGATCAAAAATATTTTAAGAATCTTTTTAGTAAGTTATAGAAATTAGGTTCATATTTCACACCACACACTAAGAAATGTTGCAGGTGAATTCAAGTTAACCCTAAGATATAAATCAAGCCATAATCTTACTGGAGAAGATAAAGGTGAATATCATTTGATCTGAGGTTTTAAAAAAAAAGGCACTTCTAGGGATAAAAGGAAAACAAGAAATCCAAACAGGAAAGACAGTTAATTACAATCCTTTTAAAGCACCAGAGTGAAGCATTTTAAAAACAAAGTGAAGAAAATGCCACAAACAATGCAAAGGGCTTTAAAAAGGTCAGTATATACGAAAAGCACTAAAATTCTAACAGGAAGGGGAGAGAAGAGCATAGAATATGAACAGGGTGTGGTAGGGACACCCAAGGTGATCTCTTGAGTGTGTGGGAAGGAAGTATTAGTGTTATTTTTTTAACCTGACCCTTAAAAAAAATCTCTATTTGGGGCTATGTTTTATAATTTACATATATTAGGACAATACTGTATTTATAAATATGAATAAATGGAAATGAATTTTTTTCCAGATGGGGTAGAGATCAAAACTTTGGAGACCATACAAAAGAATACTAATTAAAAAAAAAATGTTTAGCTTCCCACTAGGCAAAGAAATGCAAAAGTGGTAAAAAGATATTTTCTCCTAAGAAATTAGTAAAACTGGGGCACCTGGGTGGCTCAGTGGATTAAGCCACTGCCTTCGGCTCAGGTCATGATCTCAGGGTTCTGGGATCGAGCCCCGCATCGGGCTCTTTGCTCAGCAGGGAGCCTGCTTCTCTCTCTCTCTGCCTGACTCTCTGCCTACTTGTGATCTCCCTCTCTGTCAAATAAATAAATAAAATCTTTAAAAAAAAAAAAAAGAAATTAGTAAAACTGTTTTGGGTCTTTTTTTTAAAATCTTAGTGATTGTTGTTGATCAGGATGGACCTCAAACCCTGCCAGTGAAAATATAAATGAGTAAAATCTTCCTGAAAAGTGGTTTGGAAAAAATGTGTCAAAGGCTTAAAGATATTAATACCCTTGGGTTACAGTTGCCAGACTTAGCAAACTGCATGGGACAAACTTACTAAGATTTATCCATCACTTACCTATAATTCTAGTTTAACGGGGTATCCTGTATTTTGTCTGTTAACTCTACTTTAATTCCACCTTTAGGACTCTATCTTATGGAAATATCTAGAGAAAAAGACAAATATTTCTGGACATTCTCTACAGCAAAGCTATATATTGGTTAAAGAGGAAGAAGAACCTAAATGTCAGTATTAGAGAAATTGTCGCATAAATTCAGGCATGTCCATATAAGTACGTCATCATCGTAAACTACACAGTGAAGGGTAAAACCACGAGCTGTTTCCAAACTCTGGGCAGACTGGGCTTTTGCTGGGGAACCCGCTTCAGTGACTCTCTTGGTTCTGTGATGGTAAATGTCCCCAGAAAGCTGAGAGGGGACATTTAAAACCAGATGCCAAACTGTTCTGCAGCCTGAGGCAAGGATTCATGGAACAGCGGAGGAGGCTGTGGAAGTTTCCAGTGGGCCCCCAGCACATGGTGACAGGCCAACCCAAGGACAGAGAGAGTCAACAAGTGACGTTAGGAGAATTCTGGCTGATGGATATGGGGAGCAGTGAAATCCAATATCCAACAGTTTGGTCTGAAATTTTTGTTTTCTACACGGAAACATTCCACATATAAGCTCACCGTCCCTTACCTGCCATTCTGAAACCCCCAAAGCTCTGAAGACCAAAAGGTTTTGTTTTGTTTTTTTAAAGATAATGTTGGTGTCAAACTTATTTGGCAGTCTAACTGGACCTGATAGATTTATAGTCTTTGTACCACGTCATGTGGATATTCACATATCTTACTGTAGAAAGGTCAACCCATTCCTGCTCAAGACAGAATATATGCTAGGTATAGATGTATGCACTCACCTTTCTGAAGTTTAATATGTTCTGGTTCTAAAATGCATCTGGACCCAGGGTTACAGATGGAGGAGCTAAGGACAAGCAATTCTCTTTATGTGTCATGAAGTTCCCTTTAAACACTACAGCCGGAGTCAGTCAGGCTAGCAGAAATGGAGGGAGGGATGGGTGTCCACACCCGAGGGACAGTGGGCCTTAGAAAGCTCAGTTGTCCACACAGGTGGGCAAAAGATGATCAGAGTGGACTGGAGAGAGGCCAGGCACAGCCTCGGTGAGCGGGAACTATGGGAACAGCCAGAATTCCTGACGGAACTCCAGGGAGGCAGAGACCCCTCTGGCCTGGGACGGGAGAGAGAACGAAAGCCAACCGCAGGTTGGGAAAAGTGGGTGGAGGAGCAAATGCAGACTTCTGTCTGGTCATGGCACAAGTCTGAGACACCACCAACGATGGTCTTCATCTGGGGGTGACATGAGGAGGTTTTCAAACCTAGATGGCAACAGGCCCACCAGAGACCCATCCTGCGGGCTTCCCCTCCTTCCCCAGGCAACGTCCGGCTGTATTCCTTACCACTGCCTTCACAAAGGACTACAAACCTTGTGGCTTGCAACAAGGCAAGCATACAGTCTCATAGTTCTGGAAGTCAGAAGCCCCAAGGGGTCTTGCTGGGCTCCAGCCAAGGTGCTGGTAGGCCTGCTTCCCTGGCTGGGGGCTCAGGGGAGGGCCACCTTCCTAGCCCCCAGACCCTGGGCTCCTGACTTGCTTCCATCCAGAAAGCCGGACTCCCATGGGTCCCACACCAAAGCTTCACCACCTCCTTCCTAAGGATGCCAGTGACTACACTGGGCCCACCTGGGCAATCCATGCTCCTTGTTCTCCCTATTTAAACTCTGTTGAGAAGCAACCCTAATTCCATCAGCTACCTTCCCCTTGACCGTGTACAGTAACATTCACAGGATCCGGCGATTAGCACACAGACATCTTTGGGAGGCCACCACTCTCCCTCCACAGGGGTGTAGGTACGTTATAGAACACGAGGCAGGCAGCCTGCGTACTTAAAATACTGAGTAACACATGAATGCAATGAAGAATTCCTCAGCGTTCAGAGGGAGGCTTGGGTAGAAGACTGTATTGACCGATGACTCCTGAACAGAGAGCCCGCTAGGACATCTGGCATGTAACTTGTCTCATTGCAAATGACTTGGCCTCTGGACAAGGACATCCCAACCTCCTTGGTTTCCAACATCAACCTCTACCTCCCAGTTCAGTGCCCATCCCTGCCTTCCCCCCTCGGTGTGTACCTTCCCGTCTGGAATCAGTCTGCAGCGCTCTGGCTTTGGAAGACTGCATTTTGGCTTCCATCCTCAAACTCAGCTCAGGCAATCCCATGCTCCCTCAAGCTTCCCAGGTTCCTCCTTCCTGCCCTGGAATGGTTGATCTTAGATACCTCCTCAGTGGGCAAGCTCCTCACTTTCCCCCACTCCTGAATATCGAGAGGCTCCTAGAGCTGACCAGCTGGTCTCCCTGGGAAGGAGACAGGTCACCAAAGCCATGTATTTACAGCTCTGGTTACTCATCTGCCTCCGTCAGAGACTAGCAGATGTGCAGCCTTGACCTAGAGAGCAGGAGGGGGCTCAGGAACCCTGCATCCTGCTCCAGGGACAGAGCATACCAGGGCAAAGAGGTCTGAAGGGCAGGGGCGGCAACGAAGGGCTGGGTGAGGAGAGGAACTGTTGTAAGAGACAAGGAGCAGGGGGGACAGCTGGGGATAGGGACCCCATCTGGGGATCATAATTTGGCAAGTTGTACTTGTAATCCCACAGGAAAGAACTGTCCTGCTTGCTCTCCTCCAGCCGTGGATGTCCCCCATCCCAGAGAGTGTGACTGGTGCCCACAGGCAGGCTGACCCAGTGGCTTAAGCTGCTGGCCTGCGGGGGAGGCCAAAGACTGGCTGGCCAAAGCCAGATGGGAAGCAAGAAGCGCCTGGAAGGTGCACAGATGAGGTAATAGTCCCCAGGCAGTGTGGCCATTCCGAACGCCCTGGCATTATGTGGTTAGTATGTTCCCCAGTGGTTTCCCGAACAGGCCACAGTCCCACTCACCAAGCTCTCTTTTATGTAGGCAGCTGTGGGACCCGGGATCTGGCTCAGGAGGGCTGCTCTCTCCTGGGGTTGCTCCAGCATCTCCAGGGCCAGTTTCAAGTCCTCAACGAGATGGAGCACTGGAAAGGGGTTTGTGTGGGAGGCCGGAGAGGCTCGCGCAGGCTCACAGCCACCGTCATTGGTATCTGCACTTGTCTGAGTGCCTGGAACAAGAAAGAGGCGGGAACCTGGTAAGAAGGGTGGATGCCATGGGCAAGGAACTGGCAAAGGGCAAAGAGAGAGGAGGTAGGGGACAGAGATGGACAGGAAGCCCGGAAAACCACTTCTGCCTCAGAGGAACCATTCACACAGCAGACTTGAATCCTGGACTGGGCCTGACAGGAAGAGACGGGACCAAGGTGGACAACTTGCCCAGCAAGAGTGATGCATAGAAGCTAAGAGCCCCAGACAATTGGGTGAAAACAGCCAGCCCTGATCAGGAGCCAAAACATGCCTGCTAAAACAATGAGCAGCCTTTCTGCTGCCTTTAGATTCCTTACTTTAAGTTAACGCTATAGGGCTGTCTGCACGGTCCCCTCCCTGGATGTGCATTCCTTTCCTCTTGTTCCACAGCAGTTCCTCACTCTGGGCTGGCCCTGTACGGTGTCGCAGAGTGACGCAGTGCCACCTCTGGTGAGCACTGGTGAGCTTCTAGCAGACTGGGATTTTTCTAGATCTTCCCACTTGGGGGATCTCTACATCCCCTTATAGACTCCCACTTCACAGCTGTATGAGTGACCATGTAATCCACATCTCGTCCCTGCGTCATGGGCTGTGAAGCTCTGAGGCCAGGGTCCCTGGCCTAGTGGGCAAACTTCTTGGGGTCCCAGCTCCTGCCCCCAACCCCCCAAGATGCTGAAGGGGCATCTGGCTCTGCACGCTTGCTTGGAGGAACAGCTAAGAGAGGGAGACAGCTTGGACTGGGTCAGCTCTAATTTCAAGTGTCCCAAACAAGACTTGTTTTTGACTTTCTGAACCTCACCATTTAAGCAAACAAACAAAAAGTCTTCTTTACATAAACACAGTGGTTTATTTTTCAGACCAAAAACTGGGGTGACACAGTCTGACAAAGGATTTCTGTGATTCTTTCCGCAATAAAACACACTTCAGAAAATACGGGATTGGTGGTGGAATTTCTAGGGTACTTGGATTGTTTATAAGGCCAGCAGGAATCAGGGCCCTGCTGGAAAATGTGGGAAATAGGGCCACCGCAGCCTCAGTTACACGGCAGGCCTGACGTCTACATCTAGGTCCCTCCACCCTTCTAAGAGCCAGCTTCCTAGTTGCCACGGCAGTCCTTGCAAGGAAAAATCCACACAGAAGGAAACAATTACTATCTGATTGCTGGTTTGCTTTCTGAAAGCACAGGATAGAGGGAACTGTGGGTCACATCCACAAACAAGTCCATAGCTCTGGGGAGCTGGGAAACTGCCCATTACCCACACTCTGGTGTGTGCTCAGCAGTTTCTGGGCCCTGCAAATCCAATGGAGAGTTGACTGGGAAGGGCCACAGTCGGCTTCAGGGAAGAAAATGGACTGAAATAGAGTAAGACCCTCCCATCCCTGCCACCACCCCAGTCTCCAAGGAAATGATGAGTGATCCCTGACCATCCCAGACATGCTCCAACATGCACAGCTTCATTCATGGAGGATCAGTCAGGCCAGTCAGACCAGGGGTAGGTAGGAAGACTGAGATTTTCATTAACCTTATTGCTACGCTGTGGTGTTGGACAAGTCTCTTCCTTTCTCTGGGGCCCTCCCTGCCCTAAAGACTTGGGATGCTTCTCCACTGTTCAAGGGGTATGTGTGAGTGTGTACACATGTGTATCTGTGCCTTTTTTTTTTCTGTGCCTATTTCTGTATGTGATGTATGTACACATAAAGTACATAATCCCCCCTTCTTTTGTTTTGCAATTTACATCAACACACAGGCTCGCAAAAGGGTCCGGAATGGTGAAACTCCTAGGGCCCAGCATTAGCAAAGGCAAAAATTACCCAGAAGATTCAATTCCATACTCCACATATTCCCTTTGGATGATTAGTTCCTATGGAAAAATTACAACCACAGAGGGAACCAAATCAAAATGGAACTGCCAGATACAACAAAGAAGAAGATATATGCCCTCATACCTGTGAGGATAATGGAGCAAGATAAAAGAGATGATAATATAAGATATAACACAAAATATAAAAGAGACAAGGTGTTACGCCCCAAATTACTTCTAGGAAAAGAGCAATTCACCTTATACTCAAACCCTAATAAAGTTTCTCTCTGGGGGCACTCTGTCACTTTATTGAACAACAAGGCACTCTTTGGGGAAAGACGGATTCGCACAAAAGGTTTCAATTTTATATGCACATTGAGTTTTACAAACTACAGATGCCTGGGCCCCACATCCGAGGTTCTAATTGGTCTGAGGTGTGACCTAGAAGAATAAAAAGCTCCCAGATGACTTGTGTGCAGCCCAAGCTGAAACCACTGCACCAGCAAATCACCACAATCGATACTGAATTTTGATGTTTAGGGAGGTTACCAGGAATTTTTATTTTAAGGATAAAAACACTAAAGCTTAATACAGATTTAGTAATTATTAGAGGAAATAAGACCCCATAAAATGGAAGCATAGAATTTTACTGGAAGCCTTTTAATTATCACTTTCAAAGGCAAGTAAGTAGGTATGTGCTAATAACTAGGGTTATTTATAGATGCTTTGCTTCTCCTCTATTTGAGCTCATAGTGGGATTAAGTGTTTGCCCCTTAAAGTTATTTAAGGCCACATGACTTCCTTTGGCCAATAAATATCAAAGTCTTTAAGAACCAGTATATGATTCCCCATATCTCTTCTCTCTGCTCTGGCCTCTGGTAATGGTAGAGACTGAATCAGCCCACGTCCAAGAGAGAGGATTACAGGGACCAGAGCTCCCAGCAGATCTAGGGGGAACTCAGAAGATGAATAAGAAATAAACTATGCTGTTTCAAGCTAGTGATCTCTCAGGCTGTTATGCTGCAGTAACACACAGACCTATCTTCCCTTATACAAAGTATGTATGTCATAGGGTCACATATGTGAAAGATAAACTTTTCAAAAATGACTTTTTAGTGGGTTCAAACTTAAGTGACCATCAACTTAATACAGATGCTATATGTATAAGATGTTGACCACAAATCAAAGACATGCAAAATATAAAGAGAAGGAATCCAAGGATATTAGTAAACAAAGTGAGCAAATTGTTGAGAAAAGAGCAAAAAAATAAAGGAACAGAGAACTATAAAAACAATCACAAAACAAGTAACAAAATGGCAATAAGTTCATACCTAACAATAATTATTTTGCAAATGGACTACATAGGGTGGCAGGATGGATAAAAAACAAGACCCATCTATATGCTGCCTACAGGAGATGCATTTCAGACCTACAGACAAATGCAGATTGAAAGTGAAGGGATACAAAGCATTTCTCATGCAAATAGAAGTGAAAAGAAAGCCTTGGTAGCAATACTCACATCAAATCGGAGAAAACAGACTTTAAAACAAAGACTATAACAAGAAAAAAAGGACATCACATACTCGTAAGGGAACAATCCAACAAGAAGATATAACAGTTGTAAATATTTAAGCACTCAACATGGGAGCACCCAAATACATAAAGCATCTAATAACAAACATAAAGGGAGTAACTGAGAGTAATATAATAATAGTAGGGAATTTTAACACCCTACTTACATCAATGGATAAATCTTCCAAGCAGAAAACTAACAAGGAACAGTGGCTTTGAATGACATCTTGGACCAGATGGAGCTAAAACTGATATATTCAGAACATTTCATCTGAAAACAGTAGGGTACACATTCTTTTCAAGTGCATATGGAACATCTTCCAGAATAGATCACATAACAAGTCTCAACAAATTTAAAAGCACTGAAGTAATACCATGCATCTTTTCCAACCACAATACTAGGAAACTAGAAATCAGCCACAAGAAAAAGTCTGAGAAGAACACAAATACATGAAGTTAAATAAAATGCTACTGAACAATGAATGGATCAAAGAGGAAATTTAAGAAGACGTGGAGACAAATGAAAATGGAAATATAATAGTCCAAAATCTTTGGGATAAAGCAAAAGCTGTTCAAAGAGGAATGTTTGTAGCACTACAGGCCTACCTCAAGAAGCAAGAAAATATCTCTAATAAACAACCTACTCTTATACCTAAAGGAGTCAGAAAAAGAACAAGCAAAAGCCAAATCCAGTTGAAGATTGGAAATAGTAAGATTAGAGCAGAAATAAACAACACAGAAACAAACAAACAAACAAAAAAACCAATAGAACAGATCAATGAAACCAGGAACTGGTTCTTGGAAAACATCGATAATATTAATAAACCTTTAGCCAGACTCATCAAAGAGGGAAATAGAGAAAGGACTCAAATAAACAAAATCAGAAGTGAAAAAGGAGAGTTAAACAACCAACACAATAGAAATACAAAGGGGACAAGAGCATATCATGAAAAATTATATGCCAACAAACTGGAAAGCCTAGAAGAAATGAATAAATTCCTAGAAGCATATAAACTCCAAAAACTGAAACAGGAAGAAACAGAAAATTTGAACAGACTGATTACCAGCAATGAAATTGAATCAGTATTAAAAAAAGAATCCCGGGACGCCTGGGTGGCTCAGTTGGTTAAGCGGCTGCCTTCAGCTCAGGCCATGATCTCAGTGTCCTGGGAGTCCCACATGGGGCTCCTTGCTCAGCAGGGAGTCTGCTTCTCCCTCTGCCTCTGCCTGCCACTCTGCCTGTGCTCACTCTCTCTGACAAATACATAAATAAAATCTCAAAAAAAAAAAAAAATCCCAACAACAACAACAACAAAACTCCCAACAAACAAAAGTCCAGGACCAGATGACCTCACAGGTAAATTCTACTGAACACCTATAAAGATGAGTTAATACCTAGTCTTCTCAAACTATTAAAAAAAAAAAATAGAAGAGGAAGGAAAGCTTCTAAATTCATTCTATGAGGTCAGCATTAATCCTGATACCAAAACCAGATTAAGACACTACAAAAAAAGAGAACTACAGGCCAGTATCTCTGAAGAACATAGAGGCAAAAATCCTCAAAAAATATTAGGAAACAAAATCCAACAATATTAAAAAAAAAAATCATTCACCACAATCAAGTGGAATTATTCCTAGGATCCAAGGGTGGTTCAATTTTCACAAATTAACATGATATATCACATCAGTAAGAGAAAGGACAAAAACCATATGATCATCTCAATAATGCAGAAAAAGCATTTCATTAAGTACAACACCCATTCATGATTAAAAAAAAAACCAAAACCCTCAACAAAGTAGGTTTATTTATTTATTTGACAGAGAGAGATCACAAGTAGACAGAGAGGCAGGCAGAGAGAGAGAGGAGGAAGCAGGCTCCCTGCCGAGCAGAGAGCCCGATGTGGGACTCGATCCCAGGACCCTGAGATCATGACCTGAGCCGAAGGCAGCGGCTTAACCCACTGAGCCACCCAGGCGCCCCAACAAAGTAGGTTTAGAGGGAATATACTTCAACATAATAAAGGCCATACATGAAAAACCCACAGCTAACATCATACCCAATGGTGAAAAACTAAGACCGTTTCCCCTAAGGTCAGGAACAAGACAAGATGTCTACTATCACCACTTTTATTTAACATAGTATTGGAAGTCCTAGCCACAGCAATCAGACAGTAAAAAGAAATCAAAGGAAGTAAAATGAATCCAAATTGTTAAGGAGGAAGTAAAATGGTCCTATTTGCAGATGACATGAAGCTATATATAGAAAGCCCTAAAAACTCCATCAAAAACTACTAGAACTGATAAGTGAATTCAATAAGACTGCAGGATACAAAATCAATATACAGAAATCTGTTGCATTTTTATACACTCATAATGAAGCAGCAGAAGAGAAATTAAGAAAACAATCCTATTTACAATTGCACCATAAATAATAAAATTCCTAGGAACAAACTTATCCAAGGAGGTGAAAGACCTGTACTCTGAAAACCATAGCACACTGATGAAAAAAAACTGAAGACAACACAAAGAAATGGAAAGACATTCCATGCTCATGGATTGGAAGAATAAATATTGTTAAAATGTCCATTACCCAAAGCAATCTACAGATTTGGTGTAATCCCTATAGAAATACCAAGAGCATTTTACACAAAACTGGAATAATCTTAAAATTTGTATGGAACCATAGAAGACCTCAAATAGCCAAAGTGATCTTGAAAAAGAACAAAACTGAAGTATCACATTCTTAGATTTTGAGTTATACTACAAAGCTGTAGTAATCAAAACAGGATGGTACTGAAACTAGAATAGACAGATAGACCAATAGGACAGAATAGAGAGCCCAGAAATTAACCTGTGATTATATGGCCAATTAGTCTTTGACAAAGGAGTCAAGAATATACAATGGGAAAAAGACCATCTTTTCAACAAATGGTGCTAGGAAAACTGGACAGCTACATGTAGAAGAATGAAACTGGACCACTTTCTTACATCATATACAAAAATAAACTTAAAATGGGTTAAAGACCTAAATATGAGACCTGAAATCATAAAAATCCTAGAGAACACAGGCAGTAACCTCTTTGACATTGGCCATAGCAACAGTTTTCTAGATATGTCTTCTGAGGCACGGAAAACAAAAGCAAAAATAAACTATTGGGACTATATCAAAATAAAAAGCTTCAACAGAACTAAAAGACAGCCTACTGAATCGAAGAAGATATTTGCAAATGACATACCTGATAAATGGTTAGTATCCACATATATAAAGAACTTACATAACACCAAAAATCCCAAATAATCCAATTAAAAAATGGGCAGAAGACATGAACAGACATTTTTCCAAAGACATCCAGATGGTCAATAGACACATGAAAAGATGTTCAACAGCACTCATCATCAGAGAAATGTAAATCAAAACCACAATGAGATGACACATCACACTGGTCAGAATGGCTAAAATGAAAATCACAAAAACCAACAGTGTTGGCAAGGATGTGGAAAGAAAAGAACCTTCGTGCACTATTGGTGGCAATGCAAACTGGTGCAGCTACTGCACCACAGTATGGAGGGTCTTTAAAAAAATTAAAAATAGAAATACCATATGACCCAGTAATTCCACTACTGGACATTTACCCTAAGACTGAAAATACTAATTCAAAAAGACACATGCACCGTTATGTTTTTTGCAGAATTATTTGAAATAGCCAAATTATGGAAGCAGCCCAAGTATCCAACAATAGATGAATGGATAAAGAAAACCTGATATAAAATGGAATATTACTCAGCCATAAAAAGAATGAAATCCTGTCATTTGCAACAACATAGATATTTCTAAAGAGTATAATGCTAAGTGAAATAAGTCATTCAGAGAAAGACCAATATGATATGATTTCACTCATATGTGGAATTTAAGAAAGAAGAGACAAACCAAAAAAATACTTTTTTTTTGTTGAAGATTTTATTTATTTATTTGATAGAGAGAGAGAGTACAAGCAAGGGGAGCAGCAGGCAGAGAGAGAAGCAGGCTCCCAGCTGAGCAGGCAGCCAGATGTGGGACTTGATCCCAGGACCCTGGAATCATCACCTGAGCTGAAGGCAGATGCTTAACTGACTGGGCCACACAGGCACCCCCCAAAAATAGACTCTTAACCATAGAGAAGAAACCAGTCATTACCAGATGAAGGGGATGGGAAAAACAGGTGATGGGGATTAAGAGTACTTAACATCATGAGCGCCAGGTAATGTATGGAAGTGATGAATCACTATACTGTACACTTGAAATTAACATAACACTGTATGTGAACTATACTGGAATTAAAATGGTACTCAATGATATTTAATCATTTATATGGGGGCTCTTGGGCATGAAATGAAATATATGATGACAGTATCATAGTGAATTTTAGAAGTGCTGTATTTAAAACAACTTAAAAATAATGTTTTCTAAGACTTTGCCACTTAAAATCTGGTACACATCAGCAGCACTAGCATTACCTGGGAGCTCAGCAGAAATACAGACTCTTAGGTCCTATACTGGGCCCTACAAACATGGATCTACATTTTATTAACATCTGCAAATGCTCTGCAACTGCTCTGGAATGCTAAAATTATTCAAAAGGTAGCGTTCATCATGATAGAAATAGCATGTTAGAGAGAAACATAATGCTTGAATAAAATTGTTAAAAATGTGCCACCAGGACAAGAAATTCATAAATATATTATTTTATGTAAGTCCTTATAAATACACATGAATCTAAGCCAATCAATCAATATTAAGAGTACGTATTTGTCTATTTGGGAATGCTTGTCTATTTGGGCATGCTTGTCTATTGAGGCATATATGGTAAGTTTTACACGGTTAAAGGGGAAAAGGAAGAAATAGAAACCTTAATGAAAGAATAAGAAAGCATGAGGAAGAAAGACAAAAACTTGAAAAAGAACCAAGTGGAAACCAAAACAAAAAATGCAACGCTGTAGTTTCAAGTGAAGTGGACAGATTAAAGAACAGACAAGAGAATTATGGGAGTGGGGGTGTGAGAGAATGTGGAGAATGAAGCAGATGTAACAAAGACAAAACCGCTATGGACTTCTTCGCTATGGACTTCTCACAGTTGAAAACTTGTGTCTTCTAATTTTGAAGACACAGACTGCGTCTGCAAAAGGATACATGTCAAAACACACCCACCCTAGAAACCACATGGTAAAACTCAAGAACACCAAAGATAAAGAGGACACTTAAAAGCAACTAGAGCAGGGCGCCTGGGTGGCTCAGTGGGTTAAGCCTCTGCCTTGAGGCCCAGGTCATGATCTCAGGGTCCTGGGATCAAGCCCCGCATCGGGCTCTCTGCTCAGGAGGGAGTCTGTTTCCCCCCTCTCTCTCTGCCTGCCTCTCTGCCTAGTTGTGACCTCTGTCTGTCAAATAAATAAAATCTTAAAAAAAAAAAAAAAAGTAACTAGAGGGACACCCGGGTGGCTCAGCCGTTTGGGTCACTGCCTTTGGCTCAGGTCATGATCCCAGCTCCTGGAATCGGGTCCTGCATCAGGTTCCTTGCTGGGCAGGGAGCCTGCTTCCCTCTCTGCCTCTGCCTGCCACTCTGCCTGCTTGGGCGCTCTCTTTCTCTCTCTCTCTCTCTGACAAATAAATAAATAAATACAATCAAAACAAACAACAAAAAAGCACAACTAGAGATAAAAGGCAGATAGTCTACAGTTACCTTGTCAACAGACTTCTCCTGGGCAATAAATCCCAACAACCACCAAGCATTATTTACAACCTGTAACCTGCACGAGATAAGCTGGAACTCAAGATTAAGTGACGGTGACTCATGCAATTTATTCCTGATGGACTTTTTTTTTTTTTAAAGATTTTATTTATTTATTTGACAGACAGAGATCACAAGTAGGCAGAGAGGCAGGCAGAGAGAGAGGAGGAAGCAGGCTCCCCGCTGAGCAGAGAGCCCTATGCGGGGGACCCGAGCCGAAGGCAGAGGCTTTAACCCACTGAGCCACCCAGGCGCCCCCCTGATGGACTTTTTAAGGATCTCCTTCATGAAAAAGGAAACTGCACCAAGCAAGGTACGGCATGAAAAGAACTGATTATGTCGGAGCAGTTGTTAACATATTTTGTTAAGCAAAATAAACACTGTTAATTAAAAATCACAAGAATTTGGAGGATATGAATCAAGATGATGCTGGAATACTACACAAAAATAAAGTGGATGACAGGGCAGTGGTAGAAATCAAAACCTTCTAAGAGTAAGGCATATTAATGAGGGAGAACTCCTCTTCTTTAAAGATACTTATCTTTAGCCTTCATGGTCAGGAGACATGTTAAAAATACAAGTATGAGGGGTGCCTGGGTGGCTCAGTGAGTTAAAGCCTCTGCCTTTGGCTCAGGTCATGATCTCAGGGTCCTGGGATCAAGCCCCGCATCGGGCTCTCTGGGGAGCCTGCTTCCCTCTTCCCCCTCTGCCTCCCTCTCTGCCTACTTGTGATCTCCCTCTCTGTCAAATAAATAAAAAAAAAATTTAAAAATAATAATAATTATTATTATTATAAATGCATTAAACTCACCTATTTAAACTAACAAATTTGAGTAGAAATACATCCAATTCTTTGATGTTATTAAGAGAGACACACACACAAAATTATGACACTGAACGACTGAAATATAAAGTATTCAAAAAGATATAGCAAAGGACTCCATATATTAGAGCATTGGGTCAAACTATTGAAAACAGTCACACACACACACGCACACACACAAAATCAATGGATGAAATTATAAAAACCAAGAAAAAAATCATCTGAATGGTCCTGTAAAGAATAATTTAAATTGTCATCTGTTGAACCATTTGAATCACAATTTAACTTTTTTTCCAAAGAAAGTATCATGCCCAATGTTTTTACCTGTTAGCCCTGTCAAATCTTCAAGATGCAACTAATCCTACTCTGTGTTGCAGAAGTGAAGGAAGGGACTGCTCCCAGTATTCTCAGTAAGGAGAAGCCACATGCACAGCCTACAGATCGGACAGCACAACTCAGCAGCCCTGAGTGCCACACAGGGAAATCCAGGCCTTTTCACAGATGCACCTGGACACATAAATTCTGAAAACCGAATCTATGGCAATTAAAAAAAAAGAGAAAAGAAAAAAAGGTAGCACATTGTGACCATCAAACCTGGGAAATGGCAGATCAAGCAGACCTAAATAGGAAATAATAAATACGGCGGTGATCGACCAGGACAACAAAGGACTGAGACCTCTGCCCCGCAAAACTAGACAAGGCGCACTGTGTTCAAGCACATGTGAAGCACTTTTGTCCAAACTGGCCACAGATGTGCTAGAAGAACTAAAATAAAAAAAGACAAGAAATAACAGGTGTTGGTGAGGATGTGGAGAAAAAGGAACCCTCATACACCATTGGTGGGAATATAAATTGTAGTCACTATGGAAAACAGTATGGAGTTTCCTCCAAAAATTGGAAATAGAGATACCATATGATCCAATAATTCCAGTATTGAGTATTTATCCAAAGAAACAAAGTCGTTAATTCAAAAAGACATACGCACCCTTGTGTTTATTGTAAGATTATTTACAATAGTCAAGATACGGAAGCAACCCACGGGTCCACGGAGAGGTGAATGGATAAGGAAAATGTGATATATTAATATCACATGCAGCCATAAAAATGATGAGATCACGCCATTTGTGACAACATGGATGGACCTAGAGGGTATTCTGCTAAGTGAAATAAATCAGACTGAGAAAGATAAATACCATATGATTTCACTCATATGTGGAATCTAAACATACACACAAATGAATAAACAAAGAGCAGAATCGGACCTGTAAATACAGAGAACAAACTGATGGTTGCTGGGGGGAGGAAGGTGATGGTGAGATACAGGCTTCTCTGTTACAGAACAGGCAAGTCACCAGCATAACTAAAGGCACAGCATAAGGAATCTAGTCAATGATGCTGTAACAGAGATGTATGGGGACAGATGGTAGCTACACCCATGGAGAACAAAGTGTTAGGTACAAACTTTTGAATCACTACATTATACAGGTGAAACTAAAGTAACATTGCATGTCAGCTATTCAAATACATTCAATAATATATTCAAATAAAAAAAAAAAAGGTGACCATAGACTAGGCCACACAGGAAGTCTCAATGACTTCAATGAGTATTGAAGTCATTGACTCAATGACTCAATGACTCAATGACTATTCCCGTCTCCCTATTTCCGTGGAAAGGAAGGGTAGACACCACTGTAGCCACTTTTGTGGCCTTGCCCCTGCCTCCCCTCACTCAACTTCTCCTCAAAGGAGGAACACATCTTCTGACAGGAATACTGACAGGGGGCCTCTCCTCTCCCCAGAGTTACTCATCCCTGGATACAAGCCCTGTCCTCTGGCGAAGCTTTCTCAGGCCAGCTCTTCTCCACAAGGTGGAGGTTTGTCATTGGGGATTCAATTCCATTTCCTGTGTAAGTGTGTGTGTAGGGTGTCTGGTATTCAAGATCCTGAGGGTGGTCTTCAGGTCAAACTAACTTTCCTAATGCGTAAAACTAAGATAAAGCCACTATTTCTCTTTCCATCTAACCACTTTGTCTAGTCCTTAATTGGTTTAAAACCAAGGAAGGGACTAATGGGATGTTACTTAACGATTACCATGGTAGACAAAATGATGACACCCCTACTCCCTGAAAAACGACCATGTCCTTAACCATGAAATCTATGAATGTGTTACCTAGCACTGCAAATGGGACTTAACAGACGCAACTAAGGTGAAGAATTTTGAGACGGGCCAGTTATCCTGTATTGTTACTCACATGTGCTCTTAAGTGAGAAGAGGGAGCCAGAAGACTGACTGGGTCAGAGGAACATGACCTGAAGACTCCACCTGCCACTGAGGGTTCTGAAGATGGAGGAAGGGGACAGTGAGCCAAGAAGGTGACAGCATTATGGCGGAAATAGGGCAGGCAAGGGCAAAGTAGTTGTACAGAGAAAACCCTCCAAGAACACCCCCAAATTTAAAAATCCATGCACACACACTCTTTTATGCATCTGAACTGACGGAAGTCTTCAGAGCTCAGAACCTGGGGGCTAAGAGAGCATTTGAGCTGGTGTTTGCCCTGTGCACCACTGCCAACTCCCTGATGGCGTATCACCTGGGCCACAGGCCACTCAAGGGGGACAGGCAACAAAGCTAAGGTCTGAGCACAGAGAGAGGTCAGAGGGGAGAGCTCTGCAGAGCCGGGCTACAAAAGGGCACTACCTTCAGTCAACTAGAGAAGCTCACCCCACAGGAGGACACTGGGTCTTGACTCTGGAGTAAGAGCACATGCAACGAATTTGATGTTTTAAAACAATAAAAAAGGGGAGGAGGTCAGGGAAGTGTGAGCCAAGTAGACATCAGACAGTAAGTAGATAAACAGTCAAATGAATTGTCAAAATAGATATATACAGACTAAACCGACCAGTTAAAAGATAGATATCGTTAACTTGGTTAAAAATTGAAAATGCAGGCTCCTGGGTGGATCAGTGGGTTAAAGCCTCTGCCTTTGGCTCAGGTCATGATCCCAGGAGCCTGGGATCGAGTCTCGCTTCGGGTTCTCTGCTCAGTGGGGAGCCTGCTTCCTCCTCTCTCTCTCTCTCTCTCTCTCTGCCTGCCTCTCTGCCTGCTTGTGATCTCTGTCTGTCAAATAAATAAATAAAATCTTTTAAAAAAATTGAAAATGCATCTCTATCCCTCTGGCATAAACTACACCTAAGACAAAGGTACACTGAAAGTCTGCGATTGAAAAGGATGGAAGAAGGATCATACCAAGAAGATAGTAACCAAAAGGAAGTTGGGACGGACTGATTAACATGAGACTGAACAGACTTTAAGACAAAAAGCATTGGGGCACCTGGGTGGCTCAGTTGGTTAAGTGTCCGCCTTCTGCTCAGGTCCTAATGGAATGGAGTCCTGCATCGGGCTCCCTGCTCAGTGGGGAACCTGCTTCTCCCTCTGCCTCTGCCTCTCCCTGCCCACTTGTATTCTATCATGCTTTCTCTCTCTCTTAAATAAAAAGATAAAATCGTTTAAAAAAAAAAAGACAAAAAGCATTGCTAGAGATGCAGGGTGTAATTATATGATGATGAAAGCCTTCACCAGGAAGTACTAATTCTAAATGTGTATTTATAGAATACAAAACAAAGCTTCAAAATATAAGGCAAAATATTCAGAATTATAAGGAGACAAAATCCACCATTTAGTAGAATATGGATTTCTAAGAAACTGATAAGCTCAAGCAGACAAAAAACAAAACAAACAACAACAACAACAAACCCCAGTGATGGTAGCAAAGATTTAAACAAAGTGCATGTACCAAACAAACAGAGGACATTGCACCTGACCACTGGGAGAAGACACACAGCTTTCAAGCATGCGTGGGAGAGTAAGGACCACCGACACTGTTATAGTCAAGGTCAGAAGGCAAGGATCAATAAATTCCAAAGGATATGTATTAGAGACCACTTAACCACAACACAATGAAGTTAGCAGCCAGGTGAAAATATCTATTACTGATTGGCTTTTTAATTTGTTTTTTAAAAGAGTACGGATACATTTAAGTAAGTAAAGAAAGAATGATAAAAGCATTCAAATAAGTTAAATACAAATATAGTAAGTACAGCTACAGAATGCAAATTTATCTATAGATATAGTAATGGTTAATTTTATGTGTCAACTTGGCTAGGCCACACACCCAGATATTGGATCAAACGTTATTCTAGATTTTTTTTTTTAAGATTTTATTTATTTATTCAACAGAGGGAGAGATCACAAGTAGGCAGAGAGGCAGGCAGAGAGAGAGGAGGAAGCAGGCTCCCCGCTGCGCAGAGAGCAGCGATGGGGCTCGATCCCAGGACCCTGAGATCATAACCTGAGCCGAAGGCAGAGGCTCAACCCACTGGGCCACCCAGGCTCCCCTCTAGATTTTTTTTTTTAAAGATTTTACTTATTTATTTGACAGAGAGAGACAAAGTGAGAGAGGGAATACAAGCAGGAGTAGTGGGAGAGGTTAGAAGCAGGCTTCCCGCCGAGCAGGGAGCCGCATATGGGGCTCGATCACAGCACGCTGGGATCACGACCTGAGGCAAAGGCAGAGGCTTAACCCACTGAGCCACCCAGGCACCCCTGTGAAGGTACTTTTTAGACAAGATTCACATTAAAATCAGTATACTCTCACTAATGCAGGTGGCTTGCCATATGTGGGGGGCCTTGTCAAATCAGTAGAAGGCTGTAACAGGAAAGGAATGATCTCCCTAGAAGAAGAAGGAATTAGGCCAGCAGATAACCTTCACATTGGAGCTACAACACTGGCTCTTCCCCAGATCTCCAGCCTGCTGGCCTGGCCTATAGGTTTTGGACTTGCTAGCTTCCATAATCATGTCAGCCAATTCCTTAAAATCAATCTGTCAACCAATCTCTCAAAAATTCCCTCTCTCTCCACACACACACATTGGTTTTGTTTCTCTGGAGAACCTACACAAATATACATATTTATCTATTTACTAGCTATTTACATAATAAATAATATATACAAATATATCACCCATGATATAATGGAGACTAATCAGCAAAGGCAAAAGTCAGTTCTTTGAAAATAATAATCAAAACGATAACTCTGGCAAGCAGTACCTGGGTGGTACCTCAGTTGGTTAAGTGTCCAGCTCTTGACTTTGGCTCAGGTCATGATCTCAGAGTTATAAGACTGAGCCCTGCACTGGCCCCATACTGGGCATGGAGCCTGCTTAAGCCTCTGCCTTTCACTAGGGTCATGATCTCAGAGTCCTGCGACTGAGCCCTGTATCAGGCTCTCTGCTGGGCAGGAAGCCTGCTTCTCCCTCCTCCTCTGCCTGCCTCTCTGCCTACTTATGATCTCTCTTTCTCTATTAAATTAATAAATAAAATCTTTAAAATAAAAATCCTCTCTCTCCCCCTCACATTCTCTCTCTCTCTCAAAAAAAAAAAAAAAAAAAGGGTAACTCTGGCAAGACAAAAAAAATAAAGGGTACAATTAAGCAATATTAGGAATATAAAGAGAGACATAACAAGTGTAGCAGATCTTTAAAAAATATGACAGCTAGGGCACCTGGGGTGGCTCAGGTTAAGCAACTGGCTCTTTATTTCACCTCAGGTCATGATCTCAGAGTCCTGAGATCGAGCCCCAAGAGAGCTCCACGCTCAGTATGGAATCTGCTTGAGATTTTCTCACTCCCTCTGCCCCTCCCCCCACTCAAGAGCGTGCACATGTGAGCATGTGCTCTCTCAAATAAATAAATAAATTTATCTTTAAAAAATATATATATATATGATAGCCATGTTTATGCTAAAAAAATTAAAGACGCTGGGGTACCTAGGTGGCTCAGTAGGTTAAGCATCCGACTCTTGGTTTCTTTCGGCTCAGGTCATGTGCTCAGGGTTATGAGACCGAGCCCTTATCCGATTCCCGCTTGGTCATGGAATCCCCTTCAGATTCTTTCCTTCTTTCTCTCCCACCCCCTCAGCTCCTCCCCACACTTGCACCTGCACTGGCATGCTTGCACGCATGCGCATGCTTGCTCTCTCAAATAAATAAATAAAGTCTATAAAAAAAACCCAAGAAACAAAATTAAAGATCTCAGTAAAATGTACAAATATTTAGATAGATATAACTTGCCAAAACTCCACTGAGAATTAAAACCACTGTTGATGACCATGAAGAAAAGAGAATGTTCACTTGGTTTTGTAAGGTCAGTTCCTATACCCACAACTATAGCAAGTACGGAAGGAAGAAGTGATAATGCCAATTTTACTCAAACTCCTTCAGAGAATGGAATATGAGGCCACACAGCCCTGAAGCTGTGGAGGAGGGGCTCTGCCGGCGAGAGGAAAACTTAAAATGAAGGTTGTCGAACAGCGCTTGCCACCCTGGTCCACTTCGATTTCGTTACATAAAGATTAGTCTCTGACCCCTCAGCCCACTGGACACCTCCAAACTTCCCCTCTGACTGTCTCCGGGTCAGAATCGGAGCCCAGCACTCTCAGCCTGAATCCTGAATGGGAAACAGGCCCGTTTCAGTTTTGCCCCTCCCTTACCGATGACCACTGGGTGCTGACCCTGCTCAGAGAGGGCCTGGACAAGGCCAGTTAACAGAGCATGTTCCCAGCATGGACTCATCAGCAGCCTTTAATGTCACAGCTGAAGTCATTCAACAGCCAAGGTGAATAATCTCAGTCTTGACCAGAACTTTCTCGACCCCCAACCTAAATCTTTAAAAACAACAACAACAAAACCCCACCCAGACACGAATCAGAGTTAGCAGAAAGGCCCAGAGCAACCTCTTTTTTTAACAGGTTCCTTTTGACTATTCCTCATCGGTGGGTACAGCCTGCAGATGACTGTCTGCGTGACCTCCTGCTAGTGAAGAGGGGTGCGTGGTCCTCTGTGTCCTGACCACGGGATTCTCTGGTACTATCACAGAAATGGCCTTGCAGAGCAGCCACTGAACCTGTTAGCCCACAAATTAAGCCTCATGCAAAATGAGAAGATGTGGAAGTCGCTCTGGGTTACCTAGAAGGATGTACTTAAGCAATATATTCAGTTCAGTTGCAATTGTCAAGAGTGTAATTCAATTATGGTATGATCTGCAGGCCAAACCGCAGGGATTAATCAGGAGCAAGAGCAAAGGTTAACATCCTGCTGGAAGCTAACAACTCTTTTGTACGAGGAACAAATCACTCTGACAAGGGGGCTGGGTTCTTTAAAGTCACCTCTTTCCAACTTTCTGGCATAGAATTTTGGGGTGCCAATCAAGTATCATCATACCCAGGAAACACTCATTCAGCTTTCAAGAATTCAGCCTTAAGAGGAGTTTCATCTCCTAGTCATGTTTCTGCTTGCAAGACCTTTCTTCTCCTCACACCTCCAGAGCCACTGGGAGCCTGAAGGGCCACCATGACACCTTTTATCCCCCCTTAAAGATTTAATTACAGAAATCTTGATATCACATGCCCTACATGTACTCTTTTTGGAAAGAGTTTCAGAAAGTGGAACTGAGCCTATCATAGTACAGAGTAATTAATAAAGGGAAACCCTCATTCTGTACTGTTATAACTATGAACCATCATTACTGAAGGAACGGTGTCCATTTTAGGAGGATTCTGTGTTGTTTTTGTGTAAATGATTGCTACCAGGGTGTGCAGGGGGCCTGTAAAAACTCCTTCCATTTGAAATAAGTGGTAATTGTGTCTTCAGAAAGTGAGAGAATACAGCCCTTGGGTACTCCTTTGAGCACCTTAATAGATGCAGAAGCAATTGTGTTTTGGTAGTTTGGCATCACTGGACATCATTCAAATTAACACGAGGGCAGAAATGCAGAAAGGATGATATAAATGTTCACCTAAAAATGTCATCTCTGTGGGATTGGTGGCATCGTGATGCAGTGATGCCATTTTCAAACCTTTTCTTGGCTGCCACCCTTCTGGCAAAGGAACCCTTACTTGGAAGTCTGATGTGTAAGACAGACAAGAGCAAAGTCACTTTGGCTAGGGTATACAGCAAGAACAGAACTTGACCCCACTCTGTTAACTCTTCTCTACAGATGGCCCCACAGAGCCCTTAGGGCTCTCTTACACATCATCATAACACCAGTGCAGGCAGGAAAGCACCCCTGAAGGGACTCAGATGGCCCTAGACTCAAAATTTTGACATTTACCAGCACTGTGGCCTTGGGTGGTAAAAATCATGTCAGTACTAATCTCAACCAAACAAATAGTAACTTATACCAACTGAGTACTTCTAGGTGCCTTATTTGCATTAATTTAATCCTCTCAGTGGTATTAGATAGGTACGAATACCATTATTTTATATATGAGAAAACTGAGCTCAGATAGGGATTAAACAGTCTGCCTAAACATCCCACAGCCAGTCCTAAGTGACGGAGCTGGGATTCAAGCCCCAATAGTCCACACTAACAACCACAAAAACTCTTAAGCTCTTTGGTCCAGTTTGGCCCAAACACCTTGAATATGAGGAGGGTATTAATAATCTTGCGGAAGAGTGTCCTATACAAAGACATTCAATAATTATCAATCCTGGGCTCATAGATGGTTCAGCTGGTTAAGCATCTGCCTTCAACTCAGATCATGATCCCAGGGTTCTGGGATCCAGTCCTGCGCCGGGCCCCCTCAGCGGGGAGTCTGTTCCTCCTTCCACCCCTCCCCCAACTTGTGCTCTCTCTTTCCCTCTCTCAAATAAATAAATTAAGTCTTTTAAAAAAATTATCATTCTTGTCATCACAAATGGTGTGGAACATATACCCTCCAGACACTCACTAATTACCTCAATGTTCAGTTATCTGCCAAACAGCTCCTGTCAAATGTCTGTGTGAAACAATTACTACTTGAAAGATGGTTCACAGGATATGCCAATCACAAATCTTCAGACAGAACTAGTAACTGGTGAGCCCAGAAGAATCAGTGAAAGGCACCAGAGAAAATAATAAATGAAATTCAGTGCACAACCAGAGAAGAAGACACTGTAGAAATGAACAGCTGGTGCCTAACCAATGAGAAGGAGAGCCTGTTCACAAAGTTAGATACAATGTGTATGTGACAGTACTTATTGAACACCTAATATGTGCTTGCAGACCTACTGAGGTGCTAGAGATGGAGCAGCAAAGCCTCGGTCCTAGTGGAATTTACAAATTGGTGCGGGAGGCCAACGATACACAAAGAGACAAATGGCAATGTAATAGGTCAGGTGGTGATCAGTGCTGTAAAAAAATATAAACAGGATATGAGGACAGAGTGATGGGGGGGATGCTAATTAGGGAGGGTCAGGTTAGACCTCTCTGATGGGATTGGGTGGCAGAGATCAGATAGAACAGTATCTGGAGGACAGCATTCCAGCAAAGGGGGCAGCAAGCACAAAGGTCTGGAGACAGCTGTTGTGCAGGCTTAAGCAAGATAGGTCAGGAGGAAAGTGGTAGGAGGTGTGGTCATAAAGGCGGCCAAAGGCCAGGTTGGGTCTGAAAGTGCTGGCTCCATTGAAGACTTCAGATTTTATCCTGAGATGGCAAGCCACTGATGAGCTTTGGAGAGAGGAATACTGTGATTTGGTGTACATTTCAAAGATCATTCTGCTGCTCTGTGAAAGACAGCCTTAGAGGGCCAGAACAGGGCAGAGACCACTCAGAAGACTATGCATGAATCTTGCAACCCTGTGTGAGTCTAGCAAGGCATGCACAAGCCTTACTCAATGAAAGACCCAAAACTCAAATGGGTGAGATGAGGTCCAGAATAAATAAGAACTCTACCATGTCCCTAGAGAGGATGTAACGTAATCAAGATTTCTTTCAAACTCTTGTTACTTTATTAAAAGCTAACATTTTAGAGTGCTTAGTATGTGCCAGGCACTGTTCTTGGCACCTTATGTGGGTAAACATGGCAATCCTCTAAGGTGGGTACTATCATTACTCCCATTTAAAATATGAGGAAACTGAAGCCTGGTCAGGTAAACAGCTCACTGTAGAGCTAGGATTTGAGCCAAGCAGCCTGGCTGCAGGGGATCCAAAAAACACAAGGAATCTTCAACACACAATCCCACCCCCATCCCAGGGACCAAGACCCAGAACCCTCAGTGAGTCAGATTCTCTCTGCAGGGTAGAAGCAACAGCAGATGCCTGGCAAGGGGCAATATCAGGTACCCACACACACATCCTGGGCTTTCGCCACACTCAGCCTAAGCCCCTGTCCCCAGCCTCCTCCAGCTGAAGCTCCACACGAAGAAGAGCAAAGTCCCAAAGAAGCATGTCCGGCATGGCAAATCAGGCTATTGACTTGTTGTTGGGTTAGGGGCAGAAAGAGGACCTGGGATCTTCAGGAAAGATCTCCAATGACAGACTTATTCTAATCAATATGGTCTTGGGCTCCCGCTATGGAAGAGTTAAAGAGCCCGAACAGCTCAGTGGCAGCCTTTTTCCAATTAACCAGTTTTGCTGGGTCTTTTCTAGGGAGTATTCCTAACTGGCAAATGTGAATGTTAAGTCGGTTATGATTGGTTTAAGATACAATATGGCATAAAGAGCATTCTCTTTCTCTCTCTCTCTTTATTTTTTAAGATTTATTTACTGAAGAGAGAGAGAGAGATCAGGACAGGAGGGGCAGAGGGAGAGGGAAAGAGAGAATCCTCAGGCAGATTCCCTACTGAGCACAGAGCTTGACATGGGGCTGGATCCCAGGTCCCTGGGATCACGACCTGAGCCAAAATCAAGAGTCTGATGCTGGAGCGCCTGGGTGGCTCAGGTCATGATCCCAGGGTCCTGGGATCCAGCCGCATGTCAAGCTCCCTGTTTAGAGGGAAGTCTGCTTCCCCCTCTCCCTCTGACCCTCCCCTTACTCACACGTGACCTATCTCTCTCTCACATAATCTTAAGGAAAAAAAAAGATGCTTAACCTACTGAGCCACCCAAGCACCCCGAGAACAATCTTTCGGTGATGAGGTGATTCGACACCATGCGACCTCCTGAGTCCCAAACACCCTGGAGACCAGCTGCGGAAGGGAGCTGACATAGGCACTCAGGGAGCAAAGTCTCCACTTTTGAGTTTCGCTTCAGCTCGACTGTGATAAGCCATCATGTGCTCTTGCCAGTTTACAGTAAAAGTGATCTTATTGCAGCCAAACTGCCGTAGAGCCGGGACCCACGCCGTGTCGCAGTTCAAGGCCTGCCACCGTTCGGGCGCCCACGCTGTCTCAGCAGCCCTAACCTCACCCAGGCATCAAAAAACTCCACGAGCCCAAACTCCTACACAAACAGATGGCATGCACAATGAAACACAAACCATCTACCGAGGGGCTTCTCACTGTGCTAGGAAGGAAGGTCAGAGGACAGAAACGGTTCCTCTAGGATGGAGGGTAAGCTGTGAGTCTTGAGGGCCCCCAGCGCGTACCTGCAATGATCCCGTCCATTTGCTCCAGAGCGGCTTCCAGCGCGTGGCTGGCATCGGAAGCCATGACTCCTTGCCCCTCAGTCTCCTCCTTCTCCTACTGGAGATGCAAGCACAGAACAAAGGAAAAGTCAGAGAGGTCCACAAGATGCCTGCAAGACGGCAAGCCCTCCTTCATCGTCACGGCACACACCATCATGAGAATCCTAGCATGGAACCCCCCGATTCTGCCAGCCCTAGAACCTTGCCCTCCTGGCACGAATGCTCTATCTCCACGAACCTTTAGCATGTGATCCCACTCACTTCTGAAATTAAGAGACTCAGTTAACTGAGTCCCAGGTTCCAGAAGTTGCAGCCAGCACGGGGCTGGGGGGAGAGCCGAGGGCGTGGGGGGGTGGGAGCGTCCCTGTGAGTCAGGGAAAGTGACCCCAGAGGACATTCCTGCGGCAGCAGGGATCACCAGTCTCCCCAGGCACCAAACTATCTCCTGGCTGCCCTAGGCTGGCACCTGCAATGCTTTTGCTGGGTCGTTGTGATCTGGGACAAGACCTCCACCACCACTTTCGATTCTCAGATTGTCAAAAGGGCCTGGCCTCGGAAGGCTGCCGGCACAGTGTCATGGGGAGAGTTCTGTCCCAGGAACCTGGAGCCCTTCTTACCATTTTAGTTCTACTCTACCCAACACCATGCAGGGTACAGCATCCCATCTCTTCAGACTGAAGAGCATCTCCAAGGACACCCAGTGCAGCCACCGCCCTCCCCCCAACTGATTCTCCCATCTAATGGGGAAGATGGCAGTTGTGCCATCTCTGGTCAACTCTGCCTCTATGAAAGGTTTTTCAGCTGAACTGCCTTCCTGCAGCCTCTCCTCATTTTTCTTGCTTCCCACCCATTCCCTGGCTGGCAGGGAGAGACTGACAATAGTTTTTGCAATCCCTACCTAGTTCATGTCTATAAACTGAAGGCAGGAGTTGTTAGTTCCTTTAGCAAAAGCCATGCATGTGCCCAATGGGCATAAGCACTATGGAGAACAAAAGCTGGGCTACTCTACCCCAGGATGGCACGGGTCAGGAAACAGGGGATCCTGAGCGTCTCTGCTCATGTTCCCTGTAGAGATGGACTTTCAAAGAGAAGAAAGTAAAGTGAGCAGACACAGAAAAGTGGCTTTGGAGATGGTGCGGATGAAGATTTTAGGACCACAAAGAACCACAGGGGACTGTCCCAGGCAGCAGCAGTTCAAATAGTCTGGGTTCAAATACTGCTCTGCCATTTACTGTGTGATCTCTGAGCCTCAGTATCCTCATCTGTAAAATGGGTATAATACCAGCACTTGCATCACCAGGTTGATGTCATGACTAAATGAGGAATTACTATTTCATAGAAAATACTAATACATCCCTTACAGATAGGAAGTACTCAATTAAAGCTAGCTGTTTTCCTTTTTGTTTCTGAAGTGAGGCAATAATCTCAGGATGTATTTGTGCCAAGAGAGCTCATTGGAGGAGACTTTAAACTCAGCGGGGTAGGCTTAGGGAGGAAGAACCCAGGTAAGTCCAAGAGGCTAGTTCCCCTGCATGGCAAAGAGACCAATGATGTGTGTGAAGGGGGAGGGCAGTGATTCATAGGAGCAAAGGCCAAGAAAGGTTCGGGAACAGGCACTGGGCTTCAGTAGGCCAAGAATCATTGTACAATCAACTCGGGAATGAGAATGGGAGCTTGCAGAGGAGGTGGGAGCCTAATGGGGACCTCAGGGCTGCGGCAAGAACCAGGCAAGGCTGCAGCAAGGAACAGAGCTGCCCCCGCTGAGAACAGCAGCCAGGACAGCTGGAGACCCCAAATGCAGTGTGCAGATCTCAAAGCTTGAACAGAAGCAAGCTTGGGGCGGGGGGAGTGGGAAGAAAGGAGAGGGAGCAGGAAACAGGAAGGGGGGGCGGGAATGGGTAGCAGAAGCAGGACAATAATCTGCGCATTCCCACCTGTTCAGAGATACTGAAGGTCTGAAATACTTCCCTCTAAGGACTTCCTACTACTTCGAAAGAAAAATCCAAACTGCTCACTCCTGGGGACCTATGAAACAGGCAGTGTAGGAATCTGGCCAGGCCAACCCCATGCTGTTCTCCCCACTGCTCACATTCCAGCAGCATTGGTCTCCTGTCTGACCCGAAACACTCCAAGACCTCCTCTGTAACTTTCCACCTGCCATCCCCTCAGCCCTGGGCACGCTTTCCCAGCTCTCTGCATGGCTGGTTTCTTCTCATCTTCCAGGTTTCAGTTCCCATGTATCTTCTAGAGAGGCCTTCCTTGAACACCTCCACCTCGAGCAGCCCCTGTGAAGCGCAGCTATTCTAAAGTATCTCGTCCATATACTTGCTTTCTTGCCAACTCTACTTGCTCGCTCTCCCCATGGAGGCTCTGCCCTGTTCACCCCTATGTGCCCTGTGCCTAGCAGAGTGCCCAGCATGCGGAAGCTTATGAGTGGATCCTTGTGAGTAAATGGGTAGGCGCATTCCACCAACGTCCCCTGAACCCTGTGCCCTCAAGGACCAGGCAGTCTAGTGAAGGCAAAAGTATAAACAAAGAATTATGACGCAGTATGGATATATGCTGACTGAGGCAGGTGTGCAGCTTCCCTGGGTCTTGAGGGATGAGTAGAAGCTTTCTCAGAAGATAAGGGAGAGAAATGCTATTCCAGGCAGAGGGGGTGGAAAAGTAGAGAAGCATGTAAGGGCAGGATGGAGTTGGCAAATATCAAAATGGCTGACGAGATTCTACTGGGGCAGCCAGCTGCTCGTGATGAGTCAAAACCTTCCACAGAATTTACGTAAGTGTGACAAAGGTAGGGAATGAGAAGAGCTTGGGAATCACACCACCACGTCAGGGGTCTAGATGTCGGTACACAATACCTCAAGTGTCCTCAGATGTCAACATGACAGGTTTTTGAGAAGAAAGGTCTCCTATTTCAACAGACAGGCCCCACAGGGGGCCTTACTACCAGGGTGACAGGGAGAGGACAGCTGGAAGGTGCCCGGCCCAGAGGGCCCAGGCCATGTCCCCCTGCAACAGAAGGGCCATAAAAGGAGGCGCATGGCCTTCTGCCCAGTGATGAGTTTGTACTTGGCGAATAGCAAGTTGGGTGGACCTGTGGGAGTGGTGTGAAGTGAAACGTGAGTCAAAGGTGTATCATATATACATCCTGGGAGCCTGAGCCAGTGGGCTGGGAGCACTCAGAAGCCAGAACCTGTTTAGGGCAGCTGACAAGCTCAGTTCTAGACCTGCTGGGTCTGAGATGATGGCAGGACACGTGGGTAAGAAGGGGCCCCACCAGCCCCTGTCATAGGGCAGCTGTGAGGTGTCAGTGGTGTGGGGAACAGAGAGACCTTGGAAGGGCCAAACATGCCATCAGTGTGAGGCCTCCAGCCCCCATCTGTGCGTGCAGACACTCTCATCAGAACAGGGGAGCCACAGGGCTGCCAATCATTCCCAGTCTGGCAGCTAGTGACCACTGTCGAGGTTAAAGCTCCTATCTGTAACACATGACGGTACAATCATGGCCCTCAAGGACTTGGGGCCTCAGAGGCAAACATGTCAGGCGGCAGCACTCAGTGTCTGTTCCTCCCTCCACCTCTCTTGAGAGCCTGGGTTCATCAGGGATGTGAGGCTTAAGTCCATGAAGCTCCAGAAGATGGACACCTGGATGCTCCTGGAGAGAAGCGAGGTGAGAGGTGACAACCCAAAGTGGCTGGGAGAGAGCCACATTCTGGGGAAAACTCCAAAGGCCCAAGGGAAAAGCAGGACAAGCTCTAAGCCAGTGGTGGGGAGGTAGAAGTGAAATACCAATGACAGGAGACCCAATCAGGGGCCTGACAGAGCACGGATGCCAGGGAAAGAGACAGCGTGCCCAGGGGACACTGTGGCATCCCAGGAAGGAGAGCAGCAGGCAGAGGATGACAGTGTTCTTAATGACCTCAGTACAGTGACCGTTGTTCAAGTGGCCACAACCAGCTCTCATTTTCTCTGGACACCTGGACTCTTCACAGGGCCCTGCCCTGGGTGGTGGAGGAGCAGACAGACTTCTCTCACCCAGAGACAGCTCTGGCTATAAAGAAGAGGTGGGAAAGGTTAAGAAAATGTGTAGCCTATGTACCGTTCACCCTGCTCTTCAGCCACAGGCCTCTCCAGATGCTGCCATCCTCCTATCTGTGACAGTGTCCCACTAACACAGAACCTGACCCTCTCTGCTACCAACAGGGAGAAATGACTCTGTACCTGCAGCCAATATGGGACAGCCATGTTTTTGGAATGACAGTGTCTGGTGACAGATGTCACAGCCCACGGAACTACACTACACAAAGGCCAGCTGGGCTCCTGGACATTGATCACGGTGTAGGATTAGGGGTTCTGAAGTTTAGAAAGTGAGTCACAATTAGCCACCCATTATCTGGTGCGCTCTCAGGTGGGCTGTAATTTAGATACTGCATTAGCAGTAGTTGTAGATTAAGATAAATCTCGGGCAAGTAACCTTGACTTATCCCACCCAAGCTGAAGTGCAAGCTTCCATTCCATTTTATAAAGTACTTTTCTCTCAGTAAAAGTGGTTAGAGCCGCAAGTGTTTCAGGCAGGCTGCCCATGGCCTGGACAAAGGAAGGAATCAGGAACAGATCCAGAGTTGCTGGTATCCGTACTCCTCCAACCAAGGTCTCTATGCCATGGGCACAGCTGAGTCAGAGCTGGGACTGGACTCTTCGGCAGCTGTACCCAGGTGGAGGGGTGAGGGAAGACAGTGTCCCCCCAACTAGAAGGCAAGGCTTAGGGAAGGAACCCTCAGCCAAGAACCTACCACCACCAAACTTAAGACTCATCACACACGTCCTCCTTCCCTACACGGCCACCAAGTAGTAAAGAAGCATCAGCATATCACAACCAACCAAAGCCTTTTCCCCACAATTTATAGGTTTCCCAGAAACCAGAGCTGTTTTTAAATGGTTATTTTAAGACATACCTCTTGTTATCCTTATGCTTGGGAGACAGCTTCTTAACAGGGTACAGGAAATTTATCATTTTGGGATAAGAGAGCAAGAAATCATTTTCAGTATTTAAAAAAACAAAGAAGATGAAAGAAGACATACAAGGGAAATTGATGGCTAACATTCTCGATCACATCCCATATCAACTAATAACACCTTTATTTTCAGAGCACAAAGAGGAAAGAACATAGGTTTCATAGCCACAGTCTCAAGTTAAAACACACGCTCTACGGTGTAATGGCTGTGGGTCTTTAGACAAATTATTGAACAACCCTCTCAGACTCAACGGTCTCATCTATAAACTCGCATTGTTACCAGTGAAAGCAAACAAGATCAACCTCGGGGAAATACAGCAGACGGAACTGAACATCTAATTTAGCTATCCACAGCAACAACAGTAGAAGAATTTATTTTGAAAGCCATAAGCTCACAAGGACACGGAGAAGTGACAGGAGACATAAGGTCAACGGCTCTGCAGCAATGTAAAAGGGCAGCTGGTCCATGTTAGAGAGCTTCCCAAAACTCAGGGAGAGATTTCTCCAGGAACATAAAATTCACAAGACACCTCATGCATGAGAACACGCAGAGGGATTTATATAATTAGTAAGGAATTTGTTTAATTCACTGATAAGAAAACAGAAAACCAAGCAAGTGACCAAAGAACTGCATGGAAACCAAAACGCAAAAGTAACCCCAGACCTTATCTAACCCGAAGTGCCTGGGCAGCACCGTGGGACGGATCAGGCTGGCGGGCAATGGGGGTGGGGCTGGAAAGACAGCCAGGATTCCTCACCTCCTAGAGTGGGAGCTCAGAAGTCACTAGATAATGACAACTGAAAAAAAATAACAAAGCAGCAGAAAGAGCATCTTTTCAGCAATATGGATAAAAATACTCAAAATTGTAAGAGGAAGCAGCAATGGGGATGGGTAGGGAGGGAGACAACAGCTGTTTTAACAAATCATGTACAATCACTTGATTGTTTAAATTGTGTAGATAATCCTAGTGATCAAAATAAAAACAATCAAAATGACTTAAAAAGGTAATATGCGTGGTGTGCCTGGCACAGAGGAGAGAGGAGAGACTCGGTGCGTGCTCCTTCCTCCTCTCCCACAAGTGACTGTAGCTACTCACTAGTTTATCCACCATTGACTCACGTAATCCCCACACACCACTTAGGGACTCTCCCACTTTGCCCATGAGCAAAAAATTAGGCATCTTGGCTGAAGACACACACCATCCTTCCACTTTACCTCTGAGACAGGAACGCAGTAGAGGGTTTTGAATACAGGAGGGTCTATGATACCTTTACAAAAAGAAACACTTTGGCTGAAAATGGACAGGGGTGGTCGGGGGTACAGTGCACTGGTGAACACAGGAAAACCAGGCGAGAGATGAAGGTAGCTTGGACCAGAATGATGGTGGTAAATGTTCTAAGTCTTGATATAAGTTGAAGGCTAAGCCAGCAAGCTATACTAACAGAGTAGACATGGGAGAAAGGAGTCAGAATGACCATGAGCTTTTTGTCTTGAGTCTCTGGGAGCCTGGAAGGGCTGCAGAAGCAACTGGAAGGAAAAGGGGATCAGGAGATTGGTTTTGGAAATGTTCAGTTTAAGATGCCTAAGGTTTGGGGAGGCAGGGGTGTGCCTGGGTGACTCAGTCAGTTAAGCATCTGCCTTCAGCTCAGGTCATAATCCCAGGGTCCTGGGATAGAGTCTACCTCTCCCTCTCCCTCTGTCCTGCCTAACACGTGCCCCCACCCCGCTCTCTCGCAAATAAATATATTAAATCCTTAAAAAAAAAAAAGATGCCTAAGGGGACACCCAGAAAGATATACTGAGTAAGGCATTTGGAACTATGAGTCTGATGTTTGGAGGTAAGTCTGTCTGGAGAAAATTTGGGAGCCTTCGACACAGAGATGAAATTTAAAACAACTGTACGAAGTAACCTAAGCAGTGTGCGGGGTGGGGTGGGGGGAAGAGCGGAAGGAAGGAAGGGAGGGAGGGAGGGAGGGAAGGAAGAAGAAAGGAAATGCAAGAGGCCCCAGAACTCTCTGGAACACTTCAACAAAACCATCAGGGAGAAGAACCAACAAAGGGGACAGAGGAGAACAGCCAGGTGAACTGAGAAAGTGCTGTCCCAGAAATTACACAGAGCGTTCGGAATGGAGAGTACGCAATCAGGAGAGCCAAGGTCCGCTGAGTCAGACCAGAGATGGTCTCTCTCCCAGTACTCGCTGCAGGGGTGATCTCGCCTGCTCCCACGGCCTCACCTGTCCCTGCATTACCTCACCCTAAACTCCCACAAGTGCCTCCTACCTGGCTGCCGCCTCCAGGCAGCCCCGTCCATCCACCCTGCACTAAAGTGTCACCTGACTCAGTGGTCCTCAAACACTGGTGTTCATCACAGTCACCAGACAACAACACAAGCACAGAGGTCCAGCCTCACTGAAGCAGAAGACGGCCTGACGTTTGTATCCTGCCTAGCTCCTGGGGTGACTCTGATACTGAATGAAGCTGAAGAGCCAGAGAGAGAAGGCAAACACAGCTCCAACCAGGCACTCTCTGCTTAGAAAGTCTCCGGGGCTCAGCATCAGCCTCTAGAATTCATGCCTTTTGCATAGACTCAACTTCCTGGGCTGCAACTTTAACTTCCATCACACCCGGCCAACCTCTGCCCAAACCAAATGTCTTCTCATCAGGGGACAGACTATAGTTAGTTGACTGTATCAGTTGCTTTCCTGCTTTTCACCCAAGCCAGCAGCTTTCCTCGCTAAATTCCCATCTTCTCTTCTAGCCAGTTCTTCCAGGAAACCAAACTTGATCCTGCCTACCTAAACGTGACCTCCCCTTCTATTTTTCTTTTCAGGAAAGGGAGGAAAGAGGCATAGCAGAGCCATCTCCCCTGAAACTCTTTCTGTGTGTCTCAGCCCCTGAGGGCACCCCCATGGCACCCCCATTCTGTAAGCCCTGAGGACATTTACACAAATTCACTGATAAAACTATTCATTGTCAGTGGGAAACCAAAGGCTGAGAGACAGGTGTGCCCCTGACCCATACTTGATACCCACTTCCCTCTCCACACCCTCACACTTGGCAGGCCCCAAAAGTGGTCTTCTCCAATATGCTCCCCACCCACCATGGTGATGCCCCACCACAGTCACCAAGCTGGAACCCTGGGAGTCATGCTGGGCCTTCCCGCCTCTCATCCACATCCAGGGGGGTCTCCACACCCAGCAAAGTCTCCCTCTCACGTCCCTCCCTTCTCCTGCCCTGCTTCAGGCCACATCATCTCCCACCAGAATGCCAACCATGGCTTCCTGACTGTCTTTCCTACCTACAGCCTCACTCCCACACCCTCCTCCTGCTCTGCCCTGCAGCCAAGCGCACAGGGCTGTTCCACAAACCTCACCAAAGCACTCCAGCCTTGTACGGCTGCTCATCTAGCTCGCACTCCAGACAGAAAGTGAAGGACCCACGAGGTAGTCAGGAGCAGGCACTCTTGTCAGGCTGCATTTGGACCCACACTCCTCCTGTCATGGGCTATGTCCTTGGCCCCCGTTCCTTAACCTCACTCAGCTTCATTTTCCCTATTTATAAAGCGCAGGTGAAAATATACATATTCTAGGATTACAGAGACTCGTAATAATGCAGGCAGAAGTCCTCTGCACAGGGGCGCCTGGGTGGCTCAGTGGGTTAAGCCGCTGCCTTCGGCTCAGGTCATGATCTCAGGGTCCTGGGATCGAGTCCCGCATCGGGCTCTCTGCTCAGCAGGGAGCCTGCTTCCTCCTCTCTCTCTGTCTGCCTGCCTCTCTGCCTACTTGTGATCTCTCTCTGTCAAATAAATAAATTAAATCTTTAAAAAAAAAAAAAAAAAGAAGTCCTCTGCACATAGCTGGCTGGGAGTTCACAACCACAGCAGCGATAATTCTCTCAGCCACACTTGGCCCCTTCCCAAGCACTAACCATTTCACCCCACCTGATTTTGCTGTAAGGCCCCTTCAACATGCAACATTTTAGCCCATGACCCCATTCCACCTGCTCAATTCCCGCTCCTCGTTCAAGGCCCAATCCCAGTGTCATGATTCTAGGGATCCCCTCCCATCCCCCACATGGAAGTGACTGCTCTCTCCCCTTCTCCATGCCCATGACAGACTTCCCTCACAGCACCTGGAACTCTCTAGAGCGCTGGCCACTTATGTGTGAGACTCCTTTGTCTCAGTGGTAAGCTCTCTGCGGGCAGGGCAGTGTCTCTGAAGCCCAGGGCTCAGCTCCACCTCATGTGTGTGAAGGGACAGACAGAAACACACAGTGCCTGGGGGAGACAGCTGAAGCTGACCAGGGGCAAAATTCCTCTCCATCTGTAGTTCTTTTTTTTTTTTTTTTTTTTTTTCCATCTGTAGTTCTTAAAACAAGTTATTTGCTTCCAAAATACAATGGGACAGGTATAGGATGGACATTCCCCTTCCACAAAGGAGAACATGGATGAAACAAAGAGGTTGCAGGTCTAAAGTGGAGGTTAAGAAGCTTCCATGGGTGCCAGGGGCCCTGAAAGGCCCAAGGCCTGAGGTTCTGTCCAGTCTGTTGGTCTCTGCCCTCAAAGGGAAGGGCCTGATGAGGAGGAAAACCACCCCGGCAGGGCCCACAGACCGTCTCTGCAGCAGGCCTGAAGGACAAGGCCACAGAGGTTGACTTTCCATCAGAACAGAGGGGGGTATGTCGGAACACAGAGCAGTGGAGCAGGACAGGGGTCAGGGAGCTGAGAAAGCCGCTCTCGGAATTGCTGATGGCCTGGAGCAAATATGTGAGTCTGATAAAAGGGAAGAGGTGGAGCCTAGATTTCTTCATCTAGGGAACAGAAGCTTAAGCAGCCTGAGGAAAATCCGCCCAGAGAGAGACTAGAAAGCCTCCGAAGGTGAAAAAGCCACTGACCTTGTGGCAGTGGAAACACAGTGTCAGTCACTTCTGATACCAAACATCCGTCTGGTGTTTGACGCTTTGGGCTGCGAACATGTTTTCCACACACAGGCTTCTCACTGCCACCTAAACACCCCAGGTCAGGCGGCTCGGTTTGGTCAGCCAGGGAAGCTGAGACTGGGAGGCGGAGATGGACCAGAACAGCCTGAAGGGCCCGGAGCCCAGGCATAGGCTGGCTGGTGGTGCCAGGGCCAGCGGGGGGCGAAGGCAGTATTTCCTGCTTAGAGTCTTTCTTCCCCAAAGTGCCAGGTTAGTGAGCTGTGGGCACTGGGCATTCCCAGCCCCTCCCCACTGGGCAAGTTCCAAAAGATCCCTAAGAACATTTGTGCTGGAGCCCAGCTCCACAGAACCCACTGGAAGGAGTCCTTTTTCTTTCTGGCCCTTCCACTGAAAACCTAGCCCAAGCCCTGTCACATGTCACTGCTCCTCCACCGAGCTTGTCTGGCACAGCCAAACCCAGATGCTTCTACTTAGGCTCAAGCCGTCCTTCCCAAACCACAGCCCTTCACACAAGGCTCCACGACCCCAAACAGCCCTTCCACTAACACGCAATCCTAGGAGGGGACTCAGTCACACAGTTCAACACCCTCCTCAGAAGAACGCAACAAATAGCATCGGGGCAGACAACCTCACCTCCGGGTGCCGTGAGGCCGGACTTCCTCCCAGCTCAGCTGTCCCCCAGACTCAGGCCAACATCCTCCCTCCTGCTCACAAGGGCAAGCTTCTGCAGAGAAACACCACCCTCAAAGACATGAGCGTGAGACACCGAGAGCCCAGCCCACAAGGAGGAGCACCGGGTCTGGCCAGGAAACGGGTGTGAGCCAGCGTGAGGTTGTCATGGCTCACGCCCAAACAGCACATTGGACCTTCTGGGCTTCAGGAACACCAAAGAGCTGATGTTGGGTTCCCGTCCAGGTCTCTGCTTATTATTTTTAAACACTTGCTTCCCCTTCCTCTGACTATTCTCACCTCCCATTTCTGCTCTTGACATTCTGCCTCCCAGATGGTCCTTTTCCCCAATTCAAGAGCTTACTGTGTTGAAGAGTCCACAGCAATGTCAGTGACTGAGGCCATGTAATCTCAGTGACCAAGGCCACGGGCCTCAACCCAGGCGTGCTGAGGAAAGGTTGGGCAGATCTCAGAAGACAAGAAAGGCCGGTACTCCAGCGAGGAGACGGATCGAGGAGCGGGGCAGGCAGGCCCGAATCTGTGCCTTTGGGAAGAGGGAGCTGGGGAGCCAGACAGTGTCCAGGGTGCGGGGCACCCCCAGCAAGGTGCCTCTTACCACTGTGCTTATGACAAGCCCATCTGCATCTTCACTACAGTGGGGGCTCACTACAGCCACTTAGAGAACTTGGGATGGAAGGTTCTTTCCCTTCCTTCCAAGAGTCTCAGAAACAGGAAGTCTAAGGAGTGGACATAAATGAGTGTCCCCTTCCAGTCTGGGATATGAAGGACCACGCCTCAGCCACACCACCACATGCCAGAAGATCTCGCTGCCTGCCTCGCAGCCCCGAGCCAGCCCCCAGCCAGCTAATGATGGCACGCTACCTTGCACCCTGGTTTCTGCCTGTGTGTAAACACTGCCGGCTACAGGGGCTCACAGAGGGTTTCCCTGGGTCGACAGAAGCAGCAGCTCCTGTGAAAATATTTTGTCCTCATTCCCTCATTTAATCTTCCTGGCCATCGTATGATGGATAGATTATAATTATCAGGCCCATTTTACAAAAGAGGAGCTGAGATGCAAAGATGTTAAGACGCTGCCTGAGGTCGCATGGTTGCTGACAGGCCTTCTGTGGAGTCCGGTCTATCTGTCAGCCAGGTCCCTGCTTGCTCGCCCCACCAAACTGTCTCAGCCTGCAGATCTGCTCTGAGCAGTGAAGGCTGGGAGATGGGAAGCTGGTCTCCATGTCCAAACAGACAGGGCTCAGGGCACTGGGGCTAAGTGACAACTCGGCCCTTCACCTAGTATCTTCATGGGGACTGTGTGCCCATGAACCCCCTGAATCCCCTCAATCTGTTACAAGATCATATTTTACTCAGAAAAAGACAACACAGAACAGAAAACAGTTGTCATAAAAATGCATGATCCATAAAAATCAACACATATATAGATTAATTTATCCATTTAACAAATACTATTTGTACCCATTATCTGTAAGACCCTGTGGTAGATGCTAAGAGAAAATTAATGAATGTTATTGATCTACCAAGGGCCCAAACTCTTTCATCTTTCATCCGCGTTAATTAGAATGTAAACATTGTTTGTAGAACCGGGCCTCGATCTGGGTCCAAATGGCAGAGCCAACAAAATTTGGCTTTTACCAACTTCGGCTTCAGAAATGCATAAAATAATGGTCCAATTTTAAAGTGGTCATGGTACTCCTTTGAGAGAAGAAAAACATCATTTCCCTGAAATTCCCATTGTCTCTAAAATTAAGTTCGGATGGCAATTCAGTGCGATGTCAACTTGACAATGTCACCAGCTCAACAGGCAAGTCATAGGTAAAAATCTTCCATGGAAGTGACTTGCGAAGAGAAGATGAGCTTCAAAAATCGACCATTTGCCGATCATTTTGTGGATAGTAAGGCTCAATGTGACACGCACTCATTCAAGCGGACGGACAGTCAAAGGGAAGCTGCTAGGTGCCTGGCACCATGGAGGCCCCGGGGATTCCAGAAAGACACATGCGTGCAACAACACAGCACCCAGTGCCCCCCCGGGGTGGGAGGGAAGCTGAGCACGCTCAGGGCAAGGCAGCAGGAGGAAGGAGTGACCAGTGCAGTGTGGGTGACTCCAGAAAGCGTCAGAGAGGACAGTATGCAGAAATGCAAAAGGAGAAAGGAGTGTGAGTACCCTAAGGTACGCTGGGGAGCAGGTGTGTGCACGCACGCATGTTGTGTGTGTGTGTGTGTGTGTGTGTACACACTCATGTATACCTATAGCTTGGCATGACCAGAGAACTGGAAGAGAGTGAGAGCAAATGAGGTTAGGACCAGGTTATGAAGGGTCCCTCGCCTTACCCCTTCTAGAACTTGGCCTTTACACATCAGGCAATGGGAGTCACTGCCAGGAAGCCTCCCATCCTTTTCCAGCAATAATGGAGCAGGATGCAAGGACCTTCTCCCTGAGAAGAACCAGGCCATGGCAGCCTGTCCCCTCCACTGACTACCTCAGGAGCCCTCCCACACCCTCCCCTGACTCCATTTCTCCTTCAGCACCCCGTCATTCTGGACAGCAGGATGGGGCCCTGCCACAGGTCAGCAATCAGCACACAGGACCATCTCCTGACACCCACCCAGGCACCTCCCCAGCTCAGAGCACCTCTGAATCATGAATCACCCCCATCTCCCCCTGCCTGGGGAGGGAGATCTTTAACCTGGCACACCCTTCCTACCAGACTCCCCTCAGTGCACTACCACATCTTTTACTGGTGAGAAACAGAATCCCTCACTTCCCCTTCTCTCCTCCTCAGACTTCCCCTAATCAAACCCCACGAGAGGCCCAGCCTCTCCATGGTTCTCTCTCTAAACTTAATCTGCCTTTCTCCCCTCTCCCATTCCTTCCTCTTGACCCACACAAACATTAAAGCCTCTGCTCTCCTAAAACACTTCCTTTGGGTACCATCTCATGCTTCTCCTTGGCTTCCCTGACAAAGCACTCACCTCCTGTTCTCTCTGGTACCTCCTGCCATGAGGTCACTTCTGTGCCCTGCTGCGGTCCCTCCCCCCTGCCAAGCCACATGCACTTTTACTCCTGTGACAAGGAGCAAGGGATAGTTTTCCCTGGCTTCTCATCCATACCCAAACCCCACCCCCACTGTACTCTTCCTTGGGCATTTGGGACAAAACACTCTATGGGTTCTTCCAGGTCCTCCCCCTTCACTAAATGTCCTGTGGGCTGGATTCTGTGCTCAGCTCTCTTCCTGTTTCTTCTGCAGTCGATCCTTGGGCAATCTGTATTTCATCTCCATGTTGAGCACTAGTTAACACCAGACTACCTTGGTAAGCTCCAGACTGAAGTATCCAAATGTTCCTCAGCCTTCTGGCCATTTCTAAGTAGCCCCAGAGATGCAGCACAATCAGAAACTCTCTCAGCGTGGTCCTCTCTCCATGGGGTAGCTCCTGGTCTGCTTGACCTGCACGCCCCGCATTCCCCTGGGACCCTCCCTGGCCTTTCCACAGCAAACAGGTGCCAATGGATTGCTCCAGGCATGGAGCTCCATCTCCCCCCAACCCCCTAGCTACCCAGTCTATATCCAGGTATCAGAATCTTAGCCTTGGAGGGCCTCCTCTCACCTGAGCCATACTTGGCCTCTCTCACAGCAATCCAAACTCCTGAGTCTGGCATCTGAGACACCTGTTAGCTGACCCCAAACTGTCCTGGACACACTATGGTAATAATAATGGCTGCTACTTCATAAACACCCGTTCTGCCCTGAACTAAGCATGGATAGGTGTCTCTTACCTCAATATTCGTAACTGCTGTTATCCAAATTTTAGAGAAAAGGAAACTGGAGCTTGCAGAGGTTAAGCAACTGGTCAAATCCCACATCCTGGAAGCAGTGGAGATGGGCCTGAACCCAGGCAGTCCAACTCCAAGGTCAAGTTCTTACCACTCTGCAGCCCTTCCTCACCAAGCCTGGCCACTTCCAACTGCATTCTTCTGACTTCCTGACACTGCAACCATAGGAGAGCAAGCATTCTCCTTCTGCTGTGCCTTTTTCACACTGTCCCTCAAGCTAAAGGTCCCTTCTCAAAAAAAAATAGATAAATAAAAAATAAAAAATGAATAAAATAAAATAAAAATAAAGGTCCCTTCTCTAGTCTCTGTCCATCAAAACTCATTCAAGGCGATTCTCCTTTCTCCAGGACAGCATTCCCACTCCCCTGCCCACGGGCACCTCTGCTGGCTCACAACCCATGCTTACACCTCCATCTGGGTTCTTTCCTGTTGCCATGGAGACGTGCAATAGGGCTGACATTCTCCTTCTTTGACCTTGCCTCCTGGGGGCAGCTAAGTACCTGACAGAGGGAATGGGGGAAGGAACCCAGCACCTGTGGCTCAGCCCCACCCTTCCCACTCTATTGCCCCAGGGAAGTGGCCTGTCCCCAGCAGGAGGCAGTCATCTAGGTCTCTGACCCAGGTGGATATGCTAACTGAGGAAAGGGACGCACTGGGAACCCTATTGACCATAGTCAACACATTTATGAGCCCCACAGCTGGTATCTTAGTCTCTGTCTGACTGACTCCTGGTCTTATTTTTCATCTGGTGCCAAACCCAGAGGGCATTTAAGTAGTCTAAACAACTACCAAACACCCAGTAACCTGGGTCACTCTCAGTGAAGGATGACAAAGTAGCACTGGCCATAGGACTGGTCAGTGCTGGTCTGTAGGGCACACTGGTGACTGGTGCACCATCTCGTCTCTAGCAAGGAGGACCCAAAGCAGCTTGGGGGAACACCCCTACCATCCACACAGTGCCCTCTGTCTGGGAGCCCGGCTTCCCAGCAACCTGCAGACGACCCTGTAGCATCCTTCAGTGAGCAGATAAGAAGGGTGTCCAACCCTGCCAACTGCCCTCCCAAGCCGTCCACACCTCACCTGTCCCCTGGCAGACAGAACCTTACCCACTGATAAGAACTGCTAGCAGTGTGCTTCCTCAGCCCAGAACACAAAGAAAGCTGCCCTCACTTCCCTTCTCACAACAGAGAACACACACACGTGTGCACAATTTTACCTCCGAGGAGGAAAAAATGGACATAAAGTTATTTCAATGCCTCAACCTGATTGACAGACTCAGAGAAATGATTCCAATGTAGCCTCGGCTTGAATATGTTCAAAAAGCTTCATTGCAAAAATTATCTCCTACAAGGGCACCTGGGTGGCACAGTCAGGTAAGTGTCTGACTCTTGGTTTTGGCTCAGGTTGTGATCTCAGGGTGGTAAGAGGGAGCCCTGTGTCGGGCTCTGCGCTAGCAGAGGGATTATTTCTCTCTCTTTCTCCCTCTGCCCCTCCTGCTCATGTGCACTCACTCTCCCTTTCCCTCTCTCTCAGAGAAAGAAATCTTTTTAAAAAATTATCCCTTAGAAATATAAAAACCAAGGACTTATTGTTGAAGCTGGTTGAGGAGTAAGTTGATTCATTACATGGTTCCTTCTACTTTTGTGTGTTTGAATTTTTTTTATAACAGAAGGGCTTTTGGTTGCTCGTTGTTTTTTTAAAATCTAACACTCAGGGATCTGAGCTTTTCCAGAGCAGGGCACGGGATTCTACCTTACCTTGCTGGGGACCAACAGAACCAGAACTGAGGTTCGAATCTAAATTCCTGGTGACACAGACGCTGCCCTTTCCGCAGTGTCATTCAGGCTCCCTAAAGGACCTACCACCTGACCAAATGCTCAGCCCAACCCTCATTCAGACCCTCATCATCTCTCCCTCCCATTGCTAAAGTTGCCTCCTCTAGGCTTCCTGCTTCTGGCTGACTCTCCTTCAACCCATCTTTCCCAGAGCAGGCAGGATATGTTTCGTAATGCTGATGGCACTACTTCTCTGCTCCCAAACTCTCCATGGCTCCCCACTGCTTCAGGAACAAAACTGTATTCCATAGCTCAGCTATCCAAGTCCTCCTGTGAGATTGACCCTCCCAACTGCACTTCTCACCATGTTCTCAGTTCAGCCCCCCAAGCCACTTCCTACTCCCTAAATACAGAAGGATTTCCCTGTGTTCTCTCTTTCCTGTGTGGGATGCTTTTCTCCAGCCATACTTTCAGATCTCACATATTCTAAGGCCTTCTCAACAGGCATCAACCCAAGGAAGCCTTTCCGGACACCCTTACCCTGGGGCCTGAAGGTGCTGGTGCTTCCCTTTCGTTCTGCCACACTTGGTACTCACTTTTATCATCCCACTTACAGCTCTGGTTATACAAATCCTCGGTATGTCTGTCTCCCCTTCAAAATTAAGATGCTTGAGAGCAGGGAGTATATGCTATTCGCCTTTCTATCCTCAGAGCCCAGCAATGAACCTGACAAAGGCAGACACTCAGGAAACGCTGGCTGACACAAAATGTTAAGTGTGAGCGCTGAGTGGAGGGCAAAGGGAGAAGGCTGCGTGAAAGAGAGACCTTGGCTAGTTTTCTGAATAAGGGTGGGGGGTGTCTACAGCAGCCTCTCCCCTCTCACTCTCTCTACACATAAGGCCCCTCTCTTTGCGGCCTGACAATCAGAGGCTAGGAGGACTGGCCATGGTCGGCCCTGGCATGACTGAGAGACAACGGATGAACTCAAGGATATTTCCACAGAAACAACGGGAGAAGAGGATGTAACTTCCCCTAACAGATGATAAAACCAGGCATTTCTCCTTATTCTATTATTTTCGAATGCTAGGCAACAAGAAAACACACACACACACACACACATCTGAATTGGCGAGTTTTCTTGTCATCTAGAATGTTCAGGGGCCTGATAGCCTGTAGCCAGCTACCTCCTACGAGCCTCCCGAGCTGCCTGGAGAGGAATACAGACCCCAGAATTTGGCAGTCTCTGGATAAACATGAACTGGATTAATCAAAATTTATTCTGTATTTTGAACCTTCATTTCAACACTTGTCAAACAGTTTAATTTGGAATCAATGCAATAGTTTTCCTTTTGCATTAGACCAGTAGGAGACAAAGAATTTTCCTGAAGTCAGGCTGTGTGTGCTGGCAACGAGAGCCTGGCTCTGGCCTCTGTCAGAGGAGAAGGGGGCTTCCTCTGCACGCCCAGGCTGGAGGGTATTAGTAGGGTATTAGCAGCTCTGTCTTCACTGGAGGGCTGAGGCCATGTGGGAGCCAGATGAAGACAGCACACAGAACCCACAGCTGCTAGAGAGCCCAGACAACCAGGGAACTGCCTAGCCTGGGCTTCATGGAGCTGAGCCTTTGCAAGAGGCCAGTCAAGCTTCTCCACTAGCTGCCTTGAGCCTACCTGCCTCTCCCACTCCTTGGCAGGACCAGCACTGAGTGCATCTCCATCCTTCACTACACACAGAGGCTTATTCACTGAGGATTCTGAGAAATACCCTGTTATAGGCCAAACTGTAACCCATTCCTCAAATTTTATGTTTAAGTCTAACACCCAGGACCTTAGAATGTGACTGTATTTAGAAGTAAGTTCTTTAAAGAGATAGCTAAATTAAAAAGAGGTCATGGGGTGGGCCCTAATCTAATCTGACTGGTATCTTTATAAGGACACAGACAGATACAGCGGAAAGACCATGGGAGGACACAGGGACGTGACAAGTTACAAGCCAAAGGCAGGCCTCAGAAGAAACCAACCCCGTTGACACCCTGATCTTGGACTTGTGGCCTCCAGAACTGTGAGGGAACCAATTTCTGTTGTTTCGCCAGCCAGTCTGTGGAGCTTTGTTACAGCAGGCCCAGAGCGCTAGTGCATGCCCCAGTCTGATCCTGGCCGCACCAGCCTGTTGCAACAGGGCAGCCTCCTGTCCGGAGATGTGGGGCTCTGTTCCCATCCAGACCTGTTCCCTTCCCTCGAAGTCTGAGGAAGACTTTGCTTTGCATCATCAGACCTTAAACAACATCCAGGTATGGAGAGTCTCTAACAGTCCTTTATTTATCTTTTTGTAAGTCAGCCCTGTGTCAGGCCATGCCCAGGGAGTAAGGCCACCAGCAAGGCGAGACTGGTACCTGTAAGAAGGAAGCCTTTCTTGATGCCGTAGCCTGACCAGCTACCTGTCGAGCCTCATTCAAGGAGCCAAGCACCCTGGGCCCAGCCATCTCTGCCTCCACCCGGTTCAACAATTCCAGTCTGTGACAAAGGGGGGAAGGAGGGGCAGGCCCCAGCCCCCCAGCTCAGCTCACCCATCACAAGACATCTGCCACCAGGATTGCTTCCCTCCCCCGACAGCACTTAGGCCAGAGTGATTCAGGGACTTTCCCAAGAAAAGTGATCCAGGAATCCCCCATTCGCACACATAGTCCCTCAGACCAAGGACAAGTTGGCTAGAGAATTACATTGTATTCGGGTCTCCCCTCTCTGGAGGCCCACAAGGTCTTCTCCTAGACGTCTGTCAGTCTGACCCCAGGGAAGTGGGAGCATCTGCAAGAGCTCCTGGGGGCCTCTCTCCATCTTCCACACTTCTTGTCCACAAAGCAGAGCTGTTCTCCCGGGGGAGATACCTGAGCAGGGCCTGAGACTCAGAGCGAAAGGTATAGAAAGGGGCCCCAGCAGGGGAAGGCAGCACAACAGGAGTCCCCCTCCCGACCCACCCCTGTTCTGAGCCCTGAACTCCTGTACTCCTTTCCTTACCCCCAAGGAGTGGAGCAGGAGGCAAGAGAAAGAGTCCAAGCTTTGCAGTCACACTGACTGGGACTTAAATCCTGGCTCTGCTACTCACAGCTAGGTTAGTTTTGACCTTGGGTAATATATATTAACCTCTCAGGTTACTGTGTAACGAAGATAATAATGTCTGCCTCACACTGGGTGGGTCAGAGGGTTAGCAGAGAGGACAGAGTAAATCAGCTGGCCGGGAGCCTGGCCCCGTTAACAGGCAATGCTCGCCTTTACCCCTTAGAGAATATGGCCCTAACTGCAGTATTCCAACAGATGGATTTAGCCAAGATCCCTGATGGGGTGAGGGGGAATGAGGGGGAAAAATATATGACACTGACTACCTTTGAGAAGTTACCAAATCCCTCAGGGCCAGCCACCCAGGTGGCAGCCCGGGGCTCCACACTCAGTGCCCCTGCTGTGGGCCTTCAGTGTCTGTCTGGCAGTATCTGAAAGGAAGGTCCAGGCCACCAGCTCTTCCAGAGCAGAAAGTTTCCTACTGATCTGATCATGTGCTTCCTTGTACCGCCCCTTGGCACCTTCCTCAGCCATTGCATCGGGGGCCCCTGCGCATCCCACTTAGGGACGGTGAGCAGGCATATGTTCACGGGCCACTGTGGGCAGGCACCTGGAAGAGAGCCAGCGAGCGGGGAGCCAGATCTGGGAGACCCCAAACACGAAGGCTACAGCTAAAGCCGGGCTCCAGGGGTCAGGGACAGGAAGGGCCATGTCCTGACCACATTCGTGGAGCAGGAAGCCCCTGGCCCTGGGCCTGGCATCAAGAGAGCCCCTTTAACTCAGAGGTGTCAGAGACAGAAGATGGTCAAGCTGTACTGGTGTCCCAGAGAGGCCCCACCGTTGCTCCCCGTGGACATCACACTTCCAGGACACCTACAGCCAAGCAGGCAACTGCCCCTGGAGACACTTGGGGAAGGTTTGCACACACAGCGGGTCACAGTGAAGCAACAAGAGATGTGTCTCATGTAGCCTGCAGAAAGCTTGTCATGAACGCCATCCCTCATTCAACTGTCACAAGATTTATTTAAAATTCTCTGTCAAATACAAATATCCATGACAGTTGAGGACTGGATTTGTGACCCTGATGCAGCTCTTAACAGTTTTCAAAGGGCTCCTGATTCACAGGGAGGATGCGGAGGGAGAGCTTTGTCTCACCTGCACTCCCATTAACACGAGATCCCAAGTCACTGCAGCTCAGATATTATTACCCGAATGGCACCCCAGCCTCCCTGAGGTGGTCTTCTCAGGCTCTTGTCTCTGGGATGAGGGGAAGCATCCCACTGGGCAGCTGGAAGGACCCCAGGTCCACCCTGAGGAAGCAGGGTGGAGCTGCCAGGGCCAGATCTGGGTTCTGAGCTCCGCTGCGGGGAGGAGGGGCAGCCACACTGAACACAGGATGGGGCTCTGGGCAGACCTGATCAGCAACACGACTGGCTGGCTTACAAGGTAAGGAAGAACCCCAACTTCAGCGGGCAGCCACTACCAGCACCCACCTGCTCAGAGCCTGAACATGCCTGGTGGAAACAATGCTCTCCTTCACGCAGCACCCTGCCCCCACTCCATGCTCCTGCACGGGCAGGCTCTCTGCCCGCTTACTGAGCTGTGCTGGCCCCTCCTCTCCACCCACAACCCCACCTGGGTTCCTGTGGAGGCTCTTCTGACTCCCATCCCTCACCCCACCTTTCCAACCCACCCCAGGTACCCCCTTTACTGCCGACACTCTGGGGTCCCCAGCCACACAGTCCACATTACTGATCAGGTCCCCAGCAGATGAGGTGGGCTGTAAGCAACCTGTTACTAATGACAGAGCAGCTAAAGCCAAGAAGCTTTTTGTATAAATTAGAGAAGATCCCAGGTTATCTTGCCCCATTCTAATATACTTTATTGAGTGGGTGGAATTCAGCCAGGAAATCAGCAACTGCCTAGAGAGCTCAGGAAGTAACAGTTTCTACGACACTATGCAACCTCCTCTATTTTAGAAATTTATCTCTAAATAGGTCTCTCTGTGTGTACGTGTGTATTTACTGGGGCTAACTACGTGTCCTTAATCTGGCCAAGTCCACCAAGCGCTTCTCACAGGTTAATGTCATCTGACACGTGCAGCCTGAGTGGCTTCCTGCCCCAGCATGAAGGCTTGATCTTTGTGGTAAACTTAAGACTCTGAATAATCTGACCTTTCAATGTGGTGGCAAGATAGAATGGAAAAAACATGGGCTTGAGGATCAGGTAGACTGGGCCCAAGTCTTATTTCAGCCTCCTGCCAGCTGGAGAACCTTGGGAAAAGTTACTTTTCCTGAGTCATTTTCCTCTTCAGTGGGGACTTAATAAATGATGATTTCTAATCCCCAGCGCCCTGTATAACCCCACTCCTTGGTTACACCAAACCAAACCACTGGCTGTTGTCCACATATGCTCTTTAATTTACCATTCCTATGGTTTTCTTTGTCCACTGCTGTCCCCTCTGCTAGAAATACCCTGGACCCAGAGAAAGGGGTGTCTCTGGTCCCTCTGTTTCCTTCAAGACACATCTCAAAGGCTACCTCCTCAGCAAACCAAGTGCCCCAACCTCTTCTCTGAATGTTCCCCATGTTCTCTCTGTGGTTAGCATTGCCGATTTTGAGGAAGGGGTACAATCCTGAAGTTGGACCCAAGCAGTGGACATGTCTTACTCATCTCAGGTTCCCGCAGTCCTCAGCACAGATGGTCAAAAATCATTCGGTGACTGAAATATTAAATGAGGTCACGAGTCTCTTGGCTCCAGAGCACTTAGAATTAGGCTCCACCTTTGTTCCTAAAAGGGGGAGGTGCCCTGGATCCAGGGGGCCGGTTCTGACTTGAGGGCCTCCATGGCCTCCCTTCCTGCCACCCAGGCCAGGAGAGCATACCCCTCAGGCATCCACGTTGCTTAACCACAGCGCTCTCCATCCTCCACCCATGCACCCCACCCGAAACCTCAGCCTAGCTGAATAAGGCCCCACTGCCCACAGCCCTTCCTGGGCAAATCTTGGGGCTGGAAGATGGCTCTGGGGCCCAGACTGCAGACAGACAGTCAGACTTCCCAGTGTCGTCCCCACTGCCTTCCGAGATGGCTCTCTCCTATATCCACCATCCCTTCTTCGATGCTGCGATCCCAGTGCCTCAGACTACATGGCCCGGGTTCTTTAGACACCAGGATGCTGTGTTCTTGAAATCTTCGAGGGGTGACCCTGAGTCTGCAAGAGGCCTCAAACCCCAGTGAGGGGGCTGGGCCAAGGCAGGTATCCGCAGAGAATATACAGAGTATAATCACTTCTTCGGGATCCCAGGCCTTGAGTTTCCGGTCACAAAACCATTTTTCCTCAGAGCCTTTCCTCTCTCCCAGGCCATTACTGAGCAGGATTTCAGCCTGTAACTTGGGCCAGAGAAGGTCTTACACAACTTTGGGACCACGCTTCCCAGCCTCCTGCCTTCGTTCCACCTCAGAAGCCAACCATCTCCACAATCCTGCTGCACTTTCAGTTCAAGCTCTCAGCAAACCCTGTCTCCCCTGCAATTTGGCAAACTTCTCTCTAGTGAAGACCACTTGGACAACACCTTCTTGAGGTAAGACTGCAACACAGGCTCTGAGAACTTGCCCTCAAGATAAGCTTGAGTTATGCAGAATTTCTTACCCCACAAAACTTCTCACAAAGAGGGGCACCTGGGTGGCTCAGTGGGTTAAGCTGCTGCCTTCGGCTCAGGTCATGATCTCAGGATCCTGGGATCGAGCCCCGCATCGGGCTCTCTGCTCGGCAGAGAGCCTGCTTCCTCCTCTCTCTCTCTCTCTCTCTGCCTGCCTCTCTGCCTACATGTGATCTCTGTCTGTCAAATAAATAAATAAAATCTTTAAAACAAAAAACAAAAAACTTCTCACAAAGAACTGAAATCTGCCTCTTCCTTAATTCCCTCTGCCATCCCCACCACGGACCCCCAACTCTAGCCTCTGAGCAACACAGAACAAGATGGCTCTGTCCCCAACCTGAAAATCACAATCACAGCCCCAGTGTCTTCCTGTCAGTCCTTAGGTCCTTTCAAAGCTTGCAGGACACAGACTCCGGCTTTGGGGCACTAAGCACACCTCTTCCACCTGCTCCCAGAATGTGGTGTGTCCAGTCTTGGCCAGTGCAGAAAAAAGAGGGATGATCTTCTAGCAAGGTCTAAAGCCAGGACTTCTATTAATGCAACCAGGCTGACATCTATGGGCTTTTCCATGTGGCCAGGTAGGAAACCTATACCAGTGATTTTTGGAGTCTATGGATAGGACTTAGCACTTCCCCCTACCACATCTCACTGAGCTGGTTTGGGTTTTCAGTCTTCCCTACTGCCTTTGTGCTGTACGTTGGTGACCAGCCATCTGAAACCAGGCTGTTTCCCACCGGTCATGCACTTCTGCCTCTTGGACTTCCGGCTCACCTCCACCATGGCTGTCCTTTTGAGTCACACCTGGAGGCCCAGGGAATGCTCCTTCCCCCTGAAATTTTAGAATGAGCCCTCTAGATGATATGTCACTCTTCTTGACAAAATATTCTCTGCCAGGCTTCCTGAGAAGAGGACAACATGGTAACAACCCCAACTGCTGACTACGTAGGCTATGCCAAGCACTGCAATCCACAATCAACACTACGTGTATCACCTCATTAAAATCTTCACCAGAACCCAATGGAACAGGCTTCTTATTGTTCCCATTGAACAGATGAAGAACTTAAAGCTCAGGGTAGCAACAGCAAGTCTGTGAAGAGTGGCCTTGAAAGGGAGGCTGTATGGTTCGAAGTCTACACACTTGAGCAAGTGGGGTCCTCGGAGATCAGGGAGGCCCTCACAGTGGAGGAAGGTGGGAGCCCGCCATGCTGGGAGGCTGGGGGCAGTAGGCAAGACTCGTCTCCTCATCTCCAGAAACAAGACAATAATCCCTGCCTGAGGCATTATGTGGCCCCAGTGAGCTGGCGCAGGGAAAACCTAGACAGACACACGGGGTGGCGGTGGTTGTTACTGTGTGAGCGCTCTGCATCGAAGAACCAGATGTCTTGGCTGATCACGGGAAGAGCTTATGTAATAAAACTTTTTCATGACATCCCGTCAAGGTCAGGTGTCAGAGCCAAGAATGATTCCTCTGCTTTGGTAAAATGTTGAATTAGAAGAATCTGCCTTTCTTGCACAAATTCAAGTTCTAAGCCTGCTCCTACTGCAGCCCCCTCTCCCTGATCCTCTCCTGACTCCCATTACCCGCCCTGGTCACTTACTTAATCCGGAGCCAGATACCACACTTCTGGTATGCCCAAGACAGTCCTGTCACCCCAGATCCCACCCAGCTCAGCATCTGTCTGCCTCCTTTCACACTCAAAAGTATCCCAATTTCGACAATAAATTAAATCTAATACTTGGAGGGTTTTTTTTGTTTGTTTGTTTTTACAAAAAAAATCACTTGAATTTTCTGGCACCTATTTCCCTACCATATGATGGGAGTAGTATCACTCACCTCGTGAGACAAGCCCTTTGTAAAATCCACTAAAGCGCGGCGCTCCCCCTCTACTCCCTCTGGAGGCAGCTTTCTGGGGGCCCCCCGTGCACCCACACCTTTGTTGTCTTCATGAAGCAGTGCAATGTCCAGCTAGCTATTCACGCCAAAAGCTCTTTGAGTCAGGAAATGAGGGAAGGAAAGCGCTGCCCCTGGAAAGAGAGCAAGTGCCACATGCACATGTAGGAAAGAAAGAGAGCTCATTTTGGTGTTCTGGCCTGAGCTGCAGCTCTGCCCATCTCTTTTCCCCAATTCTGACAATAGGCCTCTTGGCTCCTACAGGAGTAACTCTCTCTCCCCCTCCCTCCCTTCCTGCCAGCTTGCCTCCCTCCCTCCCTCCCTTCCTTCCTCTCTCTCTCTCTCTCTCTCTCACACACATACACACACACACATTCACACGCATGCACACACATACGGTCTGTCAGCCTCAGGAGTTCCTTTTGTCAGAGTCTTCTGGGCTTTTCTGCCAGAAGCAGGTTGCAGACGTTTGCTAAGACCTCTCTGGATACCAGTGCAGTCCCAGGAGTGGCCCTCCCAGTCAGAGCCGTCCCTGCCCAGCTGAGAGGCCCAGCTACATGCAGCTAGTATATTCCAAACACGCACAGAAGTTGCCGCCGTGGACTGATGCATTTGCCCGAGAGTCAGGGCAGGAGTCTGCACTCTGTGCCCCGAGGACACTCCCAGCAACCATTAAGCCATGGCTATCCCTGGGCAGACAGAGAGCAAGACCAGGATCCGGATCACCCCTTCCCTCTGCCTGTCTTCGTCAGCAGGAGGAAACAGATTCACCCCAAGCAGAGCCACGTGGGACCTGCTCGGCAGCTACAGGCCGGAGGGGAGAGGCCAGGCTACCATCACTCCCCTTAGCCTCACCTGGGTTAACAAGCTGTTCAGGAGATTTGTCAGAAGGCCCTCCACTCACCCACCTCTGCATGAATCATTCCTGAGACCCGGACAACCCAGATCTCAAGTCTGCAATCTCTAGCTGTCCTTTACCGTGGATGAGCAGCTCTGCATACATTTTTCTATCAGTAAAAATAAATAAATGAATAGCAAAAAACAAAAACTCAAAACAAGATAAGGCAGAAATTTCCCAGATGCAGCTGTATAGCTCCAAAGAGCCAGGAGGCTTGACAAGTTTTCCCTCTAGGTTGAATTCCAGCACTCCTTGTCTTCGTTTTCCTTTGGCAATGACCACACACCAGGCAATACTCTAAATGATTCTCATGAGTTAACCCAGCTCTGTCTCATCAAACTAAGGTGACCACTGACCCATAGGAAAAGCAGAACCTGCCCCGGGGAGGCTGGGGGCGAAGGAGCACCGCCAGGCAGAAAGGTGTGGAAGGGAGAGGTGAGGAGGAGAGGAAATGCAGCCTCCCGCCACGGAGTCTCCAGGCAGCATTGCAGATTCTAGATAAGGTCCTCTCCCCTCACCGGACAGCCCTCCCCCAACCATCTGGATCCCTGACGCAGGCCCTACACAAGGGCCTGTGCTGGGAGCCACCCACCACCCCCACTCCACCACACCACAGCCAACTTCTACTGACTGATTGGATGGGTCCCTAAAATTTGCCAAGGGTTTGAAAAAGGGTTTGGGTCTTAGAATACATCCTTCTGGAGAACTGAGAGAGGGGTGGGTGTACTCCCAGAAAATTCATTTAGGACATATTACCCACACTGAGCACTAACAAGTGTGGGTGTCCATGCCATAAAGCTCCCCAATAGCCCACACACGCCTGGGCCACAGGACAGAGAGGACTCAGGAGCCTTCACACCTACATTGGCCTTGGCCACCACAGATACTTCTCTTTTGAGTCCTTGACCTGGAAGATTCTAGGCTTAGCTATTCTGCAGACTGAATTCACCCCAAACCTGGTCTCTTTCCTGTTTTTCACTGCCTAATGGAATCTCCATCTGGACCTTCTGGCAGCTCTACTCTGGCCAGCTCATGGTGCTCCAAAGGATAAAGCCCCAGGCCAGAGGGCCAGGCTGCCTGGGTTCTACCACCAGGAGCAGGTGACCCTAGATAGGTTCCTCTGGTAGCTTCACCATCCATGTGTGTATATGATGTGTGTCTATATATATGATGCAATAAAGTACCCACTTCTCTTCTGATTCCAAAAGGAACTAACCATCCTCACTTCCCTTCCCCCTTCCAAGAATCTCCACCATGCTCTCATGCTACTGACAATGCCTCATTCTTCTCCCAGCACACTAGCACAAAGTGTCACTGTCCCATTTGCTGCCTTTCCCTCTCCCTCAAATCCAATCACTCAATCCTGCAGGATTTCTTAGCAAGATCCCTCTCCATCTCTACTGCCACTGCCTTAATTCACATCCTAAGCTACCTCCATGGGTTATTCCAACAGCATACTCCACAGGAGGTTGCTTCCTATCCTTCCATGCTGCCCTTGCCAGCCCTGGATCATCCTGAAAGCAGAGATTTCTCCATGTCTTTTCCACACTGAAAGACCTTCAGGGTCACGGGAATTAAAATTTCAGTTCTTTAGCCGCAGAGTTCAAGGCCTTCCATGACCTCACCCCAGCCTGACTCCAGTCTCACCTCGCCCAGTGTCCCCTCCCCACCCCACCCTCTGACTCTAGCCCTGTGGGCCACTCCTCACCAGGCCTGTCCCAGACTTTCAGGCTGTCCTCTTGCTTCTTCCCTCATCTCTGGTGCAAAAGGGCCTACCCCTTTCCGCCTCTTCCAGGGCAAACACAGCAAAAACAGCCAGCTCAGGGTCTGTGTTTACCACAAACTCTTCCTGCACATCTGCTAAGTGTAGGGCTGCACCCAAGGGCTGATGCAGGCCTGGAGCAGCTCACAGTCTGGAGCAGGTGTGGACAGAGATAATGCAAATGAAGTGTCTAAGTATCACACCTGAGTTCTCTATGTATGCCCCAGAAAGAAGAGTCCAAGTGCCTTGGAGATGGGAGGAAGAGAGGGGTTTCAAGGGTTTGATTTGCATCCTGAAGTTTTAATAAGAGTTCATTCATCTCACAGAGTGAGACCTTTCCAGGAAGACCTTTCCAGGAAGAGCACGTAGCGTGTGCAAAGATGGAGAGACGCATAAGACAGAAACTGGTGAGCTACTCAGTTTGGGGAACAGTGGGGATACAGCTGTGAGCTACAGTACTGCCAGTCTTTGCAGGGCCTTCAGTGCCAGACAAGGATGCTACACTTTATCCTACCAAGGAGGCAATCCTACCCCATCTTGTGGAGACCTTCCATCCACAGGTATATTCCAGGGCCCAGATGACTGCACCACGTGGAACATGGTGATTAAGAGCCTGCATCTCTGTGTGCATAAGCATGGATGTGTCAGACAGAGGAAATGAAAGCAAGAATTGAGAGGACCCCAAAATAGGAATTACCTTGGAGTACTAAGTAGAAGTCATGGGTTTCCTGAAGACAAACTGACAGTTCACAGAACCCTGGAAAATTGCAAGGCCAGAAGGAGATCTGGGTCTGAAGCGAAACGATTGCTCTAGGACAGCATCTCCTAGATTCTTTACTGAGTGTGTCAGAGATAAGAATGGATGTCCTGAAGATCCCCAAGGGGGAGTTAAGACCAGGTTTTCAGAGTCTAAAAGGGATACAGCCCGCCCTTCTGAGACCACCTGTGGATTCTTGGAAAACTGAGACCCAGAGGTGCCACCAAGTGTTGAAACCAAAGAATGACACCAGGAAACAAAGTGGAATGGCTCTGAGGAGGAAGCAGGAAAAACAGTGACTCAGGACAACACCAAGCTGCCAAAAGCTTGCAGTCTAGTTGTGCCCACACCAAGTGGTGACAATGTCACATCTTCCCCCACCCTCCCATGGGTCACTTCTTGAATGGGGCGCAGTCTGGGAATTTACTAAATGTTTAGATGGTTCATTAGCTGCATTCATACTAGCTTTTCCTTCTCCTGTGTTGCAAAAGGGGAGCCACCAGAGGATGTAGAGCAGGGAAGTGTTATGAACAGATCTGTATTTCAGGAAAAAAAATTTTTTAAATGGCCACGTCAAAACCAATTTCCAAATTTTACAACAAATGTTATAGCCTGAAGGGCATGCCATTCTTCTCCAAAGCTGAACTCTCTCAGAATGATTTCCCCCTCCTCACTTCTACAAGCTGTGCAGTCACTCTAAAAATAGACACCAGCACTCCCTGAACCCTTGGCCATAGATTCCATCTCTCTAGAGTCTCTCCTACCTATCCCACTCTTTCAGGCCCAATAGAAGGCCTTCCCATTTCTATCCTGATTGACCTTCAACGTCCTAACTAGACCCCCCTCCCTGTGCCTGCCCCCTCCACCCCCACACCTTCCCACAGCACAGCCACAGTGGGCTTGAGCAGGCCCCACCTTGGCCCTCACTGGAATCCCCAGGGGAAACTTGGAAACACCACGCCAGACTCACTTCATTCCAAATAGTTTAAAAGCTCCCCAGGTTTGCAAACAACGGCCCTTAATCCTTGCCAGAGACAGTGAAGGGTACCACCCTAGAACTTTTTAGAAATGTAGGTCAGATCCCACTGGCAGACCTAGGAATCAGAATCTGCATTTGAACAAGATACCCTAGTGCTCTTAAGCTTGTTAAAGGTTGAGAAGCTCAGCTCTAAGGTGTTGCCTGATCATTCAGTTCACAAATATTTCTTGGATTTTCTCCACATCAGGCCAGGGGTTAGGACGGCCAAGGACCAAGGTCCTGGACTTTGAGAAGCTCACCAAGAACCATCAGTCAATCCCTTGCTTAAAATCTCTCACTGGCTACCATGTTTTCCAATTCTGGACTTCTGCCTTCAAAGCCCACTGGGGCCATGCTTCATCCTTGTCACCAGCTTTACTGCCTAGCACTCACCTGGGAACCCAGTTGGGCCACTTGCCACTTCTCACGGCTAGCTGGTGTTTGCCTGCCTGCACAGCTCTCAGCCCACACCACGCTCTACCCGCCTCTGCCTGGAGACACCCGCCCAGGAGAAATCCTCTCACTCCCAGGAGAAATCCATCACACAAGTCATCCACTTCTTGAAATTATCCCAGATCTTCCCTGGTCAGATGAAAAATGGGAATTCCTGCAGCACCTGGGTGGCTCAGTCTGTTAAGCATCTGCCTTCTGTTCAGGTCAAGATCCCAGGGTTCGGGGACTGTACCACACTGGGTTCCCTGCCCAGGGGGGAACCTGCTTCATCCTCTCCTTCTGCTGCTCCCCACCCCCACTTGTTCTCCTTCTCTCTCTCAAGTAAATAAATAAGATCTTAAAAAAATAAGAAAGATAGGAATTGCCACAACTCTTTCCTCTTCCCTCTCTCGTTGCATTTATCTCACTCACTCTGCTCAGTCTTAGAGCCACCACACTTGCCACAGCTGTCCTAGCAGAGATCATGATTCTCAGTTTGTCTCCTCAGTATTATATACAATAAATGCATTAATATAAATATTATATTAATATAGTTATATTACAATAGAACATAATTAGGTGATATATTATGTATAATATAAAAAATTAATATAAATATGAAACAAAATATATTATAATACAATAATTATAACTGGCACATCATCAAATCTCTAAGTAAAAATGATAATAATAAATGTGTTGATAAAATCATGGATGAACGGAGTAAATGAGAAATTCATGTCTCTCATTTCCCACTTCAAGGTCGTTTAAATATGAATTTAAGCAGAATACTAATGGGCTGCCTCTCAAGTCCCAAAGAAAAACAATCTCTAAATTAAATGCTATTTTGTGTTTTCTATATTCTCTCTCTCTATATATATTCTATATATTGCTATATTCTATATTTTCTATATTATAATCAAAGACAGAACATACTGAAGATGAATTTTGTGCACAGTCAACTACCTTTCTGTAGTTGCGCATTTAACTTCACAAAATGCAACATAAAATTTGTAAACACTTGAGATTTATATTATGATTAGTTAAGGAACTGGGAAAGGAAAGAAACAGATGAAGAGAAAGATAGGATGTGGACTTAGAAATCTGCAAAGAGGGACGGACCTATACGACACAACCAGCTGCTCTATAAGTAGAAATACAATATTCTGGGTCTGTTTTTTAAGAGGATTAAAGACTAGCTGGAATCCTTGTTTCAATCCCCTGCAAACTTTGGAAATTCTACTTTTTCAAAAAACATATAATCGTATTTTCATTTGAAGAAAAACTGCAGGTCTGGAGATGGGATGTCATGAGGGAGAGGAGGAGCCCACTTTCAACTAGCACCTTCCCCATCTGGCAGTCTACTGGGACGCAGTGGCTTGAGATTTGGGGCACGTTGCGTTTTCGCAATTACAGAATTGGTCTCAGTCAAGGCGTTGCATCTGAACACACTCGAAAAACGATGTTTGGGCAAACAGACCCTAAACCGGCCGACCACCGTGGGCTCTCTGCATTACGCCGGTGCTTCGCTGACATACCGCAAAGAAATGTGACTGTCCATCCCGCATCTCCAGGGCCAAGCTGGCACCTGCAAGGGCGCGCGGACTGTCTGTAAATTCCGGGCAGGTTTGGGTGGAAATTCAGAGCAAATCCGCAGGAGTTATACCCTCCTCCCAGAATTCTGGCCAGGGAAAAGGAAGAGGGTTCCTGTTCTCTCGCCTGGGACACGCTCTGGGGCCCTCACTGGCACTGACTCCCACTCCTCGGATGGTTCTTGAATCTGGGGGCTTTCGGTTCCCCAGGCAATGCCCCCGCGGGGGCTCCCGGTCTGGAACGCGCAGGGGACGTGGGGCGTGGGGAGAGCCCACTGACCTGGGTGCAGGGCTCCTGTCCGGGCGGATCAGGTGTGCGGGCCGCTCCCGTGTCCCTCCCACCTCCGAACATGAGAGGCGAGAACCGAGCTGCAGGCCACTGACCCACCGACCAACTGACCGACCAACCAGCGGACCGAGCGGCAGCGGCCCGGTCTGGAGCCCACGTGACGGGGGCGGGACCCACGGGAGGCTTGTCCCGGAGCGCCGGCTTTCTCCCGCCCTCCTTCCCTTGGGACCGCCCCTCAAATCCCCTTTCCTCTCCCGCGGCAGGGCAGCCGGCAGGGACCCGTCCGCCAAAGGTTCCCTTTCCTCTGGGACCTGCCTCTTCAACCCCGCCCCTTCGAACCTGCTTTCGCCCCGTCTGCCCAGCCGCGGCCCCGCCCCCTGGAACGTGTTTAGAGTTCGCCTCCCAGGAGGCTCCGCCCCAATCGGCCCCGCCCCACTCCTGTCACCACCCACTCCTGTCACCACCCTCTCCTGCACCCTTCCGGCCTCGGGGAGACGGACGGGCAGGTCCCAGCGCTGGTGCTGCCAGTCCGCTGGATTTCTCCAGCCCGTCAGCATCGTTCCCCGGCCGTCGGAAATGGAAAGGAGGGAACAGAAAAGCAATTTGTATCGAGAACTGCAAACAGAGAAATGCCACAGGAAGACCGATTAGAGGCGTACTCAGAACAGCAACCCTTTGGGTGTTCGGAGCCCCCCACCCCCGGCCCCGCACCGCGCCAACGCATGCGACGCAGTCCAAATTGAGGTTGGCCCGAGCTCTGCCTCATTCCCGGTCTTTACAAACAACCCGTTTGGAAGGCTCTGAGTCAACCTAGCTAGCGTCTGGGCGCGCTTGAACCCCGCGATCTGGAGTGGAGTTCCCCCTAGTGGTCAGCTCTGGGTCTTGGGAACAGCTAAGGACAAGAAGCACTTCCCTGTGCTCAGCACCAAGGCGGCATTCCCCAGACAAGAGAAAAGCTTTGGCACCTAGGACCACTCTAACAGGAGTGGATTCTAAAATCAGGGCAGGACTGGACCCTGGAGACTCAGTCCAACGCCTTCCTGCAGTGTATGGCCTGAATCCCCCTTGACTGTACTGCTAGGTTGTTGCCTTGCCTGGGCCTCCCAGGACAGGTTGCTCAGTTCAGCTGATTAAAATCCCTGTGGGCCGCGGATGGCATTGACACCGTAGACTCTGTCTGGCACAGTCCCCAGGTCTGGCAGGAGTCACCACAGCCCGGGCCTCAGTTTTAATCTACATTTTTACAGGCTGGACAAACTCCACAAGACACGTCTTTTTTCAAATTACCCTGGCTGTCTGAAATTACCAGAGCGCCCGGAAGACTTTTACGTGCGAACAGAACTTAAGCCACCCCAGCAAATACGAGACTCTGGTCACTGTAGGAATGTGGCCAGAAGCAGACCAAAGGCAAAGCCAGTAGAGGAAGGCTGGGGCCCACGAGAGTTGTGTTACAGCAGGACACCCTTCAGTTCTCTTTCACTTCCTTAAAATAGCAGCAGAGGCTTTTGTAGACCTAGGCGCTCTGGTTCACATGAGTTCATGGGTGTTTCCAAATCCCACAGGTTACTGCCCCAACAGACACACTGTCCTAACCATAGCCCCTAGAAAATGCGAATCTGTTCTAAGAACTACACAACTACTTTTTATAAAAATTATCTTTAAAAATGGTCTAAGTCCCTGGCTCTCAAGCTTCTTCACACTTTTGAACCATTTTGGGGGAGGGAGCTTAAAACTAAGGCTGTCTCGGTCCTACCTCCCGAGGTTCTGATTTAATGGTCTGGGAGTATAACCTGGTATTGGGATCTTTAAAAGTTCCTCAGGTGATTCTTATGCGCAGTCAAGTTTAAGAACCACTGTTATAGGTCATAGGGACTTTCATCCTAAGATCTGACAAGAGACCCCAGAACTGAACAGTTCACCAAAAAGAAGCCCGAAATGGTGCTTGTGGGCCCACATGCTGTCCTGACCTGAATCCCCGGAAAAAAAGTGGCCCATTAACAGGGAGACAATGTCTTGACCTGAAAACGTGATTCTACCTGCAGGAATTTAAAGCACCTGGGTGGGTCATTAGTGGCAGGCAGGGTACTCTTCAGAACTGTCGAATCCAGATGTATCGCAGACAAAATGCAACCCTCCTCTGGGCCCATAAAGAACTCTGAGTGCGGGACCCACACATAATTCCACTCACCAAGAATCCCACTCAACCCTCCCCCTGAGGCAGCCCACATGCCTTACTCCGGTGAAATAGGTCATGTTATTTTACCCCCCAGGGTAGACGATGTCTGTAATCCCTTGGAGTGAGCCGCATGGCCATGTTTATGTATCCATACCTGTATCCTTCCACAACAGATGGGGGCTGCGGGGCTTCTAGAACTGTGGGTAATTGTGCTGCAAGCACGGGGTGAGGGATTCCATTCTGCCAAATCTCTACGCAAATGCTCTGGGAGAAAAACGTCTCTTCATTGCCCGTGGTCCCACCCTGAGCTTGGCAGAGTTGGCAAAACAGCTGTGAGCACACAAAACAAGCCCTCTCATGTGACTAACCTGGAAAGACAGAGGCCTCAGCACATGACACGGACTGGCACCACAGCCCGCGCGGCTGACCCACACTGGGCTGAAGTGGACAAATGCGTGGGAAAGATTTAAAGAAACCCCTCTGCAGCAGCACAGCTGTCCTCTGTCACCCGTGCCACTTGGCATGCCTGCTGTGACGGGGAGTCACTGGCCCACGACCCGGCTTCCATCCAGATTCCAGAAGCTTTTCCTCCCCAGGTTTCGGTGTGCTGGGGAGCTGAGCGCTTCCTGCCAGCTTGTCTGCTGAGGGCACACACGCAAGTCTCCCCTGATGAGGCTTATTTGCTTAGTGTCGGTTTTATTGTGTTTCCAGCAAGTAAAGAGACAGAAGGGAAGTTAAGACAAGATGAGGCTACAGGTGGGGTCCTCACCCTTAGGCTGTAGGCTGGTTTTCTGGAGGAAGTAGCTTTGGAAGGGCTTTCCAGAACGTCTTGTGCAGACATGAAAACCGGCCGCAGGGGGCAGACCATGATTTTTTAGGGTGAGATGCTGAGTGTATTGCTTAGAAAAGGCTGGGTGAACAAACATCACATGTGATGCTCCCTTCGGCAATGGAAAGACTATGGGATTTGCAGTATTTTCAAGCCCTATTCTCATTCTGAGGCTGTGTTCCTCTGAATGGCTCACCTAGACTTCTCTCATCTCTACAATGGCAAGTATAAAGACCTCTTCTGCACGTCTCACAGGGTGGCATGAAAATTAAATGATGCACATGGGAGCAAACACTTTGGAATTGGCAAGTGGTATTCAAATGTGAGCGGTTTTACTTTCCTCTTGTATCTCTTCAGCTTGGTAAAGGGGCAGAGCTGGGGGACATAGAGAGTAAACATTATAGGAAATTGTACTTTAGCTGGGTGGTGAAAAATGGGAAGAATACCAACAGGCATTTAAGAAAGGGGAAAGAGCGTCAGGAAAGGCCAGGATGGAGCCAGGAGTATTAGAAAGTGGGCTATGTTTCTAATTGTTGGCAGGGGAAGGGGCTGAGGTTGTAGGGGTAAGGGAAAGTCTGGACGTAAGCTGGATCAGCACTTGGAGGGCCTTGAGAGCCAGGAGGTTTGGGTGGGTCACGGAAGTTGAAAATTTCCAAATGACAGACTCTCATCTACACTCTTGGACGATAACTCAGGCCATAACATCCAGGGGGGAGGATATATATACAAGCCCAGTTCTAGGCTCTATCCCTGTATGTGATCAGAGGGATACCGTATTGCAAAGGGGCTGTGGCCTCCGTGTCCCAGAGAGCAGTGTCCACAGCCTCAGTGCTCTCCCTCCTTGCTGTACTGCATTACTCCAGAAGCTGCTTTCTCTTTGTCTGGAGTTTGTAAATAATCTGGTTTCCATCATTCCAGGCATAGAGCTGCTTATCTCTGGGGTTGTAATGGATCATAGAATGACTTCTCGGCCGCCTGGGGAAGAACAGTTTGGGCAGATCATCCTCACTGACAATGCCCAGCGGATCATAGACACAGGTGATGCGGTGAGGGCCGTGGCCGCCAGAGCTATAGACCACATAAAGAACCCCACACAAAAGGAAGGAGGCTTCAGCATCCTGGCTCCTACATGGAGTGTCCCATGAGTGTTCCACTCCCAGTGTGCCAGGTTCAATTTTTGTGAGAACCAAATGGCCATAGACACCTGGCCCTGAGTGGATGGCCCAGAGCCCATGCTCGTCCACAGCCAGGTCAATGTATGTCGATGGGGAGTGCTGGTAGACCAGGGCTCGGCCTGCCCCTCCTGGGAGCAGCATTCGATCTTCCACAGTCCTCTTCTGCAGATTATATTTGATGATCTCATTGAGAGTCCCTTGGTTGTGAAAAAACAGAAAACCTCTGTGGATCACTTGACCCGTTCCCTGCCAGGAATGTGTTAGGATTAGCTTCCGTGGGGCTGGCTTGGTGCTATCCTCCATGAATGCCCGCAGGTTTGCAAATTCCCAAACAGTTTTGTTTCTGGATCCAACTAGGAAATAAACCTTTTGAGAACTGCTGACAGCATCTTTCATCCAAGAGCCGTGTGTGTCCATAGTCTTCTTCACTATTTTCAGAGACTTTATGCCCATCAACATGTTGTCACAGCCTGGCCAAACAGTAGAAAAAAAGAGAGGTACTTTATGGACACGAGATGTCTGCTTTTCTCACAGATTACTTTTGTATTTCCTGTTTATCAAAGCATAGTTGACATATAATGTTACAATAGCTTCACGTGTACAACACAGTGATTCAGCTTCTATGTTCTGCTTGCTCACAAGAGTAGCTACCGCGTGTCACCGTACAACACGACAACAATGCCATTGACGATATTCCCTATACCGTGCCTTTTATCCCTATTCATTTGTAACTGCAAGCCTGTCCCTCCCACTTGCCTTCACCCATTTTGTTCCCCCAAAACAACAACTAGTTTGTTCTCTGTATTTTGGGGTCTGTTTCTGTCGTCTTTTTTTTTTTTTTTAGGTTCCACATATAAACAAAATCATATAGCATCTTCCTCTAACATATTTCACTTAGCATAACACCCTCCAGGTCTGTCCACGTTGTCACAAACAGCAAGACTGCATTCTCTATGACAGAGTAACATTCCATATACACCACATCTTCTTATCCACTCGTTTATTGATGGACACATAAGTTGCTCCTATGTTTTGGCTGTTGTAAATAAGGTGCAATTAACAAAGGGATGCATGTATCATTTAAAATTTAGTGTTGTTTTCTTTGGATTAAATACCCAGTAGTGGAAATACTAAATCATTGGGTAGTTCTATTTTGGATTTTTTTAGGAACCTCTTTATTGTTTTCCACAGTGACTACAATAATTCACATTCCCACTCATAGTAGATGGGCTTTCATTTTTATTCCACATCCTTGCCAACACTTATTTCTTTCTTTTTGATACGTGCCATTCTAACAGATATGAGGTGATATCTCTTTGTGGTTTTGATTTGTAATTCCCTGATAAGTGATGTTGAGCATCTTTTCATGTGTCTGTTCTCACAGATTACTTTTTTTCCTTCAGTGTCTAGAATAAAGTTATCACACACAGATCAATCACAACTTATGGTATGGTTTAAAGAATCAAAGAATTAAATGAATAAATGTGTTTCTGTTAAGGGAGCTGCTGTCTAATGATAAGAGTCAACGTTTTATTCAAGTCAGGATATAAACAGCTCTTTGCTGGGTCAGAGACCCTGTTCACCTTCTTGGAGTTGACACAGTGGGAATCACTTAGGGGTGAAGCTGCCTGTTTCAATTCCATTTGTCCAGATTTTCCCAGCTATCTACTGTGGACTTAGCTTACAATGCTCCCAGAACCATGCTAAGTAAGTATTGAAGATAATATATTGAAGATAATATATATATATATAAATTTATATATATATAAAATATCAACCCTAACGTTGAGGAGATCACCTTCTAGTGAAGGATTTTGGCCCTTAATCCTATTAGAACATTATGAGAACTCCACTTATCCATTCATTAATTTATTCATGAATGCATGCATGTAGTCAGCAGACACTGGATACCTACAGAAGGCGAGATACTGAGCTAGGTATTATGAGCTGGGGTGCAAAGGTTCCGAGGTACAATGATAAATTAGCAATGGTTCTTGCTTTCTAGGTACCTGACTCACTACAATAGAAAGTTTAAAGTGGATTTTTTTTTTTTACAAAAGGACAGGGAATGGTGCTGTCATTTGAGGAAGCAGATAATCTACATTGGCATTGACCCTTAATAGGTACCATTCTGACATGGCAGGGTATAACATTCTTTACAATTCATAAAAGCACATTCATGACTTGTGTTAGTAAAGTAGTGCAGCACTGAAACCAATATAAACTAAATACTTGCTTTTACCTCAAATTAGATGCATAAAACAAAACAGTGGATTGAAACCAGCTCTGTGCTGGAGCATTGAGGGTGGGGCTAAGCAATATGGATTTTATTCTATAGGCAGGGAGGGAGCTACTGAGTTTTTTGAGCAAGAGTGAATCATGGTCAAGATTTATTAAGCTGGCAGTTGTGTGTATGCTGGATACATGGGAGAGAAACCAAAATCAGGGAAACCAATTAGGACAGTATTTCTATGATCCAAACAGGATCTTAAGGGTCTCAAATGGGGGAGGAAGATGAAGTGGGGGATAAAAGGGAGGGGGCTATACAGTTCTCCAGCTTCTCTATCTTCATGCAAAAGCCCTCCCTTCTTTGTATCTCAGGCTATCAACTCCTTCTAGTCTGAATCACTGAGAGCTCTCTGGGACACTACCCCACACACTTCAAGGGTCTGAGCACCTCAACTTCTTCAACTCCACAGCACGTTGCTTTCAAGCTCCTCTAGCAACCACTCCCCAACCTCCATACTCTGGATCCCCCCGCCCCATCTCCCCAGAACTGTTCCCTATTAGAAATGTAAAACTCTAATATGCCAACCTCTGCAATAATTCCTTACCCTTCCATTTCTCACTTCTTTGTTCTCACAGACTCTGCTCTTCCATTTCCTCATGCCCTCCTGTCCCTTGACCTCTGCTTTCTCCCAGGCTCTCAGCTTCCTTTCCTATCACCCGTAATACCTCTCTCCCAAGACCCTCACCCTCCAGCCCCTCGTTATTCCACCATAACTGCTCTACAAAAACCCCTGGTCCTGGATGAATTCAAACATCTGGCTCTGTCCCAGACAGCGGTGTGGAGAAAACCTCACAAACATGCCACTACACGTAAGTGTTCTCCAACCTCAGCTGAGCCCTAAGCACCATACCGCTCTCTCCACAGTTAACCCCTATCTACCACAGCAGATATCTTCAATTTGTCCCCGCCCTCCACACATCTAGAAGAGGTCACATCATTCCTCCTGTCCAACACTAAGACATTCACTTGTGCTCTGATCTCACCCTTTTCTGGCTTCCTCTTGACTCCCTAGATGAACCGCCACCTTTCTGTCATCTTTAATACCTCCTCCACTGCTAGTTCCTTAGCTTATAAACACCTTGCCTGTATTTAAAAAAAACTCTCCCTCATTAGGCACCACTCTCTAGTTACTTCACTCCTTCTATCATTTTATGTAGTTTCTCCTCCAGAGTCGTCTACGCTCTCTGGGTCTACTTCACTTCCCATTTTTCACTTCATAGGAACTTCACCCGAAACTACCCCTCATTGCATCACTAAGGACTTCCTAACTGAAAACTCAGAACTTTATGTTCATATCTTACTTCATTTTCCCACAGCATGACAGTATTGATCAATTCCTCTTTCTTGAAGATTTTGTTTCCCTTGATCCTTGGGTCACTACTATCTCCACGCATGCCTTCTACTCATTTCTTCTCTGTTTATGGCAGACACAGTGTCTGTGTTCACCAAATGCCATTCCATCTTCCTCTTCCCCACTTATATATTCACAGCTTTCTTTGTAGTTAGGCTGCACCTGCTGACCTGTATTCTGTCCAGCAGGACATGGACAGAAGTGGTAGAAGCCATTTCCACCTAGCCCTAAAATACGCTATCTTCCAGATGACCCTGGTGTCTTGGAATTCTCATGGTGTCCAAGTTAAGGAGGGATATGGGCCGGGATGAAACTGGTTCTACTGGACATTTCAGGAAAGATGGGTCACCAGTTCTGATGGTGAACTTGTTGTGTGGGCAGCCCCATTAGACAGTCTGTTGTAAGGTGAACAGTGTCAATGGAGGTGGGGAGGGATGGCTTACTAGAAGCATGAGGAACCCCATGGGTATCCCTCAAAGCCTGCTGAGGTCTGTATGGGAATAGTATGGACCTCTCTTGTTGACTGCCAGAGTGTGTGGGGGTGGGATGCCAGGTCTGTAACACTTCAGGAGCACTGAGCTTTGCAGGTTTCCCTCAGGTCTCTGCAAAGACTTTGGTATCAGAAGCTGGATGGGCCCATGGGTTGTTATTTTCTTCTTCTTAAATGCTTGGGTTCTCCAGGATAACTGGGGACTCTCTAGAGTCAGAGGACATGAAGCAGGATAAAGGGAGAGAAACTGGACATGAAGAGAAGAGGGGCAGAGCCAGAGACGCCCTAGAGTTTCTGAGGTAAACAAGCATCGTAGCAAATACTTGTTAATGCCAGCTGTTTGGATAGCAATTCTATCACAGTCCTTTAATCAAGTCATCATCCACAATTATCAGACCTTCTCTTCTCTCCTCAAACCTCCATCATACCGTCCTCTCTCCTGTATGAAGATCTTGCCCCTTATTTCACAGAGAGAATAGAAGCAAGCCAAGAAGTGCCTCATTTCCTGCCTCCATTACTGCAATTGCCTCCCTCAGGGCGGCCACACTTCATCCTCAGCTCCCTTGCCTTCCCCACAGGAGCCAGTGTAAGCTTTTAGCAATGTCAGTTAGATTATGTCGCATGTCTGTTCAAAACTCACCAGTGACTTCCCTTCTCACTCAGAGTAAAGTTCAAGTCCTTACCTTCCAGACCATGTGAGCTGCCCCGGCACTGCCTCTCAGGTCTCGTCTCCTACAGTACTTCCCACCCGCTGCACTTCAGTCACTCTGGCCCGCTGTCCCTCACGTGGTGCTGAACACACTCCTGCCTCAAAAATTTGTCACTTTTTTGGATCCCTCTGCTTGGGAACCGTCTTTTCAAGATATGTACTGGCCTCCTCCCTCACTTCCATTAGGCCTGCTCTCAGATAGTCCCTAATCATTAAGGCCTTTCTTGAACACCCCATAAAAAATGGCAGCCCTCTTCTCCAACTAGTTCATTTTTCCCCATAGTGCTTATTAACTTCTCTCTGACATATTATAAACGCATCTGTTAACATATTTACCACTTGATTCCCCTCAATGGAATGTAAATGTCATGAGAGCATGAGTTTTTCTCATTTGTTTCATTCACTGCTGTATGTCTTGCCCCTAAGGCAGCAGCTGGCACATAGTAGGTCAATATTTACTAAACAAATGAATGAATGAGTTTCCTGAACACTGAATCTAACAACCAATTGCATCTGAACCCATATTCTCTGCCTTCCCTCCTGCTCCCTTTATTTTTACAGTGGATCTCATCTCCTATAACCTTCAAGGACTTAACTTCAATAGTCTCTCCTGCCCTCCTAGACCTTTCCCTTCAGTAAACAAACAGAACTTTCTAGTGTGGCTCTGTTTTTCTCTTCCACTTCGTAATGACACTCCTCTGTTGAGGAGTTCCATCATCTCCAATTATGCCCTAAGTTGCTCTAATTGGGCTTCTGGCCTCTGCTGGTCTAAACTCCCCTGCCCACTCCACATAATCAGTTCTTGTCAAGGTCACCAACAATCTCCATTTGGCCAAATCCAAGGGTCAGTTTTCAGTCTGATATCCTAATCAACTTCACAGCAAAATTTGATTACTCGATCACTCCCTCCCCTTGAAACCCTTTTCTCCAGATTCTGGAACACCCTTCCTCTTGTTTCTCCTCCCACCTTTCTGGATTTTTTTCTTGGCATCCATTTTGGGTTCTTTTTCCTCTCCCACTCAAGGAGGAAGTGCTTTGTCCTCACATCTCTTCTCTGAGCCACCTCAGTCTATCTGATGGTTCTGCGTACAGATAAATTCTAACTAATGATAAATTTGGAATTTGCCTCTGGAATGACTTCCTACCTGGATGTCTACTTAGTCCCAAATTCACTTATCTAATGGCCTGCTCAGTGTCCCTACCTGGATATCTTCAAACTTGACCTGTCCAATCAGAAATCTTGCTCTTATCCCCCAAATTCTTTCTCCCTCCTCTTCTCATTTTAAGTAAAAACCATCAACCACATTTCTTACCTAAGAGTCATTCTTTTTTTTTTTTAAGATTTTATTTTATTTATTTATTTGAGAGAGGAGAGTACAGAGGGAGAAGGAGATGGAGAAGCAGGCTCCCTGCTGAGCAGAGAGCCTGACATGGGACTCAATCCCAAGTCCCTGAGATCATGACCTGAGCTGAAGGCAGATGCTTAACTGACTAAGCCACCAGGCACCCCCGGGAGTCATTTTTTTTTTTTAAGATTTATTTATTTATCTGTCAGAGAGAGAGAAAGGGAGAGAGAGAGAGAGAGAGAGAGAACACGCATGCACAAGCAGGGGGCGGGGCAAAGGGAGAAGCAGGCTTCCCACTGAGCAGAGAGCCTGATGTGGGACTTGATTCCAGGACTCTGGGACCATGACCTGAGCCCAAGGCAGATGCTTAACAGACTAAGCCACCCACACATCCGGCTAGAAGTCATTTTAACTCCTTTCTCTCCATCTCCCCACCACCAGCAAGTTCTGATATTAAAACAAACCTTTAAATTATGTTATACTTAAATTAAAATGCTCACAGGTCTCTCTCCTCCTCTTCCCACCACTCATCCCTGTGCTCCCTGAATCTTCCCCTCTTGCCTAGACCACTTTGCCTCCCCGGTTTTACTCTTGCTTACCGACAATATGCTCTCCACAAAGCAGGAGAATTAATCATTTTAAAAACATACGTTATGTGGCTGACCTGCTAAACCCATTCTCCTGTCACTCTTGGAATAAAATCCTAACCTCCTATCCTGCCCTGAAGTACCTACAGGACAGGGCAGCTGCCTGTCTATGGGACTTCATCCTCCACTTCCTCCCGCGTGCTCACTGAGCTGTGATCACCCTGACTTTCTTGCTATTCTTGGAGCACGCCAAGCTCGATTCTGCCTCATGGCTCATGCATTTGCAATTCTTTCTGCCTTGGGGGCTCTCTTCCCTGATCTTCCCACAGTCTGCTCCTCTCATCCTTCAAATCTCCGTTTCAGTGTCATCTCCCCGAGGGGCTTCCTGTGACTACCGCATCGAAATTGGTCTACTACAACATCTTTCTCATTTCCTGGAGATTGCTGTCCATATTCTGCAATTCTGTCATCTGTTTTATTTACTAGCTTATTGTCCTTCTCTCCCACTGGACTGGACTGTAAGCTCCACAAAAGCGGGACTTTTGTCTTCATCTTGACTATTTTTTTTTTCTTTTTTTTTTTCATCTTGACTATTGTACCTGATTGCCTAACTTAGTGCTTTGTGGGTTCAATAAATATCTATTGAATTAATGAAGAAAATAGCTTAATTCAAACAGATGTTTTCCTAGAGCCTCCTTAGGCTGTGCATCTGGAGTTCTGACAACAGGCCTGTCTTAAGTAAATAATAATTTGTAAAGTACTTTAAAGCTTTTAAGAGACTTTCAAATCCATTATTTCATTAAAAAATCTGATACAAGGTTCTTGTCACATGGCAGGAGTGGGCAGAGGCTGCAGGAAGGAGGGGTTAGGCCTGCAACTGCTCAGCGGTGTCTCTAATGGGGAAGAGGAGGGGCTCATGGGCCGGGAGAGAAGCTCAGAAGCTGTTTCTGATTGAAGAACAAACGCAAAAGCTTGAGAAGTTAATAAATATCTACAAATACATACAATATGCATGGCACGGTGAGAAGTACTTTATTTACAGCAACTTGAAGTAAGTGCTTATAATATGCCTAAGTGGTGAATATTTTAATCTCCATTTTCCAAATGAAAAGAAAAGGCTTGGACAAGTTCCTTGGAAGGTTACCCAGTTATGGGTCCTCCGAGCTCAGTGGGAACCCGGAGGCAGGGCTGGCCAGGAAAGTTCCAGCCAGCCCCCAGAGACAGGCCCATCCCTCTGTGAGGGTCAGCGAGCTTACAGCCCAGCTACCGAGGGGGACTGTGTCTAAGAACAAGGCACATACAATGTCTCACAAGTGAGAAAATGTTCATTTAATATACAGCAGAAACTAAAACACCCATTCTCCTTTCTCCATCTACTCCTCTCTTACTACATGCAAAATCCTTAGAGAAATAGAAAAAACAAAAGAAGAGTGTTGATAGATGGTTTTGATTAGGAAGACAGTTCTGAGAATACGGACACACAGAATTTCTCCTTGTGCTATCCTGCCTTTGCTGAGGAAACCTGGGACTGGGAGTCAGAGACCTGAATGGTCTGAACCCTGTCTCTGGTTCTCTGTCTCCCAACAAGTCCGTCGGTCAATCTGCCCTTAGCCCTAAAATGAGGGGTTTAGGCTGGATGTTCTCTAGTGTTTCTTCAGGGCTGAGAGTCTATAATTTTATAAATTTCTCTTTTGGATTTAGAAGAAAATGTACTTCTTGTGTTTGAGTTACAATAGAACTCCCTGCTGTGCTTCTCTTGAGAGAGAGAGAGAGAATTAGCAGGAGAAAAAGGTTGAGAAAGAAAATAAATTTAAAACCTTTGAGTTCAGTCTGGATGCAAATTATTTAATAGAGACAATGGCAAGCAAAGTTCCACTGGCAAACCAAAGAATGCAAATCTCTTGTTTTCCCTGAGGCAAAACTGCAGACCAGGATAGGATTTGGCCCAAGGCCTCCCAGTGACTTCATATACAAATATCACTTATTTGAATTTTTAAAATACTTTTGCCCTTATTAAAGGGCAAAACTCTCTAAACCTGGTGAGACTTGCCCCTCTATAGGGGAGTGACTCAACTGCCCTCTAGTTATGTTTTAGAAACATTGGTCCAGATGTTGGTGGACAATGGACTGGGGTTGAGGTGGGAGAGAAGGGGCCCCCGGGAAACAGGTAGAGCGTCTGTAAGTACAATCCAGATCAATCCAAATAATGATGAACATGGAAAAATGAGTATGGAAAAAAAAAAAGAAAAATGAGTATGGATTCAAGAAATAGGGGCCCCTGGGTGGCTCAGTGGACTAAAGCCTCTGCCTTTGGCTCAAGTCATGATCCCAGGGTTCTGGAATCGAGCCCGAGTCAGGCTCTCTGCTCAGCAGGGAGTCTGCTTCCCTTCCTCTCTCTCTGCCTGCCTCTCTGCCTGCTTGTGATCTCTGCTGGATAAATAAATAAAATCTTGGAGGAAAAAAAAAAAAGAAATACTCAGGAAAAGAGGGGTCAGGTCTTAGTAACTGGTTAGATGGTGGGAGCCCTCAAGGAGGAGGGTGATGGAATGACAAAGAGGGAGCCCAGGATTGCTTGGGAAAAAGAGGGATGCATTCATTAAAAACAAACAAAGAAAAACTGTAAAACCATGAGTATTTTGACTGCTTCTTGAAATTCTGTGCCATTAAACTTGACTTTTTCAACTACCTGGATTGTATTCATGTTAATAAACATTAGTCAACCTATCAAATGACAGGTACAATGTTAGGCTCCGGAATGACCAAGATGGCTGCTCTCAGAGTAGCAATTAAGTATAAAAGCTTCACACTAATACAATGAAATTGTGAGGGCAGACTTAATGTGTTGTAGAAATTAGGGCTGTTTCGTACTTTCTGTCCACAGAATAAGTTTCAAGTATCTCAGCACGGCACTCACGGTCCTTCATCTGACCTCCTCCTGGTACATCCCCACCCCACCAGGCTGGTGACCGGTCACCAACCTGCCATGACCTTTTCCAAGTGTTAGAGTTTGCCCATATTTTTCCTTCGCTCCCCTTCACTAACCTGGGCTACGTCTGCTTGTCCTTCAAAACAAAATTCTCTGGTCCTGCAGAGCAAATCAGTTGCTCCTTCCTGTGTGTGCAAAGCAGTCCATGCAGGTCTCTTCCAGAGCAGTTATCCTGCTGAATCAGAACTGCTTACTCATTCTGTTTCCTTGTAAACACTTCTGACAGAGGCTGGGTCTTATTTATGTTTTTATCCAGAGTGCCTGGGATCCACCATGCGTATCCTTCCCATCTAATCTCTTACTGCTTACTGTCCACAAACTGCAAGAATCAATTTGATTCAGAGAATGCAGTATTGGTGTTCCAACTTCTATCCCAACTCACACTCTGCCAGCTTAGAAATCAGATTTTAAACAGCAAAAGGTAGGTGCAGATATTGGCAGGTGCCCTTGCATACTCCTGAGAGCCTGGGTAGCTGCGTGCCAGGAAGGCAGGCAGGAAGCCTGACTTGTGTGAAATGGCACTTAGTGAGCCATGGGAGGGTTTGGCTTGGCAGGACAGTGAAGCTAGGCCTTAAAGGGCCTGGAATACAGTAAGTGCTCTATAGCTTGGCTTTGGTGAGTCATACGGAAGTCTTTAGTAAATCTACTTTAGAGCTCTTTCTAGGTTCCCAGCGCTAAACTCAAAGTCTTCCATGGTCCCCACTATGATGCCCTGACAGCTTCCTTTTGTTGGCGATGAGCAGCAGCTTGTGAGAAAGAAAACAGATTTGATAATATGGCTCGTTGCTTGCAAGGCTCTGCTCCTCCGCATCAAGTTAAGAACTTCACTGGAGAGTATGTGGGAGATGTGTGAGTTGGGAGTATGAGTTGGGCCGACTCCAACCACAGGGTGCCTGTAGCTGGAACCTGACACAACCAACCTCCTTACCATGTTTCCTTTGGGGGCTGGCAGCTGCCAGAATCCCCACACCTTAGCTGGTTTCCTTCCATAGGATTTATCATCCTCTCTCTGACATATTTTAAATTTATCTGTTACCTATTTATTGTTCAACTCCCCTCAATAGAATGTTCACCCCACAAGGTGTCTGGTTTTGTTGTTGTTGTTGTTTTACTGCTGTATGTCTTGTCCCAAAATAGCATCTGGCACGTATTATAATTTTCCTATATTAATTATGAATATGGTAAATATCAATAGATATAACTTAAATCAAGAAAAATTCTTTGGGGTCCTGAATAATTTCTAGAAATGTAAAGCGTTCCTAAAACTAGAAGCTTAAGAACACTATCCCAGAGGATGCGGGCTGGTCAATACTCATGGGAAGGGAGGCAGTGAAGTGGGCAGTGTTCTGAGGAATGTCTGACCAAACCGCTCCATTTTGAATCAATTATCAGAATGTTGCAACATGTAAGCATTCCAAGGTTATAATTATGAACTCTTTGTTTTTACTTATTTTTCTTTTAAAAGCTGAACTTATTTTTCATTTAAAAGTTTTTCTCTGTGTGGGGGTTTTTGTTTTGTTTTTGCATAGTGTTTTTTGTTTGTTTTCTTCCTGTAATAATATTCTTACCAAACTAAAAGGGATAGAAACGTTCTCAATTTCTAGGTGTGGTCCTGCCATTCTCCCATTTGCCTGGTTAAAAAACAGAGTCATTTTGACATTGTGCCCACATTTTTCCTGTGCAGTAAATCTCACTTTATCCTGTTCTCACCAGCCTGTCTCAAAGTCTAGGGCCTGCTTTCTTGAACTTGAACTTTGCGGCAGCCTCAAAACCATCAGTCACGCTAATGCCCAATTTACTGCTTCCATATAGAAACTTGTCTCTGTAAAAATGGATTTTGTTTAATGATTATTTCCAGGAGCATCAGGACCAAAAGTCTTATGAGATGCTGTCAAAGGTCCTATTGGAAGGGTGGGCCCTAGAGCCAGTCTTAGAACTTGCTTTGGCCGTAAGAATTCAGTACAAGTGACCAGACCTTAGTGTGCTTGTGCCTTCTCTCTCAGAGGTCTGCCTTCTTCATGGGAATAAGCCCAAGTCTGTCTCCTGAAAGAGCAGGGACCACGTGGAAGAGATCCAAGCCATCCCAGCGGAGACTACCTTCAGCCAGTCCCTTGGGCCATGTGCCTCTGGGGAACCAACTGAGAGCAGCCCAGCCCAGCCCAGAACTGCCTTGCTGCCTTGCAGCCTCCTGAGAAATCATCAATGATTATGGTTTTAACCCACAAGGTTACTGAGGGGTTTGTTATGTTGCATTATTGTGGCAACAGGAAATCGAGTGGGGGTGAGGGCATGGTGAGCAGAAATGGAGGCCAAGATGAATCTGGTGTGTCTGGGGCTGAGGGAGCACGCTTCTGAACATAGCAGGCATGTGGGAGGCAGACAGGGTTGTGTGAAACACTGGGCACCATAGTTTCTTCATCGGACAAGAAGCTGTAATGGTATCTGCCTGGCAGGGTTGTCGTGGGCTGGGGACAATGGAATAGACAAAAGGGCTTAATGCAATCTTTGGCGAATAGCTCCCTCTACTTTCTAAGAAACTATTCCTCAGGGTCAGAAAATTCTGATTTCGACTCTGTTCCAGGCACTGTGAGAGACTTGGAGAAGATGGCATGAATAATGCAGGGGCACGTGAACTGTATTTTTGTTTTCCGAATAGCACATCGGGCATGGTGTAGAGCAGTGGGTGGACAGGGACAGGCCCCAGTGACACAGGGGCTGAGAAACACTCAAAGTTCCTGTGTTCAGCTGTTGGCGTGTTATCTCCCATTACATAGAGGTAAATAAAGTAAATATAGTGCAGATGATATTCATAGTTTTTAGTTAATCAGCAGGTGTTACTTTTGTGGAGAATGACAAAATATTTTAAGAAAGCTAGGTTAGGTGGGGGGCGGGGGAACGCCTGGGTGGCTCAGTTGCTTAGGCGTCAGCCTTTGGCTCAGGTCATGATCTCAGGGGCCTGGGATCCAGTCCTGAATCGGGCCCCCTGCTCAGCCGGAAGTCTGTTTCTCCCTCTCCCACTGACCCTCCCCCCTGCTCATGTTCTTTCTCTGTCAAATAAATAAATAAAATCTTAAAGAAAAAAGAAGGGGGCCCCTGGGTGGCTCAGTTGGTTAATCAACTGCCTTCGGCTCAAGTCATGTTCCTGGAGTCCCAGGATCGAGTCCTGCATCGGGCTCCCAGCTCCAGAGGGAGACGGCTTCTCCCTCCGACCTTCTCCCCTCTTATGTTTTCTCTCACTCTGTCTCTCGCTCTCAAATGGATGAATAAAATCTTTAAAAAAAAAGAAAAAAAGCAAAGAAAGCTAGGGCTTTCTTTATGCCATTTTGTGGGGTTTGCTTTATCCTGTAAGTTGAGGTTTCTGTCAAAGCTGCTAAGGCAATGCTGTAGTAACTCTAGTCAACTAACCCTGGTGGGCGATCTAGGCCAGAGCCCTGGAGAGGGGAGAGCCTGGAGGCAGGAAGCTCGGTGAGCAGCTCCTGCAGGAATCGGGGCCGGAGTGGATGAAGAGAACAGCACAGATGGAAAGAGGAGATCTGAGGGTTGTGTACAAGGAAAGAGCTGCTGGATATGGGGACTGGTCAGATGAGGGCCAAAGAGATGCTTCTGAAGTTTCTAGCCCAGGAAGGTGTGTGTGTGGAACTTCTCTACTAACTGAGAGAATCTTGGGGGATGCAGAGGAGTGTTTTAGCTTTAAAAGTAAATGAAGGAAAGGCAGGGAATTAAAAACCAAAGAGGTAAGGGAAGAACATGGACCCTTCTTGGCCAGGATGTTAAAGAATGATTTAACGCAGTCTGTGAGTGGGAATCATCATCACACAGAGACCAAGGGGATGGATGCGGTCCTCAGAGTGTCCCACCCCAAAACCACAGACAGCTGGGCCTCCTGGCTGCAGGCCCCGAGAATCGGCACAGAGGGCTCCCACCGCGACCGTCCTGAAGATGGCACCCCTGACCCCTACCCCGAGCTCTGGTGCACACCTATCCCCCCCATCCCCACCACTGCTGGCCAGCTCTGTGCGCTGTGGTCAGCATGACCCTCCCCAACCTCCCGCTGAGTCAGGACGCACCCGCGCTTGCCACTCGATCGTGCCCAGCACGATGGGAGAGGCTAGCCTATGTCCGAGGCAGCCCGCCCCAGTGTGCATCCCAGCTCTGGCCTCAGTTAGCCGAGAGGCATCGGATAGATTGAGCCAGTGCCACCCAAGAACACAGCCTTGTGCAATCTGTGAAAAACTGTTAGTTAGATAAATTCTCAATCTGAGTGACTGAGGAAGCATGCTTTTAAGCTGCGAAGGGCAATGCAAAATTGCAGGCACTGGCTCAGCACAGAGGAGCTTAGCTCAGTCTGGTTCCTTCATCTGCTCTCTGTGACTAAACATGAGGTGTCATTAGGCCTGTGCTCCCACAGGCCATTCCATTTGCTTGAAGTATCCTTTCCTCCTCTGTCCATTTCATCCGTTCTTTTCCATTATGAAAACTCAGTTTGAGGGTTGCTTTGACCACAGTCCCTTCCTTACCACTGCACAGCAGCCCTGGCCTCCCTTGGTTACTTAATGCCACTGCCCACTCCTGCTCCTTCAAGAGCACTGGTCGGTCTGGCTGTGACCCTAGCTTCATCTAGATGGGCTCCCCACTTGGCTGTAGCTTTTTTTTTTTTTTTAAAGATTTTATTTATTTATTTGACAGAGAGAGATTACAAGTAGGCAGAGAGGCAGGCAGAGAGAGAGAGGAGGAAGCAGGCTCCCTGCTGAGCAGAGAGCCCGATGCGGGACTCGATCCCAGGACCCTGAGATCATGACCTGAGCCGAAGGCAGCGGCTTAACCCACTGAACCACCCAGGCGCCCGGCTGTAGCTTTTTGAGGACAAGGATGTCACCCTATTCCATGTTCCATCTCGAATGCCTCGAACAATACCAACACAGACCTGGAATTCAGGAGACAATTGTTGAATTGGGGGGCAAATGAATGAATGAGAGAGAGAAGGAATGGGTGTTCACTCAACTTGAAGCCAAAAGCCATCAGCTAAGATAACTTCGGGACCTTCTAGTAGTATCCATAGTGATGGGACTGGAGGTATCCTAGACGGCAGGCCTTTCCCATAAGTAAACAGTAGAAGTGCTGTGTACGGAGGCCTTTCTGGACCTGGCACAGTGACCTCTTGGACTGTGCAGGAGCTAGGACAGGCTAAGCTTTACACACGCCTCTGGTGTTGCTGGCCCCAGAATGCAGCAACTTCTGGCTTCAGTGTGTGTGTGTGTGTGTGTGCACGCGCATGCACAGGCACACAGTGTACACACACTCATGTGCTCTGTCTTGCACTTAAATGCTTGTGCGTACACTCTCAATCTTTTGCTGCAAATGAGGGATACACATCTTCATGTTGGTGCCACTGGTCACAAACCAGTGGACCTTGGGAGTTGACTCATAGAGATGTTTTATTTGGCTTCCAGTGGGTATATTATTTTTTATTCTGTTTGGCTTTTAATGGCTTTGAATATGGGGCAGGCACATTTATAACACCTGAATGGATCCCACAGGCATTTAAATGTGCAGCAACAAACAGACTTTCTTTTTGAAAGATGATCTAACAAACGATAGGAGTTATTTAATTCACGAGACAGAGGGTTACTTGAGGTCACTTATGTGCACCCTTGCAATAAAAGGAGATGGAATGAAACAGGAAATAAAATAAAATCTGCTCTAATGGCTTGTTTTGACTGCCTTAGAATTTTTCTTCGTAAGCTATTTACAAGTAGAAAGAGGTTAATAATCTTATCCACCCAAGAACACAGCCTTGTGGCATCTGTGAAAAACTGTTAGTTGGATAAATTCTCAATCTGGGTGTCTGAGGCAGCGTGCCTTGCCATAAGTTGCCAAGGGCAACGTAAAATTTCTTTTTACTAATAACAGAGTGCCAAAGATTTGGAATGACTTTTAAATATAAGTCAGATTGTGTAGCCGTACTATTCACTCACTGCATTCTAAATCATGCGTGTGTGTGGGAAAGAGATGCAGATGTCAGAGTTCAAAAGATTTAAGAATATGACCTAACCTCAGAACAACCCTGGGATTGCAGCCCTCATGTGAATGTCATTTGGGGATTGTCTCTAAATAAAGGCTAAAGACTTGAACACAGCTCAGAGCAGGTCTATTTTATTTACCATCCCCAATATCTGACCCTTCCTAGTTGACAGAGAAATATTTCAGGAGTAAATGCAAACCATCTTTTTTTTTTTTTTTTTTTTTAAGTAGCCTCCATGCTGAGTGTGGAGGCCAATGTGGGGCCCAACAGTGGGGCTTGAACTCACAACTCTGAGATCAAGACCTGAGCAGAGATCAGGATTTGGACATTTAACCAACTGAGCCACCTAGGTGCCCCAAAAGCAACCCATTTAGTGATGTCAGAATTTTCTGGAAATCTCCCAAGACAAGGTCGAATCTCCCAAGGAAGTTGCACCATTCTCTCCCTCCAGGGTTTCCAAAGAAACTCTCTTTGTAAGACAGTATGTATGTATGAAGGAAACCCTATGACATGACAACCCCTCCTTGGCCTGTAATCCCAAGGTGTTTACCCAGACAAGGAAGCTGACTTGAGTCTTAAGGATTATAGTAGGAGCTCTGTAGCTGGCTCAGTCTCTGCTGGCCAAGGATAGACTACAGGAAGATGGAGCCTTGTAGGACGAAGACTGGTACAGGCAATCAGTAGCAGCGGGGCCTAGCAGATGAGAGCATGAGAGCAGGAGGTAGGCAGAGTTCCCAAATTCCCTCCCCTGCTGTACCTGCCCTACATAATCCCTTCCTCTTGAGAGCGGGCAATGCCTGTGACTGTGACAGGCTAGCATCCAGGATTTGGTGACATTGCAAGACAGAAGTGAAGGGATTCTGCAGATAAAATTAAGGTCTCAAGCTGGCTGATTTTGAGCTAACCCAAAAGGAAGTTATTAGGCGTGGACCTGACTTACATGAGATGCAAATTCTTAAGAGGGACAGGGTACTTCCTAAAGAGAGACACTCTCCTTCTCGCCTTGAAGAAGCAACAGTCACATTGTGAGCTGCCAGCGTAGATGGGCAGACTCTAGAAGATGAGGGTCTTGGTCTTAATGACCTGAGAAAGTGAATTCTGCCAACAGCCTCAGTGAGCTTGGAAGTGGACCCTGAGCTCCAGGTGTGAATGCAGCCCTGCTAATGCCTGACTGTGTCCTCCTTGGACAAAGTGTCCAGGTGAGGTGTGCCTGGCTGGACTCCCAACCCATAGATACTCTGAGATAACGAATATGCATTGTTTTAAGTTCTAAATCTGTGGTAGTTTGTTACTTGGTATTAGAACACTAAGGTAGATCTAATTACTAACAGAAATGGCAAACAAGAAAAAGTGGGGGTTGGGCACAGTATACAAAGTACAGAAAAGTCTATCCTTGAGCAGAGAGCCTCTGAAAATAATAGATCTATACTGATCAGAAGGTTGTGATTGTTTACAGGTTTGTCTTCCCCTAAACTAAGCTCTTAGGGGACTCTGCCATCAGTATCTCCTCTATAGATAATTTTTATAGCCTCCTCCAAGGTCTGTGCTGACCCAGACTCTGTGAATGCAGAAATGAAGATGTCCATATGTTCACGGTCTGGTCGAGGAGTAAATACATACAGATATGTGTGGTTGAGAGGATGAATGCTCCCTTGGGGGATTTAGGGACATACTCTGGGGGCACTAGAAGCCAATCTGCCTGGCAGGAGGGATTCACTGAGAATTCACAGCATTCTTCAGTCAAAAAGGGAGAGTGAGAAAGTGAGAAGAACTATATATATATTTTTTCTTTTCTTTTCTTTTCTTTTTTAATTGCAACTGCATGTGGGTAAATTATGGGAGAAGAAGAAACTGAAAATCAACTTGGGTCACTTTATAAAGGACCTTTCCTATATAAAAGGTCAAGAGATTTGAATGGAATTTTTGGTGTTGGTAATTGATGGGGAACAGAAAAAAAAATTCAACATAGAGGAGTAATATGATTAATTTTGTATTGTGGGGAGGTCTGTGTGACAGCAGGCAACGGGCAAGATCAGAGGCAAGAGGAGCAGTAAGAAAGCCAGGGCAGGGTGCAGACACGATGTGCTCACCCTTCCATCCCTACCATATAGCACATGGGCCATCCAGTAGGAGGGGGCCAAGAGTATTTGTTGAATCTTAAACCAATGAATCAACAAATGAGGGCTCCAATGCAACAGGCATAAAAGGAGCAATCACAGAAAAGTTGAAAGTTTTTACTCACCATGGAGCTGGGAGAAAGAATATTTCAGGCCTCTAGTGTTGGAGGGTCAGGGGTTGGAAGAGCAGCAAGTTCTGAATCGGGACATCTGCTGAATGGAAAGGGGCAATCCCAAACCTGAGGGGCTTAGCAAGTCCAGAGACCAGGAGTAGCTCAGGGAGCTAACCTAGCACCACCATTCAGAACTCGGGTCCTGCCTGACCCCTGGCATAAAAGTTCAGGCACATTCTAGCTCAGGCCACATTGGTACTCAATTCTTCCCATTAGATTTTTAGGCAGCCTCTGTTCATCCTCTGCTGGATCACCCTCACCTTTTCCTCCTTTCTTCACCCCGGATTACCCCCTATCTGCTCCCTCTCAGAGGGTCAAGACAATGTCAGAGCCAAAAAGAATCATTTACTCATTCAACCAACTTGGTCAACTGTTTCATATTTCAGATAGGCCCTTCTGCCTCAGCATTAAGATGTTCTCTTTTCTATGAAAACCTAATAACACCTCTGTCTGTGTTGATAGTCTCTCCCTCCATCTACTCATCCATTTCTTCACCTAGTTATTCAATGATCAGTATGCATTGACCATTGACATTACTCTAGGTACTGGGACACAGCATTGAACATAAAATGCAGGATCCAGGCTCTCATAGAGCTGACCTTATAGATGGAGAGGCAGAAAATAAGCACTGAACAAATAAATAAACTAGAAGATTTCAGACTAATAAGTATTCTGGGGAAAAAATAGTAGAGTAATAAGTGCTCCAAAGCTCCTCTTGGGTTTCTTATCTCAACATATTTGAGAACAACCACCTAGTGACCTGAGCCAAAAATCTGAAAAGCATCCTGGACTTCTCCTTCTCACTCACTTTTCACTTTTAATTATCAGTCATTAAGCCATGGTGTTTCCAACTCTCAGTGGCTCTCAAATTCATCTGCCCTTCTCCATCTCAATGACACTTAATGCAGACACCATCACTTGTCCCCAAAATTATAGTAGGCCCCCCAACTGGTCTTTCTCAAGTCTCGCCTACTTCCTTCACATCATGCCCTTGCTAAAAATTGTTTAGTGGTTCTTTATTGTTTTTCCAGTCAAATTCAACCCCCTTTGCTTTGCATGCAAGGCCTTTCATTATTTGGGTCCTGCTGAACTCCTGAGTCTTGTTTCTTATTCTCCAAATGTACCTGCCCCACAGGGCTTCCACTCAAAATATCCACAGACCTTCATGCTAAGGGTTACGTACTCATACACCTTCAGTAGGTTGTGCCCGTACCTCATGTACCCTCTGCTCATTCTTCTCTTAATACTTTGTTCAAAATGCAGATCAAGTGTCATCTCATTTAGGGACACCCTTCTTCTTATAATGACGCATGGAGTTCTTATCAGGATTACAGTGAGAAGATCTACAAAACCTTTAGCATAACAAGCGCACTCAGCTTTTATCTTATTTCTGGATGGAGTTTCTTGCATTTGGGGCAGACATAATTAACATATAAATAAAATTTTCCTATTTGCAATGAAACCATTTCAGAATACAGACTCTGAGCTGGGTGAATTGTCTCCCTCATTGTTTTATTAAAATGGACAGGAAATGTCCTTTCTCATTTATGTTTTTCTTACTTGATACTTGTTATTAGAATTCAAGCTCCTAACCATTATTCTTAATGGCCTGGAAGTGATTTGAATGGGATCACCAATTAGGACAAATCCTCTAAATATCACCATCCTGACAACACACACAGTAATAATTCACTGCAGTTCCCAGCTCTGAGGGTTGGCTGATGCCATTTAAAATTTCAGACTATTTCTTGGCACATTTGCAGCCACTCCCTACTCCCAGGGCACTGGGAGAATCCACCAAACTTCTACCCTCTCTGGAAGGATCTGGGACCACATGCCTCTTCCAAACCAAGGTCTATCTGGAAATGTCCTTCCTGGGCTGACCTCTGACACTGAAGCTCTGACCTTCCATGGGGCCTTCAGAAACTCTGTGAAATGAAAAGCTGCTCTCTGAGAGTGACTTTTCCTTCAGACACCTGTTCCCTGCTAAGGTTTCCCTCCTAGCACCTGCGCCCAAAACCACACATGGGGTTCTTACTCTCCTACTTGCCAGACCCCTATCTGTGCTGCATCTGTGTCTCTGAGTGTGAGTCCCTAGAAGAGCTATCAAAGACAGAGCTCTCTTACTCGCATTCAGCAGAGTCCGGATCTTCTTCTCTTCTTCCGCCTCTTGGATGAGCTTTTCCGCCAGGGTTTTGTCCTCTGATTCCACGCACACATCAGCTTCTCGCAAATACTCCAGGTAGTCGATCTCCCGTTGCGCACGTTCGACTCTCAGGGCCAGGTTAGTGACTGCGCTCTTGTACTCACTTGTGTAGGTCTGGCATCTTCCCAGCATAGCGGAGATGTTTTTGGAGAACTCTTGGAAGTCTTGAATGTATGCCCTCGTTGCTTGGGTACATTTTTCCAGTCCTTGCTTCAGTCAGAAAATAAATTATTGTTCATTATTTAAATTGGCCAAGTAATATAAATAGATATCATTCATTGAGAAAGATTTTTAATTTACAAATCATTATAAGGGGGAAGATAAAAATCACCTGTAATCCCTGAGTTCAAAATACCACTGATTTGTTAGTGTGTCAGTTTTTAAAAGTTTTCCCATGCATTTCATCATACATATATAAGTATATATTTTAAAATGCAATTTTACTATAATGCTTGTAACATATTTTCACTTGCTAATACACTGTGAACATATTTCAATACTAATTAATAGATAGCTATACAATAATTTTAATGATACAGAATTCCATTGCATTGATGTCCTATTTATTCTATTAGACTCTTTTTGATGGACATTTATGGACTTTTCAACAATGCTAAAAAGAATCTTTGTATTTACGTCTTTGTGTACTTATCTGATTTTTATCTTAGGGTGGATCTCCACAAGTAAGCTCCATCCCCAGCACCTGGCACAGGGCCTAGCACACATATTCATAAATATTTACTGAGAGAAAGAATAAAGTGAATGGAGACCAGAAATGGGGTGGCTGGGTCAAAGAGAACATATTCTTTTTTTTTTTTTTACTATTTTTTTTTCCAATTTATTTATTTTCAGAAAAACAGTATTCATTATTTTTTCACCACACCCAGTGCTCCATGCAAGCTGTGCCCTCTATAATACCCACCACCTGGTACCCCAACCTCCCACCCCCCCGCCACTTCAAACCCCTCAGACTGTTTTTCAGAGTCCATAGTCTCTCATGGTTCATCTCCCCTTCTAATTTACCCAAAAGCACATACCCTCCCCAATGTCCATAACCTTCCCCCTTCTCCCAACCCCCCTCCCCCCAGCAACCCACAGTTTGTTTCGTGAGATTAAGAGTCACTTATGGTTTGTCTCCCTCCCTATCCCATCTTGTTTCATGGATTCTTCTCCTACCCACTTAAGCCCCCATGTTGCATCACCACTCCCTCATATCAGGGAGATCATATGATAGTTGTCTTTCAAAGAGAACATATTCTTAAAGCTCATTTGGCAGTCTATCAAAATGCTCTCCACAAAAGTTGTAAAAATTGCAACTCCAAACAGGAGTATGGAATACTGTTCACTGTGAAGGAAAAGAGAGAGGGAAAGGTAGAAAGAGAGAGAGGCAGAGAAACTCCCTAAATCAATCCTCTTATTTCTTTAGTACCCCTCAGACACAAGTCCCTCAGGGCGAGAGGACTGTGTCAGCTTGTAAGTGTCCACACTGGTCATCAGTGACTGCCCTCTGGGACCTGACTTCCCCACCAGGTCCTGACCAGAATGGGGAAATCTATACAAACCATATCCCTATCTTTTTCATTTTTTTTCCCTATCTTTTTCAAATTCATATTCATAACCATCAAAGTATTTGTACTTTATACCCTTGTCTGAACACCAGCTTTTCAGGTATTGAGGAAAACTTGCAGGCATCTGGCCGGCGTTTATCTCAGGATAAGTCGGTGTTAAGTGCAGAGGGACCTCGGTTGAACATAATTCTGGCACTTTCTAGGAGGCACATTGGGGAGGAGCTGTCTGAGGAGGCAACAGGTGAGGCAGCCACCATCCTGGGAACATCACCTCCCCGGTCCCCAGGTCTCAGCTGGTTGCCTGAGCAACGTTAGGAAATGCGTTCAGTCTGCTCTGTTAAGTTATTTTACTTAACCAGATGATCAACTAATTTGGACTTCAGAATTTTTCAAGAAAATATAGAGAATAAACATTGCAGATAAGAGTGTCTTTGGGGGAAAAAAGTATCTTTGGAAGAAGATAAATAATTTATCAAAATTTAACTTGTATAAAAGCAAGGCAATTAAAATATGAGACATCACCAGGAGTAGTATGTCAAGAACTTGGGCAGAGGGTTACATTTGTCCCTGGGAGCCTGTCTGTGTAGCAAAAATGTTGGTTTTTTACAAATTTTAATGAAGTGCCAGCTGCGGCACTTGGAGGAGGGATTCCAGCAATTTCTCTCTATCTGACATAGCTGAAATCTACTCATTTCTGAACCCAAGCGCAGTGCTGCAAAGAAGCGAAGATGTAGCTTCTTGGTACAACATCATGACTTTTTATGGTGGCCTCATGTTTTATCATAAAAAGACAAAAAGGAAAAGTGAAAACTTGCTTACCACCCTGATATGGTAGAACATGAATAAAAAGTGACCCCAAATTTTTAATTTTTGTATTTTAAAAGTTGAACTATTGAATAATAACATTTTGGGCATTTACCACCATGCCAGGGAACGTCCTAAGTATGGATTAATTTATTAATCCATAAATGGAGTGAAGTCCTGCTCAGGGCTGGGGAGTGGTAGAGCCTAGACTCTGGAGTTGGTGCTCTGAACCACTTGACTATGAAAACTCTCACAGGCGAGACTGGCCATGTATTTAGCATTGACCATGTGGGGAAAGTGCATCCCGGTAGCTAGGGAAGCTGGGCTAAGATAAGGAGACTTATCAGGCAGGCATGCACCACAGATCAGGTGCACAGATGCCACCTACCTCCAAGACTTGAAAGCGCTGGTAGATGTAGTGCACCATGCCCGGGTCCTGGGCACGCCGGGTTGGGGGCAGAAGAGTTGCCAGGAACAGAACTAGGACAGCAGAGGCTCGAGGAAGGGCCATCATTGTCCTGCAAATTGCCCAGGGGTGGGATCTCCTCTGTTGTGCTAAAAAAAAAAGCCAAGGATCCAGGTGGTCTCCTCCTTTCTAGCCACTGCTTTGAAAATCCTCTAAAAACAGCCTGAAAGCCAAGCCTGCTTGTTATTTCCCAGATGGGTGATCTCACTTTGGAAGTCAGTGATCAAGTCCAGCTGTTGGCAAGCCCGTCCCTGCAGGCCTTGCAGGTCGACTTGGGGTAGAGAGCTCCTTGGGTCCATCTGTTACCATCACCCGTCACACACACTGGTCCTCTCCAGGCTAGTAGCTGCACCCTCTTGTAGGCCTGGGTGAGCATGCATTGGGGTGGAGGTGAGGGTGGGGAGTAAAACGTTCTTTGCGTTTTACTTCAGCTTTCCTCCTCCCTAGTGGACTCTGCAGTCCAATCACAGGCTTGACCCAACACGAACCACTCCCAACTTCTCCGAGTTGGAATCTTAGTTTAGTTTCTGGCAAAAATTCCCAGGATCCTTTTCCCAGAAGTCCTGTTGGGAGACCCCACCCCTCCTCTGGACTCTTTGCATTCCTGCAGCTCTTAAAGGCACAGCAAGGGGGAAAAAAATGAAAGTTTGGCTACACTCCTGTCTCTGAACAGCCAGTGCACAGGGCGGATTGCTCCTTGGGGAGAGAGGTACAAGGAGCCACAGGCCTGACTGCCCTGGGGCTGATAGCTGAAAAATCGGAAGATGGAGCTCAGAGGAATTGCATTAAGGGGCCCAACAGTAGCTATCTACACAGCTATGCCTCCAGAGCCAAGTCTTCAGGACATGGAACTCCTTTTGTAAGGAGGTCCTTGAGCTTTCTCAGTCTCTAGAAGCAGAATCCTCTTCCTGCAGCCACAGGCCAGCAATTCATAGAACATGGTTTCTACACGGTTCCTGCAGGCCCTGGGCCAGCTGGAGATGCGTCACATCCCCAGGGCAAAGTGGTAAAATATTCCTTTTTTTTTTAAAAAGGCCTTTAAAAAAAAAAAAAAAAGGCCTGTCCAGGCCTTTAATGATCTCAATCTCTCCTTCCCTGGGTGGGTCCAGAATACCCATGTTTCTTTCTCACTCATCTACCAAAGTGGGTAAGGTTGGGGCGTCTATGAGACATGGGAAGAACTCTGGCAAGGAGCCAGAAGATCCGGGTTTGCGTTTGGTTCCCGCAAGAGACACTAAAAGATGGAATTTTCCGGGAGCCTTTGTAAGTCCCTGTCTCCATTAGATAAATGTTCCTTTCTACCTGTCTTTCACATGAACTTGGCCCCTAACTGTTCCTCCCCCATCCCTTAGTAAGGGGGCAAACAATGGCTTCTTATCCCAAAGGTTAGTTCCTTCCATTTCCCATAACCATCTTTGAACCATTCCCCAAAGGAAGTGAATTTCGGCTGAGCCATCCTCTTAAATCCACAAAAACAATACTGCCCGACGCAACCTCTTTCAGAAACTTCTTGTGCCTGGCATCTTGGAACCAAATCTTCAGCTAAAGGAGTCCTGGTTGATTTTATTCATGAATGCTTCAAGCCCTAGCGTTGAAACGGTGAACTCAGATGGATAAGGTCCAACAGAGGGAAAACTCTGATTGTATCACAACCAACTTTTTTTTTTTTTTTTTGTCAGAGAGAGAGGGAGAGAGAGCAAGCACAGGCAGACAGAGAGGCGGGCAGAGGCAGAGGGAGAAGCAGGCTCCCTGCCGAGCAAGGAGCTGGATGTGGGACTCTATCCCAGGACGCCAGGATCATGACCTGAGCCGAAGGCAGCTGCTTAACCAACTGAGCCACCCAGGTGTCCCACAACCAACTTTTTTGATGGGGGGAGCAGCATTGTGGAAAATCGTTTTCTCAGTTTTGTGGAGCATGCTTACATTATTTTCACAAGAAGTGCACATTCAAGACTAAGGAAGCCTAAGGAATTACAGTGAGTAGGTGAGGAGGCAGTGGGAGGTCATGGCTGTAGCTTGAAGTCCTTGGGCTGTGCCCAGCATGGCTGTTGCTTTCCCATCTCTGCAGTGAGCTTGGTCTGAGCCCTCCAGTCCCATCCGGCAGGCACTTACTTGCCCGCCCCTGGTTCAGGCCCACACCAATCTCTCTTCAGTCGCCAGCTTCTTGGGCACTGACCTCTCCACACTAATTGTCCGTCCCTGGTCTTAGTTGGAGAGCCTAACTCTTAGGGTCCCAGAGGCAGCAAAGCCCACAGCTGGCTCCCTGAGCCCATTAGGATGGATGCGTGGAAACCCTTGTGTTCTTGTGACCAGAAGTTTCATAAAGAAAGATTAAACTCCCTTTGGAGATAATCACAGATTTGACTGATAGACAGTGGCCAACTATGGCCATCCTCACTCAGAGCAGGCCTTACTCAATGGAAAGAAAAAAAATGGCTTGGTGCACCTTAGCCTACAGTTGGAATAAAATCATTTGCTTGGCTCTTCTTCCGTCTTCCTTACATTTAACCTCTGGCCTTGATCACTGTCATAAGCTCACTATGAAGACAGTGATCAAACACAGTGACAGCCTGCTTTTCTCCTCTGTTAAGTGTCCGATCCTTCTGCTTTTCTGGTCCTCCATTCTGAGAGAAGAAACTTGAAACCTTGACAGCCACCACTATGTCCACCACTATGTGTGGTTGGATGTAGGTCACTAGTCCTGATCTGTAGGCCCGGTCCTGAGTTGACGGGCCTTGATGACGAGTCAGAACCGGACCTGTCAGTGCCCAGCCCGGTCAGTCCATTGAGGCTGATCTCAGCCAGCTTCCCAGCTCCTCTTGGAACCCTTTGCCACCTTCCTCACAGGTGGCCCTTGTGCTGCTGTGCCTCTATATGAACAGACTCCCTGGTTTCCAGACCTCCTCTGCCCCACCATCCTCCAGTTCACAGAGAAGTGCTTGCAACGCGGGGACTCTGCCTTCTTGAGGGAGGATTAACTAGACAGAATACCAGCTGGGATATGAGAAGTCAGTATTCAGAGCTGACCACGATGCTTCCTGTTTTTTCCTTCTCCTTTCCTTTCCCCCATATTTTCCTCTTTGTATTTTAGTCCTCACTCGGCCCCCACCCCAACCAGCTATTTGCCTCAACAGCATCCTCAACCTTCCAGCCTTTTGCAAGTAATTGCATTGTTTCCTGCCTGAGTGATCAGAGCAGCCTCTAATTCCCTGTCTATGTCTCTTCACATAAAGCATTGGTTGATTCTATGCCAAGAGGAAAGCGCTTTAAAACGTGACCTCAGCCAACCCCTCTTGCTTTGGCTCTTACCCTCCCCCACATCCAACCTCCTCAACTGCCACATCCAAGTGTCTCCAGACTCCCTCTCAAGTTTAACATCACGGTATCTTCTCTTAGCCTAGAATGTTTCTCCCCTTCATAACCACTGACCTCTTATTTATCCCACAAGTCTTCCCACCACCTCACCTGCATCCCTGGCACAATTAGCCCCTCTCTCATCTGTCTCCGTAATGTGTTGAAGACTGAATCTTAGAAATGTGAGGGGAAGGCTCCTCTGGACATTGGTCTCTCTGATGGAGGGGGTGCGGGCTGGCAGCCTCCGGGGCAGTGCCGTGGAAGGAGGGTGAGAAGAAATACAGCCCTCTCACGGGCTAACCTTGGTCCATCTGCAAAATTCTTATTTTGAAGTTCTAACCCATAGCACTCAGAATGTGACTGTATTTGGAGACAAGGCTTTTAAAAAGGTTAAAACAAGGCCATGAGAGTGGGCCCTAATATAATCTGATTGATGACCTTAAAATAGGGGCAATCCAGGCACACAGAGACACACCAGAGGTCCGGTGTGCACAGAGGAAGTGCCATGTAAGGGCCCAGGACGAAGCAGACATCTGCAAGCCAAGGAGAGAATCCTCAGAAGAAACTAAACTTGTTGACATCCTGATCTTTGAACTCTGGCCCCTAGTTTTGAGAAATAAATTCTTGCTGTTACGGCAGCTCCGACAAACTCATATAAGCACATGCTGAGTTGTGGAAAGGGGCAACATGTGACAAAATGGAAAAAAGATTCTGCAGGGGTCTACAGGATGTTCTTGGCAGGAAGTAAATTGATAAGGAGTATCCTGGCTGAGGCACCGATGACTGCCAAGTCCAGGCTTACTGCTTGAGCTCCAAATCCCATTTTCACCTGCCTGCTGGACGTTTGCACTTGGATATTGAATAGATATCTCAAACTTGAGCTGTTTCTATTTCCCTTTTTACTCCAACTTAAACTCCATTCTGCATTATTTCTCTCCCGGAAGAGCACTATCTTCTGTCTACATATAAATTCAGAAATGTATCTTCTGTCTACATATAAATTCTAGACTCTTCCTCGCTCTCATTCTTATTTAATTAGTCAATCAGCCTCCAAGACCTGTTAATTTTGTCACCTAAATATATATCAAAAATTCCCTCTTCTTTTTATTGTTACCTCCTTAGTAGGATTTTTTATTTTTTTATTTACTAATTTACCTTTTACTTTTTTATTTTTTTATTTATTAATTTACTTTTTTACTTACTAATTTTTATTCATTTATTTAACAAACATTTGGGGGTGCTTATTACGTTCCAGTCACTGGATTATACACACACTAGGGATATGATGACCAACACAGCAGACACATTCTTTGACCACACAGAAGTTGTAGTCTAGGAGGGGAGACAATCACACAGATGGACAATTACAATGCATTCCCCTACAGGTATTGTCCACTGAGTACACCTCCAGAAATGTCTTGCACACAAGTTGGCCTCAGTGTCTGTCTCCTAGGGAATCTAACCATGATCATTTCCTAGCACCATTACTCAGTTATTGATAGTCCACACAGAATTTTCATCAATGGCTCAAGTCCACCAAGTTCTTGTTTCTGTATTTTTGCGGAAATAGAGGGAGGGATCCATTTTGATGGCTAGATTTAACATTGCCTACAGCAGACTCCATTCTGACCCCTTCTGGTCTATCATTCACACTGCAGGCAGGATGATGGACACAATGAGCAAATCTCATTAAGTCATACTCTGCTTAGGAGCACTGACTGTCTGCCAATTCCTCCTCAATCAAGTCTAAATTTCCCAGGCTCAGGAAGGCTGTGCAAGTAAGTTACATCTAAATTAAGATCCTAGCATGACTAAAATTTTGGCAAAGGAGTAGGGGTAAGTGTGAGGTACATTCCCAGTGGGGAGGTAGGCACACAGAGAGCCCTTTAGCTCTTACTAGCGAGGCTGCCTCTCAGAATTGACCATGCCTCTTATGGACCCAATTTCGGCTACTCGACTTGTCTTTGCCATGTGTCTCCCAGTCAGTCTTAGACCCTTGTTAGGACATACATCTTTGCCTAGACTAATTCCTGAAAGACAGACACATTTGCTCTGGGCTTCTATTTCTTCCAGAACTTGTCCCTTGTCTAAATCATTCTTTTTTTTTTTTTTTTAAAGATTTTATTTATTTATTTGACAGAGAGAGATCACAAGTAGGCAGAGAGAGAGAGAGGAGGAAGCAGGCTCCCTGCTGAGCAGAGAGCCCGATGTGGGACTTGATCCCAGGATCCCGAGATCATGACCCGAGCTGAAGGCAGCGGCCCAACCCATTGAGCCACCCAGGTGCCTAAATCATTCTTGTTCCCACCTTGCAGCTAGGTCCCATCACCTGACAGCCTCTCTGAAAGACACTTGGAATTTTGTGTGGATGATGCAAGAACCTCAGCTCCATTATAGAAGCCCGCCTAATGAATGGGTTTTAGCATGGACCTCAAATCTTCTATTATTTTGAAGTCCTCAGTGCTCTCTAGGGCTTAGCAAACTGGACAGATGCGAGATGATTTCACATACCTATAAACATACCTATAAACAACAAGTTCTCAAAAGTATCAGATTTATAAGCTACATAGTATTGTGGATGTGATGGGGAGGACTTGGTAAGGACAATCAAACCTCAAAACCTAAGAGGAGGGGCACTGAATTGAGAAGGAGGGGCTTGAAATACCAAACTGTTTTTTAAAAAAAGTCAGTACTATTCAGTACTAAAGATTCAGTTGTGAGGATCACAGTTGTTTGTAAATGGCAGGTGTGTAGGGGACTTGAAACAGCCTCCTTTCTTTTCTTTTCTTTCTTTCTTTTACGATTTTACTTATTTATTTGAGAGACTGCACACATGTGAGCAGGGGGAGGAAAAGGGACAAGAAGGCTCTGTGCACTGAGCGTGGAGCCAGATGAAGCCTCGATCCTAGCGCCCTGAGATCAGGACCTGAGCCAAAACCAAGAGCTGGACAGGCGCCTCATAACTCTTTCTTAATTATTGCTGTTTTCCCCTGGACAGATTCATTTCCTACTAATTTGCTACTTTCATCTTTTCATACCTTTGGATTACATGGAAAGGAAGGAGGTGGGAGTGAAATTTCATAAGGATTAAATGCAGTTGCAGGATGGGATTTAAAAAAGAAACACACTAGGGGCACTTGGATGGTTCAATTCGTTAAATGTCTGACATTGATTTCAGCTCAGGTCATGATCTCAGGGTCGTGAGATCCATCCTTGCATCAGGCTCTGCACTGGGCGTGGAGCCTGCTTAAAGTTCTCCCTCTTCCTCTGCCCCTCACTCCCTCTCTAAAAAATAAAGAAAAGAGAAAGAGAGAGAGAGAGAGAGATACTATAGAAGGGAATTAAATTTGACATTAAAAAGAGTTTCTGACTGAGAAACTGGGGTAAGAGGTTATTGAAGTAAGTTGCTATGTTTCTAGTGGATAATGAGATATTTGAGGAATCACTTAAAAATCCTTAGAGATTCATGTTAGAATGTAGGGAGTCAGGACAGAACTCCCTATAATGCCCCATAAAGATAACAAAAAATGAAGTCATATATAAATCTCCAATCTCCTTGGAATCTCCAATCATTGTCAAATATACCTTTAGTTACCTTCTGTCCCCATACAGCCTTTGCTGTGTCACCAGCCTTGCCATTTGTCGGGGATGGACATCATCTGACATGAGCAAGAAGTTCCTGAGACACCCCTTCACCCCCTTAACCTCTCCTTACCCCCCCTCACTTTTGGCCTGACTCTATTCAGAGCACAGTCTTCTTGGTTCTGGTCTTCCGGCCCCAACTCCTCCATGCCTTCCTGGAAATGCCTTCTAGCCAGAATCTGCTCAGGCAGCCTGACTGGGAGAGGCTGGCCCTGCCTCCTGCAGCCCCGGATGAGAGGGTGCCCCCCAGCATTCCTTTGGTGGAACGCTCACAGCCTTGCTTTGCGGCTGTTGCACCCATTGCTGTTTTTTAACTGAAGTATAATTGATATACAATGTCCTATTAGTTTCCATTATATATTATAGGGATTTGAATTTTTAAAAAAGATTTTATTTATTTGACAGAGAGAGAGCGAGCGCACAAGCAGGGGAGGGGGGTAGCAGAGGAAGACGGAGAAGCAGGTTCCCCATTGAGCAGGGAGCCCAATGTGGGACTCGATCCCAGGACCCTGGGATCATGACCTGAGCTGAGGACAGGTGCTTAAACGACTGAACCACCCAGGCACCCCTGGACTTGATATTTTTATACACTAGGAAGTGATCCCCATGATAACTCTGCTTACCATGAGTCACCATACAGAGTTATTACAATATTACTGATTATAGTCCCTATGCTTTACGTTACATCCCCGTGATTTATTTAAACCATATGCACCAGAGTTCCTAGGACTTCCAAAACCTCTCTTGGTGATCATTCTGGTTTGGCTTCTGATACACACCTATGAATGGATTCTCACTGGAGGCTGAATGTCTGCTTCTCCCCGGCTCAAGGCAAGTGCCTGGTGAAACTGGTTGGGGTCAGGTGGCCTATCTGGAGTTCCTATTCTTTGAGCACCTGGTAAACACATCTCTGTCCAGAGTCCTGAAGACTTGCCCACATTCCCTTAGCTTGGGAGTGGGGGATGGGTGGACTGCAGGAAGAGGACAGATCAGTGAGCACCAGTGATGGGGAGGGGATGTGGTTAGTGCCTTCTGGTACTGTGAGAGCTGTGGATGCAGTTCTAGAAAACTTGCTGGACGGGAGATGACGTCATGTTGCCTGATGGTCCCCTGCACAGAGCTCCTTACTAAGCAGGTCCCGGGACCAGGGCTGGTCGGCATGTGTGGGAAAGCTGGGTCTCACCCAGGCTCCGTGTCTCCTCCAGCATAGGACTTACCTTCGGTCTCTGAGGCACAGGTCTCAGTGCCTTGGAACCCATGAACATTCGGCCCACTGGAGCCAGAGCCCCAGGACCCAACACCGAGGGATTACATCTTGTCACCACCAAGTACCTGCTTGGCTGGTCTCAGTTCAGTGTTCCAGGTGCAAACAGTGAGTCAGTTTTGAGCAAAATATTTGTTTGAGGCTTTAGCCACTAGAGGGCAGACACTTTTTAGGCAGTTACCGGACTATGGCTAAAATGGTAGTCCTTTTCCTTTTTATATTTGAATGGGAACATACTCCATCTACAAAAAGTGCCCATAAGCTTTCTCTCTTTTCTTCCTCCTCACCACCTCCCCACAGTAAATTTTATAGATATTCTCAATCAGATTGACTGAAACAATAGAAGGGACTGAGTAGTTTTATATTAAAAAACGTTCTTGCAGTCAATAGCGCCTCAGGCCCTAGAAATCCACATCTCAGGCCAGTCCCAGGCACGCTCGGTGGGTGAGCCATGTTGGCTTGTGTGACCTGCGGTTTGGAGAAGGGAGTTTCCTGCTCTTGGTGGCCCCACCCCCACCCCCCACCGGACACCTCTGTCTCGATGTATCAGGAGCACAGGGCTCAGCCACAGAGGCTGTGGACAAATGCAGGAGTTTCCTGGGGTAAAGATCTTTATCACAGCCTGAGGCGAGGGATTATAGTCAGTTGCTGGAAGAAGTAGGCCAGGGAAAGAGGTGCTCTGCATTCTCCCTCTTTCCTGACCCTGAGAGAGAACCAACGGATCCAGACTGTTAGAGGAAATCAAATTCCTCTAACACTTATTTCTTCATCAAGAAGCCCCTTCCTCTGGGGAGCCCTTGGCTGCTGCCTTCTTCTTCCCTCCGGCTTACACACAGGACTCTAAAGAGTTCTTTGTAGTATACTGAGAGACTCTGTACAAGAAATGGAATTTCCTCTGCTTGGAGGGCCAGTTCAACTGTTAGGACCCGCGCTAGACATCACTGATCATCAGAAGGGATTTAGGTAATTCTCGAAATCAAGTTCCTTTCACATCATTGTCATAAATGAAGACCCAGTGAGAAATTATGGGAGGAGTGGGGAGAGGGCCCATGGACTCTGGAAAGCAGAGAAAACCCTCCCCCAGAGCCAGTGTGCCCTTGGGTTTCTGGGCAATAGGAGTCTAGGAGAGCACAGGCCCTATCCCGCTACACAGGTGTGCAGACCACAGGCGGAAGATCACAGAACACACTGGTCCAAAACTTCCTCACATGAGAAGCTGAGAGCCACAGATGTGACCTCAGCTTCAGAGGCAGGGGCGAAGCCCCAGACCGGGGCTCCCAGACATTATGCTACCTCTTGGTCCTTGCTCAGTGCTCCTGATCCTTGAACAACAGCTGACCTTGAACACCATGGGTTTGAACTGGGTGGGTCCACTTATACGTGGGCTTTTTACATTGCCGTATGGTAATGTGTTTTCCCGTCCTTATGATTTTCCTGATAACATTTTCTTTTCCCTGGTTTACTTCATTGTATATTTTATATATATATATATATATATATATATATACACACACACACACACACACACACACATACACACACAGACACACACACAAGTATATAATACATATAGCATTCAAAATATATTTATCAACTATTTATGCTATGGGTAAGGCTTGTGGTCAATAGTAGACAACAAGGAGTTAAATTTGGGGGAACCAAAAGTTAGATGTGCATTTCGACTCTGTGGGGGTGTTAGTATCCTTACCCCTGCATTGTGTAAGGGTCCATGGTACTACGCATGAATGGCGATCTTTCTCCCCAAACGGTAGCCTTGACAACTACATGTGATGCTAGAGTCTCTGACACGATCCTTTCTTGAACCCATATATCATGGTCCTTGGGAGGTGGTGTTATCCACAGTGATGCTTTTCCTGGCTGAAGATTGGCTTACAGAGGTGAGTGTCATGGAGACACTTGCATAAAATGAGAGCAGAGAGCTGCTGTGACCAAGGGTCAGGGGTATCAAAGGAGATAAGAGGCTTTTGAGAGAGAACTGGGCTACTTATGCTAGGTGGGCAAGAGCACTTATGAAGTCTTGCCTTAGCTTTGGTATTTCCATGCAATTTCTCAGACCTAGAGAGCTCCTTGCTGCAGAGATGTCAAGGTCAAGTCTCCCAGCTCTGTATGGGGCCATGTTCTCCTCAATCATTTTCTTCTGCCTGGGAGGGGCAAGAAGCTCTGCACCAGCCTTTTCTGAATGCTCCTGCACAATAATTATATTTGTGCTGGTGTGTGTGTGTTCATGTGCAGTGGGGATCCTGTGCACCACAAAGTAAAAATCAGTGAGAGGTTGGGTGAAGGCAAAAAGTTCCGTGTCACATTTCTGTTGTGTGCTTGAGCTCTTTGAGAACTGTCAAAGTCCTCTTAAGCCCAGAGAGTAGGAGCCAAGAACACCAGCCAGGGTACTACTCTTCCTCTCCCAGGTATGTCTAATCTGGTTGCAACAGGGACTGACAAGGGTCTAGGCAGGAATCCTTGAGGACCGGGAATGTAATAGGAAGGTGAGGCTTGGGGGTTAGTGTTCGTCAGTGACGGGGTAGATCCTCAGTCTCCCTACAGGGCAGGGCTGTCTCCAACCAGCACAGCACTGGGAGATAACCAATTTGAGATCCTTCTGCATCTTATAAGGCCAGCGGCTCCCTACCACTGCTGTCCACCAGCAAAAGGCAAATGTTTCATAGTTAGAACCAAAGTGGTTAGATCATGCAGTAGAATAGTTTCAAATGGCAGGTAAAAGTTTAGTTAACCTTTCTTCCTGGTCCTTAACCCTCATATCATTATAACCCCAAGTCTGAAATCTGCTTTTCCCAAACTAGTGATTTTACATTCCCTGGAGCAAAGAAGGTCATTGAGTTCTTCCCTCATTTATAAAAGGCTTTCATCCACGAGGACCCACCCACCATGTTTCCATGAGGAGACAAAGACCGCGCTGAGGTTTCCTTGAGCCTGCCCCAGCAGACTCTTGCTTCTTCCGAACTAGAAAGGGCCCATGATGGGCAGTGGGTCCCACTGAGGCTTCACACACAGGAACAGTCCTTAAGAAGACACCCACCGCAGCTGCTTCTCCTTGGGCAGGGAAACGACATAGTAGAGCCGTTCAGCCAAATGTCAGTATCTGACCTACCAGATCTAGTAAGTGCTTGAATGATTTACCCAAGTTTTCTGGAACTCTGTAAAGTCACGGATATACCCCTTGGATTACTTTTAAGTCCACTGCTTACACTGTTTGAAATCCCATCTTTATTCTCCTTAAAAATCCAAGATCCACAAACTTTAAAATGTAGGAAAAAATTAAGAATGCTGCACTTGGGCTGGCTGTAGATGTGTGTCCCCACTCCCCTGCACTCATGCGCGCACACACACACACACACACTCACAAACACAGTGGTTGTCCTTGTTACTCTGTTCGGTGACATGGTACACTCTTCTGTGCTTTGCATTTTTGGGGACAAAAGGGCCACCTGTCTGATTGGAGAGAATCAAAACCAAGTGGCAGTGGCTGCCCAGATGGCCTTACCCCACCCCAGAAGCCCCAGAGGTTTTGTGGGAGCTGCTGAGTGGACCGCTGCCTGAGGCTCACCGGGCGCAGGCTTCCGCAGCAGGTGTCAAGACGAGCCCGATTTGCGGCAGCAGGTCAGGCAGGCAGCCACCTCTCGCCAACCCGGCAAGACCACCGGCACCTCAACGAAAGCACTGGAAGGCAAAGTTTACAGGTCTTGTGGTTCATTCTACTCAAACAAATACAGTTTTTTTTCCAAAACCCACCAGGGCTATTCAACACAGAGTTTTACTTAACTTCACAGAGAGCAAGATAAAGCCATACCTACTTTGGAAAAATATTTACTTTGGTCGAAGTACTTTCAACCCCTGAGTTCTAATTTGAAAAGTAGCATAGAGCAGCTCCTCCTCCTGTCTAGTAAGGAGAAGCCAGGACATGCCGATTCTCTCCTTGGGGCTTGGCCTAGGCCTGCCTGCATCTTATTCTCAGTAAGACTTTTGTATTTCCCCTTTGCATCCAGATTAACACGGACCATAGCTGGAAGATGCTACCCATAATGTTGGCCATAATGCAGATTTGCTGCTTGGTCCAGAAAGGTCATGAATGTCGCTGGAGCCAGCGGGCCTAGCGAGTCCTTAGCAGAGCTCCACTGTGAGCTGGGAGACATACAGATGGGGCGGGCGCACCGGTTTCCCTTTAAGAAATGCAGTTGACATCGTTGCTTTTCTTCACTGGGTTCTTCTCTTGCTCGTACTTTCCAGCACACTTTTATAATAATGATTGTTGGAAACTTTTTAAAAGTTTATTTATTTATTTATTTGACAGAGAGAAACACAGAGAGGGACCGCAAGCCGAGGGAGTGGGAGAGGGAGAAGCAGGCCTCCTGCTGAGCAGGGAGCCCAACGCAGGCCTCAGTCCCAGGACTCCGGGATCACCACCGCGCCGAAAGCAGATGCCCGACGATTGAGATACTCGGGTGCCCAGAAAATTTATTTTACATTTTAAATCTTTAATTCAGTTCTAAAAGCTTCTGAGGGGGAAATATATTTTCAAAATCATTACTTTTTTGAAATGAAGATTAAAAAACTTGTTTCTGGGGCGCCTGGGTGGCTCAGTGGGTTAGGCCGCTGCCTTCGGCTCAGGTCATGATCTCAGGGTCCTGGGATTGAGTCCCGCATCGGGCTCTCTGCTCAGCAGGGAGCCTGCTTCCCTCTCTCTCTCTCTCTGCCTGCTTCTCCGCCTGCTTGTGATTTCTCTCTGTCAAATAAATAAATAAAATCTTAAAAAAAAAACAAAAAAACAAAACTTGTTTCTGGGGCACCTGGGTAGCTCAGCTGGTGAAGCGGCTGCCTTCGGCTCAGGTCCTGATCCCTGGCTCCTGGCACGCAGTCTGGCATTGTGCTCTCTGCTCAGTGGGGAGCCTGCTTCTCCCTCTCCCTCTGCCCTCCCTTCCCCACTCCTGTTCTTGCTCTGTCTCTCAAATAAACAAATAAACCTTAAAAAAAAAAAAAGCCCACTTGCTTCTGGAAGGTTTGTTTACCAGTTTCTGTAAAGCTCATCTGTGGGGGCACCTGGGTTGCCTCAGTGGCTTAAGCCTCTGCCTTCAGCTCAGGTCATGATCTCAGGATCCTGGGATTGAGCCCCTCACTGGGGGCTCTGCTCAGCAGGGAGCCTGCTTCCCCCCAATCTCTGTCTGCCTCTCTGCCTACTTGTGATCTCTCTCTGTCAAATAAATAAATAAAATCTTAAAAAAAAAAAAAAGCTCACCTGTGAAGCCCTGAACATAAGTACTTTTAGGTATTAATTACTCGCTCACAGCTTTGAGTTCGGTAAATTAGAGAAATTGACTTTCTTTGATAAATTCAGATCTGGATACTGCAGCCATGCAAAGGGAATTTTATCTAAATTATGCTAAAATCAGTGTCTTGAGATGATGTTCACTTAATAGGAAAAAATATTAGTATTACTTTATCAGATGCTGCTTCGGAAATAGCTTTAGTGCAATTGATAATTACTGGATTCTGAGCTATAAAAAATTTAGTATTGAGCCAAGAAGATAGTAATTTTTTCCCCTACCTTTGCTGTTTGAAATAACAGTTGAATTTTCAAAAAGTAAAGAAAAAGCAAGACCATGAGTTATAAACTGTAAGATGCAGTGGTATTCATCATAAATAACCTTCTTATTGATAAACACACTTTTTTTAACAGTCCAGCAATGCTCACCCAGCCTGCACAAAGAAATCCGTCCTCTGACGGGGTCTGGCAATGATGTAAGGGGACAGCCTTTGTGGTCTGGGTCCCTTTGGCTTAGAGATGAAAGGAGAGAAAAGCAATCCAACTTAAGCTTTTGAGCTTTGCGTAGAATGATGATAATATTTTTCCTCCAAAGTGTCTTGTGACATTGCTAGTTCTGTATCAGTGAGAACCAGCTGCTTCTCTTGGATTTTGCTCTATTTTAGGGCCCGTGGATAGCCCTGCCCCCTCTGCTCCTTGTTACTGCCCCACTCACCGCACCCTTGTGCATGTTAAGGATCACACGTGGATTTAAAGTGACAGCTATCCAGGAAGCCCTCTGATTCTGTGTCACCTCCCCCTCCGCCCCCATCCCTGCTATTTCCAAAGCAGCCCTAGTGAGCCACAACTGCTCATATTCCATTCTTGTGTAATCCCTTCCCCCAAATCTATGCTGGCCCGATGTGATGACTTGCTCTTGACCTGCAGTGTGTGGCAGGGATGACTCTGTGTTACTTGGAAGGTCACTGAAGAGAACCATTCAGCATCTACAGGGACTACTTGCAATGTGAGCTCTGGGGGAAGCCAGTGCTATGCAACAGTCTGACCATGTGGGACCACCATGTTATGAGGAAGCCCAAGCTAATTCCGTGGACAGAGATGCCCACCCAGCAACCAGCTGTTCCCGTCATCCCCGTCATCCCAGAGAAAGAGCCGGACATGTAAGTGAGGGATCCATCTGGAATATTCCACCCTGCCAGGCATTCAGATGAAGCCTGAGCTGCCATCTGAGAGCAGCCATGAGACTCCAGGAGAGAGCGAACACCCAAGCCCAGCCAACCTACATACCCATGAAGGATAGTAACTTTCCCTCCGAATCAGTAAGCTTTGTTACACTTTGTTACGTGGCAACAGATCACTGCAGGACGCCCCGGTGCAGGACAGGATGGCCCTGAAGGGAGATTTCCATGTCTCTCTCTGGTCAGTCTCCTCAGCTGAAGTGTGAGAACACGCAAGACTTTCCTCTTTTCACATGAAATTTAGTTCTACGGATGGTCCTGAGGACTAAGTCATTCCATTCAGTGTCATGATTGTTGGAGCATTTTGAAAACTCTAGAAACCATGCTCTAGAAAACACTCGGACCCCTCCCTTATTCCTCCTCTGGTCGTGCGGCAGTGTACTTCCTGGACATCAGATCACCCACTGGATGTGCCCAGGGCAAGGCTGGGGAGGTGCTTTGGCAGCTACATGCATCCAAGGTAGATCAACTTAAAGACAGAGGCAGTGTGTGAAAGGGGCTGAGAATCAGGGCGGGTTGGGTGGGGTCCACACGCTTGGCCTTTCTCATCTCTTGGCACCAGCTCTCCCCAAGGTCTTTTCCTAAGATCTGACCCTCTCACTGCCATTTCCATTTTTTCAAGGCATGTTAATTTCCTTCTCCATCCTGAGAAAGATGTTGAAGAACCACCTTCCCCCCAAGTTCAATGAGACAAGATTGGAATGTTTCAAAAGGAACATTTACTAGGAAACTAAAGGGAAACCAAACAGAATGCAAGAGAACAGAGGCAGAATTGCAGATGGGCTCAGGGAGTTCAAATTCAAAAACAGCCTTTGGCCACAGCTGGACTGGCTAGGCAAAGCTTTCTAGACACAAAGCCACCTGCCTGCCATGTAAACAGGCTTCTTTGCCTGCTGCCCCTACAAAGTCACCTTCTGTTTCGTACCAACAAGCCAGTAACATGCTCAGTAGTATCCAGGGCTGCTAGCTCTCTGGGCAGGAAGATCTTTGGGGGGTGGGTGGGGGGGAACAATAGGCACAGCTGCCCCAGGATCTCCTACCCAGGCTCTCAGTGCCAAGGACATCTCAAAGTTTATTGGGATGGCTGCCTGATATCTCTCGGGGCCAGTCTGTTTCTCGGGGACCATTCTTCTGGGCTCATCTGCCTGGCTCTAGAGACAGTATTTCTGCTAGCTGTCCTGCTGGCACAAGTCCGTCATGCTTTGGTTCGAAACACTGCTATGGTGCAGGATGTGTGATGGGGAGGAAGAGGCAGGGTGGAACTCTGGGCAAGGAAAGATGAATTCTTCTCATATGGTCAGATATAGGCAGAACCTTGGCTTCTCTTTGGAGGTCGGTGGTAGAAAGCCAATCAGAGATGAAAATGCACTAGGCAGGCTGGGGAACGTGGGAAGCTGGAGTGTGGTAACACTGCCTCACACAACCAAAGGCCCCTTTCCTTTTTAGATGTGAGATCAGTGTCTTTCACCAGGCAGCTGCGGCACTAAGAACTTTCTGAAGACAGGCAATGATCCTGCTTCCACCCAGGTAGTCCCACAATGAAATGTTAATTCAAATGAAGACAATGAGCTTCCTAGGATGCTATCTTGGAGAAGTGGTGCAATGTGTGGTTGGGGTACCTTGCACCCATAATGGGAGAGAGAGGACCACTAGGTCACAGCCACCCCTCTTCCCCTGCCCCAAGGTACGCTAAGGCCTTTGGTTTCATTTGGATGGAGGCAGAAGCAATGAGGATGAGGAGCAGAGCTGGCAGTGGGCTGGCTGATGGGGTCACAGAGGAAGCTGAGTAATGAATGAGATACCAGGGGAGAGCCCTTGACCTTCACTCTTGTAGGTATTTCCGTTCCCCAAGTGCTATGAAAGTGATATGTGTCTGGAGGTGAAAGGAAGCCTGTCTTGGCTGCCCAGGGCTAATGCCTCCGGGCTGCTGCATATGGAAATACCCCAGAGAGCACAGAGGCCAAGAAGGCCCCAAAGCTGTGCCTTCCTCAGGGGGAGGGTTGTGTTACCTCTCCGTCAACTTATCTCATACAACAGTACACCTGTTCCTGCGGCTGTTCCCCCCATGGACAACCATGCCTGGGAAAGGGTATTGCAGAACGCTTATGCCCTTGAGACGCGGGCCTCTCTAACAGAGACGGCAGGTAACTATCATTTTAACATTGACAGCAGTTGCTGGGAAGTGGCTGCTGACCATCTAGAAAACACTGCCCGGGGTTCTGACTCCTCAGAATGTGGGTTTAGCACAAGAAAGGGTTACGGTCAACTGGTACTTTCTGCCATGTGCATGGGAGGGGGCAGTGAACTTGCTGTGAATCAGCCCTTCTCGCACTAGATTTTTTCGGGGAGACAGCCTGCTTCTCCTCTTACTCTCCTGAGGCTATTCCTTGCAAAGCTGGAGCACTTCTTGGGGTAAAATTATTTTCTGAAGACAGTTATTAGCTCAAAGGTAGTCCAGGGTGAATTAGATCTGCTGCCTGTTTAGCACCTGGATGTATGTTTACAGATTCGGTCCTTCCAGGGCATTCAAGCAAATGACATCGTGTCAGACTGATGCTGTCAGGGCGGGTGCTGTGACCCCATCACCAAGGGCCTCATGTTAGTCACTAAGAGTCCCAGCACTCCATGGTACTCTTAGTTTTCCCACTACATCAGGTGGTTTCTTCCGTAGTCCGACCTTGGTTCTTGGCCATGACTATCATGCTCCCCCCGTAGCACACCACCTTCGGCCACTGGAAGGTGGCCAGACCATTCACATTCACCAAACCTAATCCAGAAAAAGGGCCAGTTATTGCTGTGGTTACAGCTCAGCATTTGGTCACTGGAGTCGTCCGGGTGTTGTTGGATGGGAAAAGTTACTTAAGATCTTTGTAAGGTGGGTGTCCCACTGTGTCCTTGGCACAAAGAATCCTCTTACCAATAGTCATCGTTTCTGTAGGAAGAAGAAACAAAAAGAATGCTTTGGTTTTCATCCATATATATATATTTTTATTTTTTAAATTGAAGTATAATTAACATACAGGGTTATATTACTTTAAGGTGTACAACATATTGATTCACAATTCTATGCGTTACTCCATGCTCACCAGGATGCATTATTTTACTATTTTGGACTATATTCCTTTTGCTGTACTTTTCATCTCCATGACTTCTTTATTTTATAACTGGAAGTTTGTATCTCATAGTCCCTTTTATCTGTTTCACCCATTTCCCTACTACCTTCCCCTCTGGCAACCACCAATTTGTCCTCTGTATTTAAGAGTCTTTTTTTCACTTGTTTATTCATGTGTTCGTTTTTTTAGATTCCACATATAAGTAAAATCATATGGTATTTGTTTTTCTCTGTCTGACTTAATTTCACTTTGCTTTGCTTTCTAGGTCCTCCACATTGTCACAAGTGGCAAGCTTGACTCTTTTTTATGGCTGAATAGTATTCTAGTGTGTGTGTGTGTGTGCATGTGTGTGTGTGTACACACTTGAGCTGTTTCCATACTTGAGCTGCTTCCATATCTTGGCTATTGTAAATAAACCTGCAATAAGCATAGGGAGGCATATATCTTTTCAAATTAGTATTTTCATTTTTCTTTGGAATTCTGAAATTTTCTTTGGAGTTTAGTGAAATTACTGAATCATATGGTATTTCTATCTTTAATTTTTTGAGGAACCAGCCTACTGTTTTTCAGAGTGGCTGCATCAGCTGGTATTCCCACCAACAGTGCACGAGGGTCCCTTTTTCTCCACATCCTCACCAACACTTGTTATTCCTTGTGTTTTGGATTCTAGCCATTCTGACAGGCATAAAGTGGTATTTCCTTATGGTTTTATTGGGATTTCCCTCATGATGAGTGATGTTGAGCACCCTTTCATATGCCTGTTGGGCAACTGTATGTCTTCTTTGAAAAAATGCCTATTCAGGTCCTCTGCTCACTTTTTAATAGGATTATTTGCAGGGGTTTTTTGGTGCGGAGTTATAGAAGTTCTCTCCATATTTTGTATATTAACCTGTTTTTGAACATATCATTTGTAAATATCTTCTGCCACTCCATACGTTGCCTTTTGTTTTGTTGATGGTTCGAAAACTTTTTACTTTGGTGTAGTTTCAATGTTTATTTTTGCTTTTGTTTCTCTTGCCCGAGGAGACAAATCTAGAAAAATGTTGCTAAGGCCAATGTCAAAGAAATTACTGCCTATGTTTTCTTCTCAAAGTTTTATGATTTCAGGTCTCACATTTAGGTCTTTAATCCATTTTGAATTTATTTTTGTGTATGGTGTAAGAAAGTGGTCCAGGTTCACTCTTTTGCATGTAGCTGTCCAGTTTTCCCAGCATTCATTTACTGAAGTGACTGTCCTTTGCCCTTTGTCTATTCTTGCCTTCTTTGTCATAGATTAAGTACCATATAAGCAAGGGTTCATTTCTGGGCTTTCTATTCTGTCCCATTGAACCATGTGTCTGTCTATTTTTGTGTCAGTACCATACCATTTGGGGCTTAGAGAGAACATACGTCCACATAATAAAGGCCATATCTGACACACTCAGAGCTAACATGATACTCAGTGGTGAAAAACAGAGAGCTTTTCCTTTAAGATCAGAAAGAAGAATGTCTACTCTCACCACTTTAACTGAACATAGTAAGAAAGTCCTAGCAGTAGCAATTAGACAAATAAGATATAAAAGGGGGCCCCTGGGTGGCTCAGTCAGCTAAGTGTCTACCTTCAGCTCAGGTTGTGATCCCAGGGTCCTGGGATCCAGCCCCACATTGAGCTCTCTGGCCAGCAGGGAGCCTACTTCTCCCTCCTCCACTCCTCCTGCTTGTGCGCGCTCTCTCTCTCTAATAAATAAATAAATAAATAAAATCTTAAAAAAAAAAAAGATATAAAAGGAATCCAAATTTGTAAGAAAGAAATAAAACTTTCATTATTTGCAGATGACATATCATATATAGAAAACCCTAAAGACTCCACCAAAGAAAATATTAGAACTGATAAATTATTTCAGTCACGTTGTAAGATACAAAATTAATATACACAAATCTGCTGCATTTCTATACACTAATAACAAAGTAGCAGAAAGAGAAATTAGAAAACACTCCCCTTATAATTACGCCCAAAAGAATAAAAGATCCAGCAATGAACATGACCAAGGAAGTAAAAACCTGCACTCTGAAAATGAAAGCACTGATGAAAGAAACTGAAGACAACACAAACAAATGGAAAGATATCTCAGTGTTCGTGGGTTGGAAGAATTAATGTTGTTAAAATGTCCATACCATCCAAAGCCATCTACAGATTCAGTGCAATCCCGATCAAAATACCAGTAACATTTTTCACAGAACTAGAACGAGTAATATTAAAGTTCATATAAAACCACAGAAGACCCCAAATAGCTAAAGCCATCTTGAAAAAGAAGAATGAAGCTGGAGGTATCAGAAGTTCAGGTTTCAAGATATACTGTAAAGCTGTAGTAATCATGTATATATTTTTAATGTGTAGGTAACAAGTGCCAGGCACTGTGATAGATGCTGGGGACACAGTGTCCCCGAGGTGCTGGAGATGCCACGTGTAAGACACATACCCGACTTTCAACGGGCTTATCTGGGGAGAAGTTATAAGGTGAGAAGTTGAGTAACAGAGGCGTGCAGAGAATGCGCAGGAGCAAAGAAGGAAGAGGGTTTGAGGAGGTCCATAGAGAGGACTCCGAAAGAGAAGTCAAGCTGGGCCATTTAGGCTGAAAGGGAGTCTATCAGGAGAGAAGAAGGGAAGGCCATTTGGGGTAGAGGAAAGAGCCTGCACAAAGGTACAAAGGCAGGCGAAGTGTATGGCTCACTAGAAGAACAGGCAGGCTTCGGGATGAGGAGTAGAGGGGGAGGAAATAATGTTGGGGAGCGGAGAGGGGGTATCTGTGGGGTGCAACCCCCATTCCTAGTTTCTAAGCTGTGAAGATGGGCTTTTCCAGTGGAGCCCGGCATTAGAGCAGCCGGATCTCTCCTGTTTCACACTCAGTGCAGCATCCGTTTAATTTCAACTCAGGGCACGTTCCAGTACGGACTAAGGGTATTAATGCTGCCAGCCCAGAGAGAAAACCAGCGTCACTGCCAAGGACACAGCAATAACCAAATAGATATATATTAACCACGGGAAAGCTGCAAACATTTTGGAACTGGAATCTGTGGACTGCATTTCACAGATCAAATGCTCACATGTGAGGTTCCAACTTAACGAAAGCCAGAGCGGACACTGAAGACGGACAGCCATACCCAACTGTACCCCTCGACTCGGAAGTATGCCCCTGGCTGTGGGAAGGGGAATTTTCGAGTCTAGAAGGAAAATGTGGATGGTTATTTGTCTTCTATTGGGATTCGAAATGACCTTCCCAGGCCAGCTAATGTTCTGGAGCACCCTCGGAATTGCCCTCCTTCCCAACCCCCGACCCACATCTGGCAGGATCTTCCCAGAGCCCCTTCTCTCAGCGGTGAGACCCCTATCTGCAGGTCCAGCTTGTCAGTCCCTCAGTCCTTCTTGTCTGGGAAGGCAAAATGTCCACAGGCTTAGCCCCACCAAAGAGTTCGTTGTGCTGCTATTATTCCTTCAGTGTCAGTTCCTATCATGTGCCAGGCAGCAGGATATGAACTTTACAAATCCTTAAAAGGGCCTCACAGAGAACCTATGAGGTTTTTTACTGGAGGACACAAAGATACAGGAAGATTAATTTGCCCAAAGTCACACTGTTACTAAGTGTCAGAGCTGGGATTTGAACTCAAGACTTCTAACTTCAAAGTCTATGCTTCAGCAATTACATCATTTCTAAATTCACTCTGCAAGTCCCGTCTATACATTTGAGCTTCTGCCTTGGTTTTCTAGGTACTCTGAATCAGATGAAATGTTAAGCAACACCATTCTGAGCCAATAACATGCAGAAGGTGCCACAGCCCTCTCATGGCTTCCAATTTAATTATTCCATTTCTCTGGATTGCACCAGCTAGTAACCTGCATGTGTACGTAATTTGCACCCTCAGCTCTACGCGCAACATCAGTCTTCCCTGTCCTAACCTTAGTTTCTTATTTATTTGAGCAGGTCCTTCCCACTGCTTTGGGTAGGTCTTTCCCCAAATTCCCAGTCTTAGGGGCCACCTCTGTCCCTGATGTGTTCTGGCCTTATCTGAAGCCTGCTTAGCTGGCTGGGCTGTTACTCTAGCCAATGTTTTACCAGTCTCCATACCCAGGGCTACCATTAGCAGAGACCATGTTGCCAGGGGCCAAATTATAGAACAACTCTGACTTGACCTCCATAGGTGGGTTTTGCTCACCTGGTGAGTTTCCTTGTACATGCAGTTAGCTGGAATCAAACTCAGTTCCTGGGAATTGTGTGGAGGGGCCTCTTTTCTTCTTCTTCAGCTGGGTCTCCCTCTTCTTTAGCTGGGTTTATTTTCTGGGCTCTGATCATGGCTGGTCCTAGTATCCTTTGTGTTCCTACTCTAGACAGTGACACCAGAACTCTAGAATATTTTTGCTGGCCCACAAGAGGATAAGACAAAGGAATTTCAAGGTCTGGTGGAAGGGTAGGGTCATCTCTATCAGGGGTCTTGCAAGAGAAGCTTCTTGGAAATGAACTTCTCCTAGGGCATGTCAGATATACAATTCAGGTATGAAAAAAAGTAGTTGTTACAGGAGAAGGGCAATTTTGAGTGTGGCATGGGTAAAGTGTGCTGGGGCCCAACCCCTTCTGTCTGTCTTCTGTGGGGGGAAATACTGGAAAAAACCAACCAAAAACAAACAAACAAACAAACAGAAAATAAGCAAATTACAACACCTTTCCAAACTCTCATAACTGAATGGGCTGTTTCTCAGCCAAGATTCCTGTAAACTGAGGTATAAGGAAAGATTTTCTAGAGTTCAGAAGAGCACTGACCCAGTAGGGTTTTGGTGGGGAGGTGGGGTGGTTACAGACTGTGGCCCCAGCACCAGAGAGAGCAATGGTGGTGCCAACTGGTGGCCAGAAGCCTGGCCTAGCTGGTTCCAGGGCTGGCACCAGACCCATCTCAGGGGGCAGAAACAGCAGCGTCCTTGTTATCTGACCTCCGAGGCAGCGCCAGGGGTTTGGAAGGCATCAGGACCTTCAATGGCATCAATAGGAAATAGTGGTTACAATCTTATCAGAACAGAGGGGAACTGAAGTGAATTCAATTGTCCGGAGACATACAGATCCCGTTTGAATTAAATTGAATTGAAACCAAAGATGAGAACAGTCTCAATGAAAACTGTAATGTGAAGTGGCATTTCGATCACGAAAATGACAGCTGATGTGAGACAGGCCAATGAAACTGACCCCAAATTAAGAACATGAAAAGATTGGGTGGATCATTAGATAATATCTTCCTGTGAATTTGAAAATGGGCTTTGATTACAGGAAGTATCTAAGGGCTTTGAACTAAGAAGCTTGTCAGAAATTGAAGTGACTCATTATATGATTCACTCTTATATGGGCTCATTATTGTTACACTCATATTTTCAATTTTTATTTAAAAATCATAAAAAGTCCCATGATTTTGTTGACTATTACTTAACCCAGTTTTGCAAAATATATTAGGAATCCTCATGCCCACCCCCTCTCTCCCTCCCTTCCTCCCTCCCCCCACTTAGAATCTGATTAGCTTCTTTTTCTTTCTCCAAAGAGGGCATTCTTTGTTCTTCATTGCCCCTCATCCCTTTAAGAATTGCGTTAAAGAAGTGTGAATGTGACTGGCTGGGTCCCACAGTCAGTCAGGGACTGGGGCGACAGCTGGAAAAGGAGAATCCACTTGGGTAACAGCTTCTCTCTGTGGAGCATTCGGGCACTCTGCTCTACCCTAAGAGCTTTGCATAGCTGATCTCGTTCGATGTTCGCCTGGACCTCTGTGATGGACACTACACTTACATACTTACACAGCTGAGTCTGAGAAAGGCCAAATAGCAAAGGCAGAGAACAGCAGAGCCGGCATCTGCCATTGTGTGTTTATGGCTCCAAATGTACGCTTTAAGGACCATGCCCAGGATGGCAAGTTATTGCCCACCCCAACTCCATTACAGCATCTTTCCAAAAAGGATTTTCAATTCAGAGAGTAACTCGGAATAGTCCAGACTGTGTAGGAAAGTGTAATAAGACCCACTGTCAAGTCAACCTTCAGGGGAATGGCAGTGAGTGTTGGTGTGTGTGACATGTATACTGATACTGAGAAGCTCCTCAGAAACAAGCAAGAAGTGGCTGTCTGTGACGGGTCATTAAAGAGGTTCGCAGCAGGGGGCGCTGTCAGAGTTTTCAGAGGGTGGGGCAAATCAGGGAATTGCTGCAAGGCAACAATTACTCTGCCTGGTGGAGTTGTATATTTGGAGTTTGTTACTCCAAGCTTAGAATTTATTACATTTACTCATTAATTCATTCTGCAAAGATTTGTTGAGCATCAGGCAAATGTGTGGACCATTAGAAACACAAAGATGACTGCCGCGCACCCTACTCTTGAAGAGCTTTGCTTGTCAGTCAAGGACCAGAAAAACAGGACACTGAGCAAGAAAAGAGAGTAACTGAAGTCTCATCAAGAAGCTGGACTGTAGGGACACCTTGGTGGCTCAGTTGGTTAAGTGTCTGCCTTTGGCTCAAGTCATGATCCCGGGGTCCTGGGATCGAGCCCTGCATCGGGCTCCCCGCTAAGCAGGGAGTCTGCTTCTCCATCTTCCTTCCCCCACTGGTGCTCCATCCTTCTCTCTCTCTCAAATAATTAAATAAAATCTTAAAAAAAAAGGAAAAAAGTTATAAAAACAATTGGGTCAGGGTGAAAGTTAACATGTTCCTAGAATATATGAGAGGCACTGGATTGTGAAATGAAATCCCACTGAAAAAGGCTGGTATTATCTCCCACTGACAGCACACCTGTCAGAAGCCAACTAGAAGAAGGGACTTGCCTTGTGAATGCACAGCTCTGGTGAAATTTTCCAGGGAGTAATCCAGCCCTTTCCCATGTCTGTGCACAGGTATCCTCCCTTTGTAATTGGGGACTCAGACCTCCGAGGGGTCATCCCTCTGTAGTCTCAGTTGCTACTGAAGAACTGATAAATCTCTTCCTGTTCTTGGGAAAATTAACTTTGTAACAAGAGAGAGGCAAACAAACAAGAATTCTAAATGTGAAGTAATAATGTTTTTGTGTAGGTTATGTTATGTTATGTTATGTTATTTATTTACTTATTTAAATTTGCAATAACACGTTTGTGATCAAAATTCTGTTTTATGTTTTTAAGGTAAGTGCTTAATAATATGATACAGTAAAAACTACTGGATTTATGATTTTAATAGATACATTTAGGATAACTTGACTAGTTACATTTATTTAACCTTTAAATGCTCAGGAAAATCCAATATGCTAAGTTTACAAATTTATTTTCCAAGATGCTGAAATGCTTAAGGTAATTAATCTCTATGCATAAGATTTTTTTTATATATTCACATTATAAGAGTTAATAGTGCTTGACTGAAAATCTTAAAGGCAGGGAAAATACTCTGTATGACATATGCTGTTATGTGATGGATACATGTCAGTGTGTGTTTGTGCAAACTCAGAGCATGAACAACATCAAGAATGGACCATGATGTAAACTACAGACTTCCGGTGATACTGATAGGTCAATGCGGGTTCACTGCCTGTAACAACTGTACCACTCTGGTGGGAGATGCTGATAGCAGGGAGGATGTCTGTATGTGGAACCACTGGTTATATGGGAGCTCTCTATACTTTCTTTTTAAAGATTTTATTTATTTATTTGTCAGAGAGAGAGAGGGAGAGAAGGAGAGAGCACAAGCAGGCAGAGGGGCGGGCAGAGGTGGGGAGAGAAGCAGGCTCCCCGTTGAGCAATGAGCCCGATGTGGGACTCGATCCCAGGGCCCTGGCATCATGACCCAAGCAGAAGGCAGTGGCCCAAATGACTGAGCCATCCAGGCATCCTGGAAACTCTCCATACTTCCTACTCAGTTTTTCTGTATGAACCTAAAACTGTTTTTTAAAAAAAATTTATTTTAAAAAATAAGGAGTTAGCAGTGCTTGAAAATGATTCTGTTTAACACCTACTGTGTTGGATGTTTGTAGTGTTGGACATAATCACACTTTAAATTTGTGGCTTCAGTTTGAAATGTTTAGGAAATTTAGGCAATTGATTCCTGAAACAGTGCTTAAATATTAAGAGAATTTTCTTTGCTAGATTATAAGTTTTTTTCCTTTAATTTAGAACATTTAAGAGAATTTGATTAAGTGTGAAATTAGCGTCTAACAGTTTAGGGAAATATAATCTGTCCAGTTAATGAGCTAATTGAGAATTAAACAAAGAACAAGTGAAAATGAGTGTTTTAATTTCAAAACAAAATGATGGGATTTATCAATCACTGTAACAGTTAATATTACATAGCACTTGGTATGAATTATTCTAAGACCATTACATCTATTAATTCACTAGTTCCTCACCACAGTTCTCTGAGGTGGTTATACTATTATTATCTCCATTTTACAGATGAGAAATCAAGGTACAGAAATGTAAAATGACTGCTTTATTGAGTGCTATGGAATGAAGTTTGTACCCCACAAAATTCCTATGTTGAAGCCCTAACCTCTAATGTGATGGTGTTTGCAGAGGCCACGTTTACAGGGTAACCAGGGTGAGATGAGGTCCTGAGAGTAGGGCCCTCACCAAGGGCTTTGAGCCCTTAGAGGAGACATCAGAGAGCTGGTGCTTGCTGTCTTTCCACCCGCCAGGTGAGCACACAGGGAGAAAGCAGCCACCTGCAAGTCAGGGAACGAGTCCTCACCAGAACCCAACCCTGCCAGTACCCTGACCTTTGACCTCCAGCTTCCAGATCTGTGAGGAATAAACGCCTGTTGTGTAAGCCCCAGTCTACCCTGTTTTGTTACAGCAGCCCAAGTCAAGGCACCAAGTGCATCAGGGTCCTTGGGTTTTCATAACAAAATATAATAAACTGGGTGGCTTACAACAATATGAATCTATTCTCTCCCAGTTCTGGTGGCCAGAAGTCTGGGTTCAAGGTGTCAGTTGGGCCGTGCTCTTTCTAAAGACTCTCCAGAAGAATCCTTCCTCGCCTCCTCCTGACTCCTGGTGGTTGCCGGCGATCCTTGGCCGGTAGCCGCACACTGGAATCTCTGCTCCCCCATCGCCCTGCACTCCCCTTGTTGGCTCTGTGTCTTCACCACATGGTCTTCTTACTCTAAGGACACTAGTCTTTGGATTTAGGACCCACCCTCATCCAGTATGATGTCAATTTAATGTAACTGCATGTATCCGCAAAGATTCTACTCCCAAAAAAGGTTCTGTATAGATAAGAATTTTGGGAGGACACCATCAACCCAGTATCCCATGTCACCAATATCCAGCACATGGATAAACTCAAAGTTCTCAGTCCTCATCCTATCTGACCTCTTGGCAACATCTGAGATCTGATCATTTCCTTCTCCTGGAAACAGTATCTTCTCTCTTGTCTTTGGACACTCCTAGTTTTCTTACAACTTCAATGATTTTCTCCTTCTCAGTCCCAGTTTTTAGTCCTTGGACCTCTTCTCTTCTCCATTTATATGTCAACCATCTTTACATCAGCTTGACCTTTCTCTGGAACTCCTGATTTTTGCATCTAACTTCCACTTGATGTCTCCCTATAGATACCCCCAATAGACACCTCAAACTCAGTAGGTCCAACTTCTGATTGCCCTGCACAGATGCTCTACCTTCTGTCCTCCTCAGCTCACTTCTAGCTGCTCAGGCGTAAAACATTGAAATCATCCTCCACTTCTCTTTGTCATACCCTACATCCTGAAATCCTATTCGGTCTCCTTCCAAAAATGTATACAGAATGTAACCACTTCTCATCACTACCCCGCTTTTATACCAGTCCAAGACTCTACAGTTTCCATCTGGATAACAGCAGTAGACTCCCAGTGATCTTCCCACCTTCCAGCCCTGCCCCCTACAGTCTATTCTCAACACAGAATCAAAGGAATCAGTTGTAACCTCAGGTCATGTCACATCTCTCTATAAAATCCTGCAACAGCTTCCTCTTCTCTCAGATTACGAACCAGAGTCCTTATAAAGATCTATTAGGTTCAGGGCGCCTGGGTGGCTCAGTGAGTTAAAGCCTCTGCCTTTGGTTCGGGTCATGATCCCAGGTCCTGGGATCGAGCCCCGAGTCGGGCTCTCTGCTCAGCGGGGAGCCTGCTTCCTCCTCTCTCTCTCTCTGCCTGCCTCTCTGCCTACTTGTGATCTCCATCTGTCAAATAACTAAATAAAATCTTAAAAAAAAGAGATCTATTAGTTTCTATGTAATCTGAGCCCTACACACCTGTTAACTTTCCTGATCTCATCTCCTATTTTCCTACCTCACTCTGCATCCCCCACATCGTTCTCAGGACTCCTTGTACAAATGTCCCTAAGGTCTTTGTACTGGCCACCTCTTAGTCTGCATATTTACGTGGCTTCCTCCCTCATCTCCTTCAACTGTTTATTCAAATGTCTCAGTTTTCCATGAGACCTACAACACGTCTATGAAGATCATCTCCCCCCTTTAAAAAAAAAACAACCAACCAACCAACCAACTAACCACCACCAACAACAACGACAACAAAAAACCCACTATGATACTTCTGGTCCCCCTTACTTACCCTGTTGTATTTTTCTTTTCATTAGTTAGTGATAATTACCTTCAACAACACATAATATACTCATTTACAATGTTTATTTCCTGGTTTTCCCACTAGAATATAAACCCAACTTGGGCAAGAATTTTTGTCTATTTTTTTCTCATAGATGTATACCCATCATAGGTACTCAATCAATATTTGTTGATAAATAAATAAATGACTGAATCTGCCCCATCCCTCTGCAAGGTGATTGTTTCAAAGGAAACTTGATTGAGCACCACCTGAACAGAATGCCATAATATCGACAATGAATGATGCAAATAGTGTGAAGAGGCATCTTGAAAGATTGTGGAGATAAGCAGCTAGCATGAGGAGCCCAAACATGAAGAAATTCTGGAGAATATGGTCATGGTTCTTCTGACCAGTTTTTAAACTAAGATGGTTCCCTGCCCAGTCCCTTTTGAGAACTGTGTGGGCTTTTTTGTTGCCACAAATCCCATCTGAACAAAGACTGGACACTGTGGTCATTCTCACGGTGCTGACTTGCACTTGGAGAACTGTGTGCTGGAAGGAAGGTAGAGCTCATTTGCTCTTCAAGAAAATGGAACTTCATTGGCTTTCAGAGTGAGCTAGCCCTGGGTTATTTTTATACATTAACAGAACCACTGTAGCTATAATTCTGAAAATATGATATGCAGAGTCCATCTAACAAATCAACTATCACTTCCTAAGTTGTAAGATGGAAGAAATTGGAATTCTATCCAACAAGAATTTATTCAGTGCTGACTTTGTGCCAGGCATTTTGCCAGGTACTGGTTAAACCAACAATGAATATTAATTGCTATCCTCAAGGAGCAGTTGGATGGGCTGTGGATGACATGACCACGGATAATATCAAGTGGCACCAACTGCTATGGTAGGGGTAGGCCCAGGGTACCAGTGGGAGAGAACATGTACAGAAGACATTGAACTCATAGTAGGATGATCTGCAGAATGCCTCCTGAAGAAGGTGATAACTGAGGAGATGCTTAAAAGATGAGCTGGATCCGGCCAAGCAAAGGGGCAGAGAGGACAGCATGAAAAGAAGTCAAAGCAGGAGGAAGAGCATGGGGGTGAATGACAAGCATGAAGCAGACCACCAGAAATTGGGCATGGCTTCAAAATACAGAATAAGGAAGAGATGGAGACAGGGTCACCAAGGACCAGGAATGGCAGAATAGGGAACCTGATCTTGGTCTGGACAAAGGGCAGCTACTGGAGTAGGGGAGGAGCATGGTCAGATTTGTGTTTTAGGACTTGGAGCCTGCAAGCAGTGCAGAGGCTGGACAGGAGAGCACACAGCAGAGCAGGAACCCAGGGTGGAGTGACATAGGAGCAGCTGAAGCACTCCTCTTGCCTTCAGAGTCTTCATTCAGGCTGGCCCTACACAAGTGTTGGTCAGTAAAGATGGGGAGGAGGCGGCTGGCTTTGGCTCCTGATAAGTCTGTTTGGCTGGTCCTCAAATAGGACCAGAATATTTAAATTCAGCATTTCCTAAAAAGGGACAAATGGAGCTCTGAAAAATAATGAAGAGCTACAAGCATAAATACCAAAGAGACAACGAAGAATCATCTATCTGCCTCCCAACTCACCAGTGTTTACACAATAAAATGGAGGCTCGATCTGTTCACCTATGACCTTAATTCCAGAATATCACCACTTATGGATGGTAGGCATTTTCTGGCTAAAGAGCAAGATTCCAGTATCCTCTAGCTCTCATTTCCTGACAATGGTAGGTAGGCGCACTCAGCCTGGTGCGTATGTGGGTAGCTTGCCCCTCCTCTGGATGCTTCTACACACTTTGAAGAGCCAGATGCAAACTGCTGGTGTCTCAACCCGCGCTTGGGACTCACACCGACCAGTTCCCTCCTGCCTATTGATGATCACATGCTAAAAACTTTTCTATGGACCACAGAGGAAAGGCTCAGTCACCATCTGTAGCGAAGATCCAGCAATGAGCTCATGTCAGCTAAATACATCAACTGAGAGAACAATGAAAGCCCCTGCTTTTCAGCATGGGGAGGAAACGTAATCTCAGACCTCAAGGGCTTCACAGTCAAGAGAGAAGACATGACTCTCACTCACTGTAAAGCAAAAAGCTAGAGGCAGTAAGTGACCAATATGAATCACCATCAGAGTATCCTGGGAGTACTTCATGCTAAGTGGGGTGTCGTTCACCGAAACCTCACAAAGAAGTGGCATTTCAACTGAACCCTGAGAATTCCGTGGCATTTATATGGTAAGAAGGGAGGAAAGGTGCTGTCGGTTAAGGGCACATCAGGAGAAAAGGTGAAAAATAGAAAATTAATTTAGGGACTATAAATTGCCATGGCCAACCTGTGGGAGCTTTGGAAGGAGAGAGACCTGGTAACATCTGAATTCTCTTCCTAAGGAGAGTGGCTTAAAAGGAGAAGGAAACAGCCAAAGGGCTGCTGATGCTGCTTCCACAGAGTACCTGAGGGAGAGATGGCAGGCCTTGGGGGCCTCCTTCCCAGACACCTGCGGGGACCAGCCTCACCCCAACCGCCTGGTTGATATTCGCGTTAGCAGATATGCCCCAGATGGTCATCCAGGCCCAGAGTTTACACAGGCCAGAGAGCACAGCTTTAGAATCTATAGCTGGTGGTGATGCCCTGAGAGAGAAAGCGGCCTCAAGCACCCCCTCCACTTACCCAGGCCCACCATGCTCCCCTTCCCTTCTCTAGGCGTGAGTATGGATGTGTTCCTCCTGGGAGGAATTCTCAGAATAAGCTTAAACTCTGGAAGGTTGATGTATGGAATAAATACAGCTAACAGGTTGAACACAAACTCATTTTGAAAAGTCAGTTAGGTATGTGGTAATTTCAAAAAATGTAATATTTGCAACTTGCTTTCCTGTGTGTGAGAGAGAGAGAGATCTTCAAATGTGTTTGTTGTTTGAAAAGACTGTATGATAAAGGTGCCTGGGTAGCTCAGACAGTTGAGCGTCTGACTTTGGCCAAGGTCATGATCTCAGGGTCCTGGGATTGAGCCCCACCATGGGCTCCCTGCTCAGCGAGGAGCCTGTTTCTCCCTCTTCCTCTGCTCATGCTCTCTTTCAAATAAATAAAATACATATTTTTTAAAAAAGAAAAGAGGATATGATAGAAGATACTTTCTTTCCCCCAAGGATTTAGAGGACTTATATGAAGTTATAAATAATATCAATAGTTTGGGGCATTATTTCGACCATTAACTTTTCATCTCAGCTTCCCACAATGTCAGAAAAAAAACCCTATCAGCACAATTTTCTTTTATCTGAGTGTCTGTTCTCTTCTGAAAAATCTGACTGACAGTGGGCCATGGAAAGTATCTCCCCACAATGCTGTTAACACTGGGCCTTTGTGGGAATTAGAGACAGGAGCCCCTCCGGGCACACTCACCGCTTGGTGAGTGGAAAGACTGCTGACCTCAGCTTCGTGTCTCCCTCAGCCCAGCTCCCTGCTGCAGGAACCACCTAGAGAGTGTTTGTGAGGTTCTGAGGAGAAGCTCCTGGGGGCAGGGGTCCCATGGGGGACTTGGATTATCAGGTAAAGCCCAGAACCCATCTTGGCCTGAGGCTGACATCACAGGAGGACATCATTATCCTGAGTAATGATGTGGTGTCTCCCTTGCGGGCAGCCTCCCAGGGGCAGGGACAGCTATGACTTGAGGCAGATGTTGCCTTCCCTGGCTAGCGAATTTTCAGTTTCCTATGATCTGTTTGTCTTGCAATCACTCATGTCACCCTCAGCCCTTAGGAAAGTTTCATTAAATGCTGCAGCCGGGCACTAGCTGGGCCTTGGGGAACTCCAGAGGGGTTGGGCCCAGGCCGGGAGTAAGCAGCACAAGAGAGGCTGGCAGCTTGAGAAGCAGGTCTGAGACCTCTGAGGAGGACCAGCAGAAAGACCCAGAGTGCAGCTGGAGTTAGGAAGAATGAGCCACAGCAGGACTTGTGAGACAGGGACTTGCCAAGCCATGTGGGGAAAGGAAGTCATTGAGGGCGGACACAAAGTGTGGGGGCCAGACAGGCTGAAGAGGAGGACCCAGGACTTGCATCAGGGGTTTCCCCGCTGGAAACACGGGGAGAAGGGGGGAAAGTGATGGCGGATGGAGCCAGGACAGGGAGAGGCAGCTCTTCCTGGGTGAATTAGGGGTTGGTGTTACCTGTGGAGAAGCTGAGCTCTCAGCTCTGCTTGGAGCACCCGTCCTGGGAGATGCGATGAGCTGGCAGAGGGGGCAGGCAGAGGAGATCAAGCTCAACTCCTGGCCCCTGGGGCTCCTGATGAGGGGCAGGGGAGCAGGGGCAGCCGCCCTCCTGCCCTGGACCCAGACTCGCTGGGATGCACGTGTCCTAGCCACACGGCCTCCTCTCTGCTCTTCCCGTCTTTGTTCTGCTGTCTGTTTCTTGTCCCAGGTTTCTTTCCCAGGTGTCACTTCCCAACACCAAGGTGGCCCCATTCACCCCATCACATCTCTCTGGTGTATTTTCATCCTTGGACTCATCATGACCTATTTGTTTATGTGTTTGTGGTTGGTCTGCCTCCTTCTACCAGAACGTGAGTTCCACTCTCAAGGCTGCAATCCCAGTGTGTGGAACAGCATGTGGCCCGTGGCAGGTGCTCAGGGAACGCTGGCTGGACAACTGTGGGAGAGCAGACATCACAACAGCCGAAGACTGCTGTGGGAACTGATAATAAATATGCTGATGGCCAGCTCCTGCGGATTGGAGGAACAGGGTCTGGAGGGTCTTCCTGGCTCACGCTGACAACACTCTCTTCTCCTATCACCTGCTGTGCCCCCCACTGCAGCAGTGAGTCCTGGAAGCCAAGCTTGTGAGACACGGCTCTCCCTTTACCTCTCCCACCCAAACCCCACTGTCTCAGCTGTCCCGGCCACAGCGGGCACCCCACCCAAGTGGGGGAATGAGAGATCTGCTATGAGAAAGTGGAGAAGGGAAAGAAAGAGGAAAGGAGAGAAATGAGAATATGGAGGGAGATGGAGATGTGTATGTGTGCATGTGTGGACAGGGGAGATGTAGTAGAGGACAGGGACGGAGAGAGAGAGGGAGAGGTGGGAGGGAGTGGTGTAGTAAAGGTAAAAAGAAGAGAGCAGAGTGAAAGAGGAAATAGATGTCGTCTGGTTTCCCAAGAGTTTCCAGGTGCTAGACCCAGACGTTCCTGGAACTTAGACACATTTCTGCTCTTGAATTCTAAGAATTTCCCTCTCTTTCCAAAAAATCCCAAGCTAGCTCTACTTGGTTTCTCTGACCTGTAATGAGTATCTACTAAAAGAGGACGACACTTGGCACTGGCACCGTTCCACACGCCGGGTGCCCTGGGCCCCCAGGCTCCCTGTAGCAGCCTGCACCTCCCGAGTCAGAGGCATGAGGGGGGCCCCTGACTTATCCCTGCAGCCCCCCTGAGCTGGGCCACCCTGCTCACCTGCAGGTCCCCAGGCCACCTACTTGCTCAGCAGGGCCCTGTTCTCACTGGTCAGTGTCTGGTCCCAGTTTCAGGCTGCCGCTTCTGCCCAGGGACTCCGCCTGTCTCTGTCCATCTTGAAACTTGCCCCTGTGGCCTGGGCCCTGTCGGCTACCCTTCCTGCACCGCCATCTGAGGCTCCCCACTCCAGCTACCTGCTGTCACTTTTCTCTTCACCTTGTTGTACTGGTCAGGTACTGGTCACTTCCACCCTGAGCTGCTGAGTGTTGAGATGCTGAGTGACATCAAGATGACCTTACAGTGTCTGAGTCTGTCTCTCCATCTCTCCCTCCCACCAGACGTTCAGACAAGGTCACCTGGACTCATGTTCATTTTCTCCACATCCTGACTCAGCTCTGCTTTGTTTTGCTCCATTCTGGGACAGGTTCTGTGCAATGGCGACAGAGCAGTAGTGATGCCACACTTGTATCCTCACAGCTCCAGGCCCAGTGGGAAGATGTGACTCTTCCTGACAGTTCCAGCAAAATCCCTGGGCCTTAATCGGGTCATGTCCTCACCCTGAACCAAAGCCCGAGTGCACCAACCAGCCACAGCCTGGGGCACCACAGATGTGCTCCTGGAGTAGAGGGTGTGGCTATTTCCCCCCCCAGAGCACAGGGCACAGAGGGAGCCGGGTGGGTCCTTGAGGAAAACGGGGTCCTTTTGTCAGAAGGAATGCTGCAGAAGCAGAACAGAAGTTCACACTTCACTTCAGAGCCTTTCACATTAAGAGAAAATCACGTTCTTATTTATAGAAATAAAGTCTTTGCTGCTACAAAGTGTAGTCTCATCAGGATACAACATTTACAACATTTAAAAACACATTTGTGGAAAAAAACCCATAGAACATAACATGATGGCTACAAAGAGTCTCCCGTTAGTTTTTAGTTTTTTTTTTGTTTTTTTGTTTTTTTTTTTAAGGGTTTCAGTTAATCAGTTTTACTGCTTATTGTTCACTGTGTGTCCTACTGGTTTTTGAAAATTATGGTCAGCAGATGATTAGGTGGGGAAGAAGTGGCAGAAGCAACACAGCCAAAAGTAAATTAGCAAAAAACCCCCCTTTCATGACAAATCATTTGGCAACGTGAGATCATGCGGGAGAGGGAATTAGTGCCAGCGGGATGAAAACAGAAGAATTTTGCAGAAGTTCTTTGGCATTGTTTGAGTTCTACATTCTTAACTGAGCTGAGTGCTAAGAGCACAGAGGGACAAAGCTCTGGGAAGCAGCAGCAGAGCTGTGTGACCCATACACTGGCTGACGGTGCGCAGGCGCGGCCGCCTCTGACAGCCACAGCTGCGTCTTCTGAGCTGACAGGCAGAGAAGTGGATTTGAGAGTTTTGCCATGTGTAGGCACGTGCAGATTTTTTTCTAGGAAGAGGGCACAGGAAGAGAAAGAAGAAAGCAACTGGAACAGCTGTAGGCTGCCTGATTCAACTTGATGAGGAAAGGAAGACAGAGCCTTTCCTAAGCACTGAATGGGATCAGAAAAATCTGTACGAGTCAGCTTTTGCCGTGGTAACAGTCAACTCCCCAGTCTTAGCTGCTTGCAACAATGAACATGTATTTCTTGCCCGGGGGTCTGTGGGCTGGCTGCAGCTCTGTTGGGCTCAGCCAGATCTGGCCCCAGACAGGTGGAGGTCTGCTTCTGCTTCTGCATCTTCTCGTGCCGGGACCTTGGTAATTCCCTGACAGAAGCCAAAAGCTCCAGGGGATGAGTAGAAACACGGATTGCCTCTTGAAGCCCTCACTCGGAGCTGTCACCCCATCTACTGATCAAGGCAAGACAGAGGCCCACCTCCGGAGTAACCGGAGTGTAAGAGCCTCGCAGAGTATAGACAGGGCACGAAATGATGGACAAATAACACCGCCTGCCTCAGGATGCTCACTCTACCACTTCTTTGCCTTCAGATGCTGGAAAACTGAGTCAAGCTTCAGTGTTTTTAGCTGGGGCAATAATACTGATTACCTCCCAGAGTGAGGGTGAGATTAGATGATGCATGTACCGTGCTGAGCACAGTGCCCTGGACAGAGTCAGCGCTCAATGCAGGGGAGCTCTCAGGATGCTATCCCACATCTGAGGCACTGTGTTATCGACAAGGCACACCCGCTTGTTAGGAGGGTGATGACCAGTCCAGGGAGAAGGCAGGACAGTGACAAAGAGCTTACATGAGCACAGTCCAGGGCAAAAGGAGGGGAGATGGGGGTCAGGCAGGCAGGGAAGGGTTTAAGGTGGTGGAAAGGGCACGGGCACACTAGACCCAAGATGCACAAACACCAGGTGATGAATGATGCATGGATGAGAGATGGCTCAGGTCAAGTCCCCCGCGAATAGCTCTGGGAGGGCAGTGGGTCTGAGGGGGGTTGTGACTTTATCTTCCCACCCCAGGACAGCCTGGTCCTTCTGCCAGGGGAGGCAAATTTTGTTCCCTGGGGTTGGACCTGTCAGGCCTCTCTCCTTTGCCTTCTGCCCCCACTGTCTAGTCAGCTCATCTCTCCGCACTGTCCCCCATCTCTTGCCCTGTATTTCCCCTTCCCCAAAGGAACCCCCTCTTTGAATCAATTCCAGCCCTCCTCCGGTGCTCTCTGCGTGCCATCATCTACATCCCTGACTCTCTGTTCAAGTCTTCCACCTGCCTCCCTGCAATGGGTTCTCCCTTGGAGCCACAACTCTGCAGCCCTCTCGGCAGAAGGCAGTTTAGGCCTGTGCGTCCCTGGGCTCTCAGAGTTGGGTGGTGGCGCTCTTGCCCCCGATGCCTCTGCTCTTCCACCTCTTTGTCAGACCTCCTGCATCCCCTCGACCTCCCTTCCCTGCTATCACCAGGAACATCCTTGGCCATCCCCCTTCATTCTATGACAGCGAAGGCCCCTCTGCCCATTGCCCTGCACCAATAACCAGTCCAGGTGGGGGTGCCACGCTGGTCCCAGCCCATCCCACTGTTGGAACCACAGCCAGTGGCTGGGGTCAGGGTGGGGACAGTGGCTCAGATCTCTGGAAAAGCTACAGGGAAGGGGCCTCTGTCTATTGATGTTGGAGGACTCATAAAAGGTGAGTTATTTGAGAGTCTCAACACGCTGAAGCAGAGATTTTGCTGATTTGTCAGATGGTTTCAGTAATTCTGGAAAACAAAACCACATACGACACAGCACTGGAGATACAATGGGCACAGCTGCCATTTTCAGCGACAGCCTGAAGTGGGATCTCGCAGCATGAAAGTGCGGTAACTCAGGCCTGTCCAGTTGCTGAAGCTAGCGTGAGCACATGCACAGGCTGCTTTCTTCTTCAGGGCAGGTCTCCGCCTTGGCGGGGGAGGCACCCTTTTCACAGATGTCATTGAAGGCAATGACATGTTCCCCCCCGCCCCGGCATCCAGCCAGGTCCTCCGCTGAGGACACACATCAGACGGCTGGGGCTGTTGGCAGAATGGTCTCGGATGCCTTCCTGAAGGGCACAGCCTCTACCCACCACCTCTCCATCTCCTGCCTCCGCTGCCTCCTGAGCCAAGTCACCAGATTATCTCGAAGTGTGAGCTGCCCTGGAGTTGGGGGGGCCCTGATGCCCCACTGTATTTCCTCGTAGGCCTTACAGACCTTCCCTGAGAGCCCCCCCACAGAGGGGGAGCCCACACACTGGAGCCAGGCGGGGGATGTTGCCAGGGGGGGGCTTCTCCATTCGGCTCTACAGTGGGTTTATGTGGAACCCTGGCTTCTGCGGAGACCACGCAGCGGCTGGCCATGAAGGACGCCCAGCCTGGGAGCCAGGGAAGGCCTGGACAACTCCCCGGAGCACGTGCAAAGCTGGGCCCTCTGTCTCTGTCTCGGCCAGCCAATACCAAGCACCCACTCACTGCCGAATCCTGGGGACTCAGAAACGAATGAGAGCCACTCCATTCTCAGGGAGTTCATGGCCTATTCCGGAAAACAAATACGAAACGGCGAGATCACATTTTGGAACTATCACAAAGGTACAGATATGAGGAGAGGAGGTTATGCGTGGGCTGAATCCGAAGGAAGCACCCGTTCGCGGGGAAGTTCTGGGGAGGCATCCCTGGGAGATGGAACAGCACACGCAAAAGCAAAGGGACATCACAGAGCACTGTGCTCACATCCTAGAAGCAGCTTGCGTGGTGTGGCTGGGCATAAAACATCAAGGGGCAGTGAGTGCCTGGGCCTCCAGGCAGAGAGAGAGGGGCCAGGATGTGAAGGCCTCTGTGTGCACACTCAGGAATTGGTATTCTCCCTGGAAGCCTGGAAGCCTGGGAGAGCTGGAGGAAAAGACAGAATTGGGGTGAGGTGCTGGGGCAAGACCCGTTGAGGGCAGGCAAGTTCCCGATGTGTTCACTGGAGCACAGGGAAGCTGGCTGCCTCTGTCTCCTGCTGCAAAGGGGGCTCTGGGTACAAGATCGACACTGGTCAGGTCAGACCCCAAAACACAACATCCCACCGCACTGAAAGGCCCAGTTCTGTCAGCCAGTTACATGTCCTGCAGCCTCACATACACTTCACGTGACCAGACCCCAGAGGCCAAAGCAGAAGGACACCAGGATATGTGTGCCCTTTGGCCCCAGGAGGACAACTGTGTTGCAGGCATGGTCAGGTTTTCTGTTGGGACCCAGGGTGGGCATCCCAGGTGATGCTAGTGTTAAGGCATGCCCTATGCTTCCTCCCCTCGTTCTTCTCAACGACTGGGTCCTTCCTGTCCACAGGATAGCCATTTTATTATTCAAGAGTCATTGTAAGAGCCCTGGGAGAGGGACCGAGGTCAAGGTGGGCTCACAGACAGAGAGGCAGGCGAGGCACCATCCCCTCACATTACCCAGGAAGAGGGGAGAAGAAGTTGGGAGGTACCGGCCTCGCGCTTCTGGACGGGGAGCTCACAGAACATCCCGCTCCTGCTTCTCCTTGAGGAACTCCACACAGAGGCCATGTGAGGGGCGGTGTTGGGGGAAGATGGGCAGGGAAGGCCTTTCCTTCTCTCCCTCTGGGCAGTGTCAGGATCCAGTTTCCTCAGGGATGACCCTGTGGTGCCTGTGATACCAAATGCTGAGTTTAGGGATCGGGAAGCTGTTGCAAGGACACTGTGCTTGGACACTCCTGGACAGGAGGACCAGCCCTTCCGACGGGTCCCAAAGCATGAGGGTCAGGGTTGGCCCAGTGTTTCTAGCTAGGACTGTATAAGGCACATGGAGCCTGGCTTCTCCTTTAACAGTAAAGACAAATGGGGTGCCTGAGTGGCTCAGCGGGTCGAGCGTCTGCCTTTAGTTCAGGTCATGATCCCAGGGTTCTGGGAGGGAGACCTGCCTCAGGCTCTCTCTGTGCAGGGAGCCTCCTTCTCCCTCTCCCTCTGCCACTCCTCCTGCTTGTGTGCAACTCCCTCTCTGTCAAGTAAATAAACTCTTTAAAAAAAATAATGACAATAATAGTTCATGTCTATTGAGAATACACTAGGCATCAGGTACTTTTTTTTTTTTTTTAAAGATTTTATTTATTTATTTATTTATTTGACAGACAGAGATCACAAGTAGCAGAGAGGCAGGCAGAGAGAGAGGGGAAAGCAGGCTCTCTGCCGAGCAGAGAGCCCGATGCAGGGCTCGATCCCAGGACCCTGGGATCATGACCTGAGCTGAAGGAGAGGCTTTAACCCACTGAGCCACCCAGGCGCCCCTAGGCATCAGGTACTCTTATAAGAGTTTATTTGTAGGGGCGCCTGGGTGGCTCAGTGTGTTAAGCCACTGCCTTTGGCTCAGGTCATGATCTCAGGGTCCTGGGATCGAGTCATGCATCAGGCTCTCTGCTCAGCAGGGAGCCTGCTTCCCTTCCTCTTTCTCTGCCTGCCTCTCTGCCTACTTGTGATCTCTCTCTGTCAAATAAATAAATAAAATCTTTAAAAAAAAGAGTTTATTTGTAAACTTAAAAAAACATTTATTAACTCATTTAATCCTTACAACTCTAGAAGGTGGTTAAAAAATAATCTTCACTTTGTGTCCTCTTAATAATAAGCACAATCATCTGTAAATGTCAGGACTGGACACCTCGCCCCGAGCCATCCTTGGGTAGGAGCAGCTTCCTTTCCTGCAGTCCTGGCTGTACAGCTGTGGATCAGGGGGTGCCCTCAGCCAGTCTGGCACCTGGATGGTGTTTCGCCTGGGGCTGCTTCCCAGCTTTGGGCTCCCACGTAATTGCTGCTTACGCTGGGAGCAAAGCCAGCCCTGTGGTCAGTGCCCTGCGGGCCACATGAGTTAGACTTTTTAGCAACTTCAGGAGAAACGGCACATCTGTGCATGGAAGGGCAGGGCGGGCTGAGACCAGAGGCTGGCGAGGAGTGGGGCAGCAGTCTGAAAACATCGGCCTCTAAATGAGGGACATCCCCAGAGCCCCGTGGTGCCCACAGCGCCTCTGGGATCCCTGCTCTAGGTACAGAGTCTCAAAGGCTGGTTTGGCCTGAAAGCCCTGCCTGTTAAAAGAAATATCTCTCTGGCCTCAGCTTCCCACAAAAGCTGCTAGGTGTGGCATAGAAGACACAGAAAGTGGCTTAAAACATAAACTTGGGCATGACTGCGTCCAATGGTGAGCCCACCAACTCACTATAGGAGACACAAAAGGGCAATTAGAGACATAGGAGAAAAGTAGGCTCGTTCTGAGAGCCATTGGGAGCCATGAAAGGGCAGGATCAGCACAGAAGGGGCACAGAGGGAGGCTGCCATCAGGAGCTCCTGACAATGGGTCACCACGGAGTGAGACTGAAGCCTGAGGGCATAGCTGTGACGCCCCAGCTGGGAAGCACAGCCTGAGGCCTTGGACCACCTGCTCTCAGAGGCCACTGGACCTAGAGGGAGCACATTTTGGACAATCTGGTTTTTCCTTCTGCTTCTCTCCTTCCCCTGGACATACTTGTATGTTAAGTAAAATAATTATCAAAATTTACCCAGCACCCATTAAGGGCAGACACTGTGTTAAATAAACATGCTATGTGACTGTCTCATTAAGTCTCAAGCTGCTCCATTTGGGAAAGCTGATTACTGTGCCGTTATGGAGATGAATAATCTGAGGCTCAGAGAGGTTCAGAAACATGCTCAAGAACATACAGCTCAGAAGCAGTGGACCCAAAACAGGAGCCCAGTGGTCTGACTCTCGAGCTTGTGTCTTTCATACCATGCTCTCCTGGATCCCCCCAGTGAAAAGACCTCAATCGTGGCCTTCAGTTAGTGGATGGGAGTCCAGGACTCCCAAAATATCCCTCCTGGGAGCCTGTTGGGAATATGAGCCACCCTCCCATCTATCCTGAGCAGCTGACCTCTAGGTCCCTGTAGTAATCTTGCTCTAGAAAATCAGGAACTCCATGGCAGATCAAAGGCAGAGCTGGGCACCATGTCCACTCAGCCCAGAGGTCCTGGTCCCAGGTGGGACTTCTAGGGAGGCAGGTCCAGAATATCCCTTGCTCTGCCTCGACCGGGGCAGGGTCGGGCGGGGGGCGCACACACAGGCCTTCATTCACTCTGGAAATTGGGCAATTTTTCACTTAAAACCATCTGAAAACAAACTTCATGCCTTCAAAATTATACATTCACAGAACATTTCTAGACTCTGGAATAGGATTAGGCGGTAATGATTTAATTGATGGTTAAGTGTGTAGATAAAATGAATGTGCTGAATCCTTTCTGTAATTATCTCTCCAAGGAACCCTGGCGGCTGTAATTACTGTCTGAGGCCGAAATTACAAGCCAGCTGTAGATTTAAGCAAAATGTGTTGAAGCCCCTGGCAGACGGAGTGAAAGTCAGTTGTGAGCAGCCCAGGGGCCCCCTAGGACTCCTCCAAGGGAGCATAGCCCTTGCAGGGAGAGGCTGGTCTCCCGAACCTGGGGAATGTGTTCTCACAATCACTCTGCACCCTTGGCCCCAAACGACACCTGCAGCACCGGCTATACCCTGCTGGAGGCCAAAACACCAAATTAGGTTATAAATCCAGGTCTGGATTAACCAGCATGGCTGTCTCCACTGATCAAATGAGTCCAATCATGACTAAATGCTTTGCTTTGCGGAAGCTAAGCTCCTGCCGGGATAATTACGTGCAATTCACGTACTCATTCAACAACCACCGCAGAACTGGGGAGTGCCTCCTGTGGGCCAGGTGCTGCATGAAGGCCTGTGTATTCACAGGCGAACAGAGCAGACATCACTCCTGCAATGGTGGCCTGTGCTGCTTGAATTATCCTTGACCTGACCAGGAATGTGATAAAGATCTCACTACATCTGGACCTGCCCAAGGAGACCAGGAGGGTGGGGACAAGACCGTGTCCGGGGTGGGTGCCCGGAACTGAGAAGGAGGACCAGGAGCTGCTGGCTGCAGCATAGACAGTTGGAGGCAAAGGGCTTGGTTCTCAGGCTTCTGGTCCGCAGCCTTTGTCAAGCATTCAGCACCTCCCGAGATGCTTACTGTGTGCACAGGCAGTGCTCCTCTCTGGTTAATTCCTTCTGCCCCTAAACTATGGATCCCATACCTAATCTTTGCTGTGCAGGACTCTTAGTAGATGTGAACAGGGCAGATCACAGCAAAAGGTAACGCTTACACTAAGTGTTATCAAACAACCAGATCACTCACTTGTGTCTATATCCTTAGACTCTAAATTCCATGGGGAATGGGGCTAGCATTTCCCCCACTTTATCCCTAGTGCAGAATGCTTGGCACATGCTCAGAAATCTCTGGTTTATCAATGAAAACAAACCATCACATGCTAGGGAAGGAAGCAGACAGGACTAGCACACTCTACTACTGGAGGAAGATTAAAGGTCCCCAATTCCAGGCCTAAAGGGGAAGGGGTGTCAGTTGCAGGTTCCCAGCAGTGGAGTCTATGGAATGAGGAATAAACCCAGGCTTCCCCAGGGGTCTACTAGAATACACCCACTCCCATTCTTTTTCTCCCCACTTCTCCTCACTAGTCTGTGCTCCTGGAGAGAAAGTGCATGTGTTTTTATCGCTGAATCCTCAGTGTCTAGACATTGCATAGTTCAGAGTGGCCCTAAATAAGTGTTTATGGAGTAAGAGCATCAGCAAAGCCATGGGAGCGCTGAAAGCTTTCCTGCACTGTCGCCGATGGCCAGGGGAGGGCAGCAAAGGGCAGCAGAGCTGATGGCAGATGCCCTGAAGAGGGAGGTTTACCCTTTGGGGATCACTTGGCATTAAGGCAAAAGTCCTATTATTCATATGAATATTTGGGGACACTTGGAAGCACCAAGACAGGAGAATATTGCTGGCTAAAATCCAATGAAGCCAGTGTCCTAAAGGAGGGAGACCAATTTGAGCAGGTGGCTAGAGAGACTAGGGGGGGTCGGCGCCAGAGTAGAGGTATGTGGACAGAGCGGCTATGTGCGGGATCCCAAGGGAAGCAGTCCAGACTCGCAGTGCTGGCAGCATGAGTCCCATGCAGAACAGCTCCCAGGGCTCCAGACTTACTCTTGGGGCTCTGGTTCTTAAAGTGACAAGTGTCCTGAAAGTCAGGCCTGATACCACCTCCCATGCTGGTTTGGGCTCAGGAACAACAGGAGGAGAGGGCCAAAACCAGACCGGGCTGTGTGGAGGGATGCTCTGAATATCCCCCATAGGTGTGGGAACTCACAGACTGCCAGACCGTTGGAAGCGCTCCTCGCCTCACTCGATTTTCCCTGGTGCATAGCGTGTTGAGGGCACGTGCAGAGATGTGACAGGAAAGCAGGTGGGGGCACCAGCCACGGCTGCCTGACAGGACTGCCTCTCACCTGGAGAGGTTCTCAGTGGGGGCTGCTAGTCCAGCAAACGCGGGTTACAGATTTGATTTGCTGCGCTGTGGTACCCACCTTGGCTAGAAAATGCTGTTTCCAGGACAGCGGAGCCCTATGCTATTGTTGGCGGACCTCAGGGGCATCCATTCCTTCAGGGGCGACAAGGAGATGGTGTTTCCTGTGAGTATGAAGGGAGTCTACCTGAGGGTAGAAAACAGTGTCCTCCAAATCAAGGGAAGGCCTTTGTGCCTTGATCGTGTGACATGGCCAGTTAACCCAAGTGGGAGGTAGGACACACACACCCTTCAGGGTGCTCGGAGTGTCAAGGGCTTTGGGAGGTCCTTAGCCCAGGAGAATATGAAGAGGCACATAACCTTAGTTTTTTGACCAAAGCCTCCATGGAAGCAAATTTGCTGCACAATACCTCCAAGTGTCTGGGTGTGAAAAACAAGTGGCTCTGGGTCAAGTCCATGGTTCCTGGATGAAGCCCAGCTTCCTAGTGGAGAAAGAAGACCTGATTTCTAAGTACAGGTCTGGGATGGGCCCCTCTAGGGAAGTGGTGAGACAAGTGAAGTCTATATTTCTAGAGAGTAGAAGTGCAGTGGAGAGGCAGAAGAATGAGGACTGTGTGAGGTGGTGAGAGAGAGAGACTAGGTAGTAATACAAAGACAGGAGTGCACCTTCCTTAAGAGTTTTTGTCAGCCTTTGTCCATGTCCATGTGGAACGTCAGGAAGCATGTCTTCCTCTGAGTCCTTCCTTTCCTATCATTTGTGACTACACAGTCAGAAAGCATTGTGAAGAGCTTTCCCAATATATAGAGTCTCTTCTATCTAGGCACCCAGCAATTGAAAATGCCTCCCTACTTTTTTTTTTTTTCTGAGTTTTTGAAAATCTCATTTGAAAACTGATGCTAGAATCTGACCATATCCAAACATAATCTCTTTTACTACCCTGATCTCAATGATGATACAGTAACTTTCCCCAAGGGCCTAATTACTCCTACTTTGCCAAAGAATTCTTGTTTTTCTACGTTTTCTTTCTTTCTTCCTTTCATATACATTTTTTCTGACCTGAACTCCATGGTCTACATTTATGAGAAGATGTCTTATGAAGCACACTGTTAATTACCTGCTGAGCACCCACTCCTTGCTAATTTCCTCCCTCCTAAGTGAACCCTGAGTTTGCCAGGTTTCCATTTCTCCTCATGTACCCATGTATCTCTGGGGAAGGGGACCCATCTCTGGAGTTTGATCTATTTGGCCCACATAAGCCCATTCCTTTTGCCAGTGACGGATTCAAAAATTGGCTTCCTCTGGCCAGTGACAGGTGCAGGGAAAGTCTGTTGAGGGTGTAAGGAATTCTCCCCTTGCTCCCAAAAGAATGCAAGAAGCGCATTCTCCTGTGGTTATTTTTATGTCTGGACACAATGCCTGGAGCTGCTTCCATCGTGCCACCAACCCGAAGATGGACAACAAAGGGAAGATGGCACAGCAGCCTGGAAAGAACCAGAGTTCCTGACCTTGTCATTAACCACCATAGGGAATGGACAGTCCCTGAGCTCTGGCCAACTCTAACTCCTCAGGCAGATGATCCATGTCTCTTTAATTCAGTTTGTGGCAGGATCTTGTTCTTCACCTCCAAAGTCTTCTGATACATTCTGCCAGCAAAGTAACTCCAGAGCTGGCTAGATCTTCTTGTTTTTTAACCAAAGAAGACTTCCAGGACCTGTCTCCTTGGTGGGCTTCTCCCTCATGAAGAGATTCTGCGTCGGCACTCATGTAATGATTTGCATTAGGAGAGCGCTGCCTCTCTAGCTGTGACCCTCCCTTGGTGGGCTCACTCTGCTAAGCTCCACATGTATCCTTCTCCATGAGTTTTCGGCTTCAGGTACATGGCTTTCCTACTGGGTGCAGCACACAGGCCTGCCCATTTCTAAGTTGTCTCTGCCGTACCCACATGTCTGCGGCCCTTGCACTGGGTTATTATGTTTGTTCTTGGTGTGGGATACATTAGAACACTGGAGGTCACTCAGGGCTGGGCTTCTGATCTCACTTTCTGCATATGGCTGATACCCCTGTTTCCAAAAATCTTTTCCCCACATCCTGCTTAATATCACCCAGGGACTAGTCTGGTATATTATCTGTTTGGTTGTGTTGTTTCCCTTTTCCTCCATGGAGTCACTTTTAAATCCTCTTGATGGGATTAGCTAATCAACCGCTAGTTCCCCCAGGTCTTTGTAAGATCTGCATTCTTGGCTGAAAATGATTTCTTCTGGTATGTTAAACCATGGCTCACAACCTCATCTAAGTATCAGCCTGATTTTGTGAGTCAACCATTCATCATCTTTGAGGCATTCCTACCAGAGTTCCAAAGGACAAGGGAAAGAAGTAAGGAAAATACCACTTACGCTCTCAAGTCCTTCATTTTCCCACCCCAAAACCATTATCTCTGAAGATGTATCCATGTTTGGCCCTAGTGGGTTGTCTATGGTTCATAAGAAACAGTAAATTTGACCAGTCTCTGCTGACTCTCTATTATACCTTATTCATTATCAGGAAGCCATCTTGCCATCAGATTGTTTGGGTCCATCTGAAGCTGCCTCAGGACAGGGAATCACCAAGCAGGGTCTTTTTATGCTTCCCTCCATGCAGTTTTCTTCACACTCAAGTTCTTGGGGTTTCTCTTTCAACTGTGCTTCTCTTCTGGAAACTGTGGCTTCTCTCAGTGGGATAGATCTTATTTCTCCTGCATACTGTTCTAATCATTCTAGCTTCTTCTCTATTGAGGGAGATTTCCACCATCTTCAGATTTCATCTTAAGCACAGCTAGACTGTGGAAAAACTATGTGACAACAAATGGAGTGGCCCAAATCCAACATCTGCCCAATGTACTTTTGGGCAGCCCTAAGTCTGCTTACATGTTCTGCTGAGTCTTTGAGTTGCAAGGAATAAAGGTTCACTCAAGGTAGCTCAATAAAAAGGTTTAGCCAGGGATGGTGGTGGTGATTTATCATGAAAACACTCATGGGGCAGTAATTTAAATGGATTCTCAAAGAAGATCAAGAGCAGGAACCCTGGTAGGCAGAGGTCCTATGATTCTATGACCAGTTGAGCAGGAGTTTTGGGCCCAAGGTAACTCCTAGAACCTCTTCAGCACAACTTCTGGATCTTGACTCTGGTCCACTATGAACTGAATTCAGCTGTGCTCTGTTCTCTTTTTACTGACTGGCTTCTTCATCTTCTACTGAACATAGACTTCTATTCACTACAATTTCTGTGCGCTTAGAATGTGGTTTTTCCATGGCTTGCCAAGACCTCTAAAGCCTCTATTTCATAGCCCTGCTGATGCCTCCTTTTCTTGACATATGCAGGGTCACTGGCAGTATCTAATGGGTACAAACCACCCTGGGGTATCATGTGACCATGTCGTAGGTTACTAGGCAGCCCATAGACTGGGTGCTGGGAGCATGTGCCCTTCTTGACCAAGCATCTGTGACCAAACCGTGGTGCTTAGGACTGCTTCTTCAACAGACAGTAGGGGTGGAGCTGTGTGTGCATGCAGGGGTGGCTGAGATGGGGCAGGCACTGTGAGTAACATATTCAATGCAATTCCCTTGCCAGGCTCTTGCTTCCCACCTGCTCTGTGTCCCATCCTTGCTTCATTTTCCTGACCTCCAACCTTGAAGTCCAGCTGCTTGGTCTCTCTAATCTTGGCTTACAGCTCCACCCCTCACTTCCTAGCCTGTCTTCTGACTTACAGTTGCTTGTTCAAAGCTCCTGTGGCTTGGCCAGGGGGTCCACTCCCATCAACGTTTCCTCCGCAGCCTTGGTAGTGAGGACCCACTGAGCCCTGGTGCCCCGCAGGCATCAGCACAGGCTACATGAGATCAAACATGCTCCTCTCTATCAGCCCACACTCAACTCTGGCACTGGGTCCCCCTAGCTTCCTTCTCCTTGTTTTTTGGAATACAGAACCTCCCCAGAGGGTTAAATTCACATTCTAGGTGAAGGTTTTACACCATCAGGAAACCCCAGAGACAGAATGACCTCTCCCCTTCTATGATGTGTGTGTGCCTCGGCGCCTCCACTTGCTTGTGGGATTTCTTCCATTCTCTCCTGCAACATGGTCTTCTCTATTAAGCTGCGTTCAGGAACATTTTTCAGGCTATTTCATCTCTTCCAGTGTCTTAGAGTTCATCTGATTAAAGCCCAAAGGGCACAGCAAGTGTTTGTATTCTTAGTTGAGAAGGGCAGCCTCTTGCATCAACTTTGAGCCCTTTAGGACTTTAGAATAAATGCTCAAAGACTGTCCACAGCAGGACCTGCTGGAAGTGAATGGAGGTGGGGCTGTGATTTAGAGCCAGGACAAGAGGACTTAGCAGGAAGAAGCTTCTGCTTCAAGTGCTAGGCTGAGGTGTGGCACACCCATTCAAGTGTCAGGGGTGGGGATGCGGGAGGGACAGGGGGAGGACAGGGTGCAGCTGATCTGAAGGGTCAGTTTCAAAGTGCAGACGAAGCGTGGCGAGGAGGCTGGGTTGTTCCAGATAATCTGATCAAAGTTGACAGAAGAATAAGAGCAAGGTCCAGACGCTGGCAAAAGGCTCAGCAGGATCAGAGGTGGAGAAGGAGGCCCTTTCCAGATGGAACCAGGTCGGAAAGGGCAGAGCTACTTTCAGGACATGGAAGTGCACAGGGAGTATACAGAGGACACCTGGAGATCTGAAGACCCAGGAAGAGAGGAGCCAGGGCATCATCTAGGCCTCAGTGCTGGTCATTAGGGAAGGTAGAAAGGGGCGCTGCTTAAATCCTGGGTGCTCTGCACAAAGCTATTCCTAGCCCTGCCTGTGGAGTCACATCTGCTTCCATAGCCACTGAGGCAAGATGGAGCCATGCTGTGGCCAAGCCAGGAGGGAGGAGCATCTGTGGGCTCTGCCAGCGGAGCTGGGCATAGGCCCAGGACCATGTGTTTCCAGGTGAACGCCCACACATCCGTTATCCCTTCTCTCCCCTGTATCTTTGACCTTTCCTTCCCCACTGGCCTTTTCCTCTGCCTATAAAAATGCTCATATTTTTGCTTCTGAAAAAAGAAAATCTCACTCTTGAAAGCCTTCATTGTTGTCTAGTGACTGGCCAGTCTCTTGCCTTCCCATTTCAGCCAAGAAACATGAAAGAGTTGTGTTAACTCCACTGTCTCCAGGCTGGATGCCAGCAGATACCACCACTCTGCTGAAACTGGTCTCCTTGAGGAGAGGAGACATGTGGACATAAGAACTCAGGGTAGTCAGCTCAACCAACTCATGCGTAAGGAGCCAAAGAGAGCTTTTTTCTCTCAAGATATTTGAGAAGTTTGAAGCAAAGCAGAGAGAGAGGCATAGTAGTAAGGAATGATTATAAAGTATCATTAAGTTTAATTTGACAATGACTTGAACAGATTTTGCTAATGGCCCAAATTTTGTCTTGGCCTGCTCCAAGGCTTGTCCTGACACCAGGCTGACACTGACTACCTTACTGCTACTCTGTCCCCTTGGGCTTTCTCCAGTCCTTGCTCCCCCACCCACTCCTTGTTTGGAGGAAATCCATCTGTCTGAGCCCCTTGGTGATGGCTGTTCCAGAATTATCTATTCAGCCCTCACTCGAGGCCTCAGTGGGAGAGGGCTGCACTAGAAGTCTCAGCCATGAATAGACAGCCTTTCTCTTCACAGTAGGTTCACAGTCGAGCTGGGATTCCCCAGTACTGATACACCACCTACTTGGGAAAACCTGCAACCTCCTTCAATTGAGGGAGAGCTTTTGATGGTAAAGCTCAGAGCTTTTGGACATGCTCTTCCTCAAGGGATCTGAGGCTTAAAACTCAGGCTAATTAACCTTTTAAAAAATTTTTTTTATTTTCAGCAGAACAGTTTTCATTATTTTTGCACCACACCCAGTGCTCCATGCAATCCGTGCCCTCTATAATACCCACCACCTGGTACCCCCAACCTCCCACCCCCCCGCCCCTTCAAAACCCTCAGATTGTTTTTCAGAGTCCATAGTCTCTCATGGTTCACCTCCCCTTCCAATTTCCCCCAACTCCCTTCTCCTCTCCAACTCCCCATGTCCTCCATGCTATTTGTTATGCTCCACAAATAAGTGAAACCATATGATAATTGACTCTCTCTGCTTGACTTATTTCATTCAGCATAATCTCTTCCAGTCCCATCCATGTTGCTACAAAAGTTGGGTATTCATCCTTTCTGATGGAGGCATAATACTCCATAGTGTATATGGACCGCATCTTCCTTATCCATTCATCCACTGAAGGGCATCTTCGTTCTTTCCACAGTTTGGCAACCGTGGCCATTGCTGCTATAAACATTGGGGTACAGATGGCCCTTCTTTTCACAACATCTGTATCTTTGGGGTAAATACCCAGGAGTGCAATGGCAGGGTCATAGGGAAGTTCTATTTTTAATTTCTTGAGGAATCTCCACACTGTTCTCCAAAGAGGCTGCACCAACTTGCATTCCCACCAACAGTGTAAGAGGGTTCCCCTTTCTCCACATCCTCTCCAACACATGTTGTTTCCTGTTTTGTTAATTTTGGCACCTTACTGGTGTAAGGTGGTATCTCAATGTAGTTTTAATTTGAATCTCCCTGATGGCTAGTGATGATGAACATTTTTTCATGTGTCTGATAGCCATTTGTGTCTTTATTGGAGAAGTGTCTGTCCATATCTTCTGCCCATTTTTTGATATGATTGCCTGTTTTGTGTGTGTTGCGTTTCAGGAGTTCTTTATAGATCCTGGATATCAACCTTTTGTCTGTACTGTCAATTGCAAATATCTTCTCCCATTCCGTGGGTTGCCTCTTTGTTTTCTTGACTGTTTCCTTGGCTGTGCAGAAGCTTTTGATTTTGATGAAGTCCCAAAAGTTCATCTTCACTTTTGTTTCCTTTGCCTTTGGAGACATATCTTGAAAGAAGTTGCTGTGGCTGATAATCGAAGAGATTACTGCCTATGTTTTTCTCTAGGATTCTGATGGATTCCTGTCTCACATTGAGGTCTTTTATCCATTTTTTTTCTTTTATCCATTTTGAGTTTATCTTTGTGTACGGTGTAAGAGAATGGTCGAGTTTCATTCTTCTACATACAGCTGTCCAGTTTTCCCAGCACGATTTATTGAAGAGACTGTCTTTTTTCCACTGTATATTTTTTCCTGTTTTGTCGAAGATTATTTGACCATAGAGTTGAGGGTCCATATCTGGGCTCTCTACTCTGTTACATGGTCTGTGTGTCTGTTTTTATGCCAGTACCATGCTGTCTTGGTGATCACAGCTTTATAGTAAAGCTTGAAATCAGGTAACGTGATGCCCCCCCCCCCCGCTTTATTTTTGTTTTTCAACATTTCCTTAGCGATTTGGGGTCTCTTCTGATTCCATACAAATTTTTGGATTATTTGCTCCAGCTCTTTGAAGAATACCGGTGGAATTTTGAACGGAATAGCATTAAAAGTATAGATTGCTCTAGGCCCTACCAAAAAGGAGAATTTCAGACCAATATCACTGATGAATATGGATGCTAAGATTCTCAACAAGTTCCTAGCAAACAGGATCCAACAGCACATTAAAAAGATTATCCACCATGACCAGGTGGGATTCATCCCTGGGCTACAAGGATGGTTCAACATTCTCAAATCAATCAATGTGATAGAACAAATTAATAAGAGAAGAGAGAACCACATGGTCCTCTCAATTGATGTAGAAAAAGCATTTGACAAAATCCAGCATCCATTCCTGATTAAAATACTTCAAAGTATAGGGATAGAGGGAGCATTCCTGGACCTCATCAAATCTATCTATGAAAGACCCACAGCAAATATCATCCTCAGTGGGAAAAAGCTTGCAGCCTTCCCGTTGAGATCAGGAACACAACAAGGATGTCCACTCTCACCACTCTTGTTCAACATAGTATCAGAAATCCTAGCAACAGCAATCAGACAACAAAGGGAAATAAAAGGTATCCAAATTGGTAATGAAGAAGTCCAACTCTCTCTCTTCGCAGATGACATGATTCTTTATATGGAAAACCCAAAAGACTCCACCCCCAAACTACTAGAACTCATACAGCAATTCAGCAATGTGGCAGGATACAAAGTCAATGTGCAGAAATCAGTGGCTTTTTTATACACTAATAATGAAAATACAGAAAGGGAAATTAGAGAATCATTTCCATTTACTATAGCACCAAGAACCATAAGATACCTGGGAATAAACCTAACCAAAGAGGTAAAGGATCTGTACTCGAGGAACTACAGAACACTCATGAAAGAAATTGAAGAAGACACAAAAAGATGGAAGACCATTCCATGCTCTTGGATCGGAAGAATAAACATTGTTAATTAACCTTTTTCAGCAGATTAGGAGCATAGGCATTTTCACTTCAAAACTGGGAGAACAACCCTGCCTTCTTCCCACGGCCTTGGGCCCAGATTAGAATCTGACTAGCTGTCTGCTAAGAGAAGGGCAGGAGAGACTGTGGATTCTGAGAAACAAACTGAGGGTTTTGGAAGTGGGGGGAGAGAGGGGATGGGTGAGCCTGGTGGTGGGTATTAAGGAGGGCACATATTGCATGGAGCACTGGGTGTGGTGCATAAACAATGAATCTTGGAACACTGAAAATAAATTAAATTTAATTAAAAAAAAAGAGAAGGGGAGGAGGTGGGAGCACAGTGTACACATGCATGCATGAGTGTGCATGCGCGTCTGTGCGAGGAGGAGGGGAGTGGATGGTTAAAATTGAAGTCACTTAGTGATGAACACTATATATCTTCCAGAGGAGCATCCTTTAGAATGCCCTGTATCAAAGGTCACTGTTCTCGGCACATGTACCGAAACTCCTTCATCCCCCTCTCTCTCTTCTTGTCAGCGCTCCATCCTTTCATACCTGCCCCCCAACACCCTCTTCCTTCTCTACCATTCTGCATCCGCCTGCTCAGCAGAGCCTCCTTAAAAGTGGTCACTGGGTCCTTAGCACTTAGGACAGTACCCCACACCCAGCAGGGGTGAAGGAGTCCATGTGGACACAGTTACCCTCAGGAAACTCTCTCAAAGCAGCCACTCGCTTATCTAACAAGAGTTGCCTCTTCCTTCCTTCTGTGGCTTTACACAACAATCTTCTTCAGTTATAAACACACAGGTATTATCTCTGTGCTGTTTAAAGCATTGCAAGGCTTAGTGCAGCGCCAAACCAGAGGGTTAAATATCTGTGATTAAAAATAACGTGTCTGTTCACACATGCACGTGAGGCAACACCAAGTCAGGCCTGTAGCATCCAATGCAGAGACGCTAAAGCCAGCGAATGGTAGTGTTTTCTGAGAAATACATATGACAAAAAGCCTAAAATCCCAGTCTTCTCGATGGCCTTAAAAAAATGCATGTAGCTGGTTATGATTCTGCATTTCCTTCCTAAAACTCCCACACTACATCAAAATCACAGTGGCTAAACGTGCATATCTTGTACTGCATTTTTCATAGTGTGAACTGTGACCTGTTGTGGGGTTATAACACCAGTTTAATGGGTTGTGACCAGTATTCTTTTGTTAATAACAACAATTTTACAAAAAATGCATCACATGTGTATTATTTCGTGAAACTTTTATTTCAGTTTTATATCTGGTAGGTCATGATATATTAAGATGTATTCCTTACTCTAAATTAGCTAAGATGATTTGAGGCCACTGCTCTATTCTAGAAAAATTGGGAGCTTATTGAAATATGGTGCTACCCCTTGTGTTCTTGACATTGAAGTCTCTACAAAGCACTGGAAATTCCAAAAGCCAGAGAAACGACAACTTGGAACATCCCTAGGACCAGTTACCTTATTTGAGCATGGCAAGATATTCAGCAACTACCAGGGACTGAAAGGCTGGTTGGGGTTGTGTTTTCCCACTTGTTCCATACTCGCTGAGCATCTTTCCCTGCTAGAGACTACGCGGGGCGTGTTCATCTATGCTGTATCATTTAATTGCTACAGCGGTTACTGAGGCAGTTCATTTTGCCTAGGAGGAAGCTGACCTGAGAGGGAGTAGGTAATTTGCTCTGGTGCAGAGTACCAGAGCTCTAAATGGCCAGGCTGGCATCAGGCTCTCCTCCCTGTTAGACCCCCGTAATGCAGCACAAGCCCTCTAGCCCACCGGGAAGTGGAACTGGTCGTGCCTTCCTCTTTGATTAAATGATTTTGCTCTTTGCCTCTTCTGTCTGTTTCAACCACAGTAGCGCTTACATGTATCTGTTTTACTCATTCAGTTTCCAGATCAGATTTGACTTCAGGAAATAATTCACCAAACCAAACCAAACCTTGCCAAACTGGACAGCCCTGTGTTAAACAATTCATTGAAGCCTTTGGGTTTGCTAGGAACTAATTTCTGAAATTTGCACATTTATAGGTACATATAAAGAGCGGATTACAAATAATTTAGAATCATGTAGAAACTTCCATGGACTCTCCAGTGAGCCCCCCAAACCTCTCCCCAAGACCTACTCTACTCTTCTTTGAGCTGCTTCAACTACATGTAGGGCCCTTTTCCAACCTACACCACCCCACTCAACAGCTATTCAGCAGGTAAGACCCACTCAGCAATCCAGATCCTTAAAAAAAGAGGCCACCTAATGTTCTCCTAGTATGGTGGGGTGGGGATGGTGGAAGGTGCCAGCCTTAACCTTCCCAACCCTCTCCTTGGATGTGAGTGGGTGAAGCCCGAGTCTGATCTGATCTGCTTATTCTTTCACAGCCCTGATTCCCCAGCACTCCCTGGCTCCTGGAGTCCCCTTCTGGTCTTTGCAGCTGATTCACTGAGCAAAGAGTTTGAGCAATCTCTGTCTGTGGTGGCTCAAGGACTCTCATAAGCTCAGAGCCATCCTCGCTGACGACAACCCAAGGCTCAGCACTGCATTTCCAGTACTGCTTCTGTTCTTAATGCCTTTCCTAGTTCCTGCTACTGAGGAAGTCCTTTATGCAGTGAGGCAGTCTCCGGGCTCCCATGAACTCCGACACCATCTGCAGACAGTGAAGGAAGCTGCTGCATCTGTGCTGGGGGCTTTAGAGAATTAATGACTTAAAGCAGTAAGAAGAACATCTTCTGGGCTGAGTAGTCCTTGAAGACTCCCATGTGATTCAGAAGTCCTTTCCTTGCCCATTATTTCCTCTTTTGCTTTCAAGCATGTTCTCTGGCAGCGGCAGCTGGAGCTAAAAGCTATTTCCCTGTAACAAAGCACAGCTTTCCCAAGGCCTTCGCTATTAACACTTTGGTGCCCACTGACGTGGGAGAACAGCAGTGGGATGGAAGTGGCGCAGCAGGCGCGTTGTGCGTGACGGCTGTGATTCTGCTGGACTCAGTGTGCGACAGCAGGATCCCAGATTTCCCCTTGTCGTCCTGAGAGTGTAGGGCTGCCCTGAGTTACTATTTCTTTCCCTACAAGGATCCCTGGATCCTTAATCCTGATAAAAGGTTTTGTACTAGGCATGCCCACATTCACACCATACCTGAGAAGCAACGGAACTGTCACATTATCTTTAAGTAGGATCTGAGCCCTTAGTGCCAGTCCTGGGAGCGGCCATTTTGCAACTTGAAGGAACAGAAAACTTAAAATGCAAGTGAGAGATCAGATTCTGTCACTTCCAACGATTCACCTATGAATGCACTGTTGGCTTCACCTGCGGCTCCAGGGGGAGAGGCAGAACTGCAGCTCTGTGGCTGCCTGAGGTGCCTTAACGTCCTGTGATGCCATCTCCCAAGGGCTTCAAGTATCAACACATTCCTGGACCTCAGTGCAGAGCGGAGCCAAACTCCCACACCCTCCGCCTTCACCCCAGATAGACCCACCCTGCCAAGCTGAGATCCTGCTTGCATCCTACCTCAATCCTAAAAGTTTTCCATGAAGAGCTCTGCCATCATTCTAAGAGAAGCCCATCCTGATCCTTGCTTTCACTCTTGGCTTCTTTGGAAGAGGTTGAATCTGCAGCGACAGTCACTGCCCCTGGAGGAGGGCTCCATTTATGACCCCTGTATGGAAGCTTCCAGAACTAAGAAGGGAGCACTGGTCACTCTACCTTGCAATCTTAGTTACAGACCCTACATGCTCCATGCCCATCTTCCCCTGCAAATAGGTGTTGCCTGTTTCATTCAGCTCTGCTCCTCAATGTGACCATGACTCCAGGCAACAGAGAGGGAGAATGCAGGTAAGGACCAACTAAAAACACTCCGAATCTGCATCTCCACGCCCCCTTCAGGGACTTCATTAAGCACTAGTATTAGGAAGGAAAATTCCAAATGTTTACATTGCTTAATTTTAGTCAATTTGAATCTCTTTGAATGCCATTTTGTTGATTGGCTTTATGACCTTCTAGTAAACTTTCTAAATCTGGACACTTACCATCAATATGTACAGTATTTAAGCACACGCAGATCCTCAGCTACCTCATTCATAACTGCTTCTCCTTCTAATAGTCTGAGCACAACTCACGGTACCACACCCTAAACCTTAGAGTTAAAGTCGCATTTTGTAATTACTCAGTGAGTTTTCCCTCCATTTCCTTATTTCCAAGCATTTGAATGATCAATGTCATCACATTTCATGTGCTGAACTTGATTTGAAATGGGGAAAAATATTTAATTCTACCACCAATGATCACAGGCTTTAAACATATAACTGAGCTTTAGCTCATAAATAAAAATAAAATAAATTAAGAATGGGATTAGAAGATAATGTTAGAGTTGCTAAAATACTGTTATTAAAAGAGTAGAGATTTTAATTTTCCTTATTCACAGAGGAATTGTAGCACATGATAGGGACATCAATGGGAAACGACAGGCATGGGACTACTCTTCACCCTTGAACAACTGTGTCTTTATCAACCTGAGGGGCCACCAGCTGCTACGGAGCAGCCCACAGGTCCTTCAGGTCCATACGGAGTTTGAATTTCCCTTTACAAAATAGGATACAAATACAAAAGGAAAGCAGTTTTCCCCCTAATTTTTTTTTCCAAAGATCTCATCCACTTAACTGAGAGAGAGAGAGAGAGAGAGAGAGAAAGCGGAAGAGAGAGAGAGGAGCTGGGGGAGAAACAGAGGGAGAGGACAGTGAGAGAGCAGACTCCCTACTGAGCAAGAAACCCAATATGGGGTTGATCTCAGGACCCTGAGCCAAAGTCAGGCAACCCTCCCCCTAATTTGATACAGTAATATTTGTGCCTCATTAGGAGTGGAGAGTCTCTCTTTTAGCTATAACTATTTCAAGAGATGAGCGAAGCAACGAAACACTGATGATGTTTCCTTAGGAAAACTTCACTCAATGTCTACCATGTGCCACGTACTTTGGTAGGTCCTAGACATACCACAGTGAGCAAGACAGAAGACCTGATCTCATGGCAGCTTCGAGAATGGTTCTCTTAATTCCAAGGGAACACAAAATGGGTCAGGAGTAGGGTGGGTGTTTACCAGAGTCCAGTCTCTGTTTCAGACAACAGAAATCCTATCTCATATTGCTTACCTAACAAAGGGAATTTATATGCTTTCATATTCATAGAGGTCAGAGGTAATACTACATTCAGGAAAAGCTTGATCCAGGCAGCTCAACCATAGGATCAAGGGTCTGTGTTCTTTTTATCTCTCTGTTTTGCCATCCATGGGGTTGAGCTCACCCTATGCCTGGATCTTCTAGAGCTGCAAAAGGGCCACAGCTGCTGCTGGGGTATATGCTTCTTAGTTTACATCCAAGAGGAAAGATAGCATCTATGTCCAAGCACTCACACCAAATGTTCTCCAATGCTCTCTGACTGAATCAGTTTATGCAGTGCTAATCCCCATGGTTGGCTTGACTGGTTTAGCCTGGAAACAGGTCAGAGTTTCATTACTAGAAGCAAGGATGGAGTCAGGCTCCCTAGAATCCCCAGTGAGAATCAGAGCTGTCAGAAAGAAGGGCTGATGTTGGGCAGGCAATTAATAAATGTTCACACTGTCTGTGGGCACCTACAGAACTGGGCAAAATCCTTGTCAGCTCTCCTGCTTCTTACTCTTGGGGTATGAGAATTAAAGCCATCTACCCCAAGACAGTTAACTGTCTAAAGAATATGCTCTATATTAACTTGACTTTATTCTTCTACTGTCTTCATTAACACAACTTTACTATTCCTATAGACCTTTGCCAAGTGAGATAAAACTTGCAAATAATATCATTGCTCATTAAATGGAGTTCTCAAAAGACCATTGGTTGGTTCTTCCTTAGAGAGCATCAAAAGACAAGTTTATACTCCAAAACTCCTGCTCCTCCTCCTTCTTCTTCTTCTTTTTTTTTTCTTTGAGACAGAGAGCTCACAGGTGAGTGTGTAGGCTGGTGGGGAGGGGGTAGGAGGGGAAGGGAGAGAATCTTAAGCAGCCTCCACACTTAGCGTGGAGTCCAAGGCGGGGCTTGATCTTACAACCCTGAGATCATGATCTCAGCTGAAATCAAGAGTCGGATGCTAAACCAACTGAGCCACCCAGACACCCCTACCCCCAAACTCTTTTGATCTTGGCCTCACAATCCTCACCTTGCTGTGTTTACTTAAACTATCACATCCTGATCTTTACCCAGTTCTAACCAAGCTCCCCTATTCTGTACCAGGCAAGCAGCAATAAACTCAGCTTTGCCCTACCAAACAAGGTGATCTCTTGATATTTAGGAAGCGGCATTCAATGGGCGCAGCTCCTGACAGACCTCCACATTCAGTGGCCTTCCAGACATCTGCCATCCTTTGCCAAGATGCACTATCCCTGCTCTAGGCCCCTTAACCCAGGAAGTTCCCTTTTATCCTCTCTTTCAGAAGTTGGCAGGAGGCATTCATTCTAGCGCATTGGTCTGCAGGGGAAGAACTGGCCCACTGGCCCACTGTATAAACCATCACTTCTGAATGCGATTCCTGGGGATGGAAATTTGCTGAAGGTCCAAGCCCACTGTTAACCATTTTCTGATTTAATTACTATTCAAATGTGCAGCAGATGCACTCCAGGGAAGTGACTGCTGGGGCAAGGTCATTTTTGAATGAGAGGAGAGTCAAGATGCAGTTGACTTTTTGTTCAGGCAGAAAATGTTATTTTCTAACACATTATTATCTTCTATACCTCTAGAGTTGCTCCCAAATGTTTCCATGTTTTGTAAGATTACTATCTCTACAGATACTCAGAAGAATGCTGAGTTTGCATCCCAGTTAAAGGTAAGAAAGTATTTGGTGTCTTTTCTTTCTTTCTTTCTTTTTTTTTTTTTTTGTTTGTTTGGTATAGCTAATTCAATACAAGAAAGAAGACTTGCTTGGGAGCTACTGAGTGCTCTTGCCTTTGTCTGCTATTTTCTTTCACCAGCTGGAAATCCGATGCCCCATTAACACTAACCATGCCTACTTGTCCCAACGACATTCTGGCTGCTTGTAACAACTGGCACAGATTCTAAAAGGTTTGTTAATGTTTTTCAGATCCCAAATATATAGGATATCTTCATGTTCTTTGCAATTGGTTTTGCTTCAGTGACCCTACAGGTTTTATGGATACTGGCATGCTAAATCTCACCAATAAAAATAGTCTATTTTCTGAAAAAAATCTGAATTAAAAGTCCTTTATTTTGTCTAAAAATATTTTTCTGCTATTTTTTCCTCTTTTTTATCATCACAGACACATGGAGCGAATCATTACATTGTATAAAACCACTGCTAACGTGCTTCCCTGGTGAGAAACGCCAACTATGGACTCGTCCTTGTCCCTCCCGATCAGTTCTCATTCACCTGTTTACCACTCATCATAGATGTCTTTGTGGTGTTTCTGCTTCCTCTGTCTCTTATATAAAGAAGACTCTGAAGTACTCTAGCATCCAGCTACCTACTCAGCTTGCGGGGCCTTTCATGATTTACTCTGGTGCCTCATTACTGTTCTGAATATTTCTCAATTGCACTCAAAATTATCACCAGATGGCAGTTAAAAAAACACAACAAAAGAAACAATAGGCCCCAAATGGAGTCAGTTGTGCTAAAAGCCCCACATCAGCAAATTAAGACTTAATACCTAAACTAACTGCAATTTCAACCTCTCCCAGAGGTTGTGGGTCACATCCCAGGAATGTGACCTTTAACCAGTCAATCCGGACTGACCTGGTCAGCACTCATGAGGTAACCTGCCCAACCCCTGTCTCCCCTCAAAGGAAGGAGGTCTTACTGGAAACAATCCACTCTTTGCAAGAACAACTTGCTTTCTTCACCTCCTTCTGCCTCGAGAAGGCTTTCACTCAGAGCTCCTTTCCATCTGCCAGATGGGGTGCTGCCCAATTCATCAATCACTGGATAAAGTCAGTAAGATCTTTAAATTTACTCAGTGGAATTTTGATTTTTTAAATGGTGGGAACAAAGGGAGGAAATGACCTCTTCTCATATCCTTCTCCTAAATGGAGAAAAGTTAATCAAAACTTGGAGTTTAATAAGAGCCATTTTCATTTGAACAGCCCACTGCAAATTCAGCGTCAGTACTGTTTACTTCTCGCCCTGAACTGACTTCTATTTTGGACTCTGTTGAATGGAAAATTGTGAAACTTTAGAACTAAAGGAACCCAGATACTTCCACTATATGTCTCATTCTTTCATTTACTCATCCATCCATCCATCCATCCATTCATTCATCAATACTATCAATACATATGTAACAGAGGTAGTATTTCCATTCTCTGCCAATCACGTGGTTCCATGCAATGAATCCATGCCATGTATTCCTATAAGCCAAGGGCAAATAACACAGTGTCAATCATCAGCAAGTCCCTCATGAAACAGGAATCTGGAAAGCCACGACTTGTTGAGAGGCAAGAGATACATCTAAATTCCAAACGTTCCCATGTTGGGAGGAAACCCTGGATATCTGAACATAAGGCATAAGTGGAGAGGAATCAAGCTGGATATAAAGGATGTGTAAGCACAAGGAGTCAGAGGTGCCCCCCACAACCCCACCGAAAGAAAGACAAGATATAGCTTCAGTGACCTAAGAGAAGTCATTTTAGGTCCCAGCTGTTTTCCCTGATCTACCATATCAGCCCACTTCCTGCACAACTTCCTAGGAGGTGGCAGAATTGGAAAGAAATGCAAAAACCACTCGTGTCTACCAGATCAGGAAACAGCCTGACCATATCAGAGACCATTAGTCACTGGTAAAACCCCCAGTGCTGTTTCAAAAGTAAGCAAGGCCCTGCTCTGTGCTCCAAAGTAAGGAGCCCAAGACTCTAGTCGGCTTATATTGCTCTTGTGGCCCAGGGGCATGCCCACAGCCCCTTCTCCTTGTCTGACAGTTACCTCTGCTTCACTAGCTGATACATCAACGTATCAGCCGCTAGAAGGAGCACGAGCTTCACTAACACAGGATGAATGTACAGGTATGTTTTCTAAGTATGTCTGCACAACCCGTGTTCGCTTTTACAAGTGAGGACGAAGCTCCCCTCAATATTCATCCTAAACTTTATTTAACTTATTTTTCTTTTTATCCTAAACTTTAAATAAAAAGAACCTCCTCATCCTTGCTTGGTGGGGGAGGGCTTTGAAGTTATGCTCTATGATCTTATTTGCTGCAAATGAAGTTTGCTTCACGTGACCACCCCCCAGGGTGTAGTCTCCATCTGTAAATCACCAAGGAGCAAACTCCCATGAGTTTAGTTACAGAAGTTTCCACCAGCTGGGAGGAGAAAGTAGAGAGTCTTTGGCAGAAGAGATAGGGAAAGGGGAAGAAAGGCTCTCATTTAGGTCCTGATTTTACGCCTCAGGCCCCAAATCCCAAGTTTCAGGTAGAGGAGGCTAAAGGTAGATGTGGTCCCTCTGTCAACACGGGGCCAGAGGAAAACATAGAAATGGCCCCATGGGGTGCCTGGCTGGTTCAGTGGGTAGATTTGTGTGGTTCTTGAAATCGGGGTTGTGAGTTCAAGCCCCACACTGGTCATGAAGCCTATCTAAAAATAAAATCTTAAAAGAAAAATGAAAATAAATGGTGACATAACTGAATGAGCATGCAGAGGGTGCCTGTAGTGTCATCAAGACTCCTGTAGCTCCCATGTGACCCCGATGCTTGCAGGGTGTGGAAAGGAGGTGACTGTTGGCTGTCAGGGTTCAAGGGAGGTCCAGCAACTAGGGAAGTGACCCCATACCAAGGCCTGCAAAGACTTCCCAGGTTTCCTAGGCCAGGCATCAAGTGAGAGACAGACCTCAGAGATCTATAGGGCTGGTAAGAGCCAAATCTGGGTTGGGTTAGTCTTGAAGGGGCCATACTCCCAAGAAGCAATCATGCCTGGCTTGTGCTGTGAGGACAGGTCACAAGTTCCATGAACAGAGATCCTTAACACAGACAGTGACAGTGGCATCTGATGGCCAAAGACAAGAAGGACGATATCCCCAGTGAGATGAAGGCGTGCAGTCTGCCCCTGCCACTGGGCTTCCCTACACCTGGACACCAGCTTGGGAATGATGAAGGAGAAGAGGCCTTGAGGAAGAAGGGAAATAGCTATGGTAGGGAATTTGAACATGACATTTGACTGAATAAGCCAGAGAGACTGAAATAATCTAGAAAAGATCAGAAACATTAATTAGCAAGATCAAGATTTTTTTTTTTACTTCCTGTTCCTTACCAGGATAGTATTCATTTTAGAGAATAAAGATATTTACATTTTTGTACACTATTTTCATGTACTTTAAAATATCCTTGTTCTCTCGGTTCCCATCCAGACCAAGCATCTTGTTTTGAGACACTGAGAGCTTCTGTAGGATTATGTCTGGGGGAGAGGAGGGTCACAACATGGGGAAGAGACTGTGCTAGCATGTAGCCCTCCAGGTGCCACTCCTTATTGCCTCCATTACTGCCCCTGACACATGCAATAGGCTCATGCTCATGGACCCAGGTCCTGAGCCATCCCTTCCGAAGGCAAAGCATGTGATCGCCAGCCTCAGTTCATTCCCTACTTATCAGAACTGGATTCATGGTATTTCCAAAGACCTGCGAGGGGGCTGCTATAGGTGCCTCGGCTCCTTCTGAGTGGCAGCACTTTCCAGCTCTCTCTGTCCTGTCCCTCAGTCCACAATCCACCTCTCCTTCCCCCCAACTTCCCACAAGCAGTCTCAGTTTCCTTCTCTGCTGGTCTAGTCCTCACTGGCACACAAGCCCTGCAACAGACCCAAACTCCTTTTTTTTTTTCCAATTTATTTATTTTCAGAAAAACAGTATTCATTATTTTTTCACCACACCCAGTGCTCCATGCAAGCCGTGCCCTCTATAATACCCACCACCTGGTACCCCTACCTCCCACCCCCCCCCCGCCACTTCAAACCCCTCAGACTGTTTTTCAGAGTCCATAGTCTCTCATGGTTCACCTCCCCTTCCAATTTACCCAAATTCCCTACTCCTCTCTAACGCCCCTTGTCCTCCATGCTATTTGTTATGCTCCACAAATAAGTGAAACCATATGATAATTGACTCTCTCTGCTTGACTTATTTCACTCAGCATAATCTCTTCCAGTCCCGTCCATGTTGCTACAAAAGTTGGGTATTCATCCTTTCTGATGGAGGTATAATACTCCATAGTGTATATGGACCACATCTTCCTTATCCATTCGTCCGTTGAAGGGCATCTTGGTTCTTTCCATAGTTTGGCGACTGTGGCCATTGCTGCTATAAACATTGGGGTACAGATGGCCCTTCTTTTCACGACATCTGTATCTTTGGGGTAAATACCCAGGAGTGCAATTGCAGGGTCGTAGCCAAACTCCTTTGATAAGAGCCTGATCTCTTGCTCAGGTCCTTCCAGCCAATCCCTCCTCTTTCTGGAGAAACACTCCTGTTTCCTCAATTTTTTTTTTTTTTAATAACAATTTGCTCAAAGTGCTAAAGCCTCTGACTTCTTCACTTCAGGCACTGGCTTATATTTCTATGACCTCTGACCAATGGCAAAGCAGGCCGGGGGAGACCCAACCAGGGTGATCAAATGGGAATGTGTGTACCTCAAAGACTCCAGGCAGGCTCTGCTGGGCACTTGATGAACACTTCCTACAGCTGGTTCAAGGGCCCGTTCATGTAACTCCCAGGGGAGTCTGGGTAACTGATGCTTGCTTTAGATCTACATCTGTAAGTTTACCCCTTGAAGGAGGCTGCAGAGGGTGGTTGCTGAGTCCTGTTCAAGCCACACCTGTCCCTCTGACCCTTAGCTGTATGGGACTGTTTAACTCTGAGTCGCTGGGGGCCCTGGGCTCAGCGAAGTGGCACTGTAGACCAGCAGACCAGCCAGAGCAGAACCCCATTAACCTCAGACATGCATATGTATGAGATGCTGAGCGTGGAAAGAGGAGACTTATCCACACCTAAGCACAGCTTGAGTAGGACTCTGGGGTTTAGAATCTTCTCTCTCTGCCAGTCAGGATAATGTTGCTGATCTTCACTCTATATTCTGATTGGATATTTGTCTTCTCACTCTTTTAGAAAAGTAAAATTTTATTTAGCCCGATAGTGTCTGTGTCTGGGCCTCCCATGAGCCCAGGTCACTACTCGATACTACACAGGTTATGCGGCACTATGGTGGGAAGCGATGAAAACTGGGAACGATTTTGATTCCTCTTGCTGGGGTGCATGATGGAGGCCAGCTCCACAGATAGGAGGATGGGGCCAGGCCAACACCACCTTCTCTGGGATATACCGGCGAGGGAGCTGCGATGGGAGCTCCAAGAGCTCGGTCCCCTCCCAAGGCCCTAAAGAGGGGTTACTCCTGCCCCCAGGTCCCGGGCAGCCAGCTCTGGGGGAGTCTGCACTGCTTCCCAAGCCTTTGACATCATGGACAGTAAAGGGAGCTGTATTGGCTGACCTTTGAGTGTGCAATGAAGCCATCCAGAAACTCTGCAAGAGAAATGGATTTTTTAACTCATTGGCTTTGAAGACTCCATCTGCCACCTGCCCTGGCAAGGTCAGGGCGTGTTGGAGGCAGCCTGGAGTTAGCTGCCAGATCTCTGCAGGGCTCAGGGTTCAGCCCTGACCTGGTCTCTCAGCCCCCAGCAGTGAGGAGCTTCTGCCAGCTCAGCCTCCCTCTATACTAAATCCTAACTACCCCATATTCTCTCTCTTCCCTTTCTCTCGTTCATTCATACCTGCATGCTTACATACACATGCACACACATGGGACTGGGACTTAATCACTATTTTTGTCTTAAAGCAGAACATTTAAATATTTGTAGAGTGTCTAAGAAGAGAGGAGAAGAAACAGAACTTCAGTATGAGCATCTGTGCCCAGTCATGCCTCAAATGACCCCTTCCCTGGTTCTGAGGTGATGGCTCCTCAGGATACTGGGGATGGGGGACTTCAGCCTCCCTTTCATGCTCTAGGACAAACACTGTGGATGAGAGTCCCATGAGGACACATGGCAGTCCCTCCCCAGGTGGGACACACATAATAATGACCATGACAGAGAACCTCATGGAGTGTTTCTTATGTGCCCACCACTGTGCTCCCCATCCAGCCATTAGACTGTTTATTCCTCATAGCCTCCCTTGGGACATACATGCTATGGCCACCGTGCAGATGAGAAAACTGAGAGTCCAACAGAAACCCACAGGTTGTGGGCGGAAGCACAGGGATATGAACACAGGCCCATCCCAGTGAGCGTCTCCACTCTTGGGCTCCGGTCCTCTTGCCTCCATCCTCACAGCTGTCCACACGGCGCAGTGACCTCTCCAATCCTGCTTTTCATCTCAGCTGGTACCAGTGCCCCAATTCTGCTAGCTGCACCTTTATTTTTAAGAGGGAAAGTATGGCTTCCGCTCTGGGGATGGATATGGAGTCCGGGACAGGTACTTTGAAGAGACAGGATGCCGCGGGACAGAGAGACTCTCACCTCCCAAAGGTGCCTGGGCACTGGTCCCATGGCAGCAGGTGAAAAAACCCCATCACGCCAGCTAAAGCCGTTCTATGTGCTGCAACAAATGACTCCCCAAGTTTCGGTGGTTCAACTCCAAAAGCAAGGATTTCTCACTCACACAGCTGTCACACACACATTTGTGAAACGCCAAGTGCTCGGAGTCTAGGGACTATCTCCTAGGTTTGCAAAGCCAGACAGCGCTTTTTCCTCAGCTGCCAAGGGAGCTTCCAAAGCGTGCTTTCTAGACTTCCCATTGGGTACCATGTGTGAATGGCCACTCGGGGCTCATGTGCAATGCCCCACCTGTCTTTCCTCCCCAGCAAGGGTGTTGAGAGGGAGCTGACTATGCACCAAATTGGGGCTCTTGTCTCAGCCCCACACCACACCCCTAAACCCCACTCCTTTCCCATCCTGTGTCCTGAGAAACAGAGAGCTCTGGGACACTCTGAGACCCTCCAGATTACAAGCAAGAATTAAAGTCAGCAGAGACTCTATAAGTGTGCAAAAGGTCTATTATAATTGCTCTGATGGCCATGCTACCAGCAGATGGAGGTGATTATGAGCCCCCACATGGTCTCCTTGGAGAGCCCCTCCAGGAGCTGGAGAAGCAAGGGGCAGCTGGATCAGCATCCCTCTCCTAGTTACTTCTCAGGTGGTTCACAGGGATAGTGGGTCTCCCTGAGGGATTAATTTTGAATCCAGGAAAGAAAGAGTCCTAGCTTTGATGGCCCAGGGCAGAGGTATCCACAGGGACCTGTAAATTAGGGGACCCTAGGTGCTGCTTGAAAACACCCAATGGCCTGAAGCTTAGACCAGTGCATAAGGCCTACACTGCTCTTCTCCTCCCAGCACCGCCTCCAACAAAAGGAGACTGTCCCTTCCTCCCCAGGCCCACAGCCTCTCCACAGCTGCCCAGCAAACCAACTTCAGCCTGGCTCTCCTGACTCTCAATGGCAGCAGAGCCCATACTGATGAGGCTCTTGTCTTGGCTGCTCGGGTTGACTTCTGGGAGAAAGTTCTCTGCCTGGAACCCATGCTCCTTGGAGTCTAGGTTCCCAGGGGCTCCCTGCCCTTCCCTTCCCAAGAACAGGAGGAAGAATGCTACATGGACAATCTCACCTCCCTCCTTTGCACTCCAGTAGCACCTGATGTGGATGTTAATGCTTATGATTGAGCATTTTAATGATCCGTTTGCATGCTTCTTCTGCCTCTTTGGTATCTAATAAGCTCTTTGGAGGAAGGTTTCTTATTCCCATCTGTTTTCTTTATCCAATATGGCATTTCACTCTCACAAATGTTACCTAATGAATGCAATTTGTTTTTGAGAGAATGAGTTAGTAAATAAATAAGAGAGTGAGTCAATGGGCAAAGACAGATGGGGGGGAAGCATAAACAAGAAGTAAGTGACAGGGAAGGGGATGGTGAGTGAATGAAGGAAGGTATGGGGCAGAATGATGACTCACTGTATGCAAGGATTCACTCCTCTCTTCTTCCCTCCATACAGAACCCAGATTTTCAGTTGGGCCTATTTCCACCCAACGAAAGCATACATTTCCCACATGTGTCCCTACGACTGTTCTGTGACTAAGTTAAATACAGGTAGATGTGTTGCAGGAGACATCAAGGAAAATCCTTTAAAAGAAAATGTGTGTGCTTTTGACTTTTGTCTCTTTTCACCTTTCTGTGACCTAGAAGATATGTCACGGTTGGAGCTTAGCAGCCATGTTATTCAATGAGGTAACTCCAAAAAACAAAAAACAAAAAACAAAAATCTGCACTGTGACAGTGAAGCAGAAAGACACAAGTCTAGGTCTCTATTGATCACAGGGCCACTGTAACACCCTGGATTGCCTTCTTCTGGACCTTTAAAAAATTTTTATTTTATTTTAAATATTATTTATTTGTTTATTTGTCAGAGAGAGAGAGAGAGCACACACACAAGGAGGGGGAAGAGCAGGCTCCCTGCTGAGCAAGGAGCTGGATGTGGGACTCGATCCCAGGACCCTGGGATCAAGACCTGAGCTGAAGGCAGATGCTTCACAGAAGGAGCCACTCAGGTATTCCTGGACCCTTTTTTTTTTTTTTTTTTAAATGTAAGAGAGAGATTTCCATTGCATTTGTTGTTTTTGGGACTTTTGTCACATGTAGTTGAAACTGATTCTAAGCAGCTTGTCTAGGATCACAGGTTAATGCTAGAGCTGGTCTTGGAATCTGGGTCTCTGCTCTCCCAGTTTCAAGTTCTCTCTGATGCTCCGCATACACCTCCTTATGGCAGCCTGAAACTCCACACTCACCTAGATCTTGCAGACACCTTCCAAATGTCAACCCAAAGCCACAACACGGAATCAGAGAATCCCAATCATTTTTGAAGACAAACAAAGGGATGAATGATCAATGTTCAAAACCTACTAGATGGGTGGGGCGCATAGATTCAACCTTAGACTGAAGGCAATTTCCAACAGCACAGGGAAGGCAGCCAGAGAAACCCATCAATGATCATAGACCCTGGTACACTCACACTTATGGTGGCTCCTGCATTTCAATAGCAAAGCATTTCTTCTTCCACAAAGTACAACATGTGGGAGTAGGTTCTTACCTCCACCAGGGAATGCCAGTGTGCAATGGGCTTCCGAGGATATGACAGCATTTCACTCCAGTGGTCTCTGCCCAGCCTCTCAGCTTCGTTGCCTACTTGACACACGCCGATGATCTCATTATGACCTACACTGTGAAAATGGCCCACAATAATTTTTTCTTAAAATTCTGGTATATAAGAGCAACAGCTACTCAATTAAACTAGTAGGAATGAGGGGAAGGGTGGTTCTTTTCCCTCCCTCATTTAAAACTATAGAACAAGCTCAACAGCCAATAGAACTTGGGATCCAGTATTGTACTTAGGGGCACAGAGAGGAAGAGTAGAGTGTGGCCATCACACACCTTGGCTTTTGTAACACTGGAATGACTTAGCTTGTTCCTGATGCATGCTAAGGATGACAACTCCGGTTCTAGAACTAGGTTCAAACTTATATAACGAAAGTGAGGCCATCTGAAAGGAGTTCCTTGCATTAATGGCTGCTCAAATTCCTGTCAGAGGCAACCAAATATGGGTGAGGGAGACGCGCCATGTAGGGCAGCCATAGTCTGGAGCTTACAAAGGGGGCAGGGTGGAGATAGCTCCTGGGTCTTCTTGCAACCCCTCTCTTCAGAGAACACGTGTTCTCATGCTCTCCCCTCCTTCCTTCCAAGCCCATCTTTGCTTCTTTGAGCCTACTTGATTTCCTCCTATAGAATGATACTGAGCTCCTGTAACTTCAGGGTTAATATTTCTAAAAACTTCAGGGTACATCCCTGACTTGGGACAGTTTTTCCCCCTTAGCAGTTTTTGATTAGAAGTCGTCTGACTAACTAGAATGAAATCCCTTAACTCTTTGGGATCCAAACTCATGGGCCTTCTTTTTCCTTCCGGCAAAGATGAGTGGTTTTTCTCCTACTTGTATGTAGGGAGTAAGGGTGAGACATGGGTAGGGGAGTGTGAAGGATATTCAAGTCCACACTCATTAAAATCAGTTGCATGCAGAAGCCCCATGAATTCTGCCATGGATTTTTCCAGGCAGATTCATGAGTTTACTGAGAATTGAATTGAAGCAGAGCTCATATAATCAGATTTGTCGATGCGGGAAACTTGGCAATCACTTGAAAAAAGCTGGCCTAGCTTTCCACGGTTGGTGGGCAATGGCCCCTCCTGTGGGCTGACACTATTGGTGTTGTGTTTCCTGCAGAGAAGACAGGATAAGGTCTATTGCCTGACGTGGGCTGTCACACCCCTGGGCCACTGAGCTAAGCCATGTGTTCCCTGGGTTGGGAGACAGTTCTGCTTGACCTAGGCATCTGCTAGCAAGAGTGTTTGGGGGTGATGAAGCTGCCTTACTGACATTTCAGGAGTATGTGGGAAAATTCTTAGCTGCAAATAATATTTGTAAGATTATATTCGAAGTTAGAATGATTTTTTTTTTTTATAATTGTGCCCAGACCACGTGGGAGGTTTCCAATTAAAAAGAGACTTTGCATTTCAGTCTAATGACTGGTTTAACATGTCTAATTCCCTGTTGGTACTTCCTTTGCATATTAAAATGACTGTTTTTCAAATCTGTCCTTTAAATACACAATTGGCTACAATGCAAGCTATAAATATCTCTTCTGCGCTGTATTAATTAGAAAGTCGAGCATCTTATACATTTTAATGTACCCTGTCATCCATACTGATTCTAGCATTTTCAAGAGAACATTTCTGTTTGCTTTCAGACTTAAGTGGATGGAAATGATCTTTATTAAACACACTGGGAGAAGGGAAAAAAATAAGAGAGTTATGTATTTAGAAATGTTGGTGGTGTGGCTAAAGGAATCACTCTACTATTTTGAGTGGAATCTTCCCACAAAGGCCAGGCAGGATTGCGCGGGAGAAGATTAAGACCTATGGGGCCCCAGTTTCCCAGGGTGAGATTCTGGGGAGTGTGCAGGAATGGAGAGGGGAGGAGGATGGAAGAGGAGAGGATGGGGAAGGAGAAAGAAATGAAAAGGGGGACAGTAAAGCAGCACTTGGGTAATAGGACTCTTCAGCATGGTTTGGAAAATGCCGATTCCTTGTCAGTCAGCTTTCCCAGGGGCACTCCCCTGACTTATTTCCAGCAGCCTGGGATGCCAGCTGGGCATCTGTGGCCCCATTCCCCCCTGCCCTCCCTGCCCCAGGTGCAGCAGACCTGCCCTGAGAGAGAGCTCCAGGCATCTCACCGGTCATAGTCCATGACAGCTATGGCCAAGTGGATTTGGTCAATGTTCTCCGGAGGGACGTCAAAGACTATGGCTTCATTGTAAACAGGGTTCAGAGTGTTCCTCTTGGTGGATGTTTTCCTCTTCTTCAGTCGTCTGCCATCACACATCAGCGATACTTTCACATAGGGATCTATACAACCAGGGGAAGCGGGGGGACTGTGAGAATAGATATGGGTTCAGGGGGCAGTATCATCACAGTGGGGTTCCACAGATGGTGCAGTGCTGAACTCCCTTACTTGCCTGGGGCCTGCAGTTTGAGGATTTTAATTAATACGATGCCTGGGCAGCAACAAGAGTTAGGATAATGAAGGCATTCATTCAAGAAAAAGTACAGGACTCTGTCTCCTCAAAGTGTGTGAAATTTAAAAAGAGCGTGAAAACATCTGTTATCAAATAAGAAAACGTTCCAGCTAGGCCTGCCTGGCTTTAACGGGGAGAGACACAAAAGTATTTTCAAGACAGAGGAAAACAGGCTGCAGGCCCTGAACTCTGAGCCACCCCAGAGAATCTTCCTAGACACCATGTCTTTGGGAAAGGGACAGGGAGAACACCTAGATGACAGGGAGAACTTTGGGGATTGCAGAGCTGCCCACGGCAGCATGGCAGGGAAAGAAAAGACAATGGCTTGGTTGTGGTGCAATATGGGCAGAGGGGGACAGGTGACAAGGCTCTTTCCTGCTTCTGGTTCCCCCTTACTCTCCTGTTCAGTGGGGCAGTCCCTCTCTCCTCACCTGCACAACCACTGACTCCCCACACACTGTCCAGAAGGGACTCAAAGGACCAGAAGGGGCCACACCTTTTTTCCTCTGGGAAAAATACTAGAGGACAATAAGCAGACTACATTGCATCCAGTGTCCTTTGATTTCTGTGATCAACAGCCAGTGGACTGGGTGTTTTATGACCACATTTTGGGAACCCCTGCGGAGGTTGTAAAATAGGAGCTGCATATGGGGGCAATTTTTGTTATGGTTTAGAATTTAAATGTACATGTTTGATTCACTGGCAATACCAAACTACATTGTTCATTGATGAGTCTTTTATGAGGCTATAAGATTGTTTTTTTTCATTTTCCATAGGCCTGAGATGGTGATTGCTTACATAAGAGGAAAGACCCAGTTAGATAAACTCTATCAGCATGTGCAAACTGTAGGACCACTTCACAATTATGGTGAAGAAGACCTAAGAGAGAATAATAATGATTATTCACATTAGGTAGCCCGATACTATTCTTACGTTTTTATGTGCATTAACTTAATCTTATAACAACCCAATGAGCCAGATACTAGTATTATCCTCATTTTACAGATGGGATATCCAAAATGCAGAGAGGTTAAGGGACTTACCCAGAGTCACACAGCCTAGTGCTAGGATTAAACCTAGGTAGTTTGGTTCCATGCACCTCGCGACTCTACCAGAGACTTTGTAAGGCTCTAGAACCCTATGAGGCAGTCTGAATTTGAGAATGTCCCACCTGAGGCTCCTGTTATGTCCATTGCCTTTAAATTCCTTGCTTTTATAATGGTAATGGTCAGCCTGCCAGCAGTTGGAAGATAGCAGAGGGAAAACATCAACTCTCCAAGATCCACATTGTCCTGTTGAGAAAGCAAAAAGGGACTGGTTAGAAAGTGTCTGAGCCCGGGGTGCATAAGGATGGCTACAGGGCAGCACTGGAAGGGAAGCACTTCTCCTTTTGCTCCTCTTGTGAGTCCCCCGCTGTCTCTCCCTGATGTCAATCCCATGGAGAACCTATGCCTGGACTTTGGGGGTCCCGCCCCTACGGAAGTCCAGCCCACGCTCAGAGAGCGAAGCTGTGGAGCCCACTCAGGGCCTCTATCACCTTCTACCCAGCCCTCTGCAGCTGCACACAGGTCCCTGCAGTCTTGAATGCAACCCCCAGAGCCTTAACTATTTCCCCCATGGCCCCCCACATGGTTCCATTCATAGTGCCGCCACAATCCCCAGGGCCCCCAGGACAAAGCTGCCTGAAGAAGGGCTTCTTCATGTAGGACTGCATGGCCCCACCAACAGCCCAGACACCCTCTGTACACAGCCCCATGAGGCCTCCTGAGCCTCTCAAACAGGACCCCACCTAGCCCATCCCCACTTCCTAGGGAACTCCCCCCATCCCCCGAGCTTTCCCCACAGGCCCCACATCAAGTCAGCAAAGTCCTCCCAACAATCACCATCCCTATGCCACCTTCCCTTACAGCCCTCCACACTCCCCAATACAGCACCCCCAGGGCAGCCATAATACTTCTACACACTCCTGCAAATGCATGCATGTGCATGCACACACACACAGAGACACACACGGACACAACCTTCCACCTGCCAGAGCACTGCACACAACCTGGTCACACACTAGGTGTGTAGCCCAACACACAGCACCTCTAGACCCTGAAATACCTAATCCCTACCATCCAGCTCTAGATGAGGGCCCTGCAGAACCACACATGCCATCCAAACGCAGACACTCACCCAGCCCTCCCATGTCCAGCCTCACACAAAGCCTGTGTGGGCTCCCTCCAGGGAGATGGGTGGTGACCCTCTGCTGCTGGCCTTGGGACAGGTCGGGGGATTCCCAGTTAACTGTAGCTCTGGCCTTCTCTTGGGGTGTCCCTATGGAGCCCCTGTTGCCCTTTGAGGGGGAAGACATCACCTCAGACAGTGTATAGCCATTCAAGTAGGTCAGAAGACATGGTTTTCTTTCTCCTTTTTAGCCCAAGGAGAGTGTTACCAGAAAGGGGGGAGGTGGGAAGCCAGTTTATTTAGTTTCAATTTCTATGATACCTAATGTTATCAAGCTGGGTGCCTGTGTCTAATTAATACAGTTTCATCCTGACAACGCTCTGGGGAGTCTGGGTTTTGCCTTCAACATCCACAGCCTCCCCTCCTCTTTGATTCTCCAAGGATGCTTCTATTTTTAGAAGCCAAGATTCAGCTTTGGAAGGTCACCTTGCCCAACCTCCCTGCCTTGACCGCTTCTGCAGGAGGATGAGGCAAAGGGAATCTGCTTGGTCGCTAAGGCAGATGGATTGCTCTGCATCTCCGTGTGTCACTTGCCTTGTGTAAATAAATGACCTCACTTGGCAGGCCAGGTTCTCCTGGATCCTGGAGCCCAGACCTCAAGAGACCCAGGTGGCTGGGCCTTTCTGTCTGGGGCAGAGTGAGATGGACAGACAAGAATTCGATGGAAGTGGGGGTGTCACACGCGACAGGTACTGGATCGTTTCATGCTGGTGGACTCCCCATCACAGGATGGGTGTCTGCTCTCCCTGAAGAGGGAGGATCTGACCCAGCTTCCTGCTGGTGGCCCAGGAGAAAAGAGAAACAACAGCTGTCCCCACAAATTATTTTTCCTTCTATACTCCCTGCCCTACTCCTTTGCCCTTTGACTTCTCCTGCCTGCCTTAAGCAGAAAAGGCAAAACACCTTTCCTCCCTCAGGGGGCTATTCATTGCACCTACCTCATCACCCCCTCTCCTCCTCCTGCCCAGAAAAATCTGAGTTTGACAAAGGAAAACAGGAATGACTTTTTCTTCCCAAGATAAATCCCATTAATAAATACTCACAGTATGGCTCTTTTGCTCATGAGTTGAAGAAAAAAAAAATCAAGCTTCAGACTTTGTGATATAGTATTCAAAAGGTCAACTAGGGCTGAAGTCCACATTCGTACTTCCAAAAACAACAACAACAACAACAACCCAAAATTAAAGACCAAATTAAGTTACCAAAGACATAATGCTTGATTTGATTTCCAAGTGCTTTAAAAATAAAACAGTTAAGGGGCGCCTGGGTGGCTCAGTCATTAAGAGACTGCCTTTGGATCGAGTCATGATGCCAAGGTCCTGGGATGAACCTCCCCCATTGGGCTCCCTGATCAGTGGGAAGCCTGCTTGTTCTCCCTCTCCCACTACCCCTCTGCTTGTGTTCCCTCTTCCACTGTCTCTATCAAATAAATAAATAAATAAATAAAATCTTTAAAATAAATAATAAAACAGTTAAGATTTTCTAAGTCATGCAAGTAAAAATGATAAAATTCAAGGACAGAAACTTTTTTTTTTCCAATTTATTTATTTTCAGAAAAACAGTATTCATTATTTTTTCACCACACCCAGTGCTCCATGCAAGCCGTGCCCTCTATAATACCCACCACCTGGTCAGAAACTTTTAGTGAAACAGTAAAAATATGCTTTTTCTTATGTATATATACCATCAATGTCACTCCTTTTCCCAGAATAACACTGTGAATAATCTCTATTTTTCTTTTTATCCACCCATCCATCCATCCACTCACTCCCTTATTCTTTTAACATTGGCTATGGTTGTGATGGTGGAGCACTGCTCTTTTCCAGGTGCTGGGAGCTGTTTTAGCAGTGTGGGAACATCACACTCCGTCCCTTAAGGACAGATGAGCTTGCAGGGATATGGAACAGGAATTGAAATGGCACCTAATGTTAATTTTGCTTTTTCCCCACCAGCTGATGTTGATTTGGGGACAAGAACTTATAGATCCCGATGTCTGCCAACATTCCCTTAAACCACTGGTTCTCAGTTAGAAGCAAATGTTGCTCTCCTGGGGGACATCTGGCACTACCTAGAGAAATTTTTTACTATCCCATCTGGGGAGGCAGGTGTTCCAACATCTAGCAGGTAGAGGCCAGGGATGCCGCTAAACATCGTACAATGTATGAGGCAGCCCCTCCCTGCAAAAAGCTATCTGGTTCAAAATGTCAACAGTTTCAAGGTTGAGAAACTGCCTTACACAGAGGTACTTATATTGTCCGTAAAATTTCTTCTAGAATGCTAATAAAAGTCAAATATAAAAGGGTAGTGGAGTATTTCGCTTTCTTTTTTCTTTTTTGCTTGACAAGAATCAGATATGCAGACTGTCACTGGTGGCTGTGTGCCCTGGGGGAGATAAGGGGAAAGAAAATGTCATGTAAAGAAATGTTTCATTTGCTCCTGCTTTGTGTGGCCAAGTTCAGTATTGTCAGCAAAATATATTGGGAATTTATAGCAAGTGGTGAGTGAATTCTCCACCTGCCAATCTGTAATGTGATATGTTTGCCTGTAGTGGTCTATGATAGCTCTAGTTTTTGTCTAATTAGTGCACTTTTGTATTCCTCTTCCTAGATTCTTCTGATGAACTCCTTTCCAATTCCATCTGCTGCAGGAATTCAGGCTTAGCAAAATACTGATGCCCATGTCTGTTGTTTTTTATTCAGGGATGAAGATGGAACCCAAGCAAGGCCACTTAGGGACCATTCTGGGATTGAAAAATTGATACTGAAATAGAGGAATTATCATTTTATTGGGATTATTTGTTGAGAAGATATGAAACTAGATTTGTAAGGTTTTTGTACTGTATATAGCACACATAGTATAATATTACTTTAAGTTAGGCTGTGTATGTTAAATATGTACACTAAAAACCCAAAAGAAATGACTAAAATACTAAAAGGATGTATAACTAATATGCCAAAAAAGAAGATAAAATAGATGCTTTAAAAATATTAGATTAATCCAAAAGAAGAGAGAAAAGAAAGGGAAAGAGAATAAGATTAGAAGAGACAAATCTGACAGGAATAGAAAACAAACAATAAGATGGTAAGTTTAAACCCACTATTTCCACAAATACATTAAATGTAAATGATCTAAGCATCTGGATAAAAAGCAAAGATTGATTCAGTAAAATAGCAAGACTCAATTTTCTCGTCTCTATAAGAAATTACTTTGAATATAAAGATATAAGTAGATTAAAAGTAAAAGAATAAAAAAAGATATTCCATACTAACACTAATAAAAAAAATCTGGGGTGATTATATTAATATCAAAGTATAGGTAAGGGCAATGAATACTACCAGGGCAAAAAGGATCATTTTATTATGATAAAGGGGTCAATTCATCAAAAGCATATAAAAATTCTAAATATTTATGCATCAGATAGCACATTTTCAAAATACATGAAACAAAAGCTGATAGAATTGTGAGGATAGATAAGTCAGAGGTTTGAATACTTGAACAACACTATCAACTGACTCGGCGTAACCAGTGGCATTACAAAAGTATTCACCAAACAGAAGCAGAACACACATTCTCTCCAAGGGAACCCAGAACACAAAACAAGAAAGATGATATTCTGGGCCACAAACCAATTAAATTTGAGAAGATTCAAAGTGTATTTTCTGGCTGCAGTGGAAATGAATTAGACATCAGCAACAAACAGGTATCTGGAAAAATCTCCAAATATTTTGAACTAAATATCAAACTTTTTTTTTAATATCACACTTCTAAATAACCCATGGCTCAAAGAAGAAATCAAAAGAAGATTTAGAAAGTATTTTGAACTGAACTGAAATGAAAGCATGACATATTAAAATTTTTTTTTTAAAGATTTTATTTATTTATTTGACAGACAGAGATCACAAGCAGACAGAGATGCAGGCAGAGAGAGGGAGAGGAGGAAGCAGGCTCTCTGCAGAGCAGAGAGCCCGATGCGGGACTCGATCCCAGGACCCTGAGATCATGACCTGAGCCAAAGGCAGCGGCATGACATATTAAAATTTTTGAAATGCAGCTAAAGCAGCCTTTAAAGGGAAATTTATAGGACCAAAATGTCTCTATTACACAAAAAGAAAAATCTCAAATCAATAACCTCAGCTTCCATTCTAAGAAATTAGAAGAAAAAAAGGAATGAAAACTAAAAAAGGATAAATAAAAACAAAGTAAGCAGAAGAAAGGAAATAATAAAATACTGTAAAGATGTACACTTCAAACAATATAGTAAGCACTAAAAAAGTAACAGGTATAACAAAGCAAGACCCAAGTGTATATGCTGTCTACAGGAAACCCACTTAAAATATCATGACAAAGCTAAGTTAAAAAGATTAAAAACAATTAGGCCATGTAAACACTACCCAAAAGAAAGTTTTAGTGACTGTATTAGTATCAAAGAATATTTAAAATCAAGGAATAGTGCCAGGAAGGAAGGGTCAAATCATCAAGAGGACATAACCTTAAATGTGTATGTAATCTACCAACAAAAATTCAAAATACATTAAACAAATCTGAGAGAATTAAGAAGGAAAATAGGCAAACTCACAAGTGGAGTTGGAGATTTCAACACTGCCCTATCAGTAACTGACTGAACAAGCAAGCAAAAAGGAAGTGAGGATATAAAATGAGCAATAATATCAACTAACCTGAGCAATAATATCAACTAACCTGACCTGTCATTTACTTTACCCATTATTACTCCATCTAATAACAACAAAATACATATTCTTTACAATTATATACCAAGCATTCACCAAGATTAGCCATGTTCTGGGTCATAAAAAAAATTCTCATTAAATTCAAGAAGACTGAAATCATACAAAGTCTGTTCCAAATAAGACTAAAATGAAATTAGAATACAATCATAGCTATGTGGAAAATCTGCAAATATTTGGGAATTAAATAATACTTTTCTAAATTACTCACAGGTCAAATAAAAAACCCACAGGGATATTAAGAGTTAATTTGAATGGAATGAATATGATAATACACTATATCAAAATTTGTAGGACACAGACTAAGCAGTGTGTATAGGGAAATGTATAGCATTTAATGTTTACTTTCTGGAGCTCTGCTGCCTCTGTTGGTTGGGCCTCTGACTCTTGATTTCAGCATAGGTCATGATCTTATGGGTCAGGAAAGTGAGCCCCATTGCAAGCTCTCTGCTCAGTGGGGAGTCTGCTTAAAGATTCTCTCCCTCGGCCTCCACCCCACCCACCCCCCTCTCAAATAAATAGATAAGTCTTTTAAAAATACTAACATTCAAACAGAGGTATCATTCAAAATACTGATCCAATCTTCAACTTAAGAGCACACAAAAAAACCCAGAAAAAACAGGAGAAAGTCAAACACAACGTAGATAAAAGGAAGGAAGCAATAAATGTAGGAGTAGAAAACAATGACAAACAGAAAATGGAAACACCTAGAGAAAAATCAATGAAACCAACATCCTAGTAAGACTGATCAAGAGGGTCCCTGGGTGGCTCAGTCGGTTAAGTGTCTGCCTTCAGCTCAGGTCATGATCCTGGAGTTCTGGGATGGAGCCCTACATAGGGGTCCTTGCTCAGTGGGGAGTTCATTTGTCCCTCTCCCTCTCCCCCAGGTTGTGCTCTCATTTTCTCTCTCTCTTTCAAATAAATAAATATAATCTTAAAAAAAAAGATGATCAGGAACAAAAATTAGGGAATATTATAAATTAGGAATGTATAGGAATAAAGGAAATCATTATAAAAATGGAATTGGGTACATCTACACAGATATTACAGATACTAAAATAATAATAATGAAATATTATGAACATTTTTATCCCAATAAATTTGACAACTGAGATAAAATGAACTAATTACCTGTAAGTCAAAAAACTACCATACTAAAGAAAAAAAAATAGATAACCTGAATTGTTTTATATCCACTAAATAAATTGAAATCATAGTTAAAAACCTTCTCACAAAGAAAAGTCAAACCCATTTAAGAAGGAAATAATGCCGGGGTGCCTGGGTGGCTCAGTGGGTTAAGCCGCTGCCTTCGGCTCAGGTCATGATCTCAGGGTCCTGGGATCTAGTCCCACATCGGGCTTTCTGCTCAGCAGGGAGCCTGCTTCCTCCTCTCTCTGCCTGCCTCTCTGCCTACTTGTGATCTCTGTCAAATAAATAAATAAAATCTTAAAAAAAAAGAGTATAAAAAAAGAAGGAAATAATGCCTTCTATGTAAGCTCTTCTAGAAAGCAGAAGAGGTGGTAACATTTCCCTACTCATTCTACGAGGACGGCAATAACCTGAGACTAAAACTGGACAAAGATATAAGAAAACTACAGACTAGCATCCTCATGGACACAGACACAATTATCCTTAACAACATTTTAGCAAATTAAACCCAGCAATAGATTAAATAGGAGATATATCCTGAAAAAGTGGGATCTATCCAGGGAACACAAGTTTGGCTTAACATTTGAAAATATTAATCAAAGTAAATCACCATATCAACACACTATAAAGGAAAAACCGTAATGACAAACACAAAATGATCATTTGAAAAAAGTCAATACCCATTCAGGATAGATGTTCCCAGCAAAGTAGGAACAGAAGTGGGCTTCTTTCTATTAAAAAGACACCTATAAAAAAAACTACAGTTAACATTAAAGTTAATGATGATAGACTTTCTCCCCTAAATTAGGGAATGAGGCTAGGACATCTACTCTCACCACTTCTATTTGACATTGAGCTAGAGGGTCCAGCTGGTGAAATAATGCAGAAATGAAAGATATATACCTTAAAAAGGAAGAAGGGAAACTGCTTTATTTGCTGGTGCAATGATTGTTTATGGAGAAAATCCTTAGAAATCTACAAAAAGCTACAAAAACAAGTTTAGCAGGCCAACAAGGTTAATACAAAAGCAATATTATTTCTATATACTAGAAACAAAACACTTCAGAATTGAAATTTAAAAATACATGTACATTTATTTACTTATTTTTATTATTATTTCAAAAATTTTTTTTTGAGAGAGAGTATGTGAGTGTGGAGGGGCGAGGGAGGACAGAGAAAATCTTAAGCAGATTCCATGCTCAGCACACAACCTGATGTGAGGTTTGATCCCACAACCCTGAGATCATGACCTGAGCTAAAATCGAGTCAGATGCTTAACAGACTAAGACACCCAGTTGCCCCCAAAATACATTTACATTTATACTCACAGATAAATTTAGCGTATTATGTGTAAGACCTATACAATGAAAACCACAAAACACTGCTGAGAAAAATTAGATAGGAAACACATAAATGGAGAGATATTCCACATTCATAGATCAAGGGAGTCAATGTTGTTAAGATACCAGTTTTCTGTAATCTGTAAATTCAGTGCAATTCCAATAAAAAACCAAACCTACCTTTAGTAGATGTTGACAAACTGATTCTAAAATGTATATGGAACTATAATGAACCCAGAATAATCAAAATAATTTTGGAAAAGAAAAACAAAATTGGTTAAGTTGTTAAGTCAGGACTTAACACTACCTGACTATGAGGCACAGAATAAAACCATGGTAATCAAGAATCAAGGAGGTGTTGGCAAAAGGACACACATACTAATGAATGGAACAGGACGAAGGGGCCAGAATTAGACCCTTGTTTATATGGCCAAGTGATTTCCTACCAAGAAACCGCATAATTTAATGAGGAAATGATACTCTTTTTAAAAAATAGTGCTGGAATAGTTGGACATCTATTTGGAACAACAACAAACGAAATATGATCTTCCTTCACGTGACATGGAAGAATTTGATGGAAATGGATCATGTAAGAACTGAAACTACGAAAGTGCTAGAAGAAAGCACAGGAGAACGCAGTTTGACTCTGCGTTAGATTCCTTAGATGGACATAAAAAGCACAAAGCATCAGAGAAAAAAATGGATATATTGTGCTCCATTAATGTTAAAAATATTTTGCTCTTCAAACTCATTATTAGGAAAGGCAAAGGTTAAGTAAGCCACAGACTAAAGGATCATATTTGCATAACATACAACCAATAAAGGACTTATATCCAGAATACATAAAGAATTCCTAGAACTCAGAGAGAAAACCTAATGAAAATACGGGCAAAAGATCTGAACAGACACTTTGTCAAAATTACACTAAACCATAGTGACATACCACTACACACCCAGTCGAAGAGCTAAAATGAAAGACTGACAGTATGAAATAATGCCCGGGATGCAGGACAGTGGACTCTCACGAGCTCTACTGGAAATGCAAATTTTAAAACCATTTTGGAAAAACTGTTTTATGGTTTCCCCTTAGTTGCACATACACTTGTTGAATGACCCAGAAATAGCACATCTGGTTATTTCCCCAAATGCAACAGAATCACACACCCATCCAAAACTTGTATACACTTGTGAGCCCACACTAAAAAGAAACCCAAATGTAACATCAAATGGTGAATGGACAAAGTGTGGTATATTCATATGATGGAATACTATTTAGCAACCAAATGGAAAACTACTAATGTGTGAAACAACATGAGTACACCACAAAAAGTGTTACCCTGAGTGAGAGGATCTACACACAAAAGGCAACACTGTATGATTCCCTTTATGTGACATTCTGGGGAAAGCCAAATGACAGTGACACAAAGTGATCTGTGGGAACGTGGGCCAGGGGCTGGGAGGAGGGGACTCATTGGAGGAGCACTGGGAAACTTCTGGGGTGACAGAAATAGTCTATGTCACTATTCTAGTGGTGGTTACATGACTGTATACATGTGACAAAACTTGTACACTTAAAATTGGTTAATTTGTTATGTATAAATTAATAATGGGCATTAAAAATTCTGAAAAGACACATTTTGCAGAGGACTCTACTTTTGTCTTCTACTTTTATTGCCTTGAGTTCAGAGACTATGCCTTAATGATTTCAACCATTTGAAATATTTTGCTATTCTTTCCTACTCCTGTCCCATTCTCTAGTGCTCAATGTGCTCAATGCTTATTCTCCATTTACCAGGGCTGAATTTCTATGTGTCTGTTAAATCAAGCTTGTTCATTTTGTATCTAAATCTTCTTCCCAGAATTTAATTAATTATGCTTTTGTCTTTTAAAATACATTTTTTTTGTTTTGCTATGTTTTTTGTCTTGCTATTTTATTACAGTTCACAGCCAAATTAACAATTCTTTCAACTATGGTGAAAGTATTTCCATTTCTTTGCTCACTGCAAAACTGCAGTTTTGCACTGCAGAAAACTGTGGGTTTCTTAAAACCCACATCATTCCCCCCTTTTGAGATACATTTTTGAGATACATTTTTCATTTTGCTTGAGTATGTCCTGGAGAATTTTTTTTCCAGGAAGGGTTCACAGATAGTTAAAATAAACTTTTTTTAAAGGATTTTTAAAAGATTTTATTTATTTATTTGATAGACAGAGATCACAAGTAGGCAGAGAGGCAGGCAAAGAGAGAGAGGAGGAAGCAGGCTCCCCGCTGAGCAGAGAGCCTGATGCGGGGCTCGATCCCAGAACCCTGAGATCATGACCCAAGCCAAAGGCAGAGGCCTTAACCCACTGAGCCACCCAAGTGCCCCTAAAATAATCTTTACTGTGTTCTAATTCTTAAAAGAATTTGGCTGGGCACAGATTTTAGGTTAAAATTATTTTCTCTTAGAATCATTTTACATTGTCACAATGTCTCCCATGTACTTCATGTTCCAGCTGGGTGTTTGATGCCATTCTTTTGTTGATTTTTTTTTTCCCTTTCAAGGAGATTTTAAGATTGTCACTTTGTACTTTTACTTTGTACTTTACACCTTCTGAAATTTCCCCAAAAGATATTTAGATATCTTGTTTTCACTGATCTTGCCAGGTCCTCAGAGATCCATGTTAATTAGAATTCTTTCTTTCCTTTTAATGTCTTTTCCTCCAGTGATCAGATGATCTATTCGTTTACTTTGGACCATGATGGTGGTTTTCCTAAGATATCCCTAATTGCCTATATTTATAATTAAAGGGTCAAAACAAAAGTCTTCTACTGCTTATGCCCTTCATAGTTCCTTTACTATTATTTTATGAGGGGCCTCAAGAGGGAGTGGAGGTTATCTCATATTTTTCATCTGATGTATTTAGATAGAAATTCTGATGACCTGTTCCTTAAGACTACCTGTATGATACTAATATCACCAAAATTATAGAATTTTGGCTTTATAGAAGTTTACACAGTTAGGCAACAAGAATCATTATCAACAGACTTTTGATACCGGTTTCCTCAATACTGGTGAGTACCACTGTACTGGAGGTCCCCAAGACCACCCTCAGGTTTGATGAGTCGATAGAAGGACTCTTAGGACCCAGAAAGGCTGTTATTCTCAGTTACAGTTTATTACAGCATAACAACTCAGATTAAAATCAACAAAGGAAAAAGATACAAGGGTGGAGTCCAAGAGAAACCAGTTGTTATCTCCTAGTGGAGTCACACCGACCGACAGCACTTAATTTTCCCAGTCCTGATGTGTGACAACACATATCAAATACTGACAACTGGGACACTTACCTAACCCTTGATGTCCAAGATTCTTACTGTGGGTGGCAAAGAGTGTCCACATGACTGACCTTAACTAGTCAGTTTTTATTCCCTTCATCAGAGGTCAAAAAGCATGGCTCAGGGCCCTAGGTGAACAAAAACAGGTGTTCACCATTATTGTATCATTAACATAAAACATCTGGTGTGGCCCAAGGTCTTTTATAAAAGAACTCTTAGCAGGCAGGATATTCTAAGGGCTTAGAGATTATCTCTCAAGAACCAGGGGCGCCTAGGTGGCTCAGTGGGTTAATCCTCTGCCTTCGGCTCAGGTCATGATCTCAGGGTCCTGGGATCGAGCCTCACATTGGGCTCTCTGCTCAGCAGGGGTCCTGCTTCCTCCTCTCTGCCTGTGCCTCTGCCTACCTGTGATCCCTGTCTGTCAAATGAATAAATAAAATCTTAAAAAAAAAAAAAAGAACGAGTTAAGACCAGTCCTTTCTTTAAAACGTGTAGGGTTTGAGTACCCCAAGCTCACTTGAGTAAACCCTTTACTGAAGGCACAGTGTTCTCATTTCAACTTGCCTTTTCACACTTATTTTTTTGTGCTGAAACAGGGAGAGGTGTTTGTAGTCCAATGCTTTTGTACCCAACCATAACCCAGAGATCAACAGTTGATGTAATGGAAGACACTCTGGAAGGAGGTTAATGAACAGCAGGGCCCAGCAGAGACCTTAGGTAAGATGAAGGTTGACTATGATGCACTTAAGCTAGAAATCTACAACAAAAAGATAATTAGAATGTTTCTATATGTTTAAAAATGAAGAAATACACTTCCAAATACACCATGGGTACAAGTAAAAATCACAATAAAATGAGAAGTATAATGAACTAGATAATAACGAAAATCATACATTTCAAAATACGTACACTGCCGTAACATTACAACTTATAAAATGAAACATATATTCAGTCTGTGGACACCTTGGGACACAGAGTTCCTGATATCCTTGTAAATTCTTTTCTTTTTTTTAAAGATTTTATTTATTTATCAGAGAGAGAGAGGGGGAGAGAGCAAGCACAGGCAGACAGAATGGCAGGCAGAGGCAGAGGGAGAAGCAGGCTCCCTGCCGAGCAAGGAGCCTGATGTGGGACTCGATCCCAGGACGCTGGGATCATGACCTGAGCCAAAGGCAGCTGCCCAACCAACTGAGCCACCCAGGCGTCCCTATCCTTGTAAATTCTTAAGTGATAAAGAGAACTAGGAGCATCTTTTGTTCTACTGAAGCAACTCTGTGTGGGCTCCTGGGAGGGGGCTGGTCACCAGAAAGACCAAGCCATGGTAAGAAGCTTGGAATGTTCATCCCCACCCCCTGTTCTCCAGAGGAGAGTGGGATAAAAGGGGGTCCATAAGTGTTTATGCCTACGTGAGGAAGGCTCCATAAATTGCAATAGGCCTGGGTTCAGACAGCTCCCAAAATGGTGAACATATCTGTATACTAGAAAGGTGACACACCCCAACTCCACAAGGACAGAAGCTCCTATGCTAGGGACCCTCCAGGACCCTTCCCAGTGTATCTCTTCATCAGCTGTTCATCTGTCTACTTTATCACGTCTTTTAATAAACTGGTAAAAGTGAGTAAGTATTTCCCTGAATGGTACAAGCTGATCAGCAAATAATCAAATCCCAATAGAGGAGAGGCCATGGGAATCCCTGATTTGTAGCCAACTGGACAGAGTGGTGAGTAACCTAGGGACCCACTAATGACTGGCATCTGAAGTGGCAGGCAATCTCATGAGCCTGAGTCCTTAACATGTGGGATCTGATGCTATCTCCAGGTAGATAGTATCAGAATTGAGATAAAGTTTAGGGTACCAAGTTGGTGTCACAGAAAAGTTTGGTGTGGGAAAACTCCACATGTCCTGTGTCAGAGGTGTCATGAGTGTGGTAGTTGTGTGAGAGTAAAGGAGAAACACTAGAAAGAGAATGGTAGGATTTTTTCTACATAAATGCTTAAAAATCTGCTTTATGCAGATTAAGGAAAAAGTTTTAGCTTTAAATGCATTGCATGGAACAAAATAAGGCTGATCAAAGCATCTACCTGAAGAACTTGGGGTAAGAACAACAAATTAAACTCAAAGTAGAAAGAAGGAAATAATAACTATAGGAGTGAAATTAATGAACTAGAAAACAAATATTTTTAAAGCAAGTCAAAAAGCCAAACAAAGCCAAAGTTAGCTCTTAAAAAGCTAATGAAAATTGCTAACCTTTTTTTCAAGACAGACAAAAAAGAGGAAGACAAGGGAATTAAAAAAACACAAATAACCATGTAATGGTTGAAAATGCAACACCACTACAGATCTTTACTAAAAACATTAAAAAGACAAAAAACACTTTATAAACAACTTTATGCTTATAGATTTTAAAAATTAGACAAAAAATTAGACAAAATCGGTGAATTTTTCAAAACACAACATTTATAAAATATAATAAGAATAAAAGACTGAATTTTTATTGCTTATTAAAGAAACTGAATCTGTAATTAAGTACCTTTCAGGCCCAGTTGGGTTCACTGGGGAATTTTTTAAATATCGAGAGACCAAATAAAGCCAATATTGTGCAAACACTTTCAGGAATAGAAAAAGAGAAAATACTCCCCAATTCATTTTTGAAGCCATCAAATTTTAGGTACCAAAATCTGAGAGGTCCATTACAAGAAAGGCAAAATTACAGACCAATTTCATTCATGAACTGAGATTTAAAAAAATAATAATAAAATATTAGGAAATGGACTGCAGAAAAACATGAAATGATAACACATTACTAGCATATGTGTTTTATCTCAAATTCACAAGGTTAATTTACATACGAAATTCAAAAAATAATTGTCCATAACAGAATAAAGAAGAAAAAAATCACATAATTATCTAAATGAATGTAGAAAAATATGATAAAATCAAGTATCCATTTGTGATAAAAGCCATATATGAAAGGGGAATTTACTTACTTGATGCAAGGAATCTAAAAACAAGGCTATAGCAATGGTGTACTTACTGGTAAAATGTGGAAAGTTTCCCAATTAAATTAGGAATAAGACAAATAACTATTTCTCATCTACATTGTATTAGACAATGTAGTGAAATAAAGCATGTAAAAAATATAAAGGGCATAAAGTTTTGTCATAAATAATTAATTCTGTCATTATTGTTAGCTGATATGATGTGTAAAATACCCAACAAACGCTACAGAAAAATTATTAGAATCAATAAGCATGTTTATTGGTGACTCATGGATTAATGGCCACGAGATCAGTAAACAAAGATAAATTTTCTTTTAATATGCCAGAAAAAAAGTTAAAATAATAGAAAAAAAAAACCCAAAACGAGTTCACTTAAAATAGCAACACCCCCCCCATCAAATACATTGGAATACGTTTACCAAAAAATGACCAATTTTTTTTTTTTACAGAAAAGAGATAAAGTATTACTGAGTAAAGTTAAGAAAGATCTAAATAAATGAAGAGATATTCTATGTTCATAGATTGGAAGACTCAATATTATAAAGATACTCTCTAAACTGGTCTACAAGTTAAATGCAATTCCAATCAAATTACAATTTAATAAAGTAATCCTAAATTTTATGTGGACATGCAAAGTCCCAAAATAGTCCAGATTCTCTTGAAGAACAAATTGGGATACTTTACTGGATTACTTATTAGTAAAACTAATAAGTTTCTACTGGACTAGTGTCCAGAATGGACTGGACAAGTGTAGCATTTGTGCAAGGTAAACAAACCAACGGAGTTGTAGAGAGAGCTCAGAAACTGAGTCATGTGTGTGGACATTTGTTTTACATATTGGTTATCTTCTTTTGCCTCTCCATACCACTCCCTGCTCTATACCCCTAAAAAGCTGTCCTCTACAGTAAGAAATAAAACCTGATCTGTGTCTTAAGAGATTTAAATGGCTGACAGAGTTTGGGAAGAATTAGTGACAGGCACATGGAAACTCATACCCTCATATAGCAAATAAGACCTAGATAAAGTCCCAAAAGTTCATTTTTGCTTTTGTTTCCTTTGCCTTAGAGACATGTCCAAGGAAACTGCTGTGGCCAATGTCCAAGAGGTTACTGCCTATATTATCTTCTAGGATTTTTATAGATTCCGGCCTTACGTTGAGGGCTTTTATCCATTTCGAGTTTATATTTGTGTATGGTGTAAGAGAATGGTCAAGATCAAAAGCTTCTGCACAGCAAAGGAACCAGACAAAGAGGCAACCCACTGAATAAAAGAAGATATTCCCAAATGACACTACAGACAAAGGGCTGATATCCAAGATCAATAAAGAACGCCTCAAACTCAACACACACAAAACAGACAATCACATCAAAAAATGGGCAGAAGACATGAACAGACACTTCTCCAAAGAAGACATACAAATGGCTAACAGACACATGAAAAAATGTTCATCATCATTAGCCATCAGGGAGATTCAAATCATAACCACATTGAGATACCACCTTACACCAGTTAGAATGGCCAAAATTAATAAGTAAACAACAAGTGTTGGAGAGGATGTGGAGAAAGGGAAACCCTCTTACACTGTTGGTGGGAATGCAAATTGGTGCAGCCATGTTGGAAAACACTGTGAAGATTCCTTAAGAAAAAAAAATAGAGCTTCCCTACAGCCCTGCAATTGCACTACTGGTTATTTACCCCAAAGATACAGATGTAGTGAAAAGAAGAGCCATCTGTACCCCAATGTTTATAGCAGCAACGGCAACAGTTGCCAAACTGTGGAAAGAGCCAAGATACCTTTCAACAGATGAATGGATAAAGAAGATATGGTCCATATCTACAATGGAGTATTATGCCTCCATCAGAAAGGATGAATACCCAACTTTTGTAGCAACATGGATGGGACTGGAAGAGAGTATGCTGAGTGAAATAAGTCAAGCAGAAAGAGTCAATTATCATATGGTTTCACTTATTTGTGGAGCATAACAAATAGCATGGAGGGCATGGGGAGTTAGAGAGGAGAAGTGAGTTGGGGGAAATTGGAAGGGGATGTGAATCACGAGAGACTATGGACTCTGAAAAACAATCTGAGGGGTTTGAAGTGGCGGGGGGGTGGGAGGTTGGGGTACCAGGTGGTGGGTATTATAGAGGGCACGGATTGCATGGAGTACTGGGTGTGGTGAAAAAATAATGAATACTGTTATGTTGAAAATTTTAAAAAAAAGGTAGAGTGAAAAAAAAAAGGATGAATACCAACTTTTGTACCAATATGGACAGGACTGGAAGAGATTATGCTGAGTGAAATAAGTCAAGCAGAGAGAGTGAATTATCATATGGTTTCACTTACTTGTGGAGCATAAGGAATAATATAGGGAGGACATTGGGAGTTGAAATTGGACATTGAGAGGAGAAATGAGTTGGGGGAAATCGGAGGGGGAGACAAACCATGAGAGACCCTGGACTCACAGAAACAAATTGAGGGTTTTGGAGGGGAGGGGAGTGGGAGGTTGGGTGAACCTGGTGGTGGGTATTATGGAGGGCATATATTGCATGGAGCACTGGGTGTGGTAACAAATAATGAATCTTGGAACACTGAAAAAAATTAATAAAATTTTTTAAAAAGCCCAGTTAATTCATTTATTTTTCATTCAATAAGCATTTATGGAATATAATTATTTGCCAGGTACTCTCTGGGTGCTGGAGAGTAATATGATAATATTACTGAACCAAACAGACAAAAATCATTGGCCTTCATGAGGCTTGCACTCTTGTGAAGCTAGGTAAAGAGCAAAGTAAACTATACGCATACGTTCATAAGTACACATGTTACACAAACACATAGAATGAAATGTAGAAAAGAAAAAAGTAGAGAAGGGGACTAAGTAGCGTTGAGGAGTTAAATAGAATATTAAGCAGGTGGCTTACATAATACCATGTCTTTTGAGTAAGGACTTGAGGAAAAGAGGCGAGAAAGTGAGCAGCAGGTAACTGGTAAGACTCCACACAGACCAGGGAGCAGGTGCCAGCACCCTGAGGTGGGAATGTGATCTGCTATTCTGAGGAAGGAAAAAGAGATATGGAAAAGGGAAGAGAGTAAAGCAGATGAGATGAGAGAGGCTGTGAGGGACCAGATCATGTAGGTTATCAAAGGATTCAGGCTTATGCTCTGAGTGGGAATGGAAGCCCTTAAAAGGATTAAAGTAGAAAAGTAGCACCATATGACTTGATTTCCACAAGGCCTGCCAGGCTGCTGCACTGAGAACAGTCTGAGGGGGAAGTGGTGGAAGCAAGGCCCTGGGTTAGGAGGTTATCATCAGTTAGTGAGAGGTAGTGTGGCTTGGTCCAGAGAAAGCAGTGGAGGCGTTAAGAAGTCATCAGATTTTGAAATTAAACAAGAGGGCTTTCTAGTAGATTAAATGATAGAAAGGGATGAGTCAAAGATGATTCCAATATTTTTGGCCTGATTAAGGGAAAAGTGGAATTTCTATTAACCCTCATTTCTACATGTAGAGGGAGAAGGCACTGGGCTACGGGAGAGATCAAGAACTCAGTTTTTTGTACATTAAATGTGAGATCCAAAAGGGGATGCCAAATAGCCAGTTAGGTATGAGTGTGGCGATCAGGGGAAAGAGCCAGACTGGAGATACAAATGACCAACTCCTGCGGGGAAAAAAAGAATATAATCCACAGCAGTCTACATGGTTCAGCTATCAGCCAGGTTTACAAATAATGGCATAGACATAATTACCTCCACAAATTTAATCACTATTTTGAGAAGATGGGGAAGAGTCTGCACGTGTAGTGAACTCATCTTCTGTAATAAAATTCAATAGATGCTAAAACTAAAAATAAAGCATTTAAAAATATATGAAGGTATATTTCAAAAGAAATGGTTACGGTGGGGGTATAGCTCAGTGGTAGAGCATTTGACTGCAGATCAAAAGAAATGGTTAAAGCAGCTGAAGTATTTGCTTCTGTAGAGTGGGAATTGGGACTGAAGGTATAAGCATAAAGAAGATGACATAGTTGGTATGTTAAAGGCCCTGAGGCCAGAGAGCAGCTGATGGGAGCTGAGTTCAAGTCTCAGTGACTCACTTACCATTACGCAACCTTAGACAAGCTACCTAATTTCTCAGCATCTCAGTTCTCTATTCTCAGTCTCTTCATTTGGAGACCGGAAGTGATATCTAAAGCACAGGGTTGTTAAAATGATTAAATGTGAAAACAGGTATATGCAGTTGGTACTGAATACAAGGTAACTATTACCACCATTGTCCTTGATCACATGTTTCTTACTCTTGGGGGTCTGTGTACTCTTCAGGAGAAGTCCCATTCACCTACCCCACCCTGTGGCCAGCACTTGGTCACTTGGTCAGTATTCTTTGAATTAGTGGGTTGACTCACAAATGAAGAGTTGGTGCAAGGGTCCTAGGCCAGCTGCTAAGCCTCAGTAGCCTAGCTCCCTGGGGCCTTTGGGTCATATTTCCCATGAGCCACCATAGTAAAGGACATGGGATCATGACAAAGTCCCCATATTCTCCAGCACCATCAACTCCCTGAGAAAGCCTCTTACAGAGAGTCCCTGTGAGACACAGCAGCAAGAAATCGTCATTTACCAAGTAGAGAGGAAATCCTAGTTGCAACATTTCTCTCAAGGGTTATTAATCCTCAGCTGTAATAATCACATGGATGGTCCAAACCTGCCCCACCTGTAACATGAAAGCTGCTAATGATTTGATCATCTTGTTTTCTCAGAAACTCCAACTGTATTCCTGATACTTGCCACAGACATGACAAAATTGGCAAAAACACCCTTTTCCAGTGACAGATCCTACCAATAATTAGCGATGCACTGTTAAAGTAACTGTTGATTACACTTTATTTATAGATATTAACATGATTAATTGCACTGGCAGTAAGCCTGGAGGATGAGGCTCTCTCAGTGGTGCTGTGGCGCAAGTGAGCCCAGCAGCCCTCCCTGGGTGCTGGGAGGGACTGTGGCCAGCCCCCTCCCTTTCCTTTTCTGAATGGCTTCCTCATAGGACTGCAGGTCACATTCCATAGGACTGGCCTGGCGTTAGACAGCATTTACTTGGACTAGTATTGGTTCAGCTAGAAATGGACGGGACAGTAACATCACATGTACATGTGTAAAACACTTCACGGTTGACTACAACATTCAGTATCACTATCTTATCTGATCTTATCCAGCTCCCTGGTTTAAAACGCACCTTCTGCAAGGCTAACTCCAACATTTTCTCCAACCCAGGCTCTTCCCAGCATTATGGACTCATACATCCATGTGCTTTCTTTAGATGTCGAGTTCATTGCCTAACAGGCATCTTGACCTTGACAGTTCACAAATGGAGCTGCCTTCCCTCCCCTGATCCCTGCCTTCCCCCCACAAGTCGTCTTCATCTCAGTTTGGTAAAAACATCCTCCAGAAGCTGAAGCTCACAATCTGGTAGTCAGCATATCTATATTCCTCCTCTTCTCTCACCCTCCCACATCTGCAAGTCATGTTATCTCTCCCTCCCAAAATATCTAGAGTCTGTCCAATTTTCTCCTTCTCCATACACTTCCTATTCTAGGATACCATCACCTCTTTCACATGAACTACTGAAGAACAGCAAAGGCAAAAGGAGAGGCGGGTCCTTGAGGCTGGATGGCTGCCCTACGCCCAGAGCACATGCTTCCCCTGGCGCACAGGTGCTCAAGGTGGGAGGAAGCCTCCATGGTCAGTTTACATATCCTCCCGTCCCCACAGAGACGTGACTCTCAGTCTGGGATTCCCAGTCTGGTCTGGGGTGCTGGTGAGTACCTGGACACGGCTTCAGGAAAGGACTGGTCCCCCCAGGGGAGAGGACCCTGCTGTTCCCTATCTGCCGCCGTGACTGGTGCTTCCCCTCAAAGGCATCTAGAGTATGACCTGGGGCTGGGGAGCTCCCACCACGCCTCCACCACATGGGAAGCAGCTGTACCCTAGAGCTGCAATAGCAGACAGGACTGGTAACAGTAACAGCACAAGGGAAAACTTAATGATGAGAAGCATGTTAATAGTTCAATCTCAGCAACCTCTTCCCTCCTGTAAAAAAAGGGAGCTCTGGCTTGTCTCCGGTGACTGATGGCTGAGATTTGAGTCTTTCATATTTCCAAACACACCCCCACAGAGCCAGGGAAGATGTGGTGATTTGGCAGACGTTCTCTTCAGTATCTCACTGAGGGCTTACTGGGTGCTCAGCTTTCCTCAGCACTAGAGGACAAAAGAAAAACTCGGTGACTGGTTTGTGCTCCATTAGGGCTGACCACCTGGGATGGTGGGTGGAGCTTCACCACAGGCAGCGGCAGGGTCCTAACTGGCAGCCGGGGAAGCCATAGGTCCAAAGTAAAGAGTTGAGCCGTTTTCAGGGGAAAGTAAACTTGCTGCTCATCTCATCTTCTTGGGATTGATTTATTTTAAATGAATGGTTTTAGAGGTCCTAAAATTTCATAGACTCTTCCTCGGTTCATTAAACATGGGGGACAGCAGACTAACATCACTTCCTTTTTTGATTTGGGCCACTAGGATCCAGATTTGTGTACTTTCATAAGCTGAGTAATGTGGACCTCGGCACAGCATCGGGTGAGGTTTCTCCCAATCCCCTGGTATATGACCTGGATGCAATTAGGCTGGATTTTAGCAGAACAAGGTGAATTCCCACCCAGTTGGACAACCATACCAAAAGATACTGTTTAATTATCCAACAATTGAGTATTATCCAGTTGTATTACTGCATCAATAATTTGGAAGAAGACCTAGAATTTGGGCATGATACTATATGCACTATAAGAACACTGGAGCCCAGAACCAAGAGTCATAAAAATCGTGATAGCTAAGTGAGATGAATAAAGCCTAACAATATAAATTTGTTAAGATAAATTATTTGAGGGCCTACAAAGTCAGTGATGCAACCTCTGAAGTAGGTAAAATTATATGCAAATAAAAGTCTTGAATGGTTTAATCGTACCTTGAATCGAAATGTGATATAACTACCAGAAACTGATTTTGTTTGGGGCCGCATCAATAGAGAGAGTCTAGAAAGGGAGGCTCTACACCAGCCACCACATGACCAAAACATTAACTCTGTTCTGGGCATCTCAATTTTAGAGATATGTAATCACCTGGAAGATGGTGAGAAGAGTAACCACATGGGAGAGGGTTGGGATTATAGAAGGAGCAAAGAGGAGCTCTTAAACTTTAAGGAAAGGATTGAAAGCTCCAAAAAAGACAAGATTCTTGTCAGCACACATTTGAAGTCGTGTCACATAGAAGAAGGACTAAACTCATTCTTAATGGCTCCAAGGATTAGAACTAGGACCCCAAAGTGGAAGCAGTGGGAAGATGTATTCTTCTCTATCACAATGCAAAACCACAGTCTGCTTATCTCTGAAAGTAGTAAATTCCCTTCCTGTTGGGCAGTTTCTCTGCTTCAGAGAAGAATGGAATATGCGGATGGGGTTAACAAATGTAAAACCCTTCCCAGTCCTGATATCCTGCAATTCCCTGATATCAGACATGAACTGATTGGCAAGAGAGACAAAAGTTTTGGAGCAAGGCAACTGCATTACCAGAAGTGAGATTAAGAAGACAGGATTTGGTGGAGTATGCAATTGTATTTGAGAGAAAAAACTGGAGGCTGGGAGTAGCAAAGGCTGTTGACTAATAAAGCTTAATTGCGCATCTTAGGAACATGTACACTTTAAAGGGGGATGAGGGAAAGAGAAGGTGAGTTCCAAGACTTGGTGCACCTAGTATAGAAATACTGAGTACTGGAGTCTTCCTGAATCTTATTATTTCTCAACATGCTTCCCTAATAGATTCTTTGAGATTTGCACACGACTTTTTTAATGCTCCTATCTTCCCTGACAGCATGTCTAATCAAAGACTGTCCTCTGTAAAAACAAAGCAGATTTCAGAAGTTAAAGGGCCAAAGAAAAGGCTTTAGCATTAAATTTGAATGTAAAATGATTTATTCTGAAAGACTTTTTATAGATCTAGCAATTCTCACTAGGAATAAAAACCCAGAAGTAACTGGAGATGAAAATATGTTCTTATTAAAGCACAAATATCATTTTGGAATATCAGAGCATCCGTGGAAGCCTGGGCCTCATGCGATGGCTCTGACTGCCATGATGGGTTATCACCGGCTTCAGGAGAAAAGAAAACATTAAGACGAGTTGTAGATAATTATGCATTTACCTTGCATCCCAAACATGCTTGTCATCCTGAAAATGTCCATCAAAATTAAGAATTCACATTTACTGGAGATGGAAGCATGGGATTCTCTGATAAAAATGCCCTCTAAAGAGAAGCGTAGCAGTGAGTGAATGAAACCAACATGCTCAGTGGTAGGAATAGTCATAAACACATTACTTTTATTCTACCACAGATGGAGACATACTCCAGAGAAAATCACAATAGGACCTGGGTGTTTTTAACCTTTTACTGGAGACGGGCACTGAGCATCCCACCTATTCTCTGTCCCCATCAACTGTTCCTTGGAGTTTGGTACATGGGTCACCAAGTCACTTTATTTGACCTTCAAAATGTGTCTTGATTGCAACACTTCCTCTCTATTCCTTTTGCATCAGTCTCTGAAAGATACCTCAGGGGTAATTCTACCTCTTCTGATTTATCCTCCATGGAAACATAGATCCCATCATTCCACTCCTTGCTTAAAACCTTCACTGAATTCCAGATGCTCTGAGCCCATCCTGTAAATGATGACTTCTCCAGCTGCTTTCCTGTTATTTCCCCTAACATGTCCAATTCCCCAATCAGTCTGAACTATTCTTAACTCCCTGCACATACCTTACCCTTTCATGCCTTTGTGTGCTGTGGCTTCTTCCTGAATGATGGCTCCCTTCTCTGCTGGTAAAATGTTCTTTTGTATCTTTGAAGACCCAGCTTGCAAGTAATCCCTACTGTGCAAACCTCAGGTCCCTCTAAGCCTGTGCTCTCTGCTCGGGAAGGCTTTGTCCATATTTCTATTACTGCATGAAATTAGAGATATTTGTGTTATACTGTGAGATCCTGAAAGTAGGAGCTATATCTTCTTCCTTTTACCACTTTTATCAGGGCTCCTAAGACATTTGACAGAAGAGAACCCTAGGCCAGAGAGGTTAAGTAATTGGCCCAAGTTCACACAGCTAGTGAGTGCTGGAGCCCTGAGCCAACCAGGCAGCCTGACTACAGACCTACAGAGCTTCTAAATGGAAAGCCCCTGCCTAGCCCAAGAGGATCTTAGAGGCTGGTAAAGGAGAAGGTGGCTGAATTCTCCTTTCTTGTGCAGTGGAGAGAGACTTGAGGAAGCACGCTGGAGCTGAACTGGGAAATACAACTCTCCAGAACCTAAGGTTTCTCTCCTCAGGACTGACCTTCACCTTTTATAAGCAGGGACTCACTTCTGCCTTTGCAGCTAGTAGGGAAGAGAAAAAAGAAAAGAGAGAGCCGTGACCTTGACTGAATCCTATTTGAGAATTAGGGCAAATGAGGCTTTAGCAAAAGAGGATCTGCCTTTCCTTCATTGCACAAGCATCAGACCATTTCCCTCCATATCCACTAAATGTTCTTAAAACTCTTTAGGGAAATAAGAGATTTGGTTATAATAAAGGCAAATATAGGTGTAATTAGAAAGCATTTCAGATGTACTTCCAATACAGACAGTAATAATCACCTCTTTCTTAAAAACTACGAATATATGTAAAACATTTAGCACAATGTCTGAAGTATGTGTTAACTCATTATCTGTGTCACCCCCACACCCCTTAGAGCACTGTATGGCACAGAGTAGGTCCAGAACTACTAAGCACAATGTATCAGTGAATGAGCATCAGTCGTCTCTGCAGGAAGTGAAGAGAAAAAAGGAAAGAGAGGGAAGTGACCTTGACTGAAGGTTTTTTTCTATCAGGGAAAGCTCAGAGAAAAACGCCTCTCCAACAGCTCGACCCACATTTGACAACACTTACATCCTGATCTACTAGCTGGATAAAGGAGACACACAGATGCTACAAGAATTTCCTAGGTATGAAAAGAATTATACATGACAGAAAACACATAAAATATCCTTCTAAAATGCTATGGCTCTAGGAGCCACAGAAGGTTATCAATACCATGAGAGAGGCTGAAGAACGTGCCATGGTCACGAAGTTCACCAACGTCAAGGATGGGTCTGAAGATACTTCCTATCTTCCTGGGCTCTCTGTGAGCATCAGTCTTCATTCAAAGGTGGTGACTTCCAAAAGGTGTCAAAATGTCCTATTAGAATTTAGAACAATCCTCCCATTCCAACTCCCAGGACTTAGTAGAAAGTCTGCAGTTTTCTCTACCCAACGCTCCAGCTGAGACTCACAGGCCTTTCTAGGGAGAATAAGTAAACAGCCACAGAGAATCTACTTCTTGGTAATGGTCCAAGGCCATTCCACGTGTTGGGCTGTTCTGGGTGACATAGCTGGGCCCCGAGGTTGCCTTGACGGCCTGAGGAATTCCCTGACTCCCTCGAGTCATGATAGTTGATGTTCTCTGCAGTCTATGTTCTGGGTCTATCTTCTCTCTGCAAAGGCGTAGTTCATTCATGCAGGACAACAAAGACAGCTTTGTGGGAGGCAGGGGAGACCTGGGCATGTTTTTAAAAAAGAGAGAAAGAGTCTTTACTTTACATTTACTCATTCATCTATTCAGCAACATTTGTTGAATGCCTACCATGTACCAGGCACTATATGAGGTGCTGGGAATACAAAGGGAGAGTGATTAAAAGTGTAAGAATTCTTGCTGTGATAGAGTGGCCATTGCAGCTGATATTCTAGAACCCAAGACAACAAAATAAAAAAGTAAACTATATTATACATTAAATGGTAAAAATGTTACCCCAAATTATAAACAAATAGGAGGTCCTGGAAGGAAACTCAATTTTAAATAGTATGGTCAGGGAAGGCCTCAGAGATGTTGACACTGAACAGAAAACTCAAAAAAAGTGAGGAAGCCAGGCATCTGCATATCTAGAAGTGGTTCAGGCAGAGAAAATGTTCTGGAGGCAGGAGTGTCTAAACAGTAGAAAGAGCCTCCAGTGTAACTTGAGCAGAGAAAATATTTGGGAAAGGAATGGAGATGAAGTCAGAGATAATAGGGGACAAGGCCCAAATCTTGGAGGACCTGAGTTCTTATTCTGATGAAACTAGCAGCCATCAGAGAATTTGGGGCAAAGAAGTGATAGGAATCAGCCAAAAATTTAAAGGGATCTACTGGGCATTTACCCCAAAGATACAGATGTGAAAAGAAGGGCCATCTGTACCCCAATGTTTATAGCAGCAATGGCCACAGTCGCCAAACTGTGGAAAGAACCAAGATGCCCTTCAATGGACGAATGGATAAGGAAGATGTGATCCATATACACTATGGAATATTATGCCTCCATCAGAAAGGACGAATACCCAACTTTTGTAGCAACATGGATGGGACTGGAAGAGATTATGCTGAGTGAAATAAGTCAAGCAGAGAGAGCCAATTATCATATGGTTTCACTTATTTGTGGAGCATAACAAATAGCATGGAGGACTTGGGGAGGTAGAGAGTAGAAATTGGAGTTGGGGGAAATTGGAAGGGGAGGTGAACCATGAGAGACTACGGACTCTGAAAAACAATCTGAGGGTTTTGAAGGGGCGGGGGGTGGGAGGTCGGGGTATCAGGTGGTGGGTATTATAGAGGGCACAGATTGCATGGAGCACTGGGTGTGGTGCAAAAATAATGAATACTGTTATGCTGAAAATAAATTTAAAAAAGGAATTTAGGATTTAAGGACATTAAAATAAATAAATAAATAAACTGAAAAAATTTTAAATAAATAAATAAATTTAAAGGGATCATTCTAGCTATTGTGTAGAGAACATCATGAAGCAAGGAGACAAAACAGGATCATGATGACCAGTTAGGAGGCCACTGCAATAAGTCTGAAACCTATGCTATTCAAGCTTCCATTGTTATTACCTAATTTCCCAAGATTATCTTGGATTTTATAAGGTATCCTTAGTCATTAAGAAGTGGCTTAATTGGTTATGGAATTGTCATTGCTTTTGCTGTGAAACTGACATTTCTGCTACTCATCTAGTCAGATGCTGTAGGATATGACAGGATAACTCCTTTTGCTTAAGAAGTTTCATGATAGGGATGCCTGGGTGGCTCAGCTGGTTAAGGTGCTGTCTTAGGTTTGGGTCATGATCCCAGGGTTCTGGGATCGAGTCCTGCATTGGGCTCCTTGCTCAGCAGGGAGCCTGCTTCTCTCTCCACTTCTGCTGGCTTGTGCATGCTCTCTCTCTCTGACAAATAAGTAAAATCTTTAAAAAAAAAATCCATGATAGGGGCCTAAAAGATCAAAACATAACTCTCTAGGGAAATCCAGCAAAATGTAAAAAAAATAAAAACCTTGAAAATATTCATCAGGAAACCTTTCCCAGCACCGGGGACCCCAATCAGACCTAATACAGACATCCACCTCTACACTCTCCAACAGAAAAGAGGTGAAGGCTTCCCCAGCCTCCAGGTGCTCTGAGACATCTGGCAGGAGAGTCCAGGTATTACATTGAATTATGTGAAAATTCCACTTTTGTAGGTTAAAAAATGATGGGCTATTAGTAATTTCATATGATTCAATCTATTTCATGGTTCAGAGTCAGTGTGAGCTGAGCTTGTCACTGCCCTAAGTGCTGTCATAAACACTCTCTGACTTAGTACAGGAGAACTCATTCCAAAACACAATGCGAGCTGTGGTGACTCAGGGCAGCCCGTACAAAGGACACGACGAAGCCTGTATGTGAGGCGGTCAGACCATGAGCTGGTCGACAGGGGGCTTGGGAACATCTGGAGTTCAGCACTGGCTAGTAACAATATGGGAAGAGGAGGTGTGAGCTTAAGGAACTTACTCAAGGGTAAAATGGGTAGGGGGATAGGAATGAAAATGTGACATATGTAAATGATTTATTTAAAAATATGTTCCAAAGGAGAAAATAACTCTTACATTGAGTCTAATATCAGCCTGAGACTAACATCTGACAAAAATGCACAGAAGATACAAACACCTCTACCGAAACAGTAATAAATGAGCAAACCAGCCAACCTATAGGCTAATTCTTATATGGATACAGTTGAAAAATCCTAAATATTAAGGAATAAAAGCTATGGGCATTAACAGGGAATGTAGGATATATTCCAAGATGCATGGATGTCTTAAAATTAGTAAATACATTAACTGATTAAAGAGGAAGCATCTCAACAGAAAAGGTATTAGATAAAATTCAATATCCATTCCTAATTCAACAATCATGTAACATGAGAACTATTATTGAATTCAAAGTCAGAACAAGAATTCCAGCTATCACTCCTGCTAGTCAATAGTTTGGGAAGTTCTAACCAATGCCATAATGTAAGAAAAATATGCAAAAGGTAAAATTATTACAAGAAAGGAGAAAATATGATTCTTCACAGAAGATGCGATTGCTTCGCTGGAAATCAACGACAAACATGTGAGTAACTACTGAAACTAATGAAATGGGTAGATAATAATATATACGTAAAAACCATAAAGCAAAAGACAACCCAATAAAAATGGGCAAGAAGCTAAAACGTAAGCTTTATAGAAGATACATGGATAGCTAGAAAGGGTGCTTGATTTCATTAGTCCTAGAGGAAAATCACAAGAAAACACCATCACTAGAATGGCTAAAATATAAAGACGACACCACAAATATTGGCAGGGACATAAAGCAGTGAGATTTCACATGCACTGCTGGTGTGAAATGTGCAAAATAGAACACTGTACGAAGAAACTATATGCCTTTCTTATAAAACATATATCTACCTTATGACTAAAAAATTTTACTCCTAGGTATTTACCCAAGAGAAAGGAAACATATGTTTACCCACAGACTTACACAAGAATATTCATAACAGCTGTGTTCATATCAGCCAAAACAAAAGCAAACAAAGAAAAAAAACACACCCAAACTAGAAACAACCCAAATGTCCAAAAGCAGAAGAATGAATAAACAGATTCTGGTGTGTTCACACACTGTAATATTACTCAGTTAAAAAAAAAAAGAAAAAAAAAAAAGGAACGAGAGAACTACTGATACACTCCATAACGTGGTTAAATATCAAAAACTATGTTGAGCAAAAGAATTTCCCTCCTACACAAATTATTAAGTATAAGAACAGGAAATTGTGATGACAGAAATCAGAAATTGGCTGCTGTTAGGGTAGGGTGGAGGGACTGACTGGAACAGGACATGATGGAACTTTCTGGAACAATGGAAATGTTCTATACCTTGGTGAGGATGGTGGTTACGTGGGTGACCACAAATACTAAAACTCATTAAACTGAGGACGTCAGATATATGCATTTTATCAAATGTAAATTATATCTCAATTTAAAAAGTCTTTCTATATACCAGTGAAACAGATTTTGAAAATGAAAAATTGCCCATTCTCAAAGGCAGCAAAAATGTGAAGTACACAGAAACAATCTTAAAAAGAAATGTAAGGAATCCAGATAAAGAAATTTTACAAAATATTATTAAATGACTTTTTGAAAACTCTAAAGTAAATGGAGATATTCTATGTTCCCAGATGGGAATATTTAAATTTATAACAATGCTCATTCATACCAAAATTGTACATAAACATGAGTAAATCCCACAGCAATGTCACAATTCAATTTTTAAACATCTTTCTGAAATCATATAAAGGATCATCTGTAAGATTATATCCATGAAATAACCAATCTTTTCACCATTTATAAGAAGGAGACATTTGTCTTACTAGATTGTAAAATATACAATTGAGAGACTGTAATTCTATATGTAAGACTGATGAATCACAGACCTGTACCCCTGAAACAAATAATGCATTATGTTAATTTAAAAAATGAAAAAATTTAAAAAATAATATAAAAAGAAGAGAGACTGTAATTCTAATACCAGTATACTGCTACCAAAAAAGGGAAGATGAATGGGAAAAAGACCCATAAAGTACAAAAATAGACCAACTACTTAGTCATTCCCCTACTTGGGTACACACTTATCTCATTAATCATAGGGGATGCAAATGCACAAAATTCCAGAAATGTATTTGAATATTTGTTTATAGAGGGGTTTCTATTCTCTAAGAACTAAAAATTTTATTAAACCCTAATCACCCATTACTTTAGTAGCACAGTTTTTAACAACATGATCCCAATATTCTATCTCATTCACAATAGATCCCAGAATCAACAGGTTAAGTGTAAGAAAGCATGTGCTTGAGGATAACAGTGAAGTGCTTTCAAATTCTATTATTTTCATATTTATCCTAATTTTATTACATTTTGAGGGTTATACTTTATGATTAATAATAGCACTTTTCAATTTCCCATCTTGTGTGTGTGTGTATATACGTGTGTGTATGTGTGTGTAGGTTTTTGCATTTCTTTTTTAACTGCTCTGCTAAAAATAATTTGCATCCCATAAAATTCACCTGTTTTTTAGTGTAAAGCCCAGTAAATTTTAGTACATTTACAGAATTCTATAAACATCACCATAATCTCATTTTGGGGCATTTCCATCATTCTAAAAAAGGAACCTCATACGTATTTCGTCACTCCCTATCACCTCCCTAGTCCTAGACAACCACTTATCTATTTTGAATCTCTATAGATTTGTGTTTTCTGTGACATTCCATACTAATAGAATTCCATATTAATGGAATCATACAATGTATGTTCTCCTGCATCTGGCTTCAAAATAAGGGCAAGATGATATACAATTTTTAAACAATTATTAAATACACAAATGAAATGAAGATGGAAACACTGCTGAAACTGATTTGTTTCAGCCACGCCACTTGTTTTCAAGAGCTTTATCAGCTGATGTATTCAATGTCAAATCTGGGTTACAAAAGCCAGTTTAGTGAGGTCAGTATAGTATAAGGCTCAAAGGTGCAAACTGTACAAAAGTTAAAAATATGAGTTTTTGTTATATGACAATACTGACAGTTTAGGACATGTTGGCTTCACTAGATGGGGTTGAAATAACAAGTGATTTGGGACAAAGTATTTGGGATCACCAGCTTGCTTGCACACCAAATTCATTCCAAGTGGATTCAAATTTCAAGTAGAGAGTGCAGTTGAGATTGTGGCCTCTGGAGTGAGACTGTCTGGGCTTGATTCCACTGGCTCTGCCGCTCACTATGTAACCGGGAACGAGTCACTTCACCTCTTTGTACCTCAATTTCTTCATTTGTAAAATAAGTTCCAATAAGAACATATGCCTTAGAGGGTTTTTGTGATGAATTGAAGAAGGTAGGTAGCATGTGCAAAGCTTTTGGAACAGGAGCTGGCAAACGGCTACATTCGTCCTGATGCCTCTGATTGTGGGTATCAGCGATTTTCGTAATCTCAGGAATGAGGGCGGAAACGGGAGGCACTTTTGAAGCATATCTCCAAATGCAGAATTTTCAGTAAAAGAACATCATATATGTGAATATATAAATATTTACTAAGGTCAAAAAGCAAACAAAGACTGACACCTTTATTTTCAAGGAGATCTTAAAGACTGCTAAGAAAAAAACCTAATGTAAACACCATACAAAAACAAATAAAAGAGGGGCGCCTGGGTGGCTCAGTGGGTTAAAGCCTCTGCCTTCGGCTCAGGTCATGATCCCAGGGTTCTGGGATCGAGCCCCCCATCGGGCTCTCTGCTCAGCAGGGAGCCTGCTTCCTCCTCTCTCTCTGCCTGCCTCTCTGCCTACTTGTGATCTCTGTCTGTCAAATAAATAAATAAAATCTTAAAAAAAAAACAAATAAAAGAGACAAGTCACAAAGGGGGAAAAAAGGTCAATTGTTTGTATAATGTATAAAATGATGTTCACCTTCATGAATATTGTAACACAAATTATATCAAAATCATCATGCTATACTTTGCCTGTTAGATTAGGAAAAAATACAACTATGAAAACCTGTGAGGTCTATATAAACTAAAAACTGTAACAACTAAAAAAAGCAAAAATTAAAAACAGGTGAGAAAAATCCCTGAAAATGTCAGTAAAGAGAAAGCAAAGAGAATCAGAAGCCAGTTAAAACTGGTGAGAATACTCAGCAAGAGACGTATAATTAGCTCATTCATTCATTTACTTAAAAAAAAAAGTTTTCATCTATGAGATGTCAAACATGGCATAAGGCACTAGAATTTGGGGTTTGCACAGATGAATTAGAGTCCCCAGACCATGAGGAGTTCCCATCCCATTCCGTTTGCTTGGAAGTGCAAATAAAATACAACCAGCAATTAAACACGATGCAAACATTACCAGAACATGGTATACTATAAAGTCTTAAAATATTTTTAGGCTTGCAAAGACACAAAATGAGAAATGTGAATTTTTTTTTTTTCATTTTTGGCTGACAAAAAAAAAATAGAGAACGTGCTTTTCCTCATAACATGGGAGGAGAATAAAAGCTGTACTTTTTAGACTGGGGTGTCTGTTTTCCCCACAAGTCATCTGTTCCCCTTCTCCCACCCCCATCTGGATGGTTTCTAAGTTGTTTCTTCAGTTTTTCTTCTCTCCACAACCCTGAGACAAAAACTACATACACTCTATTATCACAGCTCTCCGTGTCATTGGGAACGGAAAGATTACTGCAGGGTTTCACTGCCCAAGCAGGTTGAGAGGGGAGGAGGGTAGGCCTGGGATGAGGGAGCCTGGGGGCCTCGACAGCATACTCACTCCGACACCCCAGGACACAGAGCAAGGGCCCCTAGCAATCCAGAAAACCCGTTCCAGGAGGCAAGTCCTTGCTGTCCAGTTAGAACGTTCAGTTTAGGACAGATCTTTTTTCTTCCCTTTCTCCCGCTAGCATTTGCTCCCTCATCCATCTGTCACAGTTGTAGAGTTCCCCAGCCATGAAGGAATCTGACCCCAAATTCTATTTTAGTCCTTGTGATGCCTTACATTTAACAGAAATAAATGTAACCACGGAAGATGCCAAATCCTGCTCGCGTAGGTTAGGGTTTTCAACTGGGTCACAAAGGATCCTAAGGATCCACGTGAACTATGAACAGGCCAGTGAAGGACAGCAGAGAATTCCAACGAGCCAAGGAAAACTGGACGGGGGTCGGTTTGTCTGGGCCGCACTCTCTGGTGTTTCAAGTTAAAGTGTCAGCTGCAAGGCCAACAGATCAGGCTTCAATCCCAGCTCTGCCATCTACTTTGGGCCAATTATCAAATATTTGTTTCCACATCTCGAGGAAGGTAATAGCACTGTTTGTTTGTTTGTTTGTTTGTTTTTTAAGTAGGCTCCATGAATGGCACGGAGCTGAATGTGGGACTTGAACTCAGGGCACTGAGCCGACCTGAGCTGAGATCAAGAGTCAGATGCTTAACTGGGTTTCTGTGATTATTAGAATACATGACCCTGAGCGTAAGCTATTATTTACCAGTCAATCAGGCTTCCTACTCTTTTTCAAACCTCTGAACTTTTCCTGTACCTCAATATCAGCAAATGACTTTGTTTCTTACATCTTGGGGAAAAAAAGAAGCCATTAGGCAGACAATCCCCCAGGTTGTTCCCTCAACATCCTAACAAAGACCTCTGTATCTTTATCCTCCTTCCTGAGCTGGAAGCCAGGCTCCTCACCCGATCAGACAGGACTCACATTCCACAACACTAAGCCCTTTTAAAAACTTAATAAATTAACTCTGCTCCTCTCATTTTTCACCCCTTTCTTCTCTAATGCATCCCATGTATCATCAGTAAACATACTCTCTAAATTTTTAAATAAATCCTTTTTTAAAGTTTTTTTTTTTTATTTATTTGTCAGAGACAGAGAGAGAGAGCGAGTGAGCACAGGCAGACAGAGAGGCAGGCAGAGGCAGAGGGAGAAGCAGGCTCCCCGCCCAGCAAGGAGCCCGATGTGGGACTAAATCCCAGAACCCTGGGATCATGACCCTAGCTGAAGGCAGCGGCTTAACCCACTGAGCCACCCAGGTGTCCCAATAAATCCTTTTTTTAAAAGATATTATTTAGTTGAGAGAGAGAACAAATGGGGGGAAGGGCAAAGGGAGAGGGAGAAGCATACTCCCTGCTGAGCAGGGAGCCTGACATGGGGCTAGATTCCAGGACCCTGGGATCATGAACTAGCTGCAGGCAGCCGTTCAGCTGACTGAGCCACCCAGGTGCCCTAAATAAATCTCTTCCTTGAAAACATGGCCCTCTTCCCAGCTACTGCCTGCCACTTTTTTGTTTGGCCCAACTCCTTCAATGGTTGTTTAGACAAAATAGCTTCAATTCTTTACCTGCCTGACACTTGCTCCTCACCCCACCTCTACCTGGCTTACGCATCCAGGGCTCTCTCCAAACTGCTCTCGGAAATCTACTAACACAGTGGACATTTCTCCATCTTTATCTTGACCTCTCCGAGGTATTTGTCACAAATGTTTCACATACTCTTGGTGAAAGCATTCACTTCCTCCTGGATCCGACAACATTAAATTTTCCTGCTTTTCTTCCTTCTTTCTGACTCTATCTTTTCAGTTTCCTTTGGAAAGGCTTCTACTCCACTGGATCTTTAAACATAGAAAGAAAGCTCTCACAGTTTGGTACTAGGATTACTCTCTTCCTTCTAGATTTCCAATTGCCTTCAATATGCTCAGGTCAACCCTACCTTTCAGTTTTATACCCACACATTTAAGAGCCTACCCAATATCTCCATTTGGATGGCCCGCAGACACCTCTCATTCACTATGTACAAAACTGAATTCATGACCTACCACTCTAAACACATTTCTAGTATTCTTTTTTTTAAATTTATTTTTTATTTTCAGCATAACAGTATTATTTTTGAACCACACCCAGTGCTCCATGAAATCTGTGCCCTCTCTAATACCCACCACCTGGTTCCCCTGATCTCCCACCCCCCGCCCCTTCAAAACCCTCAGATTGTTTTTCAGAGTCCATAGTCTCTCATGGTTCACCTCCCCTTCCAACATCCCCCAACTCCCTTCTCCTCTCTAACTCCCCATGTCCTCCATGCTATATGTTACGCTCCACAAATAAGTGAAACCATAGGATAATTGACTCTCTCTGCTTGACTTATTTCACTCAGCATAATCTCTTCCAGTCCCGTCCATGTTGCTACAAAAGTTGAGTACTCGTCCTTTCTGATGGAGGCATAATACTCCATAGTGTATATGGACCACATCTTCCTTATCCATTCGTCCGTTGAAGGGCATCTTGGTTGTTTCCACAGTTTGGTGACCATGGCCATTGCTGCTATAAATATTGGGGTACAGATGGCCCTTCTTTTCACGACATCTGTATCTTTGGGGTAAATAACCAGGAGTTCAATGGCAGGGTCATAGGGAAGTTCTGTTTTTAATTTCTTGAGGTATCTCCACACTGTTCTCCAGAAAGGCTGCACCAACTTGCATTCCCACTAACAGTGTAAGAGGGTTCCCCTTTCTCCATATCCCCTCCAACACATGTTGTTTCCTGTCTTGCTAATTTTGGCCATTCTAACTGGTGTAAGGTGATATCTCAATGTTGTTTTAATTTGAGACTCCCTGAGGGCTAGTGATGATGAACATTTTTTCATGTGTCTGATAGCCATTTGTATGTCTTGATTGGAGAAGTGTCTGTTCATATCTTCTGCCCATTTTTTGATATGATTGTCTGTTTTGTGTGTGTTGAGTTTCAGGAGTTCTTTATAGATCCTGGATATCAACCTTTTGTCTGTACTGTCATTTGCATATATCTTCTCCCATTCCGTGGGTTGCCTCTTTGTTTTGTTGACTGTTTCCTTTGCTGTGCAGAAGCTTTTGATTTTGATGAAGTCCCAAAAGTTTATTTTCGCTTTTGCTTCATAAAATCTATCTATGAAAGACCCACAGCAAATATCATTCTCAATGGGAAAAAGCTTGCAGCCTTCCCGTTGAGGAAGGAACAAGACAAAGATGTCTTGTCTTGTCTTGTCAGGAACAAGACAAAGATGCCCACTCTCATCACTCTTGTTCAACATAGTATTAGAAATCCTAGCAACAGCAATCAGACAACAAAGGGAAATAAAAGGTATTCAAATTGACAATGAAGAAGTCAAACTCTCTCTCTTCGCAGATGACATGATTCTTTATATGGAAAACCCAAAAGACTCCACCCCCAAACTATTAGTACTCATACAGCAATTCAGCAATGTGGCAGGATACAAAGTCAATGTACAGAAATCAGTGGCTTTCTTATACACTAACAATGAAAATAGAGAAAGGGAATTTAGAGAATCATTTCCATTTACTATAGCACCAAGAACCATAAGATACCTGGGAATAAACCTAACCAAAGAGGTAAAGGATCTGTACTCGAGGAACTACAGAACACTCATGAAAGAAATTGAAGAAGACACAAAAAGATGGAAGACCATTCCATGCTCTTGGATCGGAAGAATAAACATTGTTAAAATGTCTATACTGCCTAGAGCAATCTATATTTTTAATGTCATTCTGATCAAAATTCCACCAGTATTCTTCAAAGAGCTGGAGCAAATAATCCAAAAATTTGTATGGAATCAGAGCAGACCCTGAATCGCTAAGGAAATGTTGAAAAACAAAAATAAAACTGGGGGCATCACGTTACCTGATTTGAAGCTTTACTACAAAGCTGTGATCACCAAGACCGCATGGTACTGGCATAAAAACAGACACACAGACCAGTGGAACAGAGTAGAGAGCCCAGATATGGATCCTCAACTCTATGGTCAAATAATCTTCGACAAAACAGGAAAAAATATACAGTGGAAAAAAGACAGTCTCTTCAATAAATGGTGCTGGGAAAACTGGGCAGCTATATGTAGAAGAATGAAACTCGACCATTCTTTTACACTGTACACAAAGATAAACTCAAAATGGATAAAAGACCTCAGCGTGAGACAGGAATCCATCAGAATCCTAGAGGAGAACATAGGCAGTAATGTCTTCAATATCAGCCACAGCAACTTCTTTCAAGATATGTCTCCAAAGGCAAAGGAAACAAAAGCGAAAATAAACATTTCTAGTATTCTTCATTCAATAAATGACATCAACATTTACCTAGATGCTAATTTGAAAAAACTAAGGATCATCATTTTCCTTTTATGACTTCTTGGTGTTAAAATTACTCAATTGTGCCACGTGGGTGAGCTGGGAGAATTTAGGTTAGTTGTTTTCTTACTGATTTCTCTATCTAGTTCAGTGAAATCACTCAGAAATAGTAGCAAGAGGGGATTCCAGGAGGCCAATTAGGAGACTAGGTAGAGAGATGATAACAGCTTGGGCCAAGGTAGTAGCATTGGAAATTCAAGCTAAATGTAGAAACTGAGATTTACAGAAACTGGTGATTGGTAGAATGTTCGAGGAAAACAAGAAAAGGGTAGAAGGGTGATGTTTTCAGTGCCTAATAGAAGTAACTGGTGCCAAAAAGTACAGTGGACAACAAATTAGTGGTCAATTCAATAAACAACAAGAAAAAAGCCAGAGGAGGCAAAAAGCAAACAAACAAACAAACAAACAAAAACTTACAACCATGTTAACCAGAAAGTGAAAAATAGTAAGACAGTGAAATAAATTCATACATATATAAATAATAGCAATATATGTATGTGGATTAAATTTTCAAGTAAAACTTAATTCTATGCTATTTAGGAGACATCCCTAAGGTGTAACAACATATTACTGTTGAAAGCAAAGAAATGAAAAATATATGCAAGGTAAAAACTAACCAAAAGTTCACATGATATTAGACAAAGTTTCTTTTAAAGTGAAAAACACTATTAGGGATAAAGTAAATATGGCTTACTCAGATGATTTTCTACCAAATATGCAATCTTTCCATTTCCTGACTAATGGAACCCCAATTTTGTTTGAGGCAGCAATGGGCCCAGTTAAAAATACTCAATTTTCTGGACTCTTGCAGCAAGGGATGATTGTGATTGTTTCTGGCAAAGAACGTATAGACGGAAATCTACTGGATGGTACTCTTGAGAAGGCTATTATTTTCCTGATATAAAAGAATGGTCTTAGCTGACACTTGTCTTTCAACTTTCTATCATCTTCTTATATGTAATGCTGAGCTGATACTGTAGGTTGAGCCGGCATTCAGTGACTACAAATTTGAAAGTACAATTTTAAGAAAGGTGGAGTAGGAAGTTAGAAGGATCTGGGTCCTTGGAAACTTCTTTAAATAGTATGACCAGCCCTGAGCTGTCTATTATCAGATTTCTTACTTCTTGAGAAAAATTACATTCTGTCACTAAGACACTCTAGCTGGTTTTCAATAACATGCAGCTGATTTTGTTTTCAGCAGACATAATGATACAAGGACCAATTCATCAGGAAGATATAATGATCCTGAACCAGCATATATGTACCAGAAAGAGATACCAAATTCATAAACATAGTAGGACATTTTGACATACCTTTTTCAGTGAATGATAACCCAAGCAAATAAATTATGTGTAAGTACAAATTATTTGAAGAATACAATTAATAAGTTTGATCCAAGAGATATGGAAGTTTGAATTCAATAATAGCAGAAAACTTTTTTATACAGAAGCACACACAATAAATTACATAGTTCTTATTTTGAACAAATGGTTATCTGTGAACTGATCTGATAGATCAATTAAAAATAAGAAAAATCAAAGTTTTTATTTTACCTTCACTTAATTCTTCCTTGATGTTCTTCCCTTCTTCATACAAAACCAAGTTTCTGACCTATGTTATTTCCCTTCTCTCTGAAGAATTTATTTTAAACTTTTTTTGCAAGGTAGGTCTACTGGCAACAAATCCCCCTCAGTTTTTGTTTGTCTAAGAAAGTCTTCATTTCTCCCTCACTTTTGAAGGACAATTTTCCAGGATATGGAATTGTTGGTGGATGGTTCTTGCTGTCAACACCTTAAATATTTCACTCCACTCTCTTCTTGCTTACATAATTTCTTTTTTTAAAAAGATTTTTATTTTTTATAAACATATATTTTTATCCCCAGGGGTACAGGTCTGTGAATCGCCAGGTTTACACACTTCACAGCACTCACCAAAGCATATACCCTCCCCAATGTCCATAACCCCACCCCCCTTCTCCCAACCCCTCCTCCCCCCAGCAACCCTCAGTTTGTTTTGTGAGATTAAGAGTCACTTATGGTTTGTCTCCCTCCCAAACCCGTCTGAGGTAGTTTTTACCTTTATTTCTCTATAGGTTAAAATGGTTTTTCTTTCTGGCTTTCAGGATTTTTTTCTTCATCTTTGGTTTTCTGCAGTTTGAAAGTGACATGCCTCAGTGTAGTTTTTCAGCATTTATCCTGTGTGGTGTTCTCTGAGCTTCCTGGATCTGTGTTTTGGTGTCTAACATTAATTTGGGGGAAATTTTCAGTTATTATTGTTTCAAATATTTCTTCAGTTTCTTTCTTTCTTCTGGTAATCTTGTTACATATATGTTACACCTTTTGTAGTTGTCCCAAAGTCTTTGAATATTCTGTTCTTTTTTCCCCCTCAGTATTTGTTCTCTTTGCTTTCCAGTTTCAGAGGTTTCTATTAAGATATCCACAAGCATCGAGATTCTTCCTCATCTGTGTCCGGTCTACTCATAAGTCCATCACAGGCATTCTTTGTTCCTGTTATGGTATTTCTTATCTCTAGCATTTATTTTTGGTTACTTCTTAGCATTTCCCTATTTCTGCTTACTGACCATCTGTTCTTGCATGCTCTGTATTTTACCCATTAGAGTCCTTAGCATATTAATCATAGTTGTTTTAAATTCCCTGTCTGACAATTCCAACATCCCTGCCATGTCTGGTTCTGATAGTTTGCTCTGTCTCCTCAAGTTGTTCTTTTTTGCCTTTTGCTGTATGCCTTGTAATTTTTTGTGGATAGCTGGACATGATGTACTGGATAAAAAGAACTGCTGTAAATAGGCCTTTAGTCATGTGGTACTGAGTTGTGGGGGGAGAGGAAGCATTCTATAGTTCTATGAATAGGGCTTAGCCTTTTAACAAGCCTGTGCCTCTGGACTGCGAACCTTACAAGTGTTTTTAATTTTGTTTTTTCTCCCATATTTAGGTGGGAGAGGATGGCTAGAACTGACTGGAGCTGGATAATATCCTTACCCCCAGTCATTTAGGCTCTGATAATATACCAGCAGGTTAGGCTCTGGTTAAACACTTTCTCCCAAGGGCAGGTCTTGTTAAGTAAAACAGAGTACCCTGGCACAGTTCAAAATGGTTCTATTCCCCTTCTGCCTTCCAGAAGCAGGAAGGGATTTTTCTCTGATATTTTACTATGGAAATCTGGTTGAGCTGGAGGTAAATTTCACAAATTTCTTCACAATTTGTTCCATTGTGATTGGGTCCCCTGGAGTTTTTAGTGTTGAGTTGTCTACACTGAGCCTTTAGCAATTCATCAGGTTTTCCTACCCTGGCACTAGTTCCAGCAGTGGTTTCCATTAGTGAGTTCTTATATCAGAAGTTGTTATGCTCTCTACTTGCCTGTTGGTCTCCCCAGTCTTGGGGTTTTGCCCTGCATCCTGACCTCTCTTTTAGATTCTAAAAGAACTGGTGATGCTTTTCAGTTGGCTCAGCTTTTTACTTATTGTCAGGATGGAGAGGCAATTTCCATGTTCCTCACATGAAGAACCAGAAACCAGAAGTTGAAAATATGTTCTTTTTAAGGAACCATGGAAGAGTTATCAGAGCTGACCACATATAAAGCAGCAAAGCAAACCTCAGTAAACCCAAAACACTGATATCCTTCAAATCACCTCTGAGCAAAATGCAATAAGGTTATAAATCAACAATAAAAAGCTAAACAAACCCACAAATTTAGAAATTTAAAAATCATATTTCTAAATAATTCACCAGTCAAAACAGGTATTATAATGGGAATTAGAAGCTACTTTGAACTGATGACTCATAGGATGCAACCAAACACCACAAAAATATAACAGACTAACCACACCAAAAACAAACACAAGACAAAAAGGGAGGTGGGGGGAGAAATACCAAAAATAAAGACAAAAGGATTAATAATAAAAAACTGGCTCCTTGAAAACTCTAACAAGTCAGTTAAATCCTTGACAAAGTTGGCCAAGAAAATAGATATAAAGAATAAATAATGTTAGAAATCATTAAAAAAGCCATAACTATACCTATGTTAGAAACTTTTAGAAACCTTAGAGAATACTGCGACCAACTTGATGCCCAGAAATTTGAAAAGTTAATGAAACAGAAAATTATCTAGAAATATATAAGTACAAATATCTGAATCAAGAATGGACAGCTTGAAAAAATAATAACCATCAAGTCAATCAAATCAGTCATTTAAAGTCTACCTCAAAAAGCCCTCTATGATAGATAATTTGACAAGTAAATCTTCAAAGAATCAATATTCTTTATCTTGCACAAATTTTTCTAGAAATAGATTTAACAAAGAAACTTCATCCAATTTATTTTGTGAAGCCAGTATAATCTTGATATCATAACCAGACATGGACAGTCCAAGAGAGGAAAATAATAGGCAACTGCCTTTATGAACATAAATGAACATACTGCAAAAACAGTAAAGAAATTATAAGATAGTAAAATAAGGCAATATATGAAAGGAAAAACCATCATGACAAAGTTGGGCTTATCACCAGCACTCAAGAAGAATAACCCTATAGACAGGATAATCCTATAACCCACCACATACAATGATGGAAATTACATACGGAAAACAGTATTATCTTAACAGACTCTGAAGAAACTCTAAAATGTAACAGTCATTCACGAAAAAAATACTAGTAAGAAACTGGGAATCTTTAGTCTCATAAAAGGTGTCTATCAGACACTCTCTGAGACCATCACACTTACTGGTGAATGCTAGAAGCCTCCCTTCAAGAAGAAAAGAAAGGAATCCCTGCTCTGTTTCTGTAAAATGCTATATAGGAGGCCCCAACCATATCCCAAATACAAGAAACAGCTAGCAGGAGGAATGAAAAGATACAAAGTTGTATTGTGTTAAAATTATAACCTAAAGAGAGTCTGTAAACTCATTTAACTAATAACCAAATTTAAAAGTTTGTTTGACATAAGATCAATATTCAAAAAATCAATAGCATTTTTATTCACCAGCTAAAACAATTGTGTTTTAAAAGACAACTTTCACAGTGGCATAAAAAAACTATGGTGTGCTGAGAAATAAATCTATAAACCGTATAAAAAATTTAAGAAGAACATTATTACTGAATGACAAAAAAAAGAGAATGACCTATATAAAATCGTACTAACCTTACTGTCATTCTTTATCCCTTTGCACACCATTTTTAGTTCTTCATGCTACCCCTCACCTCCCAACATATGTATTTTTTGTTTATTGTATTTTTCCTCTACTAGAATATAAAGTCCTCGAAGTTAGTACTCTTTTCACTTTTATTCTCTGCTGTGTAAGTCTCTGCAATAGTGCCTCTCACACAGTATGGCTCACTAAATACTTTCTCAATGAATTAATGAACATCGAACCCAATGGAGAAATAAAGTATCTAAGGGTAGAAAAAAAAATCAAAATTGTAAGTATGTCAGTTCTAGTCAAGTTGATATATCAATTCAATACAATTTAAATAAAAAATGTCTACACTGTTTTTCATGAAGCTGAATGAGCTGACCCTAAAATTCTTAAGGAATAATGGAAGGCTAAAAATAGCCTATCCACGTAAGAGGGAGGAGAGGAAAATTCAGAACAGAGTTGAGTAGGAGGAGACTCACACTGCCGGATTCAACAGTTACTAAAATGCTATGGAAATCGATGAAATATAAACTGATGGAAGAGGGAAGAGTGCCCAGAAGAAAAACAAAGTATGTCTGAGAATCTGTCATATGTCAAAAGTAGACTTAGAGGCTCATGGGGAAAGGATGGACTATTCATAAACAGTGCTGAGACAGGTGGCCCTTATGGTGGACTGACTGTAAAAATGGCGCCAACGCTCTATCACTCTCTGCATACACTTTTGGCTAAGTCGGGTTTCAACTCCTCCATAAAGAGGTGGTCTATTTCCCCACCCATTGAGTCTGGGCTGGCTCTGCCACTTGCTTTGGCCAATAAAATGATACAGAAGTGCCCACATGTCAGTTCCAAATCTAGGTCTCCAAAGACCTTATGTGCTTCTCCCTTCTCTTCTACTCCTGAAACTCTGCTGGGAGAATGAGCTTGGGGAACCAGGTGGAGCAGAGCTAAATACTGTCCTCCCAACAGAAGCCCCAGATGTGTGAAAGTGCCCAGCCAAGATCAGCAGAGCTGCCTAGCCAGCCTCCAGCAGACAACACAGCCACGAGCGATCAGCACAAGCCGAGCTTGGGAGCAAAATAATTACATCACTGAGGTTTTGCGGTTATTTGTTATGTAACATTACTGTGACATTAAATAATGGATATAGATATCTTTATGGAAAAAGACTTCTTTTAGAGAACACTCACACTACACACATAAAAGAAAATCGACATAGTCCAAAGAATAAACTACAAGGCACAAAACTTAAAAAGTTTGGAAGATAGTCTAAAAGGTTCTTTTTATAAAGCTGGGGGGTAAAGAAAGATTTCTGAAAGCAGTCTAAACCTGCAGACCATTAGGAATAAAGAGATAATTCTGACCGTATTAAAAGTAAAGGCTTCTGGGGTGCCTGGGTGGCTCAGTGGGTTAAGCCGCTGCCTTCGGCTCAGGTCATGATCTCAGGGTCCTAGGATCGAGTCCCGCATCGGGCTATTTGCTCGGCAGGGAGCCTGCTTCCTCCTCTCTCTCTCTCTCTGCCTGCCTCTCTGCCTACTTGTGATCTCTCTCTCTGTCAAATAAATAAATAAAATCTTTAAAAAAAAAAAAAGTAAAGGCTTCTGTAAGGCAAAACATAGAACACACAAAGTTAGAAGCTAAGCTTTAGAATGAGAGAAGGTATTTACAAAATGCATAACTGAAAAATGATTTATAACTAGAAAAAAATCCAAACAATTAATGAACAAAAGTAATTCTAAAAGAAAAATGGCCAAATTATATGATTAGGCAATCTGCAAGAAATCCTAATGGTAATACATATAAATGTAACAAATATATAGGGAAATGTAACTTAAAATAATAACTTAAAATAATGAGTTACAACTGTCAAATTTAACCAATCAACCATATTTTGGGGACCATATCCAGATACTGAAAACTATACTTTTCTGTTGGGAATATATATTGGGATAACTACCTGGGAAAGCAATTTTTAAATACCTAATAAAAACCATATTATGTGTCTACCCAACCCTTACCAATTTCATTTTCAGTAATGCCCCAAAGGGACATGTAGAAGGATGTTCATTATAGATTTTTTTTTTTAGTAGAAAGTGGAATCGATTCAACTATCCATCAGGCATGAGATGGATAAGGAAACTAATTTATTCACAAAATGGAATTCTAAATAATAATTAAATCATCTATATGTCCAAGTACCAGTGTGAATGAAACCTTGAGAAAATAATATTAGAAGAAAAAAAGCAAGTTACAAAGAGACAGACAAATTGTAATGCTACTTTTAAAACATTTCAACATGTGGCAATATTTTATTTATGGACATAATCACATAGTAAAATACAGTATGCATAGAACATACACACACCAACTTCAGTTAGGTCAGGTGGTTGGGAGGACTTTGACTATGTCTATACTGTTTTATAACTATAAAAATATCAGAATCAAATATGGCAAGATATTAACATATGAACATCTGTTTTTTTACATTTTTCTGTATGTTTAAAGAGAATGGAGGGACACGTGGACGGCTCATTTGGTTAAGCATCTGCCTGCATTCAGGCCATGATATCAGGGTCCTGGTATTAAGTGGCTTTTCTTGGGTTGTTTTGATTTTGTTAGCTCCTGCCAAGGTGCCCTTAAAAAATGTAGGAGGTGTAAGTTGGGGGTCTCTCGTTATCCATTTATCTGAAAACCATTATTTCAGGGGTTTACTTCTCATGGCTTCTTTGTCTTTAGGACACTCTCACCCAATTATGATTCGTTTGTATTACCTTGCTTGGGAGACAAAGTTTAGTAATACCAATAATGAAAAAAATTTTTTATTATCAGGTCCTAACGCCAGTATAAGCACAATATTGCTTTTTTTTCTTATGATGCTGGTGTTCATGTCCTGTATTTCCAAATGAGAAGGCTTTGGCTCCTTTTGTAATCTTGCAACATTAAGAAGATACCAATATAGTCCTTGACAATTTCCCTAGACACCTTATAGTCTCTTCTTCACGTAAGAGCCTGAGGGTTATTTTTAAAATGTAAATAATTTCATGTCACTCTCCTCTTAAAAATCCTTCAGTAGGTTTCTACTTGTTGTTCAGGGAGGGGAAAAAAATCCCTAACACTTCACATGGCTTGTTTTTTCATTATAAAATGCTCTTTCCAGAACTACTTCCTCTTTTTCTTCAGGTTAGCTTTGATTCACACTCTGCCCTCAGCATTAACACTACTTCTTTGGCAAAACCTTCCCTCAGGCCTCAGACCAAGTTCTGCCCTCTTGCTCCTGGTTCTTGGAGTATCTGATAGTTTTTCTTGTGCCATTTCTCATACTTTCAATTAAATAGCAATCTGTGTAGTTAGTTACTGAATATGTACCTCCCTCCCCTCCCAGTAGAAACACTATGAAGGCAGAGACCCTCAGATAGGGCAACCCAGTGCCTGGCACATAGTAACCACCCAACAGATTAGTGTGGCATGGACGAATTACCATGTTTTCATAGTACAGCTGGAAAAAAGTGAATTTAAGATAATGATTCTCCAAATAACAGAAACTGCAAGTGGAGTTTTAAGTATTGATTATTGTAATTTACTTTTCATTGTAGTTACTGTGAAATGTTGATAGTTGTCTATAAAGGACTCATTTTAGATGGTTCAAGAAAAACTCATAGGCTTAAGTAATTCGACCACAAGAGGAAGGTAGCATTAGTGGAGTCCAGGGGGTGAGAACATCCTCTTCTTCCTTCCCCGGGGGGTGGGGAGGGGCTGCATTACATAGAGTCAAAGCCATGCTGGGAAGGAGGGACAGGAAGAGCAGAGGAGAGCAAGTCCCCAAACCAGCTCAGGTTAGGCTATAGCCTGGATGCATGCTGCTATTTTAGATCACTGAAATACAAAAGTGGCCATTTCTCCCAAGGGAGAGTCTAGATGCTGATTGTCAGAGTTGCAAAGGGACTAAAATTAAATTTCAAGAACAAGAAAGATGACTCAAGTTTGAAGATGCACACAGTACACTCACCAAACAGTTCAGTCTTTCTTTCTGTGCTAGAACTATATTGGGATCCAGACAACTGGCCTCACAGGACTGCTTCTTCCATCCTTCCACCAAGCTCATTACCATTTGTGACGTGAACTTCAGCGACCAATCTCAGCTCCTGGATAAGTTCAGACACACTGTCAGTCATCTCAGCCCAGACCTGAGACTTGAGGAGCATAAGAGAAATCACCATTCCAACAGAATGATTTCAGTTTGATTCCCAAATAAAATCCAAGGAAATGACTTGGGTGCAACCAATAGAGTTCAGTAAGATACATTTCATGAGCTCCGACTCATACATTTCTGGGACCCGTCCCAAGTGGACACAAGGCATTAAAGAATGGGCCCCCAAGCAGCTCCTGGGATTACAGGGGAGAGAAGACACAGCAGGAGGAATGCAAACAGCACAACTGTGGATGAGTTATGAGAACCCTGGCACTCCAGTTCCAGCTCCAAGTGACTGAACAATTCCACTGATTCTTGATAAGGCTCCTCTCTGTCTGGGTATCATTTGGCCAGATGATCTCTCAAGTCAATCGCGTCCATCTCACTGTGCCCTCCCAACTCTCTAACCTTATATGTGCATGTAAGAGATGTCCCAAGGCAGCAGTGGGATATTCTTCAATTGTCTAATTGAGGGATCAGGCAGTAATGGTGGTAGAAGTACATGAGAGAAGGGGGGATAATCTGCCCCAGATGGATACTCTATTCTTTCTGGCTGAGGAAGGCAGGAGAGAGTTTACAGGAAAGGTGGGATTTGAGTTGGGCTGAAAGGAATAATGGGAGAGATAGGAGAAGAGAAGAAGGTAACCCTAAAATGGTGCCTCCCTAATAGTTTGCATTGTGGCAAACCAAGAAAGCTTTATCTGTAGTGCACCACAGAGTAAACTCTCCAGGTGGGGGGAACCCACCTGGCCTCCCAGAAGCTGACAGAAATCAGTGTGTCAGCACACCTGGAGGCCATCTGGGACCCCTGTGTCCCACTGAGCGTCAGCTGGGCAGGCATCTGGTGGTAGGAAGGAGCAAAGTGCCCCTTCAGGTTTCGAGTAGGGTCAGGTGTGGAAGTGTAGAGGCAGAGGAGCAGAGAAAAAACCTGTGGAAATGTACTTTTGTCTTGGTGTGGCCCTTGAAAAAAAGTTAGTGTTTATTGAAATGTCTACTCTAATACAGGTACCAGCCCAAACACTAACTCATTAATTCTCCATAACAACTCCTTAGGTAGATATGAGGATTAGTATCTCTTCCATCTGAGAAAACAAAGACGTAGGGAGAAACGGTGACCATGGCACTTACAGAGGAACAACCTAAGAGAGTGTTCCCAGGTGGCAGTGTTAGTGCCAAGACAACGGAGTTATTTTCCACAGCCCCTGCATGCCAAAGGCCACCACCACCGCCTCTGACAACAAATCATAAAGCATTACTGTGGGCCCAGCACATGGGCAGCTTCTCGCGGAGAAAAAGCAGAGAGTCACACTGAAAAGAGGGAGAACAGATGAGAATACCATTCAGCTGAGAGCACAAGGAAGTAGGACCTTGAATGACTCACTCAGAAGCTTTTCAGAACTGAGGAAGGGGTGATGTGTCTGATCAGAGGAAGTGTTCATTCCTGACCCTGGTTTGCGGAGTCAGTGGGGGCAGGTGACAAGGCTGGGAAGAAGAAACAGGTTGGTCCTGCCAGAGTCTAGACCATCAGATTCACCATGGCCTGGGGACATACATGTTTGCAAACATGGCCTTCCCCAAATGGTCTACAGATAGGTTTTGTAGTTTATCATAAGAGCAGTGGGGAGTCAATGAAGTGTCTGAAGCAAAAGAGTGACATAGGTAATGATCTAGAAAGGAGATAAGGAGGCAATTTAGACTTAATATAAAGATGGAAGTGGGCAGCCTCTCTCAATCCCAATCAGAAACATTATTTGAAAGGTAGATAATTATTTACAATTATTAATGATTAACCATGCTTGATCTATACAGAGATATCTAATGAAGATGGTATAAAAGCCATTATAATTAACAAGATAGTTAAAAAACAAAATTTCAAATATAATATTTCATCTTTGTGTTACTAAAATTCTTGTGTGTGTTTAACACATTTATGAAAATTAGTAAAATAGTACATGACCATAATTGATAAATAAGAAAATATATATTGGCAGTGAAGGGCCCTTTTTTCTTAAACTAACAGAAGTGCACTTATCAGTCTGGGTCCAGACAGGAGAGAGAAAACCATCCAGTCATTTGGGCAGGGAAAGTTTAATATGCAGAATTACTAACTGTACCAAAGGACTGGAGTAATGAGGGAGTGGTTAGCAAGGAGGAAAGATAACACTCAAGAACATGGGAAAAGCAGACAGAAGGAGCAGCCATTTCTCCAGGGCTGAGATGGAGCACCCAACGATGAGATCCTTCCTACCCTCAAGGAAGAGTCCCAGACATTGTTGGAAAGGGCAGAGCTGTCACTCACTGAATGAGAGTCGCCGTGGAGCTGCACCAGCAGAACTTATGGGGTATCCTGACTTGCCAGGAGTCAGCCATCCAGGCACCAGGAAGAACTGTTCACAGGAAGGTGTGAGGCTCTCTGCTACAAAGCCAACTGAGGGCTGCCAGGGGAAGCCGCTGGCCCCTGAGTGCTGGAGAGGACCCCTGTGTTGGGAGCCTAGTGATGAAGCAGATGCTCTCACTACAGGACCAGGGTGCTGCTGCAGAAGCCCGGCCACCTGGTGGGAGCCTGAGAAAAGAACACCGGATGTAGGAAGACAAATCCCTTCCTCCTGCATTGTCTGCCCAGCGCCTTCTACTGACAGAGTTTAGCATTGCGTCGTGGTAAAAGTAAAATATGTAAAGGTTCCAATTTACTTTTCCAGAGCAGGTGATGAAGGATGAATTCGGAGTTGGGAGGAAATAAATTTATAACTGGCACATGCAGTATTAAAGAGTTTGGGGCATTATCCTCCACATATGTATATTTGCTTATGTATAACTTACATGCAGAAAATTCCAACAAATTCTATATAATAAACATACACCAAAAAAGAGAAACCACAAAGATAATATAGAGGTTCTCATATTTTATTCTTGAACCTCAATGTACTTCAGCCAGTCAAACCTGTCAGAGACCACAGCCAAACGACTTACTCTGTGGTACTGTTTACTCTCGTAGCTCTATAGCTCACAGCGATCTCCACAGACGTGCCATACCCGTATGAATCCCGCTCTGTACAGTGCCTTCAGTGTTGCACAGGTGCACTTCACCCCTCCCAACAACCACGGGGGCACATGTCACACTAGTATACACAATTCCCCACAGGGCTGGATGAAAATGACACAGACCTGCCAATGGTTGAGTTACTATTCTTTTTTCTTTGCAAAACTACTTTACTGATGTACACTTGACATAAAAAAACCTAAACAACTGAATGTATACAACTTGATAAGTTTGAAGATAAGTATACACTCATGAAACTATCACCCCAATCTATGCCACAAACATATCCATCATCACCAATGGTTCTTAAATATCATCAATATCTACCGTACACCATTCTCCTTTATTATTCGGGTAATAATGAGCCAGGGGCAGTAGGTGTTTCCAAAATTTAAACTATGATGTCTGGGTCTTGTTTTTAAACTCACTTCCTCTAGGGATACAAGGCGAGAGCACATTTAACAAAATGCTCTTGTTATTGTCAGCTTGAATTTTGTTGTACAGTTTCTGATGAGTTTAAGGAAATAGTCTCTCAATCCCTGTACAGGCATTCAGGGCAGCTGTGCAGACCTGGTTGTCTTACTGGAGAGACCTTATCTCTTCATCTCTGAGTGCTTACACAACACTTGTATAGAAACTCCTGTGACTCTAAGATTGTGTTTGCACATCTTTAAGAAGGAAAAAGCCCACTTCCTTTGAGATCATTCATGTCATAAGTCTAGAGATTGCTCTACTGGGTAAAAATCTCACAGCACGTCTCGCACACACACATTTCCCAGACACTCAGAGACAGCCTGTCATGTCAGTTGGGATTTGGCCAAAGAGCCACACAACTCCTCACCAACTAGGCCCTCCTCAAGCTGATGGCGGACCTAGACCTGCAAAGAAAAACAAGGTCTGGTGGTCCCTCTGCTCCCCTCACTCCATCCTGTCCCCACTACTCCTATGACGTTTACTTCCTGGAAAACACATTTACAAGCCAGTCACCCCAGCTCACCCATATAGCAAGCTCTGGCATGAAGTGCTGTTTGCTCATTATTTTTTTCTCCCTTTCTGCTCATTCTCAGACCTGTCATACTCCTGGCAATGTTTGTAACTTAGAATCTTTCCAACCCTGGGTATTCAAATACCAGCCTATCTCTCAACTAAGCCCACTGTTTGTCTGAGGATACTTTGCTTAACAGAGTGGCCAATTGTTGACAAAACAGAGCTTAGCCTCATCTCAAATTTCCACTTCCATCTTCAGAATCGATGAGCATTCTGGAAAGTGCATCATTAATCCCATTACATCATCTTATTGAAGACGCTGGTGTGGTGTTTACAAAAGGAAATGCTTTCTTTCCCCATAAAATCAATGATGACAGGCTAAGGGTCTGGGCAGGGAATGAGCAGTCTGGAGCTCCCGTCCAACACACAGCCCCTACACGGGGAGCCCAGAACTCAGGAGCTACTCTCAAAAGTAGGCCAGCATCACCACTGCATCGTACATTAGGGGACTGCCATCAGATAGACTGCCCAAAGCCACAGGGCCCTCCTGCACCAGCTGCGGGAGCTTGACCCTGGCTAGCCACATCCCCGGCCAATTAGCACAGATGGCAGAGTCTTGAAAATGTAACCACTGCCCCAAATGACACACAGATAATAATTTGCTTGAATTACAGGTCTTAGGAACTGTGGAACTATTAGTTTCTTCCCCCAACAAAGTTCATCATATTCAACTATTAAAAATAGGAAATACATACCACTTTATTTGTTTCAAGGTGCAAAAAAAAAATCACTAAAGATTATTTTTAAAACTCTGGCTATTCATACAGGAACAGGACTTTTTAAGGTGGCCATTTTGATCTGGATATTTTTAAGACAAGAGCGTCATATCCTAAAAATCACTGGTTTTATTACCAAGCGGGTACTTAGCTCATCTCTCACCCCACTTCCAAGTGATCATCACTCACAAACAGGAGGAGGGATAGAGACAGGGTCAGAACTGGGAATCTTCTAAAAACCGTTGCTTTATACATTTTTAGACAAGTTTATAAAAGCTGTAAGTTGATCTGTTTCTTTTTAGGCAGTATCAAAATACAAATAGTATTTATTTCTTTTTTTTTTTAATAATTTTTTTTTTTTTAAGCAGGCTTCATGCCCCATGTGGGGCTTGAACTCATGACCCTGAGATCTGGAGTCACATGCGCTACCTACTGAGTCAGCCACTACACTCCATGTGTGTTTATTCTCTACCTCGTGCCCCGCCCTCATTTCTTTTGGAAAAATCAAGCTCTCAGGTTGAAAGTTGGTAGTGGCAACAATATCACTATCAATATCATAGAAGGAGCTAAACGGGGGGCACTGAGGGAGGAGGAATGGAATGAGAGACAAGGAAGATGACAGAAGGTCAGCACAGGCCACGGGATGGAAATTTGGAGGTCCAGGTCTTCGAGGCAGATGTCTGAGCCTACGGAACAGACCATGGTGTGTGGGCAGCTCAGGCAAGAGTGATGTGCTGTCCTTCAAAGTGGTATTGTTTATATACCTCTTTGACACCATCAGAAAACAGGATAGGAAGCACTCCCTGCAGTCAGGGCTATTGGGGAATGTCAGGGCTCTCCCTCTGTGGCTTACTGTCTTGCTCGTTCCAACTATGTTGAAGATTCTCCTGGAGAGAAATTTTGATTAATAGTTTCCTCCACCAAAGTGTTTTAGCGTCCTTTATTGATTACTTCTCTGGAAATCTGTCTGGCCAGCCTGCTTTTATTCAAGCTCTGGCATATCATCTATTCATCAAAAATGACACTGGGAGACAAGGTGCTGGGGGTGGGTCCCACCGGCACGAGTGACTCATGAGGTGGAGGGGGTCTGTGACGAAAACACCAGGAACGCTAACAGTTCTCATAAGTGTGCCAGACGCAAATCAGGATACAGGGGCACTCTTATTCCACAGTTGAGAAGGCATTGTTCAATGCCTATTTTTACACTGGGACAGATATTTGGAAGTGTGATATAATGGAAACTATAGGTTTTGGAACACAGGCATTAAATACGCTTATATTCAAATTTTGTTTTGCCCCTTATTACCTGTGTAACTACCCTAGGCAAGTAATGAACTCATTTATGCTCAATCTCCTCTTCTGTAAAATGGGCATAACACCTATCTCACTGTATTGAAAATTCGTTGGGAAACATGAAAACCCTGAAGCCGGGGTCCGGCAGCTAGAACACATGCATTACTTGAGTTCCCGTCTCCTGTCCCTCCCTTTCCCCACTCCCAGGGGAAACTGCTAGGGGATCCAGCCCCAAGTAGGCACTGAGTGTGAAGGGTTCAAACTGCTGTGCAGCTGTCCCTTGAGCACTGCAATGATTTCTGGGAAAGAAAAACCTTTTTTAATGAAGACTTTTGCCTTTTTTTTTTTTTTTTGTATACTCAGCACCCAGGAGAAAGACTTCATGGATGGGGTGGTGAGACAAGTGAGAATCTGAAGAGAATGAAATAAAAAGAGTGAATTTTTTGAGGACCAGTGTCCATGGGCGATGAGCCAGGTCCCAGGAGCTAAGGAAAGGCCAGCTTGCACCTCCTGGAGCCCCTTGCATGCTGGAGCAGCCCCCCTGCTGCAGGACTGTCCCAGTTCCCAGCTGAGGCAGGGAAGGGCAGCCCAGTCTGCTCTGGGCTCTCCTCGGTCTCTTTCGCATGCTGGTAGACAGGTGTTGCTCTTCTGTATTTTTTTTTTTAATAGTGCAAAAAAACCACATATCACACAAAACCATCAATTGTAACCATTGTAAGCGTATAATTCAGTAGTGTTAAGTATGTGCCCAAGGTGCCCCCATCACCACTACCCATGTCCAGAACTTCTGCGTCATCTCATTCTGTATCCATTAACCAGTAACTCCCCCTCTCTTTCCTGCCATCCCCTGACAACCCTACCAAGGAGAGTACATGGTGGTGACGATGGGCAGGAACCCGCTGGAAATTTCCTATTCCAAACCCACTTGTGAATTTCCTGACCCCTTTGCAAGACTTTCCAAAAGCTGTGATGAGTTCAAAACCACATCAGGGCTTGGGCCCCCTCTGCACAAAAGGTCTGCTGTACTCCTCCTGCCTCACCACCAGTGTGCCTTGTTCCCTCCTCAGTTTGTGGAGAGCTGAGCTCTCTTCCCTTCTCCAGGATCAAACTGACATCAGTTACTTTTTGATAACTGCTAGAATTGAGAAATAAGCAGACAACAGCCAGGACCAGACCCGATCTGATGTCCATGGCTGGGTATGAAATCTAAAGAGATGGTAAAAGAAAAAAACATTTTGAAGAAGGACTAGCTCAATTTCTAAAAACCACCCATCCACAATCTGAAAATACAGAAGGATTCTCTTCTTTAAAAAAAAAAAAAAGAAAAAAGGCAGAAAGAAAGAAAGAAAAAAAACAGGTCTGGTGGCTCTGATACCTGAAAGGGATTAAATGCTAAAAATAGCTCAAGGTATTAAGAATGCTGAAGGAGTACACAGTTCATGAAGCAGAGGGCAGTAAAACCGGGCATTAAATGCTAACAAGAGAGGAGTTCTTCCAAAATGTGAGTCACTGGAACCCTCCTCCATTAAATGCAAAAGCAATTTTCTTTAATAGCAGCACAGTTATGGACCTTACTGTCTAACCCAGTGTGTTAACAAAATACTAAATGCCTAGGAAAGGATCCAAAACTGACCTGAAATGAAGAAAATGAACAATGGATTAGATTCTCTGATGCCTCCCTGTTTTGGGTGCAGCCATGCTGATGGCCAGGTGACATTTGCAGGGCCATCTGGTGACATTTCTTTTTGGGAACATATTAATAGAGACCGGTGAGAGTGGTATAGAGGCTAACACAAGATTCTCAGGTGGCTTGCTGGAGCTTGTGTAGGCCTTGGGGGGAAATCCCTATTTTTTCCTAGAAGAGTGTGGTTAAGCTATAGTTATTAAGCACAATCTTATGGAAGATTCCTTCTATGCAGAGAGTATCCCTTTTAATTCTGAAAGCACCTAGTAATATGATCCCAGGTATTAAGAAAAGTCCCTCATTAGGAAATACGCTTGCTTCCTTTTTCTCACTCTTCCAAGATGACAGAGGAATGACTGCAGCCAGAGGTGAATTTCTTCTTGGAATGGCTTCCCTCTCTGATGCCACAGACCCGGCCTCTGCCAGACTGCGATCTTCTCCTTCAGCTTCCGTGGGCCTCCTGGTGCCTGCCATCCAGCCTAACTACCAATGCTTGTTGGAAAACAAAGCTTCCCTGGACCTGGGGCCCTTCTTTCTTTCATGCTCTGCTCTCACTGAGCTGTGGGTCTCTGGCTCAACATGACAAGACTCCAAAATTTCCTGTGGGGCCTCCATCCCTTCAGCAAGCTGCTGATCACTGTGAAAGAACAGTGAGACCTCTCCCTCCAGGCCTCCGTGGAAACACCGCATGGCTGCTACTTTCCTGACTCCCCAGGACCAGCAATGGCCCCCCAGTGCCCGGCCCTGAGTCACCCTACTCTGAGGGGAATATTGGCTCATTGGTGTCAGCTCCTCTTCAAACACACTTACGAAGACCCCCTGGCCTCCAAAGAGAGAGGGAAGGAGCCAGACCAGCTTCCTCTGGAGGCTGCACACTGGATTTGGGTTTGCCCGAGGCTGCCTGGCTGCTAGGGCAGCCCTGACCTCAAGACACATGGACGAAGGGAACAGAGGCCCCACCCAGCTGCAGAGGGTGCCCTCTGAGACACACTACTGCGCATTCTGCTGCTTTCCTGAGACACACGAAAGCAAAGAAGCGGGCTGAATCATCTCATGGCCATGCCAAAATGGCCAACAAGAGCCATGGACAGAGATCACGTGGGAAAGACACATCCAAACACTCGCTCTCCTGCACCTAGAAGCTCTTCCTCTTTACCTGCTCTTACCTGCCAGCATTTCAAGGGTCCCTTCCACCTTGACAAAACCGCCCTAGCTCTAGTCTCTCTTCTTTGCAGACAAATGAGTCAGAGCTATTTAAACATAGGGCCTCCCAGCTCCATGCTGGCTTTGTTCCTTACTGCTAACTTCCCTTACTAGAATCACCAATATTTCTTAACGCAGACTCCAATGGGTTCTTTTTGGTCCTTTCTTAATTGACATCAGGGCAGCTTTAGACATACGTGACCACTCCCAGTTCCTCGGAACATTCATGTAGTGACTTCTGTGACACAACCAACCAGTGTTCCTTTTCCCTCTTTGGCTGTCCCATTGCAGGTCACCGTAAGTCTCAGGAACTGGTCCCACACTCTCCCTGCTTCACTCTAGATTCTCCTTTTAACTCCCTCACTCTCTATGACTTAAGGAGCATACATGGTACGGCTTGCACTTAATGTGTCACTGGTGGTACAAAGTGCACATGCTGGGAATGTCATGCGTGAACTTGTCAACGCAGAAAATATAAATATCAATTCTTTGTCTAATGCTTCCTGTCTCCATAAGTAGCAACACCTTCTTTGGGGGTTGCTTTCTCTGGAAACCAGAAGATCATTTTGACTATGGCCATTCTTCAAATCTCAGAGAAAATGAGGGAGAGACAGGAAGTGAATTTATCTTCACATCTTAAATAACTAAAAATCTGGACACAGTATACAAAACAGTGATTTCCAAAACACTGAACACCAGGCATGAGGACAAGTGATATGTGAGTGACAGGAAAAAGAGGAGATGAATCCTACAATGAGTCCAGCTCACTACCTGGATGCAGGTACTCTCGGCATTGAGGAAAGGCACTTGGGAACCTGGAAAGACCAACCCAGCTAGAGTACTGGGAGAAGAAAGATGAAAAGAGAGGGCTCCACAGACGTATACTAAAACATTGCTGAAATAAATTAACGAAGATGTATTAAATGGAGAGACATATATCATTTGTGGTTGGCAAAACTCAGTATTTTTAAGATATCTACTCTTTCCAAATTGATTTTATAATCAATGAAACTCCAATCAAAATTACAACAGTGTTTTATACATACGTGTGTGTGTGTTGAAAGGTAACAAAATTCATATGGAAATGCAAAGAACTAGAATAATAAAAACCATTTTGAAAAAGTAGGATGAAATTGGGCACTTACATTATCTGATCTCAGGACTTAAAAATCTACAATAATCAAGACACTGTGGAATTGGAAAAAATAAACAATGGAAAAGAATTGAGTCCAGAAATAGGCCCCTATATTTGATCAACTGATTTTCTTCAAAAGTGAAAAATGCAGTTAATATAGATGAATTACAGTCTCGTCATGGTGTTGGAACAGTTGAAAACCGTATAAAGAAAAAAAAAGAATTCCAATTCATAGCTCACACTATATATAAAAATTAACTCAAAATGTATCGTAGTCACAAATGTAAGAGCTAAAGGTATAAAGCCTCTCAAAGAAAACAGGAGAAAACCAGACTGCATAAATTTGAATTAGGTGAAGATTTCTTTGACATGTCTGTCAGTGTACGCTCCCTGAAAGATTAAATGGACAATATGGACTTGAGCAAAATTAAGAACTTTTCCCTTTTAAAAGACAATATTAAGAGAATGAAAACACAAGCTATAGCTTGAAAGAAAATGAATTTATGAAAGAAAATGAATTCTACATATCATATATTGATAAAAGAAAGACTGGCATCCATCATATATAAGAACTCTCGCAATTCAATAATAAGAAAGCAAATAACCCAATTTAAAAATGGACAAAAGATTTAAACAGATATTTCATCAGCTAACATAAGCTGATGGTAGATAAGTATATGAAAAGATGTTCAACATCATAAATCATTAGGGAAATACAAATTAAACCCCAGTGAGATTCCATTTTACACCTGTTAGAATGCATACAATTAAAGACGGGTTCTACCAAATGCTGGTGTAGCACGGAGCAGCAAGACCTTTCATACGCTGCTGGTGTGGATGTAAGTGGTACAACCATTTCAGTAAACAGTTCAGCACCTTCTTAAAAGGTAAATATCTAACTACCATATATATGATCCAGCCATTCTAATCTTATATGATTATGCAAGAAAAAGGAAAGCATATGCCCATACAAAACACATGAATGCTGAGAGCAGCTTTATCTGTAATAGTCTCACACTGAAAATAACCCAAATAATCCAGTAATAATCCAAATAAGCAATGGAAAAATAGCAGTATATCTATGTCACAGAATAGTACTCAGCCATAAAAAGATCGAATTGTTACTACATACAGCATGGATGAATCTCAAAATAATTATTTTGATTGAAAGAAGCCAATCAAAGCAGAGAACATACTATATGGTTCTTCTGTATATAAAATTCTAAGAAAATCCCAACTATCCTATAGTGACAGAATCCAGCTCAACAGTTGCCTGGGGCATAGGGGATGGGTAGTAGGGAGGGGACATAGGAAGGGATTACCAAACTGTGTAAGATAAGTTTTGGGGGTGACAGTATGTTCATTGTTTTGAAGATTTTTTTTTTATGTATTTATTTGACAGAGAGAAATCACAAGTAGATGGAGAGGCAGGCAGAGAGAGAGAGGGAAGCAGGCTCCCCGCTCAGCAGAGAGCCCGATGCGGGACTCGATCCCAGGACCCTGAGACCATGACCTGAGCCGAAGGCAGCGGCTTAACCCACTGAGCCACCCAGGCGCCCCATGTTCATTGTTTTGATTGGGGCAGTGGTTTCACAAAATATATGCATGTCAACAAACTTAGGCAGTTCATTGTAGACCAATTATTCTGCAACAAAACTATTATTTTTTCAGTGTTCCAAGATTCATTGTTTATGTACCACACCCACTGCTCCATGCAATACGTGCCCTCCTTAATACCCACCACTAGGCTCACCCATCCCCCAATCTCCCCAAAACCCTCAGTTTGTTTCTCAGAGTCCACAGTCTCTCATGGTTTGTCTCCCCCTCCGATTTCCCCCAATTCACTCTCCCTTTCCTTCTCCTAATATTCTGCATGTTATTCCTTACGGATGGGACTGGAGGAGATTATGCTGAGTGAAATATAGGTCTAGCAGAGAAAGTCAATTATATGGTTTCACTTACTTGTGGAACAAAACTATTTTTTAAAAAAAATTTAGAATGCTACTTTCCTCCTCCTCTATTACCACCGGCCTGGTGGGAGAAATCACCATCTCCCTCCTGGCCTTCTATAGCACCCTGACCTTTCCCCACTATCCTCTTGTCCATTCTCTGTGCTGTAGCCAGAGTGATTTTTTTAAAGAATATAAACCTATTTGTGTCACATCACTGTTCAAAATCCTTCAAAAATTACTCATAAAATAAAGATCCAAAGACTTGTTCTTGCCTGAATTCTAGTCTCTTTTCCATGTTTTTCTCTTTTTAACCACTCTTCACTTTCTGCTCCTGGAACTTGCCAAATTGTTTCTGTCTCAGGGCCTTTGCACCAGCCAGCTCTTTTTCCTATGACTTTGCCCTTTTCCAGGTGAACCCCTAACCTTCCTTTAGTTGCAGTTTCGATGGTATCTCTTCTAAGCACTCTTTTTTGATGCACTGATGAATTAGGTCTTGAAAGTAACACTTGCCTATGTCCCCTTTGTGGCACCAAGCACACATATAAGTAATCAATTGTCTCTATAATTTTCAGTTTACTCTCCCTTCTTCCCATATTCCATCTCCCAAGACCAAAAGCTCCAAGAGAGTACCTGATGCTTAGTATATTGCCTTGCACATAGTAGGTAGTCAAAACATTTGTTGAAAAATGAAACAGACCAAGAACTCACACCCTGAGTTCCAAATTAGATTTTTCTCAACCCACTCATGCGCAATCCATCCTGTCTGACAGCCAAGTATACTTTCTCTGTAATTACTGAAGTCTCAAATTGGTAAGAATTAGATAATGTAATGACAGAGTAGCTTAAGTATTAAATACTATTTTTAAGTATTAAATACTTTAAAATCAAAATATTATAAAGTTTTGCAATGTTTGACACAGCTGAACTGATAGATCAGTTGAGATTTTTAAAAAGTCAGTCACGCTCATTTTAATGATACATTTACTCTGAAAGTTACACCCCCAAATAGTTTCAAAGTTAGTTAACGAGACAGTTAACAAAGCATGAAGGAAATAGGAGGGAGATGAGGTAAGAGAGGCAGGATCTTGCAGGAAATTAAGTCACAGCCTCCTGCTGAAAGCTGACCAGTGACCCAGCACCACCATGTTTTTTAGCAAAGCAGTGGCCTAGATAGACTCTCAGCGTAGCTGAGTGTGGGGCTGGAAAGATAAAGATCACAAACATGGCCATTTTCCAAAACAGCTTCCTAAGAAACAGCCTACCTTCCCCTCCCGTTCACTCCCCCACCATGTTTATAGACTCCCCTTAATTAGAGCATTTCAGATGGAAGCATAATCCAATCTGAAAGAATATTTCCCTTGAGAGCCATCTGTCAGAATTAGACTACACTTAGCTGCTGGACAGTAAGGCTGTATTGTAAATACCACAGACTGCTTTGATTCTCCAAAGGCTCAAAACTCATTTCTAAGCAAGCAAACACCAATCCATGGGATAAGGCTTTCCGTCAGGAGCTGGCTTCTATTTTGGACACTAATGCGTCCACAGGTAGAAAATCATTAAAAGCAGTCCCAGGAGAACATTCTACCTGACTAGTCTCACCTTTCTTCAGGGATGAAACTGCCACCCCTTGACAACTACATTAACTTTTCCTTTAGTTATTCAGGGTTGCAGAAGATTTCCATTGAACTAAGTAGTCCTTCATGTTCAACCATGGACTATGTAAAGGGGGGACGAAGTGGAGCCCACTTCAGCTTCCTGAAAAGCTGCCTCCCTCTCAGGAGCGCCCAGCTCACCATGCAGACACCTGCCTTTGGTACCCTTGCCCAGGCAGCAAGCAGATTCTTGGCTGCAAAAAGAGCACACAGGGTGGGGTAATGGGAAGAAGAGGGTCCCCTCTCTCCTTCATCATCTCCCTCCTCAGAGATCATGGCAGTCGGGGTTTCTCCTGTGTCCCCACAAGCCCTCTCCCCCTGTGCTGTTCTATCACACTGCAGTAGACCCCCTGCGTCTTGCCCAGATTCCCCTTGACCAGGCTGGTGCGCCCATTTCTTAGCTGCTGTGACTGCTGGCTGCTAACAGCTCATGGCTGCATCCTTTTTGGGAGAATTTCCCTCAGCTGAAGGCAGCCACCTTAAAAATGGCTGGCAAGTTATGCCCTCTCCCCAGAAATGGCCTGCACCCAATAACAAACTAGTCCAGGGTTTAAAGACAGCCCATTCCCCTTGGCTCAGGATGGGACACCTCTGTGTGCTCTTATGCTCCATAGATGCCTCTGGGATCAGGCTCAAGACCAGTTTTAGTCAGACCTTCGCCTCTGCCTCCCCTGCTCCCCTGACCTCCCTACGGACTCCCGTGAGAGCAGTGCCTCAACAACCACCCGCACAAGAATCCCTCCCAGCCTCTGCTTTGAGGGAATCCCTGGAATCCCTATGTAAGATACACACACTAAATGGGAGCTCTCCTCATTTCGTTCATTTATCCATTTTTTTCACTCAAAAGCAAAACAAAGACAGAGTCACAGACTTTGTCCTCAGGGGCAACTAGTTTCACGGGGGTGGGCCAGGATAAACAGACACTTAAAATTGAATGGGTTCAAGGCCACGAAGAGGTGCAAAATGGATATTTCACGAACACACAAGGGACACCTCATCGGTTCTGAGTGGATAAAAGGAGGGCTTACTTAATGAGGTGATGGTGGAGTGTAGGAGTTCTAAGACGAGTAACATTTAGTTGAACAGAGGAGAGGAGCAGGAGAAAAGGTCACTGCAGACAGAGAACACTGTGTATACAGAACACGTACATGAGTGAGCAATTAGAGAGAATAAGCTGGAACAGCAGGAGGGAATTGGATGTTCATTGCTATTGGATCCTGGTCTTCTCATTCGCCGGGCTGTGATATTGCTCCTGAAACCTTCCCACGGCCCACAGGTGGTAACTAGCTGCTTAATCCTGGTCCTCCACGTGAAAACCCCTTGCCCTTCCTTTTGCACAACCATTTTTATGCTTTATCTTCCATTACACATCTCCAACTTTACAGACCTCCCTGCTTCTGCTCCCATACTCACTAACCCCTGTGATGAAGAAAATGATGCCTCTGTGTTTATCTCAAGTCAACCCCTGTACCTGTCTTTTGGATTCTGCCTCCTACCTTGTCAGAAACCTTGTTCTGATGATCATCCCACTCTCTCTGTATCTTCAAACTCTACCTTTTTTGACTTTTCAGCAGGTTTTTTTCCCACTCATTTACTTACTTATATTCTCCCTCAAAGGTGATTTTTAAATTTTTATTAATTTGTTTTTAATTTAAATACAGTAAAATTCACTGTTTTTGCTAGACAGTTGGATGATTTTCAACAAATGCACAGAGGCTTATGCCCACTCCCACAATTACTATGCACAGCTCCATCAGTTCTCAAAATCTCCCTCTTGTCACCCTTTTGTAGTCACTCCATCTCCTTGTTCCAGCTCCTGGAAACCAATGATTTGTTGTCGGTCCCTGGAGTTCGGCATTTTTCATGATACCATATAAATGGAATTATACAGCATGGAGCTTTCTGAGTCCGTCTGTTCTCACTTAGTACACTGCATCTGAGATTCTGCACACACTGTTCCCTTCATTACTGAATAGGATTGTATGGATGTCATGTTCTATCTCCTTACCCACTGAAGGACATTTACGCTATTTCCAAGTTTGGGTAATTATGAATAAAGCTGCTATAAACCTTCACATGCAAATCCATAGAGATTTTTTATATGTGTTTTCCTTCCTCCTATAAATGTTCTCGTTTCCAAGTTCCATGTAAAGTAATGAAAATATGGGTAGATTTTGTAGAGGAAAATATCAGTACCCTGCTATCTCTTTTGGGCTGTGGTACTGTCCCCATGTGCGTACCCAGGAGCCCTGTCCTCCTCATTGTGGATCCCATTGTGTATAAATGGGCTACTGCGTTCACACTCAGGTTCAATGTAAGGTTCCTGAGCATCTCCTTCTGAGCCATGGGGGCAGAACCCTTTGACTGGCTAACTTAACATTAATTTCTAACCTCCTAATCTGGCCACATTCCAGCATAGAAGACAAAAAATTGAAAATATCTTTTCAATTGAATATCTTCAATTTCCAAATTAAAAATATCTTTTCAATACCATTCTTAAATGTGAATATGGTTTTTTGACTCAGCTTTGGCCAATAAGAAATAAATCACATTGGCGTGAATTTTAAGAAAGCCTTCCCTTCCCAATGGAAAGTTTGAGAAGTAGCAAGTACTGCCATTTCTTCTTGATGCTTTTCTTTTGTCTCAAATGCAGAAGTGATGTCTAGAATCATATTATTTTATAATTGTCTGAAAGTATTATATAAGTAGATTGATAAGCTTAAAAGATTTTTAAACAGATATCAAATGTGTGAAGGAGGATAATACAAATGACCAAAGCTTTGGAAATCAAAGCTGCTAGGAATGAAAACTGCATTAATAAACTGGGAGACTCAATGGAATCATTCTATAGCTAACAAGAAATTTCTAAATTAAAACCACATTGAGATATCACCTTACACCAGTTAGAATGGCCCAAATTAGCAAGACAGAAAACAACATGTGTTGGAGAGGATGTGGAGAAAGGGGAACCCTCTTCCACTGTTGGTGGGAATGTAAGTTGGTGCAGCCTCTTTGGAGAACAGTGTGGAGATTCCTCAAGAAATTAAAAATAGAACTTCCCTATGACCCTGCCATTGCACTCCTGGGTATTTACCCCAAAGATACAGATGTCGTGAAAAGAAGGGCCATCTGTACCCCAATGTTTATAGCAGCAATGGCCACGGTCGCCAAACTGTGGAAAGAACCAAGATGCCCTTCAACGGACGAATGGATAAGGAAGATGTGGTCCATATACACTATGGAGTATTATGCCTCCATCAGAAAGGATGAATACCCAACTTTTGTAGCAACATGGACGGGACTGGAAGAGATTATGCTGAGTGAAATAAGTCAAGCAGAGAGAGTCAATTATCATATGGTTTCACGTATTTGTGGAGTATAACAAATAGCATGGAAGGGGAGGTGAACCATGAGAGACTATGGACTCTGAAAAACAATCTGAGGGTTTTGAAGGGGCGGGGGGTGGGAGGTAGGGGTACCAGGTGGTGGGTATTATAGAGGGCACGGATTGCATGGAGCACTGGGTGTGGTGCAAAAAAAATGACTACTGTTATGCTAAAAATAAAAAATAAATTAAAAAAAAGAAATTTTGATGAAGTCCCAGAAGTTTATTTTCGCTTTTGTTTCCTTTGCCTTTGGAGACGTATCTTGAAAGAAGTTGCTGTGGCTGATATCAAAGAGATTACTGCCTATGTTCTCCTCTAAGATTCTGATGGATTCCTGTCTCACGTTGAGGTCTTTTATCCATTTTGAGTTGATCTTTGTGTACGGTGTAAGAGAATGGTCGAGTTTCATTCTTCTACATATAGCTGTCCAGTTTTCCCAGCACCATTTATTGAAGAGACTGTCTTTTTTCCACTGTATATTTTTTCCTGTTTTGTCAAAGATTAATTGACCATAGAGTTGAGGGTCCATATCTGGGCTCTCTACTCTGAATAAACTTCTGGGACTTCATCAAAATCAAAAGCTTCTGCACAGCAAAGGAAACAGTCAACAAAACAAAGAGGCAACCCACAGAATGGGAGAAGATATTTGCAAATGACAGTACAGACAAAAGGTTGATATCCAGGATCTATAATGAACTCCTCAAACTCAACACACACGAAACAGACAAACACATCAAAAAATGGGCAGAAGATATGAACAGACACTTCTCCAATCAAGACATACAAATGGCTATCAGACACATGAAAAAATGCTCATCATCATTAGCCCTCAGGGAGATTCAAATTAAAACCACATTGAGATATCACCTTACACCAGTTAGAATGGCCAAAATTAACAAAACAGGAAACAACATGTGTTGGAGAGGATGTGGAGAAAGGGGAACCCTCTTCCACTGTTGGTGGGAATGCAAGTTGGTGCAGCCTCTTTGGAGAACAGTGTGGAGATTCCTCAAGAAATTAAAAATAGAGCTTCCCTATGACCCTGCAATTGCACTCCTGGGTATTTACCCCAAAGATACAGATGTCGTGAAAAGAAGGGCCATCTGTACCCCAATGTTTATAGCAGCAATGGCCACGGTCGCCAAACTATGGAAAGAACCAAGATGCCCTTCAACGGACGAATGGATAAGGAAGATGTAGTCCATATACACTATGGAGTATTATGCCTCCATCAGAAAGGATGAATACCCAACTTTTGTAGCAACATGGACGGGACTGGAAGAGATTATGCTGAGTGAAATAACTCAAGCAGAGAGAGTCAATTATCATATGGTTTCACTTATTTGTGGAGCATAACAAATAGCATGGAAGACAAGGGGTGTTAGAGAGGAGTAGGGAATTTGGGTAAATTGGAAGGGGAGGTGAACCATGAGAGACTATGGACTCTGAAAAACAGTCTGAGGAGTTTGAAGTGGCGGGGGTGGGTGGGAGGTTGGGGTACCAGGTGGTGGGTATTATAGAGGGCACGGCTTGCATGGAGCACTGGGTGTGGTGAAAAAATAATGAATAATGTTTTTCTGAAAATAAATAAATTGGAAAAAAAAAAAGAAATTGCTAAGGAGAGATTTACTGAACTGAAAGACAGATCTTTAAAAATTACCTAGGGGGCGCCTGGGTGGCTCAGTGGGTTAGGCCGCTGCCTTCCGCTCAGGTCATGATCTCAGGATCCTGGGATTGAGCCCCGCATCGGGCTCTCTGCTCAGCGGGGAGCCTGCTTCCTCCTCTCTCTCTGCCTGCCTCTCTGTCTGCTTGTGATCTCTCTCTGTCAAATAAATAAATAAAATCTTAAAAAAAATTAACTAGGATGCATCAGTAATACAAAAAAAGAGTAAACAACAAAACAAACATAAAAGACAGAGTGATAGGTCTAAAAATATCTATATCCAGGAGGAAAAGAAAGAAGGTGTCAGGGAGAGACAATATTGGAAGAGATGGTGGCTGGGAATTTTCAGAATTGATCAGGCACTCATCCCCAGACTCAGGATACCCTGTGAATTCTAAGCAAGATAAACAATAATTTTTTTAAAGATTTTATTTATTTATTTGACAGACAGAGATAAAAAGTAGGTAGAGAGGTGGGGGAGGGAAGCAGGGTCCCTGCTGAGAAGATAGCCCGATGTGGAGCTTGATCCCAAGACCCTGGGATCATGATCGGAGCCGAAGGCAGAGGCTTTAACCCACTGAGCCACCCAGGTGCCCCTCAACAATAATTTTTTAATAAAAAATCCACAACATTCATGTTGTCATCAAGTTGCAGACCAAGAGAAGTCTTAAAACAGAAAAGAGAAAAGTATATTACAATTAGATTGCAGCTGATTTCTTAGACCCAAGAATTTGGAGGCAAGGAGATAATAGATTCAATGTTGAGAAAAAAATTATCCACAAGAAAACATGTCTACTCATTTTTTTTTCAATTATAATTGCAAAAGAGTGATACTTTCAAAAAAATGAAAACTGAGGGAGTTAACACTGGCAGACCCTCTACTGAAACAATATCTCAAGGATGTACTAAATATGAAAAATAATCTTTAGGGAAAGCCTGAAGAAATGGCAAACAAAAGTGGTGAATATGTGATAAATGTAAATAATCATTAACTATATGAAACATTAATTATGGTGTCTAGCTGAGAGGGTAAAAAAGCAAGGCAAGACAGAAACAAAACACTGGGAAATAATAATATGTTAGCTAGAATGGGGGTGACTGGAGCTGAGAGTTCCAAGAAAGAAGTATAATTTTGATTTACTTCTTCATTTATTCAATTAACCATACATGTTACAATTTTTAGGAAATACTAAACAAACAGAGACTTATAAACTATAAACTTATAAACTATAAGTTAGTGGAAGGAAGAAAATGAAACAGGAAGAAAACTTAATTCAAAACAAAATAGGAGGGCACTTGGGTGGCTCAGTCGGTTAAGCAGCTGCCTTCGGCTCAGGTCATGATTCCCCCGTCCAGGGATTGAGCCCTGCGTGGGCTCCCTGCTTCAGCAGGGAGCCTGCTTCTCCCTCCCCCTCTCCCTGCTGCTCTGCCTACTTATGCTCTCTCTGTCAAATAAAGTCTTTTTAAAAAATAGGAAAAAATAATCAGGACTAAAATGAGCATAATATAAGAGAGTAGAAATAACCCCAAACTACTAAGGTTCACAGTGACATAAACAGACTAATCTCACTTGTTAAAAGTCAATGATTTTCAGAACATATCTTTTAAAATCCAGCTTTACCTTGCTTACAGTACTCATATTTACAATATAAAGATATAGGAAATTAACAAGTAAAAGAACAGAAAAAATATGTAAGATAAAACTAACTGAGAAGAAGATTTTATACTTCTATACACCAGAAGGCAAAAAAAATTTTTTTTTATTTAGGTAACAAGAGACACCAAATAATGATAAAAGGCTTAAATGGCCAGAAAAATATAACAAGTGCCAATATTATAAATATAAATATACATACACACACACACACAGCAAAGACTGATAGAACTATAAAAAGAAACTGAAAATCTATGATCATAGTAGATTTATAAGCATGTTTTATCAATAACTGGTATGTTAGAAAAAAATATCAATCAGGATATGGATATGAGTAATGTATAATCTTTTCAAGCACATATAGTATATTTATAAAAACTGAGGTAATAGAGAACATAAAGCAAATCTCAACACATATCAAATAATATGAAAAATGTGGTCTGTATTATCTGATCACATTCTAATTAAGTCAGAGCACTAACACTTTAAAAAACTATTAAATGTGAAATTTTAAAAACATGCTTTGAAGTAAAATATATAAATCAAAGAAAAAACCATACTTGATATTAGAAAACCCTTAGATCTGAATGATAATGACAATGCTAAATATCAAAATTTGTGGACACCCAGTTAAAGCAGTACTTTGAAGGAAATTTAGAGCCTTCAATGCATATTTAAAGTTTCAGTTCCGCAAGATGCATCAGCCCTGGAGCTCTCATAGGGTCCATGTAGCTAACAACATTGTACTGCACATCTAACATCTGCCAAGAGGGTAGATTGTACACTGATATTCTTGCTACACGAAAATACTATTACCACTATTCATAATAATAAGAACAGAGAAGGTGGGAGGAAACTATGGGAGGTGAAAGATATGTCAATGGCCTTGATGGAGGTAATGATTTCATGAATGCATACTTATCCTCAAACCCATTAAGTTGCAGATATTAAATATGTTCAGTTTTTCACGTCAATCATGCCTCAATAAAATGGGCTGAAAAAGACTGAAAGTCACTGACCTAAAGATCTAAGTGAAGAAATAAGAAATAACTGAATAAGCCCAAAGAATAAAAAAAAATCACAGTCAGAAGAAGGAATAGGAAACAAAAATTAAATATAAGTAATAAAACTAAACATTGGTTCTTAGAAAAGACTAATAAAAATGGACAAACCTTCAACGATACTGATCAAAGAAAAAGAACAGGAGAAAATAGTTAATATTAGAAATGAGAAAAAGGACCTAACCACAGAAGAGGCAGAAAATAGAAAGGTAAAATTATTAATAACTCCAAATCAATGCATTTAAAACACAGAAAAAATCTAAATCCCTAAATCATATTTATAAAGAAATAGACAACTTGTGTAGTATAGTAACAAAGGAACGGAATCAACTTTCTCCAAATTAAACACCAGACCTAGAAGGTTGTGTGGGCCAATTCTGCTAAACACCAAAAGAAAAGATTATTCCAATTGTACACAAATTCCTCAAGAAAACAGTAAGAGAGAGTGGTCCATCGACTCAGTTTGATCATGAAACCAGCTAAAATCAGAGGATGATCTCACTCATGAATTTAGTTACAAAAATCTTTAACAAGATCTTAACCAAGGGACGCCTGGGTGGCTCAGTAGGTTAAGCATCTGCCTTGGGCTCCGGTCATGATCCCAGGATCCTGGGATCGAGCCCCGCATTGGGCTCCCTGCTCAGTGGGGAGCCTGCTTCCCTCTCTCTGCCTGCTGCTTCTGCTCGTTGACTCTCTCACTCTCTCTTTCTGACATATAAATATTTTTTTAAAAAGATATTAACCAAATAACTGAATACATATATATATATGTATATCTATGTATATGAAAACTAACACATCATGAACAAGTTGAATTTATCATAGAAACGTAAATTTTTACCAAAATTGGAAAATAAAGCAATATACTTTATCACATTAAGAGATGAAAGGAACATAAGATCATCTAGATAAATTCATAAAATTCATGGATAAAATTCAATACCCATTTAGGTTTTCAAAGCCTGTAGCCAAAGTCCTACTTACTATGGAAATTCAAAGCATTCCTTTAAAAACAAATTATTTATTTATTTTGGGGGAGGGCAGAGGAAGAGAGAGAGAGAGAGAATCTTGAGCAGGTTCCACACTGAGCATGGAGCCCGAGCAGGGCTTGGGCCATGACCTTGAGATCATGACCTGAGCCGAAATCAAGAATCAGAGGCTTAGTCCACCCAGGCACCCCTCAAAGCATTCCCTTTAAGATAAGGAACAAGGCAAAGATCACTGTATGGGCCTTTGTACTGGCAGTCCTAGCAAATGCAATAAAGCAAGCAAAAGGGATGGTGTGGGGACAAAAATCAAAAGGAAAAGAAAAAACAAAACTGTCCTTGCACATGCATGGAATAACTGTCAGCATAAAAGAATCTGTGGTCAATTAATTAGAAAGCGGAGCAATACCACGTGTTGGAGAGAGCATAGACTAAGATGGGCTCAAACACTGCTGCTGGTCAAACCTCTTTGAGATAGAATGTTCCTTATCTGGCAACTACATTCCCAGGTATAGATCCTAATAGAAATTCTTGCACATGTTTACCAGGAGGATGTACAGAAAGCATACATACAGTAGCATTTCCTAAAATAGGAAAAACTTAAATTAATTCTAATATCCATTGACAAGAGACTAGATAAATAAGGATGGTACACCTCACAATGGAATGCTAACACATCCCTGGCCAAAATAAAAAAAAAAAAACCTATAGTATCTACATAAACATAAATGGTTCAAAACAAAAATACTAAAAATAGCAGTTTGCAGAATATATACAATATAATTTCTCCACATAAATTTCAAAAATAGGCAAAACTGAACAACCTATTCTTTTTTTTTCAATTTATTTACTTTCAGAAAAACAGTATTCATTATTTTTTCACCACACCCAGTGCTCCATGCAATCTGTGCCCTCTATAATACCCACCACCTGGTACCCCGACCTCCCACATCCCTGCCACTTCAAACCCCTCAGATTGTTTTTCAGAGTCCATAGTCTCTCATGATTCACCTCCCCTTCCGATTTACCCCAACTCCCTTCTCCTCTCTAACACCCCTTGTCCTCCATGATATTTGTTATGGTCCACAAATAAGTGAAACCATATGATAATTGCCTCTCTCTGCTTGACTTATTTCACTCAGCATAATCTCTTCCAGTCCCGTCCATGTTGCTACAAAAGTTGGGTATTCGTCCTTTCTGATGGAGGCATAATACTCCATAGTGTATATAGACCACATCTTCCTTATCCATTCATCTGTTGAAGGGCATCTTGGTTCTTTCCATAGTTTGGCGACCGTGGCCATTGCTGCTATAAACATTGGGGTACAGATGGCCCTTCTTTTCACGACATCTGTATCTTTGGGGTAAATACCCAGGAGTGCAATGGCAGGGTCATAGGGAAGTTCTTTTTTAAATTTCTTGAGGAATCTCCACACTGTTCTCCAAAGAGGCTGCACCAACTTGCATTCCCATCAACAGTGTAAAAGGGTTCCCCTTTCACCGTACACAAAGATAAACTCAAAATGAACAACCTATTCTTATGTGGTAAGTGATTTTAAAAACAAGGGAAGTATATATATAAAAGTCAGTTTATTGGGGCATCTGGGTGGCTTGGTCTTAAGTTTAAGTGTCCAACTCTTGATTTTTGGCTCAGGTTATGATTTCAGTGTTGTGGGATCAAGCCCCACATTGGGCTCTGCACTCCGCAAGGAATCTGCCTACGATTCTCTCTCCTTCCACCCCTCCCCTCCACCTGCTTATTGTATCTCTAAAAATAAATAAATAAACATAAAATAAAATTCAGTTTATGAATTATCACTGGGGTAATCTGGGGGATGGAAGAAGGGCACAGAGAGAGCTTTAAAGAGATAGACAATGTTCTCTTTCTTGACCTAAATTCTGGACGGACGGATGTAGATTTTGTTATTATTGTTAAATCATACCTATACATTTTATATACTCTTGTATGTGTTACATATGTCATGTAAAAAAGCAAATGCTTTGCCCTCTGCAAGGATAAAACCTATCCAAGTCTTTGTCAGAGACCTGCAGTTTTAATAACTGTTTCCTTCAGATGTTCTTCTCTACAATTCTACCACTTCTCACTACCTCTGAATAATCTTGATGTCAAGGGGATAACTGACATCATTTTTTTTTAAAAAAACCTCTTTATGATCCTCTTCCAGAAATTCAGCAGGAGCCCTAAACCCCACACATTGAAAAGGCAAAGCACAAAGACCAGCCCTGTTTGTGCTGCCACCATAGCTGCAGAGCAATGTCTGGCAGCAAGAAATGAAGTATGTTTCAGTCACTACATGGCTGTAGGTACACGTGGGTGGGATTCAGAGATTTTCACGATGATTCAGCTCATGAGAGACCCTTGGGAGGAAGGCTGATTCCACCCACATCCTCATTATGGAAGGAAGGTGGCTTCCACGTCTTCACCTGGAAACTAGGGCTTTCTATGGGGTTTTTCAAATTGCTGTTCCCTTAGGATCCATTGTCCAACAAGTCTTAGTATTTTCAGCCCTAAATGCAGAGTTGTATTAAGCCAGCTTTTATTAACTGGCACTAGCTTGCAAAAGCCAACGTGAGCATCTTCTGCCAATTCCACCTTCAGTGATGTCACAATGGTAGCTTGAAATCAGCTCTGCTAGGAGCATATACATCATAGAAATAGACAAATGCTACAAATCAGGTCCCCCTCTACTCCCTCCACCCCCACCAGCCAGATGTTACATATCTAGCACTGAATCTGACATAGCCATACAATCATGACAGTACTGCAGGACTAAGGGTGCAGTGGAGTGAAACAGGATTAAATAAATAAACTTCTTTAGTAACTGAAGACTGCCTGCCCCATTTGCATTCGACTGGCCTCCCTGAATACTTATATTTCCTCCTGAGTGGTTCCAGGTATCCACCTCTTCCAAGTCTAAAAATGGCCTCAGGGAGTTGGAAGACAGGACAGGAAAATTCCTCCCTCAGCCACTGAAAAATACAGGACTTTGCAATGACCCAAAAAGTCAAATTCTGATGGAAATGTAAAGTTTTAAAATTCCTAACATTAAAAGAGAGTCTATGCTATTGGAAACTGAATTAGGGTCCATATTGGCATGGAGGGAACTACATGAAAACTCTGGCAGCTCCCCCAAATTAGAGTGTAGCTGGGATGGTCACAGGTTTCCAGAAAAGGTCTCTGAATCAGTTTCTAAGAGTGCCATTGAAAGAGAGATTCCTGAATACTTAATGCCTATTCGTCAGGAAGTCAGTGATGACTGGAGTATACAAAAATGTCAAGATTCAGACAAGACAACCAACATTCACCCAGATGGCTAAATTCAAGCTCTCCCAACTCTGAATTTCCCCCAGATGCTATCTTCTCTTTGTTGACTGATACACGTCCCACAGAGATGCATCACACTATTACTGATTGGTACGGCTTTAGTTGACAGATTTAATTAAACTACTGTTTTTATACTCAATAATTGCCATTTTGTTCCTTCACAGGAAGGTGTGAGGATTAGCTCTTATTTGACTGCTAACTTTTATAAAACTTACAATCTCCTTGGAGAAACAAAGAACCAAATTTTTTAAAAATGAAAAGATTAGTTTATGGATTTTGGCACTGCATAACACTACCCAACCAAGTCAGTCCCTAGAGCCTCACCAAATTAGTCCCTCCTAAGGGGCTGCATTGTATTCAGTAAGTGCATATTAATTATTTCACTTCCAGGCACCATTTTAGAGGCTGGGCACATAGTAGTGACCATGCCCGATATGGTCTATGTGCTTACAGAATAGTCTAATGGGGAAGAAATGAAATTGAACAAATACATACAAGAAGGTACAAGGAGGAATGACAAAAGTACAGAATGTCATGGAAACAAATACCAAAAAATCTATCCTCCTAGTCCAGGTCTGAGATACATGTTCTCTGAGAAAGTGTGGTATTTAAGCTAGGATCTATGAGCTTAGTAGGAGTTAGCTAGGTAAAGAGAAGTAAACCAGCATATATGATAATTTTGAGACATCTTTTCATGAATTGACTGAATCAGCTGTTGAAAACCTTAGTCCTAATTCCTGTTGGGCCATTACTCAGCTGTGTGACCTTGGCTGAATCTCCTAAAGGCCTCCACACCTCAGTATTATGTGCCAAATGAGGATTTCAGATTACAGGACCTCTAAGGATCTTTCTGGCTATTCAATCACAAGGCAAACCTATGATACACGGATTACTACTCAGCACAAGAAAAAACTGCTTTTTTGAACAAACTTTGAGCAATATAATATAGCACATGGTATTTCCAGCAAGAGGGGAGATGTTCACAGAAACTGCTCCAGGTAAAAATACTGGATTACAAAATCATTTTTAATACATCACAGAGCAAAAAAGCAAACAAGAACTTTTCCCTTGCATAAGTAGACGCTGGACTTGGTCTAGATAAAGCAGGGGAAAAAAAGTCTCCCCCCCTGCCAGTTTCTAACCATTAATGCAAGCCTGCAATTATACATTAGGAGCCTGTATTCACCCTACCTCTCTGTGGCCCCCAAATCCTCAAGCTCAAAATTTAGTTTAGAATGGTTCCATGTTGGTCAACTCACAAATCATCTCTAAAGGAATGCACTTTAAACCCAGAGCTTGAAATTTTCCACTGACAAAGTTCCAAGCCAGATGAACTCACAATCACAAATCACTAAATACAAGGGGCAATAAGGCAAGATGAGTTAGAGTCAACAGAAAAAACAAACAAACAAAAAAATCAGAGCTGCAAAGTTGGAGTTAAGAGTAAAAGAACATAAAAACGACTATGTATAGAATGATAAAAGAAATAAAAAAGGGACCTGAAAGTATGCTGAAAGAAACAAACAAAGACTATCAAAGATATTAGGCAAAGTAAATGGGTGAGAATTTTCCAGAAATGATCAAAAGAAACAATCTCATATTCAGGAATCCCAATAAATCTCAGTCAGGATAAATAAAAAGAAATAACCACTTAGCAATGTTAAACTACAGAACACTAAAGAGGAAAGCAAGATATTGAATGCAAGAAGAAAGAAAAAAATTACAAGGGAATAAATATTCTATGAAACGTCAGCTTCTCAAAAGCAACTGGAGGTCAGAGGGCTATGGAATGATGGCTTTGTAATGCCAAAATCAAAACAGCTGAGAGTTTCAAGCCCCCCACTTGTTATACCCAGAAAAACATTCTAAGAACAATAGCAAAATAATGACATATTCAGAACTGTGGCTTTCAGTTAAGGTTATTTATTGCCAGCCCACAGATACCCTAAGGAGGGTATCTAGGGGAATAAATATCCCAACCTCACTCTCCTCCCTTGCAAACTTCCTAAACCCAAACAGAAGCCAGAGACTAAAAGAGCTCTTTTTAGTTCAAAGAAAAATAAACAAAACCCACCAAAGCCACTGGTAGCACCAAGGAGGAGCAAAATTAAAGTATCCAGAATAATCTCCCAACTGATTTTATAAATCAAGAATTACCTTGGGGCACCTGGGTGGCTCAGAGGGTTAAGCCTCTGCCTTTGGCTCCAGTCACGATTTCAGGGTCCTAGGATCAAGCCCCGTATCAGGCTCTCTGCTTGGCGGGGAGCCTGCTTCCCTCCCCTCCCCCCGCTGCCTGCCTCTCTGCCTACTTGTGATCTCCCTCTCTGTCAATATGCTGAGTGAAATAAGTCAAGCAGAGAGAGTCAATTATCATATGGTTTCACTTATTTGTGGAGCATAACAAATAGCATGGAGGACAAGGGGCGTTAGAAAGGAGTAGGGAATTTGGGTAAATTGGAAGGGGAGGTGAACCATGAGAGACTATGGACTCTGAAAAACAATCTGAGGGGTTTGAAGTGGTGGGGGGCGGTGGGAGGTTGGGGTACCAGGTGGTGGGTATTATAGAGGGCACGGCTTGCATGGAGCACTGGGTGTGGTGAAAAAATAATGAATAATGTTTTTCTGAAAATAAATAAATTGAAAAAAAAAAAAAAAGAATTATCTTGACTCCGATCCAGATAAGGACCATATGAGAAAGTAAATGACATGTATCACTCATCAGGACAGATTAAAAAAAAAAAATCTAAACAACATATTTGCAATGTATAAAACAGGTAATACATCAAAGCCAGTTTCAATCATACTAGGAATAAAAGATTGTTTCAAAATTAGAAAACTGATCAATATATTGAATAAAACAGCAAATTAAAGCAGAGAAAAAAACTTCACAGGATCATAGCAAGTTAAAGCAGAGAAAAACCTGGGGCACCTGGGTGGCTCAGTCAGCTGAGCACGCAACTCTTGATTTCAGCTCAGATCATAATCTCAGGGTCGTGGGATCAAGCCCATATTGGGTTCTACACTCAGTGTGAGGTCTGTTTGTCCCTTTCCCTCTGCTCCTCCCCCCTACTCAAGCTGTCTATCTCTAAAATAAATAAACACAATTTTTAAGAAAAATAAAGCAGATGGGCATGGGTGGCTCAGTAGATTAAGCCTCTGCCTTTGGCTCAGGTCATGATCTGAGCCATGCATAGGGCTCTCTGCTCAGCAGGGAGCCTGCTTCCCCCTGCCCTCACCTGCCTCTGCCTACTTGTGATCTCTCTCTGTCAAATAAATAAATAAAATCTCAAAAAAAAAAAAAAAGCAGAGAAAAGCCTCACAGGATTATAGCATTTGACGAAACAAATGTTTAATAAAAAGTGGAAAACATGTTAATTAAGGGTAGAATATGTTTTCATCAATTTGGAAGTGAAAGACTTAATGTAGAGAATTTATTAATTGAAAGTACAGTATGTCTTGAAACATTCATCATTAAAGCCTTGTGTTTCTTTTGGCAAAATATGAAAAACTTTGAATGGAACTTCTCTATTATCAAGCTATTGTAACTTTTTGACCCCCAGTTTTAGAAAAAAAATATGGCTATTTTCACCCCTTAATCATGAAGGGAAGGACCTTGGGGATTTTGCTCTTCATTCCTTGAAAGCTGATCATTTCTGTAAGAACTTATTTAATTCTGAATAAAAGAAAATAAAATTTAATACAGGGAAATAAAAAAAAAAGTCTTAGTCAACTAAGAATGGAGGGATATATTCTTTTCTTTTTTTTTTGAAGGATATATTCTTAATATGATAAAGACATCCATAAAATATCTACAGCCAAATTGTACTCTATGAAAATGTTAAAGACATTTCACTTAAAAGTAGGAATAAGCCAAGGATGACTACTACCATAAATTATTATTTGGTATTATATTGGAAATCTTAGTCTGTGAACTAAATTAAAAAATAAAAAATAAATAAAAGCATACAGATTAGGAAAAAACAAACAAAACTATTACAATTCACATGTCTAATTAGCTACAAAGAAAATTCAGAAGATTCTGCAAATTATGAAAATTAGTAAGAATTCTGCAAGATTGCCAAATTGAAGATAAATATATAAAATTTAAACTGTATTACTATACAGCAGCAGAAGTTAGGAAATGTAATTTTAAAAAAATGCTACAGTTGACCCTTGAGCAATGTGAAGATTAGGGATGCTGACGTCCCAAGACTTAATTATTAATAGCCTACCGTTGACTAGAAGCCTTACTGATAACATAGTTAATTAACACATATTTTATATGTTACCTGTATTATATATTGTATTCATATAATAAAATAAGCTTGAGAAAAGAAAATCATTAGAAAGAGAAAATACATTTACAGTCTTGGACTGTATTTATGCAGGGAAAAAAATGCATATGTAAGTAGATCCACTCAGTTCAAACTCGTGCTGTTCAAGGGTCAGCTGTAGCTGAAATAATGAAAATTATAGCAACTACCAATACATCTAATAAGAGACATGCAAGATCCTCATGAAGAAAATCATAATGAAAGAATGAAAGAATTTTAGTTTTTCATAGACTCAATATCATAAAACATGCAAAATTTTCCTATCAATCTACAGACTTCATACAATTCCAAACAAATACCAGAAAGAATTATTAATTTGATGGTTTGATTCATTAATTCTTTGATTTGACGTGAAAGGTCAAGTATCAGCCAAGACTGAACTGAAGGAAAAGCAGGCTAGAGGACTGTTCTTTCAGATATTATGCCTTATCATAGAGCGACAGTCATTTGCAAATTGTGCTATAGTTAGATACAGTCAAAAAGAACAAAATAAAGAAAAATGATTCCAGAAACAGACTCTTCATATATGGAAACCTATATAGGACAAAGCATGCACTGCAGACTACTGAAAAAACTATGTCAGAAAATTGATTATCCATAGAGAAAAGCATGGATGCATCAGGGACTGAATGTTTGTGCCACCACCTCCCCCCACAATTCACGTATTGAAGCCCTAACCCTTAACTCGTGAGGGTATTTGGAGATGGGTACTTTGGGAGGCAATTAAGTTTAGATGGGGTCATGATGGTGGGGACTGCATGATGGGATTAGTGCCGTCATAAGAGAAAGGGGTGCCTGGCTGGCTCAGTCGGTGGAGTGTGCAACTCCTGATCTCAGGGTTGTAAGTTCAAGCCCCATGTTGGTGGTAGAGACTGCTTAAAAATAAAACCTTTAAAAAAATGAAAAAAAGAGAGAGAGAGATAGAAAGAGACCAGAGAGCATGCATGCGCGCTCTCTCTCTCTCTCCTCCACATGAGGACACATTGAGAACGTAGCTGTCTGCAAGGCAGGAAGAAAGCTCTCCCAAGGAACTGAATCTGCCAACACCTTGGTCTTGGACTTTTCAGCCTTTGGAACTATGAGAAATAAAATTGTGTTGTTTCAGCCACCCAGTGTATGATATGCTGCTACAGCAGCCTGAGCTAACACAGGGTGCCTGCACTCCACTGTACAAACACTTTCATTCTGGGTGGACTAAATTCATGATTAGGAAAGTCAAAACTTTAAAACTTCTAACAGAAAACACAGGAGAAATATCTTTATGACATAGGGTAAGGAAGGATTTCTTTAAAAAGACACAAAAGCATTAATTTATGAGGGAAAATTTGTTATGTTTTACTACATTAAACATAAGACCCTCTATTGATCAACAAATACGGTCATAAATTGAGAGATGATGTTTGTTAATACACATCACCAACAAAGGATTTGCCTCCAGCCTATACAAAGAACATATATGAATCAATAAGGAGAAATAAACGAGAGGAAAAGATGCTGAATAAGCATTGTGCAAAAAAGGAAATGTGGATGACCATCTGAAGTTGATCAACCTTGACAACCAAGGAAATATGAATTACTTATCATGTCACAGGCAGGCACATACACACATACTAAACAGTGTGGCAACTGTAAGGGTTGGTGAGAATGTGGAGCATGAGGAACTGTTGTACCTCACCAGAGGGAGGATGAAATTGGACAGTTGCTGTGGAAAGGAAGTCCGTGAGGCCTAGAAAAGTCCAACACATGTGCACCTTACCTCTATCAGGGATACATCCTAGAGGAATTATTACATATGTAAACTAGGAGATTTGCACAAAAATGTTCTCTGGAGTATTATTCATAATTATTAAAAACAAATAAGCACCCAAATATCATCAATACGAGAAAACTAATTTGTCATCTACAACCAATGGAATATTATACAGCAATGAAAACACATGAACCACCGATTTACTTATCTCTCTTGTTAAATGTCACAATCAAAGTGGGCTGAAAAAAAGAAGTCAAAGAAGAGCTATGAAAAGCAGAAACAGACAAAACCAAATACTGTATTGTCTTACAAATATGTCACAATATATATAAAATTCAGAATAGTGCTTTCCACTTGGCAGGAGTGGACCTAGAGGGAAGGAGAGGAAGGAAGACATTCCAAGGGTCAGCAAAAATACTGGTTCTGGTCTATTCTTCAGATGAACAGTGGGTTCATGCCTGTTCATTTAATTATTCCCTTATTAATCTGTATCCTGTACATTATATACATTGTGTTGTATACATGCTATATTATAAAGATTATTTATTTCCTTTAGAAAGACAGAGAGCATTGAGTGGGAGGGGCAGAGGGAGAAAGAATCTAAAGCAGACTGTGTGCTGAGACCAGAGCCTGAAGCAGGGCTCGATCTCATGACCCTGAGACCAAGACCTGAGCTGAAACCAAGAGTCAGACCCTTAACGTACTACGCCACCCAGGTGTGCCCTAGTGCTATATTACAAAAACAGAAACTTGGAAAGCCTCAGACCTTCATGCTCAGTCCCTATACAAAGTTACAATCAAAATAGCCTCAAATAATAATTTTGAAAATGGAATTTTAAAAACTACACTGTCGTTTTAAAATTTTTTTCTCACAAGACTGTGAGCTTTTTTCTCACAAGAATGAGAAGCCTAAAATGAATTTAACATTATTTGTCAACTATACTTCCATAAAAAACAACTATATGGCAGATTATAAAATAATCTGTAATTCCATTCTCAGAACCTGCCCTCTCCTACTGGTAACCCAAAGGCCTAGATCAATGCTCAAAATATTTGTTGTTCACCTGAGGAAAGGGCTGAGAATTTTGAAGCCTTTACCTGTATCAGTTTTCTGCCTCATAAATAATTCTACAGTCTCCTCAACTCAGTGGAAATTAGGATTTTCCAACACAGACATGGGCACTTTTACTCCCGGGAGAGTGCTAAAATGGCCACCATCTCCATGCCTGGAGGTCTCTGCAGGCTGCCATTCTATACTCTCATCCCCTGGAAACTGGTCTACATGTTTCCACCACTCAGTGTGGCTCTGCCTATAAAGTCTCTAGAAGTCCGCTCACAGCAGGATCCCTGTTGAGCTTTGTGATAATCATTCCAGTGATTTTGTGGAATCCATTTGTCAAACAATATAAATGGATGTCCTCTCAGATTGTGTGACCAACCCCGGTAAAGGAGTATCCTTGTTGGCCAGCAGTATCTCAGTTCATTCCCCAGGGGACTCGGTAACTGCTCCAGGAAACGAGTTCCTTCTTGAGCCCCTCGTATCTTAGTATACGCAGTCTGCCCATTTTGTTACCTCCTGATTTTGGCAACTGGGATTGGGAAACAGTCTTTGCTTTCCCCAGCACCCATTTTTGGATTTACAGATATCAACCTTTACAAGATTGACGAGATCTGTTCCTTCTCCAATCTCCCAAATCATCTTACTTTCATCAACTGCTGTTCCCTGCGCCTTTTCCAGCTCTCTCTTTCCTTTCCTCATTGTTATGATAAAGGCCAGCCAAAGTCCATGCTACACTTTGCTTCTCTGAGTAGCAGGACACACCTGGCACTGGGATCTCGTGCACGGGAAGAGAAGGCGTCTCTTGGAACAGCCAAAGTGCAGGTGAGTCCCCCGTTCGCAAAGGCAGCCAAGCGTGAGAAAGTACTAGTGTGAGGATTTGGCCATTGGGCAGAGCTTTTGTGTGTTCTCTTCCTGAACGGAAAGGGAGCCTTTCCCTGACTGGACTCCAAACTCAAGCTGGATCATCATTTGAGCTGAGGAAGGATTGTGATGCTTGGTGTCTTTGGATGCCAAGGCAGAGAATGAAAATTATCGTGGCCTCAGAAGGACTTGTATTCTAGGAGACATGTGAGCAGAATTGCCTGAAGCAATCTGGATGGGAGGAAAGAAAAAAGTGGCTTTAAAATATCAGAGGTACTGGGGCGCCCGGGTGGCTCAGATGGTTAAGCATCTGCCTTAGACTCAGGTCATGATCTCAGGGTCCTGGGGTCGAGCCCCAAGTGGGGCTCCCTGCTCAGCAGGGAGTCTGTTTCTCCCTCCCCCTTTGCTGCTCCCCTGCTTGTGCTCTCTCTCTCTCTCAAATAAATAAAATTTAAAAAGTAAAATATCAGTTACCTAAGAGGGTCCCTCTTTCTTCTCTATAAGGAGTGTCAATACACATGTGCAGGAAGGTGAGAAGGATGGAAACGGAGTAATAATATCACCACTGCGATCTTATTTAAAATGTAAACATGGGTATGTGGAGTTACTTCATAGCACTTCTGCCCTCACTCCTGAGATCTAGATTGGATGTGACCTTCCATAGATGAGCTTTGTCGATATCTGCAGATCTTTTCAGACTGAACTCCTTACCGTTTTGATTCTCTGCTTAAAAATGTGGTGCCAACTCTCTGCAACCATTCTCACTTCTGGGATTAAAGAGGAAGATCTGATCATGGCAAATGCAGCTGAGTTGACCTGGGAACATGCTCAAGGACTTAATGCTCTCAGAGAGTCTGGCAACGGTCTCGTAGCTGCAGATTACAGTTAATAGGATGCCAGGATCCATTTAGCACAAATAACCTAAGAAAGCTCTACAGAAAATGTGGTAAGGAGGGCAGATAATATCTCCTGCCAATTAAGGAAGAACTAAGAATTAGAAAGCAGAGAAGAGAGAATGTTATGCTTCATGCTGTTTTCATGAATAATTCTGGGAACTTCTAAAATGAATATTGTTAAAGACTTGTTTCTGGGAAGGTACAAGAAAGTTCTGAAACAACAGCTATCCAGACACTGATGTGAATTTTATACTTCGTTCCCACAATAAATAAGGTGTAAATAATCTGTTTGCATGCGGACCAAGAAGCCGCCCCCAGGATGGAGAAATGCTGGACTTACGTTGGTGACATACTCGATATCCTTCCAAAGGATGCACTCCCTGGGGAAATCGGCCAAGTCTAAGAAGTGCTCCACCACCACTTGGCCAATTAGGTCATGGCGAGAGAACCTGTCAAAGTCATACACAGAGAAGTGAAGCTTCCGGGCCGCAAGGTCATTGTAGGGAACTGGAAACAAAAACACTTCATCAAACACGGGGTTCAGGGTCTTCCTGTGAACTTTAGTTTGGTGTTTGGTTTTCCGATCGGGAAGCAAATAGATCTTGACATAAGGATCTGAAGTCCCGGAAAAGTCCTTGGCAGGCAAATTGACAGCTTTGTGAATCTTCACTATGAGCTGCTCTAAGTCACAGTCATATTTTAAAATGAAATTCAGTTTCCCACAGGCTTTGCTGTTACCCCTTGTCCCATCATCAGTATCCAGTGACCTCTGCTTATATAACTCTGGTTTAATTCGACCAATTCCAGTCAACTGTTCCTGTTTCTGAAGCTGCTGGATATTGAAGTCCGGGTTTGACAGGTTGAGTTGTCTTCGGATTGAATTATGCCTTGAGTGAAGAGCAAGAGAGAACAAAGTTACGACCTCATTAGCCACAGCTCTTTCAGAAACTTGTGCCTGGGATGTAGGTAGCCTATTATGTGCTGTTAAGAGCTTAGATCTGCGGGCTTTTTTTTTTTTTTTTTGGCCTAAATTCAAAATGCTCATCAATGTGAGTAAGCTGCTCCCCAAGGCTTGAAGCTCAAAAGTGAGGCTTGGTATCAGGAACTGAACCCACTAACACATGACCTTGGGAGCTTTAAAGGTCGAATGCACTTTCAAGAAGAATATGGCATTAAAGAAGCTCAGTTAGCCAGCAGAATGGAAAGGTTTGTACAAATCGCTTTAAAAATAAAATTGTCCACCTTTACGTATAATGTCATCCTGAAACTGAAACACTAAGCTACTTGTTGTCTTAGGGAGAATGCATCCATCTCTAAAATCACATAGAATTTCCTGTCACTGGCTTATAACGTTATTAGTAAGTAAGTTCTTGCTGGCTCAAATCAAAGCATTTCAGCGCAAGAGCACAGTGTTTGCTCTCGTGAGAATGTGTGTGACAGGCTGCATCTGCCTGTGGCGGACTGCGCTGGCTCTGACAGGTACAAATGGCAGCTCCGTGACAGTGTTTCCGTCACACCACGTGGGGGATTACTGATCAGGGGGAGGGGTTTTATTTCTGTCATAAACACGAACAGTATAAAAATTAAAGGTAAGCTACCCTCAGTGTACATAGGGATTCAGAGAAGGTTGACTACTGATATTTGCAAATTAAATATTTGCTGACAGAATCTACTCTTCACCCTATAAGCTTATTGCTTTGGGTTAGTGGTTTCCCTGGAATTCTCTCTGAAACCTACCTTACCTGTGTGAGTCCTCATGAACCAGAGAAGGAGTCATTAGATGCAAGGATGTTTTTAATGTTATTTGTGTTTGTTTTCAGCCCAGAGTTCAGAGTCACTGTATTGTATCTTCTGCTCTCTCTCAATAGCCTTAATTAAAGTAGCCTCTCTCCACCAGTAGGTGGAAGGGGATAGCCAGGCTGTCTCTGAGGGACTGACAAATTATTGGAGAGGCAGAGAAAACATTTGAGTTTGTCTTCTTTTCCTTTATGAAACAAAGATGTAAAACGGCATTACTAGACCCCCAAACATGTTTGTGATATAGACACTGTTATGCTGAACACTCCTCTTCATCCTCAAATATGCTCCTGGCTACTCATCACCCACCTGGTACAACAGGAACCACCACAGAACTGTCAGGTGCACCTGTCACAGCCAACACAGCCCACTGCAGGCGGAAACACCCAGGCATGTACATTCTCATATGTGCAAAAACCATGTGGTCTGAAAGTCTCTGTTGTCAGATTTTCATTTCTTACAAAGAAATCCACCATCTTTTTTTTTTTTTTTTAGATTGTATTTATTTATTTGACAGAGAGAAATCACAAGTAGATGGAGAGGCAGGCGGAGAGAGAGAGAGGGAAGCAGGCTCCCCGCTGAGCAGAGAGCCCAATGCGGGACTCGATCCCAGGACCCTGAGATCATGACCTGAGCCGAAGGCAGCAGCTTAACCCACTGAGCCACCCAGGCGCCCCAGAAATCCACCATCTTAAGTCTTCTCAGCATTATATGATTTCTTGGGGGAGGAGGGAGAGAAGGGGTTGCTGTTAAACACCTAAAACCGGCCCCCTGTGCTAGTACAGCTCGGCCATTCCCTGTCCAGACACTGACCCTTTACACTGTTGGAACAGAGCTCCAGTCTCACTCTACTGGGATATCTGGGCAGAAGGGACTGGCAGGGAGCGGTCAGCATCCAGCCCTATGAAGAGCCCATAAGGGGCTGGGGCCCATTCTGGCCTCTGCTATTGACTTTTCCCTCCAGGCTGGATTCCAACAAGGGCCATGCTTGGGTCTGGTGTCAGTTCCCGCCTACAAGAGGCCATTCCAGAACTGTCTAGTGATGCTGTTTGAATACCCAAGTACTCTCTCAAGGCCTACAAGACATATTTTCTTTGGGCCAATGTCTGACGGAACACCTGTCCTGTGTCAAGGCTAGACCCAGAGCCTGCCACTCGGCTACCACTTGTCTCCCAAGGTGGGTGCTGAGCAGACTCTCTGTGCATAACAACTCATCTCTGGGTTTTCTGAGTATTGGATTTAGTCTTCTCACAGCAACATTTTGTCTTAACCCTATCTGTAGGACTAGGCCTGCCGAGTAAATTAAAATTTGTAAATTTAAAATACACGAACCTGACTGCTTAGCAATAGAGCATATTCCATTTTACTTGTACATCTTCTAGACAAGAAATCTGAACAGAAATCAGTCTCATATTCTCTTCTCCTCCTAACCACAGTGGATTGCCAGGGGGCTGAGGGGGTGGACTGGGGAGGGCATCACGAAGAGATCTTACTTCAAAGACCAAAACAAGATCCCAACTGCACAGGATGCTTCCATTCAAATGTGCCTTTGGGTAAATTGGAAGGGGAGATGAACCATGAGAGACTATGGACTCTGAAAAACAATCTGAGGGGTTTGCAGTGGTGGGGGGGTGGGAGGTTGGGGTACCAGGTGGTGGGTATTATAGAGGGCACAGCTTGCATGGAGCACTGGGTGTGGTGAAAAAATAATGAATACTGTTTTTCTGAAAATAAATTGAAAAATAAAAAAAAATAAAAAAAAAAGAAAGAAAGAAAGAAAGAAAAAATTCCAATAGAGCCGAAGATTCTTTTTAAAAATCAAGCAAAGATATGAACATTATTATCTACCCAAATGGTTTCCATCACTAGTTTCATTCCCAACACTTCCGCCTCCATTCAGAGTCACACTTACTAGTAGGAAAACAGTTGAATCCCACTCTAAGGCGGTGGCTTAAAGCAGACAGCAGACTGTAACAGGCCATGACAGTTCTCGCTCCCTGGGGCTCTCTTTCAATCACTTTCAATTTCCTTTCAGAAGAGAGTCAGGGATTACTGGAGTTGCAGGGTGGGCGAGCAGACTGGAGAAGCTCAGAGCAGTCAGGGAGCCAGGGTAATTCACCACCTCCCTGCGTAACCTCTGCCTCTCTCTGGACTGAGACATGAGCAAGGGCTGCCCCCGGGATGGGAAGACAAGGGGAGGAAATGGAAAATCAATATCCAATCGCTCTCATAGGCAGCTCACATGGAAGCAGGTGGGAAAAGCAAGTATGAAGTAAGAGATGGTAAGGAGAGGGTGGTGGGGTATGGGCATTGGGGAAGGTATGTGCTATGATGAGTGCTGTGAAGTGTGTAAACCTGGCGATTCACAGACCTTTACCCCTGGGGCTAATAATACATTACATGTTAATAAAAATTTTTTTAAAAAGTATGAGTAAGAGAGAGGATAGATATGGACCAGAATGTTTTGATCTGGCTCCTGCCAACTCAGGCGAGATGGTTCTAAAATGGTCAATGGAGGTGGCCCTTGACTATAGTAAACTAGAGGCCCCAGGGCAAGGGTTTGGAATTTTAATGTCACAGAGTATGACAAGGAGGGATCTGTGTCTGAAGCAAGAAGTCATCTGAGTGGGTCTGGGGAATCCAGCATTTTGGTGTTCTCAGGACTTAATGTGCAAAATGAAAGGAAGGGGAGGAATGGTTTCCAAAACTGGGAGCGAAAAGGAAAGCCAAGAGACAGGGTCCTCTGGAAATAAGTCTCGCTCTGACACTGTCTTAGAGAAGCCAGGCACTGGGGTTGAGACCCTCAGCTTTACCCACCTCCCATCCCCGCTTATTGCAGGTGGAGGACATTTTCCTGTTGTGGAAGAGAGCTGAATGTTTGGATGTGGCTGTCCCAGATCTGAGTTGGAAGACTGATGGCTGAGCCTGGAGAAAGCCGAATTTCAAAGATGATTAAGAAAATCTGTAAAGCAGATTTCCCACAACAAACTCAAAAACACTTTAATGCCTAAAGGAATCTGAGCCTCGCTGGTTGCAGCCTCAGGTCAGCAGAGGCAGGAGCCCAGATACAAAAAGCTTTTCCTCCTTTCCTTTCCTCAAATTTGAATTAACCAGTTCCAGGGGTCACACTTTGAGTCCCCAAACAAAGTCTCAGTCCCTGAACCATGACTCCAAAGCCCACTACCTCCACTGAGTTTTAAGAAAGAGGACAATACCACAATTCACCAAATAGGAATGTGCAAAGCAAGGAATCAAGTAGGATGGAAGGTCCAGAGGGGCAAAGCCTACTGCCTGCAAGGACTTGGCTAGCCAGGGGCATGATAAAACAGTCAAACACCAACTACATAGCAGGTCAGAAGAGGATAAGAACTGACCAGATATTAAGGAGCCACACAAACAGAGACAGAGGCCCCTGGCTGGGGTAACAGTCATGAAGGAAATGGTATTCTCACCAAGCCTGGCTACTTAACTTGGCCTCATATTATCAGCCTCCAAACTGATGCTATAGACCTCATAGGAAATTAAGTAAAGTTTCCACATTAGCTCCCAGCTCTCCAGCAAGATAGGATCTTCAACTCTTCTGCCCCCACAGCTTTCTCCTCACATACGCCTACATCTTCCATCCAGGCGGTGTGTGAGAGCCAACACTCATCATTCCCACCATCCCTTCCACCTCTGGGTCTCCCATGCAGCTACAGGCAAGTGTGGGCTCTTCTATCCACCATCACCTCAGTGACCCCATCTCAGAGGTGAAACCTAGCCTATCCCTTCCCTGATTCTGGGGCACCAATGACAACAGAGCTTAGGGGTTCAAGGAGAGGAAGGAGAGAAGAAAACTGTGATTTCAGAACCGCATGGCTTTCTTCATGAGGTTCAAGTCAAGACAGGGAAGTTTGGAAACAACGGGGATAGGACTGTTTCCCTTCTTGGAACCCCCGCCAGGTGATAGAGAGGAGAGAGTTAGCTTGTCCTGAGCCAAAGGCAGACACGGAAAAGGAAGTCTCAGACAGGGCAGATGCAGTGAACTGACTATAGGGCAGAAGGAAGTGGGGTTCTTTCTTAGCACAAGATTCAGAAGTTTCTGGAATGAATGATATAAGAAAGATTTAAACATCACACCTTGGTCAGTGGAGGTGTGTAGTCAAGTGTAGTCGGAAACTCTGAGGCATGACCTGCTTCCTCCTATACCTCCTACCCAAGTTCAACAAGTTTGAACTCTTGGTGTCACTTCTAATATTTTATTCCCTATTTCTAAGAGCCTGTGTCCACCAATACCTTCTCAAAAGTAGCTCACAACTCTTGCCTGTCTCTACTCCCATTGCTTCCAGTGAGTTCAGGCATCAACATTACAGGCCTGAATTAGCCTCTATAGCCAGCCTTCATCCCGTCCCAAGCATCTTAGATACTCCTGCCCAATTAATCTATGAGAACAATTTGAGCACTTCATGTTCTTGTCTATTTCCCCAACTAGGCTATGGACCTTTTGAGGTCAGGGCTGTATTTTTTTTATCTCTTTATTATCAGTACACGATAGAAGACTTTGCACGTAGCAGATGCTTAATACAACTGTCTAGAGTAAATACATAAATGCCAAGGACATAACAGTTTCCAATAATTAAATCCCAGTAGAGAAAATGCACATTTACATCAAGTTTCAGAATCTCATAGGAGTTGAGAGAGAGCTAAGCAGCTTCCATTTTTGAAGCCGTCAGTTTATTAAAGCCTGAAGAAATACCTCAGAGGTAATTCAAAAAAAATGTTGTGTTTAAATGTTTTCATCTAACCAATATTTTCAACACACCGCACATACACAGACACAAACATAGCTTAATAGAACTGTGCTACCTCTAGAGTAATTACATTACTTAATCCTAGCATACCACTTACTGAAGTTGTGGCCAGCAATGGAACCCAAATCTAAAATGCAATGATTGTCATCTTCTTTCAACTCTGTCAGAATATTTCTGTGACTCTAGGGATTGCTTAGTTCAGAGATAAGGCCAAAAGTCTATGTGTAAGGCTCTGAATGAAGGTAAGACCTGAAACAAGAGGCTTTCCACCAACCTCATTCCATATAGGCCCTTCCTCAGTTTATACTTCTGGCCTTAAGCCATTCTCATTAGCAGAACACGAGACTAGTGGCTGGATACTGATGAAGGTATTCTGTCAGTCATTGATACAAAAAGTCTGCCCTATGCCAGGGGCTGCACTGGGTCTTACATATATAGGGAGAAACAAAGAAGATGCCATTTCCAAGCTCACAGAACTCACAGATGAGAGAGGGGGTACAGGCAACAAGCAAACAAATAATCATTGAGTTAGAAGAGTTCAATCCAGGAGCACCTGGAAGGTTCAGTTGTTAAGCGTCTGCCTTTGGCTCAGGTCATGATCCCAGGGTCCTGGGATTGAGCCCCGGGTTGGGCTCCCTGCTCAGCGGGAAGCCTGCTTCTCTCTCTCCCTCTGTCCCTGCTTGTGTTCCCTCCCTTGCTGTCTCTCTCTCTCTCTGTCAAATAAATAAAATCTTAAAAGAAAAAATAAAAAGAGTTCAATCCTGTGAAGAAATGCAAGCAAGGCAGCTTGTGAGAGAATGAAGAGTGGGAAGGGGTAGAGGACAGAGCACATCCTTCAGACAGGGTGGTCAGGGAGATCTTTCTGAGGAGGTGATGCTTTAGGTGGGATATTAAAGCTGCAAAAGAGCTGTAGAGGAAAAGGAAAAGCATTCTGGGCAGAGGGAACTTCATGTGTGAAGGCCTCAAGGTGTGAAAATACAGGGGGTACTGAAGGCACTGAGAGAGAGGCTAGTGCAGCTGGAACGCGACGAGCTTTCCCAGGTAAAGCTTCCTAGTGAGACCGTGTCCGCCAAGGTAGGGCTGTGTGGAACTGAGGCAGAGAGCTGACAGAAGGAGACTGTGGCAATAATGTGCAGACCCTAACAAGCCTGATAAAAAGATGGCAGTGTGGTAATTGAAATTTTTGTAAAACCGATGTGTTACCTAGGTCCCATCTTGGGATATGAATCAAGAAATGCCTTAGATTGCCTGTCAAAGTCCCTTCCATTTTGAGGACCCAGGGATTTTTTAAGATTTGGAATAGAGATCTTTAAAAGGTTCTGGTATTGAAGTATTCTGGGAAAAAAAAAATCCGTATTCCCAGGATATTACACAGAACAGATTTCATCTAAATTGAAAAGAATGAACAGGAACTTCGAAGGGTTCTAATAATAACTGAGCCAAATAGAAAGAGAATGTTAACATGACTGATCTTGAGAAAACAACAGAAAGTCATCCTGACCAGAAGCCTTCCAAGGAGATAAAAACAACGCCCATCTTTAGGGCCTTCCAAAGACATTGGTGGGAAGCACGCATCTTCAAGCTCAAGAGGCCAGGAGAGGGTGAGTTTCCTAATGTCAGTGCTGTGGCAGAAGCTATGCCGATGGGTCACAGGGACAGCAGGGACACCCTTAATGGAGAGTCTAAGCCTTAGGTGCTCTGGGTCAAGGAGGTGTCCTGGGCCCCTTGGGACAAGTCACAATGGCTGCAGGAGGGAAGCAGTAAGAAAGAAAGAGACAGCACTGAGGAAGTAAGGAGCATCATGAGGGGGTAAAAAAGGAAGAAATAAGAACTAGCAGGGCAGACTGCTGAGAGCCATCTCAGCATAGAGAACCCTCCCCCTGCCAAAATCAGTATCAAAAATGTTACTAAAAAAAGAATGTAAAAATGTTTTGGAACATGAAGGAAATTTCATTCATTTCTCTGCTTTCATCAGTAAAAAAGATTTTGTGTTTGATTATAACATAACACAATCCCTAAAGAATTAGAAGACCATACAGCACTCATTACGGTGAGACCATGAATCATAGATATATATTTTCAGACATAACCCATAACACTGGGTCAGTAGCAATTTAGGTAAGAATGTTTTAAATGCATAATGATGCAAATTATTAGTATTAGGTCAAATGCAGCTAGAAAGAGTTTAGTTTCTTTATGGTCGGATATTACTAAACTTGATTTGGTTATCAGAAAAGATAATTACAAGACTCCAAAAATCTAAATGTAAAGTTCATTTTATAGGGATCATTCTTTTGCTTTCCTCTTTTTATCTTTTTCTCCTTCTACTCCATTTCCATAAATCAGTGGTGAAGATAGCAGTTTTTATTTTTAAATTAAATCTATTTCTTGATTTATAGAGTACTTATACATATTTTCTAAAATAAATATTGTGATAATAAGAGTGACAGGACTGCTATCAAGTCATCAGAATTATGGTAGAGACCTCAGATCCATAATCTAACAAGAGCACAGTACTATCACCTTGCTGCGATGGGGCACGGATCAGAAAAATAAACATGCAGAAGAAAACCGAATAGGAGACACTTTTTATGGATGCCCCACCTGAAAGCCTCTGGTTATTGAAATACTGAAGGAATTTTATTCCGAGTTTGCACCCCTGTGCGAACGCCATGACAGCATCAAACATAGCTCTAGCTATATTTAAGTCTACATCTAAAGAGAAATCCTAGTGATAAAGTCTGAGAAGTTCTTCTAAATCAAATGGCAAACAACCATCCATTTCCTCACAGAGGAATATTTTAGGTTTAGCTCTTTGATTCAGATTTGGAAATGATGCTAAAATAGGTTTGTGGAAAAATTAAATTATAAACTGTCAGATTCCATCCCACTTAATGTGAATGTGCAGAGTCTCTAGGATAAACTCGATTAACATAAAAGAGGGTAAAATCTTATTTCTGTTTCTCAGGAACAAATAAAAAAGATTTTTTTCAAGAGGCCCCCAAACCACACTCATACTTTCCGAATGATGGCACGTGCTCTGCCTCTGGCTATCGCTCAAAGATTTTCATTTAGAAAAAGCTGCTTCCTGTATCTCTCTTCCTGAAATCTCCTGTTAAAAGTAGATCATTATATCCAGTGATTCAGAATTGGCTGTTTAACCTCAAAACCATGTCTGTGCCACATCTGAGTCCTGGGAGAGCCAGTCACAGTGAGAATGATCAGGACAAAATCAAGTACTGGAATCAAAATGACAGCTCAGGCTTCAGAGCGTGTACCAGGTGCAGCCCATGTGAAGCGTATGATGTGCATGTTCCTGCTTCATTCTTAAAACTACCCAAATGCTGCTATTCTCACTATCCCTCTCTCACAGAAGAGGCAATGGAAACATGGAGGTAAGTATTATATCCAGTGTCATGCATGTAAGTAAAGCCAGTTCACTGACCCCAGAGCCCTTGTTTTTTATCACTGCCTTACATGATTTCTCTATTGCATAAAGCACAGGGCATCCGGCCCACTGACAGAGAGTGGCCCTCGGCCTGGGTACTCTAGGCCTTGCAAAGGCTGAAGATGGACAAAGACCTCCAGCCACTCTGCAGACCACAAAGACAGCCTGTATGCGACAGCGAGGCTAGGTCAGAAGCACGGAGCACAAATTCAATAGCACTAGGAGGGCAGCGGGAAGAGTGGTTAAGAGCTCAGGCTCTGGTGTTGGCTGCATCAGGGTTCAAAGCCCGAGTGCGCGCCAACATGACTTTTTTACTTAACCTCTTTGACTTAAGCTTCTTCTTCTGTGAAATGAAAATGTTAATGTCTGTAACTCATGTAAAGTTGTAGACTATCGTAAAATAATGCACATGAAGTTCTTAAACTTGACAAGTCTTGGCAATGTAACTATTGTTATTATGGACTAAGCGGAGACTACTTAGAGAGCTCAGGAGAGGTAAGGAACCTCACTGGAGCAGAAGAAACACCCCGATTTCCCATATTTATGTCTCTGGCACTGAAAGGAGGTGGGAAAGGTTGCAAGCTCCGGGGCTCATCAGTGCTACTACTGGCAAGAGAGGAAAGCGAGTGGTCCCTGTCTTGCATTCAGAAAGGAAAGGGGTATTACTGACCGGGCCGACGAGGTTGGCTCTGTGACTTGGCGCTGCACACGGATGCCATGGGCACAGTTCTCCTGGCCCCCGGTCTGGGTCGAGAGGGGAATGTCAGGGGAGGTGTGGCTGATCTTCATGGAGGCGTCCGGGCAGGGGGTGGGAGGGTCTAGGAAGCCCTCACTGTTCTCCTGCTCATTGGTTTCTGTGTCCGTGTAGTTAAGAGGTTCCCGATTGTTTTCTTTGCTACCAGAGAGCAGGCCTCGTTCTCGCCACGGAACCCAGCAGAGTTTCCAAGACACAAAGAGAGACACGCCAAAAAGCGCGAGGCCACAGGCAGTGACCACGAGGGTCAGCAGGCTCACCGAGATATCTGCAAAGAAGCAAAGGTCAAAGGTCAGTGTGATAGTTCTTCCTGTGCAATCCATTGCACGGTGTGGGTAGAAAGACCCGTTCATCCCTACACCCCTCACGAGCCGGCCGAAGGGTCACCTGATTCTGGTGCAGGGAGACTGAGAGGCAGACACAGCACAGAGCAGGTAACATGCAGGCAAAATTCCAACAATGAACAGTCTGAGTATATCCAGGGTATATCCAGGGAAACCAGGAATGCCCCCCAAGTCACTGAGAGCCTACACCACGGCAATACAAATCCCTGAGGTTTTGTGAGCAGGGCAGTTTCACCGGTCATTTCAGAGAGCTGCAGAATTGAATTTGGGAACTGTTTAAGTAACAACTTTCTAAAACAAGAGAAGCTAGAGTGCTTTTTTCCTCTTTCCGATCTTGATTTTGAAGGGTCTAAGCAAAATTAAGCTCATGCCCTCTGAAGCCTCAAGAACACCGTCCCAGCCAGGGCCCAGGGGCCCAGGCCCCTGACCATGAGGGTTTGGATTTCTCAGTAGCAGACCCTGAGACAAGTATTCAAGGGCAGGTGGTTTATTTAGAAGGTGAAGAAAACACAGGTAGGGGAGTAGGGAAGCAGTCCAGGGAAGGCAGCCAGTAAAGGGGGCTTCCGCAAGCCAGTTACCATTGATGGAGGTGACACCCTCCCGGGCGAGCATCACACCTCGGTCACCCCACACAAGGGGCAAGGACCTGGGCTCTTCGTAATGTCAACTCCCTTCAGTCACAAACTGGAGGACGGCTCTCAAGGGGCATTTCCCACTGGCAGCATGAGCAGCAAAGTAATAAGCTTCAGCAGCCAAAAAAAAATCCCACATTCAAATAAACACCGTGGCAGGGCTGTGGAGGTCAGCAGGCAGGTGCCAAAATGGTGCGGGTGAGTGGCTGCAGCAAGGCAACCTGGGCACTTGTTAGCTGGACCGTGCAGCTTCAGCTAGGCCTGTGGCGGTGCGATGCCTGTGCCCTAAGTCTCAGAACAAAGTCCGGCCTCCTCCAGGCTTCCGCCCCATGCAACAGCCAGGCCGGGAAGGCTGAGGCATCAACGGGAACCCGCTGCTGGCACCAGGGTGGTTGGAAAGCCCTTTCGTTCAAGGACACTCCCACCTGCCCTTATAGTGCTCTGTTACACTCAGGAGCTCCCAGGGGTCTCCCAGGTTTGGCCTTTACTGTCTACCATCAGCATTGGCATTGCTTCAGCCCAAGTTTCCCAGCTATGGGCTGGGCACTGCACTAGGTTTTGGAGATACTACAAGGGGGAACGTGACAGCCACATTCCACGCTTTCTTCACAGACCCATATTCTTGCGAAGGGGAGAATTAGGAATAAGTTAATTTTCACAGTATCAGTTATCCACAGCATGCCAACAATCCGTGACGTGAGACAACTGGTATTCCTGCTGGGGCATGCATGGGAGCCCCGACTGCGAGTCACTTACTATGGAGCCAAGCTGACCACCCACCATCCATGTGCTTTTTGACACGACTCTGAGGGTACTTCATCATTCTTATGAAATGATAAAGCAGTTTCTTCATGAAAAATTGCTCTCAAGAGAACGCCAGCTGCCAGGGCTGGTGATAGAGCTAATGTATCTCCCCCATGCCTCCCCATCAGTCTTTGTCCTTTCGGCAAAGTAGTATTCCATCTCTACGTGACAACACTGGAGTTTCACCTGGCTTAGTGAGCTCAAATCTGCTACCTCTCTCTCCTCAGGTCCCACCGCAAGAGAGTTAGCAAACTATCCAACAATAGAAAACAAGGATGGGTTCCATCAATCCATCCGTGAGCCAGTAACACTGAGGAATTTCTGGAATTGTTTTATTTTATTTTTTTATTTTTTTAAAAGATTTTATTTATTTATTTGACAGACCAGAGATCACAAGTAGGCAGAGAGGCAGGCAGAAGGAAGCAGGCTCCCTGCTGAGCAGAGAGCCTGATGTGGGGCTCGCTCCCAAGACCCTGGATCATGACCTGAGCCGAAGGCAGAGGCTTAACCCTCTGAGCCACCCAGGTGCCCTTGGAATTGTTTTAAAGGAAAAGCCAGTTAGTAACACTGAACACAAGCAAATGAAGGGACACTAAGGTGACAATAAAAATGAAAACTCCTAGGTGCAGAGCAGCAGGGGCAGGGATGGGGACAGGAAGGAGCCTCAGTGGGAGCAAAGTAAAGGGCCCCAGAAAACACACCTCATGGAGCCCCAACATGAGGTAGGGAGAGGGCATGGTCTGGCCACAGGCTCCACTGGGTCCTGATGGCTCATACGGGAGAGTGGCAAATTTCTCAGTGCAGACTTCTAGGACAGGTGGTAGAACTAGGGACACAGAAAGGAGGAGACCCTGTCACAGTTAATCAGGCTGCCACAGCAAACATCAGCTCCACCTTGTCCAATAAAATCTAAAACCAAAACAGGCTCCACACCATACTGAAATCCCTTAAAACATTCTGTAATCCAAAGGGAGGCCAAACTCATCTGTGTCCTGCCAATCTCTTGGGCGCTGTCCTGACACAGACACTGCTACAAGATACCGGCAAAGGCTGGAGTTGGGGCACGCTGGAGAGCAGTAGGGTTTAGAAGTGCAATGTGCTCATCACATTGTTATTCACCAAATAGGGGCTCTCCCCCACCACAGCACCCCTTATGCCGAGGAAGGAGAATCAATCCTAATCCCTAGATTGTGTTTGTCCCTATGACTTGCTCTAGTCAATAAAATAAGAGTAGATATTGTCCATGCTGCCTCTAGCCAGAGGGACTCTTGATCCCACCCTTTGCCATGAGAAGAAATCTCAAAGCTCAGTCTTCCAACTTAGGTGCTATAATGGGAAGGCTTGTGGCACAGGCCCAATGTCCAGAATAAGGACCAAACTTTAAACCGGATTCCCAGACTGGGGCAGAGCTACAACTGATCCACAGATCCATGAGCAAGATCTAAATAGTTGACGTTTTAAGTCACTAACATTTTGAAGGCGTTTGTTACCATGGCAGAAAAATATGACTAATACACATGACCATATAAATTCACTGCCCGAAGTTGGGAAACATTTAAGAGAGAGAAGGGGTGGGGGAACCTGGGTGACTCAGTCAGTTAAGCATCCAACTCTTGGTTTTGGCTCAGGTCGTGATCTCAGGGTCATGGCATCGAGCCCTACATTGGGCTCATTTTCCCTCTGTCTCTGCCCACCCCCATCCCTCCAGCTTGTGTGTGCCCTCTCTCTCTAAACAAATCTTTAAAAAAAAATGAGAGAGAGTGAAGGGGTGATGTTAATGACTGCTTGGGACAGGAGACTTCACCCAGTACCCAGCGTAAAGCACAGCATATGGTCACTCTGACTCATCACCTTGGTACAACATAACCTCCCGGGGTTAACATGGCATAGACAACATGCCCACTTTTGCTAGTAACCACAGGGCCCTAACCCAACTCAAGAATGACCCCAGCTTGTTAGGTAACTCTCAAGCTTGTGCACCCAAACCAGCTTGCTCCTAAGTCCAGGCATGGGGGATCCATGAGAGCAACCATCTTGTCTATCCCAGCACTGAATGCCGAACAACTAAAAGAATGCCTGGCACATAGTAGGCATTCAGTAAATGTCTGATGATACCCACCTGAGGAGCCCTGTAGCCACCTGCTACATTTACCATGACTTATGCTTGTGGCCTGCAAACTCTACTCACATTCATAATCATTATCGATTTTTGTGCATATAGGTAGTACAGAGAATTGCTGGCAAATGGCAAAAATGATTTTTTCTTTTTCACACAAAGGTGCCCTGTGGATTAGCAATGGGCCAGGGAATACCTTCCTGGAGAAACCAACGGTGACCAACACAGACACACCAACCACTAAACACAATCATCTGGGCTTCTATTTTGCAAACAACTCAGCGTACCCTCTGGACACTTTTCTCTCTTTCTTCAGAACAAAGTGTTAGAAACTGCTGTGGAGTATAGTAGCTATTACCCACCTCAGACTCACGACCTTAGGAAAGGGAGAAGGAGAATCGGCTCAGAATCACATAATAGTTCTGCTTAGAAGAGAAGTTATATCTTAAGTTAGGGGGTAGGTACATGGCCAATTGTTTTATGATTGATCCTGAAACCATATGTATTCACTATATATATTCTTTGGCATTTATGGCATACTTCATAACAAAAAGGAAAGAAAACAGTGACATCAAAAAATAATTATTCTAAAGATAAATTTTCTAAAAAATGGGAAAGTATAATTAGTTCTTTTGACCAAGAGCCAAGAGAATAACCAGATGGTTATTCAGGGATGAAAGGAGGCAAATGGCAACCCAGTTCCGATCCAGATCCCTGGAGGTGCTGCTGCTTAAGGTGACTGTGCATGAAAACTATCCAGACCTGACAGAGGGTGACATTCCTTCAGGGAGGATGTGGCATAGAAGACACTGCCATTAGGACTGACCATCAGAATTCTATTCTCCCTGCAATCAGGTGTAGAGATTAGACATGACGTAGTGTGGCAAGACCCACAACACCAGATCCAAGACACCATGACATCCCTACACTCAACAGATATCCCAGTTATATACCTATAATCCTAAGGGATCCATGCAAGCACAAGACTTGTTTTAGAACAGCAAATATTATTGTCCAATGAATGCAAGGCTAAGCGTCCATCCACTATATAGGGACAGATGAACAGCAGTTGTTCCCCTAAACTGAGGTGGGCCATGAAGAACACATAAACAGACAACCGAAGAAAAGTCATGGGACAAAGGAGCAGCTCAAAAGAAGTTAGCCAAGCTGAGAATTCAGAATAAACTGGCCCTTGGCATTAAACAAATCAATGCAAGAGGCAAATTAATTCTTATACCCAGTGAGATATATAAAACTGTGACTAAAACTAAGAAGTATGGCTGCAGTAGTGATCAGAATCAGACAGGTCTGAGATCCCACCTGATCTAAGAAAAGAAGATCATAGTCCTAGAATTCTGCAGCTAGTCACATTATCACAAAAGAGGAGAAAAAAGCATTTTCAAGCAGTTGATGACTCAGAAAATAAACCATTCTCCTTCTTAAGGATAAAACCTTTGGAAATTCTCCAAATGAACAAATTAAAATTTATGTAAGAATAGAGAACCCAAGAAAGGAAGGACATACTACATAAGACACATAGTTACATACTGTGTATCACAAAAATTAGTGATAAGCAAAGAAAACAACACAAAGTGCATTAAATCTAAATAATTGTTGGTTATGAGGTTATGAGTTTAATGTAAGAGCAAAGAAATGATGCTATAGGGCGCCTGGGTGGCTCAGTGGGTTAAGCCACTGCCTTCGGCTCAGGTCATGATCTCAGGGTCCTGGGATCGAGTCCCACATGGGGCTCTCTGCTCAGCAGGGGGCCTGCTTCCCTTCCTCTCTATCTGCCTGCTTCTCTGCCTACCTGTGATCTCTGTCTGTCAAATAAATAAATAAAATCTTTAAAAAAAAAAAAGAAATGATGCTATACACACAACTTAAATTCCACCAATTCCAACAAAACATGGGAGGCAGAAGGAGGAAGGAAGTAAAAACAAATTGAATGTACTATATTGTTAGCATGCAGAGATTATCAATATTTCAACTTGATATTAATAAGGAAGTACAGGTATATAAATAATGAATCTTGGAACACTGCATCGAAAACTAATGATGGGCTCCTGGGTGGCTCAGCTGTTATGCGTCTGCCTTTGGCTCAGGTCATGATCCCAGGGTCCTGGGATCGAGTCCCGCATCTGGCTCCCTGCTCAGCGGGGAGCCTGCTTCTCCCTCTCCTACCCCCACTGCTTGTGTTCTCTCTTTGACTGTCTCTCTCTGTCAAATAAATAAATAAAATCTTTTTTTTAAAGATTTTATTTATTTATTTACAGAGAGAGATACAAGTAGGCAGAGAGGCAAGCAGAGAGAGAGAGGAGGAAGCAGGCTCCCTGCTGAGCAGAGAGCCCGATGCGGGACTTGATCCCAGGACCCTGAGATCATGACCTGAGCCGAAGGCAGCGGCTTAACCCACTGAGCCACCCAGGCGCCCCTAAATAAATAAAATCTTAAAAAAAAAAGAAATTCAAGTGTGCATCCTAAACTTATATACATATAAAAAAAAACTAACGAAGTATTTTATGGTAACTGACATAACACAATTTTTTTTAAAAAAGGAAGTATGGGTGCAATTATGTATATAAAATACTTAAGGGGAACTTTGATTCATAATGGTACATTTGATATATATTAATAACCTCTCCTTGAGAATCACACTAAGTGATAGGACATATATTAAAAAATATAAACAACAATCACAAGGAGTACAGCATAAGACAATCAACAAACTAAAAAACTTTTCTGGAAGATTATGTAGATAGAGAAAGAGCAGAAGATGCAGACGGCAATATACCTAAGGGTGTAGGCCTAACCTACTGAACTCAGCCTTAGGACACAGACATTTCCAGTATGGCAGCAGCTAAGACTGAGATACAGAGCTAAAAATATGGGCATGGATTGATAATCTTCAATAAAATATTGTTAAATCTGTCTAGGGAGAAAACAAGGCAACTAGTGCGAGAATTAGTACCCAAAAGCAAAATCCTCCACATTCTTGCAAAAAACATAACCCCTTAAATCCCCTTAAAGTAGATTTGCCTGTTAAAATATTGCCCACAGTTACAAAGCCTCATAGTTAGTTTTTCTACTGCCTCATTATTAAATACAACTAAGCTGCAAAGAATCACCAGCCATGTAAGGAAATTTTACAGCATCCAGATCAATGTATAGAAGCCAAAAAGAGATTCCCAGAGAATACAGATAAATCAGTGAGGAAACAAGAATTTTTCATTCACAGGATGTTTCCAGAAGGTTTTTGGTCCACAAAACTAGAGTAGACTTCTAGTAAATGAATGAGGAATAAGATATTGGTTTTTTAAAATAGTTCATTTATTTATTTGCCAGAGAGAGAGAGAGAGTACAAGTAAGGGGAGTGGCAGGCAGTGGGATAAGTAGGCTCCCCATGGAGCAAGGAGCCAGATGCAGGACTTGATCCTAGGACACCAGATCATGACCTGAGCTGAAGGCAGACACTTAATGACTGAATGAGCCACCCAGGTGTCCCATTACATAGTGTTGTTAGAAGTAAAATAATATGATTGCTGAAACAAATTAAAAATTTCATAGAGGGAGGGGGGTGAGAAGGGTGGGTTGGCACATGATAGATACTAACTAAGGAGGGCAAGTGTGATGAGCACTGGGTGTTATATGCAACTAATGAGTCATTGAACACTACATCAAAAACTAATGTACTATATGCTGACTAACTGAACCAAAAAAACTGATCTAAAAAAAAAAAAAATTTCAGCAGCACCTTGATGGTTCAGTGGGTTGAATCTCTGCCTTTGGCTCAGGTCATGATCTCAGGGTCCTGGGATCAAGTCCTGCATCGGGCTCTCTGCTCAGTGGGGAGCCTGCTTCCCCCTCTCTCTTTGCCCGCCTCTCTGCCTACCTGAGATCTCTCTCTCTGTCAAATGAATAAATAAAATCTTTAAAAACAAAACAAAACAGCCATCTATGAAAAACCCACTGCAAATATCATTCTCAATGGAGAAAAACTGAAAGCTTTTCCGCTAAGGTCAGGAACATGGCAGGGGTGTCCATTATCACCACTGCTATTCAACATAGTACTAGAAGTCCTAGCCTCAGCAATCAGACAACAAAAGGAAATTAAAGGCATCCAAATCGGCAAAGAAGAAGTCAAACTATCACTCTTCGCAGATGATATGATACTATATGTGGAAAACCCAAAAGACTCCACTCCAAAACTGCTAGAACTTGTACAGGAATTCAGTAAAGTGTCAGGATATAAAATCAATGCACAGAAATCAGTTGCATTTCTCTACACCAACAACAAGACAGAAGAAAGAGAAATTAAGGAGTCAATCCCATTTACAATTGCACCCCAAACCATAAGATACCTAGGAATAAACCTAGCCAAAGAGGCTAAGAATCTATACGCAGACAACTATAAAGTACTCCTGAAAGAAATTGAGGAAGACACAAAGAAACAGAAAAATGTTCATGCTCCTGGATTGGAAGAATAAATATTGTGAAAATGTCTATGTTACCTAAAGCAATCTACACATTTAATGCAATTCCTATCAAAGTACCATCCATCTTTTTCAAAGAAATGGAACAAATAATTCTAAAATTTATATGGAACCAGAAAAGACCTCGAATAGCCAAAGGGATATTGAAAAAGAAAGCCAAAGTTGGTGGCATCACAATTCCGGACTTCAAGCTCTATTACAAAGCTGTCATCATCAAGACAGCATGGTTCTGGCACAAAAACAGACACATAGATCAATGGAACAGAATAGAGAGCCCAGAAACAGACCCTCTACTCTATGGTCAACTAATCTTCGACAAAGCAGGAAAGAATGCCCAATGGAAAAAAGACAGCCTCTTTAATAAATGGTGTTGGGAAAATTGGACAGCCACGTGCAGAAAAATGAAATTGGACCATTTCCTTACACCCCACACAAAAATAGACTCAAAATGGATGAAGGACCTCAATGTGAGAAAGGAATCCATCAAAATCCTTGAGGAGAACACAGGCAGCAACCTCTTCGACCTCAGCCGCAGCAACATCTTCCTAGGAACATCGCCAAAGGCAAGGGAAGCAAGGGCAAAAATGAACTATTGGGATTTCATCAAGATCAAAAGCTTTTGCACAGCAAAGGAAACAGTTAACAAAATCAAAAGACAACTGACAGAAAAATCACAACGACATATCAGATAAAGGACTAGTGTCCAAAATCTATAAAGAACTTAACAAACTCAACACCCAAAGAACAAATAATCCAATCAAGAAATGGGCAGAGGACATGAACAGACATTTCTGCAAAGAAGACATCCAGATGGCCAACAGACACATGAAAAAGTGCTCCATATCACTCGGTATCAGGGAAATACAAATCAAAACCACAATGAGATATCACCTCACACCAGTCAGAGTGGCTAAAATCAACAAGTCAGGAAATGACAGATGCTGGCGAGGATGCGGAAAAAGGGGAACCCTCCAACACTGTTGGTGGGAATGCAAGCTGGTGCAACCACTCTGGAAAACAGCATGGAGGTTCCTCGAAATGTTGAAAATAGAACTGCCCTATGACCCAGCAATTGCACTACTGGGAATTTACCCTAAAGATACAAACGTAGTGATCCAAAGGGGCACGTGCACCCGAATGTTTATAGCAGCAATGTCCACAATAGCCAAACTATGGAAAGAACCTAGATGTCCATCAACAGATGAATGGATCAAGAAGATGTGGTATATATACACAATGGAATACTATGCAGCCATCAAAAGAAATGAAATCTTGCCATTTGTGACAACATCGATGGAACTAGAGCGTATCATGCTCAGCGAAATAAGTCAAGCGGAGAAAGACAGCTATCACATGATCTCCCTGATATGAGGAAGTGGTGATGCAACATGGGGGCTTAAGTGGGTAGGAGAAGAATAAATGAAACAAGATGGGATTGGGAGGGAGACAAACCATAAGTGACTCTTAATCTCACAAAACAAACTGAGGGTTGCTGGGGGGAGGGGGGTTGGGAGAAGGGGGGTGGGGTTATGGACATTGGGGAGGGTATGTGCTATGGTGAGTGCTGTGAAGTGTGTAAACCTGGCGATTCACAGACCTGTACCCCTGGGGATAAAATTATATGTTTATAAAAAAAGTAAAAAATTTATTAAAAAAAACAAAAAAACAAAACAAACAAACAAACAAAACAAACAAACAAACAAAAAAACAAAACAAAACAAAAACCCAAAAAAACAAACACCAGATAACAGAATAATGCCTATAAACTTCTGAGGAAAACTTATGCTCAAGTTAGAATTCTATACCCAATCATAGTGTCAGTACAGTATGAGGGCCAAAAACAGCAGCAAGATTACTTTCTATGCACCTATCATAGGGAGTTACTTGAGGATAAATGTATGAGATGAAAACAAGAGAGAAGAAGACAGAGTGCACAGCAGAAGGGGCAACTCCACTGGGAAGACCAGTGACGGCACTGCGTGAGAGGTGAGCGGCACACTTAGAGAGGGGCCAGTCCAGCCTGGAGCAGGAAGACAGGGCTGGAGAGAGGAGGCCTCCTCACATAAAGAGGATTTCAAAACAAATAAACAACATTGTGGAGAGTTTAGCTTCTACTGACATCATTATTTGTATTTGAATGGGGGGGGGTAGAAATTAGGAATTCCACGAGGGAAACTCTTTGGGAAAAGGAAGAATAATCACAGTACACCTTTTGGTTCTGTACTAAATAAAATTTTATATTCATGATAACATGAAAACCATTGATTGGCTTTCAACTCCTAGAATCAAGTAATAGACAAAGCATGGAAGACAAAAGTGCAATGGTAGAACAGAATGCAAATTCAACTCTGGCAATTAAAATTAATAGAAAAGATTTCAGAAATTAAGAGGCAGAAAAAGGCAAGAAGCAGAAGGCACGATTGAAGGCTGCCTTCCAAAATGAGGGAAACAAGATATATGGTCTGTAATCGATAGACCTGTATGTATCGATATTTTCACACTCACAGTATTTATTTATTTATTAAAGATTTATTTCTTTATTTGACAGAGAGAGAAAGATCACAAGTAGGCAGAGAGGCAGGCAGAGAGAGGGGGGAAGCAGGCTCCCCGCTGAGCAGAGAGCCTGATGCGGGGCTTGATCCCAGGACCCTGAGATCATGACCTGAGCTGAAGGCAGAGGCTTAACCCACTGAGCCACCCAGGCACCCCACAGTATTTATTTTTACATTAAAAACCATGCAGAGACTCAGCAAGCCATTTCTGTGGGGATGAAATTAGAAAGGACTTTACTTCCATATTAACTTTTCATAAAGAAGAAGTGATACAAAGAAGAAAAAAATGATTTTTCAAGCTACTATAGTATGTAATGCATATACGGCTAAGTACATTCTGGTGAACTTGGGTCTTTAATCCCAAAGAATTTGTTTTGTTTTTTTGTTTTTTTTTTTTGACTTGTCTGCTTTCTTTTTTTCCCCTTTTTTCTTTTATTTTAAATTTTTTAATTTATTATTATTATTTTTTATAAACATATCATGTATTTTTATCCCCAGGGGTACAGGCCTGTGAATCGCCAGGTTTACACACTTCACAGCACTCACCATAGCACATACACTCCCCAATGTCCATAACCTCACCCCACCCCCCTCTCTCGACCCTTCTCCTCCCAGCAACCCTCAGTTTGTTTTGTGAGATTAAGAGTCACTTATGGTTTGTCTCCCTCCCAATCCCATCTTGTTTCATTTATTCTTCTCCTACCCTCCAAACCCCCCATGTTGCATCTCCACTTCCTCTTATCAGGGAGATCATGTGATAGTTGTTTTTTTCCGATTGACTTATTTCACTAAGCATGATACCCTCTAGTTCCATCCACGTTGTCGCAAATGTAAAGATTTCATTTCTTTTGATATCCCAAAGCATTTCTGAAAACAGTCCTTATTTAATTCTGCTCCTTGATATATAAGGAACAAATGAATGAAAATCTTGATAATCGTTATAACAATGAACTTCTATGTCCTTAGCACAGTTTTCCTTACAACTTAAACCTATAAAAGATATCCATCCCTGTCTACTCATCTTTGTTCAGACTTCCTGGTTCACGAAAAAAATATCAAAGGACTGACACAGGCTTATCAACTTTTCACTTTGCTAATACTGATGTTAAAATGTAACTCGTTCACTATCATGATCACGTCATACAAGAAAGAGCACTTTGGGGTGCCTGGGTGGCTCAGTGGGCTAAGCCTCTGCCTTCAGCTCAGGTCATGATCCCAGGGTCCTGGGATTGAGCCCTGCATTGGGCTCTCTGCTCAACAGGGAGCCTGCTCCCCTCCCTCTCTCTCTGACTGCCTCTCTGCCTACTTGTGATCTCTGTCAAATAAATAAATAAAATCTTTTTAAAAAAAAAAAAAGAAAAGAAAGAGCACTTTGACACCAAAAACAAGTGGCCTTCCCTTAAAATACTGTATTGAACTTTATGAATAAGACTATTCCACTGTCCTTACTTTGCCAGTTCGCTTCAGACCTGTGTGAGCCTTGTAAAGGATACACAAGGCACCAGAGATTGAGAACCACTCTCCTAGTCTCTCACTTGTCAGGCTGGCCCCATCTCTGTTTCTTACTTCAACAAACACAGCTCAGGGCAAAACTGTGAAAGGGATGATGTTTTCAATCCCACCCCAGGCTTCCTGTCCCAAGCTCTCCTCTTTCAACTGCCCTCCCAACCTTGCATTGTCCCAGAGGACTAGAATTTTCAAAGACGTTATGTTGGAACCTAAAGATTTAGTGTCTGTGTCTAGTCCTTTCCTGCCAGAGGAAATGGACAATGAGGACACAGAAGTGCCAGTCCAGGCTCAGGAAGAACAAAATGTGCTATTTCCAGGGTAGGTGAAAGAAGCTGGCGATCACAACTGAGGAGGGAAGCAAAAAAGATCAGAACCAGAAAAATGGTGCTGAGCACTGGTCCTGAGATGGAGTGGGCCATAAAAAAGAGGAAAGTCACGGTCAGAAGTTCAGATGATAGGACCTGGCTTAAAAGACTGGTGCAAAATGAAGTAAGGCAAGGGGCTCAAGTCACTGATATGCTCATCTACATACAACTTACCTTTTAATAAAAGGATCAGAGGCAGCTTAAAAATATATATATATTGCCCTGGGCACCTGGATGGCTCCATCTGTGGAGGCTCAGGTCATGATCTGGGTTGTGGGATCCAGTCCCACATGGGCTCTGTGCTTGGTGGGGCGTCTACTAGAGAATCTCCCTCTGCCTCTGCCCCTCCCCTTGCTCATGTGTGAATGAAAGTTCTCTCTCATCCTCTAAAATAAATAAATCCTGAAGAAATACACACACACACACACACACACACAGCACAATAATATAAAATATACTTGGTGAGGAAATTAGGAGTGAAGAAAAATAAAAGTAAAAAGAAGTTGAAGTCAGGAGCAAGATACATAGCCAAAAATCATGAGTGGAGTTTGGTAAAGTTGCCAGAAGTGGCTACAGAATTGTCTCCCAACATCCCACTTGTCAGAGAAGAGAATGAAACATAACTAATTATGTGATTCAGCATCCAAAACACTCTACAAGTAAGAAACATTTGAGACAAGGAAAATATGAACCAGAAATGCAATGATACTAGAGATTACTCTTAATTACTTTCTAGATAGAATACTTACATTCTGGTTATGTTGTGTAGATACATAGAAAAACACTCAAATGGTATCTCAAATTCGTTTCAAATTATAGATGAAACAAGACTGACCACGGGTTAACAGTTGAAACTGAGTATGTGGAGTTTTTTACATTTTTCTCTCTACTTCTGACAATTTCTTAATGAAAAATAAACAACAAAACGGGTTTTGGCCAGGAAAAATGTTGATCCCTGACTCTAGTCTTAGACTTTCGTTTTTAACAGGTCCAGGGTGAAGACCTTTAATCTCCATTTTTAATCAGCACCTCAGATCTCAGACCAACCTAATGCAGATGGTACACAGATAACACTGAGCAGACCAGACCAAGTATATATGTACTCCATATATCTACAGAGTGCCTAGATATACACATGCATGCACACAGGTACTGGTTTGGAACACAAGACGCCTTCCTAATCCTTAAACAATTGTGTCTTGAGGGCCTAATAAAGATAATGCTGGGAAATTTTGTTAGACAGTCAGACCACGGAGAACTGGAGGCCATCACCCGGTGCCTGGTAGGGAAAGCAGTGATGTGATTAGATGGAGGAAACAGGAGAGACCAGTCAGTGCTGGGGAGGAGCTGTCAGGTGTTTCAGGGAATGGAACCAACATGGAAACCCTGTACTACAAGAAACCTCAGAGCTCACCCAAACAGCCCACACGAGAATTCCTTCACCAATAATCCCTTCCATGTGACCATGAGGCTTCCATCTGAATACGTTATTTACTGTCTTTTTAACCTTAATACAATGAACATGTACTACTCTACTATTTAAAAAGATAATAATAATAGTTAAATTGTTGTGTTAAAAAATCAGAGCATTCTGGAGTTATCCAGTGAAGGGGGACATAGCCCTGTACACATCTCATTAGCCCAGGGGGCATCTTCCAGATGGAGATCCTCAGGAGTCTTGATGAGAAGCATATAATTAGGCTACAATTAGACGTGTTGGTGTTTAAATGACTGCACTTAAGTTATCTGGGAAATGCAATCTTTTTTTTTTTAAAGATTTTATTTATTTATTTGACAGAGAGAGATCACAAGTAGGCAGAGAGGCAGGCAGAGAGAGAGAGAGAGGAGGAAGCAGGCTCCCTGCTGAGCAGAGAGCCCCATGCGGGGCTTGATCCCAGGACCCTGAGATCATGACCTGAGCCAAAGGCAGAGGCTTAACCCACTGAGCCACCCAGGCGCCCCTGGGAAATGCAATCTTGCAGAATTTTCTCTTTAATTATACTGCAGGCATCATAGCACAGTAGTTAGGAGCACATGTTCTAGAATCACATGGTCAAGGTCTGCAGCCCATCAGTGGTGTAACCTTACTTAAAACTCTCCTTATCTTGTTTCTCTTTGTAACACTGGGATAATAATAGTATTTACCTCTTGGGGTTGTCGTGAGTGCTTACAAAGGTCCTGGCACTCAATAAATTGTTTCTTGTTTTTTCAGGATTCAGTCACTCCACATCCAGTCTTATTCTTAAGCCAAAAAGTGGTCAGCTTGGTTAATAAGTAGTGAGACCTCCTATAGCTTGATGAAATGAGCCAGCAACAAGCAAACACCAGGTGCCTAATAGATGCTTAATGAGCTGAATTACCGAGGACAAGAAAAGGAGCTCCTATTGAATACCCAGTGCTTGCTCAGGACTAAACCAGGGTATAAAATAAATAAAACGAGCCTTCGTCTTCAGGGAACGACTAGTCAAGAGAATTTTCACAATGCTATTCATGATTCACAGAGTGCTACTGAAGCCCAAACACGGGGGATTCACAGTTCAATCTGGGTTTTAGAAAAGGCTTACCATGAAAGAGGAGTGAACCGAGTCCTACTTATAACCACTTCTCTTATACAAAGACCAAACTCAGGTCACTTGGCCCTGTGGCCAAAAGACTTCACCAGAAGAAAGGCCAGGGTTTCTGTGTATGGTTACCCATGTTGTAGAGGACACAAGTGCTCAGGTGTACATGGAGGCCTCAGGAAAGAACCACCATGTTCCAAGGGCTCCAGGACCTGCTTTGCCACCATTTATAATTTGTGACCTTGGGTAAGTCACTGCCTCTCTCTGGTCTTCCTCATCTTTTATAAAGGTCCTGGGCATGGCTCTCATATTCTGTGGTTCTTGTGAAAATGCCAAATGACCTTGAGTTCATAGTAATGTCTGTATCCAGAGCTAAGGCCATTATAAAAATTCCTGTTAGTGACCATAAGCCAATGGGTGCAATCCAACTGGAGGCTATGGTTTGGGGCTATTCCTACTTTTCATCACCCCAGCAGACAGGAGGTTCTCTTAGCACTAGCTAGCTCATGGTGCAAATTGCAAGGATTAGGAAGCATTAACTTGGGCCTGCAGGGGCCATGCCATCATTAAGGTACTGAACCAGATAAACGGAGCCCTTCGCTGCCTTAACCCCAAGAAGCCTGTCGACTAGTAAAATGAATCAGAACATAGAGCTTGGCATTAACTGCATTTTCCTGTGATTGATACAAAAGGTGGGGCATATTTAGTAGGACTATGTCTCTGGCCCTCAAATCCTCTCCTCAGAAGGCGGCCCCAGCGATCCTATCTGCCTGTGTGAACTAAACAGCTGGCCTAAAATTAGCACTGAGGGAACACTTTCTGTTGCACCTTCTATTTGCAAAGTGCAGCCTCCTCAGTGTGACCAGCTCCTCTCACACCGCCCTCACCCGCTCTGCCCTGGCCACATGGGGCAGGGGCTGCTCAGAGGATGCTATGGCTGCAGCCGCCAACACCCACAGCTGGGTTCTGCCTCTGGTACCCCTGCCCTTCCCATCCTGGTGTACCCGAGCTCCTACTTTTTGCACCACAGGAAGGCTCGGGAATTATCAACAGGTTGACTGCTGGGTTCCCAGTTTCTTTTTACTCTCTACAGAAATGATTTAATTGGAAACAAAATCTACTTAAGAAAATATTTTACCACCCACCGTAGCTTCACTTGCAAGTGCGTGCAAATCTACAGTGTTCTCCATAGCATGGGATTCTGGCCTATACAGAGTAATTGGAAACACACAGATGTACTAAGATTCCTGCAAAATAATAGAAAATCTGATGAGCTGGGTTTTAGGCAATAGGGACTTTTTGCCTGAAAAGAACACCATGAAACGGAATTCAAGAACATGTGTGGGGACTGGGCACAAGCCAAAGAGGTCAGCAACTTTTTTGGTTTGTGTCTGTGGAAAATGGGAACCCCGGCCCACCCAGAGCATGAGCACAGGGGTCAGCAACTGGAGAGCTGAGGTCCACTTATTTTACCTTCTATGAGACTCTGAGCTGCCTGCACCCTCTCCTGGGCCATTTTTTTTTTTTTTTTTACTTCTAAAAGGGGTGAGGGGAGAAGTTCCTGCTTCCCTGGCTCTTTTGAAACCTAGGTATTTCGGCATATGTCTAAATACCTGCCAGATGCTCTCATAGTGCTGTCTGAGATTCCTCTCCAGCCTGGCGTTGCTGCGTCGACCCGATAATTCACACCTCCCACAGGACCCCTTTCCAAACCTCCTCGAAGTCCCCGTCATTTCCTAGACCAGATCTGGTCTTGCATTGATCCAACTAGCATTTAAATCTCTCACCAACCCTGTGGTACCAGATCAAAAGGTTGCTGATGACCACCATTGTGAACCAGCCTTTAGAAAAACCTCATAAAGCAAAGTGGAATGCTAGGGCAAGAATGCTTCTTCTCATTCCTGGCTCCCACAAGGAGTGACTTTTCCCCTACTCTACCTCTTCTGTCACTCAGAGGTAAAGTGGGTTGCCCCATCAGAAAGCATCTTCCATTTGCCACTCCAAATTCATCTCCTTCCCTCTTTACCTCACTTTTGGGATGTGGAAGCTGACCCATATGGACTATATCCAGGAAGGAGGTCTCCTGCCTTGGCTTCTGTTGAGTTCGGCCCAGAGGAGGCCCTGAGAGGAAACCAGAGGGTGAGGAGAGAATGTAGACAGTTTTTATTTCCCCAGGCTTCTTCCGGCTAGGTTTCCATCCCACATGTGTCCCTCTAACTAAAAGCCACAGCCCCTTTTTTGGATTCTTTCAGGCCCCCTGGGTGGCAATGGCTCCTTGCTATTTCAAGCCCTAGAGTACTGGACTCTCCCTTGCTGGTTTCCCTGCATCCTGACCATGCCTTTGTTAAAAAGTCCCTTATTAGGGGCGCCTGGGTGGCTCAGTGGGTTAAGCCCCTCTCTTCGGCTCAGGTCATGGTCTCAGGGTCCTGGGATTGAGCCCCACATCAGTCTCTTGCTCAGCAGGGAGCCTGCTTCCCTCCCCCCCCCTGCCTACTTATGATCTCTCTCTGTCAAATAAATAAATAAAATCTTTTTAAAAAAAAAAAAAGTCCCTTATTAAGCTCTCCTCAAATTACCTAGTTTGACCATGGTTCGTATTTCCCCTGGGACCCAGGATGATAAGCTGTAGAATGAGTTGTTTTCTATTCTAGGGCCCACCTCTTGTCACCTGAGTAACCTCAGGGAACCTGAACTCATATTTGGGCCCAAGTTTCCTAATATATAAAATGAGATGCAATGAGATGAAAGAGCCCTTCCAGATCTCACATCCTTGAAGTGAGAGGGATCTTATAGCTAAAGTCTCTTCTACAACTTAGCATGATGTCTGGCACACAGGAGACACTCAATGTTTGATGAATGATAAAATTCTAAGCTGTGTATCATTTCCATTTTTATATCCACTAAAAAATGTGCTTCAGGAAAAGCAACTGCCAAAGAAGTCGTGTGTTTCAGTATATATAGAGTGAGCATTAAGATAACCTTTTCATCGTGATTGAAAATGGTCCACATTTCATGTTCTCTGAACATTTAAGACTCCACAGAGGCAGTACGGGGCGATGGAAAGAGCTTGGGCTCCACAGACAGACCTCAATGCTGAACTTCACCAATGCCTGGTATGGAGCTGCCTTGATGAAGAGATTATGCAACTGGGGGTAGAGTGACCCGCTCTACCAACAGTGCGCCGGAGAAACTACATGTTCAGGAGCCACTCTTAAAGCCAGATAATGTCTCCAGATAGGCTTGCTTTTATGGCAACACTAACCCTAGTATCCCCTCTCCTAAGAAACAGTTCCAAGCCACAGGCTGCTTAAAATCAGAACGGAGAGCGAACTCCTGGCTCTAACTCTTCCCTATCTTTTTTTTGTTTGTTTGTTTTCCCCCTTCTGTCTGGCTTAGAACCCTGGTCCAGGGCTAAAAACACAGGCCCTCTTCCAACATCTAAGCTTACTTACTAGTTTGGCCCTCTATATCTGAAACCCTAATGCACAGCCCAGGTCATGGTTCTGCCTGTGCTTTCACAGTCAGGCTTACATGATTGGCAACTGGTTAAAAGCAAGGGCTCTCATGTCTTTGTAGGTAACTGGTAATTTTCTACAAATTATAGTTTTTAAGTCAGTTTCCTTTCAGTAAATATTTCATGCTGCTGAAATGAAGATGGTTTCTCTTAAATCATTCATTTTCATTAGTAGCTGTGCATAGAAATTGGCACCTATTCAACATCAGAATGATTAATAATACTGGTATAGAACCCAAAAATGTAGTAATTGTTCTAAAAAGCACTGGCTATAAAGAAAACAAAATACTTTAGATTCCAATACCAGTTACTCTTCATTCTAACTGGAAGATACAAAGAACATCAATGCTTCTCAAAAATGATCTCCTTAGGCCTGCCTCTCCTTGAGTCACAGAAATTCTGCCTAACAGGCAATGGACAGAACTACAGCTATAAGCAGGCACAGACGTTTTCTCCTAAGACATTTCTGTAGTTCTCACTTCTCTTATATTGGGTATATTCTTTTGTATTGTGGTAAAATTCTGCATAATGGAAATTCACCATTTTTACTATTTTCATACACACACTTCAGTGGCATTCACACACGCACACTGTGGTGCAGCCATCCCGCCATCCATCTCCAGAACTTTTTGTTACCTCATACTGAAATTCTGTACCCATTACACAATAACCACCCATTCACTTTTCCATTCCCCTCGCCCCGAACCACAGCTCTACTTTCTATCTCTGTGACAAACCATACAGTTTCCTTCATTTTAATGAAAGTTGGTCACTCACAGGCTCTGCACCTCCCGAAAGTGCAGAGGGAACGAAAGACAATGCCAGCCAGAGAGCACAGGCAGGTGGCTACCCAAATGCTGAGTAAAGGGGAAAGCCTAGGGGGCCAGACCACATAATGCTTCAAAGACTTAAGTGGGAAAGGGGGCCACATGTAAGTGTTCTGCTAACGTTCTCCAGATCCTCAGACCCTGGAGGGAATGGGCCCTCCTGTAGCTGCACAGGACTTCCCCCACTTCTCAGGCATTCGTCAGCATCCTATATCCCTAGTGGTCCAAGCAGCATCACCGTGAGACACTCTGTACAAACAGGGCTTGAGATAGGGGAAGTATTTTCCTAAAGACCAAAAACATGAGTGTAGGAGACATTCTAAACAGCAAGTAGAGAGGGCACAGTTCTCACACAGAAAGGGGTAGAAGAAATTGAGGCTAGATCACTAGGGGCCCTATGGACACAGCAGATATTAGCAGGCAGCCAATGCCAGGAAAACAGGGGCAGCAATGGAAGATGGAAACAGCAAAAGCACCAAGTATGCATTAGAGGGATAACACGAGCACCAGATTCAGCTGAAAGATGGCAGAGCCGAAGGAAGTAGCTCATTTTAAGTGGGATATTATCATCTACCATAGTCCTCATGGGAGACTCATAGGAAAACACAAGAAGTGGGAGGACAGGAGTCGTTCCTATCCCTTAGTAGAGAAAGGACGATGGTCCAGCAGGCCTAGGTATAAAATGTTCAAGTTGCCTCACAAAGCCCATGAGATATTTATATGAATAATCAGTTAAAAGGAAATAAGAATTATTGAAATGATCAGAAAGGATGAGAACTTACCATAAAAGTACAAGAATTACTAGGCCAGGAGCTGGTTGATGAAGAGTTAGATTCCTAACAAATATATCTAACTCTATAGCTTTACTAAATACCAGTAGTAGCCAGGCACACTGTTTCTCTCAAATCCTTTGCCAAAATACTCTTAATGGAGTATCACCCACCCCACACTTTGGGGTTCCTTCCACAGTTTCCCAGAGCCCTAGCACTCACTCACTTATTCCCACTGTTAGGACTCTGGAGTCTGTGTCACAAGAGCCTTCAACAATCTTGCAAAATCAAGTCTGGGAAGCATCTTTGCCACTTGCCATGAAGTCATGATGTTTCTTTCCACTGTGAACATATGGACTGCTATATACCACTTGGAAAATGTGGCACATCAGAGCCTAAACAATTCCACTTCCATAAATAACTTATAAAATATATAAGGAAATGGAATGAAAGCATGAAGTGTTTGGTTGTCTTTATAACTTGCATACTATTTTGGAAAATTCTAGATGTTTGCTGTCTTATAATTTGTTGGAAACTAGAAGGGGGCCCCTATCTCAATGTCCCAAAATGAGAAAGAAAAAGTTGCAATTAGATATCATTATTACAAGTTAGGTTTAAAATAAGAATGCAGACTATCTCAAGGTGAAGAAGGTTATAATATGAGCTTGACCCTCTTCCAAAATGGGGAGTGACTCAATTTCTGCTCAGATCTTTGAACAAGTAAGGATAGAGACCACAACCACCACCAAACTGAGAAACCAATGTGGGTAATTATATCCAATCATTACTCAATGTTATCTTGGGAAGAAGTAAGTGGACTTTGCTGAAAACCCCTTCTGACTAATGTTGATCACAGAGTTCTGAACCTTACACTCCTGACTTATAAAAAGAACCATTAATTTAATATGGGCATTGAAAGAAGAGAGAAGCCTGGCTGATCGTCAGCCTCAAAATTCCCTTAAGATAGGTTGTAGGGGTGGCTTGTGCTATAGACTGTGTACTCCCAACTCACATATTAAATCCTAACACCCAATGAGTTAGGAGGTGGGTCTTTGGGAGGGTGGAGCCCTCATGAATAGGATTAGTTCCCATATAAAAGAGACCCCAAAGAGCTCTCTAGTGTTTTCCACCAGGTAAGAACACAGTGAAAAGACGACCATCTATAAACTAGGAAGTAGGCCCTCAGCAGACACTGACTCTGCCTACACCTTAATCTTGAACTTCGCAGACAACAGAATTGTAAGAAATAAATTTCCTTTATTTATAAGTCACCTGGTCTATGGTAGTTTGTTATAGGAACCCAAATGGACTAAGACAGCTTGGACCCTTAAGGATGTGGAAATAAAACCCAATGGCCTGAGTAAACTCACACTGAGTTATCTTTCTCTTTCTGCATGCTCAAACTCCATGATTAGGTGAGAGGGAGAATGTGGAAAATTATGGTGAAAGGGTCACATAAGGGTAGAAAAGTATGGAGAAGTGAGTGGAAGAAACAAAAGATTCCCCACACTAGACTATTCTGATGTAAATTTTTGCCTTCCAAGACACTAATAAGAGTGTAGAACAGAAAGGAAAAAGCTGCAGAGAAGCTGAGAAACAAAGAGGATTAATCCAGGAGGCCCTGCCCCCCCAGAGAGAAAATGAAGAGAAAGAAATTCTCATAAAAATAACATTTCCCAGAGTGAAAGAAAGACATATGGTTTTGGATTAAATACCCCAGAAAATGCTGAGCAAGATGAATGAAAAAAGGCATATTTTCAGACACATTGCCATAAAATTTCAAAACCCCAAGGCTAGAGAGAACATCATGAAGAGATCTAGAAGCAGGCACCTTTAGACTTCTAAGCAATTCTGTAATGCACAAAGACCATGAAACAGTACCTTTAAATATCCAAGAGAAAATTATTCTCATTATAGAATGTATGCTTAGCCAAATCATCCATAAAAATGAGGGCAAAATAAAAGCATTTTTAGAATGCAAGGATTCAATATCTATATCCTATGTCCATCTTCTGAAAAATTTACTTGAGGATGTACTCTATCTAAATGGGGAAAAAAGGGAATTCAAAAAGGAGAAAGTAGGGAAACTAACAAACAATGTTCTTACCCTTCAAGTGCCAGTGATATGGGGTCCCAGGACATCACCTCTGTCTAGGTTAGAAAGAATATTTCTAGGGCGCCTGGGCGGCTCATTGGGTTAAGCCTCTGCCTTCGGCTCAGGTCATGATCTCAGGGTCCTGGGATCGAGTTCGGCATCGGGCTCTCCACTCAGTGGGAAGCCTGCTTCCCCACCTCTCTCTGCCTGCCTCTCTGCCTACTTGTGATCTCAGTCTGTCAAATAAATAAATAAAATTTAAAAAAAAAGAAAGAATATTTCTAGTATATGTGCTGCCGAAGCGAGCACAGAAAGAATATTTCTAGATGAGAGCAGGAACTCCTGGGAAGAATACCATCAAGAAGAAAGTAGGTTCCAATAGCACATATACAATCAAGAGGCTGCCTATTTTTAATAATAATGTGAAGAAAAACGCTTCCTTTTATTTACATACTATCCTAAGTATTTGGTGAAAGAAAATACTATAAAATAGTGTAAGAAACATAAAATGTCACAAAAGGCAGTAACAGTCAAATATCAAGGCAATTAAAATATGACAAAATTGTGAAAAAGAGATGGCACATAACTGAACACTTTGGATACAAGGAATCGAATTCTTCAAGTGGCACAAGACTAACAGAAAACTGTGTTTCCCTTTCCGAGGTCCAATCCCACTTCAAGAAGCAGTGTTACTAAGTTTTACAAAAATCACAAAATTACAATAACAATTAACAATCGTTCCACCTCTGAGTGCCTAGCAAGGGCCAATGCTGTGATAAGCATCCCCAATGTGCTAATTCACTGGTAACTACAGAAACCCTACAACTACCACAGAGTAACAGATGAGGAAACCTACACACAGAAAGGTAGCTTGCTGATGGCTACTCACTGCACTTCCACTAACATGACAAGCTAACTGCACTTTGAGCTCATGTGGTTTGTGCCAGTTAACTGAAAAAGTCAGTTAAAGGAAAACACCTCATACCTCAAATATTTAATCTTAATGTAAACATTTTATTTTAACTTAAGCTATTAATTCACCAATTATTGGATAAAGGGTAAAGTTCTTTTCTTTGAATATGGGTCCTTGGATTATAGTTTTGTGTTTTCTTTCTTACATCACAAATAACGCACAATACAGTCTGTATTCAACTCAAGTTTGTTAAAGTAGAATAAGAAATTAAAGGTATTTGCGAGGCAATCTGAGGGGAGTCCTAGGTTTTTACCACTGTTTTCAGTCTTTCACGTTGGCTCCTCCATTCTTACTTTGCAAGCATTTAAAAAAATGACTCACCTTTAGTAAGCCTTAGAAAGCATTTGATTCAGTTTTCACAGAAAACTTTGTATTCATTAGTATTCATAATTCACCAGCATATGTAAGATTTAATTAAATTACATAATTGAAATAATAAATATAACCAGAATAAACAAGTTCTGGAACAAAAATAACTGCTTCCTGGGAAGCATTCAGCTTAATTTACGGAAGCCGAAATAAACAGGAATAGTAGTGAAAAGCCTGCTGTCTCAGAGCACTCAGCCTCTCACGGTATTTACTGAAATGTTTTCTAGAAGAAATGGAAAGCCCTGATAATTCCAGCCAACCAGACAATTGGAAGTTGGTTAAGAAAGCCTCAAATGTACCATAAAACAATTTGTTGGTATGTAATATTTAGGAGTAACATATGGACCAAACAAGGATGACTTCATGATTATAATACAGAATGTAAGAATTTTACCTTCACAGAGTAACAACAGCATGATAGCCGGCCAATTTACAAAGCAGAGGACTTAGAAAGCAGAGGACTCGGAAACAGTGTCTAAGGTTGATATAATAGGAGATGGAAATTAAAATATTTTTTAGAACTTAACATGTAACCAGTAAAAAGGATCCAAAACATAGTAAAAAATAAAAATTGGGACTGGGAAAATCCCTCACCCTGTCTACATATATTATAAAATTGATAAATAAAAAACTGAAGCACAAGTATTTTATTTACATTGTGAAGGAAACCTAAAATTTGTAAAGAGTCAAAAATGGTCACCTCTGAGAGAGGACCCACAAGTAAGAAATAAAGTTTTTCTTTCTCTTTTTTCCAAGTATTGTGTGGTTTCTTGAAACACTTTTAAACATATGTGTGTGTGTGTATGTGTATATATACGCATATATATATTTAATTATAATTATCTAAGTAATATATGTGTTTAAATTAAAAACTGGAAATAAAATGTGGAAAAGTTAAATGTAGCACTAATTAAGCAAACATGCTTTAAATTAGGAAGCTGAAACATTCCCAGTTCTGATGAAAAAGGATCATTAAGGACCCAGAGGGGCTCTATTTCAACTGAAACAGATGCCAAAAACACACAGAAGCACCTGGGAAGATCTCTGCTCTCCGAAACTTCCCACAGAGCTGCCTCCAGGTAGCCCTGGGGTGGGGGACCCAGATGGCTGCCCAGGAGTCCCGGGGTCAGCGCCTGCGCACAGTGCCTGGGAGGTGCGCCCTGGAGGAGCTGTAATTAGGCACCGCCTGTCATCTTGCACGTGAAGCCCAGGGTGCCTAGCCTGCCATCTGTCTACCTGCCTGCCTCTGTGAACTCATACCTCGATATATACCCGGCCAAAGGGTATTTTAGAGAAGCCCTCGGTCATGGTTCCACTTTTTGCCCTGAACCAGAACTACAGAATCATCTGCGCACCCAGGAAGAAAGCATCTATGAACATGGATTTGGCTTGAAGAGAAAAATAGAAAGATGGTGTCAATACTGTGAAATGGGTTCAGGGTCTTCCTCCAGCCAGAAGATTGCTGGGTTTCATTTTATGGTTTGTTTTTTTTTAAATATGAAAAAAAATGTTTTTGTTCATTTTGTAAATGTAAACTTTTACTACGATATTAGGAGAGACAATTCCTTACTCCAACTAAGAATTGTGGGGTGACCTAAGAATTTTAACTTGACGTATTTGAGAGCCTGCAGAAGTCTTATGACTAAAATAGCAGCCAGGTTCTCGGATGATATAGCCAATATCCACAGCAGAAAAGAACAATTAGCAACTTAAAGCAATTTTGCGTTTATATTTGTTGGGCAAAAGTCTGTTTAAGTAGGTCCCAGTGCCATAATTACAAGGGTCAGTACAGAAAATATTGATAGAGCCTAGGTCCCTAGAGTGGGAAATTGAAACGGACTTCAGGAAATGCTCTTGGGGAGAAGGATGAAATTACTCAACAATGTGCTTGTAAGCGTAACAGTGAGAAAGCAGGAAGAAAGTATATGATTGTGCACTGGAGGCATATCACTTCCTACCTGACTATCCAAAAATTCTATCAAAGAAACAGCACTGCACAGCACTGTCAGTTTTAATAAGAACTTAAGTAAAAGTGCAGCTCAAATTCTAATTATCTTTGGATATTGAGGCAGATAGCCTCAAACTTCCAGTTCCAAAAACTTACAAATTACAAACAAATTCTATATCTGGCTTTGGGCAAATGGCTCCAAAAATCTACTCTAATGCCCACAGCCAGCCCACCATCAGATTTAATAATGAACTAACTGCCTGTTTACGGAACAGGTGTAGAAGCAAATGGAAAAGAAAGAAATAATATCATAACATACTTGGGTTTAGAAGGTCTTCCTGACTGGAGAGTGTCAAAATATCAAAAACAGTTTTGCTGGAATCAGCAGGATGCAACACAAGAGAGGTACCCTTACATGTCAGAACATCTACTGATGCAAAACGCGAAGCTGGCAAAGAACATGAGTCATAGAGTTTCCCAGGCATGACAGGGGAAACCTGTTCTATTGGATCTGAACTCATCTGTTTAGGAATTCCTTCTCACTCTGATGCCCAGGGGCGGGACACATTTGTCAGGCATGTTACTGCTATGCTCTGGCTTAGAAGACCTGCGTTTTATGCAAATATGAAAAGGTACCTGAGTGTGTAGTCTGTACTCCTGCATAAATGCAGGAACATAACCAAGTAACTGATCTGTGGGTTCAGATAATTTGCCCCTATTCAGCAGGAGACTAGAGCCAGCTCACAGAGCTCATAAGGGCCAACTGTCAAATTTTCAGGGATTTTGAGAGCTGCTTATTAAAGATAGCCATTATTTTAAAATTAAGTGACATAAACTTACAATTGTGTAAATTAGATTGACGACAAAAGAGTAAATATTCACAAGTTGCCATTTCCTACTCATTTTACCCCATTTACTATTTTCTGTGTTCCCAAGGTTATTTACATATATTGCATCCGTATGGTGGAAATCCTATATAACCATGTGCCACTGCTCATGCCTTTTAGCTCTGGGTTCAGTGATGTCATACTGGTAGGTTGAGATGGATCATGGTAGAAATACATTCACATCATGGAGATTTCACACATGAAAAATCAGGGCTTGATTTCTTATTTTGTTAATGGGCTAGATTTCAGAGAGTTATGGGAAAATGTCAATAATAGAGATTAAAAGTGTGCCACGTTTGTAGCCATTACACTGTGAACAGCATAAGAGATTAAAGATACATTCTTCCAGTATTCAGCCTGTTGCCTGATTCAACAAAGAGGCTGCTCTGGTTATTGAGGAATGAGTGATGTTAAGACATATGTCACTGTTGTTCATTTTAATCTTACTTGATCAACCACCATGCATGTTGGACCCACACTCATTTGTCAACTGCAACCAAAGGTTGCTATGGATACGGATGTTTGACAAAAATCACAGAGAGCATTCTGGAAGAATCGATTGTAATGTAATCAATAAAGTATAATGTGTATCATGAATTGTGTGCTGTACTTCCTTTATATCAGTAACATTTATAATAAACGTATGTGTATATACTTATGCACATATTTTTAAATCTGGGCATCAATGGTTATTATACATAGTGCAGCACCCCAACTCAGGCATCATGGAGACTTTCTTAAGGAATCGTACAGAGCTAAGTTTCTTCAAGTATGCCCCCACGGCTCTTTACATAAGGTCTTTACCTGATACAGAATTCTTATTTTAAGTGCTCAAAAGGTTTTCTTCATCAGCCCTACTTTTGCAGCATAAACAGGCTATCACCAGATGGCAACTGAGTTGGGTCTGACCCTGGGCAATTAGATATAGAGGAAGATTGGAAATTTCTGGGTCATAACCATATACAAAAAAGGAATCTGCTTATAAAACAACTAAAAAAAATCCCTATACTTCTCTAACTGGATAAATTTCTTGACAGCAGATGAGCTTATCTTTAAAGCAATAGTTCTGAAATTTATGTACACTTGATAATTGCCTGAGCAGCTAATTAAAAGTACAGATTCCTGGGATGCCTGGGTGGCTCAGTGGGTTAAGCCTCTGTCTTCAGCTCAGGTCATGATCTTAAGGTCCTGGGATAGAGTCCCGCATCGGCTCTCTGCTCAGCGGGGAGCCTGCTTCCCCCACTCTCTCTGCCTGCCTCTCTGCCTGCTTGTGATCTCTCTGTCAAATAAATAAATAAAATCTTAAAAAAAAAAAAAAAAGTACAGATTCCTGGGCTCTGCCTCTGAAGATCCTGTTTGTGAGTGAGGCCCAGGAATCTACATTTAAATGAGCATGGCCAAGTATCTCTGAAGGCAGATGGCTCCCGGCTCCCTGTTTAAGTAATGCAGTGCTAGGGGCACTCTGGACACAACAGCTTGTCGAAGCTCCCCACTCTTTCTCAAGCAGACTCTGACTAGCTGTCAAGCTGGCTACAAGGCAGTATCGTCCTGCCTCTCTGGCTTTTCTCCACAGCAGAGAGGAGCCTCACCTTACACACCCTTCCCCCAACTCTGTTTCTTTGTTCTCAGTGAAAAAAGAACTTGTGTTGGGTGTCATAAGCAGCGTCAGGAAAAAATCTTGCTGAAGTTAAGAGTGATTCTATCAGGAAAGAATGCACAGAAAGAGTACTACGACTTGGTTTTAATAAAGCCAATTCTGGGGCACCTTTTCTTTGCGAGGTGCTCACAAACCATCTGCTAAATTGGCTTAGGACTTTGCCAGAAATGGACACCACACTCACAAGCCTTGAATTTCTAGATTCCACATATCCTCCACTGTGAGGCCCGGGCCATCTGCCCGGCTCTCTCCGCTGGTATGGCTTCTGCTTCTATTGGATGTCTCCTGGCATCTGTTATTACGCCCTCTCCCCAGGCAGGGAGATGTCTTCCTTCTTGGCTTGAAAATAAATTAAAATAATACACTTCAGATTATTCCTTGGGTGTTTCCAAAATACCGGTTCATTCTTGCCACTAGCATTCCTGGAAACATCTTTGTTGGCATATGTCTCCTTAAAATTCCTGGATCGTATTTGCCCGGCCCCTTTAATTTTGTGCTCACTGGCCCTAGTGAGATGGTGGGGTCTTCCCCTTTTCCTCTACTTTTAGAAGTTAGAATGTGAGAATCTAGGAGCTCGTCTATGTTTTTCATTCTTCTTAAGCTATTTGGAATCTGACTACATGAAATTATACCTAGCTCTGTGCACTTGAAATTTTTACTAAGTTATGGAATACAAGCCCAGCCAAATCAAGCCATGTACAGTTTGGAGGAAAATCTGATTCCCAAACCACCCTCTATAAACCAGATACCAGTGTTGCTGTTCTGGTGCAGTGGGAGTGACGGGCAGCTTCCCTTTCACCCCTAGGTCCAAGTGTAGCCAAGACCATGTTGTAGAATATCAGGGCTCACTAAAACAGAGTTTTAAAACCACCTTGCAGATTTAAGCGCTTACCTCAGTTTAGGACTGACTTTCCTCTGCCATTTAAGTCATGTGCAGGTTTCCTAGCTCTGAATGAGTTTACAGTATCATTGGCACACTGCCTTTCTTGGTGAATCTCTCCGTGCCACTGACACAGAACTGTTCAACTCAAAAAATTCTGGGCATGAATTCCAACAAGTTGATGATAAAATTCTGCAACAGAAACATTTATTTCCACATTGAGAACCCCAATCCAGTATGTGCTCTAGGGGAAGGAATAGTAAGTTTCAGCCAAGCATACTCTAGGTCCTTGAGAAATTGTCCACTAACCCATAATGTTCACATGGCTGACACAATACATGTTATAATAACACAATTACTTCACCCCTGCAAAAAAGTGTCCTTTTATTCTTGTTTCAGAAAACCCTTCAGATTTATATGACACAGAAACGAATGGATGTAATCTTCCAGGGGCCCTTTTTTTTTTTTTTCCTTTTCGGTTATTGTTGATTTGGGGTCTTAATAGGGCAACAGGGAAGATAAGACATGGGACTTTCTGAGAAGCAAGTATAAGGAGAACGTTCTGTAACACAAAGCACAAGAAGAAGCCCCATCCTGCATATTACTCTAATATTTTTCAGGTTTTGAAAATGCAATTCTGTGCCATCACTTGATGACAATGACTGGACTTCAGCCAGAAAACACCCATCTTGACAGGTTATTCATTCTTTCTTTCATCTATTCAAGTATTCATCAAGTACTTATTATGCTTCAGCCACTGGATTAGAAGAGGGGAACAGAAAGATGAATAACACACAGTTCTTTCCTTCAAATCATTCTCAATCAAATGAAAGAGGCAGATACATGGACAGATAATGTTTTAAGTGTAGGTACCGTGATAGTGGGAAGAGCACAGAGAATGCACATGAAAGAGACCCAAAGCTGAGTGCTAACAGAAGGATACTAAAGACTCCACTAGAAGGGAAGGGGAGAGTCATTCCAGGCTAAGAGGACAGCTGAAGTAAGGGGGCAAGAAACTGCATGGCACACTCTACTGTTTGTGTGGGGCAAGGGACAGCACACTGTGTGAGTGGAGGAGTCTCTCACATGTCCTGCCAAGGAGCTTGGACTTGATCCTGTGGCTCATCAGAACCAATGAAGAGTTTTTCAAAGGAAGGCAGCAGGGTCAGATCTGCTTTTCAGAAAGACCACTCTGGCTTCGGTAGACATTAGATTTGGGTGGTTAACGACAGAGGCAGGAAGCACATTAGATGCTCCAGTAGTGCAAGAGGGAGGTCTGAGGCCTAAAACAAAGTGGCAGAGAAATGGACTTGGAAGACAGTTTTGAGCAACTAGCTGGAATTGCTGACTGTTGGATAAAGGAAGGCAATGATGTGGTAATAGTGACCGAAATTTCTGGAATGATATCCAGGTTTCTGATTTGAGTGAGGAGGGATGGGTGTGGTATCACCCATCAAGATAAAAAAAAAATACAGAAATCAGTCTGGGAGCAGGGGTGGAGGGAGAGGGATCATTTATTCATTCACTCAGTATCTGGGTACCTATTATGTTCCAGAAATTGGTCCAGGTCCTACAAATATAATCCTGAACTACATAGAAAAAGAGAGCTTACATTCTAATGGGGGAGATGAACACTAACCAAGTAAAAGTAAATCTATCATATCAATTCAGATTTATGTGCTCTGAAAAAAAAGATGTCTGGGAATAGGTAGATATGGGGTGTTTGTGAGAAGAGTTCAATGAGCAGAGAGTCTCAATGAAGAGAATAGTAAGCCCCAAGGGACCAGTGGGATGCATATTCCAGGCAGAAGAGCATCAGTGTAAAGGTCAAAATGATGGCTACAGTTTTGGACATGCTGAATTTGAGGTGACCTTCTTCTATCCAGATAGAGACGTCCAAGGTCCAAGGTAGTGAAATACACAGAGTTGATGCTCAGCAGAGTCTGTGCTAGAAGTCGATTTGGAACTACCAGCAAATTAGAGTCTGTTGAATCTTGAAAGTAGAGGGGATGACTTGGGGAAAATGCAGGAAGTGAGAAAAGCAGTGGCCAAGCTAGGAATTAAGAAACACGTATAGTTAAAAGGCAAACAGAAGTAGAAAAAACCATGAAATGAAGAAGGAAGAGAAGAATGGGTTCAGTGTTGCAAAATGCAAGAAAGGAGGAAGCAGTGAACACCATGTCCAAAGGAGCATCATTCCAGTAACTGCAGTGTGGCCGCTGGGATCAGCAATCAGCAGGTCCTTGATGACTATAGCAAGAGCAGCCTCAGAGGATTGGGGGTGTGGAAACTGGATGATGGGGGTTTGCAGAAGACAAGAAGGAAACTCAGCGAGGATAAGGCATCTTAGGAGATTGTGGCTGTTAAGAGAGAGAGAGGTCATACGGAGAGGGGACAGGCAGCAGAGAGAATATCTACACTGGGAGATTCCAGAATCTGTTAAGTCTGGATAAATCAGCTGGGGCAGTGCTGGAGGCCAGGGGCATGCCCTAAGCTGGAACGGAGGCCATTCAGGCTTTGCCAGCTGGCTTTGTGCAGCCCTGCCTCCCAAGAACTCATTCCAGCCCGTGCCCTGGACTTCACCGAACCAGGATAGAGCTGTTAGATCACCTAGCTTTCCTCACTCCCATGGACTATAGGATCCTTTAGGAAGTCCTCCCAAATCTGTATGAGGAAGTGGGAGTAATGGAAGACACTGTAAGCAAAACATAACAAATGATGTTCGTCAGTGGAAAGGCCTGGCCAGGAGGAAGGGTTTGGGAAGCCTGGGCTTCCTGAGAAGGTGGCCTTATGTGTGGTGCTGCCTTTTGTAAGGGAAAACTCCTCATTCCTCCATTTATACCATATGGCATCAGCCCCTGAGGCCAAGGTCAGATCCAGTTCCATGTATCAGGTGGGATGTGGGAGGTGTAGAAGGGAAAGCTTGAGTAGTGATGGAAATGAGAACCCACCTGTATGGAAAAAAAACAACCACACAAAGTAACATCATAAAAATATGAACTTACAAAGGTATGACCAAAGACTATACAATCAGGACTGGTGTAAATTACAGAAACATGCATGTGGCCAACAAATTCTGAGGTATCAGAAGCAAAAGAGAAGCACTAGAAAGCAAAGAAGAGGTCAGGCTCTGACTAATCAAAGGCAGCTCTACACAGCTCAGCAGGTAATAAACTTAAATAGGATTTCATCTCAAAGGACACAGAGGCCAGAAATAAAAATAGATTCTAAGCATCTTTAGATAAATTTAGCAATAACATAACCACAGTTGTTTCTTAAATGAAATTAGCTGATTTCAAAACACCTCTCATTTTGAAGGTTGAGTTTAGGCAGGATAAGACCTCACTTATCACCTACTCCCAAACTCTCATTCATACACTTCCCTTGGGGCCACCATCGGTCCATGTTTCTGGCCATGGGACTCACTTAGAATGGCATTTCTGCTTCTTTAAAGAAACCAACCTCCAAGTTCCTGTAAGCAACTCCTATGATCCCAGGGGTTGCACCCTCTCTATTTTATTCTACTTGCCTTCACAGAAAGTGTGTACTGGATTCTCTCTTCCACCACAGCTATGCTCTCACAATTGGATCCTGCTTGGATACACATAACTGAGCCATTATTACCCAGCTGTGCATACCAAAATATAAAGACAGGCAGAAGGACCAGAATCATACAAAAAGATACAAGAAAACTTATTGGCAATAACAAACATGATCAGTACCATAATTTCAAAATAAGATTTTAAATCACTTTTTCATTTCAGACTCATGTTTATAACTAATATTTACTATACATCACAACACACATTCCTCAACCTGCTCCTTCTTGTGCATTCTGTTTAACCTAGCTGCCTAATTCAGAAACCTCAGACTTCCTTTATACCTATCTCCCACTATACTCCATGCCCTACAGAATCTATTGTAAAATAGATCACCATTAGCACTAGAATAAAATTTCAATACTTAACATGGCCTGCAAGAACCTTACTTACTTTTTTGAATTTATCTCTCTTCATATAGCCCCACTCTAGCTCCCAAATTCAACTCCACCAACTCTAAACTCATTCAGACTCCCTAAGGTCACTCCATACTTCAAGAATTCAAGCCTTTGCACATGTTATTTTCTTCCCTAAAAACTCTTGCTCTGAATGCTTTGCTTAGTCTCACACTTCTATAACATGTCAGAGCTTATTTACTTCTTATCTGGAGATACTGTTTTTGACACCACTCCTGGCAAGTTTGAGTTAGGTGCTCCTCCTATGTGCTTCCGTAACACATACACTTTCCCTTATTGCACTAAACTGTAATTGCCTGTTCACTTGTCTATATCCTCCACGGGAAGGTCCTCTCCCTGAGGCCAAGGACTACACGTTTCTCAAGCACAATAATTCCAGCACCAAGGACAGCATCCAGCACAGGGTAATTTGGTGTTAAACATAGCCAATGATTAGCCAGACTACATCACATCCTCATCTTTGAAAAGCAGCACAAAAAAGCCAAAAACAAGTTTGGAGCATAAAATGAAGCAAGGGGGAATAAGAAGAAAAAGGAGAGAAAACACTCATGGATTAAGGCACAGAAGGTAAGTGGAAAACAAAGAGATTAATGGAACAAGTAAAAGAAGGCAAAAAGAAAGGATGGCATCAAAGTCACTTGTACAGATTTTCATGAAGTTCACACAGGTCTTTCCAGAGGGGAGTAATAAGGGAACTAACACTTTTTGAGCTCTGAAGGCCAGTTCCTGCCCCAAATCCATGATCTCTTTTATATATTAGAGTTCCTCTACCAACATTGCTATCTTCCTTTTGCAGATAAGAAAACTGAAGCACCAAGAAGTAAGGTAACTATCTTCAAGTTATACAAATATAAAGTGGTGAAGCAGTCCTTGAACCCACTTCACATGCACCGCCCAGGAAGTATTTAACATTTAATTGTAGAACAAAGGTAGATTTGAAGGTTTTAAAAAAAAAATTAAGGAACAAATCTTTTTTTTTTTTTAAAGATTTTAAAAAATTTATTTGACAGACAGAGATCACAAGTAGGCAAAAAAGCAGGCAGGGGCAGGAAGCAGGTTCCCCATGAGCAGAGAGCCTGATGAGGGGCTTGATTCCAAGACCCTGGGATCATGACCTGAGCCGAAGGCAGAGGCTTTAACCCACTGAGCCACCCAGGGGCCCCAGCAGCAAATTTTTTAAATGAAACTGTGATTTACCTTGTGATAGTTCAGTTCCTGCTTTTCTTCCTTCCTTTCTCACATAGCTCCTCCGAGAGCAAGCAGACTGTCCTGAAGTCAGCACTTGCCAAAATCTGATATGGAATGGATCTCAGGACCATCCATTCCTCCTCAGGCTCCTCTAGGGAAATGTGTGGCCTGCAGGGGCCTAGGTCCCATCTCTGCAATGTGGTTGTGCTAGCCCCTCCCCCATGCAATAGGCTCCAAATATGGGGAGGTGGTAGTGCTGTTATCACAATAACTAACGGTCCTGCCCATGTTACACGGTCCGGCACCACATGTCCGTGTTCTAGCAATACCCCCAAAATGTACATTTTCTGGAAATGTGTGATTTGCAGCAGCTATAGGCCTCAGCTAGGGTACCCATCGGGACCAAAGGAAAATTCTTCCTAAATTGACATTAAAAATGTGCTTGGAGCTAAAATATATATTGTATTATTTTATGTGGGGGGAAAAAACTGTTCTCTACCTTTTTCCAAACATCTTTAACAGTAAAATAGCTTTGTCGTGACACCATTCATGGATACGAGAGAAAGAAGGCTACTTATTCCTGTAGCTGAACAAAAGCTCACACTGTGGCTATTATGCTTCAGTTTCCTTCATTTTAAATTGTCCCTCTCCAGGTAGAAGCAGAATCCTTACAGGCAGAACCCTTGCAGGCCTCCCTCATCTTCCCCACTTTTTGAATTTACTTGGCTTTGCAGATTTTTATCAGACATTATCCATATCTGATGAGATACACACATACACATGCATACATACACATACGAATTTCTTGTGCATCTAAATATCAAAGCCAATACTTTCTCCTAGAAGCAGATTTTCACAAGAAATTAATTTTAACTGATTCAATTCATCATCTAACAGTGGTTACCAAGGATACCAAATAGCCAAAATCATTTGGCTCCAACTTGCTTGTTAATCAGAAGATATTAACAGAAAGCTGCGAAGAATTATTGTTGCCATTATTAATAATGCCCCTTAGTCCTGAACTCAGTAAAACATTCCAGTCTGTAATAATCATTAAAAACATGCAAAGTTTTTTCTAGGATTTGAAATTCAGTGATTAGAAGATTTTAGAAAAATGACCACTAATGGTTTCACTTTAATTCACTTCCTGATGAAGCATGAAACTGAGAATGGCTACTGATTTGATCTTCTCCTTCTGAAAGCAGATAATTCTCACCATAGCAGTTAATTGAGCATTCAGGTAATCTAGCTGAATCTGCCCTAAATCAAATAGCCCAGCAATGTATGTGTATTAATAGAGGGTAGCATCAAACAGAGGACTCTAGTATTATCTCTTGAGGGGCAGAGAATTAAAATAAAAACACGCCAAACAAAAAAAAAGTTTCGCCTTGGTCAACATGTTTTTTTTTCCCCCAATTTATTTATTTTCAGAAAAACAGTATTCATTATTTTTTCACCACACCCAGTGCTCCATGCAAGCTGTGCCCTCTATAATACCCACCACCTGGTACCCCAACATGTTTTTTAAAAGAGTAGGCATAAGATTAAGTTTCATCTCGTCTATAATGTACATCTAAAGAAGAACCAAAAAACTGATACTTTCTCTCTAAAAGTCACAGACAATCATGTTTTTTACTAATTAGTATATTTGTTTACATTTTAAGAATATTAATTACATGTCATTCATTGCAATTATTCTGTCTCATTTTGTGGCTTGTTGTTATTTTGTTTATAATGCCTTTTGCAAAAGAAAATACTATTGCTACTGTGTTTGCCAAAATCTGTCAAGCTTGTCTTTTATGGTTATTGGCTCTGGGGTCACACTAAAGAAGGCTTCAACTACCTAAAATAATGCCTGAAACTCGTAGTTGCCACCCAATACCGATTTTTCTCTTTTCCCAAAAACAATGAAACTTAAATTGCATTTGGCTTGACACCAAAAGACTACGTTCCCAGGTTTGGTATGGCCATGTGACTAAATTCTGATCAAGAGATGAGAGCACAAGTATTGATTGACAGGGACTTCCAAAAAGATTACTTAAGAAGAGCAGACTTGGGCTGGAGGTGGACTCTTTTGTCTCTCCCAGGAATGTAAATGTGAGTGCTGGAATTCCAGCAGCCATCTTAGCCCATGAGGTGACTTTCAGTTAGAAGCTGTGTATGGGCAAGTGGGTAGTACAGTCAGTTGGGCATCCAATTCTTGGTTTTGGCTCAGGTTGTGATCTCAGGGTCATGGGATCAAGCCCCAAGATGGGCTCCATGCTCAGCATGGAGCCTACCTGTTTGGGATTCTCTCTCTCCCCCTCTGCCTAACCCCCTGATCATGCTCTCTTTCTGGCTCTAAAATAAATAAGTACATAACCCTCTGTATTTAAGCCACTATTATTAATGTTTTCCTGTCACCTATAAAGAATCCTGATTATAAGTTATCTTATACTTTCCTTTAGAATTGTAATGATTTTATTTTTTGAAAAATTTAAAACACATGACAAGTTTGCATAATAGAGCAGAAATACAGTGCTTTTCCCAACACCACTTACTGAATAATCCATTTCTTCCCCCCACTGATTTGAAATGCCATGTTTACCAAATACTATAATGCCATGTCACTCTATGTCTGTTCTATTGCGTTTGTTTGTTTTTGCTTAGTCTTTATTTTCTCTGAGAAGTGGAAATTGAGAGTAGAGGTAGAGCTTCAGAGGAGGGAGAGAAGGGCAAGGAAAAGGGCTGATGACAAGTAAGAACAACCAAGCAGCACTGAGGACCCAAAATGAGATTCTATACATCACAGCATAAGGATTAACAGGGTGGACTTCGCATTCAGTTTCCAGCTCCATGACTTACTGGTTGTGCAGAGGGAGACAAACCACTTATCCCACACTTTGGCTTCCTCTTCCGTAAAATGGGGATAGCACTAGAACCTATCTCAAGGTGGCTGTGTTAAGTGAATTATTATATGAAAAGCTTAGAATGAAATCTGGCATCAGGTTTTATTATGTCTCATTGGTATTATTATTAATTAGTAATTTAATAATCGCTGGGTGCCTGTGTGCTCAGTGAGTTAAAGCCTCTGCCTTTGGCTCAGGTCATGAACCCAGGGTCCTGGGATCAAGCCCCACAAAAGGCTCTCTGCTCAGCGGGGAGCCTGCTTCCTCCTCTCTTTCTCTGCCTGCCTCTCCGCCCTTGTGATATCTGTCTCTGTCAAATAACTAAATAAAATCCTTTAAAAAATAATAATCACAACTATTAATAATTTATTAATTATATAATTATATCAGTAATATTATTTAATAGTTATATTAAAATAAAACAAAGAGAATGAGAAGAAGGATTTAATAACATATATAGAAGAGATTAGAAGAAAATGCCATATATGCCAATGATGTGGAAATTATAAACATCTCAGAGCAGGTATAGAAATAGGTGATTGGTTTCCTAGTGCTTTACCATTCTTGTATTCTCAAAGTAAAAAATTCCACTGGGTTATACTACATCATTCTTTTTTTTTTTTTTTTTTTTTTAAGAGAGAACACGCATGGGGCAGGGGGGAGGGGGAGGGGCAGAATCCCAAGCAGGCTCCACACCCAGTATGAAGTCCAACATGGGGCTCAATACCATGACCCCAAGATCATGACCTGAGCTGAAATCAAGATTGAGATGCTTATCTGACTGAGCCACCCAGGTACCCCTATAGTATATCATGCTTTTAATACAAAGCTGTATTTATTCTGCTATTTAACATAGCTCTTGGGCATTTATGTGCTTAACTCATCTTTTATGTGAATAAGGATATTTTTCCTATTGTCTTTGATAGATTTGATATCAGCCTCATAAAATTAATGGAATGCTTTCTGTATCTTTTCTATGGTTGAAACAGTTGTAAAAGTATGTGAATTGTTAAATCTTTCCAGAGGACAACTTGATAGATTTTTTTAATCAAATATTTAAAGTGTATAAGCCTAGATCTAGCAATCTCACTTCTAATAAAAAGAAGTTAACAGTGACTCTTTCTGGACAGTGAAAGTGGTAGTGACCTTTATTTAATCCTTGTGCCCAAGTGAAGTATTTTTTTATAATGAGAATTTAAAACAAATTTGCAATGACTATTATGAATATTGCTATATGACTATAATAACTATTATGGTTCCAACATAAGAGAGGACGATGCATTACTTGACATTTTGATAGACTTGACCCTATATAAATATCTGGACCTATAGCTTTTAATGGGGAATAGCTCTTTGATCACCTTTCAGTTTCTTTTAAAGGTTTCTATGCCTGCTCTAAGATGTTTATAACTTCCACATAATTGGCATATATGGCATTTTCTCTTAACCTCTTCTATATCTATTATTAAAATCCTTCTCATCCCCTTTATTTTATATGTGTGTTTTCACATTCTTTTCTTGGTCAGAATAGCAAAATATTTACTTATGTATATTTAAAGAAACACATCTTGGTTTTACTTATTAATACTGCCTTTGTGTTTTTTATTTTTTACTAATTCATTAATATGTTCTTTTGGTTTTTACTATGGTTTTGCTAATGCTTTGTTGCTACATGTTTTTAGTTTATTTCTCCATTTCCAAGTTCATAAATTTAATGCTTGGTATATTCATTTTCTACCACTCTATTTACTACAATAAATGAAAGTTATGAATTGTCACCTAAATACAGCTTTGGCTGCACTCCACAGTTTTAACATATGTGCTTTCATTTCCATAGTATTTTCAATGTCTATAATTTTAGTTTCCATATCTTATTTCTTAATTAAAGAGATCTCTGAAAGAGTTCAGTGTTCAGCTGTTTAGGGTTCCGGAGGTACTGTGACTTGTTACACACTTATTGATAGTTTTATTATATTATGGTCTATAAATATGTCCCATAAAATTTAATTCTTTGGAATTAAAAATAATAATACCTTTTATTATGGTACTGACACATTTTTTAAAAAAAATGTCCCATGAACATTTTTTTTCTCTCTTGGTAACTAGAAAATTCCATTGGTATTTCACATAAATCAAAATTTCAGTGGCATTATTTCTATCCACTTCTTTTATCTATTGATGTGTTATTACTGGTGAAGTATGATAGTCTCCCTCTATAATTCTGACCTTTCTAACTTCTGAAATTTGGATATACTTCATGTATTTGAATATCACTTCATTCATTAAAAATTAATGACTGATATATCATAATTCTTTATGAAGCTATTCACCATTGTTTATGAAGCTATTACCAAGCTAAAATAAGTCTTATTTGATGAATTTTAGGTCATATGCAGTGTGTTTATTTATTTATTTTAAGATTTTATTTATTTGAGAGAGATAGATCACAAATAGGCAGAGAGGCAGGCAGAGAAATGGGGGGAAGCAGGCTCCCTGCTGAGCAGAGAGCCCAATGTGGGGCTTGATCTCAGGACCCTAAGACCATTACCTGAGCCGAAGGCAGAGGCATTAACTCACTGAGCCACCCAGGCACCCCTGCAGTGTGTTTATTACAGGAATGTTAGTTTGATTAGCATGAGGCCTTAGAAAAAGAGCAAAAAAAAATAACACAAAATCTACAGGGGGTGTCTGGGTGGCTTAATTATTTAAGCATCCAACTCTTGATTTTGGCTGAGGTCATAGCCTCAGGGTTGTGAGTTCCAGCCCCACATCAGGCTCCATGCCCAGCCTGGAGTCTCCTTGAGATTTTTTCCCTCTCCCTTTACCCTTCCCCCATCCACCCCCCTGCTCCTGTTCTTTCTCTCTCTTGCAAAATAAATAATAAAATCTTTTTTTTTAAAGATTTTATTTATTTATTTGACAGAGAGAGATCACAAGCAGGCAGAGAGGCAGGCAGAGAGAGAGGAGGAAGCAGGCTCCCTGCTGAGCAGAGAGCCCGATGCGGGGCTCGATCCCAGGATCCTGAGATCGTGACCTGAGCCGAAGGCAGCGGCTTAACCACTGAGCCACCCAGGCACCCCAGAAATAAAATCTTTTTTAAAAAATCCACAGATGTCTTGCACTTGCTATTTTAAGATTTTCAATGAAACCATTTCCTGAACATTTAAAAATCAGGTAGTGGACATCCAACTCTGATCCTCCTCTGACATTTCCCCATGTTCTAAGCTGCATCATTAAGGCCACTATTTAACACCCACTTCCATCCATTCCCCAGATCAAATCTGATGACTGTCCTTAGGGCTGTCACTGCAAGCCCAAAACATCACCTTTTACTATAAAGACATACGCTATGGGGCCCTCCTTTCATGAATCTATCTAATTCAACTTTCCATTTCCCACATACTGAGGCACTGGGAAGAGCACTGTGATTGAGTCACTGACGTGTAAGACAATATAAAAATTAAAAGATAAAAAAAACCCGAATATAATGAAAAAGAGCTGTGATTTTAACCTTTATTGGCCTACTGAGTGTATCCTCTCAAACTGCACCTATGGGGATTCAATGCCCCCAGAGAAGCCTGTAGTAATCCACACAGAAATGGCTTCGGAAGCAGTTTGGAGCTAGAATCAAAGGATGCTTCTCCCAACAGCGTGAGGAAAGAAAAAGAAATACTTTGGGGGATTTTCTAGCTCTCTTTGTAGACTCTCTCTGAAATAGATTCCATAACATGATGAGTTTTGGCTACCTCAAAATTAAAGTAATACACACAAAGTACTTTAAAAGCCCCAGAAGAAGGATGACCTATAAATTCAGTATATTAGTGACATTAAATCCAGTCGTGGTGGAACAGATTACAGAAGAGCAAACAACAGTCCCCTTCTTCTGAAATAACAGGGGAAGCCTTTAGAGCTCGCTCAGCGATGCTATCAATTGGCATTCATATTATTTGAAAAAAAAATCACAATTGAAAATAAGTTTGACCTGAGATTTTCAGCATAATGTGTTAAAAGTGGTTCAAATGTAGCCCCTCATTTATGCCTCTTTCTTTGTTCCCCAGGTTTTTCTGATAAGAAAGGAACATATCGGCAAGAACAAGGGATAGACTGCAGCAATCAAGCACCATGGTCTTCTCTAAGCTCACAGCCTAGCTCAAGCTTTTAGAGAGCTTATTTACAGTATGGCTATCTAAGTTAAAAATAAGTGGTAATCACATTACATGTCTAGCAATAAAGAAGACCAGGATTTTAGTTAGTACCAGGGTGCTACAGTTACATCCTATGGCTAAATTTTCTACAGAATGTATTATTAGTTGTGCCAACAGCAGCTGTACTAATATAATCTGAGATAACTCCCACTGTGGTTAAAAAAAAAAAAAAAGAAAAAAGAAGGATCAATGATAGATAGTAAAAGCATTTCCATGTTTGGATTTCCTTGCCTAATGTAACAGTTTTATATGGATGGTTGAAGCATTTACTTTGACAATGGGGTTGTAAAAAAGAATTTCAATCCATAAAGACCATAAACGCATGTCATTTGCAACCCCAAATGCACACCAGACTTATGTATAGGGGTACTTTAGGAATCACCCCTAAAGATTCTGATTTAGTCAGTAAGGAACTGCACAATTGTCTTCAAAAGTTCCTGCAATTGATTCTGATGCACAGCCGGAACTGAGAATCACTTCCCCAAACCCTTTAAGTTCCAACTTAAGTTCCTTTAAGTTGGAAGGAGCCTTAGCATTCAACCAATCCTCACCCTCCCTGATTTCTAGTGCCTTCCTCCCTAAGGTCCACCAGTCAACTGTCCTGGATGTTTGCATCAGATCTCCTGTACATCCTCAAACTTAATGCATTTAAAATTAATCTTATTTTTTCCCCCATAAAACATGCTCAAGGGGCACCTGGGTGGCTCAGTCGGGGTTAAGCAGCTGCCTTCGGCTCAGGTCATGATCTCAGGGTTCTGGGATCAAGCCCCGCATCTGTCTCTCTGCTCAGCGGGGAGTCAGCTTCTCCCTCTCTCTGTAATCTCCCCACCCAAATAAATAAAATCTTAAAAAAAAATTTTTTTTAAACCATTCTCAACTTCTTGTCATAAACCTAATAAATCACATGACCATCCTCCCAGGCGCTTATGCCAAAACTTGGAGAATTAGGATCCTTCTACTTCTTATCAGTATACTGATTATTTTTACCCCTTAAATATGTTTTACATCAACCCTCTTGTCTCCAACTCCATCACCTTAAAACATTCCTTCAACATTTCTGCCTATACAAATACTAATAGTCTACTACTTCTGGTATTTCTCCAAAATCTCCAGCTCTGAACCTCATAGGGACTCACTGTACCACTCAACCACTGCAGCCCTCTTTGTCACAGATGTCTACATTCCTCAGGCTACTTTCCCACTCCCCCTACCCCCATTCCTGGCTTGTAGTCACTCTCTCCAGCACTACATTCATCTTAACCTGTGGTTAATTCAATACTTCCAAAACCAGAGTCTTTCTGTTCTTATCCCTGTCTCCTTCAGTAACTTGTCCTTCATGCTACCGTAGGACCTCACTCCACAATCACACCCTGGACCTGGTTATACCAGCCACTGCAGACCCTCCTCTTCACCGCGTTCCCAATAACCATCCCACACCAGAGGGCCTACAAGCCTCTAATCCCACCAACTCTTCACTACTTCCACATGTCCACTTCTCTCTCTACTCAGATGAGATTTCAGAGTCAACCATCCCAATCCCTCCATTCTATAATCCCTCAATTCTTTTGCCCCTCTCTCACTGTCCTACATCAGTGTGACCCTTCTTAAACACAACCACTGTCTCTTCATGCCTGCACAAACACAGGTGCATGTGGGGGAAAACATGCAAGCCTGTAGTGGTGGTGGATGTCACTTTAAGTTCAAGATCACTACCTTCAAGTGGGCCCTTAACGATGCCCGGCAATGACACTGCTCTCCTCTGATCCACTCACTCTCCCATCTTCTGGCCTTTCATTTACACCTCTCCTATTTTTACCTCCCACCCTATGCTCACTCTCAGCTGGTAACCTTGCTGCTTCCTTTTCACTAATAATGGAAGAGCAATCATAAGACAAACTTATTTATGATCTCCAAACCATATCTGCCCACCAGGGCTCATATACTCTGCCCTGACTCCTTGACAATGAATGTGCTGTTGAAAGACCCACCTACTCAAGTACATTGCTCAGGAAATTCAATCCCCTACATCATTTTTTTCTTTTTTCTTTTAACTGAAGTATAATTAACATGCACTGTTATATTAGTCAATATGCTGATTCAACAATTCTATACATTCCTCAGTGCTCATCACAATTAAGGGTCCTCTTGATCTTCTTTACCAATTTTACCCATCCCCTCTCTGATAACCATCAGTTTGTTCTCTATATTTAAGATTTTGTTTTTCTGTTTCTTTTTTCTTTGTTAGTTCATTTGTTTCTTGAATTCCACATATGAGTGAAGTCACCTGGCCATCGTCTTTCTCTGACTTATTTCACTTAGGATTTTACCCTCTAGATCCATCCACATTGATGCAAATATCAAGGTCTCATTCTTTTTTTTGGTTGAGTAATATTTCAGCGTGTGTACGTGTACCATGTCTTCTCTATCCATTCATCTATGGATGGATACTTGGGTTGCTTCCCTATCTTAGCTGTTGTAAATAATGCTGCAATAAAAATAGGCATGCATATATCTTTTTGAACGAAGTGTCTCTTTTTCCTTTGGGCAAATACTCAGTATTAGAATTACTAGATCGTACGTAATTCATCTTAAATTTTTTGAGGAACTGCCATACTGTTTTCCACAGTGGCTGCACCAGCTTACGTTCCCATCAATAGTGCATGAGGGTTCCTTTTTCTCCACAACTTCGCCGACACTTGCTATTTCTTATCTTACTGATTTTAGCCATTCTGACAGGTGTAAGGTGACATCTCATTGTGATTTTGATTTGCATTTGCCTTGACGATAAGCAATGTTAAATACCTTTTCATATCTGTTGGCCATCTGGATGTCTTTTTTGGAAAAATGTCTATTCAGGTCCCCTGCCTATTTTCACAGATTTTGGTGGACATTTTCAGTTTTGTTTTTGTTTTTTTGGCATTGAGTTTCAGAAGTTCTCCATCTACTTTTGGATACATCAAAATATCAATAAATACCAATATCAAATATATCAATCGCATATATCTTCTACTATTTAGTGGGCTGCTTTTTTGTTTTGTTGATGGTTTCTTTCATTGTGCAAAAGCTTTTTATTCTGTTAGAATCCCAATAGGTTATTTTTGCTTTTGTTTCCCTTGCCTGAGGAGACATCCTCTGCATGATTTTTAACTTCTCTCTAGCATCCAATTACAAATTACATAATTATGAATATGTAATTATTTTTCCTCTCCTTAAAAACCATCTTTTGACTTATTTTCTCCTCCCTTTTCTTTCACAATAAAACTCAAAAATGTAGTATATGTTCTCTTCAATTTTTCTTATTTTTTCCTAAAGAGACTGTGGCCAGACTATCACTGACTCCATTTGCCCACAACTCCTTCAGAATCCCTCAGTTCAAGGTCACCAGTGAAGCTAAATGTTGTTAAATGTAATGATCAGTCCTGGGTTCTCATCTTACTTGACCTTTCAACTACATTTCACAAGGAGGATCACTTCCTCCTTCCAGGAATACTTTCTGCACTTCCAGGCCACCATACTCCTGATTTTTCTCCCACTGTCCTTGCTGATCTTTTTTTGTCTGTTTTGTTGGTTCCTTCTCATCTCCCTAACCTCTGACTAGTTGTTTGACTTCTTCTTGTTTTAATCTTCATTCATGCCTTGGTAAGTTCAAGTCTCTTAGCTTTAAATATCATCTCGATGCTGATAGCTCCTAAATGCTTAACTACAGGCTACCCTTTTTTCTTGAGCACCTAGGAAGGATATCTCAATACCCACTCAAGAATACTGCTTCAATTATTGTCCTCCTTTGTCCTATATAATGTGTTTTTGTTTTCCACTAGATCATTCCCATCACATTAGTGATGTTCTCTTTTACAATTTAAAACAAAAATAAAAACAAAAAACCTCTGATCTCATTTCCCTTACCAACTACTTACTCATTTCTCTGCTATCTACAGAAAAACATGAAATAGTCTATATTCACTATATGCCCCACTTTTGCCAGTCAATTCCTCGTATAGCCACTCCAAGCAGGCTGTTGTCTCTGCCTCTTCACTAAAGCTGCTTATCAAAATCACTTCCGATGGCCCCTATGTACTCATACGGCTCAGTACTCAGTGTTCATTCTACTTGACCTAATGGCAGCATGGACACAACTTTTATGCCCTTTTCTTTGATACACCACTTTCTTGGTTTTTCATTTTGGCTTTCAGGTCAACACTCTAGGATTTTCTGGTTCATCTTTATTAGTTTTCTTTTGCTGGTTCCTCAACTTGTCTCCATCCTCTTAGTATTGGAGAGCTGCAGAATTCAGTGCTGGTCCTCTTCTCTCCTCTGTCTCCCTAGATCATTCTAGCCAGACTCATTTTAAATGTCATCTCAATGCCTACAATGCTCCCATTTATATCAGCAGTCCAGCCATCTTTCCTCAACTCCCGGTTCATCTATCGGGTTTACTAATCTGTAGTCCCAACTGATTCACTAATAAGCATTTCCAACATAACACATCCAAAACTAAGCCCTTAATCATTCCACTCAAACTTAAATCTCTTACACCTCTACTCCCTTGCTCAGGCCAAAGTTTTAGGAGTCATTCTGATTCCTTTCTCTTTTACACCCTACATCCACCTATTGGTAAATCCTGTCAGCTCTACCTTCAAGCTGCCTGGAGTCTGACCACTACTCACTATCTCTACTGCCATCACTCTGGTCCGAGCCACCATTATCTCCCACATAAATGATTATAAGGTCACATCACTTCCTGACTCCACCCTTAGTATTCTACAGTCTGGTCAGAGTGATCCTTTCTATTCTTAAGGCAGCTATTATTACTGCTCTGCTTTCCATTGATTTCCCATCTTACTCTGAGTAAAAGTCATGTTCATTACAATGGCGTAGAGGGCCCTATGATCACCCTGCCATCACCCTTCCAACCTCACCTACTATGTCTCTCTTTCTTGCCCCTGGCTAAAACCTGGCATGTGCCTGTCTCAGGACCTTTAAAAAGCTGTTCCCCTGCCTGGAATGTTCTTCTCCTTGCCCTACCCTTGTCATCTCCTTGTGACCTCTACTCATCAACTTCTCAGTGATGCCATTTTGGTCCCCACACCTGTGCTCTTTCCGTGTTTTTTTTTTTTCCTCCTTAGCATTTATTACCATCTAACATACTATGTAATTAGTTAATTTATTTATGCATTATCATTTTCCTTTCAGCAACATGCAAGTTCCACAAGAGCAAGCTTTTCATTTTATTTGAGTCCATACTATATGTACAATGCTGTATCTAGGTATGTAGATATGTACCCTATCTAGAACAGAGCCTTGCACACAGGAGATGCTCAATAATCAAATCACTTGATGAGTAAGAAAATGGCATCTCCAATCGTGATCTCTCCAATCAACCTTCATTTTGTCTCCAGAGTGATATAATTAGTAGAAGATAAATCTGTTTACCTTCACTTTCAGCTTAAAACCCTTCAATGGGTCTGCTGTGCCCATTACTTGGCAGCCTCTGTACCTAAAATAAAGAACCCTCTCCACAGCCTGGCTTGGTAGGCACAAGGCAGGCCTGCCATGCTTACTCCCTCCTGGGCCCTATAACATCAGAGAAAAAAGACTGTGCATATCCACAAACCGAGTAGTTGCAATGCAACTGAACACTGCTTTTTCATTATTAAATAAACAGACGAGGAAGCAAGATGTCACTGTTGGCGTTGTCTGAAATTATATCTGGAGCCCAGATGTTTGAACCAGATGACTAAACTTGCTAAAGGCAATTATGTGAGGTAATTATACCTGAGTTTCAGGGTAACATGACTGGGGATCTAAAATAGGTGATCTCCCATTCAGTGATTCTCTTCTCTCAGCAAGTTCCCTTGGACAGGAAGAGCATCATCACCACCAACTTAAGCTTATTTCTTGTTTCTCAAGGAACCACAAAGACTTGAGATGTGCACTCACAGAACTTCCCTCATCCTGAAATCTCCCAGAGTACTCTGCTGAGAATGGGTCCTTTGGACTCATCACAGTAAACTGTACTTCTTTCACGATTTCTATGTCTTCTGCAGGACTTTGACAGTGGCATACAAGATTTCCACGATCTGACCAGTGTTCATTTGAACAGACTCATCCCTCAACAGTCCCAACACATACTTCACTTACCATTACTACCAAAGATCCATCCTTCCTGTCATAGGACCTTTATAAATTCCTAGAATGTCCTTTCCACCCACACATTCTAGGCAAAGGGCTCCACCCAAGAATCAACTTCTTTAGGAATCCTCTGCAAATCCACTCAAGCCAGCTAACTACTTCTCTTCTCTTTCCCTGTACTGTGTCCCATATATATCTCCCTTCCTGTCTTCATTTTATTAATTTTAATTGCTGTTTTATCTCAATTCCATAGGGGCAGTAACCACGTCTAATGGATCTTTGAATTACTGATGCCTAACCAATACCTGGCAATTATGAGGCAATCCAATGTCTTCTTAATTTAACTTAATTATAATTAGAAAAGAGTGATCTGGTCAGTGTGGCTAGCGTAAGGCTTCCTAAGTGCTAGGAGGGAAGGAGGAGTTGGAAAGAGGGAAAGAGAACATACAGAAAAAGAGATCCAAGTTATATTAAATTTTTTTTTCATATTTCATGTAAAAAAGGCAGTACTTTGCATTGGAAAGAATGTTACACTGTGTCAATTTTTTCTTTGCCCTCATGGGTAGAATGTGAAAAACTTTAAATTCTCAACAGTACTCAATTAAAGCTTAACTTCTCCCCCCCAAAAAAGAGTATTACAATGAATCCCTATTTGTTGAAGCACCCTTAAAACTTTAAAAGGCAGTCTAGTATAATGATTGATTGTAGTCAGGCAATGAGAGCTCATTACTGTACAGTGACCTAATCATTCTGTGAGCTAATCTGACAGAATATTTATATTCCAAATAATGCATATTAGCAATAAAAACATTAAGATTCTCAAAAAATAAACTGCTACATGATAGTAAACACAGAAATTTCACATAAGAAATATACGTAGTTTTAAAGTATTAAAAATATTCAATCCCACCACCACCAGGAAAAAAATGCAAATTGAACCAGTTAGTCACTTAAAACTTGTTACATTAGCAAGTTTTTGTTCACATTATTACCACCACCTAAATGCTAGTGGATATACTGTTGATTCGTAGCAGGGATAGTTGGCATAAATCTTGTGAAAATTAATAGTGGGAAGCTTTCCTAAAATGGAGTCAGGAGGTTTGGGAAGGGTGCTCCCACACCCTGCCACGCTACCACTCTTAACTGACAGCAGACCCAATAGGAAGAGATGGACTTGACCCTGCACATGGATGCTACTTTACTGTCCCAGCTGAGGCAGACATGCTTTCCTATCCTCCCACCCACTCAATGGCTCAGCCAATGAGAAGCCACGGCACTTGGAACCCAGTTTACTCCAGTGGACTTTGAGTTTCTAACAGCCTTCCCGACTGACACCTTTCCTCCTTAGGAAGTGTACCTTTGTTCTCCAGACTTCCTATGGTTTTGCCAAAGCTTGTTCGTCCCAGATGGCAATTCTCTTTTATTCCTGAATAAACCCATCTTTTGCTGGTGAAATAACTGGAAGCATCTATTTTTAAGGTTGACAACATACAGGAAAGCAATTTGAACCCATTGCTGATAACTTATCATTAAGAAATTTTCCATCTCTTCCTCTTTAAGGAGGTGAAGGTGCAGGTCGGTGGCCATGGTCTTGTGGCAGATGTTGAGATGCAGATCTTTGTGAAGACCCCGAGGGCAAGATCATCATCCTTGGGGCTGAGTCCAGTGACACCACTGAGGATGTCAATGCCAAAATCCAAGACAAAGAGGGCATCCCACCTCACCAGCCTCATCTGATTCTTGCAGGCAAACAGCAGGAGGATGGCTGCACTCTCAGATTACAGTATCCAGAAAGAGTCCACCCTGCATTTGGTGCTTGGCCTGCAGGATGGCATCATTGAGCCTTCCCTCCACTAGCTGGCCCAGAAATCAACTGCCAAAAGATGATTTGCCTTAAGTGTTATGCTCACCTGCACTTTTGCACTGTCACACAAGAAGAAGTGCGGGCACACCAACTCCCTGCATCCCAAGAAGAAGGTCAAATAAGGCCCCTTCACTGGTTCTTCTTTTACTGGCAGGGCAGCCTCCTACCAAAGCCCCAAGGCCCTGGGGCCATGATATAGTTTCTTTTTCATAGACCAGAGAAGGAAGTAAGGAAGGGAGGGAGGGGAAGAGGGAGAGGAAGGGGAAGAGGGAAAGGAAGGGAGGAAGGAAGGGAGGGAGGAAGGAAAGAAGTTAGGAAGGGTGGGAAGGGAGGGATGGAGGGAAGCAGAGAGGGGAGAGGGAAGGGGAAGAGGGAGGGAAGGAGGGAAGGGGGAAAGAAGGGAAGACGGAGGGAGAGAGGGATGGAAGGAAGGATAGAAGGGAAGGAAGGATAGGAGGAAAAAGAAAAAAGAAAGGTAAAGGGAAGGGAAGAAATTTTCCCGAACGGAGTAGAAGACTACAGATACATCACAGTATTTTTAGGTAATAAAAAATTAGAAGCTGGAAATGCCCCCCAAAACATGATTAAATGAAAAAGTTTTACCTACTCCTCAGAAATATAGATATACAGTTATCCTAAAAATTTCACAATGACTGTTCATCATGGAAAAAATACAATAATAGTAATAATGGTTAGTTTTTATTGAGCATTTACTATGTGCTAGGTACTATGGTAATTTTTTTTTTTTGGGGGGGGGTAGGTTCCACACCCAGGATCGATCCCAATGTGGGGCTGGAACTCATGACCCTGAGATCAAGAACTGAGCTGAGATCAAGAGTCAGACATTTAACTGACTGGCCCATGCAGCCACCCCTATGGTAAGTATTTCACATGCATTATGAGATAGGTACTAAATAGGGTTTCCAGATTTAGCATATAAAAATATAAGTGCACAGTTCAATTTGAATTTCAGATAAATAACAGGCATTTAGTTTACATCCATCCCATGCAATATTGCTCATCTAAAATTCAAATTGAACAGGGCAGTCTTATATTTTATATGAATACTGGCAATCCATTTTACTGATGAGGAAACTAAGACACGGAGATGGCCTAGGGATATACAACTCATGAGCAGTGACAAGATAATAAGCATATGAAAGAAGTAGAATGGAAACTTTTGTGTCTGATTACAAATGGGTAAAATATATGCATGTGCAGGGACCACCGCTAAGAGGAAAGAGTGACAGATGACAACACTGCCACCAAAGTCTCTGGAGCACTTGGTCTGGGCACCTTGCTACAGCAGCCTCCACTCCCATTTTATAGATGAATCAACTGAAGAATTAAATACTGTGCTCAAAGTCATAACACTAGCAAGAGCAGGATCAGATTCTGACTCTAAAGCTCTTGTTTTATTCTACTTTGTCATCTGGATTTCCTGGGTGAGTTTTCGTTTTTCCCCTTCAGGTGTAGTTCCATCAATGTTGATATAAAACTTTTTGTGTGATAAAGTACATGCACAAGGGCACGTGAATATTTCAAGATGTGCAAAACCTAGTCATTAACAGTCTGCTTTGGTTTAAAGCCGTTTCTAGAACCCAATAAAACACTTAGAAGAAAAAGTCACAATACACAGTATGGCTTAATTTGTGATTTCATTTAGAAAGTAGAAACGCATACTCCATACTTTTCCTTCTAAAAGTGAGAGTGCAACTCCCACTTATGCTTCTTGCTAAGCTCCTCCTCTTTCTCTATACATTTCAGCAGGTGAACTTGTTAGTCCCTTCAAGTAACTCAGTCAAGAAAGGAATCTGAATTTTTGCAGGCCAATCATATAGAAGAGCACATGTACACACACACAAACACAAAAGTGCCAATACGTCTCACAGTGAAAGCAATGGCTACGCTCTAGCCATGATAGGAAATTTTAAGTGATTTCCCTTAGGTACTGGCTTAATATTTCCTTAAGAGGTTAGCCCACATCAAAAAATTTGTGCTTTTGATTGTTTATTCTGAAAGAGGCAGCTGGCCACAGGGCTGCCTGCAATGCTTTTACCACAGTTTGCTTTTGTTTTTCCCTCTTGATAATTACCTCATGACTAAACCACTCACTGGTCCATGCAGAAGAGTCCCACAGAGATGAAAACACACTTGTTTAAATAAAATATTTATGAAGAAGCCCTAAAATGTCACTGAAGTAAATGCAAATTATCTTCACATATTGTGCATCCAATATGCCACTCGTTCCTTAGAAGATTATTTCCTGATTGCAATTAACATTAATTTTTAAAAATTAATCCCATTGTGCATAATCATCCCAATGTCTATTCATAAAAAATCTAGTGTTTTAAGGTTAACTCTCTTTTGACTATCTTTGAAAGTTTTAATAAGACTTATATTTAGTCTTGAGGATTATTTTTGAAGATTTTTCCTTAGAAACTATATTTAATTATTATTTTATGTGTACGTTTTCTAATAAATGATTTCATTCTAATTCAATACTAGGTGACATTCGTGAAAGTTCCACATTCTGGTCTTTTAATGAAATACTATCTGGACACGATTTTCTCAGTTAGTTCTTTTTTTCCCCCCCGAGTCAGGTGAACATAATGGATTCTCATCATATTTTTATAGAACATTCAAAATAAAAATTTGGAGTAATATTATCAAAAGAAAGTTAAGAATCGGTCGGTGTGTGTTAATAACTGTTACAAGGCCCCTGACTTTCGATACCATCTTTCCCAAGTTTTCAGGAAAGAGATATGAGATGAGCTGAGAAGACTAGGTGGTTTCATCCTTTGCTAGATGGTCTTGACAGCTGTCCTCTACCTGGCTACACTTTAGAATCAACAGAGGAACTTAAAAAACATACAGATACCAGGCCCTACCCCCAGAAATTCAGATTAAATTTGTCTAGAATAAAACTCAGTCATTGGTAGCTTTTCATTCATTTTACTTTTGCTTGACAGAGCTCCCTAAATGTTTTTAATGTGCAGCCCAGGTTGAAAACCATTTGTCTAGAAAAAGCTTTCCTAAGAGGGTTAAAGTCCACTTGAAAAGAGGAGTCATTAATGATGAGCCATAAGGCTCTGCTTCACACCCAGACCAGAAAAATCTCTAGAAATACAAAGCCAATATAAACCCAGTATCCTGAACAAAAAAATGCATAACCTATAAACTAAGCTGAGTCTTCATAACTACATAGAATTTAACCTTCAGTTAAAGATTAAATCCTTTATAGAAGAACAAAATAGACAAAGTGGGTCTAAAGGGGGCTCTTATGAAAAAATACCTAGGAAATATTCATTGACAGTAAACTCTCAGATTCTTAGTACATATGATGGGTTTCCCTAAGAAGCTACTTTGACTTAAACTCAAACCTGTGGAACCCACGGCCTTGCTGCTAGTTTTGCTCTGAGCTTCAGTTTTCACCCGTACATACAAATCTCTCTCAGCCACATTTCTCCAACTTGAACATCCCTACAAATCACCTGGAGATCCTGTGAATACATAGGTTCATATGCAGTAGGTCTGGGTGAGGCCTGGGAGTCTGCATTTCTAATAAGCTCCCAGATGCTGCTGATGCTGCTGGCCTGCAGACGAACATTGGGAGCAGCGAGGTCTTGGAAGACATTATGAGGATTAAATGAAATGACCTACATAAAACACTTGGCACAGATGTGGCTGGCATCCTACAGAAGAAAAGCCTTACCAAGGAAAATAATAAAACGTGGTGAAAACCTAGAGGTCACATGATCCAATTCTTCCTCCTTTTCCAGATGTGGAAATGGGAAGTTAAGAAAAGTTAAAATCTTTATCTCTTTATAGCCAAAGGAAAAAAAAAAACATTGTTTTTAACTGCAAAAGAGTGCAACCAAGGTCCACGAGCGGAAGTTAAACAGAGCTCTTCATTCCATACCAGGAAAAATCTTCTAACAATAAATGCTGTCCTACAATCATTTGGCCCTCTTGAGGAGAGAGTGTGAAGTCTCCAGTTACAAACTGTGAGCACAGACCAGTTGCTGATTGAAAGAACATTCATGTTTCAGGCGACTGTTGAACTAACTAAGAGACATCACACACTTAATACGTACAAAAGCATTTTTTTTTAATTAAAATAGAAACCTCATCTCTTTCCCTACTCCCAACTCTGCTCTTCCTGAAGTCTTCCCTTCTGCAGTAAATGGAGTTACTTGGGTCAAAGAGTGCTGGAGTCTTCTTTATCTCTACTTCTCTCACCCCTCACATCCATTCCATCAACAAATCCTCGCTTGCACTATTACCTTCAAATGTGTGCACAGCCCAATTACTTCTCACCACTTCCATTAAGATAGCGCTGGCCAAGCCACTTTCCACTCTGGATCACTATAACAGCCTCCTGACAAGTTTTTCTGTCTTTGTCCTTGATCTTCAATAGCATTTTCTCAGCAAGCAGCCAGAGTGCTGCCACTTCTCCACCCCTTCCTTCTCCTTGGGACTAAAACCCGAAGTCCTTCTACAGGTTGACAAGGCTTAGCGTGATCTCTCCTAGTCATTCTCAATCTTTTCCTCTCCCCAGTCACCCTTAAACTCACTGTTCCTTAAATCACATCCAGGACAACCCCATCTCAGGACCTCTGTCCTTGCTCTTCCGTCATGAAGGCCATACTCTGGGATTTGCATGTGTATGCCCCACATTACCAATACATGAAAAAACATAAAAACACTCTGTTGGATTCTAACTGCTCTCTATGGAAAAAGAAAAAGTGCCCATACTCAGCTTAAAGATCAGCACTTGACTTTCAATAGTTGGTACAGATGAAAGGCTGGGTGAGGCATTCCAGTTCCAATTGTGACTCAGCTTCACTTTTAAAAATTGCCCCTTCATCAAATCCTCTTTTAAGGGAAGACTAGGGGCTGTATTCCCACCTCAGAGCACCGTAACACCCTGGGCAGAGGATAACCCTTCCAGAAAGCCCACTGGTCTGTTCCCCCAGGGTAGTCTACCTCTGAAAAAATGAACAAACATCCTAGATGCAGTGTCCTTCTGCTGCCCACAGGGAATTATGTCCATTTTCTTCTTTTAATGCCAAAGTTCTGCAGTTGAGCTTGAGAAAACTGAACTACCACGGAGTTAGACATGGACGGACAATGGACAGACAGCACTGGTACAAGGCCTTCAGGTGAGTTCCTCTGCAGAAAAGGAAGTCATCCGCTTCCAGAGAGGACTATGTGTGCCAGGGACCCATGTCCCAGGGCTGTGGCGTGGGCTTATTCTGGTTCACACGAGCCAACGGCAAGGGCACCATGCATAGCGTTGTGCAATGCAGCTACTCCAGCCACTCAGCTTTTAGGGCTCGAAATGAAAGCCACTCTTGGTTCGGACAATCAAACGGCATCAGAGGGATGGAGTTAAAGGCATCTAATGTAGGAATTACTGCAGGCAAGAGGAAGGAGGGAGGTGAGGAGAGATTCTGGCCTGAGCTGAAGTGCCCTGGGAGAGAGGATGCACTTTGGCTGTGCATTTTGGCCTCAGCCCCTCTCACCCTGCACTCACAGTGCTCCCCACTCCTGCCTCAAGAACAGGATACTTCCAACCCAAACTAAAGATCCAGAGGGGCACGGGCTATCAAAAAATCACTGTGCCCCAGTGAGGAAAGCAGGACAGTGCTTTCGGGAACTCAAAGACTAGCAAAAGGCTTTCTCTTAACTGTGGCTCTTTCTCAGCCAAGAAATCAGATTTGTTTCTTGCAAGGAGTTTTTTTTTTTTTTTTTTTTTCTGTGACTCTTCCTCAAGGGCGGTCAGGTACAAGGGTTGAGCAAAGCCCAAGAACATGGAATCCAGCCCATGCATGAAAGGAAGTAGAGGCATAAAATCGGCCAAAAAGATGTAGAGTGTTAAACAGGAGACTCAGCAAGAGGCCTCATTCATCTTCTCTTTTAAAGCCAAAAAGCAACTATTCCCTTATGTGGGATAACAATGGAAACTTAAGGAGCAGTCACAGGCAAGGAAGTGGGACATTTCAACACTAGCATTTGCTTTGGGTGAAGCATACTAAATAATTTTCTTGTTCCTGCAGCTTCACGAGAAAACTTTGCCCACTTGGGAATCATCCAGGACTCCCAGCTGATAAAATAAGGAGCTCTGATTCCTATGTGTGGTCTCTGCAGCACATCACAGCCAGCAATGAGCCACGCAAAGGCTGGGCATTGAACCTCCAGGGAGATCATTTGGGATCAACATTTATTTCTTGACTTAATTCTGCACTTTGAAGTAACACATTAGGGATTATCCGATAAACCTAATTAATGTAACCACAGGCAGTGGGAAACAATAATCTTTCTTTTTCAACAGAGAAACAGATTTCCAATAGGGAAAATCTGATATCAACTTTTAGCAGATGATTTCTCTTCACCCCACAGACCCATTTTGAATACGCTATCAAGGAAATGTTATTTAAGTCAGGCTCCGTGTATATCTCTTTATAAATCAAACAATTCCCTAATTTATCCTTCCTGTAAGTAGACTTTAAATAACATATATATAATATATAATGGATTGGCTTAAAATAGGCAAATTTGTCCTGGATAATGCAATAGCTCATTTCCAATATTTATACACAGGAATATCAGGGGCAAAGGCCATTTTCTCACCCCATCTTTAACACAGTATTTTTTTTTTTTAGGTTGAGAGAATATTCGAGAAAATGATTTCTCCAGGTAAGAAGAATCTCAAGTAAACATATGGAAGCAATGTGTCTTCCAGTAACCAGTAGTGGGTGAGATGTAGGAGACCCAGGGCCCTTAGGGAAAGCAAATGGCTCCACTAAAACTCCTTCTTCCAACCTTAATTGGTCAAATGCCAAAATAAACGAACTTTCCAAAGTTAGGAGCTATGCAACTTTCACTAGGGATAACTGCAGGTGCCCCGGCCACGACCAGCCAGCCCACCGAGCCGGGTGTGTCCGGCGGCGCCCAGGCCCAGGCCGCCTCCACGCCAAACGACCCGCTGGGAACCGGTTCAGGCCCCGCTGCCCAGGACCGGGAGCTCCCGGTTGCCGGCCCAGAGCCAGATCCCGCCCCGCCCTTCCCATCCCAGACCAAGGAAGGGAAATGGGCACTCAGAAGCAAAGGTGAGGAACGCCCAGCGGGATTCAGCCGCAGCCGGGGCCGTCCCCAACTCCCAACTTCCTAGAGTTTCCTCCGGCCTCGTCCCCCTTCCCACCGCTGGTGAAACGGCCGCGGCCTCCCCTCGCCCGGAGCGCAGAAACAGGGAAGTGGAGCTCAGAGCCCGGAGCTCGGGAGCCGCGCCCACGAAGACCCGGAGACCGGAGCGCAGGTGGCGGGCGTGGTCCCTCCAACCCTGCCCCAGCCCCCACCCCCCGGATTCGGCCTCCGCCGGGGTCCCCGCCGGGGTCCAGCATCAGGCCACTGCGCGCCGCTTCCTGATCCCCTCCTCTAGCTCGGCAGCCACCCCCCTCCTCGCCCCAGTCCGCGTCGCTCTTCTGCCTCAGGCCCCGGTGCGGCCCCAACTCCCAGCCCAGGGCCCTCCGGTAGCGCCCGGCAGCGGCGGCTGCACTCACCTGGGTCGCGGAGCCGGGGTCTGGCGCGGTCCCGCAGGTGGTAGATGAAATCCTGGCAGCTGTCGTGCTCCAGGGCCCCACGGGCACACAGCTCGGCCAGCAGCTGCAGCGCCTGGTGACAGAGCGCGTCCCTGGCCCCGGGCATCGCCCCCCCGCATCCTCGGACCGCGCCGGGCAGGCGGGCGCGGGAGACAACCCTCCGCCTGCCAGCTCAGAGCCGCCGCCTCCGGGCCGTCCGCGTTCGCCGTCAGGGAGCCGCCGAGGAACGGCCCGAGCCTCCTCCCCGGCTGGCCCGGCCTCCCACCGGTTGCATGCAGCTCTCTTCGGCAGCCGGTCGGTCGGGCTTTCTCTCTCTCCCGCCCGGCCGCTCCGTCCCTCCCCCGGCACAGAGGGGAGGCGGCGCCGCACAGCCCCGCGCGCCTCTCTCCCGGCGCCCCGCCCGCCACACGCGGCCGCCGGGGGGCGGGGCTGGGTCAGGGGCGCGCGCCGCGGGCCGGGATCCCGGTGGGCCCGGCTCCCGGGCGAGCGGCGGACGGGGGGCGCTCTCCCGCTCCTGGAGGAGCGCGGGGCTCGGCTCCGGACCAGGCGCTCAGAGCGGCTGCGCCCAGGCTTGGAGAGTGGGAGCAAGGCGCTCTCCGGGCATTCTCGCCAGCCCACCCCTCCGTTCTCAGGCAAACCAACCCCCTCCACCACCGTCCCTCGCTGCCTGTGTTCAAAGCGCGCGTCGGGTGCGTGGCGCTAGAGGTACAATTTGGACCACACCCGCCCGATCTGGAGAACCGAGTGGTGGCTTCGAACTTGAAAAAGCGCCGTCTGGGCAAAAACCATGGGCCTAAGGGTGCTAGATCCCCAAATGCGGGTTCGGCGTCGAGATCTGCCAACAAAGGAAGGATTTCCCAAGGGCAGGACCTTTTCGACCACGGCGGTGTTCTGGAGACGGTGGAGGCTTGCTCCTCAGAACTAAGGTCAAATATTGGCTTCTGGAAAAAGACGCCGGGACAAGGATCCTGGCTGGTTTTCTAAACAACTGATTAGAAATCCGGGGATTGCCAACGCGTCTCTCATAACCACCAAGTTAGAGTATCACAGAATCCGAGCTTTTTGGAAGGGAACTCTGGGCACCTCTCGCACACCCACCTCTTCAGCATCTCAGGCAATAAGCCCAGAAATAACTTCGAAGTACTGAACTCATGGGGAGGAGGGGGGGCAGACAGGAGAGGGTTCGAGGCACTATGCCACAGTCTTTTTTTTTTTTTTTTTAAGATTTTATTTATTTGACAGACAGAAATCACAAATAGGCAGAGGCAGGCAGAGAGAGAGGAAGGGAAACAGGCTCCCTGCTGAGCGGAGAGCCCCATGAAGGCAGGGGCCTTAACCCACTGAGCCACTCAGGTGCCCCTGCCACAGTCTTTTAGATATGTAATCTCATTTAATTCTCTTGATAGCCCAGCAAGGTCTATATAACTTATCCTCATTTTAGTAATGAAAAACCTGAGACTCAGACAGGCATCACCTGCCCAAGTTCAGACTTGGGGAGGCAGGGTAAGGTATTATTATAATAGTAATAATAATAACAATTATATATTATATATAATGTTATATATAACATTATATATAAGATCATAGATCAGGTAATATAAATATATTATATAAAATTATATAATAATAATAATAATAATTAGCTTTAAGAAAAACTAGTGTCCAGGCCCTACACTAATAATTACCGCAGACTCTCTACAGCTGGCATTCAGCCATAGGTCGTGCTGTTGCTAGGGACACCTCACAGCAAATCATACTGTGCAGTAAGGTATTTCAGGATGCCACAGAGTGTTCACCCAACAGACAAGCTTTGAAATTCTGCTGCGAATGGTGCCAGGCCCTCAAGGATCTGATATTAGAACAGTAGAGAAAATGCAGAGTTATAAAGATAACTCCAGAGAGTGAAGAGAGAAGTAAACTCTCAGTCCTGGGAAAACTAGGAAGGTGAGGAAGCCAGCTGAAAGGAACCCTTGGAGGAGGAAGAGCAGAAGGTGGTCCTTGAAAGGATGGAAAAGACAGTGGAGGAGGAACCAGAAAGAGTGGGATGCTAGGGCTCCCACAGTCATGATGGGGACAAGGGTGCATGTTCAAGCATGCAGAAATATACCACTGATATGACTACCTCAGAGAGGAACTGCAAACGGGAAATCCAGTAAAGAAAGCACTTCGATAAGCCAGGCAAGATATGATGAGGGCCTAGATCAGGCTAAAGAGGGCCTAGATCAGCCTAAATCAGCATGTAGCTGATTGTCAAGAACATCTAAATTTGGAAAATATTTCAAGTATTAACTGACAAGATTGCACCCAATGGAATGAGACAGAATGAAAGACCAGAAGTTTCACAAACTGACCTGGGTCATATGTGATGAGTAATGAAAAATGCTTAGAATTAGAAGCCTAGAGTTAGGAGAGAGGGGAGACTGGAAATCAGCCATAGAAATATAGAAATTGAGTTGTCTTGTTGGATGGATTTCTCCAGGCAAGGAGAGCTTGGAAAATGGGAGAGATCGTTGTCATTTAAAATGTGGCTCAGTAAGGAAGAGATTGAAAAGCATCAGTGATGAAGAAAACATTGGACAGAGGGGAGTCATGGGGGCCAAAAGAGGAAGAACATTTGATGGAGGAGTGATCTACAGTATCAACAACTGTCAACAGAACCTACAGAGACAAAAACTAAGAAGTGCCCTTTGGATGTAGCAGGTAATAAGACATTCGTGATTTGGAGGGAATAGTTACTCTGGAAACTTGTGGAAGTTATTTAAAATTTGTGTGTGTAAGATTTCTCTTCAGATAATACCAATACATGCATTAATGAATTGTTATACAGATTACATACTTGGAGTACTTGGAATAGTGCTGCCACATAATTCGGGCTCAATCAACATATGTTTGTGTTGTTGCTGTTGTGCATCTACTACAATAAACACACTCAGGTCTGATCTCAGGATTGTGAGACTGAGCCCTGCCTCTGGCTCTGCGCTCAGCGTGAAGTCTGCTTGAGATTCTCTCTCCCTCTCTCTCTGCCCCTCCAGCTTCATTTGCCAATTATTCCTCAATAAAGCTGGGAGGAAATATATATATATATATTTTAAATCTGTAAGTCTTTCATGCTGCTCTTAGATCATATCCTTACTCCTGTGTCCAAGACACAGACTCTGTTCTTGGGAAATAGTTCAGCATTCCTAATGGCAGAACTTCCTATTCTTTGGCCTTTTGTTTGATTCCATCCCATGCCAGGTCATTGCCTTTAACGAAGTAAGATTCAACTGTTTTTGGAGAGCACTTGTTTTTGGAGAGCCTGTTCTATTCCCCAGAGATTACTGCTCCTATGAAATACTCCCAGACCTCCTGCTTAATTAATCCTGATAGGAATCATCCTCACACCTGGTTTAGAGCCTGCACTGTGAATCACCTAGACCAGGAGACAGGAAGCGAAATCATGTCCTGTGACAAGCATTCTCTCAACTTGGGCACCAATCTCCTTTTAAATCTGTGAGCCCTGTTTGGAGTGAATTTTTCCTGAGAGATGAAATTAAAGCAGATTTTGTATCGGGCAGCCCGACTTTGCCCCTGCGTCCGCTATCATTGCACCAACTGGCAGGTTGCGCTGGGATGTTCAAAAGCTTTACTCTTCCTTCTTGAGCTGTGCCGTTCCTTGCCAGTTTTATGATTGCCGGTTACAAAATTATAACTCCAATTTCTTTGACATTAAAGAAAGTAGAGATTTATTGGCTTCAGTATTTAAAAGATACACCATAAAAGGAGTATATTAAAAGGAACAGAAGGCAATGTTCCGGGTCAGAGGGCCTGGCACTCCTCTGCTGTCTCTTTTTAGTAGACACTCGTGGTTCTACATTTGTTCATCTTTTCTGAATGAGGACAGGGGAGAGAGCAGAGGTCAGATTTCTGATGCCTGACAAAAGGCCACACCTAAGTCCCTTCTGCCACCAAGTAATTTTTGTGTAATAGTTTTTGTGTCCCTGGAGCTGCCTTTCAAAGTGGCTGATGTCCCTCACCCTAGACAAGTCTGGGAAACTGCTGGAGTCACTGTGGATGCTGGAAAGAGAGAAAAGGGTGATGAAATCCAAAACTGGCTAGACTGTGTCACAGTGGTTGTGAAAATAGCCAACTAGCTAAAGAGGTGTCAGAAGAAAAGACTCCAAATAGCCAATACTTTTCCTTGCCTTCCACATTAAACTCCCTTTCATCTTCAGTGTTAAAAATAGGTTGACCTGCACTCAAGGGCCTGCTTATTAAGAAAAGGGGTCAATGTGCATATTTATGGGCAAGAATGTAAGCATTAAACGTGTAAGGAAGAGTTTCAACAATCCCGTTCTTGATCTTTGGTAGCAATAAATGGCTTGAACAAAAATCTCTAGTTATACAAAGACACAGAGAGAAAAGGAAGGAGGAAGAAGAGAGGGAGGGAGGGAATCCATTTCATTGTTTCTTTAGCCTTATTCAGAAGCCCATAAGAATGTACACTTTTCTCAGCCCTCACTCTATCCAAAGAACCAAGCTTCGGGTTGTCTGTTGCAAAGTTCAGTGTTAAATCACATTTAATCAACTGATCAATTAATCGTATGTCTACTGAGTGCTCACTAAATGCAAGGGGTTTTGGAGAGAACTTCCTGGTTGAATATTAAATTTCCATACTTAGTGCTCGCTTCGGCAGCACATATACTAAAACTGGAACGATACAGAGAAGATTAGCATGGCCCCTGCACAAGGATGACACGCAAATTTGTGAAGCATTCCATATTTTTGTGGTGCAAAATCAATGAATACTGTTACACTGAAAATAAATTTAAAAAAATTTTTTTTAATTTCCATACTTAAGCTTTCTTCTTGTATCTTTTATTTGTTATTTAAAACGTCACCCTTGGTGCTGCTTATACTTTGAGTTATCCCTATGGCAAATTTTCCCGTCTTCCTTTCCCTCCTCTAACCCACCTGCTCCTCATTCTCTTCTCCCTCATTTTGTTTCCATGAGTCCATCCTGCAAAGCTTTTGTCAGGAGGCATAGAATGTGGAATCCCTAAGGTCTCCTTCAGAACTTTCTTATAATGATGACATTATTTTTACTATAGTTTTTCGAGCTCGTGCTATGTGCCAGACACTCTAAAAAATATTCCAAGTATATTGCTCATATGATCTCCATAACAAGCATAGGAGCAGGGCATTGTTATTAACTATCTCTGCTTTTCAAGTGAGGAGACATAAGTACAGAATTTAAGTAGCCAGCCCAAGGTCATAAAGCTAGTCTGTAGTCATGATGCACTGGGTGACTCCTGAGCCCTGCCTTGGACACTGTCCTCTTTCGCAGGTGGGTACACTGGGTCCAGGTGAGAGCACAGAGCCCACGTCCTGAAGCTTAATGAACCCAAAGGCCAAAAGCAGAACTGGCATTGTGGTTCCTGGTAGATATGATCTGATCTATACCTTGATTTTGTTTTCCACAACTGAGGACAGGCAGGATCTGACCAATGTATAATGACATAAACATATAATGACATAAACAATGATGTAAATGTTTATGTCCTGTGGCGTCTTTCCCGACTGGCCTAAGTGTTCATTTACAACTGACTTTCACTGAACAATTGCTCCATGCCATATACTGTATGCTGTGCTTCACGCACTTGGCTTAACTGAATCACAACCATTGAAATAGTTGTTGTTATAGTCCTAACTTTAGAGATGGTAACCCTAGAACTCTGAGGTCTAAGTCACCTGCCTAAGGTCACACAGTTAGCAAAGGATGAAATGACAAGTCAAACCCATGTTGGGGAGACTCCAAAGACCAGAATCTAACTGTCACACAATATGCCTCCCTATGAATTCCTTATCCAAACTGCCTCACAGGAGTTTTCAAGTTTTACGTATATTCTTGGAGACTCTTACGATCCCCTTGGACAATGATAGGAAAACCAAATCCACACTGTATAATGAATTACATGTAGCTGACTAAAGAACTGATTAAATCCCAGGCAACTATATGATAAACTACAAGCAAAACTCTCTGATCTCCTATTATTCTGCCAGCCCACTCCCACCTGATTATAAAATCGATCCCACCGTAGTCTGAGTGCATGTCACTGGGTTTCCCCTCGTGTGCATTCTCTCACTACTTTTCTCCTGCACTTCTGCCTTTCACATCAGCATTGGAATCACTTTTTTTCAGTCGCAGAGACCTCAACTTTTCCATCTGTAATGTATCAAAGTTCAGACTTTGCATCAAGAATTTCCACAAACCATTTGGCTCAGGTCATGCTCTCAGGGGTGGTGAGATCGAGCCCCACATCGGGCTCCATGCTCAGCCTGGAGTTGGCTTGAGATTCTCTCTCTTCTCTCTCCGTCAGCCCTTCCCCAGCAATCTCTCTCACAAATAGATAAATAAATAAATAAACCAGACATAAGCTTTCTTCCTATTCAATAGGTGCAAAATAATTACTGTCCTCTACCGCACAAATACTTTTTTTCCTCATTGTACCTGGGCAGTATTTGATTATTTCTCTATCATCTCATTTCTCTCACTTTCATGTGGGTCTCTAAAATACATGTTGTGTGTGTGTGTGTGTGCGTGTGTGTGCGTGTGTGTGTGTGCGTGTGTGTGCGTGTGTGTGTTAAGTAATCTCCATTTTCTTATTTGAAAAAGAGGAACTCTTTTCAGGACTTGGCCAGTAGAGGAAGTAATAGATTCTGTTGCAGTACAAAACAGCCTCCCTAGATATATGGATGTAGCAAATAAGCTATTTTCCCCCTTTTGAGCCACGTTATTCCCTATGGAAGAGTATGTGTTTCTGGAAAAGGTTGGAAGTCTTCATGTTCGTCCAGGCACAACAGTAAGCCAGGGTGAGAGGGTTATTTCACATTTCTTTTTTTTTTTTAAGATTTTATTTATTTATTTGACAGAGAGAGATAGAGCAAGAGAGGGAGCACAAGCAGGGAGAGTGGGATAGGGAGAAGCAGACTTTCCGCTGAGCAAGGAGCCTGATGCGGGGTTTGATCCCAGGACCCTGGGATCATGACCTGAGCTGAAGGCAGACACCTAATGACTGAACCACCCAGGCACCCCTATTTCATATTTCTTAAAAGGTCTTTTGAAATCAGACATCTTCTGTGAGAGTGCAATGCATTGAAAGAAAAGGAAACTCATTAAGCTGAGATAATGAAGGTTTTGCGCAAAATCTGAACTTTAATGAACTGTGGATGGCTGCCTGGCTTTGAGGGTTTAATTAGAAGAAGAGGTGTACCTTTTACATCATAACCTTAACTTGCATTGATTAAAATAAAAGCATATGCCTTAATTTTCTTTGAAATCTAAAAAAAGGGGGGTCATTATATATCTGTTGTCCTATTCGAAATAGTTCTATTTTAATCAACATAATGTTATTTGTGAACTACTTTAAGGATACTGACTCAATAAAATAGCAAGAGGTAGTCTTGTTTATTTTTTGTTTTAAAGTGGCTTAGAATGTTAAAAGATTTATTCAAAGCTTGTTTTGGGAGTGGTTTTTTTTATTAGCATTTCACTATGCCATTTTGGAGAGAAATATCTTGCATATATTATTCAAGAAAGATAAAGTAGACAAGTTTTTCAAGTATTTTTTTCTCCCTCAGTTACATTCCTATTTTCCATAGTTTTTAGGCTCAATTGGGGGAGGGGGTGTGCAACTCACTTAAAGTGAATCTATTTGATGGAACTTCAAACACAGATGCAAGTTAAAATGCAAAAGATGGTGTTGCCTTTGAACACAGGCCTCCAGAGATAGAGTCAAGGATGGGGAGAGGAATTTGGGCTGGATAGGCCCAATACCTGGGTATTCTCAAGACATGGCAGCTGGGTACCCCAAAGCGAGTTACCTAAGAGAGACACAGAGCCCAAGAGATAACCCACAGCCTTTCACAACCTTATTTTTGAAGTGATGTACAATCACTTCTGTCCTATTCTATTAGTTACACAAGTCAAACCCTGGTACTGAGTGTGGGTCAACAGCTTGGAACACATGAGAAAGAATCAAAGAGTCACGTGGATCAAGAAATCTGAATTCCAGGTGAGCAGTCTGATCTGGGTCTATGTAGGACAGGGAGTAAGACTATGGAGAACCAGAAGCAAGATGACAGGAGGGCGCCTGGGTGGCTCAGTGGGTTAAGCCGCTGCCTTCGGCTCAGGTCATGATCTCAGTCCCGGGATCCCAGGATCCCGGGCACATATTCCTGGGATCGAGTCCTGGGATTGAGTCCCGCATCGGGCTCTCTGCTCAGCAGGGAGCCTGCTTCCCACCCCCCTCTCTGCCTGCCTCTCTGTCTACTTGTGATCTCTCTCTGCCAAATAAATAAATAAAAATCTTAAAAAAAAAGATGACAGGAACTGGTTCATGCAATCAAAGTGAAGCTTCCCTCCATGGCCATCTCTTTCACTGTCAGTCTTTTCACTGCAGACCCAAGAAAGCAAAGTGCAATGACAGCTATTGAATAGTGTCTCCCCATATTCATGCCCAGATGGAGCCTCAAGAGTGTAACCTTATTTGGATCCAAGGTCTTTGCAGATGTAATCAATTAAGGATCTAGAGGTGAAATCACACTGTATTTAGTGGGGGGACTCCTTCTAAGAAGAGGAGAGGACAAAGAGAAGACGACAGAGACCGAGATGGGAGTGAGGCAGCTACAGGCCAGGGAAGGTCAAGGAATTGCCAGGAGTCACTAGAAGCAAGGAAAGGGCAAGGGAAGGTTCTCCCTAGAGCCTCCAGGTGGAGTGTGGCCCTGCCAACACTTTGGTTTTGAACTTCCTGCTTCCAAAATAGTGAGAGAATACATTTTTGTTGTCTTTCTGTCATTTCTGGTTACAGCAACGGGTTACAGAAGACCTGGGAAAATAATACAACACCGTGCTGTTTTATCATTTTTTTTTCTCAGCATAAAGTACATGTTCAGTAATTCAGCCAGGCAAATTTGTAGCCAACAACTTGCCCAGTGTTTGGCATGATGATTTTAAAAACTTCTTGTTGAAATAAATGTTTGATGACTGGGTAACCTGGTATCATTTCAAAAAAACCCTTAGGAGAAATATATCAAAACCTTTCAACAATTCTATGTGTGAATATAAAGAGTCTAAAACACCCTAAGGATCCTGACCTTTTCCTGCTGGCTGAAATAAAAATGCATTACCTTTGTCCATATAATCACACAAGACCTGAGGTCAAAACGGTAAGAAAACAGAAAGGCTTGGAAACATGGCTGTAATTTTTATGCCAACTTTGAGGTATTCTACCTTGAATATGTGCCCAAGATTCAGTTCTTTCCCACCTGTGCTGCTTTCTTGTGTAAAGCATGCAGACTTGTGCCAACAGCAGAACTACCTAGACTATGTCAGATCACTTTAGGCTGATGAGCACCTTTTAGATAATTATGACTATATCAGTCACTGTGAGCTTTGAAAATGTGTAAGATCAGCTCTTACCTTGTGGGACCTCCCAATTCTGGAGAAGGAACAGATAATGGTACCTAGTTAAAACACAGAACCATGGTGAAGTTGTTTAATATATATATATATATGTATATACATATATATATATATATATAAAATGGTGCAGAGGGATGGAGAAAATAATTCTATCAAGAAGCATTTGTCTAACATCTGGTTGTGTAGCCATAAGTAAATAACGTTCTGGACATTGGTATCCCAGTGCCAAAATGAACGTGTTTGACAAGACCAGGTCCTTTTAGGCACTGACAGTATAACCTTGACCTTGGATTATCTGTTTCATGTGTGTTGGTTTCATCTCCCTGTTGGACTACATTGGGGTACGAATGATGTCTCAGTCATCCCTCTGTCCCAGATCTCAGGGCAGGGTCTGGCCGACAGGACCACACATTAAATACATGTTAATTGGTTGAGGACTGACATTCATCTTTCTCTCCTATTATAATATCTCAGAAAAAATTATCCTAATTTGAAAGATTATAAATAACTGAATTTGTTTTTTTTAAAGATTTTATCTATTTGTTTGTCAGAGAGAGAGAGAGTATAAGTGGGGGGAGCAGCAGGCAGAGGGAGAAGCAGACTCCCCACCGAGCAAGGAGCCAGATGTAGGACTTGATCCCAGGACCCTGGGATCATGACCTGAGCAGAAGGCAGATGCTTAACCAACTGAACCACCCAGGCATCCCCAAACTACTGAAATTAAAGACAAAAAATAAATGCCTGCAGGGAACTCCTCCTGGCCTAGCGCTTGACCCTTATGAATCCTTACAAAGAGAGCAGTTGAGAGCGGTTCTGTGAATCCATTTGACTTTGATAGTAATCTGTCAAAAACTCCCTTTTCTGAACTGACGGAAGCTCTGCACCCTCCAGGATCCTCTCTGACTCAACACCCTAGAAAATGACCACCACGTATGTGCCCATATTTGTGAATGTGTCTTGAGGTGTGAGTGTTTATAGGTGACTACAGAGAGAGTGTGTGTGTTTGTGTGTGCGCATGTGTATACATGCATACACATATACATAAAACTTTAGAGTAAATGTGACATTTAGTAGCGTGTGCATGCAAGATGTATGAGAGAGACTAGGAGTGTGCACTTGTGTGTGCTGGTTTGTTCCATGAGAGGAAGGGAGTTCTCTATGCCCTGCAGAATTCCCTTGCCTCACTTCAAACCAGAAGCTTTCCTCCAAGTTAGCTGAGTTTAGCCCAAAGTAAAGGCTCTGTGAAGGTGGGGGCTCATGGTCTTGTTAGTCTTTGGGCCTCCATTCCCTCTTCTTTGGAGTCATGAGTCACTTCACTGTGAAGCTTTAAAGATGACCATGGAAAAGCAGCCACTCTCAGGGGTGTGGTTTTTGGGTGTTTTTAGAGTATTAAAAAATAGTAAGTGAGCAAGCTTGGCTTTTTCTACTGAATAGATAATGTTCTATCTGTTGGAAGAACTGCTGTCTGGAAACTTCTTTTTTTCTACAGACATTTGTTTTCAGTTTATGACCCGCTCTGCTCCCAGAGGGGAAAGAGCATAAATCATCTAGTTTTCAAAAGAAAGAACCAGAAAATAGAAAACAAAGGCCCAAAAGCTGACTTATCCCCCTCAATTTAAACCATTCTGTCTGAGTGAATATCTGCAAGTTAAGGCCCAACAAGGCTAATGTGTAAGCAGGTCCAAGTCTGGGCCTCCAGAGACTATCCCATGAGGTTAATATTAATCTGGGATTTTCAGGGAACACAAAACAGCCTTCTGTCATACCACTTATGCTGTTTCTGGGTCAGGATGACTCCTGAGGCAAAAGGAACTCTGTACTGGGCAAGCTTAAAGTTTCTCTTCTTGTCCACCAACACCCCTCCCTCCCTCATCATTTGCTATTCTATTACAAAACTGATGGCCAACAGAGAGCAGACCCATTTGTGGATCTGTTGCTGTTCTAAGCACTTTCCAAGCATTGACTCATTGAATCCTCAAAATAATGCTATCAGATGGGTGCTATTATTATCTCCATCTTATAAGCAAGGAACATGAGGCCTGGATAGATTCAGTCACTTGTCCAAGGTGACACAGCCAGTAAGTAGGAAAACTGGAGTTCAAACCTAGCCAGTCGGTCTGGAGACTGCTTTATGAACTGCAGCCCCACACTATCTGACTAACCAGGCCTGTAACAGCCAGCTTCTAGACATAGACTTATCATGTTGACATTAAATAAAATCACAATTTAAAATAGAACAGAACCTTGGCAACTATGCATTTAGACATTGATTGATTTTTAGGATGATAAGAAGGCAAATATAAGGATGGGAAACACTGGGAATGTATTGCAGCAACCCATAGCTAAAATAAAAAAATATATACACTGATGAGAATAAGGAGGCTTTCTCTGCCTCTATGCTTGTATACTATGCACCTGATATCTCCGGATACAGTGCTCCCCCATCTGTCTATATTATGCCCTTAGCTATGTTGAATCCTGGGGATTGAATTCCCTGAAAGCATCCAGAAAGCGCTATACTAATGAGGACACTGTTGTGTATGGCTGGAGTGGGGAGAGGTCCAAGGAAAATGGTTCTTTGGCAATCTTTGGTAGGTGAATTCCCTGGACCTCTTGGATTCTCCTCGTTCAAGGCCCTCTCTACATGCTGGCAATTGGCTCTACTTGGGATCTACTAGATTTTTGTACAGTATTCCTGCGTAACTCTCTGTCTTTACAGGGTATGTCACTGGGAGGGAAGGGAAAACAAGTCAGGGTTGTCTTGCTAGGCTCCTCCTGAGCTATAGAATTGTCTGTTCTGAGACAGATTTACATATATATCTTACAAATCAAGTGGAATCATGAAAGCAGAAGCTTTGGTATAATATCCTGTGGCATGCTGATTTATACAAGGATGCATCCTTGAACATATCAATGGGTTTCCTATACTCTGACTCTATTAGACATTTAATTCCATTCAGAATTTTAAATCAGAGTCCTCTCCCAAATTTATCAACTATGTGTCAGATATACTTGATTATTTCTCCCACTGAATTAATTATCTGTTATTGCATAACAAATTACCCTAAAACTTAGGAACTTAAAGCAACAAACACTCATTTTCTAACCCTCTCTGTAGGTCAGGGATCCAGGTGCAACTTAACTGGCTCAAGGTTTCTTGTGAGGTTGTAGTCAAGCTGCAGGTCATGGCCATGGTCTCATCTGAAGATCTGAAGGGGGGAAATCCCTTTCTAAGCTCATGCATGTGGTTGTGCACATGCTTCAATTCCTTGCAGGCTGTTGAACTGAGGGCCTGAGTTTCTTGCTAACTAGTGGCTAGAAACCTCCTTCAATTCTTTGACACGTGGGCCTCTCCATTGGGCATCTCACAATATGGCAGCTGGCTTTCCTCAGAGTGAATGAATAAGAGAATGCCTAAGCTGAAATCTACAGTCTTTTTGTGACCTAGTCTTAAATGTGACATCCCATTACCTCTGCTGTGTTTTACTTGCTAGAAGTGAATCACTCAATCTAACCCATAATCAAGGGGAGGGATATCCACAAAGGTATGAATACCAAGAGGTGGGGATCACTGGGGTCCATCTTAGAGGCTACCCACCCGCCCCTTAGAGCAGGGTCATTCCAGCTGGGAATTATTTATACTCAAGCCTTTGCAATCTGTACTTGCCAAATTATCCATCTTTCAAGTCTTACTCTATTGTCCAAAAAAGATGGTTCATGCAGCCATCCTAAAACTGTACAAAATGCACGTACCTCTGCCACTGGTATTTGCCCCTTGGATTCCCAGGGAGGGCTTATTATGTTCTGATGTTATGTTCCATCCTGAATCCCACTGCCTCATCACAGCCTGCTCTTGAAAGCTTTTCTTTGTTTCTGGGTCTGCATAGACTCTTTTCCTCTTCCTTCATAACCACAAAGTACCACAAACATTAGATTATTTTAGAGAACAGATTTATGCTGAAGGTTTAGAGACATTAGAAGGTAATTCTAGTCAGTAAAGGAAATACACTCAAATTTGATAGCAGACATCATTGTTCCTAGAAATATATTAGCTATTCTTCATTCTTAACAATTCTTTCACTGGCTGGAATGCTCTGGGCTGGCTTAGCCTCCTGACATGTTGCTGGGGCTACATATATCTCATATATCTCATACTTCTTCATAATCTTCTAGAGACTCAAAGTTTCCTCTTCGCTTGTTTACTTTGGGACACTTGTGCTAGGTTGGGACCACCCTAATCCATCTCTGAGATTTTAGGAATGTTGACTTTTGAATGGGAAAGGGTTGAGGAATTTCTCTCTCTTTTGGGGCATCTTCATGGCTCCTATGTAAAATTTTCCACTTTCTACTCAAAGATCAGAGATGTCTACATACTTAGGAACACTTAGAAAAGGAAGCCTTGGCAAACATACAAAAGTCTCTATTGTCTCTTTTTCCTAGGGCAGCAAGTGCTTACTCTTCTAATAGCTACAAAATCAAGTAAGAGCATTCTAGCAGTAGGTCAAGAAAATCTCTTTCAATGTGAATCTCTGTGTCCATCTATACAAAGAAGAATTTGGCAGCTTCTATTACTAAAATATTTTTGAAGTTCTGCTCTTCCAGGCACCTTGTTATAAGAATATGATCTCATTTTAGAAAAAAAGAAACTATATACTCATATAAATATATAGAAGCAAGCTTGGAAGAAAAACATAACCAACTGTTCGAGTAGTTAAAGCTGAGGAGTGAGGTTATTTTGGAGGAGTTCTATGAGAGGGGAATAGAAGGACAAAGTAGTGACACATGTGTAGCACATGTGTCTGTATAGTCTTAAAGACTCAAATGTATTGTTTTTGTCACTGTATTTAAAATTCAAGAATAAAGTAAGCTGGCATTACACAAAAAAGAAAAGTTTGTAGATGAAGAAACTAAGGCCAGCTTCATAATACCCTTCAGCAATGCTAAGTACCAGGAAATAATGGAACAATATATTATAATTTTGATGGGGAAAAAAGTGTATGAGAAGGATTGTTGTCTTCAGCTATTTTCCTATTCCTGACAGCAACAGGAAGAAACCTTCAGATAGTCAAAAGTTCAGCAAGTATACCATGCTCATATTCATATGGGGAAAAATCGTGCATAATATATTTACTTCTCTGTCTTATTCCAGCTAAACAGGTGAAGACTCAAAATAAAAAAAAAATTAAAGAATGTATAATTTGTAGTATAAAATGATTGAAGAAGAGGGACATCTGGGTGGCACAGTCCATTAAGCCGCTGCCTTCAGCCCAGGGTTCTGGGATCAAGTCCTGTATTGGGCTCCTTGCTCGGGGTGGAGCCTGTTCTCTCTCTGCCTCTGCCTGCCACTCTTCCTGCTTGTGCTTTATCTCTCTGACAAATAAATAAATAAGTAAAATGATTGAAGAAGAATGTAAAGATCAATAAAAGAGCAAATTCATTAATTCAGGAAATATTAATTTAAATACCATTAAATACCACTGTGTGTCAGGTACACTTCTAAGATCTTAAATGCATCATCAACAAATGAAACAGGGACTTCTGCTCTTCTGGAGCTTTCATTCTAATTACATAATATACTAGATGATCCCATTATTTATTTATTTATTTTTAAAAGGAGCGATGCCTGGCAAAAGTCATCTAGAGTATGGGGAAGGCGGTAGCCAGGTTGTAATTTCCATACTGACATTTTAGAGGTAGATGTAAAAATCTAGAATAAGCCAATGAAAATAATATAATACTATATTAGAAGAATAATGTGTTCAGAATAGCATGCAGAGTTTATTCTTAGAATACAAGTTTATTTAGGGTCATGTAGTGGCTCAGTTGGTTAAGCCTCTGCCTTCAGTTCAGTTGGTGATCTCAGGGTCCTGGGATCCAGCCCCACATAGAGCTACCCACTGGGCTCCCTGCTCAAAGGGGAATCTGCTTCTCCCTCTGCCCTCTCCACTGCCTGTGTGTATTCACTTGTTTTCTCTCTCTCAAAAAAATAAGTAAAATCTTAAAAAAAAAGGAATACAAGCTCATTTATGGCTAGTAAATGTATTAATATTGCCCATCAGTAATAGGTTAAAGGAGAAAAGCAACATGATCACCCCTACAGATGTCCTAGTATCATCCCATAAAATTTTCTATCTATTCCTGACAAAAGTCTTGGAAAATAATTAAGGGAGAAAATTTCCTTAACATTACAATGAATATAAAAATCTAGAGGCAACATTCTGAATGCTGAAACAACAGAAATATTTCCTTTAAAATTCAGGAACAACAACAAAAATCCTAATGTCATTACTATTTAACAATATTTTATAAATTTGCAAAAACAATGTAAGAGCTAAGGGGAAAATACAGTATCACTATTAAAGTAAGGGAAAATATTTTATAAATTACTGCTTTGTTGATTTAGAAGACTTGAGAAATTTTAACAAAAATTATTTGAACTAATTAGAGAAGATAGGAAGTTGTCCAGATGCAAACATATATATAAAACATTAAGGTGCTTCTTTTTACAAGTAATAATCTAGTCAAAATTCTGATGGTGAAACTATTTTACTCTATGCTATCAAAAATAATTAAGCACATTTGCAAAAAACACTAATAAGAAATCTGTGAAGGGGCGCCTGGCTGGCTCAGTCAGTTAAGTGTCTGGCTCTGGATGTCTGGGTGGCTTCCTGTGTTAAGCATCTGCCTTTGGCTCAGGTCATGATCCCAGGGTCCTGGGACAGGATTCCACCTAAGCCCCTTGTTCAGTGAGCCTGCTTCTTCCGCTCCCTGCTGCTCCCCTGGCTTTCCTTGCTCTCTATTTCTCTCTCTCTCTCTCTCTCTCTGACAAATAAATAAATAAAATCTAAAAAAAAAAAAGTGTCTGACTCTTGATTTCAGCTCAGGTCTTGATCTCAGCATTGGGAGTTCAAGCCCCTCATTGGAAAGAAGGAGGGAGGAAGGAAGGAAAAATAATTTAGAGAATTGTGTATCAAAGTAAGAAAACAGACAGAGATATATAAATGGAGAGATATTCCATGTTCCTGAATGGGAATACCAAGTATTATAAAGGTGATTATTTAATTTTTCTGAAATAATTGAAAGGCTTGATGTGATTCCAATAAAAATCTACTAGAAGAGTTCTCTGATTTTTACTTGACAAAGTGATAATATAGCTCATTTTTGAAGTATATAGTTTTGAGTAGTAAAAAAGTTTCAAAACAATGAAATAAAACAAGATGGAAAGAGTAATGAAGAGAGATTTGTCTTATGAGATAATAAAGCCTACAATAAACTTTCAGTTATCAAGATGCTCTGTCTCCAGGGCAAGAATTGACAGTTTGATCAATGGAGCAATATAAAGATTCTAGAAACCAACACTCTTCTATGTAAGAATTTAAAATACAGTTAAATGTCCATCATAAATCAGTATGCAAAGGGAGAAGTATTCAGTAAATGATGTTGGAACAATTGGCTAGGTATTTGGTAAAAAACAAAGCTAAATTGAAATGACTTATTATTGTGCTTAAAATTAAGACAAAATAAAACTAAACAAAAGTAAACCAAACTGAACTAGAATAAACAATAAATGAGTATTCTATAGACTACAGGAAGGGGAATATTTCCCAAGAATGAAAGTTACAGAAGAAATCACAAGGTGGAAAAACAGTAGATTTAATTACTTAAAAAGCTAAAATGTGTTTCTTATAAAATACTGTAAAATAAAGTTCAAAGAGGGTGCCTGGGTCGCTCAGTTGGTTGGGTGTCTGCCTTCAGCTCAGGTGATGATCCCAGGGTGCTGGGATCAAGTCCCACATCAGGCTTCCTGCTCAGAGGGGAGCCTGCTTCTCTCTCTCCCTCTGCTGCTCCTCCTGCTTTTTCTCTCTCTCAAACAAATTAAATTTAAAAAAAATTTTAAAAATAAAGTTAAAAATTTGACAACTTGGAAAATTACTTACAGACAAAGTCTTAGTCTTAAAATATTTTTTAAAAATTTCTGTCAAATCAAGTGGAAAGGAAAGACCAAAGTGACAAAGGCAAGAAAGAAAAATCTCAGAAAAGACAAAACAAGTAATAAAATGGCACTAAATACATATCTACCAATAATTACTCTGAATGTAAATGGACTAAATGTTCCAATCAAAAGAGGGTGTCAGAATGGAAACAAAACAAAACAAAACAAGACCCACCTGTATGCTGCCTAGAAGAGACCCATTTTAATCATAAAGCTACCTGCAGACTGAAAATGGGGGGGGGAACAGAGAAATATTTATCATGCAAATGGACATCAAGAGGAAGCTGGAAAGCAATACTTCTAACAGACAAACTAGCCTTTAAACCAAAGATTGTAACAAGACATGAAGAAGGGCAAAATATCATAATAAAGGGGACAATCCAACAAGAAGACCTAACAATTGTAAATATTTATGCAACCAACACGGGAGCACCCAAATATATAAAACATTTAGTAACAAACATAAAGGAGCTCATTGATAATAAAACAATATTAGTACGGGACTCTAATAGCTCACTCACATCAATGGGCAGACCATCTACACAGAAAAGCAACAAGGAAACAATGGCTTTAAAAGGCACACTTGGAACAGATGGACTTAACAGATACATTCAGAAAATTCCATCTTAAAAGAGCAGAATACCCATAATTTTCAAGTGCACATGCGACATTCTTCAGAACATATCACATACTAGGTTGCAAGTCAGGCCTCAACAAGTTCAAAACGATTGAGATCATACCATGCATCGTTTCTGACCACAACACTAAAACTTGAAGATAACCATGAGAAAAAAATCTGGAAAGACCACAAATACATGGAGGTAAAACAACATGCTACTAAACAATGAATGGGTCAACCAGGAAATCAAAGAAGATATTAAAAAATATATGCAAACAAATGAAAATGAAAACATAATGGTCCAAAACCTTTGGGATGCAGCCAAGGCAGTCCTAAGAGGGCAATATATAGCAATCTAAGCCTACCAAAAGAAGCAAGAAAAACATCAAATAAACAACCTAACCTTACACCTAAAGGAGCAAAAAACAAACAAACAAATAAAGCTTAAAGCCAGCAGAAGGAAGGAAATAATAAAGATCAGAGGAAAAATAAATGATATAGGAAAAAAAAAAACCAATAGAGCAGATTGATGAATCCAGGAGCTGGTTCTTTGAGAAAAAAATCAATAAAATTGATAAATCTCTAGCCAGACTTGTCAAAAAGAAAAGAGAAAAAACCCAAATAAATAAAATCACAAATAAGAGAGGGGGAAATAACAACCAACACCACAGGAATGCAAACAATTATAAGAGAATATTATAAAAAATGAAATGCCAACAAATTAGACAACCTGGAAGAAATGGAAAAACTCCTAGAAACATAAACTACCAAAACCAAAAAAGGAAGAAGTAGAAAACTTGAAAAGACCGATAACCAGCAAAGAAATTGAATCACTAATCAAAAACCTCCCAAAATCAAAAGTCCAGGGCCAGATGGCTTCATAGGTGAATACTACCAAACATTTAAAGAACAATTAATAACCTATTCTTCTCAAACTATTCCAAAAAATAGAAAAGGAAAGTTCCAAATTCATTCTTTGTGGCCAGCATTATCCTGAGAACAAAAACAGATAAAGACTCCACTGAAAAAGAGAACTATAAGCCACTATCCCTGATGAACATGGATGCAAAAATTCTTAATAAAATACTAGCAAACCAAATCCAAGAGTACATTAAAATAATCATTCACCATGATCAAGTGGACTTGATTCCTGGGCTGCAAGGATAGTTCAATATTCGCAAATCAATCATTGTGGTACACCACATTAATAAAAGGAAGGATAAGAACCATATGGTCCTTTCAACAGATGCAGAAAAATCATTTGACAAAGTACAAAATCCATTTATGATAAAAATCCTCAACAAAGTAGGTTAGAGGGAACATCCTCAAAATAATGAAGGACATATATGAGAAACCCATATATGAAAAGCTCAGTGGGGGAAATCTGAGAACTTTTTCCCTAAGGTCAAGAACAGCACAGGGATGTCCACTCTCACTACTGTTATTTAACAGTACTGGAAGTCCTAGCCACAGCAATCAGACAATAAAAAGAAATAAAAGGCATCCAAATCGGCAAAGAGGAAGTCAAACTTTCAGGATATGCAGATGACATGATACTCTATATAGAAAATGCAAAAGACTCCACCAAAAAATTGCTAGAACTAACAAATGAATTCAGGAAAGTTGCAGGATACAAACTCAATGTACAGAAATCTGTTGCATTTCTATACATTGATAGTGAGGCAGCAGAACGAGAAATCGAGGAATCAATTCCATGTGCAATTGTACCCAGAACAGTAAGATACCTAGGAATAAACCTAACCAAGGAGGTAAAAGATCTATACTTTGAAAACCATAAAACACTCATGAAATAAATTAAAGATGACATAAAGAAATGGGAAAACATTCCATTCTCATGGATTGGAAGAATGAATATTGTTAAAATGCCCATACTGCCCAAATATTCTACATATTTAATGCAATCCCTACCAAAATACCACTAGCATTTCTCAAAGAACTAGAATTAAAAAACCTAAAATGTGTACAGAACCACAAAAGACCCTGAATAGCCAAAGCAATCTTGAAAAATAAAAGCAAAGCTAGAGGCATCACAATTCCAGACTTAAAAGTTACATTACGGGGCGCCTGGGTGGCTCAGTGGGTTAAGCCACTGCCTTTGGCTCAGGTCATGATCTCAGGGTCCTGGGATCGAGTGCGGCATCGGGCTCTCTGCTCAGCGGGGAGCCTGCTTCCCTCTCTATCTCTCTCCCTGCCTCTCCATCTACTTGTGATTTCTCTCTGTCAAATAAATAAATAAAATCTTAAAAAAAGTTACATTACAAAGTTGTAGTTATCAAGACAGTATGGTATTGTCACAAAAACAGACACATAGATCAACAGAACAGAATAGAAAAACCAAAAATAAACCCACAACTATATAGCCAACTAATCTTTCACAAAGCAGGAAAGACTATCCAGTGGAAAAAAGACAGTCTCTTCAACAAATGGCATTGGAAAACCACACAGCGACATGCAGAAGGATGAAACTGGACCACTTTCTCACACCTTACACAAAAATAAATTCAAAGTGGATGAAAGAACTAAATGTGAGACAGGAAACCATCAAAATCCTAGAGAGGAACACAACCTCTCTGACATGGGCTAGAGCAACTTCTTACTAGATATGACTCTTGAGGCAAGGGAAAAAAAGCAAAAATGAACTACTGGGACTTCATCAAAATAAAAAGCTTTTCCATAGTTTGGCTATTGTGGACATTGCTGCTATAAACATTCGGGTGCACGTGCCCCTTTGGATCACTACATTTGTATCTTTAGGGTAGATACTCAGTAGTGCAATTGCTGGGTCATAGGGCAGTTCTATTTTCAACATTCTGAGGAACCTCCATGCTGTTTTCCAGAGTGGTTGCACCAGCTTGCATTCCCACCAACAGTGTAGGAGGGTTCCCCTTTCTCTGCATCCTCGCCAGCATCTGTCATTTCCTGACTTGTTGATTTTAGCCATTCTGACTGGTGTGAAGTGATATCTCATTGTGGTTTTGATTTGTATTTCCCTGATGCCGAGTGATATGGAGCACTTTTTCATGTGTCTGTTGGCCATCTGGATTTCTTCTTTGCAGAAACGTCTGTTCATGTCCTCTGCCCATTTCTTGATTGGATTATTTGTTCTTTGGGTGTTGAGTTTGTTAAGTTCTTTATAGATTTTGGACACTAGTCCTTTATCTGATATGTTGTTTGAAAATATATTCTCCCATTCTGTCAGTTGTCTTTTGATTTTGTTAACTGTTTCCTTTGCTGTGCAAAAGCTTTTGATCTTGATGAAATCCCAATAGTTCATTTTTGCCTTTGCTTCCTTTGCCTTTGGCGATGTTCCTAGGAAGATACTGCTGCGGCTGAAGTCGAAGAGGTTGCTGCCTGTGTTCTCCAACCTAGATGTCCATCAACAGATGAATGGATCAAGAAGATGTGGTATATAGACACAATGGAATACTATGGAACCATCAAAAGAAACGAAATCTTGCCATTTGCGACAACATGGATGGAACTAGGGCGTATCATGCTTAGCGAAGTAAGTCAAGCGGAGAAAGACAACTATCATATGATCTCCCTGATATGAGGAAGTGGTGATGCAACATGGGGGCTTAAGTGGGTAGGAGAAGAATCCATGAAACAAGATGGGATAGGGAGGGAGACAAACCATAAGTGACTCTTAATCTCACAAAACAAACTGTGGGTTGCTGGGGGGAGGGGGTTGGGAGAAGGAGGGTAGGGTTATGGACATTGGGGAGGGTATGTGCTTTTGGGTAAATTGGAAGGGGAGGTGAACCATGAGAGACTATGGACTCTGAAAAACAATCTGAGGGGTTTGAAGTGGCGGGGGGGTGGGAGGTTGGGGTACCAGGTGGTGGGTATTATAGAGGGCACAGCTTGCATGGAGCACTGGGTGTGGTGAAAAAATAATGAATACTGTTTTTCTGAAAATAAATAAATTGGAAATAAAATAAAATAAAAAGCTTTTGCACAACAAATGAAACAATCAACAAAACTAAAAGGTAGAAGTGCCAGTTAAACATCTGCCTACATAAACATCTGCCTTCAACTCAGGTTATGATCTCAGGGTCCTGGGATTGAGCCCCATGTCAGGCTCCCTGCTCAGGGGTGAATCTGTTTCTCCGCTCCTTCTGCCCCTCCCCACTGCTCATGATCTCTCTCTGTTGTGTACTTTCTCTCTCAAATAAATAAATAAATTTTTAAAATCTTAAAAAAAAACTAAATGGCAATCTACAGAATGGGAGAAGATATTTGCAAAGACATATTTGATAAAGGGTTAGTATCTAAAATATATTAAGAGCTTATAAAACTAAACACACAAAAACCAAATAATCCAATTTTAAAATGGGCAGAAGACAGGGATAAACTTTTTTTTTTCAAAGAAGAAATGCAAATGGTCCACAGACATGTGGAAAGATTCTCGACATTACTCATTATCAGGGAAATACAAATCAAAACTACAATGACATATCCCCCAACACCTGTCAGAATGGCTAAAATTAACACAAGAAACAATAGGTGATGGCAAGGATGTGGAAAACGGGGAACCGTTCCTCTTACATTGTTGGTAAGAATGCAAACTTGTGTAGTCCTTATGGAAAACAATATGAAGATTCCTCAAAAAGTTAAAAATAGAACTATTCTACAATCCAACAATTGCACTAGGTATTTACTCGAAGAACACAAAAATACTAATTTGAAGGAATATTCGCTCCCCAATGTTTATAGCAGTATTATCTATAATAGCCAAACTATGGAAAGAACCCAAATGTCCATCAAGTGATGAATGGATAAAGATGTGGTATGTGTACACACACACTCACACACACACACACACACACACACACACTGAAATATTACTCAACAGTCAAAAAGAATGAAATCTTGCTATTTCCAATGATGTGTTTGGAACTAGAGGGTATAATGGAAAAATGAAATAAGTCAGTCAAAGAAAGGCAAATGTCACATTATTTCATTGATATGTGATATTTAAGAAACAAAATAGATGAAAAAGGGGCAAAAGAGGAGAGAGAAGCAAACCAGAAAACAGACTCTTAACTGTGAAACAAACTGATGGTTGGCAGAGGGGAGGTGGCCAGGGGCAGGGGGTAATGGGTGAAACAGTTGATGGGGATTAAGGAGTGCACTTGTCCTGATGAGCAGTGGGCATTGCATGGATGTGCTGAATCACTATATTGTACACCTGAAACTAATACTACACTGTGTGCTAACTAAGTGGAGTTTAAAAAAAATTTGAAAATAAGTAAATAAAATAAAATTACTGCCAACTCAAGAAGAAACATGGCCACCTCAAGAGATACTAATGAATAAATGACATGGACAGAAAATTCACCAAAGAAGTATAAGTAACAAAAAATGTGAAAAAAATTTGATCTTTTAGTTATAAAAAAATGTTGGTTAAAATAACAATGAATCAATGTTTTCCCAATTCCAAATCTGAAAAAACTTTTTAAAAGCTATAATGCTCAGTGTTAGTGAGGGTTACACTAGCATTAAAATCCTATCTGGAAAATAATTTTGAAAAAGTATATGAAAGTAGTTACATATTAACATCCTTTGACAAAAGTAACCTTATTAATTGTAGTTCATGGTATTATTATTTTTTTAAGATTACCAATTTTTTTTAAGACTTCATTTACTTATCTGACAGAGAGCAAGAGCACACACAAGCGAGAAGAGTGGCAGACAGAGGGAGAGGGAGAAGAAGACTCCCCACTGAGCAGGGAGCCCAATGCAGGACTCGATCCTGAGACTCTGGGATCATGACCTGAGCCAAACGCAGATGTTTAACCAATTGAGCCACTCAGGTGGCCTGGAGTTCATACTATTAAAATACGTGTTATTTTAAAAGTTTAGTTATCTAACAATAGAAAAGAATAATTTAAAGTTGAAAGATTAGTATGTCAAAAATTATAAATCATATTCTTCAAGAAATTAATAACATTCAAAAACATTCACAAGGCAAATAAAAAAACTAGAATGCAAAACTTTTTATATACCATGACCATAAGTTTGTGTCTGTCTGTACACACATACATACAAATAGCAACACGTGTGGGGAACATGTCAGATTCAGAACTCGAGAGGAAGTGGGACCTGGTTTGTTGGCAATAAACATATGGAAGATACAGTCCTAAAGTAGGCCTTGGTTTTGGATTATGACTTGTTTTCTCAATTAAGCTTCTTTCAAAGAAGAATGTGGCCAGTAGTCTTTGGTTCTGGGATGGGATTGGGAATGGGCTACTCCCAACTGTCAGCATGATTTCCAGACTCCATTATCTTCTACATGGAAATACATCAAGGAGCAGGGGCAGTGACTTATTACACCTGAGAACATCCCAGGAATGATGGGATGATGGGAATGAGGAAAAGAAAAATCATGTTTATTCCTCAGGAATACTGATGGGCCCTGGAGTAAGCTGACATTCTTCTGTAACAATGTTATCAGTAATATTATAAACTCCAGCACAATGTTTATGTATTTGAAACAAGTATGTTTCCTGTTTTGTATTTTCTCTCTGTAAATTGTAAGGTGGTGGACTTAAGCAAAATAAATTAAAGGTAGGCAGCCAAAACAAAAACAAAAACAAATACCAACACACGTGCAGACATAAAAATGCTACAGGAAGATATTCAAAACTTAATTTCATCTTTATGGGTGGATTATGAATGTGTTTTCTTTTATTCTCTTCCCTTTCTTTGTTAATTTTGAAAATACAGAGAATGTTATCTTTTTGTAATAATTAAAGAATTTGGAGAAGGATAAGGTGATAGTCCTAAAACTAGGAGACATTCATTCATATGTGCATTTAACCAATATTACCAAGGGTCTCCTGGTACCAGTCACTGTGTCAGGTCCTCAGTGTCCATGCCAAGTGTGAACAAAACAGGCGTGATTCTTTCCCCCAGTGGCCTTAAAGTCCCTGTGTCTCTCAAAGATTTGTATTTCTGGTTTTCAGCCTCTTCTTTCCTAGTATTATCTCACTCAGAATAAATAAGTTGCATTTTCTCATACTCAGCAAAAAGAAAAAGAAAAAGAAAAAAAATTAGCTTGCTTTAACTGCAAAGAAAAGCTGGCAATCAATTCTCTTAACTTGCTATCCTTTTGCTCTAATAGGCAGCCCTCCCTGAAGCTAACTTTCTTCCTGAAAGATGACGGTGTCATCAGCAGCCTCCAAATTGCCAAATGACACCTTCCTTTCTCTCTGATGTGTTACCAGCCCAGGAGCTCAGTTTAGCAGAGTTCTGTGCTGAGGCCCAAAAGGAATGAATCGTTTCTTTTAAATAAACAGTAAGATGAGCTCTAGGAAGAGCTACAGTGAGCTACATTTCCCCCCAAGATTTTGCTGATACTTTTACAATATAGCGTGTGTATGTTTGTGTGTGTATGTGTGTGATGCACTAATGCATAGGGCTGTGTATGCATAATATATGTGTACTAGATCTCTTCAAGCGGAACTGAACAATTAATTTAAAATATATTTAATAAATGATTCCAAAATTAACCTTCAGTAAAGCTACTGCCCTTTAACTCACTGATTGGCTGGATCCGAATTTTAAAGCATTATTTTTCCTCCAGTTGGAAACACCTTCTGTCACTTAGAGAATCCCTTCCAAGTGGCAGTAATGATCCCAACCACTGGGGGAATTGAGATGAATGAGGCAGTCTTTAATCTTAACCCCCTTACACAACGGTGAGCAGAGGTGTAGAAAATATGACAGTACTGTTAGCTAAGGGCCATATTCCAGCTATTTTCCCGAAGCTTTGGGAGCCAAAGGAGAGGGCATCTCATAAATTCTCACGAACATATGCTATTTGTGTTACATTTGCTCACGTGTAGAAGCTCAGATGGCATACGAAATGAGGGCAGGAAAAAAAGAGGCATGTGAAAATTGAGGAGCCAACAAGAAAACTATGGTGTGAATGAGGGTAATGTATTGACCTACTAATGGTTAGTTTGTTTCTGCTGCCGTAAAAGCATTGAAAAGGATGTGAGCTCTTGTATTTTTCTCATGTCTTCTCTCCTCTCCATTCTGACAAGTTATGAAATGCTACTCTAAATCCCTCTCTTAGCTCTTAGTTCAATCCTCCTGAAAGCACCATGAGAGAGGAACTACCATTCTCTCCAGTTTAGAGATAAGAAAACTGAAGCACAGAACAGATAAGTAACTTACTGCTTAATGACAAACCCGAATTCAAACAGAGATTGGGTCAAAGACTATATTCTACAAACACTGCCCAAAGGATTCATAATATACTGGATATAGAAAGATCTCCCTCAATTCAAGAAAAAAAAACATAGAAAAATCATCACCGTAATCATATTCATAGAAAAAGAAATCTGATTGGCAATAAACATGCAAAAAGATATTCAGCCTTATTTAGTATTTTGTGAAATAAAACCAAGTAAAGCAACAACATTGTGCCATTTTTCTGTCATCAAATAGGCATATATTAAAAAGTCCTACAATGTCAATTATTTGCAAAGATTTAGGGGAAATGGAATTGTCATACATTACGGGTAAGAATATGAATTGGCAAAACAACTTCAGAGAGCAATTGGTAGCAGCTGTGTAAACCTGATGATCCAAACTAGACAAAATTCTCAAATGTACACACCACAAAACATATAATGACAGCAATTAGTCTATTGTCTTTGATTTATTAAATCTGACAACCTAAATGTCTATTACAAAGGGAACAGGCAAGGCACTAGGTAGCTCAGTCAGTGGATCAACTCTTGATTTCAGTTGGGTCATGATCTCAGGGTTGTGGGATGGAGCCCCCTGTTGGACTTGTGCTCCACAGGGAGTCTGCTTGGGATTCTCTCCCTCTTCCTCTGCCCCTTCCCCTGTGTGCAAGTGTGCATGCATGTACTCTCTCTCAAATAAATAAATAAATATATCTTTAAAAAACAAACAAAAAACTCAAAAGGAACAGACAAAACTTGTTAGGTTGATAATCATGTTATGAAATACCATATAGTGAATAAAAAATTTGAGCTCTATATAAATTACTTATGTCTGTAAGCAATTAACCACCATTAATTCTGGGTTGCAGAAGACTAGTTATTTGTTATATTATTATTCTTATTTTGCCAAATCTTTAAAATTTCTTAGAAAACACACACACAACCTCCTAGGCAAGATATCCTAAGGATCTTTCCAACCCTTAGAAAAAGATGATCTCTCTTTCTGTCTCAAGGAAGGAAGCATAAATTCCACAAGATACTATATCTCAGATCCCAGTTGTATTTCCCACTTTTTGTCACTTTCTTGACTTTGCAGAGGCAGATAATTGTTTTTTTTTTTTTAAAGATTTATGATTCTTAGATCCCCTCCCCACCTCCTCTCCATAGATTTGGAATATTGGTTCCAGGGCTAAAGGGTATCCTTTTAAAAAATATATTTTGTTTATTTATTTTAGAGAGAGAGAGTGAGCAAGAGAAAGAGAGAGAGAGAGAGAGAGAGCACGTGCATGCACACAAGAAGGGGGAGGGGAGAGGGAGAAGCAGACTTCCCATTGAGCAGAGAACCTGACTGATGCAGGGCTCAATCCTAGGACCCCAGAATCATGACCTGAGCTGAAGGTAGACACTTAACCGACTGAGCCACCCAGGTGCCCCTCACTTTTGGTCTTAATCAGAATGCTTTAGATTATGTTAAAACCTTGGTATTAATCAGAATGCTATGGATTGTGTGCTTTGATGTTATTTACAGATAAAAGAACCTCAAATCAAACTGTTTTAAACCAAAACTGAAGCCCACTGGTTCATATACTTGGGAATTCCAGGGGTTAAAGTTTCCTTCAGGCATGACTAGACCCAGGAACTTAAATATTAGATTCTTTATCTTCCTCCTCTTCTCCTCCTTTTCATATTTCTGTTCAATTTTTCATTCTGCTCTTGTTGGCCTCATTTTATCCTACTAGACATGGACTTTTCTGTGCATTTAGGGGAGGTGGCTGCCAGCAGCTCTAAGTTTACATCCTCTGAGTTTAGTAACTCCAGTGGAAAGGTAGACACTTTTTCCTCAGTCTCCATAAATCAATCTTAAGAAAGCATTTTGATATCATTGTTTGGGCCAAGTATCTTTCTTTTGGACAACTTACTGTTGCCATGATGTGTGGGCACTATGACAATACCCTACCAGAACAAAATGAAATGGGAATGGAGCAGTTCCCTCAAGGGAAGAGGATAATAGACATATCTTCAGCATCAAGTAACCTAGAAGTAGATATGAGACAAAATCCTTCTTCCCTGAAATAACACAGAGAAGGAAAAGTCTAGGATGTATATTAGTCAGGATAACACAGAGAAACAGAACCAATAAGATATATATATATATATATATATATATATATCTGTCTATCTATCTATATCCGATATAGATATCAGATATAGATAGATAGACAGATAGAGATAGAGATATATATTCTGACATGCTTTTTTACAATGAAATACATGTATATGTATATGTATATATCCTATTGGGTTTTTTCCTCTGGATAACTCTGATACAATATAAGAATATGTTTATCAATAGGTATTAGATTATGCCATTATGGAGGCTGAGAAGTCCCCATATCTTCACTCAGCAAGCTAGAAACCGAGGAGAGCTAATGTGTAATTCCAGTCTGAGTCTGAAGGTCTGAGAACCAAGAGAACCAATAATATTAAGTTTTACTCCGAAAGTCAACAGACTCAAGACCCAAGAACTAATGTTTCAGTCTGAGTGAAGGCTCAGACTGAAGTCTAAAGACCAGCTCAGTAGTCAAGCAGGGTGAGTTCCTTCTTATGTGTCCATTTTATTCTTTTCAGGACTTCAACTGATCAGATGAGGACCACCCACATTAGGAGAACAATCTGCTCTACTCAGTCTAACACTTCAAATGTTAATCTCATCCTGAAATATTCTCCCAGACATACCCAAAATAGCATTTGACCAAATGTCTGGGCACAGCATGGCTTGCTCAAGTTAACACGTAAAGTTAACCATCACAAAAGGACACAGGGAGATGACTGTTTTTATATGCTTCAGATTTTCAGGTGGTATACCTCTTCTTACCACTCTCTTCTCACTCCCTTCTGCTTCTTTGTTTGGCTCTTTATTCCCACCTTCATTCTTCTTACCTCTTGTGCCCTCTTCCTCTCCTTTCTGACATGCTTTTTTCCTCATCTTATGTTTTCTTAGGGAAATTAAAGACTTTTTTGGTAAAAAAAAAAGACAATTACAGACTTTTCAGGAAAGACAGTTATCATTTTGATTCACTTACTAAACATGAGAAAACTAACTCTCCTACAGCTGTGACATAATGAGAATTGTCCCTCCTGTTTCAAAGGATGTGATTAAAGATGCCTATGAGGAGAACAGAAAGATACATACAGCAATATTAGGACATATTTAACATCATAAATATATCTCCTTGGAAAAGGAAAACTCTGGAAAATCCATGGGAGGAGGCCACTTCCTTGAGCATCTTATCGCAGAACTGATGGACACATGATCAAAAGACAACAAATGCCTTCTGAAGGCCTAAATGAGGAATGGAGGGTGTCTTGAGTGGTTAGCCCATCTACTCTCACCAAGCCGGAGGACTTGGTAGGCTTTAATACTAGTATTTATACTGTGTCTGGCTGGCCAATCACCCACTTATCCCCAAAGCTTAATTTTGAACTCAGTCATGCTGGCAGTCATCCCTCATTTCCTGGTGCAGATTTAGTTCCAGTGTCCACAGTGGGAAAGACCAATGCACACAGTTTTCCTCCTACTTTCTATCCGGGATGTATGCTATAGGCTGATCCTGACTTCATGGCTGCCTAGTCAAATGGAAGTATGAGTGCTTTTTCATTCTCCCAGGGGAAACATCTGCCCTCCCTGAGTGTGGCCATGCTGTGAAACGAGAGATTGTAGACTATCACTCCATAGCCTCTTCCCCAGTAGCTGATCACAAGGCAAAATGTCAGAGCAGCTGGTGCTCATCAATTCACTCTCTGTGATTTCAAATACCAGTTAGAACTGTGAACTCCTAATTGCCTCATTTCTATCCATTTTAAAGTAATTAATAAGTAATTGAGTAATGCGTTAATAATAGCCTCAACCACTTTCCCTATGATCAGCTCCTATATATAGTCCGTCCTCTTTATGACCTGTGGGGAGCACTGCACTCAGGTCATGTCTTGTTAATAGCCCCCAAGCTGGCCCTGTAACGCAATCATTTCTTACCAGGGAAATTTGCTTTCATCCACCAAAGCAGTTAAAAAAAATCCCTAAAGCCAAAAACCAACCAATAAACAAAAACACCCAAGAACAAAAAACAAAACAAAACAAATTCAACCTTTGAGCTGTGATTTGTCAGACAGCTTTTAAATTTTTTTTCCTTCTCTTGCATGTCCTGTCCCTTCCTCTCATCCAATTTATTCTCCCACTTAAACTCAGAGGGAGGTGTTAACATCCAGGAGTGATTTCTAATTGCAGTGAAGCCTTATCGCATGACCGCTCCCAAGCACACAGTTCCTTCAGCGGTTGCAACATTCACTTGGACTCCCAGTTTTATTTCACCATAATTATAGCTTATATCTGCTGTGAGATGTGAAGGGACTTATAAACCTTTGGGTTTTGATTCAAGGGGAAGGATGACCACTGCAAGACCACCCAGACCATCAGGAGAGCTGTAAGCAGGAAGCACAGTCATTATTTGGTCTCCCAGAGATTGAAACTTGCTGGTTTGCAATGACTGCCCAGCAGCTGAGAGCCAGGGTGACGAAGTCATTTAGATATGGGTCGTGAATGCACTGGAAGTCTCTATCAAATATCATCAATCTTCAGTCTGAAGGGCTTGGGGGTTTGGAGATGGAAACTCTCATTTTAAAGATGCAGGATAAGAGTTCTTACTTTCTGACTGTGGACATGAGACTACTAGAAAATAATTTACAGGGCTTGGGTGGGATAAGGTCTTTTTAAGCAAAGTGCCCTTCTATTAATTATTTCTTCTTTCCCCTGGATTCATAACAGCTCTCTCTCCACTGGTCTCTTTCATCTAGAATATTAATATAGTAAAGTACCTCCCTTAAACAAAAACCAAAACTGCTCTCCTCTGCCCTTTCCTCTCTCCTCTAGGGACTACCCTGTGTCACAGACAGGCTTTCCATTTGCAATGCCTCACCTTCTTCAACAGGTCCAACCCAAAGTGCAGACAGCTCCACAGTATAAAAACAGTGTATTCTCAAAAAGGTGGTGGGGTGAGTGTAGGGAAGAAATATAGGGTGGACATAGATGGGCACAGCCACGGGACATACCCATCCTATCTCTAACCTCTGCTCCCAGATGGGAACTACTGCTTTAGAATTATGTCATGTGAACTTCTCATTTGGGAGCCTTTTGATCAGGCCTCTAAAAAATGAAATCATTTCATTGGATCCAAGTCTGGAAGAAATGAAGAGCAGATTATAACATATATAGTCACTCCCTTAGGTTGGGTTCCCCAGGAACAATCTTTACCACAAGCTTTGACGCAGGATGCTTACCAAAGACTGTCCTTGAGAACAATACCTATAAACGAGTAGGACCAAACTGGATTTTGCTAAGAGAGGTTCAAGTGGTATGTAGTTGCACTGAGGTTTCAGCCAATCTCATAGGGGCTCTGAAACTGAGAAGGCTCTTCACAGACATCCTGAATTGAGGGAGGAGTCTGGGCTCTGATATCCCTGCTTCAGCAAGTCATTGAATACAGACTGCCCCTGGGAGGAAGCATAACCTTGGACAAGGACAATTTCTGTGGAAAGACTCATCCATGAGCAAACAGCACTCAACTTTCCTGACAACTGGAAGAATAAGTACCTCACTCCTTGAAGATGGATCTAGATGATGGGCCTCACATGCAGCATATTTACCCTTCCCCCCTCAAAGTTACCCTCCTCAAGTCCTTTCATGTATCCCAAACTTGCCCATCCCTTCTTGTGTAGAATAGTAGGCTTCTCGAAACACCGAGGTGACTTTGTTCATTCTCCACAGTGCCTTCTGTGAGAGCAGGATTTGTTTTATCCCTTCTCTCCCTAGCAAGTGGGCTCTATTCACCTCCAACAACAAGCAACCACAACCATTCTCTTTCTTCCCAAAGACTTTATTCTAATCTCAAGTACTTCCTCTAAAACCTGTTCAAAAGGTTTTGACTAATCAAAGTCAAATGCAATTCTAAGAAAAGGGACTGGAACTCTTCCATACCCTTTGTCTATCCTTCCCTTTAATTAAAGTTTCAATGACTTCCTAATTATCAAAATCAAAGGACAATTTTTTAAAAAAAATTTATTTATTTATTTGACAGAGAAATCACAAGTAGACAGGCAGGCAGAGAGAGAAGGGGAAGCAGGCTCCCTGCTGAGCAGAGAGCCTGATGTGGGGCTCAATTCCAGGACCCTGAGATCATGACCTGAGCCGAAGGCAGAGGCTTAACCCACTGAGCCACCAGGTGCCTCTCAAAGGGCAATTTTTATTCTTCAATTCATTTGACATCTCTAGAGTATGAGCTTACTCTGCACTTTGAAACTACCTTCTCTCCCTCCCCCATGTTTTTTTGACCTCAGATTCTCTTCACATTCTGTTTACTTCTGGTTCTAATCTCTGAGAGTCTAGACTCCTCTTTCTGTCTATCCTTGAAACACCAATATAGTATCTAGATCATACTAAAAACCCAGGAATTGTATTTACTGTTATAGTCTTTCTTTACACATCAACCATATGCTATTGATGTCCATATCTATAAATCTAGCTCATATGTCCTTAATGAGCAATTTTGCAAAATATGTGTGGTGTGTGGTGTATATGTTAGATATATTTGGACATTTACATTCAAATGTCTTAGACAAATCGTATACAATATGTCCTCTCCTCCTACATACCCTGCCTCAAGAAATGTGTCACTAGGGGATGCCTGGGTGGCTCAGTTGGTTAAGCAGCTGCCTTCGGTTCAGGTCATGATCCCAGCGTCCTGGGATTGAGTCCCACATCAGGCTCCTTGCTCGGCAGGGAGCCTGCTTCTCCCTCTGTCTCTGCCTGCCATTCTGTCTGCCTGTGCTCGCTCACTCTCCCTCTCTCTCTCTGACAAATAAATAAAATCTTTAAAAAAAAAAAAAGAAATGTGTCACTAGACATACCCATCACCAAGCCATCCTAGGCTCTGGCTTCTCAGTTCAAGTGTAATCAAACAACAAGTCTGTTTATTCTACTTGCTAAGTAGCTTTTGAATCTCTCCACGATTCTTCCCATTGTTATGGCCCTAGTAGAAGCCTCATAAATTCCCACCCAAACCTCTTTGAGAGCTTCCTAATGGCTTTCCTTTCTCCATTCTCCCCTCCTCCAATTCATTTTCCACACTGCTAAGAGAATGATATCCTTAAAACACACATCTGATCTTATTGCACCCTTCCTTAAAAGCCTTCAACTTCCGATTGCCTTCTGGATAATGTTCAAATTCTTTGTCATGGCATTAAAAGAAAACCCCAGGATCTGGTGCTTGCTCAACTCCCTAGCCTTATCTCTTGCCACATTCCACTGCAGACAAACAAGACCTTCTGTCATTTCCATAATTTTTCATGCTCCTCATACCGCCATGTCTTGCTTCTGCTGATTCATTTGGATCCTCCTTTCCCACATATGGAAACTATTTTCAGAAATGAGTTGTTTGTCCATAGCACTTTCATCTGACCACACTGTCCAAGGAGAAGAACTACAGGGGTTAGGACTGGTTGGTAAGTTTTACCCAAGCTTTCTAGAGCCCATACAATTGGAGAGATAGAAATAAATGGAGATAGTTCCTAGAGATGAAGAAGTGTACCTCCATCACTTCAAAATTACAGTTAGAGAAAAATAAAACATAAAAGATATTTAGGATTCTGAGAAGATAGGAATCTAAATTCGATTTGCTATTGAGGCAGCCCAAAACATGGTGAAGAGAAAACACAGAAAAATTATTATTGTTGGAAAAAGAGGGGGACAATAACAACACACCTGCAATGTTAGGTTCATAAAACACATTCAGAGGAATAATGGATTTAAAAGATAATCACATGCCCACTGCCTGGAATTAATCACTGCATGCAAGTGAAATCTGGCTAGGTGGCAGCTCTCTGGGCTTACTGAGGTCCCTGCTACCTAACCGTGGCTACTCTACTTTCATGGAAATAGATAAAGCCAAAATGAGCCCAATGCACTCATAGGTGCCTGCCTAGATTGAGGGTCCTTCATGGCAGTAAGATTTCTGGCACCTCCATCCTTTGTAGCCACCCAAGGAATTAAGATGGTGACTGGATGGAATTCCCACAGTCACCTATATGATCTGAGGGGGTCTTATAGTCATTTACCTCTTAGAAGAGACTCACCTGAGGTGAAGATCTATACATTACCTTGCATGACAGGGCCTGTGCACTTCCCATCTATGGTCTTCTAGGAAATAAATCCAACTGCTGCTTCTCTAGGTCTATAGATGCCAGAATTACACAGGATTTGAAGGAATCTACCCCAATGGGGGAGGTGGGGGTGAACCCTGTAGCTCTTTAAGGGGGAACAAAATCATGGAGAAAATAAACTAGCACTTCAAAATAGAGTGTTAAACAGCATAATCAGGGCAAATAGGCCAACATTTTTCTTTTAAAGTTAATGTAGAACATTTTTTCATGTGTCTGATAGCCATTTGTATGTCTTTTTTTTTTAAAGATTTTATTTATTTATTTGACAGAGAGAGATCACAAGCAGGCAGAGAGGCAGGCAGAGAGAGAGGAGGAAGCAGGCTCCCTGCTGAGCAGAGAGCCCGATGCGGGCCTCGATCCCAGGACCCTGAGATCATGACCTGAGCCGAAAGCAGCGGCTTAACCCACTGAGCCACCCAGGCGCCCCATTTGTATGTCTTGATTGGAGAAGTGTCTGTTCATATCTTCTGCCCATTTTTTGATGTGTTTGCCTGTTTCGTGTGTGTTGAGTTTGAGGAATTCATTATAGATCCTGGATACCATTAGCCCTCAGGGAGATTCAAATTAAAATCACATTGAGATACCACCTTACACCAGTCAGAATGGCCAAAATTAACAAAACAGGAAACAACGTGTGTTGGAGAGGATGTGGAGAAAGGGGAACCCTCTTACACTGTTGGTGGGAATGCAAGTTGGTGCAGCCTCTTTGGAGAACAGTGTGGAGATTCCTCAAGAAATTAAAAATAGAGCTTCCCTATGACCCTGCAATTGCACTCCTGGGTATTTACCCCAAAGACACAGATGTCGTGAAAAGAAGGGCCATCTGTACCCCAATGTTTATAGCAGCAATGGCCACAGTCGCCAAACTATGGAAAGAACCAAGATGCCCTTCAACAGAGGAATGGATAAGGAAGATGTGGTCCATATACACTATGGAGTATTATGCCTCCATCAGAAAGGATGAATACCCAACTTTTGTAGCAACATGGACGGGACTGGAAGAGATTATGCTGAGTGAAATAAGTCAAGCAGAGAGAGTCAACTATCACATAGTTTCACTTATTTGTGGAGCATAACAAATAGCATGGAGGACAAGGGGCGTTAGAGAGGAGTAGGGAATTTGGGTAAATTGGAAGGGGAGGTGAACCATGAGAGACTATGGACTCTGAAAAACAATCTGAGGGGTTGGAGTGGCGGGGGGGGGGTGGGAGGTTGGGGTACCAGGTGGTGGGTATTATAGAGGGCACGGCTTGCATGGAGCACTGGGTGTGGTGAAAAAATAATGAATAATGTTTTTCTGAAAATAAATAAATTGAAAAAAAATAAAGTTAATGTAGAAAATAGGAGAAGAATGCTAAACCCTATTTTGTGTTTTCTTTTAAGATTTATTCTACTTGTTTATTTGAGAGAAATAAAATGAGCAAGTTTGGGCAAGCAGGAGGAGGGGCAGAGGGAGAGAATCTCAAGCAGACTCCTGGCACACCCTGACAGGGCTTGACCTCATGACCCTGAGATTATGACCTGAGCTGAGACCAAGAGTTAGATGTTTAACTGACTGAGCAACCCAGGTGCCCCTAAATCCTATTCTCCGTTAATGGGGTATTAGATTGATAAAACCCAGCAGGCTGCCATACCAAAGAGCAACTTGACAATATAAAAAAGTGTTTTCCAATATAAGCATTATATTTGCCAAAATAAAAAATTCAACAGAGGCAAAGAACAGAAGAATGTATGCTACCAAACACTGAATTAAAGAGTTTAATTACTGAAATGAACATTCTTCCCAGAATGAGGAGCAAGAGGATCAAAATAAATATTATGAGAAAACTCACAGAGGACAAATCCAGGTGCTGCAAATCCAGGTGCACACTGAATAGTGAGAGAATTGAAAGGGCAGAAAAGAGCCGATGGGAAAGAAAGGGCAATAAAAGTTGAACTGGAAGAAAATTTCTCTGAGTTAAAAAACCGAATACTGGCCAAGATTATTGAAAAAATATCTATATATACTTAGACATATCCCAGTGATGTTTTTGGAATCAAAAGATAAAGTCCTGAAAGCTCCCACATAGAAAAGAGCAGTTACCAAAAAAAAAAAAAAAAAAAAAAAAAAAAAAAAAAAAAATTAATCAGGTTGGCACCAGTATCTTCATATATAATACTGGATGTACAGTATCAATGAAGCAATATCTGTGGATCTTTTTTTTAAAAAAAGAGAGGGTGATTCTACATTACCATATTCAACTGAATTTTGTTCATTTGTGATTGCAAGGAATTTTTAGACATGCAAGCACTTAGAAAGTATCACATCCATATTTCCTTTCTGAAAAAAAATTCATAAAAGTACTCTAGCCAAATGAAAATTGCATTAGCATAAAGATCTCAAGATGGTAAAAATTTAATATACCAGAAGAATACAGTAGCAATCAATGAAACTAGTGGTAATTCAATCCAAATAACAGTTGGTACTATCGTCCTGAGATATGTACAAATTGTTAAGAAAGATTTCTTGAAATAGAAAGGACATAATGTAAGAAAAAATGAATAACAATGTAGGAATAAATTCAAGAATGCCCATCCTCAAGCTTAACTGCTACTTGTATCACTTTCTAGCTGTTATAATTAAGAGCAAATTATTTAACCTCTTATGCCTTGGTTTCTTCCTCAGTATAATGAGCTTGATAATAGCATCTGCTTTGTAGGGGTGTTGTGAAGAATAAATGAACTAGTAATCATATTAGCTTTGGCAAAGTATTTCCCCATATAGTAAAATTAGTAAATATAAAGGGCTTAGAAAAGTATTCAGCAGAGAGTAAGTGTCTAATAAACATCATCTCTCATCGTTATCATCATCATTATCTCTATTGTTATTGTATCATTGAGAGGACAGAAACATAATTTTTATCTAACTCTGAGCACCACTAGAAAAAACATAAAGGTACAAAATGTTCGTTTAAGTTAAGGAAACCAGGGGCATGTGGGTGGCTCAGTGGGTTAAAGCCTCTGCCTTTGGCTCAGGTCATGATTGGGATCTAGCCCTGCATCAGGCTCTCTGCTCAGCGGGAGCCTGCTTCTCCCCCCACCATCTCTCTCTCTGCCTGCCTCTCTGCCTACTTGTGATCTCTGTCTGTCATTGCTTCTCGGCCTTTTGGTTAAGATGAAGTGTGATCTCTGCCAAATAAATAAAATAATTTTTTTAAAATCTTTAAGTTAAGGAAGCCAGTAGAAAATTTGAAATATGTTACAGAACTTTGAAATCAATTGAAGGAAAGAGGAACAAACATTACTTGATCAATCCAGCTAATTAACCAGGATGACAAATCCAGGAAAAGTGGCTTTTTTGAGAGGATGATGATAAACCAAATTTTGGCCACACTGAATTTGAGTTGATCCTTGGACAGTTAATTGAATATCTGGGACTAAAGACAGAAATCAGGACTAGAGGTATATATTTCTGAAAATGAAATTCACAGATGTAGTTAAGGCATGAGAGGATTTCAAGAAGAATTAGGGTAATGTGCAGTGGCAAAGTCTGATACAATAGGTTTGGCGACAAGGAGATCTTTGGTAACTTGATGAGAACAAGCTTGATGACTACAGACTGAAGAGGGAACTGGTGCCCTGGCATCATGGAGAATCAGAGGGCTAAATTTAATACCACCACCTAGGAAATGCTATACTCAGGGAAGAATATATTCATCTCTATGCAGAGGTGGAAACTTTCCCACAAGAAATGACATTCTAGGAATAGGACAGAGGCCATGGGGCAAAGAGGCAATCATAACTTTACTCATCCAACAAATGTCTATTGAAGCCCTCCATGCCAGATCCTGGGCTGGACTCTGGGGAAGCAGTGATGACTAGAACATACCTTCCTTCCCCCATATGGCAGTAAGGGCCATAGACAGGAAGAAGTGAAGTCTTTCCTCAACCCACAAGAGGAAGAGGTTTCTCTCTGGATGTAAAACCAGCAAGATCAGTGCTGAGCTATAGGGAGGCTCCCACTTCTTCCATTACCTTACCAGAGAGAAATGTTCCTTTTTGTCAGCATTTGGTACATCCTGAATATAGGCTACACTGCAGATACAGGAGATAAAGGGAAGATACATGATGTCGGATGTTAACTACATGACACTTCATGTCCCAGAATCCTGTTCATCCCTTTGAAAGGGACTCCTTTCTACTTGGATGGAGACTACCCACATATGATCCATTCTTAGAGAAGTGAACAGCAAGAAAGGCCTCTCTTTCAAGCCTTACCTACAAACTGTAGGCTGCTTATGCAGGAGAAAATCTGGGCATTTCCTATGGACACTTCTTGACCTTCCTCCACCCCAACCACTGTAAGTCCATCTTGGGAAGAAGACTGGGTCAGGGAGTTCCTTTTCTTGCAATTCTTGTGAATACTCTACCATGCATTCCAACTTCGTCGTTGTCAGTTGTGTGAGGATGGCAGTTTCCTGTCTGTGTAAGCTCTTCTCCTCACAAAAGTGCCCTGCACTCCCTTCTGCAAGGGTAGTATGGGGACCATTTCTCATCAGTTGCCTTGAATGAGTCACAGAAGACTGGGAACTCAGAATTCTATGTACAAATTCTGAAGATCTACTATATTATATGACTAGGAACTGGAGCAAGTTAATCTCTATTCAAAAATGTATGGACAAGGGGCGTTAGAGAGGAGTAGGGAATTTGGGTAAATTGGAAGGGGAGGTGAACCATGAGAGACTAGGGACTCTGAAAAACAATCTGAGGGGTTTGAAGTGGCAGGGGGGTGGGAGGTTGGGGTACCAGGTGGTGGGTATAATAGAGGGCACTGCTTGCATGGAGCACTGGGTGTGGTGAAAAAATAATGAATAATGTTTTTCCGAAAATAAATAAATTGAAAAAAAATGTATGGGGGAGGTACCAAAATCAAAGCCATGCATACAGCCCAGGTAGGAATGCAGACCCTGAAGAGAGGCAGAGGCTCTGTCCTAATTTATTGAAATCAAATGGGACTAGGATTGATATTAAATTTGGGGTCTGTCTTCAAGAAACAGAAATTAGGGATGAAAAAAGCAAGAGCACATGCACAAAAGTGTTGGTGATTGCCTTTAAGAAACCGCTTGCAGTTTATGTGGATAAGATTTACAGAGTTTCTGAGATCTATTGAAACTGCATGTGACTTCCATGGGCACCAAGCAATTTCCTTGGGGGGATTAAGTCAGAAGAAATCTATGTGGGTTGGAGAAAAAAAATGAGAACATAAATTTGCACTAGCTCCAATAACCATCCCTTAGATTCAGTCTGCTCTGGTTTCCTGGAAAATTATTACTATTGGAGGCTTGATATTCCATTGAATTATACATTATAGTCAACTTAAACATTCCCTTATTGTTGGAAATTTTTACCATTTGCATTTTTTCCCTCACATAGTACTGTGAGTTACATCTTCACACATGCATTTGTGTTTCTATTAAACTATTTTACTATATCCTTAGGATAGATGCAGTTGCAGAATTTTAAGAAGTAATTTAATCTGATAAGATGAGTATCTTAGAAAAACAGCTCTTATAGGGCATCTGGGTGGCTCAGACGGTTAAGTGTTCTAGTTTTGATTTTGGTTCAGGTCATGACCTCAGGGTTGAGATGGAGCCTTGCATTGGACTCTGCACTTAGCAGAGAGTCTCATTGAGGTGATTTCTCTCCCTCTGCCCCTCCCCTTGCTCATGCTCTCTCTCTCATAAAAATAAATAAATCTTAGGATAATAGTTCTGATGAAAAGGGAAAAGAATTAGATATAGGGGAACAAAATAGGAGACTGTTAGCAATAATTGAGGTAAAAATATTAATTACCAAACTAAGGAATTGGTGGGGCAATGACTATTTAAAAGAAGAACTGATAGAACTGGATATCTGAGCAGATACAGTAGGAAGAGAGAGGAGGGACTCAGGTATTTCCCTGGTTTTGAGAAGGTGCATGAGCTGAGTTTAAGGTGTCTCTGCGTCTTCTTGAGGGAGATTTCAAATGCTTGTTTGGGTTGTACAGCTCTAGAGCACAGAATATTTACCAAGTGGAAGAGAGAGCTGTTATTTGTATGCATACAGGTGATAGTTGAAACTGTAATTGCATTTGATTACCCAGAAACATCACGCATAGAAAAGGGGCCAAGAAAGGTCAGATTCTCAGGACATATCAAAATAATATGGGAGGGCAGAGGAAAAAAACCTTTTGTTCTTTCAAAATAGAAGTCAATGATATAGAAGAACCAAAATATTGTGAAATATTATGAAACCAAGTGGGAGAGTTTCAAAAACACAATAATTGTGTTTTCTAAAAACGAAATACACTGAAGAAAAATCCTATAGGATTAAAAATTAGAAAATAACTGATATTAAACTCTCTTCTGTCTCCTAGATTCCTTCAGTAGCTCCTATTTCCAAATTGGATAGAATTGGATTCCCAATGAATTACTGAAAAATGAAATGCATACTTAGAAGTGGTGCTTATCCTATTCCCCAAATTATATTTAATAAATTTAGTTTTGGTAATCATTTTGATTATTGATTTATTTTATATATTTATACCATATAACACATGCTTATTTGCTTTAGAACTCATGTATAAACTTAATATTTGTTAACTAAGATGCCTTTTGGTCCTTTACTGTAACTACTAAAATTCTTTGTCTATTATCATTTATTATCAAATATTTACTGGATTTACTCAATTGAATCTGAGACATAATTTGGAGCACCTAATAGACAATCAATAAATGTTATTGAGTGAATAAATTAGTGAATTGATGAGCTTAAAGTCCTAGTCCACAGAGACTAATTATTTTGTCTTCCTTCTTTTAAAGACATAATGCTATACTACATAGCCTTCAAGACTTATAGCTGGAAGCAATGTGCTATGATTGAATGAGGCAATAAACATTGATAATTAATCACTTACTATGTGATAGTCATTGGGCACAAGCATGTAGCCTACATATCTCCATCTACTGGAATGTGCACCTTTATTTACTCTCCCATTTATCTCCTACTGATGAGCACTTTATGTGCTTACTTATCTAAGGCCCCCTCCCCACTGACAGAGTCAGTGGTATGCTCATAGATATTAACATCCTGCTTTGCTTATTTCTGTGGTGTAAATAGTCCCAAGATGGCGTATTTGATGTCATTGAACTTAGAGCTGGGAGGAGATGCTCATAATCTGGTCTTCAGAATTTGCATGAGTAGGACTCAAGAACACCACTAGAAGTGCTAGATCTCACCTTCTCTTGTCACTTAAAGACATCATTCTTGTAATTTTTCCTTCTTGCTCCTGAAATAACAATTTCCCCTCTCTTCTGGAACTTTCTTACCTATCTGTGAACATACTATTATTTTGCCCATTAAAAAAAAAGGAAGGAGGGAAGGAAGGAAGGAAGAAAAGAAAGAAGGGAAGGAAAAGGGGAGGAAGGAAGGAAAAGGAAGAGAAAGAAAGAAAGAGAACTCTCTTAACCCTATTTCTGTTTCCAGCTGCTATGCCATTTTCCTATTCCCCTTACAGCAAAAAAATTTTAAGGAGCCGTATATACTCACTAATATGGTTCTTCTCTTTCTTTCCATTCTCTCTCATACTTACTCAGTTAGACTTTGCTTCCACTAAACCACTAAAATTACTTTTTTTCAAGATTAATAATGACCCCACTTTTGCCAGATTCAAAAATCCAATGTTTAATTCCATACTTAAATTCCATTTGAGCCAATATTTCATTCCACATCCTCATATTACTTGACTAATCAGCAGTACTGGACCCTTTGCATTCAATACTACTTTTCTCCCAGTTACTCTTCACCCTTCATGACCTACTCCTTCACATCCTCATTCCAAGCTAGTACTGGGTCTTCCTCCACTCCAGATTTCTCAATGCTGGAGAACCTCGGGGCTCAGTCCATGAACTTCCCGTCTCTATTTACATTCCCTCTTTGTCTCATGGCTTTAAATATCATGCAAAAAATGACAACTCCTAAATTTGTCTCTAGCCCAGACCTCTGCCTTGAACATTAGATTCATTTATTCAATTGCTCTTCAAACATCTATCATTGAATGACAAATAGGCACCTCAAATTTATCGCGTCCAAACCTGAGCTACTCTTACCCAGACCTATCCTCTTTTACCTGCACTGTACACAATTCCAGCTGCTATGGGATTCTTCTATGCAATTCCCATTGCATAAGCCAAAAACTTTGCAATCACTCTTTTATTCTTTTTTTTCATATTTCACATATACTCATCAGTAAATCCTTTGAATACTTTGTTCAAAATATATCTAGTTCCTGACCACTTTTCTGCACATCCAATTTTATAATCATCTGGACTTGGACTCCTTGTTTTCTTTTTTAAAAATTTCATTTTATTTTAATTCCAGCATAGTTAACATACACAGCACTATATTAGTTTCAGGCATACAATATACAGGCTCAACAATTCTGTACATTATTCTGTGCTCATCATAACAAGTGCATTCTTTAATCTGGTCTCCCTGCTTCCATTCTTGTCCTTCTATTCATTCTCAACACAGCGGCTAGCATAAATTTTTCAAAACATAAATAAGCTCATGTCATCCCTCTGTGGTCTTTCCAAACATTTCCAGTGGTCTTTCATTTCACTCAGAGTGAAGACATGATTTTTACAATGACCAGTAATGCCCCCAATACTCTGGGTCTCTGTATCTTTTCTGGTTTCATCTCCCTCCTTCCCTTCTATACACTCTGCTCCAGCCACACTGGTCTCCTTGCCATGCCTTGAATATCCTAAGGTTCTCTGAATCTTAGGGGTTTTGTGCTTGCTGCTCCACATATTTGAAACTCTCTTCCCCCAAGGTGTTTTTCTGATTTATTCCAATGCATTTTTCAAGACTTTGCTGAAATGTCACTTTCTCAGTGACAACTTCCTCCATCTCCATCCCAGAACTCAGTCTCTCCTCACCTGCTCTGTGTCTTCATAGCACTTCTAATATACTGGAACCATTACTATTCACTATATATGAAAAATTTTTAAAGACTTTATTTATTTATTTAAGATAGAGAGTGAGCACAAGCAGGGAGGGTAAGAGGAGGAAGGAGAAGCAGACTCCCTGTTCAGCAGAGAGCCCAATGCAGGGCTCAATCCCAGGACCCTGGGGTCATGATCTGAGTCGAAGGCAGACGCTCAACCCACTGAGCCACCCAGGTGCCCCAGAAATGCAAATCTTGAGGATAAAGAATTTTTTTCCTATTTTTCTCATTAATATAGCCTCAGTAATAAGAACAGTTACTGGCATGTAGGTGGTATTCAATAAAAATATTTGTTGAATGAATAAATGATCTCATTTACCTCTCACAATACTATGAAGTTGGTATATGAACTTTTTTATGTTACAAATGAAGAAACTGAGACTTATATATAGTATCTGGTCCATATTCAAAGAGCTATTAGGTGGTGGAACTGAAACTAAAATAATTAGTATATTGAATAAGACACTAAAAATTACTAAAATAGTCCAAATTTCATTAAAATATGAGTCTTCGGTTACAAAAGACAATTTTTTTTCATTACCTAAACAAAATGTTGGTTAAACACAATAATTGTGAATAATAATTTCTTCCAAAGGGTAAGGAGGTTGTAAAAAACTAGTTCCAATGATTTGGGGTTGGTGTGACCACCCAGTTTCCTCCAGTTATAAGTTAATGAAAATCCTCTTAGTAAATCATGCATATCTCACAGAATATTGGTGGGTCAGTGGGTATATTTAGGTAGAGCAATTTTCCCTTTTGAAACTGATGGTTGAGATGGGGTGCCGCATGTTAGAAGAAATTGTGGGGAATAATATCCTCTACAATCCCCTACAATTAGAAACAAATGCTTAATGTGAACTCTACCCTTTTAATGAAATACTATTCCCCCAACTGTCAAATATCCAGCTTTTTGAGTCAATGATAGAGTAAAACTGGGCAGAAAGAGTGAAGGATCTCAAACTCAAAAGATGCTCAGAGATGTACATTGTACCAATGGGCACAGAGCAAACCAAGGTCCAATGGTGGGAAAATGCAGAGCTTTGTTCATGAAATGGGACCAAGTATAACACAAAAATAGATTGGAATGAAAAGTTGAAGAAAAACATGGGAAGTGATGGGAGTGATGCTAACTTGTTCCTTTAGCATTGGGAAAATTTGAGAGTTATTAAAAATGTGATGTATGTGCCATTGTGTGTGTGTGTAAGTGTGTGTGAGAGGCAGAGAGGAGAGAGGGGAAGAGCAAGAGAGGGAGGGAGGGAGAGGGAGAGGGAGATTATAGCTGCAGGCAACTAAAGGAGAGGAAAGGAGAACTGTAAAATTCATCAGCCCCCAAAATGACCTTATTTATTTACTTATTTATACCACACTTTAGTTCAAAAAAAATTTTTTTAAAGATTTACTTATTTTTGAAAGAGAGAGAGAGAAAGAGAGCAGGAGCAGGGGGAGGGTCAGAGGTAGAGGAAGAGAGAAAATCTCAAGCAGACTCTGCACTGAGCACAGAGCCCATCAGCCCTGAGATCACAACCTGAGCCGAAACCAAGAGTCAGACACTTAACCAAATGAGCCACCCAGGTGCCCCTAGTTCAAAAAACTTTAAGAGATAGCTAGCTATTAGGCTATTGTGGCCCTCTGGAAGGAGGGACACAAATACTGAAAGATGTTCTAGAAATGAGACATGACCACTTGAAGGAAACGGAAGCAGGAAGCAAGTAATCTGAAACATAAGCCAATGCAACAGAAAGAAATACAAGTTGAACGAGTGTCGGTAAATTAAGTGTACACAGTGCACCTACCCTTGGACACTGCACCAAGCTGCACTGTCGGGATGAAAGGCTGAACACATGATAAGCTATCATATTATTTACTGACTATCCTGACCCACGTGGACTGCCACTCGCTGGGTGACGCCAGTCTGTAATTGCCATTATGTGTGCAGAATGGCTGGTGCTGGGGCGCCTGGGTGGCTCAGTGGGTTAAAGCCTCTGCCTTCTGCTCAGGTCATGATCCTGAAGTCCTGGGATCGAGCCCCGCATCGGGCTCTCTGCTCAGCAGGGAGCCTGCTTCCTCGTCTCTCTCTGCCTGCCTCTCTGCCTACTTGTGATCTCTGTCAAATAAATAAATAAAATCTTAAAAAAAAAAAAAAAAAAAAAGAATGGCTGGTGCTGGGCTGTCCCTCCAGGCAGTGGCTGGGACGGAACTCACAGGCAGATCGGCCGTGTGCTGTCAGTGTGTACAGACTGTCAGAGCACAGGCAGGCTGGCCATGCTAGGCTGTCATGCTGCAGACTGGTCTGCTAGGATGTTACGGTCACTACCAGGCAGTCATGGTACTGGAGACTGACACAAAATGCCTCCCCTCCTCGTGTCAGATGGCTGATGTGGTTCAGGAAGGCTGTTGTGGTCCAGACTAGGCTGGCAAGGCACATGCAGAAAGCTATCCTAGCGCAGGCCGGCTTGTAGCACCTGCTCTGTTGGCTGTCGTGATACATACATCCTGACACACGCTAGGCTGTTATGGCACATAGGAGAGTGACACAGCAATGGACACACAAGGGTCCTTCACAGTGCAAGATGGCTCTCCAGGGGCATACAAACTGACTTGTTCTGTGTCACATCATACTTGGTGGCCATGGATGGAAACATACATGCATGGATACATGCATCTGCACATGCAGATGGCCATCACAGTGGGTAATGAGCTGGCGTAGCACACACACACTGACGTGCTTTGGGCTGATAAGGCATAGGTGGGGCCATCAGGGGACATGTAGGCAAACTACTGGGTTGCTTTAATGTCAGTGGGTTGTCACGGTGTAAGCAGGCTGGCCTACTAGACTGCCACCTACCAGACTGCCAAAATGATGAAGTAACCATACCAAGTTACCTATTTTATGGCCCAGTGATGTGTACTTCTAACATGTGTACTAGACAACCATAGCAGTGTTCATAATAATGCATTCAGTTATAGTTGTTATAAAAGTGCCTCCATCCAAAAGGAAGTACCCAAATAAACTAGGTAGTTGTATTTCTTTTCCTAATACACATAAGGGAATATCTGGTTTTTCATTCTTCCTTCAGTAACTTGATTTATATATATATTTTTTTACTTATCTAGGCAGATGGCAATAAACATATTGTGTTTTCCCTGACAGATAATTTGGTTTCCTACACTTAGAGTATACTATGTTTATACCAATACATTGCAATATTTATTTGTCACTTCTCTAGGCTAAATATATTTGCAAACTTTAAAGAAATTACTGATAATTTTCAAAATTTTTAATTGTCAAAATAAGATAAAATATACTTTTATATGTAAATTTTATAGGCTGGGTATGAGAAAATATATAACATAATGTCATTTGGTTTGCATAACAAATAAGAGTTTTCATAAGAATCAAATAGAATGCAATGGGACAAAAGATACAAACTATAATATCATATCTACGAAGGACTCTAACAACTTGACCTCAAGTTCTGATCAACATGGATATGCTGAAATGCACCTCAAGTGTTTATATCTTTCTTCTGATGGTTAAAATCTGGGCTCTAAAAATAAGCACAGCCTAAGTGCAGAAAGCATCCGGAGAACAGTAGTGAAGAGGAGACAGGAGTGGCCAGTGTGACAAGTGCCATGGTGAGCCATTTGAGAGAAGAAGCTGCTCAAGGCTGTAGAGGTAAGCATGCACTGCGGGAAATGGAAATTCATAGTTGATTTTAAGGTGATAGAAAAATCCCACAAACCATTTTATTCTTTCTTTGGCATGTATTTTCTATTTTAAAACAATCTCACATTTACCGAAAAGTAGTGTGTACAGTACCAAAAAACTCTGAGAGTGGAATGTTGACTTGTATTTCCTACAAGCAAGGATATTGTCTCAATGATCATAACATGAACATCAAAATCGAGAAACTAATGTGGCACATTAATACTATCTCAGTCTGACATCCCCATTTGGTTTTCCCAATTGTCCCAATAACGTCCTTTATAGCAAAAAGGATCCAGTTCAGAATTAAGTGTTGCATTTAACTACTAGGGATTATGTGTTGCATTTGTGACTTCTCAAGATTACAGGCCAGTTATTTTGCATCATGTCTCTCTATTGTTTCCTATTTTATTCAATGGGTTGTGATCCTTTACTCTCACAATTTATTTTGATGCTGAAATGCGATGGCTTTCAAGATGGCTCTTGTGTCCTTTTGACATGTCTCATCATTCTTTGAGCACTTCCTTGCTCTCTGGTATAAAATGATGTTCTGCCCAGTCTCAGAATTAGGCATTTCTCCAGGGAGCACCGATTTCTTTTATTGGAAATGACATGTAGAAGCCAAGATCTGGGCACCATGTGTTCATTGCTATTGACACAAGGTGTCCAGGCCCTCGCAGTCAACAGAACATTCACACACATTTATTTATACATTTATGTCTACATCTACTTATATTTATAGAAGTCCATGAATTCACAACAATATCTCTAATTCCAATCTACACCACAGTTCATCCTAGTTTTATCTCTGTCCATATCTGTAATCCTCTTCTGTGATAGTGAGAAATCTCACTCCTGATTATCTTTACTGCATTTTCTTCATCAACTCCATGGTATGTAATCAATCCCCCATCACTCTGCCTATCCACTTCCACACATGAATGCTCTCCTCTACTTACTCTTGTTCTAGCGTCGCATGCCAGGGCGCCTGTGAGAATGCCCTCCCCATCCCACCTGACCTCTGACTCCATCAGGGTGCTCCACCGTGTCAACACCCTCCACACTCTGTTCTAGAATGCACACTCCATAACAGGCTGCCTCTCTAAACAGACACCTCCTCACCCTACTTGAATTCTGACAGCCATGCAAAGCATTATTCATTCTTGACTGAGTTACTGAGTCTATATATTTGGGATGTGCTCTGACTAGACTGGTCATAAAGAAGAGAGTTTCACATTTTCCATCTGTGCTAAGAAGTGGCCAAGTAGGAGAATTTATGTTGATTACCACGAAAGGCTATTTGCAAATGCCTCTTTTAATAACCACATTCAATCACAAAATTCATGCTGAGAATAAGCTGTAGGTCAGGCACTATGGAAGCTTTTCACACATAAAGGCAACTTTGAAATGGGATCCTTTGTATTAGATGCCTGGTAGATAGCAAATGCTTAAATGATATTTATTACATAAATTAATTAACACGGGACATTAAATCAGTGCTCATATCATGATGCTTCCTTTTTTCTAGGTCCTATACTGGGCATGAAGAAAATACAATAATGAGTAAAATATATTTCCTTGATAATGTGGAGGGATATGAACATGTAAATAACTATGATGCAATATTAAATAAATGATACAAAGAAAGCTATGAAGAAATGTGAGAAAGGAAAAATTTATACAGTGATGATCTCATGGATAAAGTGGTATTGAAGTGGTATTGAAGCTGATTACAGTGGGATTAGTTAAGATTTCATAGGTGGTGTAAGAATAGGAAATTGTCCCAGACTAAGCCATAACAGGAGCAAGATGAGGACAAAAAAAGTGGAGCATAAATTTGAAGAATGAGAAGAATAAAGTGTGGATATGCAACAATGCACTAGGGAGAGTAACAGGAGCCAAGCCTGGAAAATAAGAATAAAATATGAATATACACGTCCTAGAAGATTAGCTTAGCTATCAGTTTAGTTTGGCATCAGCTGACTAAAGTTAACTGAACAGATACTAAAAATCAAACAAACAAATGAAAACTAAATCACTAAAAAAGATCTATATAGTAAGGATCCAAATTATAAGCCAAAGGGCTTCATATTGAGCTATCAATAACCTACTTGTTTAAAAGGGGGCAAAAACTGATGAAGGGAATCATGCTCTAGCATTGTTATGTCTGGTGGTAAGTATCAATATTAATTGGGATATTGTTAACAATATCCTTTGTTGTTATTCTATATTGAAATCAAATCCTCTCTATAGTCTCAGAGAAATTAAAGAGGCTGTGTATTCTTTGAATCAAAAGATCAAAAAAGACATCAAACAAACCCAGTAAGGAAGGGGGGTGGGTCATGGCTCAGTAGATTCATTTGTCTAACTGATTCTACATTTTATTTGGAAGCATACCCTACAACAAACCAACTTCCAATGTGAATGGTTTAACGCAATAAAAAGTACGTTCTTCCTCACAGAGCAGTCCAATGTAAGTAATCCTGGGTGGTGGCAGTTGTCATCTACCTGTCATTCGGGGTCAAAGATTCTTCTGCCTTGTGATTTCACCTTCCTCTAGGGCCTCACAGTATTTATATCAAAGACAGAAATACAAAGGGTGGATGTGTTGTCTTTCTTCTGATGCCAGTTCCCCAGTTCTCCAACACCAACTGAGTGTCCAATAGTTCAATTCAATTCAACTCAATTCTGACACTAAGTATGCAGTTAGCACAGCCCACACAGGTTAGAGGCTCAGTCCCATAAAACTGCTCCTCCGTCAGACACCAGTCGTAAGTCCCAGGTTGTTCCCCTGAATTCTGACTGACTGGCTATAAATTCAGGGGTTCCCACACCCTGAATGCTACTAGAATGACTCACAGAACTCAGAAAAGCACGTGGCTTATGATTACAAAGGATATAGCTTAGAAATAGCCAAACTGAAGAGATGTGTGAGGCAAGGTGAAGCAAGGGGTGCACAGGGAGGTAGGGGCAGAACTTCCATGCCATGGCATGGAAACCTTCTAGTGACTCAATGTATTCACCAAGCCAGAAGCTATCTGAACTCATCATTTAGGGGTGTATATGGAGGTTTCATTACAGGGACATGACTGATTAATTCATTGGCTATTGAAGATTAACTCAATCTACAGCCTCTCCCTCCTCCCCAGATTGAGAGGTGGGGCTGAAGTTCCCAACCTCTAATCCTGGCTTGGTTTTTCTGGCCATGGGTCAGAAGGAACCTAGACTCCCACTTCTTCAGCCGGGAGTCATCTCATTAGCATATAAAAATTCTTTTTTAAAAGATTCTATTTATTTTAGAAAGAGATAACGTGTGGGCGGTGGGGCAGTGGGGGTGGTAGTGCAGAGGGAGAGGGAGAGAGAGAATCTCAAGCAGACTCCATGCAGAACACAGGGCCTGCAGTCAGGCTCCATCCCATGACCCCAAGATCATGACCCTGAGCCCATGACCCAAGCTGATACCAAGAGTCCAACACTTAACACACTGAGCCACCCAGGTGCCCTGTAGGCAGAGAGGCAGACAGAGACAGGGGGAAGCAGGCTCCCCACCAAGCAGAGAGCCCAATGTGGGGCTCGATCCCAGGACCCTGAGATCATAACCTCAGTCGAAGGCAGAGGCTTAACCCTCTCAGCCACCCACGTGCCCCATACAAAATCATTCTTATCACAAAAGAGTTTCCAAGGGTTTTAGGAACTCCAAGCCAGGCATATTTTTACAACATTACAGTATGGATGACTAGTCTGCCTCTTAATCACTTCCTCCTGGCATTGACGCCATGACTTGAGCTCACATTCCCTTGGTGAGAACTTGGCATGTGGCCACACCTAACCACCATGGGAGCTGGGCAAGACCAGGTAGTGTCGAGCACTCTGCCACAGTGTCACGACACCCCCTTTCTCCATAAAGTCTGCCTCAGTACACTGATTGTGCTAGTCCTGGCTTCCTGTCTCCTGACAATAACTGAAATACTGTACAGAGATGATAAACCATGACACAAATGAATCTCCTGCTCAGTTTATACTGGTACAATTAAAATAGTGTCCAGGTTTACCAGAGAGGGGAATCAAAGGGCTTCAACGCATGTTCTTCTGGAGTCAATAGAAATTCTCATATCACCAATACCTAGGTCTGCTGTGTAACAAATTTGCAGGATCTGCACAGCAACTATATGAACGATGCCTCCCAGAATTGTGGGTGGTTAACTGTACAACTATAGACAGTGGCCCTGTTCCCCATTCCAGAAACAATTCGCAGAGAAGAGATGACATGAACACAGCATAGAAACAGCAAAAAAAGAAAACAAAACAGTGAAATCAAAACTGTCTCTATCTTCTCTGAGCAATTACAGAGGACACATATTCTTTGAGTTCAAATATCCATCAAAAAAGAAAAACAATCAATGAAGAGTTTAAAAGATCAGAAAAATACTAAAAAGAAAAATGAACAGGAGTTGTATCATGCCACAGAATGTTGATTTGACTACTTGATTCTACATTCTATGTGAAAGCACTTATCTGCAGTCACCGTCAAGAACCTGGTATAACAAAGATCAATAATAAAAGAGGTTTGACTAGCAGATATGAAAAAATACCATACAGCTAACAAAATTAAACAACATGTTGCCAGTGTGAAAATGAGGAACTAGATCAATGGGAGCATAAAAGAGAGTCCAGAAACACATGCAAGTACAAATATTATTTTAGTATTAAAACAGTGACATTTAAAGTCTGAGAGGAAATGCCTGATGATTACAAAAATGGCTTTTGGTATTTGGCTCTCTATTTGAAAGATGATGAGGGTAAATCTCTATAACATATAAAAAATAAATTCCATGTGGCTTGATAATCTCAAAGAACATAAAATGATGTAAATACTAGAAGAAACCAAAGAGCACTATTTTATTATCTTAGAGAGAGGACAGCAGGAGACTGAGGGGTCATGAAGACTGACTGATTTAACATGAGAATTAAAACTTTGTCAAAAAATCATGTATGAAGTTATAAGATAAATAACTCCAATAACAATAACAGTAAATAGCTAGATGTTTTACATTTTTACAGGCAGTATTTATCCCATTATGAGAAAATTATTGTTATCTATACTGTATAGCTATGAAAACTGAGGTTTTACAGTGGGGAGATGGAGGGAAGTAGTTAAAAAACTTCACTAAGGTTATTTGATGAATTAGGGACAAAGCTGAGTTCTAAACAAACTTTGATTCTAAAACCCATTTTCTTAACAAGTATACTACATTGCCTCCTTAATACACAAAAAGATGAGAAAAATCCTTATATCACAAAACATCCAATGTGATAATATTGCTAATGCCTACAGAACTTTTATATATCTTATAGAAAGACACAAATTAAGTCAACAGAAAAAGTGGGGAAAAGATAGAAACAGAAAAACCATAAGAAATTTATATGACTAATACATAGTTTTAAAAGTCAACCTAGAAAATAACCAATGAAATACAAATTAAAAAAAAAAGAAATCTAGAGATGTTTTAAAAATACATCTTGCCTGGCAGTGGGGTGGGAAATTAAGTACTTTGACTTGCTGCTGGTAGGAGTACAATAATGGCATGTGTTTGGAGAACACTTTGAAAACACTAGCCATCACTTTAAATATGTGTATTTATGACTCTGATTTTCAGGTCTAGGAATGTAGTCTAGAGAAACACATTTAAAAAAAAATAAGCCCTACACCCAACATGGGGCTTGAACTCAAGACCCCAAGATGAAGAGTTGCATGCTCTACCGACTGAACCAGCCAGGTGCCTCAAGAAACACAAAAATTTAAAATATTTCTGTGTAATTTTCCATTGCAGCATTATTTGTAATAGTGAAAAACTAGCAATAATCTAAATGTTCATCAGTAGGAGGTAAATAAAAAACGATATATACATACAATGGAAGCTGTAGAGCCATTAAAGTCAAATAAAGGCCAAATATCTTGATGTGAAATGTTGTCCAGAGTATGCTGCTAAAACAGGTGGTACTACCCTCACCAGCCTGGTAGAATCACAGACAGGAAACACCCCATTTAGGAAGTCTGGGGAGGGGGAAAAGCAATTCTCAAATACTGGCTGGCAGTGGTGTTTTAGAGTTCTCCAGAGACAATGGGAACAACCAGCTGGGTAAATATATAGAGAGAGACTTATTTTAAGGAATTGTCTCATGCAATTGTGGAGGCTGGCAAGGCCAGAATCTGCAGGGTGGGCCAGCAGGCTGGAGACCCAAGGAAGAGCTGCATTTCCAGGGTGAAGCCTGCCTGCTGACAAAATTCCCTCTTCCTCCAAGTAGGTCAGGCCTTCAGGTATTGGATGAGGGCCCCCTGCATTACAGAGGGTAATCTTCTTTACTCAAAGTCTAACTGATTTGAATGTTCATCTCTTGTAAACTACACTCTCGCAGAAACCTCTAGAATAACATTTCACCAAATATCTGGATACTGTGGCCTAGAGAAGTTGGCTCATAAAATTAACCATTGTAAGGGATTCAAATGGACTTCAGGAAATGTCTTCGAAGTGTACACCAGAACTGAATACTATATTCTATGACCTGTTAATTCTACCCCTTGGTTTAGAGTCAATAGAAATGCATATGCATTAAAAGTATAGATTGCTCTAGGAAGTATAGTCATTTTAACAATGCTTATTCTTCCGATCCAAGAGCATGGAATGGTCTTCCATCTTCTTGTGTCTTCTTCAATTTCTTTCATGAGTGTTCTGTAATTCCTCGAGTACAGATCCTTTACCTCTTTGGTTAGGTTTATTCCCAGGTATCTTATGGTTCTTGGTGCTATCATAAATGGAATCGATTCTCTAATTTCCCTTTCTGTATTTTCATTGTTAGTGGATAAAAAAGCCACTGATTTCTGCACATTGACTTTGTATCCTGCCACGTTGCTGAATTACTGTATGAGTTCTAGTAGTTTGGGGGTGGAGTCTTTGGGGTTTCCCATATAAAGAATCATGTCATCTGCGAAGAAAGAGAGTTTGACTTCTTCATTGCCAATCTGGATACCTTTTATTTCTCTTTGTTGTCTGATTGCTGTTGCTAGGACTTCTAATACTATGTTGAACAAGAGTGGTGAGAGTGGGCATCCTTGTCGTGTTCCTGATCTCTTTTAATGCCATTTCGATCAAAATTCCACCGGTATTCTTCAAAGAACTGGAGCAAATAATCCAAAAATTTGTATGGAATCAGAAGAGACCCCAAATCGCTAAGGAAATGTTGAAAAACAAAAATAAAGCTGGCGGCAACACGTTACCTGATTTCGAGCTTTATTACAAAGCTGTGATCACCAAGACAGCATGGTACTGGCATAAAAACAGACACATAGACCAGTGGAACAGAGTAGAGAGCCCAGATATGGACCCTCAACTCTATGGTCAATTAATCTTCGACAAAACAGGAAAAAATATACAGTGGAAAAAAGACAGTCTCTTCAATAAATGGTGCTGGGAAAACTGGACAGCTATATGTAGAAGAATGAAACTCGACCATTCTCTTACACCATACACAAAGATAAACTCAAAATGGATAAAAGACCTCAACGTGAGACAGGAATCCATCAGAATCCTAGAGGACAACATAGGCAGTAATCTCTTCGATATCAGCCACAGCAACTTCTTTCAAGATATGTCTCCAAAGGCAAAGGAAACAAAAGTGAAAATAAACTTTTGGGACTTCATCAAAATCAAAAGCTTCTGCACAGCAAAGGAAACAGTCAACAAAACAAAGAGGCAACCCATGGAATGGGAGAAGATATTTGCAAATGACAGTACAGACAAAAGGTTGATATCCAGGATCTATAATAAACTCCTCAAACTCAACACACATGAAACAGGCAAACATATCAAAAAATGGGCAGAAGATATGAACAGACACTTCTCCAATGAAGACATACAAATGGCTATCAGACACATGAAAAAATGTTCATCATCACTAGCCCTCAGGGAGATTCAAATTAAAACCACATTGAGATATCACCTTACACCAGTTAGAATGGCCAAAATTAACAAAACAGGAAACAACATGTGTTGGAGAAGATGTGGAGAAAGGGGAACCCTCTTCCACTCTTGGTAGGAATGCAAGTTGGTGCAGCCTCTTTGGCGAACAGTGTGGAGATTCCTCAAGAAATTAAAAATAGAGCTTCCCTACGACCCTGCAATTGCACTCCTGGTTATTTACCCCAAAGATACAGATGTTGTGAAAAGAAGGGCCATCTGTACCCCAATGTTTATAGCAGCAATGGCCACGGTTGCCAAACTACGGAAAGAACCAAGATGCCCTTCAACAGACGAATGGATAAGGAAGATGTGGTCCATATACACTATGGAGTATTATGCCTCCATCAGAAAGGACAAATACCCAACTTTTGTAGCAACATGGATGGGACTGGAAGAGATTATGCTGAGTGAAATAAGTCAAGCAGAGAGAGTCAACTATCATATAGTTTCACTTATTTGTGGAGCATAACAAATAGCATGGAGGACAAGGGGTGTTAGAGAGGAGAAGGGAGTTGGGGTAAATTGGAAGGGGAGGTGAATCATGAGAGACTATGGACTCTGAAAAACAATCTGAGGGGTTTGAAGTGGCGGGGGGGTGGGAGGTTGGGGTACCAGGTGGTGGGTATTATAGAGGGCATGGATTGCATGGAGCACTGGGTGTGGTGAAAAAATAATAAATACTGTTTTTCTGAAAATAAATAAATTAATTAAAAAAAAGAAATGCATATGCAGAATGTTCACAGCGGCCCTATAAACAGAACCCTCTCCAGTAGCCCATGAAAAGTGCATGGAATAAATATGTCGAAGCACAGTCCCACCGTGGAACACTAGACAGCGATGAGCCTAAATGGTCTACTACCACATGCAGCAACATGGCCAGTCTCAGCGGTAGGACACTGAGCAAACGAAGCCACGCAAACGCACACAGACATCATCTCTGCTACCCCTGCTACATTTATGTAAAATACAAAACTAGCCACATGATGCTCTCCTGTTACAAGTAGCACACTCAGAGTAGGGAGTGGAAAAGGGGCAGTAGCATCCTGAGCTGGTAGTGTGTTGTGTCCTCTAGGCACTGGCTGCTCTGGCACATTCAGGTGGTGAAAATTCAGAGATGTACAGTTGCAGCCGGTGCACTTTTATGGATGCAAACAATACTTCCATGAAATACATTTAAAAGTAGCAGGACGTCTATTTCTAAATATCAGTGTATCTCTATATCCACCCATGTTAGCATAAGGGTAGGTACGGGTTCTAAGACATTAAGGTTAGGTAAAAGTTGATTTGTTAACACTGCATATCCCTGGAGGCAGGGGTTATGTGGAAGCAGTGGGACAAGCTCTTTCACCTTTTTTTTTTTACATTTCTGTGGCACTGGACTTCTTTTTAAACATGAAGCTTTTTTTTAATTTTTTTTTTTACTTTTCTTTAGGAGGAGCCGAGAGGGTGAGCATTCTTACTAGCACCTCTCTATTCATAAATAGGCATACGAATCTCTTATAATTTTACATGGCCCGTCTTCTGAAACCTTCATTTTTCATTCAACAAGATCTTTCTAGTCAATAAATACAGAGTCCACTTTTAAGAGTCATATGAAATTCCTACACCATAATTTACTTTCTCAGTCCATTATCGATGGGCATTAAGGTTGCCTCACATTTTCAATATTGTAAATAAAGCATTAATGTGCATTCATCTCCTTAGGGTAAATTCCCGGAAGTGTGCTACAGCTGGAAATATTCTACATTTCAATATATACTGCTGTATGACTGTTCTGGGGTGGTGGGACAGTTCCACACCCTCAACAACATTGCAGGAGAAGATTTGCTGCCCCTCAAAACTGCAAATTTGAGTTTGTCGAGTTTTCAAGAATTGTAATCTTTGACTGTCTGATAGAGGGAAAAGCCTATTCACATATCCACATTTTACTAGCAGTTCTTTGATTATTCAAGGTTAAACATTTTTCATACATAGGTCTTTGTGTTTCTTTGGTAACTTGCCTCAGAGTATTTTGCCCATTTTTCCCATTAAAACATTAAATATTTTCCCTATTGATTTTTAAGAGCTCTCTATTCATCTGGGATATTGATTCTTCGTCTAACATTTTGCAAATAATTTTCCAATTTGTCTTCTACCTTTCAACATTTTATGGGTTTTATTTTACAAAGAAGTTTCACTCTTTAGTCGAGTTTACCAATCTTTCCTATTATGTTTTCTTATACTGAGATAAACTGACCTAAAGTTTAAATTAGGAAAGATCTAATTTCCCAACCCAAGATTATAAAAATATTCATCAGTGCTTTAGTATTTTATGGTTTCAGCAAGAATTTATTTTGATATAGTAAATGAGGCAGGAATCCAGATTTTTTTTTTCATGGCTAGCTAATTGTCTCAACTTTATATACTAACCTTTGTTTTCCCTACTGACTTAAAAAGCTACCTTTATAGACATAAATTCCCCCTTGTGCACTTACTTCCAGGACTGGGGTTATATTGTTTTCATTGTTGTTTGGTTTTGCCCCAGTAACACACGTTTTTAATTGTTTCAACTTTCCTTCCATCATGGGGCAGGTAGAGATTTCTCCTCATAGTCAAAGACTCAAATTCTAGGTCCAAATCTGTGTTCCTTTTCCCAGGACTTTCGCTGTACCATTTGTGGACGTTGGAACATCTTATTCACTGCCAGGTCATCCTCCACGATACCATCTCCAACCAGGGAATATATTTTGCAGCAAAAGAACTGTAGCAATGGGCTCTAACCATAGAATCTCCTAGAAGCAGCTGGGCTGACTGGAGAACCAAATAGCCTGGAGAGGCTCAATAAGGGCGGAGTCAGGGAACGATATTTTGTGAAGTACAGTGCTATCCAATGGGATGTAATACATGTCTTAAACACATATAAGCTTATGTCAATATGAATATAATTATATATTTTACATATATTATCTACTATATATAATATGAATATAATTATATGTAAATGTATTTATACACAAATTTATATTTAAATACCTTTTTTAACTTTATAGACAGGTGTTTGTATATATATACAGATAGATAAGATGTGGTATATGCCTTAAACATGTGTATAGGGGCCCCTGGGTGGCTCAGTGGTTTAAGCTGCTGCCTTCCGTTCAGGTCATGATCTCAGGGTCCTGGGATCCAGTCCCACATGGGCTCTCTGCTCGGCAGGGAGCCTGCTTCCCTCTTACTCTCTCTGCCTGCCTCTCTGCCTATTTGTGATCTCTGTCAAATAAATAAATAAAATCTTTTTAAAAAGTGTATATGTGTATATAGAAAGATAAATAGAGGGCGCCTGGGTGGCTCAGTGGGTTAAGCTGCTGCCTTCGGGTCAGGTCATGATCTCAGGGTCCTGGGATCGAGTCCCGCATCAGGCTCTCTGCTCAGCAGGGAGCCTGCTTCCTCCTCTCTCTCTCTCTGCCTCTCTGCCTACTTGTGATCTCTCTCTGTCAAATAAATAAATAAAATCTTTTAAAAAAAAGAAAGATAAATAGATAAGAGGTAGATATATAACTATATAGATCTATAATATAGATAGTATATAAATTATAATTAGATATTATAATATATAAATCAATAAGAGATACATACACACATCTGTATATTAAGTAAAAATGTATTTAAATATAAAATTATGTACAAACACATTTATGTATAACTATATTTTTAAAAATTTTATGTATTTTTCTTACTTATTTTTCTTACTTATATAAGCATATATTATGCCCTTTCTTTCAGTGAATACATGGTTTTGGAAAACCAAGAAATAATGGTGGAAGGGGGCACACTTCCTTCTTGTACCTTTTAACACCCTCACAGTATGATTTTTCCCCCATCCTTTCCTAGTCTCTTCTCATCTAAGGGTTGTCCCAGCTTTCTGTTGGCCATAGTGGCATTTCCCATCTCTTGTTGGCTTCCTCCATGCAGCCCTCCGGGGTAAAACTGTTCCCATGCGCTGGTGTTTCCTGGGACCCTGCTGATAGAATGATAGAATACCCTCAGCGCCTGAGCAACGTGGCCTGCACTGCTCTGCTTTTGGGAGTCATTTAAGGGGTTGGAGCTCAGTACTAAGCCTCACTTTATGCCCTCTGGCCCAAGTTTTAATGTTACAGATAGTTTCACTGATCATAAGAAGAGATGTCCTTAATCTCAGGCTTGATTTAATTTTCATTCTCATCAGAATGTCAAACACAATTTCCCTTAATTAGCAGAAGGGAAGAATGCAGTTCTACTGGATCGGATAGCAAGCCATGAACACGGCGGAGAAGACCACTTTACAATTAGTAAACAGCCTTCCACGCCTCAGTGCTGCTCTTTTTGCCATCACGCAAGGACTTCACATTGTTGCAAGTTCCCAAATAGTCTGAATTTCCTCCTCCATGGGGAGCCAATGGGCTTTCAAACACAGGAAGAGCCTAAAGGAAATTCCTTACTTAAAACTGAGGAGGACTCTGGGGAGCCTGAGTGGCTCAGTGGGTTAAGCTACTGCCTTTGGCTCTGGTCATGATCTCAGAGTCCTAGGATTGAGCCCCACATCGGTCTCGGCGGGAAGCCTCCTTCCTCCTTTCTCTCTACCTGCCTCTCTGCCTGCTTGTGATCTCTCTGTCAAATAAATAAATAAAAATCTTTAAAAAACAAAACAAAACTGAGGACGCTTACGGGTCCACAGTACCCAGTATCTGTCCTGAAGTTTGGTTTAACTCATTGTGTATTAAGATAAAATTTAAAAATTCAGTTCCCAGGTCCCTCTATGCACATTTCCAGTACTGAACAGCCACATGTAGAGGCTGCAGTACCAGGCAGAACAGACACAGAATATTTCTTTCTTTTTTTTTTTTTTTGACACAGAATATTTCTATTGGAAGACTTACTCTTATTTCTAAGAAGATTTAGGGACAGCACTCGTCTAAATTATAGAAATACTCACACAATTGTACACAATTAGAAGTACCACGTTGTTCACTGGAACAGTATTTCTAAGAGCTAAAAGATTAGATGCAACAACACTGTTGATCTGAAAGACAGTAGTTAAATCACTTGTAGAAATATTCACACATGATAAGCATTAAAATATGGAGTTTTGTGTGTACTAGCATGGAATAATACTGAGTCATGGAAAAGTATGTATGTTATATGATTATTTAATGAAGATATTTAATATTCCAACACATTTCTATAGTAAGTAATTTTAACTTTTTAAAAAAATTTTAACTTTATATTTTATTTATGCTATACAACATATATTTATATTTTTGGATATGTACATATGTATATTTTATTTTCATTGTTATAGAAAAAAGTCTAAGACTATCTATAGATAGTCTATAGGAGATTCTCATTTCTTCATATACATTTACACATTTTGAATTTTTTAAATTTGTGAATCATAAAAATATAGAAAAGTATAATGAATACATGTCTATCGTTTCTGGCAAAGATACCAAGTGTCACAAATTAGTATCAATATGATAGTTGGAGAATGGAAGAGTCTCACATTGTAAGAAGGAAAGTTTTATTATAAGGACTCAACTTCATGTATCCTCAAGAGCTATAAGGGAAACCAGACCCCGACCCTGAAATCTCATGTTCTCATAAAGCACCTCTTTTCTTTGGGGTCTGAAAAACTAATGAAATTTTAGGAAGGTATAAAAATAAAAAACTGCTGAACTTCATCTTCAGGGCAACTCCAGTAAAATATAAGTATAAAGGAGCAGCAGGGTGGCTCAGTGGGTTAAACCTCTGCCTTCAGCTCAGGTCATGATTTCAGGGTCATGATTTCATCATTGGGCTCTCTGCTCATCAGGGAGCCTGCTTCCTCCCTCCCTCCACCTTCCTCTCTGCCTACTTATGATCTCTCTGTCAAATAAATAAATAAAATCTTAAAAACAAAAGAAAGAAGTATAAAGATGAAGATAATAAATAACTTTAAAACTTTGGTTTTTTTTTTCCCAATTTATTTATTTTCAGAAAAACAGTATTCATTATTTTTTCACCACACCCAGTGCTCCATGCAATCTGTGCCCCCTACAATACCCACCACCTGGTACCCCAACCTCCCACCCCCCCACCACTTCAAACCCCTCAGATTGTTTTTCAGAGTCCATAGTCTCTCGTGGTTCACATTCCCTTCCAATTTACCCCAACTCCCTTCTCCTCTCTAACACCCCTTGTCCTCCATGCTATTTGTTATGCTCCACAAATAAGTGAAACCATATGATAATTGACTCACTCTGCTTGAGTTATTTCACTCAGCATAATCTCTTCCAGTCCCGTCCATGTTGCTACAAAAGTTGGGTATTCATCCTTTCTGATGGAGGCATAATACTCCATAGTGTATATGGACCACATCTTCCTTATCCATTCATCCGTTGAAGGGCATCTTGGTTCTTTCCACAGTTTGGCGACTGTGGCCATTGCTGCTATAAACACTGGGGTACAGATGGCCCTTCTTTTCATGACATCTGTATCTTTGGGGTAAATAACCAGGAGTGCAATTGCAGGGTCATAGGGAAGCTCTATTTTTAATTTCTTGAGGAATCTCCACACTGTTCTCCAAAGAGTCTGCACCAACTTGCATTCCCACCAACAGTGGAAGAGGGTTCCCCTTTCTCCACATCTTCTCCAACATATGTTGTTTCCTGTTTTGTTAATTTTGGCCATTCTAACTGGTGTAAGGTGATATTTCAATGTGGTTTTAATTTGAATCTCCCTGAGGGCTAATGATGATGAACATTTTTTCATGTGTCTGATAGTCATTTGTATGTCTTGATTGGAGAAGTGTCTGTTCATATCTTCTGCCCATTTTTTGATATGTTTGCCTGTTTCATGTGTGTTGAGTTTGAAGAGTTCATTATAGATCCTGGATATCAACCTTTTGTCTGTACTGTCATTTGCAAATATCTTCTCCCATTCCGTGGGTTGCCTCTTTGTTTTGTTGACTATTTCCTTTGCTGTGCAGAAGCTTTTGATTTTGATGAAGTCCCAAAAGTTTATTTTCACTTTTGTTTCCTTTGCCTTTGGAGACATATCTTGAAAGAAGTTGCTGTGGCTGATATCGAAGAGATTACTGCCTATGTTGTCCTCTAGGATTCTGAAGGATTCCTGTCTCACGTTGAGGTCTTTTATCCATTTTGAGTTTATCTTTGTGTATGGTGTAAGAGAATGGTCGAGTTTCATTCTTCTACATATAGCTGTCCAGTTTTCCCAGCACCATTTATTGAAGAGACTGTCTTTTTTCCACTGTATATTTTTTCCTGTTTTGTCGAAGATTAATTGACCATAGAGTTGAGGGTCCATATCTGGGCTCTCTACTCTGTTCCACTGGTCTATGTGTCTGTTTTTATGCCAGTACCATGCTGTCTTGGTGATCACAGCTTTGTAATAAAGCTTGAAATGCCGCCAGCTTTATTTTTGTTTTTCAACATTTCCTTAGCGATTTGGGGTCTCTTCTGATTCCATACAAATTTTTGGATTATTTGCTCCAGCTCTTTGAAGAATGACGGTGGAATAATCTCTTGAAAGCCGCCAGGGCAAAGAGGCTCCTTACTTACAGAGGGAAGCCCATCAGAATAATGTCAGACCTATCCACAGAGACCTGGCAAGCCAGAAGAGGCTGGCAAGATATATTCAGGGCACTAAATGAGAAGAACATGCAGCCAAGAATACTTTATCCAGCAAGACTGACATTCAAAATGGATGGAGAGATAAAGAGTTTCCAAGACTGGCAAGGCTTAAAAGACTATGCAACCACCAAGCCGACACTGCAGGAAATATTAAGGGGGGTTCTATAAAAGAGGAAAAATCCCAAGAATAGCATTGAACAGAAATATAGAGACAGTCTACAGAAAGAAAGATTTCAAAGGTAACTTGAAAGGGGAACCCTCCTACACTGTTGGTGGGAATGCAAGCTGGTGCAACCACTCTGGAAAACAGCATGGAGGTTCCTCAAAATGTTGAAAATAGAACTGCCCTATGACCCAGCAATTGCACTACTGGGAATTTACCCTAAAGATACAAACGTAGTGATCCAAAGGGGCACGTGCACCCGAATGTTTATAGCAGCAATGTCCACAATAGCCAAACTATGGAAAGAACCTAGATGTCCATCAACAGATGAATGGATCAAGAAGAGGTGGTATATATACACAATGGAATACTATGCAGCCATCAAAAGAAACGAAATCTTGCCATTTGCGACAACATGGATGGAACTAGAGCGTATCATGCTTAGCGAAATAAGTGAAGCGGAGAAAGACAACTATCATATGATCTCCCTGATATGAGGGAGTGGTAATGCAACATGGGGGCTTAAGTGGGTAGGAGAAGAATCCATGAAACAAGATGGGATAGGGAGGGAGACAAACCATAAGTGACTCTTAATCTCACGAAACAAACTGTGGGTTGCTGGGGGGAGGGGGGTTGGGAGAAGGGAGGTAGGGTTATGGACATTGGGGAGGGTATGTGCTTTTGGGTAAATTGGAAGGGGAGATGAACCATGAGAGACTATGGACTCTGAAAAACAATCTGAGGGGTTTGAAGTGGCGGGGGGGTAGGTGGTTGGGGTACCAGGTGGTGGGTGTTATAGAGGGCACGGCTTGCATGGAGCACTGGGTGTGGTGAAAAAATAATGAATACTGTTTTTCTGAAAATAAATAAATTGGAATAAAAAATAAACAAAGGTAACTTGATGTCAATAAAAACGTATCTATCAATAATCACTCTCAATGTGAATGGCCTAAATGCACCCGTAAAACGGCACAGGCTTGCAGATTGGATAAAATGACAGGACCCATCCATATGTTGTCTACAAGAGACCCATTTTGAACCTAACGATACACGCAGACTGAAAGTGAAGGGATGGAGAAGCATCTTTTATGCCAATGGGCCTCAAAAGAAGGCTAGGGTAGCGATTCTCATATCAGATAAATTAGACTTCAAACTAAAGACTGTAGTCAGAGATACAGAAGGACACTACATAATCCTTAAAGGAACTATCCACCAAGATGATCTAACAATTGTAAATATCTATGCTCCCAATATGGGAGCAGCCAATTACTTAAGAAAACTGTTAATCAAGATAAAGAGTCATATTGATATGAATACACTAATCGTAGGAGATCTTAACACGCCTCTTTCAGAATTAGACAGATCAAAAAGCAGAAAATCAATAAAGAAACAAGAGCATTGAATGACACATTGGACCAGATGGACCTCATAGATATATACAGAACATTCCACCCTAAAGCAACAGAATACTCATTCTTCTCAAGTGCACACAGAACCTTCTCCAGAATAGACCACATACTGGGTCACAAATCAGGACTCAACCGATACCAAAAGACCGAGATGATTCCCTGCATATTCTCAGATCACAATGCTTTGAAACTGGAGCTCAATCACAAGGAGAAGTTCAGAAGGAACTCAAACACCTGGAAGCTAAAGACCACCTTGCTTAAGAATGCTTGGATCAACCAGGAGATCAAAGAAGAACTGAAACAATTCATGGAAACCAATGAGAATGAAGACACTTTGGTCCAAAACCTATGGGATACAGCAAAGGCGGTCCTAAGGGGAAAATACATAGCCATCCAAGCCTCCCTCAAAAAAATTGAAAAATCTAGAACACAACAGCTGTCTCTACACCTTAAAGAACTGGAGAATCAACAATAAATCAAACCAACTCCACACATAAGAAGGGAAATCATCAAGATTAGAGCAGAGATCAATGAGGTAGAAACCAGAGATATAGTAGAACGTATCAATGAAACTAGAAGCTGGTTTTTTGAAAGAATCAATAAGATCGATAAACCATTGGCCACACTAATCCAAAAGAAAAGAGAGAAAGCCCAAATTCATAAAATTATGAATGAAAAGGGAGAGATCACAACTAACACCAAGGAAGTAGAAACAATCATCAGAAGTTATTATCAACAGTTATATGCCAATAAGCTTAGAAACCTAGATGAAATGGATGCATTCCTGGAAAAATATGAACTACCAACATTGAACCAGAAAGAAATCGACAACCTGAATAGACCAATATCTAATAATGAGATTGAAGCAGTGATCAAAACTTTGGTTTAAACAATGAGCTACTACCTTATAGCAGTTAGAATGGCAAAAATTAACAAAATAGGAAATAATAAATATGGGCAAGGATGTGGAAAAAGGGGAACCCTCTTACACTGTTGGTGGGAATGCAAACTGGTGCAGCCACTCTGAAAACAGTATGGAGGTTCCTCAAGGTATTAAAAATAGAGCTACCCAGCAATGTCCACAATAGCCAAACTATAGAAAGAGCCTAGATGTCCATCAACAAATGAATGGATAAAGAAGATGTGGTATACACACACACACACACACACACACACACACACACACACACATATATATATATATGTACACACACACACATATATATATATGAACACACACAGACACTACGCAGCCATCAAAACCCCCCGAAATCTTGCCATTTGCAACAATGTGGATGGAACTAGAGGGTATTATGCTGAGTGAAATAATTCAATCAGGGACAGACAATTATCATGTGATCACTGATATGAAGAACTTGAGAAATAGACAGAGGATCGTAGTGGAAGGAAGGGAAAAATGAAATAAGATGAAACCAGAGAGGGAGACAAACCATAAGAGACTTTTAATCTCAGGAAACAAACTGAGGGTTGCTGGAAGGGAAGGGGGTGAATGGGTGGGGTGGCTGGGTGATGGATTGGGGAGGGTATGTGCTGTGGTGAGTGCTGTGAATTGTGTAAAACTAATGAATCACAGACCTGTACCCCCGAAACAAATAATACATTATATGGTAATAAAAAAAAATAGAGCTGCTCTATGACCCAGCAATTGCACTACTAGGTAATTGCCCCAAAGATACAGATGTAGTGAAAAGAAGGAGCACGTGCACCCCAATGTTCCTAGCATCCACAATAGCCAAACTATGGAAGGGGCTGAGATGCCCTTCAACAGATGAATGGTTAAAGATGTGGTACATATATACAATGGAATACTACTCAGCTATCAGAAAGATGAATACCAACCAACTTGTATTGACATGGATGGAACTGGAGGTGATTATGTTAAGTGAAGTAAGTCAAGCAGAGAAAGACAATTATCATATGGTTTCACTCATATGTGGAACATAAGCAATAGCATGGAGGACCGTAGGGGAAGAGAGGGAAATCTGAAGGGGGAGAAATCAGAGAGGGAGATGAACCATGAGAAACTATGGACCCTGAGAAACAATTGGGGGGTTTCAGAGCTGGGGGGTGGGAGGATTGGGGAACAGAGTGATGGGTATCAAAGAGGGCAAATGTGGTAATGAGGACTGGGTGTTATATGTAACTAATGGATCACTGAACACTACATCAAAAATTAATGATGTACTATATGGTGGCTAACTGAACATAATAAAAAAATTAAAATAAATTAAAAAATAAAACCCTGGTTAAGCACTTTATACATGGATTTTCTGCTGACTATCTGATCAGCAGCATAATAATTATACTTCATGTTAATTCTGACAGCTTTTTGAAATTTTAGAGCACTTAAGAGATTCTGATACATTCAAAGGGACTCTAATTAAAGGTTTAGAAGTGTTTGATTAAGTTTGCAATCAACATTTAAATGTTTGGGGAAATTTAATCTGTTTAGTGCTTAAATTTGATTTATCAGTTTATGTACATGCTGTGTAAATATTCAGTAGGATGTTATTAATATTTAAATGAATTCCAGATTCATATGATTAATAAACTGGAAAATAAACTAATTACAAATATTTATTCCTCTTTCTGTCTGGAAAGCATTTGGACATAAGGTAATCTCATAATGGTAAGTCATACCTTTTCCCTGGTCTTTTTCTGCAAAATTGATTTTCTATTTTTGGCCCATACTTTCCCCATAAAATTTTTCAAATTAGCTTAGTAAATTCTGTAACAGTGCTCTGTAGTTATTTTCATTGAAATTACACTGAATCAATAGATGAATTTGGAATTATTTTTCTTCTTCATGAGAACACATAGCATTTCTTCTGTGTCTGCTTTAAAAAGGAATGCCTCTAACATATTCCCAATTAGAATGATGTCTTCTTGCATTCTGTGATGCTGAAGACAAATCCAATGCCAATGTTATTCTCATTTACTTCCATATGACCGATACCAGACCCTTACCATAATAAATACAGTTTGCAAATATCTTCTCCCATTCTTCTCCCATTCTGTGGTTTGTCCTCTCAATTTTTTGTAGTGCCCTTCAGAACACATAAGTTCTTAATTTTGGTGAACTCTCATTTATCTATTTTATCCTTGGTTGCTTGTGCCTTATGTGTCCTATCTAAGAAAATATCACCAAGATTTACTGCTATGCTTTCTTCTAAGAGTTTTACAGTTTTTGTTCTTAGGTCTTTAGGTGTTTAGGTCTTTGATTGATTGGGTTAACTTTTTTGTATATGGTTTAAAGGATGGGGTCCAAATTCATTCTTTTATGTGTTAACAATCCAGTTGTCCAATTTCCATTTTTAAAAAGACTGCTTTCCCCTATTAAATGGTCTTGCTACCCTTTTTGAACATCAACTGACTGTAGATGTATGACTTTACTTCTGGACTTCTAATTCTATTCCATTGATCTGTGGCCAATACCACAGGGTCTTATGATGTTATGGAGCTTTCAGTGGACAACTCTTACACTTCTTTTGTTATATTTATTCCTGAAGTATTGTATCTTTTTCATGCTATTGTGAATGGGATTGTTTTCTTAATTTCATTTTCAGATTTTTCATTGCTAGTGTATAGAAATACAGTTGAGTTTTATATATTGTATCTTGCAAACTTGCTGAACTCATTTATTAGTTCTAATACCTTTGGGGTGAGTGGTTAAGATTTTTAATATACAAGATCATGCCATCTGCAAAGAGATAGTTTTACTTCTTCCTTTCCAAACTGCATGGTTTTTATTTCTTTTTCTCACCTAACTGCTCTGACTAGAATCTCCAAGTGTAGCATTAAATAGAAATGGCAAAAGCAGGTGTCCTATTCTGATTGTCTCATCTCTTAGTTACACAAATATACTTTCTAAATCTCTGTCTCTCTGGGCTGTGTTTTGGATGATTTTCAAATTTATTTCTTCAAATAGCCATTTCTCTTTTTAAGAATTTATATTGAGTTTATATTAATATTTTAGCTTCTTACTTTAATCACTGTACTCTTCGTTTCCAAGGTATTTTAATTGTTCTTTTAAAATGTTTTTTTTCTTTGCCCATTTGGAACACAACTTATTTTTATTTTTATAATGAGACGTTTGTCTTCTTTTACCTCTTCAAATACATTCAGTACAATGACTTTATAACCATCTGTTCTAGAAATGTAATAGCATCTGTAATAAATTTTCACCTTTTGATTTTGTAGGCTGTTTTCTTTTTACCTTTTTTGTTTTGTTTTGTTTTTGTTTGTTTAAGACATATTTATTTATTTGAGAGCAAGAGAGAGAAAGTGGAGGGTGGCAGGTAGGGGTAGAGGGAGACCAAAGAGAGAGACTCTCTGGCCAGCTCCCTGCTGAGTGTCCTGCCTATAGAGCCTGGGGGCAGAGCCTCAGGTGACATTCAGCACATGCACATATATGCCTATCCTTTCCCTCTAACCTTGGATCTTGATAAAGAAAAGCTAAAAGTTGCCTGGGTGGCTCAGTTGATTAAGCATAGTGATGGGGTCTTGAACTCAGGGTCATGATTTCAGGGTCATGAGCTCAAGTCCCAAGTCGGGCTCCATGCTGGGTGTGGAGCCTGCTTAAGATTCTCTCTCTACCTCTGCCCCTCCTCTCCTCAAAAAGAAAAACATTTTGAAAATATTTTTGTCTCAGTGTTGATTGATAGCTAGTCATTCAATACTACTCTTTTATCTTTTGGCATTTATTGTCACCAAGAAGTCAGCTATCAATTGTTGCTGTTTTCTATGTAATCTTTATTTTTCCTCTAACAGTATTAAAGATTTCTTTTCATTCTGATGCTTTGCAGGTTCATTGTGACATAGATAGATGGGGCACATGATCTGTACTCTGTTTAGACCGAGGAATACACTTTTAATTTTTTTTAAGGGGCGCCTGGGTGGCTCAGTGGGTTAAGCCGCTGCCTTCGGCTCAGGTCATGATCTCAGGGTCCTGGGATCGAGCCCCACATCAGGCTCTCTGCTCAGCAGGGAGCCTGCTTCCTCCTCTCTCTCTGCCTGCCTCTCTGCCTACTTGTCCTACTTGTGATTTCTCTCTGTCAAAAATAAATAAAAATTAAAAAAAAATAAAAAAAATATTAATTTTTTTAAGGATTTTATTTATTTATTTGACAGAGATCACAAGTAGACAGAGAGGCAGGCAAAGAGAGAGAGAGAGGAGGAAGCAGGTTCCCCCACTCAGCAGAGAGCCCAACGCGGGGCTCAATCCCAGGACCCCGGGATCACGACCTGAGCCGAAGGCAGAGGCTTTAACCCACTGAGCCACCCAGGTGCCCCCATATTTTGTTTATTTGAGAGAGAGAGTGCATGTGCGCACACACAAGTCGGGGTAGGGGCAGAAAGAGAGGGAGAAGCAGAGTTCCAGCTGAGCAGGGAGTCTGATGTGGGACTCCATCCCAGAACCCTGTGATCATGATCTGAGCAGAAGGCAGATGCTTAACCAAGTGAGCCACAAAGAAACTCCAGGAGTATACTTTTAGTCTAAAGATTCACATTCATCTGATTGTGAAATTTTCAATTTTTATCTCCTGTGATTTTTTTTCATTTCCTCTATTAGATTCTTTAATACTCCTATCAAATAAATATCCTTCATGCTTCTTTACTGCCAGTTCACAATGTATATGTTAAATTATTTATCCCTTCTTCTTCCATTGTCCAAAACCAGCCTTATTGACCCCAGCCGACAAGAGTGTTGAGAATTTGGGGAGCAGGTGAAATTTGGGGCAAATATCCTGGCCTTATCATGGCCCCATGCTTATTGTACTCAGACCAGTCTGCTCCACTTCTCAACATCATGGTATCACCCTTCACTTCTGGGACTACAAGCCCCATCACCCTTTCTGGGCTTTGCCCAATACTGCTCCAGGTAGACGCTCTTGTGGGTCCTCCATAAACAGGGACCTGAGTTGATTAAAGATTGCATTGGTTCCCTTTTACTACTCATGCTTTCTCTGGCCTCCTTTCTCTTCAGAGGCCCTACTAAGCCTTTGCAACTCTGTGCAGCCTCTAAGCCATAAATGGCCTCAGTGGAAAAAAGTACAGGATTTAAACTTAGAAGTTTTTATCCTGGCTTTGCATTTACCATCATCATAACAAATTACTATTATAATAACATCTATTATTTATTACTTGCCTGAGACGTGCTTATTTTCTAAGCACATTATACATATTTCTCACAAAGAGTCTATAAAGCAGTATTATTTTTCCTATTTAATAGATAAGGCTTAGAGATCTATAAAACACAAAAAAATCTCTGGTGAAAACAAAAACCTTTCTCTCCTCTTCCAGAAAAGTATTTCCTGAAGTGTTGTCAGGGGATCTGGGTCAAAACTATTTTCATAATAATACTAGATTTTATTTTCCTCTTGTACTTTGATTCTCTCAGGAGTGTGCAGTACACCAGATTAAATTCAGAAGCAGAATAAGAATCCAGCTGTCTCTATTTAGCCAGACATTAAGGAGAATTACAAAAGGGCAAAACAATGTTACTCTTCTCCCTAATATTTTTACATTTTGGAAAATATGATTATTTTTCTATGTAAACATATTATTTATGTTTGAACATGTAATGGGCTTAGTGTTATCATTTGAAATAATAGGAATTTCTTTTAAGTTCTTAATTTTTACTTCTGATACAGTAAATATTTGTAGATATAAGTCACAAAAACAAAGATTCATGGGGTCCTCAATAATTTTTAAGGCTATAAAGTAGTCAAAAGATAAAAAAATAAAATAAATGGAAAACCACTATCCTAGAGTAATATTACCTTACTCTCCAGCAATAAACATATTTGTGATTTCTTCCACATTTTCCTTTTTTCTCCCTAGGCATAGAAAAGCAAAGGAATATTAACACACATACACATACATATCTCTTTCCTTTACAAATAGAAATATCTAGACAGCTGATTTTAAATGTTTTCTTTACTTATATTTCTGTTATATGTTTGGTACATTTTACATCAATTCTTCAAGAAGCTCAAAATCTTGTATGAGAGGCAGGGTATAGAGATCACAAGGGAGGAAGAGAGGGGCCAGAGTGTCAGAGGGTCAGAGTGTCAGCGAAGGGTTCGTTTTGGTGAGAGACATAAATTTAGTGTGTGTTGGATCTGAATTATTTGTTTCTCGAATCATTATCCAGCAGTCAACTTGTAGTTTAATAAATGGTCTTTTCTCAGTTCTTCTGTGACACTGATTGTTTCATTACACAGTTTTAAGAGTTCTAATCTGTCCCAAATATTTCTTATATTTCTTGGTAGTGTTGGAAGCCAAGCATTTCTTTTTTTTTTTTCTGAAAACATTTTATGAAGTTTTTTAGTTAAAAGCAAATAGTCACAAATGAGGTACTACAAAGGAACTTGTGTGTGCATATGCATGTTTCAGGGTGGAAGGGTAGAGGTAAAGATGTGGTAAACCTCTCAAAAGTTCCAGAAATGCCAAAGGCAGATATAGCCAAAATTTTACCTATAATACTAAATGACACTTCACATCCCCCACCAGGTTGCCCACTTTTTTTTTTCTTCCAATTTATTTGTTTTCAGAAAAACAGTATTCATTATTTTTTCACCACACCCAGTGCTCCATGCAAGCCCTGCCCTCTATAATACCCACCACCTGGTACCCCAACCTCCCACCCCCCTCCGCCACTTCAAACCCCTCAGATTGTTTTTCAGAGTCCATAGTCTCTCATGGTTCACCTCCCCGGAAGCCAAGCATTTCTAATCCATGGTGGAATGGGCCTTTCACTGCTCTTTCTAAGTTTTGTGATTGTGGGCTTTGTTCGTTTTTCATGTGAAATTTAGAAGCATTTTGTTGTTTTTTAAGCTCAAATTTTGTTGGAGTGCTAATCAGAATTGTGCATAACTTTTAAGTTAACTGTTGGAAAATTATCTGATCAGTTTGGCATTTGTAACACCTGTGGATGTGACTACTAACGGCATATGAAAGAGGATTTGAATATGTTTTTATGGGAAACTCTTCAAGCTCTGCCTTACCACCCAATGCGTGCCCTTCCTTCACCCCAGTCTATTCTCTTGCTCTTTTGAATATGCTTTAATGTAGAACTTTGGCCCTGAATTTTGTTCTTTTTCCCTTCCTTTTCTTTTTATTATTGGTTACATCCTTTCAGTTCCTTGGTTTCCGGCCTGTGTTCCCTGCAAGGTGCTGTATTTTTCTCCTCATTACTTTGATTCTATTATTTTAGACTATTTGCCAGGCTCTCCTGTTTTCCTCTTCCGGCTCTAGATCCTAGAACTGCAGCCAGAACTAACAAATATTTTTTCTCCTATTAACCGGCCTGCTATATTTGCTAAAAAAATTTGTTTATGTTTATCAAGGTTTTATTATTTCCATTATACAGTATATATTGTTACTTTATTCCAACATCTTTACGTGTTTGTGCATGTGTGTGTGTACTGTGTATATGTGTGCATGTGTGTGCATATTGAAGAAGGGCTTTTCTTGTTTAGATTTTCCATTTAGTATTAATACTTTAGAATATTATTGATTTTTTTTGGCAATTGACATGTCTTCCCCATTAAAAAATTAGGCAATTACTCTTTGCCCATTGTTGGAAATTTTCTAATATGCAGTTATTAGCTACAGATAATAAAACATTGTTTCAGTCTTTCGAGTATTTATTGCCCTCATTTATGGGAGTAAGAGAACATAGCATTACTGGCCAGACATCATATTCACAAGAGTGAGCTTTGGTGTCACTGATGATGACAAAGCACCTTCATTAGCAATGTGGGCTACAGAGGTACATGCAATCAGTGGACCCAAGAGACTGATTAATGCACACATGTGAGATGCTCACTAGAGATTTCTAGAAACAACAGAAGGAGAATTTGCAGAGTGGGAAATGTGTAATGGTAGGTGAGGACTAGAGCCAGAAAAATCTCGTTTATTACTAGATTCTCTTTATTGCCATTGATAAGCCCCTAGAACTTTGCAACCAGAAGAATATAAAGTAGACAACATCAATTACGAAAGTATACAAGATTTGAATGTTTATGATTAAAGTGAAAAAAGGAAGAAATATAAAACCTTTTGCAAAAAGAAATATAAAACCTTTTGCAAAAATACTCAGTAACTCCAAAGATGAAGTTATATCTCAAATCTCAACCCTAGAGAAAGGATTCAGACAGGTGAGGAACAACTCACAGACCTGGACATTAATTTAAAGGCAATGATAAAGATTAGTATTCCCAGACTTTTGAATTTCACAAATTGAATTTTTCCTCCTTTTTAAAATTTCAAGGACTTGGGCGCCTGGGTGGCTCAGTGGGTTAAGCCTCTGCCTTCGGCTCAGGTCATGATCTCAGGGTCCTGGGATTGAGCCCCACATCGCGCTCTCTGCTCAGCGGGAACCTGCTTCCCTCTCTCTCTCTGTCTGCCTCTCTGCCTGCTTGTGATCTCTCTGCCAAATGAATAAAATCTTTAAAAAAAAAATTTCAAGGACTGACATAGCATTGGCATCTTTCTGTTAAGCCAGGTAATAATATTTTCTTTTTAAGTTACCATTTTTTCACAAAAGGACAAGAATTCTGTAACAAAAACTTTAGGAGTAACACACCCTAATAGTTTTGTAAGTTGAATACACTTATCTATATTATAAACTAATTTCATTGTCCCCATATTTCCAATTAGCCAGAGATACATGCAAATTTTGTTCTTTTTTCTTTTTTTTTTAAAGGTTCCATTTATTTATTTGAGAGAGAGAGAACATGAGAAGGGAGAGGGTCAGAGAGAGAAACAGATTCCCCAAGGATCAGGGAGTTCGATGCGGAACTTGATCCCAGGACTCTAGGACAATGACCTGAGCCGAAGGCAGTCACCCAACCAACTGAGCCACCCAGGCACCCAATACATGCAAATTTCATCAGAGACTGGCACTGGCCTATTGACTAGTGTTGTGATATCACAATAGGAAGATAGTAAATGTATTTTACACCTGTACGGTATGGATACTAATCAATCAAAATGAACATCACAGCTAGAATGGATGTTAACCATACACAATGGGGTGCAAATATAACCTGAAGCCTATCACAGATCTAATCTATTCTGTGCATAATTGCATTATTCAAGGAAATGTGGGAAAATTTAAAATAAACCACAATCATGAAACTAAGAAACGGACCTATAACAATTTTCTTGAATTGATTTAAGACAAAAACAAAAACAAAAACAAAAACCATGACTGAGTGTTTTAGAGCGGAAGGGGTTGAGGGGATGGGTGATCCCAGTGATGGGTATTAAGAAGGGCACATATTAGATGGAGTACTGGGTGTTATATGTAAACAATGAATTTTGGAACATTACAGCAAAAACTAATGATGTATTGTATAGTGGCTAACAACACAATAAAAATTTTAAAATAGATAAATAAAACACACACACACACATACACACACAAAACCCATGTATCCTAGAGTTTGAGAGAGATTTAATATGTCTTCTATCATCAGCATCAAAGAAAGATAAGAGTTACCAATATGTTACCTAATATTTCAGATTACAAATTCAAAGAACTTGAACTACATGCAGCTAGGATGAGAAGAGACCTAACATTCAAAGGTGGGAAGAAAAGAAGATATTTACTTCCCTAACTTAAAGATTAGAGGACCAAAGAATCTGGGAGAATACTTATAGAACACTTATGGGATATGTTTTCTCACCACAGATCAATTATCTTGCTAAGTTGCTGTTCTCTTTGAAGGGAGAAGAAAAACATTTCCCAAATCACGGTAACAGAAAATACCATGCCTCTGGTGAGTACTGTGATTGATTGATTGAGCTGGTTTTACGAAGAGGTACACACTGAAAAGATAAATGGCTAACATCTTAACATGGGCGGGCTAACAAGAGACAATTGTGGCGTGCCTGTGTGGCTCAGTCCATTAAGTATCTGCCTTCAGCTCAGGTCATGATCTTGGAGTCCTGGGATCGAGTCCTGCATTGGGCTCCCTGCTCAGTGGGGAGTCTGCTTCTCCCTCTGACCTTCTCCCTTCTTGTGTTGTCCCTCTCTCTCTCTCTCTCTGTCAAATAAATAAATAAATAAATAAAATCTTTAAAAAAGACAAACAATTGTGAAGTACAAAATACACTTTAGCAACTATAGTGCTCCATAAAAGGTTTTAAGATCATTGAGAAATCACAAGGAAAACTAGATGTAGGTAGGTATCAGAGCAGTAAAAGAAAAAGAGCTAAACAGTAAATCAAAATAAAACAAAACTCTAGTTCTCCAGAAAGTCATGCGAGGATTTTTTTTTTTTAATTAAGACTATTTTTTTAGAGCAATTTAAGATTCACAGCAAAAGTGATGGGAAAGAACAGGGATTTCCCATATAGCCCCTGCCTCCACTCATGCATAGTGTCCCACTGTCAAAATCCTCTGCCGGAGTGATACATCTGTTACAACTCATGAGCCTACATTGACAAGTCATTGTTACCCAAAGTCTATAGTTTACATTACAGCTAAGTCTTCATGTTGTACATCCTAAGGGTGTAGACAAATATTATAATGACATGCCCCCAACATTATGATATCATACGAAGTATTTTCACTGCCCCCAAATCCTCTGTGCTCTGCCTATTCATTCCCAACCCATGGCAACTACTCATATTTTTACTGTCTCCATAGTTTTGTCTTTCCAGACTGGCATATAAATGGAATCATACAGCAGAGAGCCTTTTCAGATTGGCTTCTTTCACTTACTCATATGGATATAAAGTTCCCCCATGTATTTTCATAGCTTGATTGTTCATTTGTTTTTAGCATTTAATAATATTCCATTGTCTAGATGTACCAGATTCTTTGTCCATTTACTTACTGAAGGACATCTTATTTGCTTCCAAATTTTGGCAGTTATGAATAAAGCTGTTATAAACAGCTGTGTGCATGTTTTTGTATGGATGTGTTTTCAGCTCCTTTGGGAAAATACCAAAGAATGTGACTCCTGGGTCTTAGGGTAAGAGTATGATTAGTTTTGTAAGAAACCATCGAACTACCTTCCAAATAGCTGTACCATTTTGCATTCCCCCCAGCAATGAATTAGAGTTCCTCTGGTATAGCCAAATTATGGAAGCAGCCCACGTGTCCATCGATAGATGAATGGATAAAGGAGATTTGGGGCCGCTGGGTGGCTCAGTGGGTTAAAGCCTCTGCCTTCAGCTCAGGTCATGGTCTCAGGGTTCTGGGATTGAGCCCCGCGTCGTGCTCTCTGCTCAGCAGGGAGCCCGCTTCCTCCTCTCTCTGCCTGCCTCTCTGCCTACTTGTGATCTCTGTCTGTCAAATAAATAAATAAATAAAGTCTTTTAAAAAAAGAGGAAGAAGATTTGAGACACACACACACACACACACACACACACAATTACTCAGAACATTACTCAGACATAAAAAAGGACAAAATCTAGTCATTTCCAATGACAAGGATGGAGCTAGAAAGTATAATACTAACCAAAATAAGTCAATCAGAGAAAGACAAATACCATAAGATTTCAGCCACATGTGGAATTTATGAAACAAAACAAGCTATCTTAGGGGGAAAAGAGAGAGAGAGAAGCCAAGAAAACAGACTCTTAACTATAGAGAACAAACTTATGGTTACCAGAGGGGAGGTGGATGGGAGGGAAGGGTGAAACTGGTGATGGGGATTAAAGAACATACTTGTCATGATGAGCACTGAGTAATGTATAGAATTGTTGAATCACTATATCATATGCCTAAAACTAATATAACAATATATGTTAACTATACTAGAAATAAAATAAAAACTTAATAAAAAAGTAAGAAGACAGATGAAATGACTTAATAATGCATTTTATTTAGCCTATATATCCAAAATGCCATTCCACCATGTAATAAATATAAATATTTTATTTATTTGTTTATTTATTTGAAAGACAGAGATCACAAGTAGGCAAGGCAGAGAGGCAGGCGGTGGGGCGGTGGGGCAGGGAAGCAGGCTCCCCGCTGAGCAGAGAGCCTGATGTGGGGCTCAATCCCAGGACCCTGGGATCATGACCTGAGCCGAAGGCAGAGGATTTAACTCGCTGAACCACCCAGGTGCCCCAAACCATGTAATAGATATAAAAGCTATTTAAAAAAAATTTAAAAAAGAGAGAGAGCTCCTTTGTTCAGATGCTGGCCAACATTTGCTGTTGTCAGTGTTCCAAATTTTGGCTATTCTAATCTGTTTGTACTGGTATCTCACTGTTGTATTAATTTGCATTTCCTGGATGAGATATGATGTGGAATGTTTCTTCATATGCTTATTTGCCATCTGTATATCTTTTTTGATGAGGTGTCTATTAAGGTCTTTGACCCATTTTTTAAATCAAGTTGTTTTCTTATTGCTGAGTTTTACGAGTTCCATGTATATTTTGGGTAACAGTTCTTTATCAAATGTAGCTTTTGCAAATCCTTAACTCCCAGTCTGTGGCTTGTCCCTCATTCTCTTGACATTGTCTTTTGCAGGAATGAAGTTTTTAATTTTACTGAAATTCAGACTATTGGTTATGTCTTTCAAAGACTGTACATTTGGGGTTGTACCTAAAGTCGTTGCCACATCCAAGGTCATCTAGGTTTTCTCCTATGTTACCTTCTAGGGGTTTTATAGTTCTGTGTTTTACTTTTAGGTCTGTGATCCATTTTAGATTAATGTTTGAAGTTTTTTTAAACTGTTATTTATAAACAGGCATCAAAATTAAACAAAAGTAGTTAGGTATTAAGTTTAGATATTTAAAAGTTGATTAGCTCCCTGTTGGAATGACTTAAAAAATATTTAAGCATTTGAGCAATTACAGTTCTAGAATTTACCTTGAAGATACATCTCTGCAAAAATAATACAGCATAGGCACGAGGTTATTCACTGCAGCATTTTCATAATAGTAAGTGCATTGAGATGTGGGACAACACAAATTCCTGTCACAAACATGGTTCAATAAATTACATCCAGGTAATAAAATATTATGTTGCTATAAAAATAATTAGAAAGATTTCTACAAGCTGACATGGAGTAACTTCCATTTTAATTTCCATAGTTAAGTAGAAAAAGGCACAAAAAACGTATATGGAGAGAATGCTTCCTTTTGTATAAGAAAGAAGAGAAAATAAGAGTATAAATATATGCTCACTTTTGCAAAAAGAAACACAAGGATAAATCAGAACCTGACTGTGATTACCTAAATTGAGTAATTGCCTCCTACAGTTACATAGTGTATGTGGGAGTAGGGTAGAGGAGATAAGGTTAGGAGCTGGTGTCTAAGTTTACCTTTATCTGAATATACCCTTTCACATAATTTATCTTTATCTGACTATATATTATTCTTATTTTGGAATAATGTAAAGGTTTTATATATCCAAAATATAAAATTAAATAACAAGGTTTTAAAAGAAAACACCTACAAACAAACATAAAGGTAAGGAGATAAAGAAGCTAGGTGTATATGAAATTGATGATATGACATAGGAAAACAGAATTTTTTCAAATAACTTTTGAATACAGTGCTGTGGCTTTACATCTCCAGTGGCATCTATTCTGAGGACAAAATGAACTCAGAAAGAAATCCTGAATAATTTATAATATTTTACTATTAGTAATAATATTAGTATTGTAATTCTGAAACAGTTTTATGTATATTGTGGAAGAAAGAGAATATGTAGGTACCAAGATTTTCATGTTAAGGAAAAAGAGACATAAGTGTGATATAAACAAATAAATAAAATGTTTGAGAGGTTAAATCTTAATGGAGAATATTAGTATGAATTGAATACACACACACACACACACTTTTTTTTCTAGCTCTGTCACCTAAAAGTACCAATAAGTAATAGTCTTCCAAAAAGCACCAAACACTCTCAGTACACAGATTTTGGGTTCCAAATACCTTTGCCTACTACAAGGAACAAAGGCTCCTTGGACAAATGGAGAACTCCAAAACTAGTACAGGAAAAACACAAGTTGGATCTGGAATATCTTAAACTATAAAAAAGTAAAAGAGCACTCAACGACTAATAGAGTCATACTAAAAAGGACATAGGAGCTAACTTGAAGAGACCTCCACTGTTCAAATTTTAGACAATATGAGCATGAAAAATAATGATAATGTTAGTAACAATTGATTTTAATAAATAAAGAATATTAAAATAAATTCTGAGTTTAATACATAGCTAAGGTAAAAAGAAAAAGCTCTCCTTTAGTGAAGAATACTAGTAACTGTAGAAGGACTGACAAAATTATAAAATCACCATCTGTAACCACAATTTCATAATTAATTCAGACAAGGACTGTAAATTGCTTCTAGAATGATTAGGTGAAAGATGACTGGGGAAAATGACATTCACATTGTCTAAAAGAATCACCCCCATCCCCTGATCACCTACTAATTCAGAGGTAAACTGTTGGTTTATGACAGAGACATCCGGTGTTTGTTGGCTTAATCATGTTTTCAAACTTAGAATGAAGATGGAGACTGTAAGGGCCTACTTAGCCAGAGGGAGCCATTTTGTGTTTATGCAGTGAACTTAGATTGTCCTTACCCCTCCCAGAGGAACTTACTTGCAAAGCCCAGATACAAGGGGTGGGTCAGGCCAGGTGGAGACATCCACTCAGTGGGGCATGCATATATCTACCAGGGTAAATTGAAATTCAATTGGCCACCCATGTGTGACCTAGCATGACTGTGCAGTTTTCTCTGTATATTGCAATCTCATTGGCCACCTGTGTATAGCCAGGCTCAACCACCTCTATAAAAGTTAGTCTTTGAGGCTGGGAGGGGTTGCCTCTTTGTAAGAAATGGCCCCGACCGGTCGGTTTGATTCTCGATGCTTGGCGCAAAATAAAGGTTTGCTTGACCTTCGCTTTGTATCAGTCTCACTCCTTTGATTACAGACCCTAACAGAGACAACCTGACTTTGCATACCTCCCAATGCAATGCAGTAAGAAGAGAGCAATGAGGAAATGTTCTGGCCAGTGAGGTTTAATAGGAATCAAATCGAGTTCAGATCTGTCTTTTAGATGGCAGGAAATTCAGGGAATATTAGAAAGAGCTTAATGACACCATGAGGAAATAGTTGGCCTAATCCCAATGTGGACTTCCTACAAACATCAGGAAGTCAGGAGGGCTCCTTTAGATTTAAAATGACTGAAGAGACACAGCAACCAGAAGCAATATGTTAGTTTTGACTAGATTCTGTATCTAAACAAAGACAGTTAAAAAGACATTTGGTGACAGTTGGGGACAGTTGAATGTGGACTCAATAGCAGCAGATGATGTTATGGGTTGTTGGTTTTTTTTTTTCTTTTTCTTTCTCAAGTTTTTATTTAAATTCCAATTAGTTAACATACAGTGTAATATTAGTTTCCGGCGGAGAATTTCGTGATTCAACACTTCCAAACAACACCCGGTGCTCATCAAGACAAATGTCCTCCTTAATCACCATCACCTATTTCACCCATCCCCCTACCACCTCCCCTCTGGTGACCATCAGTTTGCTCACTATAGTTAACAGCCTGTTTCTTGGTTTGCCTCTCTCTTTTTTCCCCATGTTCATTTGTTTTATTTCTTAAATTTTGCATATGAGTGAAATCATATGGTATTTGTCTTTCTCTGACTGACTTACTTTGGTTAGCATAATACTCTCTAGCTTGAGCAATTGGCAAGATTTCATTCTTTTTCATGGCTGAGTAATCTTCCACCATTCATCATTCATCAATCATCAATCATCCATTCATTGGTTCCTCTTTCTCCACATCCTCACCAACACCTGTCATTTCCTGTGTTGTTAATTTTAGTCATTCTAACTGGTGTGAGGTTGTATCTCATCATAGTTTTGATTTGTATTTCCCTGATAATGAGTGATATTGGACATCTTTTCATGTGTCTGTTAGCCATCTCTATGTCTTCTTTAGAAAAATGTATATTCATGGGGCACCTGGGTGGCTCAGTGGGTTAAGCCTCTGCCTTCAGCTCAGGTCATGATTTTAGGATCCTGGGATTGAGCCCTGCATTGGGCTCTCTGCTCAGCGGGGAGCCTGCTTCCCCCACTCCGCCTGCCTCTCTGTCTACTTGTGATCTCTGTCTGTCAAATAAATAAATAAAATCTTTAAAAAATGTATATTCATGTCTTCTGTCCATTTTTAAACTGGATTATTTGTTTTTTGAGTGTTGAGTTTTATTGGTTCTTTATATATTTTGGATACTAACCCTTTATCAGATATGTCATTTGCAAATATCTTCTCCTATTCCATATGCTATCTTTTAGTTTTATTGATTGTTTCCTTTGGGTTATTGTTACTTTTTAAGGTGTGAAATGTAAATGTACTTATATAGGAGGATTTCTTTATTCTTCAGGTGCTTAAGGCTATGCATGTATGTTGGAGTCTAGTTCATGATATCTGCAACCTAGTTTCGAGTGGATCAGCAAAAATAGATCACCATTTTTTTATACTCTAATTAAGCAAAACTGGCCAGAGACAGACAGAAAGAAATAGAGAGAAAACAACTATGGGGGAAAAGCTAACAACTGATAAATCTGAATAAAGGGAAATATGGGTGTTCCATCACAGTATTCTTCGAGCTTTTATGTATCTTTGAATTTTTTCAAAATACAGAGCTGGGAGCAAGCACTGATGAGGAGTTTCTAATGGCAGATTAACTAAATGCATTTAGTTCCCTTTTTTCCCATGCTTCTCCCCAATTATAGAAGAGGGATAAAATTCTCAAGGAGAAGGAAGAAAGGATTAGAAGTGACAACAACACAATTTAGGGAGTTGGAAAACAAATGGGAAAATGTAAGTGACTTTGCCAACTGGAAAAAGAAAGCTGCAACCAATGCCAGAAAATGACAAATCTTTTCTCATGTTCATGATCTGTAGGAAAAACCCCAAACTTGTTGTCTTGACATATCAAATCCATTAAAGTCTTTGCCATGAATATCTTTCCACACTCATTTCCTGCCTCTCAACAGGCTCTGTGAATTGTAAGAGAGCCAAACTACATGTGATCTTTTTCTTATCCATGATCTTTCTTAAATTCAAGAATTTACTCAACATGTTCCCTCTTTACAGCATGGCCTTGTCAACTTAGTAAACTCTTCTTATACTTTTCAAGACTCATCTCAGTGTCACCTCTTCCCAAAAGTTGTCTTTCCTTCCAAATCAGATTAAAGTGGACCATCCTCATTAGTCTCTTAGCATCCTGTCTATACACGTAATTGTAATATTGCAGTGCAGTTACTAGTTGACATGCTTGTCTGTACCCAGAGACTCTACACTACAAGGAAGCCATGATGCTGTTTCAGCCATCATGGCATACCCACATCTACCTCGGTGCCTGGCACCAAGCATGCACACAATATGTGCCGACTGAATGAATGAGCCACTGAATAAGGGTTTTATAGCTGGTTGATTTAACATCTGGCAGTCAGTGGAAGAAAACTGTTGAAATAGACTAAAAGGCCCTATCTCCCTCCCCATGCAGCACGGAAGAGACTTCTGTGATTGTTATTCATAGGCTGCTCCAGAAAACATTAGGGTCACGGAGGAAAACTGGCACGTTGCCACGCACTAATCCCACTGAGTTTCTGAAAGGCATTTTTATGGCCTAAACAACCTCCTTTAAGCTTTTTCTATGTACAGCTAAGTTCTTTTTTTTTTTTTTTAAAGATTTTATGTATTTATTTGACAGAGAGAAATCACAAGTAGATGGAGAGGCAGGCAGAGAGAGAGAGGGAAGCAGGCTCCCCGCTGAGCAGAGAACCCGATGCGGGACTCGATGCCAGGACCCTGAGATCATGACCTGAGCCGGAGGCAGCAGCTTAACCCACTGAGCCACCCAGGCGCCCCCAGCTAAGTTCTTATAACTCAAAATTTTATCTCATCAAGCGCCTAAATCATTATGTAGAAGGGGTAAGAGGAAAGAAGGATATGCAAGGAGAAGTGGGGTAAATACTACCACAGACAAGACTTCCATAATAATCAAGCAATTGACGTTTAAAGGGGGAGGAATCAACAAGGTATTTAAGTAGTCTGACAATATTATAATAATAATAACCTAAACTAAGACAGGGAATTAAGATGAGGTGATAAATTTGGGACTTACTGACAAAGAGAACCGACAGGCTTAATATTAGAAATAAAGAGAAAAAATAGGATGATTTCTGTATTTTTTATTAATGAGTAGATCATAAGGTTATGAATTGAACAGGGAATATAAATTGATAAGCAAACATGGTTTGGGACATGTTGCGCTTGTGATATCTGTGATAGATTAATGTGAAAAATATCAGAAAAACACATGTAAATATACATATTTAAACTTAAGAAAGAAGTAAGGTTAGAGACAGATTTAAAGTTGACAGGTTGTTACATAGTAACTTAAACTGTGGGTGTGAATGAAATAATTAAAGTTAAGTATTTAGAATAATAATAAATCCAAAAACGTGACGCTAGCTAATACCAAAATACAGAGCTGAATGGAGAGAGGTGCTAGCAAAGCACTAGCAGAGGTCAGAAAAGAAAAAGTGGTTTGGAAGTCAGACAAGGAAAGAATCTCAAGGTAAGAGGATGAGTCAACACAAAGTGCATGTATGATTTTGGCCATTTAGGAGTGGTTTATGCATTTAGCAACAGACCTTTCTGGGGAGTCAATTCTGTGGCTAACAGACGCTTGTGATTTATATCATGAATAGGAATGAAGCAGAAAAGGGAATGTAAGCTATTGTTTTTGTTATGAAGGAACAGAACAAAAAGGATATTAACTAAACAGGGAAATGAGATAAAATGGACCCAATTACAATGTGGTGGTGGTGGGGCGGGGGAGGGGGGGAATTCCACCCATATCCCAAAGCAATTCGACTCCACCAGCGTGTCTGAGAATTCAACTCAGTTCTGACACTATCCTCCCAGAACAGAATCCACAGGTTAAGGTCTCAGTCCTACAAGGCTGCCTCCCACCCCACACCTCAGACACTAGGCCCAAACCTAGGGTGTTACCAGTGTTTCTGATGTACCGGCGACAAATTGGCAGTTTCAACTACCCTCTCCTTGGACTTCAGGTGCCAGTCTCAACACCACCAGGTGTCACTTGCACTTCCTGCAAACTGGCTATAAGTCAGAAGTTCCCACAACCCCTTCCTTGAGCTTGATTCATTTGCCAGAGCTGCCCCAGAACTCAAAGAAACATTTTACTTACTAGATCACTGACTTATTATAAAAGGTTTTAAGTCAGAAACCGATGTATAGAAAAGACTCATAGGGCAAGGCATGGGGAAAAGGCATAGAACTTCCATGACCTGTTCAGGTGACTCATTTTCCCAGGACCTCCTCCAGTTCACCAGCCCAGAAGCTGGTGAAGTCAACCCAGTCCTTCTGGGTGTTTATGAAGGTTCCACTACATAGGCATGATTGATTAAATCACTGGCCACTGACAATTTATTCAACTTCAAGCTCCTCTCCCTTCCCCAGAGGTCTGGGGTGGGACTGAAAGCTCCAACCCTCTAATCACAGGGTAGGTCCTCCTGGCAAACAGTCCCCATCCTTCTGTGCCTCTTAAAAGTCACTTCATTAACATAAGAAAAGTCACCTCTTATCCCCTCTCCCTAATCACTTAGGAAATTCCAAGGGTTTTAAGAGCTTTGCCAGAAAGGGACAAAGACAATATATATTTCTTATTTAAAAAAAATCACGAATTTCTGGTGATTCACAGACTGTACCCCTGTTAATAAAAAAATAAAATAAAAAAAAATCACAAAATTGGGGCACTTGAGTGGCTCAGCCAGTTAGCAGCTGCCTTCGGCTGGGGTCAAGATCCCAGGGTCCTGGGATGGATGAGTCTCACATCAGGCTCCCAGCTCAGTGGGGAGTCTGCTTCTCCCTCTCCCTCTGCTGCTCCCCTGCTTGTCCTCTCTCGCTAATGCTCTCTCCCAAATAAATAAATAAAATCTTTAAAAAAAAATCACAAAATCACATGAGAGTTAAAGGAAAACCTTGGTTTTAAGATGTAAAAGTAACCATGATTAAAGAAAGAAAATTTGAGAAATTAATTTTGCATACACTCATAACTAAATAAAAATTGTCAATATATTTATAAGGATAATTTATGAAACAAGGAAGAGCAGAGACTAGAAAGGATTTAGCCGTGAACATGAAAAGGGAATCTTCTTACCCTACCTGAGACAGAAAGAATAGAGACAAAGGCACAGCAAAGGTAAAAAAAAAAAAAAAAACAACATAATGAAAAAGGAAAACAAAACAAAACAAAAACAACATAATGAAAAGGCAACCTACTTACAGAATGGAAGAAAGTAAACCCATGTGTCAACTATTAGTTGACAAAGGAACCAAGAATACCAATGGAGAAAGAAGTCTGTTCAATAAATGGTGTTAGATAAACTGGATAGTCATATGCAAAAGAAAAAGATTGGACCCCTATCTTATGCCACTCACAAAAATTAACTCAAAATGGATTAAAGACATCAGTGAAACCCAAAATCTCCTAGAAAAAAACATGGAATATTATTCAGCCTCAAAAAAGGAGATCCTATTGGGGAGGGTATGTGCTTTTGGGTAAATTGGAAGGGGAGGTGAACCATGAGAGACTATGGACTCTGAAAAACAATCTTGGGGGTTTGAAGTGGCGGGGGGGTGGGAGGTTGGGGTACCAGGTGGTGGGTATTATAGAGGGCACGGCTTGCATGGAGCACTGGGTGTGGTGAAAAAATAATGAATACTGTTTTTCTGAAAATAAATAAATTGGAGGAAAAAAAAAAAAAAGAAAAGGAGATCCTACCACTTGTGACAATGTGAATGAAACATGAAGGCATATATTAAGTAGAATAAGCCAGATTCAGAAAGACAAATATTACATGATCTCATTTATATGAGGAAATAAAAAGAAAAAAATGCTGACCTCACAGTAAGAGAGAGTATAGTGCTGGTTACCAGAGGCTAGGGAATCAGGGGAAAAGGGGAGATTTAGAAAAAAGAGAGAAAGAGGGGCACCTGGGTGGCTCAGGTTTCGGCTCAGGTCATGATCTCAGGGTCCTGGGATTGAGCCCTACGGTGGGCTTGTCTCCTTCTCCCTCTGCACCTTTCATAGCTCACACACGCTAACTCCCTCTCACTCTTTCTCTCTCAAATAAATAAATAAAACTTTTTAAAAAGAGAGAGAAAGAAAGAAAGTAAAATGGTGGTTGCAAAGGGCTATGGGGAAGTGGTCATGGTAAGTTACCATTTATAGAGTTTCAATTCTGAAGATGAAAAGAATTCTAGAGATGGATGGTGATGATGGCTGCACAACATGAATACAGTTAATATGGCTGAACTGTCCATTAAAAATAATTAAGGTAGTACATTTTATGTTATGTGCATTTTCTACAGTAAAAAAAAATTGGAAAAAAATTAAAACGTGTTTCTGGAAAAAAAATTAGAGATAAGGAGAACAGAAAATTTCCTGTGTTCCTCAGATACAAAACCAGTGTGTTTACTATGGCCTCAAAGGATCCAAAGGACCTGCATTTCCTGCCCCACCCACACCCCAGCCCTCCAACCTCAGTTCCCATGATCTCTCTCTCAGGCTCCAGCCATACTAAATTCCTACCTCTTCCCAGCCCCAAATGTTTCAGAGACTTGGAGCTCTATGTTCTGCTGCCTGCATGCACTTGTGTCCTTCTCCACATTACCTGCCCTGACCCTATTTCAACTTGTCACATAGCTTAGAAAACAGAGAGCAACTGGGGGAAGACTGCCATTAAATCTGGAAGAAATATGACATGTATCCCACCTAAGATAAGGGAGACTCCATTCCGATAAATGATTATGAATTTGAATGACCAGCCTCTGTGTATGTATGTGTGTGTGTGTGCGTGCGTGTGTGTATAATATGCAAATTACATGCTTAAGATATGGAAATGTGAAGTAGGAAACCTTCACAGTCAGAGGTAGGCTCCAGCAGAGAACCATTCTGCAGAATATCTTTTCACAAATCTCTATTAACTGAACAGAAAAATTGGGAAGTCAGCAAGAATTTCTCTGGAATATTTCTCTTAAAATATGTTTCCTTCATAAAAAATAACAAGTTACAGATAAAAATTAGAAGAAAGAGAAGAGGGGTGCCTGGGTGGCTCAGCAGGTTAAGCCTCTGCCTTCAGCTCAGGTCATGATCTCAGGGTCCTGGGATTGAGCCCCACATCGAGCTCTCTGCTCAGCAGGGAGGCTGCTTCCCTTCTCTCTCTGCCTGCCTCTCTGCCTACTTTTGATCTCTGTCTGCCAAATAAATAAACAACATCTTAAAAAAAATAAAGAAGAGGGAGCCTGGGTGGCTCAGTGGGTTAAGCCGCTGCCTTCAGCTCAGGTCATGATCTCAGGGTCCTGGGATCGAGTCCCGCATCGGGCTCTCTGCTCAGCAGGGAGCCTGCTTCTCTCTCTCTCTCTCTGCCTGCCTCTCCATCTACTTGTGATTTCTCTCTGTCAAATAAATAAATAAGATCTTTAAAAAAAAATAAAGAAGAAAGAGAAGAGGTGATGGGTAACTGAAAAATACAAGTCATTGCGGAGCCACAGACTTATTAGACAGAGGAGGATATTCTAGGCAAAGTAGCCAGAGAGATCGAGTGTAGATATTTGGAACAAGGAGCCCAGGAAAGGGTTGTCCAACTGAGAACCAAGAAAAGAGGGAGTTGCCACCTAGGTCTCAACATCAGGTAACATAGAACATTTCATGATACTAGAAGGTAGGTAAGTCCCCTATTTTATAAATGAAGTTTTCCTCATTAATTTTGTATAAGATTCTATTCAGATAGACACAATGTTAGAAAAGATATCCTACCATTAGAAATGCTAACCACAAGGTAATGGGCTGGACAATGCAAATAGGTAATGTGGCAGAAGGAAGTGAAGACCCAGATCCTCTTAGCTCAATCACTGAGATCTAGAGGGTTATCTGAGATGTCTGTCAGTGAGAGGCAAAGTGTTCCAGTGAAGGATCCAGAATGGAAGAAGACACAGAGATCCTCAGTAACTAAGTATACAATGTGGAATGAAGGAAGGAATCTGACCAGAGTTCTTCACTTTTAGTGACAAGGAAATTCTGGGAATGGGAAAAAATTTAGAAAGCAGATTGTGAACATTAGAAATTTATGTTGGAAATGGGATTTAAAGATTTAGAGGGGCTTCTCCACTAATTAAAACATTCTCTCCTTCCTGCTAGGCAATGGTAAAGTATCATTAAGCAGGATGAACACAGATCTCTTTCCACGTTGTGAACTCTAAGCAGAGTTTGAAGCACTTAGTTACTACTCCTTTCCTTCCTCCTTCCCATTGCAATAGTCAGTTGCTGGCTCTTGGCCTTTTGGGTGAAAACTTCTTTTTAGGTCATAACTTGCCTATAGTCTCAAAGCCCTCTCATCCTGAGGCTTTGTGAAGCCTTTCTTGCTTGCCTCTTTGGCTTTCCCACCACTCCTTTCCCCAACTTTTTTACGGCATGTCACCTCTGGAACTCTGAAGTCTGGAAATCTGCTTGGTCTTGACCCATCCTCTTACCTTCTCTTGACATACAAGTTCCCCTGGATAGTTTCTGGCTCATCTTGACTTCTCACATCTGTGTGGTCTGGTTACCACCTGTGAGGGACCCAATGTTACACTCCTCAGATCCCATTTTAAGGAAGGACTTGCTGTACCAGCTGTTTGAAGTGCTGTCAGCAGACAGTCTTTAGCTGTCAAATCTGATAAGGATTGTGGAGAGCTGCTTTGCCTGATGGCACACCCCTTACCAGGCTCTCCCATATCCAGTGACTTTCTGGATGCAGGTATATGAAGTCCTGACCAGCTAGGCCCAACTTGGGACAACTCTCAAAGGCCATTCTTGCTCCTGAGCTCCACTTGAAGTTGGGCTTACTTTGCAGTTTGATGTTTCCCTCTACACATTCCCACTTCCTTCCTTTGCCTCTCTTCCACAGGTTTTAATTCCAAGGACATTCCTTAATAAACATCCTGCATGGTAAATTCCATCTGAGCATCTGCTTTCCAGTGACTGCAGTCTGCAACACCACAGGTCTCCTATGTGTGTGCAGGCATCTATGCAGGCATCTACTTTCACATTTCACTTACCTTTCCAAAGGGTTATGAAAATTTTCCAATATTTACAAAATAAGGAGAATATTATAAGTCCCCATATACACATATATTACTTCTGTAATATAACTATAATATGATCAGATTCTTTCACTAAAGTCTGCATTCTATTGGAGTTCTCCAACCTCCAAATGATTTTAAAATTTACATACATTAAGGATTCACTCTATTGCTCTAAAGTTTTATAGGTCTTGAAAAATGCATAGTGTCATGTATATACCATTATATTGTCAATGTAGAATAGTTCAATCACCCTAAAAAAATTCCCCTGAGTTTCCCATATTCCACTCTCCTCCACCTTAAACCTCTGGCAACCAATGATCTCCTTACTGTCTCTATTAGTTCTGCCTTTTCCCAAATGTCATATAAGTGTAATCACACAGTATGTGGCCTTTTCAGAGAGCCAAAACAATTTTGGAAAAGATGAACAAGTAAGAATACTCACTCTTTCCTATTTCAAAGCTTATACAAAGCAACAGTAAGAAAGTGCAGTTTTAGCATAAGGACATATATACATATCAAATGAATGGAATGGAGAGTCTAGGAATAAGTCTACATGTCCATGGTTAACTAATTTTTGACAGGGATGTCAACACCATCCCATGGGGAAATTATCTTTTTTTTTTTTTTTAAGCAAAGAGTTCTGGGAAACTTGATAACTAAAGGCAAAAGAATAAAGTTGGATATTTCCTTATACCGTCTTGAAAAATGTCATATATGACATTTCAGTTTCTCCTCTCCAAGGAAGTCTTGGTTCTATGTCCCTGATTAGTTTTCCTATAGTATTCTGTAATTGCTTAAATCCTAGCTTGAATCACCAGCTGTTTCATGTTTTACTCATTTGGTCCATTACACTGAATGTTCCTTGGGAATAGGGATGGTCTTCTTGTTCTGAATCCCAAGGGATTCACACAGTAGCTGCTTAAGTAAATGTTGTTAAAAGAAAGAATGTGAAGATATAGTTTGATTAATAACAAAGATAAGGGGAGGGGTTTGGTTTTGCTGGGGCACCTGAGTGGTTCAGTCAGTTAAGCGGCTGACTTGGCTCAGGTTATGATCCCAGGATCCTGGGATCTAGCCCCGCATTGGGCTCCCTGTTTAGCAGAAAGCCTGCTTCTCTCTCTCCCTCTGTCTGCCACTCTGCCTATTTGTGCTATCTCTCTATATCTCTCTCTCTCAAATAAATAATCTTAAAAAAGAAAAAAAAGAATAGGAAACAACTGTGTAAGTATAGGGGAGAGGGGTAAGGGGTTGGGTGAGCCTGGTGGTGGGTATTAAGGAGGGCATGTATTGCATGGAGCACTGGGTGTGGTGCATAAACAATGAATCTTGGAACACTGAGAAAAAAATAAAATTTCTAAAAAAAGTGTAAAAGTGTAGTGTGATGGAGCAAATTTAAGGATGAGGTATGAGAACAAGAGGTCAGATTCTCTAGGGTAGAGCAGACCCAAGGGGTGTGTGGGTGGGACTGAAAGCCTTCCCTCATGTGGACTGAGGGTATTTCCTAATGTGGAGGCTCAATGTAAAGAGAAGGTCAAAGTTGCTAGAAACCAGGGTCTATGTTGTAGTTCTTTCTATCTAATGGCCATTAGAGCTGAAACTTGTCAGCTGAAGTTTTCTTGAGTCAGAGAGTCAGAAAAGTCGGAGAGTCAGAAAAGACTCTCAGTAGGAGAGTCTATGGAAAAAGCAATAAACAGGTGGCCAATATCTTCAGAAATGTGGGAATGATTAAAAAAAAATGGGAAGAGGACAACACAGATAGCATAGGTTTAAAAAGAAGGCACAGGCGGCGCCTGGGTGGCTCAGAGGGTTAAAGCATCTGCCTTTGGCTCGGGTCATGATCCCAGAGTCCTGGGATTGAGCCCCATGTTGGGCTCTCTGCTCAGCGGGGAGCCTGCTTCCCTTCCTCTCCCTGTCTGCCTCTCTGTCTACTTGTAATCTCTGTCTGTCAAATAAATAAACAAAATCTTTTTTTTTTTTTTAAAAAAAAGAAGGTACAGACATAGCCTTTTTAGTTTGGAAATATTTTCTTGGAAGTGAGAGTATGAACTAAATAAGCGTTAAAATTGTTTTAGCAGAGCCTCTATGTCACTTCCACAATTCCTTCTAGGTTCCGTCAAACAATTGTTGGTCTGCAGTACTATTTACAACACTACCCTGTAAAATGTCAAAGGATTTGCGCCTATTTCTACTGATATTTATCTTTTGTTGCCTCACCCATTACATCAAATGCCTTTACCCATCATAAGCATTGCATCTTAGCCAGCATGAAAATCTTCCTTGGCAATTTTGTGGCACTACAAGCACTGTCTTTTAATAGCCAGAAAGGGTCAAAATCGTTCTCAAAAACAAGTTAATTACAGTAAAAAGAACTATGATAGAAGAGCGAACAGACTTGTGAAGATCATTCCAAATGCAAATAGCACAAGCTAATCCACTCGCACTCTCTGACTGAGAGAGTACAACTACATGAATAAGCATGCCCCATACGTACAACTATATGGATAAGCAAGTCCCATTACTGAGCGCTTTCTGAGGGTCTCCTATGTGCTATTCATTTTACATGTATTAATGTTAATCCTCCAAACAATTATTAGGTGAGAGGAGACTATTATTATCCCCATTTTTATGGAAGGGAAAATGGAGGGAGTGATTATCATTAGGATAATCTGATTCCCAATCACATAACCTAATCACCTTACTATAGTACTCCCTTGTATCGCTCTATTCTACTGGTTGACTGGACATGAGAAAGATATATACTAATTACACACAGACATATACACATATATATTGGTACTTATGACATGAAAAATTCTGTAAAGAATTGGCACTCCATGGGGAAATACTAACTGAGGTATAGTTGCATTATTAAAAGACTGTACTACAAAGTGGCTGGAAATGGCTACAGAAATTCAGAGATCTACTTCTCATTCCCTGTACACTATTATCTTTAACACCTCTGTGCTTCTACACAAGATTTTTTTCAATGCCTACACTGCCTTCTCCACCCTTAGCTGCCTATTGAACAATTATTACTACTCATCCTTTAAGATACATAATATTATCACTTCCTCCATGGAAATTTCTCCAAATCTCCCAAGCAAAATTAGTCATGCACTTGGCTGGATTCTCATTACTTTGTTTATATACTTTTTATACCATCTGTAAATGTTCAGTCCAGGAAACAGAAACCACACTAAGTACTTTAAGAAGACTGAGATTTAATACAGAAAATGAGATGCTTACAAAATTGCTGCAAGGGTTCTAGGATAGTCTCCTGAAATAACTGTCAGAACACTACAGAACTGACCTTAGCACAAGAAGACACACCATACCTATAATCGAGGGATCAGAAAATCAGAGTTGGAAAGCTGCCAGTACTTCAACTGAAATTGCCTCCTGGCAGCCATGAGGTTGGTAAATGGGCATTGGGATGCTGCCGCAGAATAATCACAGGCCCCGGGACCCTGCAACAGACACTAACCAAAGGGCCAGGAATTTGTCCTCCCAAGTCATATGTGCATCCATCAAATTGGCAAAACTTAATTTATCAAGAGCCCTAGCTGAAAAGGAGTCTAGGAAATATCATTTTTAAAAACAAGACTTGCTGAATACTGTTTTTCTGAAAATAAATAAGTAAATAATAATTAAACAAAACAAAACAAAACAAAACAAAAACCCACAAGACTTGCCAAAAGGAAGAAACTGAAGCTTGGTAAAACAATTCACATCACCTGCCATGGCACTGTGCAGGCTGTATTTTCTTGTATCTGCTTCTATTAGTGGCTCACAGTTGCTATTCTCCCAAGAGAATGAGAGTATATGCTATGAAAGCTGCCATGATGTCACTTTTGCTGCTTTCTACTGGAAAAGTGCATTGGAAGACCAGCCAGATTCAAGGAATGGGGGATATACTTCCCCTTTCAATGAAAGGAGTTATCCAGAATCCATGGATATTTTTATTTACCACACTCACTGTTTTTCACCTATTTTTCTGTAATTTGGTTAAAAATCCTCATACACCATGTCCTGATATTGATTTTCATAGACTGAGTGCCTAGCACAAAGCAAACTACTCCATGTGGGGCCAAACAAACAAGAGACTGCATGGTAGGCAGTGGTTGGAATACAAAGAAATGTGGGATACAGGACATGGTCCCTGCTCCCAAGACGTTGTCATCTGGTAGAAGACAGCAAATGGTGAGGCAAGATCAAAAGGGCCTTTCCAAACAATAGAAAAAATACCATTTCAATAGGAAAATGCAACACCAAATACCTTAATTTGGACAGCCAGGTCAGAAGAGCAAGCATACATTATACATGGTGACTGGGAAATTAAGTTCTTCACTGTGTTTTGAGGATAAGCTTTGGATTTTTAATGATTGGGCATAATTAGTAGGTGGAACCATGTGAGAAACTGCCCAGGGATAAGAAAGTAAACTGCATGTTCAAAGAAGTAGAAGCTGCCCACTTCAGCTGGAGCAGGAACTGGTGCCAAGGCACAGTGCAAGGCTCAAGGGGCACCTTGCAGGCAGCCTGCTCGGATTTCACCTTGTTAGTGATGGGATCTTAAAGCAGAAGCACATCAGGATGAATACTGTGTCCAGGGAGAGGACCATGGCAGCATATGTCAAAGGACAAAAAAGGGAGGGACGGGAAGTAGAAAGAAGCAAGTATGACAAGGGCTTCAACCTCATGCTGGCACTGAGAATGGCTAAAAGGAAGCTATGGCATTGAGTCTCTGCTGTTCTTTAAGATGCACTACTTCATTTGACCCTTCAACAATCCTTTGATGTAGACGTCAACACCACCATCTTACAGATGTGGATAGTTTGGATAATTTAGGGGTGTCTGGGTGGCTCATTCAGTTAAGCGCCGGACTCTGGGTTTCGGCTCAGGTCATGATCTCAGGGTTGCAGCATTGAATCCGACATTGTGCCCCACATCAGGCTCCATGCTCAGTGGGCAGTCTGCTTGGGATTCTCTCCTTCTCCCTATACTCCTCCCCTCACTCATGCTTGCGTGCTCTCTCTCTCTCTAAAATAAATAAATCTTTTTCAAAATTCAGATAATTAGCCCACTCATTAATGGAGTAGCTGGTTCTTTTAACTTTGCACTAAAGGTTGTATTTTGCCCTTCTCGGGACAAAAAAAATATTTTATTAGCAAACTTCTATTGTGCCACAAGTTTGTGCGAGGTCCTCACCAAGTGACAAGCAGGTCTCCAGCACAGTAAGACATTGCCCCTGCCCTCTCTATTTCTGCTCATACGGTGGAGAAGGAAATGGGACACTTCAAACAAAATGCAAGGGAGAGAAGAGGAGAAGACAGAAAAAGGAAGACTGAGCACAGCAGCCTTCAGCCGCTTAGTTCTAACACAGGCATTAAACATTCATTCAGTATATATTTAGCACTTAATAAGCGCAAGCCCTGAGGAGGGTGCTGAGAAGAGAAGATGAATCAAACACTATTCCTGTCTTTCCAAGTAGTAGAGAAAATGGGCATGTAACACATAAGGGCCGTGACTACTGCAAGCGAACCAGTGGAATTTCTGTACACAGCAAAAACCAAGAGACAAATAGGAAGGGATTATTTCTTGCTGAAGCATCAAAGAAAATCTTCAGAAAGAAGACAGACTTTGATCTGTGTACTGATAGGTATGAAGATGGCCAAGAAGGAAAATGGGAAAAGGGAGCTGTGACTGGTGTGGAGGGCACAGGACAGGGGACAGTGACTGCCATGTCATTCAAAACAAGACATGAATCACTGGTAAAGAGGGACCAGATCACGTGAGGCAGGGAGTATTAAGGCAGGCAGTATAAAACAGCCCATAATGGGGCAAATGCTAGAGGCAAACTTATAGGCTTCCAATTTGAGTCTGCACTCCCTCCATGTTTTGCTTGAAATCAGTTGTTCAGCTTCATTATGTGTCCCTTTTCCCATCTGTAAAATAGCAATACCTTTCTCCTCTCTCTCCTGACTTCTGAATCCATGGAGGAAGAGAGAGCTATCAAACAGATACCAACATATAGACTTTAATCTGATAAGCCTGGATTGGTGGATTTGGCTTGGATTCAAAGTGAAAATGGGCTTCCTAACATGTGCTCTCAAGCCCGTCTCTTAGGCCCTATAGGTCAGGAGGAGCTGCTGAGAAGGTACTTAACCTGAAGGACTGAGCCCTTCTCATACCCTGCAGACCTCATACCCCACAGACCCCAGAGTATGGTCCACAGATCACCAGCATCAGCACCACCTGAGAGCTTAGAGAAATGCAGAATCTCAGGCCCCAGAAAAGACATACAGGATCAGGGTCTGCATTTGAATGAGATGCCCCAGCTCTCTCCTGCACCCATCAAAGTTTGAGAAGGGCTGCCAGAGACCACTAAAGAAATAGGACAGGTAGATGAAAGACTCTCTCCATCTGACCTATAAGATCCATCACTCCTTCTCCCAGAGGAAGGATCCAAAGAGAGGTGGACAAGTGGCAGAAGATTCTACCTGATACCTCTGTGAGGTCTTAAGTTCCCATTTGGGGCTGGCAGGAACTCAGGATGGGTGAAAGGATGCTTTCTCCCACAAACGTAGAGGTCATAGAGGAAGATGACCTTGTGCATATAGGGATTAATTTAGGGGTTGAATGCAACATTCTCCAAAACTGTGAGCACAGGATAAGGAGAAATTTGAAGAGATAGAATTTGGACTATTTAGAGATTTAATTTTTTTTTAAATGTTTAAATCTTAGAAACATCTAGAATTTCTTCTGAGTCTCTACTCAAAAGTCATCTAATGGGACATTCTCTGAACACTCTATCACTGCCAGCACCCACAATGCACAGCGCTCCTCCTCCCCTTTCCCTGCCTTAGGTTATCTGCCTCCTCCCTTCCTCACTAAAATGTAAGATCCAAGAGGAGCTATAACCTATTTTGTCCATTATTTTTTCTCTGGCAGTGCCTAGAACAAAGGGGGCACTGGGGACATAGGATAGCTGCTTGATAAATATTTGTTAAATGAATGAATACAAGTTTGAGATCCCACGGGACATCAAGAGGAATTGTCCAATTGTGTTTATAAGTCAGGAGCTCAGGGGAACATCTGAATTTGAGGTAGAGATTGGGAGTCACTAGCTCTTGATGGGAACCAAAGCAGGGGACTGGGTGATATCACTTGGTGACAGTTCTGCATTTAAGGCAAAGAAGATTTGTTTGATTGAGGTGATGTGGGATTCCAGAGGAGAAAGTGGTGTTATTACCAGGCAAGCCTGGCCATAGAGCATAACCAGGTCATCACAAATGCCATCAAATGCAGCTACCTCTTCTGGACTTCCTTGGATGAAGCTAGCAACTTCTTGGAAAGTTTTATGGTGTCACAAGAGGCGAGAGAGCCAACAACAACATTTATCATTTATGGAAAAGCCCTTTAATAATTCACTGCTTCAATTAACATTTGCCATTAATCAAGATTTCATGACTGAAAACATCATACCCAAGCTCAGCAGGTCAGTTTAGAATCAAGCTCCATCTGTCTGTCATGGAGCCCAGGGGGATGGACACAAGGAGACAAATGCCAGGCCTACTTACAGCTGAAAGTGGGGCCATCTTCCAAAGCAGGCTGCTCCTGGGAGTGGGATACCCCATGGAGTTAGGCAAAGCAAACTTCCACCTCCAAAAGGGGCCTGGACTTTCCAAAGGAAACAACAGAGAGTTTTTCTCTACATGAGAGGAAGAGATTACTATTTAGTTTAGCTCTCTGTCACATACCCTTTAATACAAGATTTTTTCACTCCATTTCTTCCTTTCCTCCAAGCTGAAAAGACAACCTGTACCAAAACAGACAGAGCCTTGTCCCCATATTTGATCATTTATAATATGATCATTTGCTGATAACTGTTTCTGCCATAAGGTTTCCTTGCACAGGAAATGAGCAAGAAAGGATACTTTTTACCACTTATCGGTACCAATGCTATCATTATGTCTACCATTCTAAGATGTATAAAATCTTTTTTTTTTTTTTTTCCTGAAAGAGAGAGGGAGGGAGAGCGCAACTGGGGAGGGGCAAAAAAAGGAGAGAGAGAAACTCTATGACTGAGCCACCCAGGCATCCCACATAAAATCTGATTTAAAAAACTGGGACTGGGGCGCCTGGGTGGCTCAGTGGGTTAAGTAGCTGCCTCCAGCTCAGGTCATGATCTCAGAGTCCTGGGATTGAGTCCCACATCGGGCTCTCTGCTCAGCAGGGAGCCTGCTTCCTCCTTTCTCTGTGCCTGCCTCTCTGCCTGCTTCTGATCTCTCTCTGTCAAGTAAATAAATAAAAAATCTAAAAAAAAACAACAACAAAAAAAACAAAACTGGGACTGCCATAAGCACGTTCTAGTGAAATGAAACCATATTAACAGCTTATTAGATAGCCTTAAATGACCATATTCTGCTATTTCACTTATATACCAGTTATTTGATCTCTCTGAACCTCAGTTTCTCTACCTATAAAATGGAAGTAATATAGTACGCAACCCACAAGGTTGTTTTAAGTATTAAATGAAGCACTGAAAAAGCACTTTGCACATGACCTGTCTCCTAGGAAGCACTAAATACTTTAACCATGTGTTACAGGCGAGCTGCATTTCATACCCTCCAGGAATAAAGGTGAGAGCACCTCCTTTATTGTTTCAATTGCACACTTTGGCTCTTCCATTCATTCAACAAACATTTACTGAATGACTACTGTGGACTGGGCTTTGTTCTAGGAGCTAAGGATCCTTAGCTCTTGCTCCCATGACACTTGCAGCCAAAGCCTAGAAGAAATAAGTAAAGATAAATAAAGGAATAAATTCATAGCTGGACACTCATTCAATTATTTATTCATCTGTTACCTCTCCTTCTCCAGTCCCCAAACTAGACCCTAAACTAATAGCTCGCTTGGGTTAGAGAGATGACAGATAGACAGGTAGGTAAAAATAACTCAGAAAATGTTAGGTGTTGGGAAAGGCTAACTTGAAAATATCCAAGTGATGGGAGTGGAGGCTACCCTAACTTGGGTGTCCAAGCAAGGCCCCTCTGATGCTGTGACATGGAAGCTAAGGAGTCAGAAGTACAATGCAGGCAAAGGTAATGGCTGGGGCCCGGGGCCCTGAGGTAGGAATAAACATCCCATTCCAGAAACAGAAAGTCCTGTGGCTGGGGTGCAGTGGGCAGAGGAAGAACAATGAGGGATGAGGCTAGGGAGAGGATCAGGCCTTGGAGGGGCCTGTGGGTCAGTATAAGGATATCTGCTTTTATTGTGAGCAGGAATGGAAGCCCCTGGAGTGTTTTAGCAGGAGAAGGGCAAGATCGATTTATACTTTCAAAAGTTTGCTCTGTGCAGAGTGGGAATTCTACAGGGCAGATGCGGAAACAGAGCTTAGGAGGCTAGTAAACCAGGAAAGCAATTGCCAGAGGCCCAAGCTAGTAGCACAGAAACAGATGGATTCATTTTGATTTGGGAGGTAAAATCATGAAGGATTATCGATGGATTAGAAACAGGGAAAGGAAAAACAGAATCTAAGATTTCTGGCCAAGCTGAGAAAGGTAGTCTCCCCCTTGAAGCTGCCACCACGCCCAAATATGCAAGAGCACTAGAGGCTTGCTCATTTGAAGGAATCCACCTTGTTTCCAAAAATATATGAAGCAGGAACACCAGAAAGCACGTTCATCCCCTACCTCCCTAGCACCCGCTGCTGCCTCCCAGTACAGGAGCATGGGTTTCATCACATCAGAGAACTGGTCTACAGCCACAGCAACAGTCTCTATAAACAGAGCCTTCACTGCCACAGCATGGCCTCGGCCTGGGATTCCAAGCCTGTAGCTTAGTCAGCACAAAAATACACGCCTAGCCTCTCCCCTCACAGTTCCACTGGGGTGGCCAAGCCTGCTGCCTTTGCCAACCTGGACCACATTTTGAAGCAAAGTTCCCAATGCCACTCAAGGCCTGAAGTGTTGCATGCTTGGCCGCAGCCTAGACTCCCCCAGGCACTGCTCCTGGTCGGGGTCCTCTGCATCCTTTCCAGGCCGGGCCTCATATTTACTATGTAGATGGACTCTAAGAGTGCTCCTATCATCAAATTCCTTATGCAACTTATCTCCTGAGCTCAGCATTTGCTTAGCTACATAAAGAGGGAAAATGCCCTTTTAAACCTAGTCCCATGGCAATGGGGGCCTAAATAAAGAACCCATCACATGTTTTGCTCACAATGAGGGAAACCTTCCCAATTGATAGCTCATTTGTAAAAAGAGAACTGCCATAAAGCCAAATTTTCTACCTCAGAAGTTACCTACTAATATAAATAATATTGAACTTATCTATCTCCCCTAAAAAATGTGACTGTGTATAAATGTATTCTGAAAAATAAAAGTGGGAGATGAGCCAGAGCAAATATAGAGACCAACAATCCGGCAGGAACACAATTTCTCTTGGTGGCAGGCAGGGAGCATGCCATTTCAAGGTGAGACGAACAGACTCTCAAATTAATTGGAGCAGGCAATATCCATTCTGCATAGCAAGGAAGGGCCTTTTAGAGATAGTGTGGTTCCTTCTACAAAAGCAAGCCAAGCTCAGAGATTGCCAAATGCTCTTTAACACAATAATGATGAGGTTTATTGTTTCAAGGCCCAGAGTCATACGGATAACAAATTATTTCTCTCTTGGCATATATTAAACTGTGGTGAATGTAACAAAAATAATACTCACTTAAGATGTGTTTGTATGTTAGGCTAAATAGTAAAAAAGCAGACAGATGAGCAAATAAAAAACCCAACTGGTTTTCAGTTTTCTCTTTAGGAAAGGAAAGTTAAGCCTCACCTCACCTTGCCCAACCTAGCAATGAATTGAGAAGGAAGCTGCAAGGAGCACAGTAGAGAAACTTGAGACATGCCTGCATCTGCAAAATGCAAAGGAAAAGTCTTCATCCTCAGTGTGAAGGGAGTATCTCCATGTGCAGCAGGAGGGCGAAAGAATGGTCCTGAAGGACTCAGCAAGAGAGGGGCACGGGGACAGCAGGGAGCTGACACAGGCACAGAGAAGGAAGAGTCAATGGAAGAGAGTGCCCACTGGGGCACATCTATGCAGAAGATGGAGTTCGTTTTCCAGGATGCAAACTAGACTGATTTCTGAGTTTGTTCCTATGCTGAGATGGCCTTCTTCTTCCCTTCTGTTATGATAGCTCTGCCTGTTTTTCTGATGGAGAAGAGCCAGGCTCTGGCAGAGTGGCCAGAGGAAGACTTCCTTGTCCCTAGCCCCATCACAGGGTTCTGGCTGAGACATTCTTGAAGGGTGTTAGTCATGTGGATTATTCAGCCACAAATGGTTTTTAGCAGTGACCATCTCAACAAAGATCACGCCTCCAAATACGGGAGACTCAAAAGAAAGGACCCTGCCACACGCAGATGACAGTGTTGGGGCCAAGGGCTCCACTCATGTGTGACCATGTGGAAGACAGGCAAATCTCTTTGCTCTCCATTCTTGGTTTATTGAACACAACATACGTTCTAGTAATACCAGTTGCACAGTTAATTTATATAAACTGGAGAAAAACTTCCCTTCTATTTCTTTTTTTATTATTATTAAGTTCAGTTAGCCAACATATACTACCTCATTAGTTTCTGATGCAGTGTTCAATGACTCATCAGTTGCATATAACACCCAGTGCTCATCACCACATGTGCCCTCCTTAATACCCATCACTCGGTTACCCCATCTCCCCCACACCTCTCTCTTCTGTAACCCTCAGTTTTGCTTCCAGAGTCCAGAGTTTCTCATGTTGACATTATAGGTCCAAAGGAAGAAGTTTTGAAAGAAGATTTTAGCAGACGAGTATAAAAGGTTTCTGTGTATCAACAACTAATCCAACACCGAAAGACAAATGATAAACCAGAGGAAATGTTTGCAATATCCTAACAGATCAAGTACTAATTATTTAGAATAAACATTCAAATGAGAACAATGATGTGAATTTTTCACCTATCTCACTGAATATTTTAAAATGACAAGGCTCAGTGTTGGCAAAGGTGTAGTATAGTGATTTCTGGATAGCAATTTGGTAATAGGTGTCAAGACCTTTAAATGTGTCATATACTCTGATCTATGAATTCTACTTCTAGAATAGATGCTAAGGAAACAATACAAAATGGGATCAAAGATTTAAGCACACAGCTGTCCTTGGAAGCATTATTTATAAGAATAAGCCAGTTGTCCAATATTAGGGGAATGATTAGGAAAGTTAGGGTAAATCCATAGACTGACACATGGTACTAATACTAAAATTAAATGTGAAAGTTTTTTTAATTAATACAGGAATATTGTCATGAATGATTTTTAAATAAAAAATGCAAGATATTAATTTATATACACAATGTGATTTCAACTATGTAGAATTTCATTGCCAAAGATCTGGGAAGGAGTAGATTAAAATGCTATCAGTAGCTCCTTTAAAATGGTAAGATTGATTTTTCTGCCTCTTTACACTATTACACTACTTCTCCCCTTTCTGCGATGAGAATATGCTTTTTTAAAGCATAAAGCATATAAAGGTTACTAAATATAAAACATGGATGCACCTGAAAAGGAACCAAGATTCTGGAGAAATGGCTGATTTCAAACATGAGGTATGAGATGTATAAGATGAGCCCGCAGGATGTTGTTGATGCTCCTAAAACAAGGGAGCTCTTGAAGACTGCTGAAATGCATCCTGTCAAAAGAACATGAAGTCAATGTGAAGAGACCCCCCATAAGCCAAACATGAGACAACCTGAACTCCAAGAAGAAAACAAATATCTGCCCATAACTAAGACACATTAAATACAGAAATCAGAAATAACACCTGAATTCATAATAGTATGAAAATAAAAATCACTGGTCCTTTGGAAGCTCCAAGGGAACCAAATTATTATTTAGAAAACTGGAAGATGAAGAGAAACAAGGAAGCAATTATTCTGTTGTTGTTGCTGTTGTGGTTTTCTACACAAACTATATCTTAAGGAAGTGTTTCTCAAAGTGTGGTCTCTGGGCCAACAACATCACCTGAAAACTTGTTCTCAGTGTCACACCCCAGGCCCCGGTTGAGACTGAATCATAGTTCTGGGATTGAGCCTAAAAGGGTTAAGAGTAGGCTCTCTGAGCATCACATCAAACTCTGATTCTTCTGCTTTTGTTCTATTCTTTTCTCACCAACGGCAAGGCTGTGCTGTGGCCTTTCCTTCTCAAAGAGACATAAAATCTCAGATTCTTGGGCTGGCTCTAGCAGACTAGGTGGGCCTTTCAGCCTGCTTTCTGCGAGGACATACAGATCAACCTGGCTGAGGTGAGAATTCTGGATCCATGTGCTCCAGCCCCTCAGCTGGGGATCATACTGGAGTGTGGGGCCAAAGGCCTGGCTCTATTTACACTCCTCTCAGCCTTTGCCTCAGTGCATATAATGTTCCCCCAACTAGTACTAAGACTACACAAGTCACAGGTCAGTTCTTTCAAACCAACAGCAAATAATTCCAATCTCCTATAAATTGTTCCACAGCTTAGAGAAGGGTTATGAAGCTGAATAATACTGATATCAAAAGTGGACAATGAAGCCCTGAATAGGATCCTACCAACTAGTACTGTGTATGAATAATGATTCAAAAATCCTACATGGAGTGGGGTGTCTGGCTGGTCAGTCAGTAGGGCCTGCGGTCTTGAACTTGAGGTTTTAAGTTCAAGACCCATGCTGGGTATACAGATTACTTAAAAATAAAATCTTAAGGGGTGCTTGGGTGGTTCAGTTGGTTAAGTGACTGCCTTCAGTTCAAGTCATGATCCTGGAGTCCTGGGATCAAGTCCCACATTGGGCTTCCTTCTCAGTGGGGAATCTGCTTCTCCCCCTGACCCTCCCCCCCTTCTCGTGCTCTCTCTCTGATTCTCTGTCTCTCAAATAAAATAAAAAAAAAATCTTAAAAATTAAACAAAAACAAACAAACAAAACACCCTTACATGAGGAAAATCAGGTAAAGCGCAAACAAAGAGTAGAGTTTAATTAATAGCAATTTACCAATTTTAGCTCCTCCATTGTGACAAGAGTGGCATAGTAATGTAAGATACTAATTATAGGGGAAAATGGGTAAGGAGTATATGGGAACTTACCGTAGTATCTTGGCAACATTCCTGTAAATTGAATATTCTTATAAAATTTAAAGTTTATTTAAAAATGTTTAAAACCTAATTAAAAGTCAATCGTGCCATTTTTGCCTAGGGAGGGCCCAAGTTCATACTCAGATGCATGGGCAAGTGAAACATACTAAAAGGATCCTATGATAGTGGCTCTCACCATAGCCATCAGACCTATTCAGCTTCCTGCTGGACCACGGCTGAAACTGAGGGATGTATACCTCTGACTGACATTTCCTTCCTGGATTTCTAACTACCATTGGTGCCTTCGCATCCTCACATTTTAAAATAAGTGCCAAAACCCAGTGTGGGTGATAACTGGTGACAGCATGTCACTTGGAGGCATGGAGCCACTTCCTCAAAGGACCATGAACCTCCTGACAGCAAGTTCTGACTACCTGGTCTCAGAGCAACAGAGGCATATCAGAAAGCTTCCCCAAAGAGGTTCAAACTCTATCTTCCAGATAGTCAGATCCACCAAACAGAAGCCAGGTCCCATAAGCCCAAAAGCTGGAACAACAGATGTCATCCTACCTGATTTTCCCACCTAAGAAAAACTTCCCTGGCCTCATTTTGACTGAGGAGAAGATCAGGCAGGCACAAAAAACACGAGTCTGTCCTCTGCGGTGGGGGCAGGGGGGAATGGGAAGGGTGGGCTCCTGCTCCAAGTGGCAGGTATGCCTTTCACATAGACACAGGGACTCTGCTACATCATCACTCCACGGACCACTTTAGATAATATGAGGATGTATTGTGGCTATAAATCTGGCCTGGTGCCCTATAACTCACTTCTACTTAAGACATATATGCTTGAGTCAAAAAATAGACCTGAAATACTGAGGGTTTCCCAGGGGAAGGGAGTAGGGAGAGGTGGTTGGGTTATGGACATTGGGGAGGGTATGTGCTATGGGGAGTGCTGTGAAGTGTGTAAACCTGGCAATTCACAGACCTGTATCCCTGCGGCTAATAATACATTATATGTTAATTTAAAACATTTTTTTAAGTAATTTAAAAGAAAAAGACCTGAAAGACACCAGAAAGTTCCTGAGACAAACACAGCGATTACATAATGGTCCTCACTACCAATCATAGGATTGGGGAGAAGGGTATGGTTTCAACAGTTTCCTCTTCATTGATTACAGACATTAAAACCAATTTCTGAATTCTCTTTCACCATGGAATCTTCAGTGCTAGGTAAATTTCTTGACACATAATATGTGTTTAATAAATATTGTTAAAAGTATTTATTTAATTTCTGGACAGAAAATGCATTGAGACCAATATTACAATAAACCTTGTATCCTTTGGACCATACAACTTGTCTTGGGAAATGAATACTTTAACATATTGGTATTATCAGAGTTGAATGAGTTGGTTTTCCCCAAGACTTGACCTCCTTAAGTCTGATCACAGGGCTTAAAGTCCTTTCCAGCCAAGGGCTCCTCTTACAGACAGTTCTCAGGGATCTTGGCCTGAAGTTAATGAAATTCCAATCTTTCTCATCTATTGTTTAAAATAAATGAGAACAAGTGTAAATGTCCCCACTCCCCTACTTCTTCAGATGATTAGTGACCCTGGGAAAATGTTGCTATGCAGGAACACGCAGAAAAAGATGAAACAAGTTTTGGAGAGAGAAGTTTATGAATCATGACCTGAGATCCCTGAGACATCAAAGGAGTATGAAGTGGTTTAATTGGTTCCTCGAGAAGACAGCAGTTGGATCAGACATTGATCCCCTAAACCACCCGCCATTGTGTTGGCTCACAGAGGCACCAATGATCAGAACAGGGGAACTTCCTTCAATCAGCCTCTGCAGTCAGTGTGAGAACCAGTCACCCCCATTGTTCTATCAGGCGCAGGCCACATTTATTCTGGGTTTGCTCTTTTAATCCTCTGTGAGCCATCCACATGGGTAAGGCCTCTAGTCTATTATCAGAGTGTAATCTTTTCACTTTTCAAAATAGATTCTCTCTGGAGCCAGAAAGCTTAAATAGGGCACCGGAGTGCTAAGCAGCTCCTGCTCGTGTGTGGGAATGGCAAGCCATCTGTGTAACAGCCAAAACAGAGCAGCAAAGCTGGATTCTCTTGGTCTGACCTAGGGACACAGTAATGCCACCCTCAGTTCCTGTGCCAAAGACACTTGTTTGGGTTCCAATCAGTATCCAAGGGGAGAAAGCAGTGGTAGGGCAGAGGAGATGCACTTCAACTGTAGACAAATAAACACGGTTTCTCTGTTGCCATTAGACTCCTGCTAGAATCAGAAGTTTCTGGGCTAAATTCATTACCACACCACGAAGGAAAAGCTTTCTTCTGAATCATCTTTTGACTTGATACAGAAACACAAGTCTACTTTCCTAGGATGTTTTCCTCCGTTAGTCAGGATTTATATGCCCATTTTCACTTTACGATCACCTAAACATTGATTCTTTAATTAAGAAAAAAAAAGTTTATTTTTCATATATAGTTAATCCTGTTTTCCTTAGATTGATAAACATTCCAAGCCACACCAGAAGCCACTTCAATTCATTTTTTAGTTTTCATTTTTCAATTCGAGGGAAGAAAACACCTGTTTAATCCTCCTTCAGGAGTTGGGGCAAGTCTGGTAGGAGCACTTGGCTGGGGAGAGAGGATCGGGCCACAGCTGGGTGCTGTCATTCTCAATGAGGGTAGACAAGAGTTGGCCACCAAAGGGCCTAGAAGTGGGTAACAACAGAAGGTGGGAATGAGTCATATCTTAGAGACTAATAATGACCAGGGGTGCCTGGGTGGCTGAGTCAAGTTAAGTGTCTGCCTTTGGTTCAGGTCATGATCCCAGAGTCCCGGGATAGTCCTAGGTCAAGTCCTGTGTCTCTGCTCAGTGGGAGAGACTTCTTCTCTCCCTGACCACTTCCCTCTAGTGCTCACTCTCTCTCTCAAATAAATAAATAAAATCTTTTTTAAAATTTTAAAAAATAATGACCAAAGCCAGAAGTGTTCCATCTCCAATATTCCACATACCCAACATCCAATCCAACAGCAAACTCTTTTGGTTATATACTCAAAATATGTTGAGAATTCCATTACTACTTCTTGTCTCTACCACTGCAACCTTGTTCAGGCCACCATCACTCCCTCCCACATAATTCTGATAGACTCCTAACTGCTCTCCCTTCTTCTGATTTCACCTCCCCACCTGAGCCTATTCTCCATATGACAGTCCAAGTGAGTTTCAAAACATGTCAGATGACGGCACTTCACTGCTTAAAATGTTCCAAGAGTAATCGTTTTAGGTTAAAGCCAAAGCTTGACCATAGCTTGAAAGGCCCAGCATTCTATGCTCCCCTTGCCCTCACTACTGCTATGACCTCACCTCTTATCAGTCTTCTTCCACCACTCTGTTCCAGCCTTTACACTAGGATTCCCCTCTACTCGGATGTTCTTCCCACTAGACAAAGCATGAGACTCACTCTAAATTCCTTCCAATTTCTGTTCAAGTATCATCTTATTTGAGAAGCCTTCCCTGATCACACTACATAACATAGTAAGTCCTAGTACTCATTGTCTCTCTCATGCTGATATATTTTATTTTTCTTCATAGATAGATAAGATAGCCATATATATCTATACAGATATTTATAGATATACAGATATATATTTGTTTACATTTGTCTCCAGTCCCACAACCAGTATCAAAAGTTAAGTTCCATTAGGTCAGGGACTTTGTTTTAGTCACAGATGTATCCCTACCACCTAGAACAGAGTCTGGCATATGATAGACATTCAATCAATACTTGTTAAATAGATAAACGAATAAATAAATGCCACTTTTGGCATTTTATTCAGCAAGAAAGGACAGAATTATAATCAAGAGACAAAGCTAAGGACCGGAAGCCAGGGGGGACATAGCAACAGAAGGACTAAGAAGAGCTAGAGCAAAATCGAAGTGAGAAGGATCCATGGTTCTGAAGCCTGAAAGTCACTTTTAATGCCAGATGCTTGATAATGGAGTATATCAACCTGATCTGAAGCCTGTGTCAGATGACTGGGAAACTGCTAGTTTGAGGATTTCATTTCATAATCTCATTGCGGAAATCAGAACATTTCCTTGATCTCTGGAAACTTTTCCATTCTCTGGAATTCCTCAGGCTCCAAGGAGACTACTCTAGCATTGTCTACATCTCTGTATTTTGAGTGTCTGGCCTACTGCCAGGCACAGGATGTGGGCTTCATAACGAATGTTGAATGACTGAACTGAGAGTATGTCAGGAATCCCCTTTGCAAACTCATGGAAGGTGGGATGAGTCCTGGATCTGGAGACAGGCTGGGCTCTCTGGTGTCCACCCCACTGTGTACTCTCCCCTCTCTCCAGAGTCCCTGTAACCCTTCTCATCCCAATATGATATTCTGAGAGACAAGACAGAACCAAATAAGGACTGAGACACCTGCTTTTGAGTATGGTCTTCAAGCAGGGTCTATTCCTTCTTAGAACAGCATCTGTTTTCTGGCCTGTGGCAAAACATAAAGCCACCCTCCCTTTCTTTGCCCCACAGCATTTTTTACAATTCTAGCAAACTTGAATGTAATTTTTCTGGACACAATTCTCTCTGTCCTTCATTTCAATCTTATTCATATGAATGTTTATTAAGTTCCTCCTCTGTGAATAGTGCACACAAGGCAGTCTTCACTCCTCTTGGAAGCATACTTTCGTATCTGAGCTGATGAGACAGCTCCCTCTACAGTCTCCTCGGCTTGTGGACCTCTCCCTTCATCTTTGCTACTGTATTTTACATTTGTTTTAAGACAGAATTGTCCAATTCTCTTAAAGCCAACATTCCATTTAAAGTCTTCCACACAAAATAAAATAAAATAAAAAAAAAACCACAAAATCTCCCACTGCCGAACTACAATCTTCTTTTCTTCTTATCTTTGGAATAATCTACCACTTTCAAATCTAATACTACCCTTTCTCTTTTTCTCAATTTTTACATCACCGACAAAGTTCTCCTTATTGGTTAGAATTGGGCCCTGTATTAGGATTCTCCAGAGAAACAGAATATAAATATCCTAATTATTTATTATTCTCTCTCTCTCACTATATATATATATATATATATATATATATACACAGACATAAATATGTTTCTTTTTTTAAAAAAAAAAAAATATAATATTGCCCTCTAAGTTATATATATGATTATATAAATAATAAGTATTTTTGTTTCCTGAAATAAATAAATAAATATATATATATATATATATATATTTGATAGAGAGACAGGAAGAGATTGATTTATTATAAGAAATTGACTCACATGTTATGGATACTGAGATGTTCCAAGATCAGCAGTCAGCAAGCTGGAGATCCAGGACAACTGATGGTGTAGCTCCAGCCCAAAAGCCAAGAAGAGCTGATGGTTCAGTTTGAGACTAAAGAGAAAGAACATATATTCTAGCTCAAACAGTCAGCAGAAGGAATTCCTTTTTACTCAGGGGAGGGTCAGGGTTTTTGTTCTATTCAGGCCATCAACTGACTGGATGAGGCCCACCCACTTTAGGGAGGCCATCTGCTTTATTCAGTCTGGATTCCTGACTAAAATGTTAATCCCATCCAAAACAGCCTCACAGACACACCCAGAATAATGCTGGATCAAATATCCTACAGAGCACGTCCTCTGGCCCAGAGAAGTTGACACATAAAATTAACCATCCTAGGCCCTTTGTTGCCAGGTTGGCTAGTTCTTTCTCTACTTTCAGAAAATTTAAATTTCAGAGAGGAATCAAGGTCTTTTCAGATTCTTTCAGCCAGAGATTTCCTCCAGATAACTAGCGGATTCTTATTCCCTTTCATGGACAATGTCCTGTCTCTGCCAGGTTCATACTTTGCAGAAAGTATGTATCATTCAGTCACTTACCCCAAAACAAACATCTTGTCCTGATCACCCATTAGGCATTGAGTATTGTGCCAGGAATCATGTGCTCACTTCATCTTGCCCAGTGGCCTAGGGCTGTCCATGATAATTTGACTCTAGGTCCCCTTTCTCGCTGGCGTGGTCTATGGAGAGGGTCCATGTTCAGTCTCCATGTTTTCTGCGGGCACATACCTTCTTCATACATAATTCACTTCATGTTAGATTATTTGTCTATTTATTTATTTATTACTTTGCACATCTGTTATGTTTTACAATTCATAGACGAAGTTAGTGGCTGACTCACAGTAAGATAAATGGAGGGAAGAAACAAAGTCATTACCCAGCCATAGATTCATCCACATGGAGAGGGCAGAAAGGGACTAAGAGACCCTCCCGGCTCATAGCTGTTGTCAAGCCATGTCCACAGTTAATGGTATCTGAGCAATACTGAACTCTGGGCAAGAAGACAGAATTGAAAGAGCAGCCAGGCCAGTGGAAGGTGGAGTGCAATGACGGAGAGTCTACAGTTTGCTGAAAGATGGCAGAGAGGCTGCCGGCAGACAAGACAGCCATTCACTGTTGCACTTAAGTTCAGAGACAAGACTAAAGTGTCTGGAAAGAGAGTTGGCAAGAACAAGGCCTGAACTTGGTGGTTTAAAGCACAAACTTCAAAGCCAGAATATCTCATTTTATACCTACTTTGCAGTTGAGAAATCTTGGATAAGTTAATTAATCTCTTTACTTTGGTCCCTTCAGCTAGGAAGTGGAAAAGCTAACAGGACTACTGTGAACTTTATGTGAGTATATGTAAATGAGAATACGTAAAGCTGAGCATAAAGTAAGCATTTAGTTGTTATTTTATACATTGTCTAAACAGGAGCTGAGGCAGAAGCCAAATTACAGCAAGTAAATGGGGGTGAGAATTGAAAGTGTTTTCAGGTTCAAAAATTTAGTAAAGAAAAAAAAAATTTAGTAAAGAACGTTCAAATCAGAATAGGAGATTGCCATGGTTATAAATGTGGGAGTGAAAAAGCCACCCTGCTACACTTGGCCCAGGCCTGGAAGGCCTTGTTGAGCTACCAGCTTGGTCTTCTAAATAAGCCCAACTTCATGAGCAAATGTCTCAGCATCTCTAGGCAGAGGAAACAGCCCCATCTTGGGGACTCACACAGGACAATCCTGAAATGTATCCAATCTTTTCTCTATCAATGATTTGGTTATTTTCATATATCATATACTAAAGAATATGTAGCATATATATATATATATATACACTAAATAATAATAATAAAACATGCATCTAGGCTACTAACCAGCATAAGATACAGAGCACTAAGAATCTTCAAACCCCTCTATGTAATCTTTCTTAATATTAACCCTTTCCCTTCCTCCTAAGTTTTCACCATCTATACCATGTATGTCTCAACATGTATGTCTCTTTCAGGGTTCTGAAGTGTATGCACATGGAAACAATTGTATGCCAGTACTCCTCTGTAATTTGCATGTTTTTCTCAGCATTGTCTTTGACATTGACCCATGTGGATGCATGTAACTAGAGATCTTTCACTTTCGTTGTGACTTACCACAATTAATTAATAAAATTTACAACGCACTGGGAAGACATAAAAAATTTAAATTGTAGGTACTTAATGACATAACTTTAAAACATATGAAGCAGAAGTAAACTACAAGGAAAAAAAACAAGTTCACAATCACAAGGGAGATTTTAATCCAACCCTATTAAGATAATAGATTAAGCAGGGGAAAAATCAATAATTATAGAAGAGGCAAAAACAAGCATAAGTTTCATAAGTAATAAGGAGAAACAGGTGCACAGTTGAGTAAAGTATTATTAGAATAATGACATGGTTTAGAGCAAGATTATAAAAAACAAGCATTTATCAGAATATCCTTTGTATCCATGCCTCTTGCTAGACTGGGAGTAGAACCCTAAAGACAATTATAAAATTTTCAAAAACTTTTCTCATGCTACTCCTGCTTTAAACTTAAGTGTTCTTTTTTTTTAAATTAAATTTATTTATTTTCAGCATAACAGTATTCATTATTTTTTCACCACACCCAGTGCTCCATGCAATCCGTGCCCTCAATAATACCCACTACCTGGTACCCCAACCTCGCACACCCCCACCACTTCAAACCCCTCAGATTGTTTTTCAGAGTCCACAGTCTCTCATGATTCACCTCCCCTTCCAATTTACCCCAACTCCCTTCCCCTCTCTAACTCCCCATGTTCTCCATGCTATTTGTTATGCTCCACAAATAAGTGAAACCATAGGATAATTGACTCTCTCTGCTTGACTTATTTCACTCAGCATAATCTCTTCCAGTCCCGTCCATGTTGCTACAAAAGTTGGGTATTCATCCTTTCTGATGGAGGCATAATACTCCATAGTGTATATGGACCACATTTTCCTTATCCATTCGTCCGTTGAAGGGCATCTTGGTTCTTTCCATAGTTTGGCGACTGTGGCCATTGCTGCTATAAACATTGGGGTACATACTGTATCTTTGGGGTAAATACCCAGGAGTGCTTAAGGAAGAACATGGTTTTCATTAGTTGGGGCCACATTTAATAGTGATAAAGGGACACTATATGTTCAGAGAGTGCCCATATATTGGTTTTCTCTCTTCTCTTTTCTGCTACTTCAGCAGAACAGTAAGTGGCCTTAGGGCCACTCTGTTCTGGTACAGGGATAATTCTGTGTCCTCCAGCGCTGCTTACAAAAATTCCCAATAGTAGGGCTTAGGGCACAAGCCTAGGAAACAAGTTTATTCTGCTTCCTATTTTTTCATTCTTCCTGTAAGCAGATATTTCACAAGGATATGAAGTAATTGTCTGGCGCACAATTCAATGATTCCAAGGTCCCCTGAAAACAGTAATACTTATAGTTCACCAGATGTTACCATTTTTTTTCTGACAAGGATACATTACTTATTCTGAGTTTTCTCCCCCAGAATCTGTCTTTCTTTTCATGGGGATCATCCTAATTGTGTATCTTCAGTTGTACATAGTTTGTCCTGCATCATTACCACCTTTAGGCCCCTATGTCCACACTCTTAACTCATGATCAGGCTTTTAATTCTTCCTCACGTCATTAGAATCCTCTACTTTCAGATTTATTATTTGTGGTATCCATTCTCTCTAAGAACTCTTCCTCCTCCCCATAAATAAGAGAGTAGAGGTGCTTTTCTTTAAACCCCTTTGCTTCCATGAAACAGGGACCATTTTGATACTGATACATAAAAACTGGCCCTTACCTGAGAGAAAAACTCACCTGTTACCATTCGTGGGTAACCCAGTTGTAAGGAGTGTGTGTCTGCCACTTGCATGATCATGAAAGTGTTAAACTTTGCAGCCTCCAATATAAAGCCATGGGTCTGTAGACAGGGAGCTGGGTCAGAATCTCACCTGAAGTCATTCCTGGTGTCAATCATATGAGGAAGAAGTCCATTTTTTCAGACTGAAAATCAGAATTGGAAAAAGTAGACAACAGAGCTGCAAAGTCTCTCTTTTAGACTGCACTGAAAAGCAACAAGATTTTTATGGGGTTCACCAGTGATGCGTGGGAACAAGGTAGTCAAAATTAAAACTGATACAGAAAGGAAGGGACACAGATTTCAATGAAGTGGGCCAAATAGAGAAATCTTTTTTTTTTTTTTTAAAGATTTTATTTATTTATTTGAGAGAGAGAGACAGTGAGAGAGAGCACGAGTGAGGAGAAGGTCAGAGAGCGAAGCAGACTCCCCATGGAGCTGGGAGCCTGATGCGGGACTCGATCCCGGGACTCCAGGATCACGCCCTGAGCCGAAGGCAGTCGTCCAACCAACTGAGCCACCCAGGCGTCCCCAAATAGAGATATCTTAATGAAGTAGATACAATGGGATTAGATCCCTGGGTTTTGTTTAAGTGTTTTGACATTCTATCCTCTACTTGTTATTTCCTGTGCTTCTTTCATATCTAACAAAGACTTTGGGATTTTCCATCTGTCTTAGACCTGCTAAAAGCAAAGCCCTGGTGATCCCCAGGCCCACTGTGGTAGGAAGCTGGATAAGAGTGCCTCCAAACAGTGGATGACACTCGGGGCACAGGGTCAATACTATCTTTAAGCAGCTCCTACATTCCTAGTAATTCTTCTTCCAGAGATAAGCCCTACTAAGTCTGGATTTTGTTCCATTTAATGAGGTTGAATTCTTTGAAACTTAGTTCAAACAGGAAGAAAAGAACAGCATTGCATGGATTTTGACATTTTCCCAGGTCTCTGGTGAAACTGAAGTCCTTCAGTTCCTGAGTTCCTGACCTGTGACCTGCCTCATCCTCTATTTCCTTTCTGGAACTGAGGCTCTGTCACAGTCTTGATAAGCTCAATACTGGGCTTATTCCTTAAAGGAATCCCTAGACTGGGAACCTACCTCTGTGACTGGACCTTCCAAATGTTGAAAACACATGCCAAGATTCCTCCAAATAGTATTTGCATTGTATTCTTCCCACTATACTTTGTCAACATGTTAAGATGCACCACTTTCTTGAATTTGTCCCTTACTGCTCACATGAAATACACATTTTTGGGCTCAATATTGTAATAACTAAAACGTCAGACTTTAATTAACGGATTGAAACTTTTAAGCTATGACTGTTATTTATCAATATTCTACATGTGAGAAAGAGGCAGAAGCAGGAGTTTTTTTATTCCAAGAACTGTGCTGTCTTTTTCTATACTCCAGGGTTTCTTATGATATAATCATCTATGGGAAGGAGTACCCTGTGGCCCACGAAGATTGTGGACGGTTGCAGCAGAAAAAATGTGAATGGAGCCTTTGTCTCTCGTCATACTCACTCTTTCTCTGCTAACCTTGGCAGAGACTGTTCTCTCCAGCCCCATTTGGTACAGCTTACTAGAGTTCTGTGTCACCAGATCATTCCTAATCAGGACTTTCCTAGAGGTCTGTATGACACCAGACAAGAGAGGATCATTTGTTTGTAAGACTGGGATTCATAAAATAGCTGTCGTTGTTGGGAATTGGGGTGGAGGGTGAGGGGAAATGTTGGAGAGAACAGAGATAACCTGAAAACAGTGACCTCACTGGCAGGACTAGACAAAGAGTAAATGAAGGGGATACAATGGTTTCAGAGACCTCTCAGGAAATAAGAGATAATAATAAGAGATCTTTTCAAAGTGTAGTGTTGTGGAATGAATGAATGGAATACAAGATTCCACACAGAAGACTTCTGGTACAAGATGGCAGACTGAGCATACTTTGCCTTTCCCAATTCCTAAATCCCACTAAAATAATAACAAAAACACTTTTCAAAAACACTTGTTTAAAAAACAGCAAAGACAACAACAGAAGGTAGAGAGAAGGTGTGAGAATGCAGTCCCAGCAAACAAAATATTTCAAAATATTTCTAGAAGCAGATTGAAGAAATGCTGACAAATGCAATAACCCAGAAGTAGTCATAGCCTAAATAGAGTTGTAAGGTACTGTGAGGTAGAGGAAATCATACACCTGGAAAAACTCTATAATCAGAAGGTGAAGGGGGTTCTAGAGAAGAGAGCAGAGTAAGAAGAACCTAAACTCACCTTGTCCCACAGATAGAACTAGATAACACCCATATCAGTGTAAATAATCCAAAAAATGACCTGAGACTGTCAGAACAGACTCTCCACAGCTAAATATAGAGAAAAGGGCACATCAAATAGGGTAGGAAGGGCAGAGACATGGTTGGGAGCTAAGCAGACATATGGGATTGCACAGAGAGGGGAGAGGATCAGACCCCTACACCAGGCATCCAGACACAGTGAACCTGTATGGGGAAGACAAATCCCCATAACCTTTGGCTTTGAAAACCAGAGGGGCTGAATTTTGTGAGTTCTTACAACCAGCAGTACTTAATTTTAAAAATTTAAAATTTAAATATCAGCAAGGTCAGCTCCGAGAGAGCAGGGAAGGTGACAGGAAACTGAGTCACCACCTTAGAGACATTATATCAAACAATCCCACAGAAATACAGCATAGAAGCAGTACTTTGAAAAATGATTCAGGTATATGGGAAGATTTATCTTCTAATCACAGAGTGTTTACTAGAGGAGTAGGGCTCTTCAGGGGACTTGTCCAGGAACAACTGAGATGGCAGGTGTGATTTCCCTCTCCCGCCCCCCAGTAGACACACAGCTCCCTGCAGGAACCAGCCCCCACTAGACACGTAATTTCCTGCAGGAACCAGTGCAGCAGCCAACATTCTCCTCTTAACTTCCAAACACCATGCCCCACCCCACTGTTCTCCTGTGGACACACCCCTTCCAGCCAGGCTTTGGCCCCAGGTCCCCTCCCACAGAAGATCCAGGTAAACCTTTTTAATACCACACGCCTCACCCCCCTCACCCCTTCCTACACTCCTCTGCACACCTGCCCCCTCCAATAAGCCCTTGAGTAGAGTCCATCCAAAGTCATGCCATAGCCTGACAGGGTGCAAGCAACCCTGACAAAGGCCAGCACCACCCAAAATGACTCCCACCCTGGGGAAAGGAAAAGATAACCACATGTGCCAGTCCAACTGTAGCCCCAGCAGTGTGCTGGGGTCAGACATCTGGTCTACCTGCAGGCCCTGTCCATCAGCAAAACTTCTCTGGGGACAACACAGGGAAAGGACCTGCAGTTTGGTGATGAATCTCTGGCAAATGCCTGTTCTGACTCACATTAAACCCAAAGCAGTCCCAGACTGGCACTAATAACACAGGGACCAAACCCTGCCCAGTATAGGCAAAGAGAGCTACTGCAGACACCTGGATTAAAGGCAAAAACAGCTCAGCTACAAGAGCAGGGTATACATAACTCACATAGGAGACACTCTGGAAGTGCCAGGTTCTGGTGAACAGGGGATACTGCAACGCAGGGCACTACAGGACTTCTTCTGGTTTTGTTCTTGTTTTAGAAAGGGAGAGGGAGAGTGTGTGCATGCACACATGTAAGAGTTGGGAGAGGAGGCCAGAGAGAGAGACAGAAAGAGAAAGAGAATCTTAAGCAGGCTCCAGCATGGAGCCTAAAACAATAACTGAAATATACATTCAAAACATTTTTCACTAATATGAAAATATATTAGATGGCATACCTAGTAGACTAGAGGAAGCAAAAGAATGGATCAGCAACTTAGAAGACAAAATAATGGAGAACAATCAAGGTGAACAGGAGAGAGAAAAAAATAATAATAAGTGAAAATAGACTTAAGGAACTCAACAAGCATAACATTCACATCCTAGGGATCCCAGAAGAAGAGAGTAAAGGGGGCAAGAAATTTTATTTGAAGAAATAATAACTTAAAACATACCAAATCTGGGCAGGAAACAGAAATCCAGATCCAGGAGGCACAGGGAGCACCAATAAAATCAACCTGAGGAAGTCCATAAGAGGACACATAATAATTAAAATGGCAAAAAGAAGGAATAAAGAGAACATTTTAAAAGCAGCAAGAAAAAAAGAAAACAGTTACAAGGGAAGCCCAATAAGGTTATACATTGATTTTTCAGCAAAAACTTCATAGGCCAGAAGACAGGGGAATGATTTATTTAAAGTACAAAAAAAAAAAAAAAACCAAAAAATCACCAAAACCTGCACCAAAGATTACTAGGTACTCTTTCCAGCAAGGCTCTCATTCAGAATACACCACAAAACAAATCTCAACAAATTCAAAAACACTGAAGATATACCGTGCATCTTTTCTTTTTTTTAATTAAATTTATTTATTTTCAGCATAACAGCATTCATTATTTTTTCACCACACCCAGTGCTCCATGCAATCCGTGCCCTCAATAATACCCACAACCTGGTACCCCAACCTCGCACACCCCCACCACTTCAAACCCCTCAGATTGTTTTTCAGAGTCCACAGTCTCTCATGATTCACCTCCCCTTCCAATTTACCCCAACTCCCTTCTCCTCTCTAACTCCCCATGTCCTCAATGCTGTTTGTTATGCTCCACAAATAAGTGAAACCATAGGATAATTGACTCTCTCTGCTTGAGTTATTTCACTCAGCATAATCTCTTCCAGTCCCGTCCATGTTGCTACAAAAGTTGAGTATTCATCCTTTCTGATGGAGGCATAATACTCCATAGTGTATATGGACCACATTTTCCTTATCCATTTGTCCATTGAAGGGCATCTTGGTTCTTTCCAAAGTTAGGCGACTGTGGCCATTGCTGCTATAAACATTGGGGTACAGATGGCCCTTCTTTTCAAGACGTCTGTATCTTTGGGGTAAATACCCAGGAGTGCAATTGCAGGGTCATAGGGAAGTTCTATTTTTAATTTCCTGAGGAATCTCCACACTGTTCTCCAAAGAGGCTGCACCAACCTGCCTTCCCACCAACAGTGTAAGAGGGTTCCCCTTTCTCCACATCCCCTCCAACACAAAACAGACACATAGACCAGTGGAACAGAGTAGAGAGCCCAGATATGGACCCTCAACTCTATGGTCAATTAATCTTCGACAAAACAGGAAAAAATATACAGTGGAAAAAAGACAGTCTCTTCAATAAATGGTGCTGGGAAAACTGGACAGCTATATGTAGAAGAATGAAATTCGACCATTCTCTTACACCGTACACAAAGATCAACTCAAAATGGATAAAAGACCTCAACGTGAGACAGGAATCCATCAGAATCCTAGAGGACAACATAGGCAGTAATCTCTTCAATATCAGCCACAGCAACTTCTTTCAAGATATGTCTCCAAAGGCAAAGGAAACAAAAGTGAAAATAAACTTTTGGGACTTCATCAAAATCAAAAGCTTCTTCACAGCAAAGGAAACAGTCAAAAAAACACAGAGGCAACCCACGGAATGGGAGAAGATATTTGCAAATGACAGTACAGACAAAAGGTTGATATCCAGGATCTAAAATGAACTTTTCAAACTCAACACACACAAAACAGGCAATCATATAAAAAAATGGGCAGAAGATATGAACAGACACCTCTCCAATGAAGACATACAAATGGCTATCAGACACATGAAAAAATGTTCATCATCACTAGCCGTCAGGGAGATTCAAATTAAAACCACATTGAGATATCACCTTACACCAGTTAGAATGGCCAAAATTAACAAGTCCGTGCATCTTTTCTGATCACAACACTATGAAACTAAAAATCAACTGCAAAAAAGCTCTGGGAAGAACAGAAATACACGGAGGTTAAATAACATATTACTAAACAATCAATGGTCAACTAGGAAATTAAAGAAGAAATTAAAAAATATATGGGTAGAAAATAAAATGAAAACCCAAAGGTCTAAAATCTTTGGGATGTAGCAAAAGCTGTTCTAAAAAGGAAGTTTACAGCAACACAGGCCTACCTCAAGAAGCAAGAAACCTGTCAAATAAACAAACTAATCTTACATTTTAAGGAGTCAGAAAAAGAACAAACAAAACCCAAACCCAGTAGAGGGAAGGATATAAAAAGATTAGAGCAGAAATAAACAAAATAGAAACTAAAGAAACAATAAAACAGATCAATGAAATCAAGAACTGATTTTTTTTTTAAAGATCAATAATATTAATAAACATTTAGGCAGACTCATCAGAGAGAGAGAGAGAGGAAAAGCACTCAAATAAATGAAATCAGAAATGAAAGAGGAGAGATAAGCAACCAATACAACAGAAATACAAAGGATTATAAAAGCATAATATCAAAAATTATATGCCAACAAACTGGAAAACCTAGAAGAAATGGATAAATTCCTAGGAGAATATAACCTACAAAAACTAAATTAGGAATAAATAGAAAATTCGAACAGAATGATTATCAGCAATGAAACTGAAAAAGTAATAAAAAAAAAACTCCCAACAACATCGATAAAAACAAAATTCCAAACAAAAAAAAGGCTGGGACCAGATGGCTTCATAGGTTTATTCTATCAGACATTTAAAGAAGAGTTATTACCTATTCTTTTCAAATTATTTCAAAAAACAGAAGAGGAAGGAATGCTTCCAATTCCTTCTATGAAGCCTGAATTACCCATTACCAAAATCAGATAAGGACATTACAAAAAAAGAGAACTGCAGGCCAATATCTCTAATGAACATAGAGGCAAAAATCTTTAACAAAATATTAGCAAACTGAATCCAACAATACATTAAAAAATCGTTCCACAATCAAGTATGATTTATTCCTGGGATGCATGGACAATTCAACATTTGCAAATTGATTAATATCCCATCAACAAGAGAAAAGATAAAAACACTATGATCATTTCAATAGATGCAGAAAAAGCTAATATCCATTCAGAATAAAATCTCCAACAAAGTAGGTTTAGAGAGAGCACACTTCAACATAATAAAGACCATTTATGAAAAACACACAGTGACCATCATACTCAATGGTGAAAAACTGACAGCTTTTCTCTTAAGATCAGGAACAAGACAAGGATGTCCACTTTCATCCCTTTTATTCAACATATCACTGGAAGTCCTAACCACAGCAATCAGACAAGAAAAAGAAATAAAAGTCATCCAAATCAGTAAGGAAGAAGTTAAACTCTATCTTCAGATGACATGATACTTTATAGAAAAAAGTTCTAAAGACTCCACCAAAAAACTATTAGAACTGATAAATGAATTTAGTAAGGTCACAGGATACATACATAATCAATATATAGAAATCCATTGCATTTCTATACACTAATAATGAAGTAGAAGAAAGGGAAATTAGGAAAACAATCCTATTTACAATTCTAGCAGAAGAAATAAAATACCTAGCAAAACACTTAGCCAAAGAGGTGAAAAGACATTTACTCTGAAAACTATAAAACCCTGATGAAAGAATTTGAAGACAACACAAACAAATGGAAAAAGATTCGATGCTCATGGGTTGGAGGACAAATAATGTTTAACAGAATTGGAAGAACAATTACTGTTAAAATGTCCATACTACCCAAAGCAAACTATAGATTTAATGCAATTTCTATCAAAATACCAACAGCATTTTTCACAGAACTAGAACAAATAGTCCTAAAGTTTCTATGCAACCATAAAAGACCACGAAGAGTCAAAGCAATTTGGAAAAGAAGAACAAAACTACGGGTGTCAAAAATCCCAGATTTCAAGTTATATTAAAATTGTAGTAATCAAAACAATACAGACATAGATTAATGTGACAGAATAGAGAGCCTGGAAATAAACCTAAAAGTAATATGGTCAATTAAGCTTCAACAAAGGAGGCAAGAATATGCAATGGAAAAGACAGTCTCTTCAACAAGTGGTGTTGGGAAAACCGGATAGCTACACACAAAAGAATGAAACTGGACCACTTTCTTATACCATACACGAAAATAAAACACAAATGGATTAAGGACTTAAAATGTGAGAAGTGAAACCATAAAAATTCTTGAAGACAGCACAGGCGGTAATTTCCCTAATATCAGCCATAGCATCATTTTTCTAGGTATGTTTTGTGAGGCAAAAAAATAAAGGCAAAAATAAAACTAATAGGACTACGTTAAAATAAAGAGCCTTTGCACAGCAAAAAAAAACAACCAATAAGAGTAAAAGACAACATACTGAATGGGAGAAGATATTTGCAAATGACATATCTGGTAAAGGATTTGTATCCAAAATATATAAAGATCTTACATAACTCAACACCAAAAAACCATACCATTCTATTAAAATATGGGCAGAAGACATGAACAGACATTTCTCTAAAGAAGACATACAGACGGCCCACAGACATATGAAAAGAGGCTCACCATCACTCATCATCAGGGAAATACAAATCAAACCCACAATGAGATATCACCTCACACCTGTCAAAATGGCTTAAATAAAAAACACAAGAAACAATGAGTGTTGGTAACCATTTGAAGAAAAAAGGAACCCTCGTGCACTATTGAGGGGAATGCAAGCTGGTGCAGCCATGGGAAAAACACAATGGAGGTTCCTCAAATAATTAAAAGCAGAATTACCATGGGATCCCATAATTCCATTACTGGGTATTTACTGGAAGAATACAAAAACACTAATTCAAAAAAAAATATATGTACCCCTATGTTTATTGCAACATTAATTACAATGGGCAAATTATATAAAAAGCCCCAGTGTCCATCAACAGATGAATAGACAAAGAGTTGATACATATATATATATATATACATATATATATATATATAAAATGAAATATTATTCAGCCTTAATAAAGAATGGAAAGTGCCTGGGTGACTCAGCTGGTTAAGCATCTGACTCTTGATTTTTGGCTCAGGTCATGATCACAGGGTCATGAGATACAGCCCTGTGTCAGGCTTCGTACTCATGGGGAATCTGCTTGAGATTCTCTTTCCCTCTCCTTCTGCTCCTCCCCCCACATTCTCTTTCTCTCTCTCTCTCTCTCAATTAAATAAATAAATCTTTTTTTTTTTTAAAGAAGAATGCAACAACTTGGGTGGATCTAGAGGGTATAATGCTAAGTGAAATAACCCAGCCAGAGAAAGACAAATACCATATGATCTCACTTATATGTGGAATTTGAAAATAGAAACAACAAAAGAGAAGAGATAAACCAAAAAACAGACTCTTAACTATACAGAACAAATAGCTGGTTACCAAAGGGGCAGTGGGTGGGGGACGGGTGAAATAGGTAAAGAGAATTAAGAGTAGACTTAGCAAGTCAAGATGGCGGAGAAGTAGCAGGCTGAGACTACTTCAGCTAGCAGGAGATCAGCTAGAGAGCTTATCTAAAGATTGCAAACACCTGCAAATCCATCGGCAGATGGAAGAGAAGAACAGCAATTCTAGAAACAGAAAAACAACCACTTTCTGGAAGGTAGGACTGGCGGAGAAGTGAATCCAAAGCGACGGGAAGACAGACCCCAGGCGGAGGGGCCGGCTCCCGGCAAGCGGCGGAGCAACAGAGCACAAAATCAGGACTTTTAAAAGTCTGTTCCGCTGAGGGACATCACTCCAGAGGCTAAATCGGGGCGAAGCCCACGCGGGGTCGGCGTGGCCTCAGGTCTCACGGGGTCACAGAAGGATCTGGGGTGTCTGAGTGTCGCAGAGCTTGCGGATATTAGAGCGAAAAAGCCGGCTGCAGAGACAGAGCCGACAGTAAACTCGCAGCTCGGGGTTGCCTTGAACCGGTCGCAGGCTTGGTGAGCTCGGAGCGCAGCCGGAGGTCAGGCAGACGGGAGATACTAGGAGCTGTTCGCTGAGGGCACACTGGGGAGTGGGGCCCCGGTCTCTCGGCTCCTCCGGGCCAGAGACCAGGAGGCCGCCATTTGTATTCCCGTCCTCCGGAACTCTACGGAAAGCACTCAGGGAACAAAAGCTACTGAAAGCAAAGCCTAGTGAATCACTCAGCCCGGCCCCTGGTAAGGGCGGTGCAATTCTGCCTGGGGCAAAGACACTTGAGAATCACTACAACAGGCCCCTCTCCCAGAAGATCAACAAGAAATCCAGGCAAGACCAAGTTCACCTACCAAGGAGTGCAGTTTCAATACCAAGGAGAGACCAGCAGAATTCCAGAGGAGAAAACAAACCACAGATCTCATGGCTTTCTCCCTGTGATTTTTTAGTCTTGCAGTTAATTTAATTTTTTTCTTTTTCATTTTTTTTCTTTTCTTCTACTAAATTTTTTTTTAACTTTTACCCTTTTCTTTTTTAACTTTTTTAACTAGTTTATCTAATATATATATATTTTTTCTTTTTTATACTTTTCTTTATTCGTTTTCTTTTTTTAATTCTTTTTTTTTCTTTTTTCTTTCTTTATTTTTGAACCTCTTTTTATCCCCAAATCAGAAGAGATCCCAATCTCTTCAATCTCTTTTCAATTCTTGATTGAATTTTTAATTCAATCTCTTTTTTTAATTCTTTTTTTTCTTTCTTTATTATTGAACCTCTTTTTATCCCCAAATCAGAAGAGATCCCAATCAGAAGAGATTGGGAGATCCCAATCAGAAGAGATCCCAATCAGAGGAGATCCCTCACCTAATCGTGAGGGGGGAGAAATCCCCCCTCATGATTTGGGATCTCTTCTGATTTGGTTAAAGCATATTTTCCTGGGATTGTTGCCACCCTTTTAGTATTTTACTTGCTCCTTCATATACTCTTAGCTGGACAAAACGACAAGGCGGAAAAATTCACAACAAAAAAAAAAGAACAAGAGGCAGTACCAAAGGCTAGGGACCTAATCAATACAGACATTGGTAATATGTCAGATATAGAGTTCAAAATGACAATTCTCAAGGTTCTAGCCGGGCTTGAAAAAGGCATGGAAGATATTAGAGAAACCCTCTCCAGAGATATAAAAGCCCTTTCTGGAGAAATAAAAGAACTAAAATCTAACCAAGTTGAAATCAAAAAAGCTATTAATGAGGTTCAATCAAAAATGGAGGCTCTCACTGCTAGGATAGATGAGGCAGAAGAAAGAATTAGCAATATAGAAGACCAAATGACAGAGAATAAAGAAGCTGAGCAAAAAAGGGATAAACAGCTACTGGACCACGAGGGGAGAATTCGAGAGATAAGTGACACCATAAGACGAAACAACATGAGAATAATTGGGATTCCAGAAGAAGAAGAAAGAGAGAGGGGAGCAGAAGGTATACTGAAGAGAATTATTGGGGAGAATTTCCCCAATATGGCAAAGGGAACGAGCATCAAAATTCAAGAGGTTCAGAGAACGCCCCTCAAAATCAATAAGAATAGGCCCACACCCCGTCACCTAATAGTAAAATTTACAAACCTTAGTGACAAAGAGAAAATCCTGAAAGCAGCCCGGGAAAAGAAGTCTGTAACATACAATGGTAAAAGTATTAGATTGGCAGCTGACTTATCCACAGAGACCTGGCAGGCCAGAAAGAGTTGGCATGATATTTTCAGAGCACTAAATGAGAAAAACATGCAGCCAAGAATACTATATCCAGCTAGGCTATCATTGAAAATAGAAGGAGAGATTAAACGCTTCCAGGACAAACAAAAACTGAAAGAATTTGCAAACACCAAACCAGCTCTACAGGAAATACTGAAAGGGGTCCTCTAAGCAAAGAGAGAGCCTACAAGTGGTAGATCAGAAAGGAACAGAGACAATATACAGTAACAGTCACCTTACAGGCAATACAATGGCACTAAAATCATATCTCTCAATAGTTACCCTGAATGTTAATGGGCTAAATGCCCCAATCAAAAGACACAGGGTATCAGAATGGATAAAAAAACAAAACCCATCTATATGTTGCCTCCAAGAAACTCATTTTAAGCCCGAAGACACCTCCAGATTTAAAGTGAGGGGGTGGAAAAGAATTTACCATGCTAATGGACATCAGAAAAAAGCAGGAGTGGCAATCCTTATATCAGATCAATTAGATTTTAAGCCAAAGACTATAATAAGAGATGAGGAAGGACACTATATCATACTCAAAGGGTCTGCCCAACAAGAAGATCTAACAATTTTAAATGTCTATGCCCCCAATGTGGGAGCAGCCAACTATATAAACCAATTAATAACAAAATCAAAGAAACACATCAACAATAATACAATAATAGTGGGGACTTTAACACTCCCCTCACTGAAATGGACAGATCATCCAAGCAAAAGATCAACAGGGAAATAAAGGCCTTAAATGATACACTGGATGAGATGGACATCACAGATATATTCAGAACATTTCATCCCAAAGCAACAGAATACACATTCTTCTCTAATGCACATGGAACATTCTCCAGAATAGATCACATCCTCGGTCCTAAATCAGGCCTCAACCGGTATCAAAAGATTGGGATCATTCCCTGCATATTTTCAGACCACATGCTCTGAAGCTAGAACTCAACCACAAGAGGAAGTTTGGAAAGAACCCACAAACATGGAGACTAAACAGCATCCTTCTAAAGAATGAATGGGTCAACCAGGAAATTAAAGAAGAATTGAAAAAAATCATGGAAACAAATGATAATGAAAATACAATGGTTCAAAATCTGTGGGACACAACAAAGGCAGTCCTGATAGGAAAATATATAGCAGTACAAGATTTTCTCAAGAAACAAGAAAGGTCTCAGGTACACAACCTAACCCTACACCTAAAGGAGCTGGAGAAAGAACAAGAAAGAAACCCTAAGCCCAGCAGGAGAAGAGAAATCATAAAGATCAGAGCAGAAATGAATGAAATAGAAACCAAAAAAACAATAGAACAAATCAACGAAACTAGGAGCTGGTTCTTTGAAAGAATTAATAAAATTGATAAACCCCTGGCCAGACTTATCAAAAAGAAAAGAGAAAGGACCCAAATAAATAAAATCATGAATGAAAGAGGAGAGATCAAAACTAACACCAAAGAAATACAAACTATTATAAGAACATACTATGAGCTACTCTACGCCAACAAATTTGACAATCTGGAAGAAATGGATGTATTCCTAGAAACATATAAACTACCAAAATTGAACCAGGAAGAAATAGAAAGTCTGAACAGACCCATAACCAGTAAGGAGATTGAAACAGTCATTAAAAATCTCCAAACAAACAAAAGCCCAGGGCCAGACAGTTTCCCGGGGGAATTCTACCAAACATTTAAAGAAGAACTAATTCCTATTCTCCTGAAACTGTTCCAAAAAATAGAAATGGAAGGAAAACTTCCAAACTCATTTTATGAGGCCAGCATCACCTTGATCCCAAAACCAGACAAGGATCCCATCAAAAAAGAGAGCTATAGACCAATATCCTTGATGAACACAGATGCGAAAATTCTCACCAAAATACTAGCCAATAGGATTCAACAGTACATTAAAAGAATTATTCACCACGACCAAGTGGGATTTATCCCAGGGCTGCAAGTTTGGTTCAACATCCGCAAATCAGTCAATGTGATACAACACATCAATAAAAGAAAGACCAAGAACCATATGATACTCTCAATAGATGCTGAAAAAGCATTTGACAAAGTACAGCATCCCTTCCTGATCAAAACTCTTCAAAGTGTAGGGATAGAGGGCACATACCTCAATATCATCAAAGCCATCTATGAAAAACCCACTGCAAATATCATTCTCAACGGAGAAAAACTGAAAGCTTTTCCACTAAGGTCAGGAACACGGCAGGGATGTCCATTATCACCACTGCTATTCAACATAGTACTAGAAGTCCTAGCCTCAACAATCAGACAACTAAAGGAAATTAAAGGCATCCAAATCAGCAAAGAAGAAGTCAAATTATCACTCTTCACAGATGATATGATACTCTATGTGGAAATCCCAAAAGACTCCACTCCAAAACTGCTAGAACCTGTACAGGAATTCAGTAAAGTGTCAGGATATAAGATCAATGCACAGAAATCAGTTGCATTTCTCTACACCAACAACAAGACAGAAGAAAGAGAAATTAAGGAGTCAATCCCATTTACAATTGCACCCCAAACCATAAGATACCTAGGAATAAACCTAACCAAAGAGGCTAAGAATCTATACTCAGAAAACAAAGTACTCATGAAAGAAATTGAGGAAGACACAAAGAAATGGAAAAATGTTCCATGCTCCTGGATTGGAAGAATAAATATTGTGAAAATGTCTATGCTACCTAAAGCAATCTACACATTTAATGCAATTCCTATCAAAGTACCATCCATCTTCTTCAAAGAAATGGAACAAATAATTTTAAAATTTATATGGAACCAGAAAAGACCTCGAATAGCCAAAGGATATTGAAAAAGAAAGCCAAAGTTGGCATCACAATTCCGGACTTCAAGCTCTATTACAAAGCTGTCATCATCAAGACAGCATGGTACTGGCACAAAAACAGACACATAGATCAATGGAACAGAATAGAGAGGCCAGAAATAGACCCTCAACTCTATGGTCAAATAATCTCTGACAAAGCAGGAAAGAATGTCCAATGGAAAAAAGACAGCCTCTTCAATAAATGGTGTTGGGAAAATTGGACAGCCACGTGCAGAAAAATGAAATTGGACCATTTCCTTACACCACACACAAAAATAGACTCAAAATGGATTAAGGACCTCAATGTGAGAAAGGAATCCATCAAAATCCTTGAGGAGAACACAGGCAGCAACCTCTTCGACCTCAGCCGCAGCAACATATTCCTAGGAACATCGCCAAAGGCAAGGGAAGCAAAGGCAAAAATGAATTATTGGGATTTCATCAAGATAAAAATGTGCTTTTGGGTAAATTGGAAGGGGAGGTGAACCATGAGAGACTATGGACTCTGAAAAACAATCTGAGGGGTTTGAAGTGGCGGGGGGGTGGGAAGTTGGGGTGCCAGGTGGTGGGTATTATAGAGGGCACGGCTTGCATGGAGCACTGGGTGTGGTAAAAAAATAATGAATACTGTTTTTCTGAAAATAAATAAATTGGAAAAAAAAAGCTTTTGCACAGCAAAGGAAACAGTTAACAAAATCAAAAGACAAATGACAGAATAGGAGAAGATATTTGCAAACGACATATCAGATAAAGGACTAGTGTCCAAAATCTATAAAGAACTTAACAAACTCAACACCCAAAGAACAAATAATCCAATCAAGAAATGGGCAGAGGACATGAACAGACGTTTCTGCAAAGAAGACATCCAGATGGCCAACACACACATGAAAAAGTGCTCCATATCACTCGGCATCAGGGAAATACAAATCAAAACCACAATGAGATATCACCTCACACCAGTCAGAATGGCTAAAATCAACAAGTCAGGAAATGACAGATGCTGGCGAGGATGCAGAGAAAGGGGAACCCTCCTACACTGTTGGTGGGAATGCAAGCTGGTGCAACCACTCTGGAAAACAGCATGGAGGTTCCTCAAAATGTTGAAAATGGAACTGCCCTATGACCAAGCAATTGCACTACTGGGTATTTACCCTAAAGATACAAACGTAGTGATCCGAAGGGTACGTGCACCCAAATGTTTATAGCAGCAATGTCCACAATAGCCAAACTATGGAAAGAACCTAGATGTTCATCAACAGATGAATGGATAAAGAAGATGTGGTATATATACACAATGGAATACTATGCAGCCATCAAAAGAAACGAAATCTTGCCATTTGCGACAACACGGATGGAAGTAGAGCGTATCATGCTTAGCGAAATAAGTCAAGCGGAGAAAGACAACTATCATATGATCTCCCTGATATGAGGAAGTGGTGATGCAACATTGGGGTAAGTGGGTAGGAGAAGAATCCATGAAACAAGATGGGATAGGGAGGGAGACAAACCATAAGTGACTCTTAATCTCATGAAACAAACTGTGGGTTGCTGGGGGGAGGGGGGTTGGGAGAAGGGGGGTAGGGTTATGGACATTGGGGAGGGTATGTGCTTTTGGGTAAATTGGAAGGGGAGGTGAACCATGAGAGACTATGGACTCTGAAAAACAATCTGAGGGGTTTGAAGTGGCGGGGGGTGTGGTGGGAGGTTGGGGTACCAGGTGGTGGGTATTATAGAGGGCACAGCTTGCATGGTGCACTGGGTGTGGTGAAAAAATAATGAATACTGTTTTTCTGAAAATAAATAAATTGGGAAAAAAAATAAAAAAATAAAAAATAAAAACTCTCTGAAAAAAAAAAGAATATATTTATCGTGATGAGCACTGAGTAATACATAGAAGGGCTGAATGATTATATTGTACCCCTAAAGTTAGCACATTAATTATACTTGAGTACTGTATATTAATTATACTTGAGTAAAAACTGAATAAAAATTAATTTAATTTTTAAAAACTCAAAAAAAAAAGAGTCTGTTTTGGGCTTGTCTTTCTTTTTCCCCTTTTGTTCATTCGTTTTGTTTCTTAAATCCTACATATAAGTGAGATTGTATGGTATTTGTCTTTCTCTGATTGACTTATTTCACTTAGCATAATACTCTCTAGCTCCATCCACGTCATTGTGAATGGCAAGATTTCATTCTTTTTATTAAATAAAAAGTAATATTCCATTGCATGTCTGTGTATATACATATATATATACATATATATATACATATATATAGATTTTATTTACTTATTAAAGATAAATTCCTTAATATGAATCATCCCATACCTATCTTTCTAGTAACATCTGAACTGAACATGCTCCTCCATCACTCACTCAACCCAAGCTGCAGTGGTCTTTTGCATACTACAGTCTGCATCCTGGCTGCAGGTTTTTGAACATATCATTTCCTCCTGACTTCAATATTTTCCCTTCCCCTTTTTGCTTTTTTAACCCCACCTCTCTCCAAATCCCAACTCCATCATCATTTCCTCAGAGAAATCCTTCCTGACCTGCCTATGTCCTTGATAACATAAAAAAAAAAAATAAATCGTACGTTTTATGTTCCTATAATAGCATTCTCTTCTCCCTTTTAACACTTGCTCCAGTTGTGGTATTTCTTCTATTTGAGTGATTGTTTGAATAATGTCTGTCATCTGCACTAAACACATGCTCCATAAGGTCAAGAACTCTATGAAGAGCAGAGGGAATTGGAAGAAATGAGGCTTGGAAGTTAAGCAAGGGCTATATCATAAGAACTTGTATGTTAGGCTAGAGAATTTTAATTTGATCCCATGAGCAATCTCCTGTGAACAATGGGGTAACATATTTGATGTAATTTTAAAATTTTACTCAGTATTGCTTTTTTACAATAGAAACTGACTTATAGTTTTCAGATTAATCACCAGCTCAACAAGTCATCATTCAACTTGTTATTGAACAACTGAACAAGTTATTATTAAACAGTAGAGAATTTGAATTTTCTCCCTAAACATGAACAAGTTCAATTCTCTCATTAAATGGCTCCTAAATTGGAGCTAAGTTATGAGATAATAAGAAATCAATTTGTTGTATTCTAAATAAGCATGATAACTATCTGACCAGAGAAACCAATTCACCTTGCACACACTAAAGGAAAACTTTCAGGTCTGGAAAAGGCAGTCCACCATTCTTCAAAGACAGCAGCTGCAGGCGAATGTCTGTATGGGGGCCAAGGTCATACCTCACAGCCCACCATTGTGTCCTCCACAGCTTTCTTCCAAAGTCCCCCAAATTAAGCATACAGCACGGAACCAAACTTGCTCTGTACTACCTTCTGAGATCTCTGGTCTCTCTTTCTATTTCCTAAAGTTGACGTACAGAGGAGACATACTCTTGCCAGCTCTTACTCCTTTAAGATAAAGCTTTTTTTGGGAAAAGAAAACTTGCACTTAGTCTTAGTCTTCATTGTCAAATAATGTTTCCAATGTTAGTAGGATTCACAAGGACACCAATAAGATTCCCTTCAAGAATCTAAAAAGAAGCTTCAGATGGGGTTTTAAACAATGTTTTGAATGATGGTTTTCATTAGAGATAATGTAAAATAAACTAGAGATAACGTTATCAGAGACAGAATGAGTTGGGCCAAGATTTGAACAAAACTATGTTAAATGTACTAACACAAATAATATGACAGTCTCTAAGAGATTTAGTCATCAAAGGAAGTTTAGAAAAAGGAAAGCCAAACATTGATATTATTTTATTTCTTAGAAGACAATGTTCAGTCCACTAGGATGACCAGCTGGAGGTGTGGCAGATTTGACCCTATGGGAGAAGTACACCTGGCAATTTTCAGGACTTCATGACACAGTTGTTAAAGTCTCCAACTGACTGCTCTTCTAGTTGCAGCTTCACTAAGCAGCCTTCTAATAATAAAGCTTCCTGTTTTCATTTGTCCTCAGAGAAAGCATTGATTTTTAAGCCTATATAATGGCGAAACTTCTTATTGTAAATTAATTGGTACTGTAGATTTTAGTCATTGGCCTCCATGAGTTTGTTTAATTTGTGTCCACTCTGAGAAACAGAACTACTTCTCATCGTGTTGACAATCACGTTCTCAAGCGGATGGCTTGAGAGCCATGCTCAGGCCTGTCATGAATTTGCCAAGGAAATGCCAAACTGAAGGATCTGTCTGGATGACCAGCCAAGTTCCAAAGAGGATGCCAGACTTCTCTCTAAGTGACTTTGCATAAAACTGCAATAATTTACATGGGGAGACTGGAATTCTACCCCCACTTGACTAGAATGATGCTTCTCTCCCTCCCTGCTGGAGAAGAGAGAGGAAAGAATTAGTAAACATGAAGAAAGAGCTATAGTAATTACCTAATTGGAACTACAGAGAAAAAAATAGATTAAAACAAAATAAAACAAACAAAATCTAGAGTCCCATGAAGATAAAAAAAAGAGGGACTGAAAAACAACTCAAAAAATAATGGATGCGATCTTCCCAAATTTAGCAAAAGATATTAATCTAAAGGTTTAAGAGGCTGAGCAAATTTCAAATAGGATTAACTCAAAGAAATGCACCCAAACTTAAGTTAACTATGCTTCTAAGTCTAAAGATAAAGGAAAATTCTTGAAAGCAGCCACTAAGGGAAAAATTATTTTAAATGACAGATTTCTCTTCAGAAACCACTGAGGCCAATATATATATATATATTTCAAGTGCTAAAACAACTGCCAACCCAGAATCCTAGGCCCAGTGAAAATACTCTCCAGGAATAAAGAGGAAATCAAGACATTCTCAAATGAAGGAAAATGAAGAATTTGTTGCCAACAAATCTACCCTAAAACAATGTCTAAAAGAAGCTCTCTAAAAAGAAAGTAATGATAAAAAAGGAACATTAGGAAAGAAGAAAGCAGATTATAAGCAAAAATGTGGATAAATATAATATTTATAAATATATTCCTTAATAGTTTATACACTAGAAAACAGATAAAGTTTCAAATCAATAATCTAAGCTACCTTCTCAAAAACTTAAGAAAAGCAAAATAAAACCAAAGCAAGAAGAAATAATAAAACAGAAATTGGTGAAAATGAAAACAGAAAAAGAATTTAAAAATGAAGGAAAAATGGAAAAATCAATAAAATCAACAAAAAATTAGCAATACTGAGAAATTAAAAAAAAAGACACAAATTAGTAATATCAAAAATAAGCAAGGGATATCAATCAGACCCTGCAGACATCAAAAGGTTAGTAGAGGAATACTATGATTAACTCTGTACCCATAAATTTATCAACTTAGATGAAATAAGCCATTCCTCAAAAAATATATAAACTACTATAACTCACCCAATATAAAAGATAATTTTAATAATTCTGTGACTATTAAAGAAATTGAATTCATAATTCTTTTTTTTTTCCCAATTTATTTATTTTCAGAAAAACAGTATTCATTATTTTTTCACCACACCCAGTGCTCCATGCAAGCTGTGCCCTCTATAATACCCACCACCTGGTACCCCAACCTCCCACCCCCCCGCCACTTCAAACCCCTCAGACTGTTTTTCAGAGTCCATAGTCTCTCATGGTTCACCTCCCCTTCCAATTTACCCAAATTCCCTACTACTCTCTAACGCCCCTTGTCCTCCATGCTATTGGTTATGCTCCACAAATGAGTGAAACCATATGATAATTGACTCTCTCTGCTTGACTGATTTCACTCAGCATAATCTCTTCCAGTCCCGTCCATGTTGCTACAAAAGTTGGATATTCGTCCTTTCTGATGGAGGCATAATACTCCATAGTGTATATGGACCACATCTTCCTTATCCATTCATCCGTTGAAGGGCATCTTGGTTCTTTCCATAGTTTGGCGACTGTGGCCATTGCTGCTATAAACATTGGGGTACAGATGGCCCTTCTTTTCACGACATCTGTATCTTTGGGGTAAATACCCAGGAGTGCAATTGCAGGGTCGTAGGGAAGCTCTATTTTTAATTTCTTGAGGAATCTCCACACTGTTCTCCAAAGAGGCTGCACCAACTTGCATTCCCACCAACAGTGTAAGAGGGTTCCCCTTTCTCCACATCCTCTCCAACACATGTTGTTTCCTGTTTTGTTAATTTTGGCCATTCTAACTGGTGTAAGGTGATATCTCAATGTGGTTTTAATTTGAATCTCCCTGAGGGCTAATGATGATGAACATTTTTTCATGTGTCTGATAGCCATTTGTATTTCTTGATTGGAGAAGTGTCTGTTCATATCTTCTGCCCATTTTTTGATGTGTTTGTCTGTTTCGTGTGTGTTGAGTTTGAGGAGTTCATTATAGATCCTGGATATCAACCTTTTGTCTGTACTGTCATTTGCAAATATCTTCTCCCATTCCGTGGGTTGCCTCTTTGTTTTTTTGACTGTTTCCTTTGCTGTGCAGAAGCTTTTGATTTTGATGAAGTCCCAGAAGTCTATTTTCGCTTTTGTTTCCTTTGCCTTTGGAGACGTATCTTGAAAGAAGTTGCTGTGGCTGATATCGAAGAGATTACTGCCTATGTTCTCCTCTAAGATTCTGATAGATTCCTGTCTCACGTTGAGGTCTTTTATCCATTTTGAGTTGATCTTTGTGTACGGTGTGAGAGAATGGTCGAGTTTCATTCTTCTACATATAGCTGTCCAGTTTTCCCAGCACCATTTATTGAAGAGACTGTCTTTTTTCCACTGTATATTTTTTCCTGTTTTGTCGAAGATTAATTGACCATAGAGTTGAGGGTCCATATCAGGGCTCTCTACTCTGTTCCACTGGTCTATGTGTCTGTTTTTATGCCAGTACCATGCTGTCTTGGTGATCACAGCTTTGTAATAAAGCTTGAAATCAGGTAAGGTGATGCCGCCAGCTTTATTTTTGTTTTTCAACGTTTCCTTAGCGATTCGGGGTCTCTTCTGATTCCATACAAATTTTAGGATTATTTGCTCCAGCTCTTTGAAGAATGCCGGTGGAATTTTGATCGGAATGGCATTAAAAGTATAGATTGCTCTAGGCAGTATAGACATTTTAACGATGTTTATTCTTCCGATCCAAGAGCATGGAATGGTCTTCCATCTTTTTGTGTCTTCTTCAATTTCTTTCATGAGTGTTCTATAGTTCCTCAAGTATAGATACTTTACCTCTTTAGTTAGGTTTATTCCCAGGTATCTTATGGTTCTTGGTGCTATAGTAAATGGAATCGATTCTCTAATTTCCCTTTCTGTATTTTCCTTGTTAGTGTATAAGAAAGCCACTGATTTCTGCACATTGACTTTGTATCCTGCCACGCTGCTGAATTGCTGTATGAGTTCTAGTAGTTTGGGGGTGGAGTCTTTTGGGTTTTCCATATAAAGAATCATGTCATCTGCGAAGAGAGAGAGTTTGACTTCTTCATTACCAATTTGGATACCTTTTATTTCTCTCTGTTGTCTGATTGCTGTTGCTAGGACTTCTAATACTATGTTGAACAAGAGTGGTGAAAGTGGGCATCCTTGTCTTGTTCCTGATCTCAACGGGAAGGCTGCAAGCTTTTTCCCATTGAGGATGATATTTGCTGTGGGTCTTTCATAGATAGATTTGATGAGGTTCAGGAATGTTCCCTCTATCCCTATACTTTGAAGCGTTTTAATCAGGAACGGATGTTGGATTTTGTCAAATGCTTTTTCTGCATCAATTGAGAGGACCATGTGGTTCTTCTCTCTTCTCCTATTAATTTGTTGTATCACATTGATTGATTTACGAATGTTGAACCATCCTTGTAGCCCAGGGATGAATCCCACCTGATCATGGTGGATAATCTTTTTAATGTGTTGTTGGATCCTGTTGGCTAGGATCTTGTTGAGAATCTTAGCATCCATATTCATCAGTGATATTGGTCTGAAATTCTCCTTTTTGGTATGGTCCTTGCCTGGTTTGGGGATCAGGGTAATGCTGGCTTCATAGAAAGAGTCTGGAAGTTTTCCTTCTGCTTCAATTTTTTGAAACAGCTTCAGGAGAATAGGTGTTATTTCTTCTTGGAAGGTTTGGTAGAATTCCCCAGGGAATCCGTCAGGTCCTGGGCTCTTGTTTTTTGGGAGATTTTTGATCACTGCTTCAATCTCGTTATTAGATATCGGTCTATTCAGGTTGTCGGTTTCTTCCTGGTTCAATTTTGGTAGTTTATATTTTTCCAGGAATGCATCCATTTCATCAAGGTTGCTAAGCTTATTGGCATATAACTGTTCGTAGTAACTTCTGATGATTGTTTCTACTTCCTTGGTGTTAGTTGTGATCTCTCCCCTTTCATTCATAATTTTATGAATTTGGGATTTCTCTCTTTTCTTTTGGATTAGTGTAGCCAGTGGCTTATCGATCTTATTGATTCTTTCAAAAAACCAGCTTCTAGTTTCATTGATACGTTCTACTGTATCTCTGGTTTCTCCCTCATTGATCTCAGCTCTAATCTTGATGATTTCCCTTCTTATGTGTGGAGTTGGTTTGATTTGTTGTTGATCCTCCAGTTCTTTAAGGTGTAGAGACAGCTGGTGTGTTCTGGATTTTTCAATTTTTTTGAGCAAGGCTTGGATGGCTATATATTTTCCCCTTAGGACCGCCTTTGCTGTATCCCATAGGTTTTGGACCGAAGTGTCTTCATTCTCATTGGTTTCCATGAATTGTTTCAGTTCTTCTTTGATCTCCTGGTTGATCCAAGCATTCTTAAGCAAGGTGGTCTTTAGCTTCCAGGTGTTTGAGTTCCTTCGGAACTTTTCCTTGTGATTGAGCTCCAGTTTCAAAGCATTGTGATCTGAGAATATGCAGGGAATAATCTCAGTCTTTTGGTATCGGCTGAGTCCTGATTTGTGACCCAGTATGTGGTCTATTCTGGAGAAGGTTCCGTGTGCACTTGAGAAGAATGAGTATTCTGCTGTTTTAGGGTGGAATGTTCTGTATATATCTATGAGGTCCATCTGGTCCAATGTGTCGTTCAATGCTCTTGTTTCTTTATTGATTTTCTGCTTCGATGATCTGTCTAATTCTGAAAGAGGCGTGTTAAGATCACCTACGATTAGTGTATTCATATCAATATGACTCTTTATCTTGATTAACAGTTTTCTTAAGTAATTGGCTGCTCCCATATTGGGAGCATAGATATTTACAATTGTTAGATCATCTTGGTGGATAGTCCCTTTAAGGATTATGTAGTGTCCTTCTGTATCTCTGACTACAGTCTTTAGTTTGAAGTCTAATTTATCTGATATGAGAATCGCTACCCCAGCCTTCTTTTGAGTCCCATTGGCATGAAAGATGCTTCTCCACCCCTTCACTTTCAGTCTGCGTGTATCTTTAGGTTCAAAATGGGTCTCTTGTAGACAGCATATGGATGGGTCCTGTCGTTTTATCCAATCTGCAACCCTGTGCCGTTTTATGGGTGCATTGAGGCCATTCACATTGAGAGTGATTATTGATAGATACGTTTTTATTGACATCGAGTTACCTTTGAAGTCTTTCTTTCTGTAGACTGTCTCTATATTTCTGTTCAATGCTATTCTTGGGATTTTTCCTCTTTTATAGAACCCCCCTTAATATTTCCTGCAGTATCGGCTTGGTGGTTGCATAGTCTTTTAAGTCTTGCCGGTCTTGGAAACTCTTTATCTCTCCATCCATTTTGAATGTCAGTCTTGCTGGATAAAGTATTCTTGGCTGCATGTTCTTCTCATTTAGTGCCCTGAATATATCTTGCCAGCCTCTTCTGGCTTGCCAAGTCTCTGTGGACAGGTCTGACGTTATTCTGATGGGCTTCCCTCTGTAAGTAAGGAGCCTCTTTGCCCTGGCGGCTTTCAAGAGATTATACCTACAATTATAATTTCTCAATTTGACTATCAGGTGTCGTGATGTTTTTTTGGAGTGTATAATCTTGGGTGGAGACCGTTCAGCCTCTAGTACATGAACGCTGGTTTCATTCGCGAGATTCGGAAAGTTTTCATGAAGGACTTGTTCCACGACATCTTCTAGACTTCTTTCTTTCTCCTCCCCTTCAGGAATTCCAATAATTCTGACGTTGGAACGCTTCATGGCATCACTTATTTCCCTAATTCTGCTTTCGTGGGATCTAAGCTGTTTGTTCCAGGCTTCCTCCTGATCCTTTCTCTCTATCTGTTTGTCTTCCAGATCACTAATTCTATCTTCTGTCTCAGTTACCCTAGCTTTGAGAGAGTTTAGATTGGATTGGAACTCATTGAGAGCATTGTGGACCTCCTCCCTGGTAGCTTTAAGCTCCGCCCTAACATTGTGAACATCCTGTCTGGTCGCTTTCAGTTCGGCTCTAATCAATTCTGTTTGGTCATCCATGGCTTTCTCCAACCTAGCTATTGCCTGGATAATTGTTAGCCTGAATTCTCTTTCCGACATATTGTCTATGTTGATAGCCGTTAGCTCTGTTGCGGAAGGTCCATCCTCTGTATTTTTCTTCTGTTGGGCATTCCTCCTCCTAGTCATTTTGGTGGGAGAAGACTGAACAGATGTAGCTGGATGTATCAACTCTGGTGCAGTCAAGGTGCACCCTGGAACACTTCCTGATCTCCGTCTCAGAAGCCTCAGTCTGGGTGCAGAAGCTGAATAAATTCCCCCTTGGATGCTGGCAGTGCAGGTTCCAAGTTAAAGACCCTGGGGGCGCAGGATCTTTTGCTCGTCCCCAAAGCCGAGGCAGTGGCGGCTGTCTGGGAGCTCCTGACCGCCAGAGAGGTTCCAAGCAGCGATCACACACTGAGATTTTGCCGCTGGCCGGGGCTGGGAGTGCCCGGCTTGCGCGCACCTCTTTTCAGAGGTGGCTGTGGGTCGGGTGCGCGTCTGGGGCGCTGAGAACGGGGCGCTGGTCCGTAAGCCGCAGGCTGGGCTTTTGCGCGCCTCTGTCCGGGGAAGAGTTTCGCGGGGCGCGAGGCTTAGACTTTGAAACAATGGCCCGGGTTAAGAAGCGCCCCAGGGCCTTAGAAACCCAGGAGAGCTGGAGCGACGTGCACGCGCATCTCAAGCTTTGTGGTAGGGCTAGCGCGCGTTCTGCAGACCGGCTCCCATCCCCTCACAGGAGCCGGAACCCCCGCGCTCTGGGGCACGCTGGCGGCTTAGGGACCAGGAGCCGGTTTTCTCCGCCGCACTCTCTCTGCCTCCGCGCCGGGGAGGCCGTCTGGGACCGGGGACTCAAGCCCCTGTCCCTAGCCGCCCCGATTCCCACAATTTGCCCCCGCGATCCTTTGCTCTTTTGGAGTGCTTTCAACCAGTCTCCGAGTTAATGCTGGTCCCCAGACGCAGGGCACTCTCGCTCGTATCGGGGTATTACTTTTGCACCGGTCGCCTCTGGTGGCTCCCTCCCCCTTTTGTTTATCTTCCGATATCAGTCCGCTGTTCCCATTCCGCTTTACCTGCTCACTGGCGTCTTCTGCCCCTGTAGAGATCCAGACGTGTATAATTCTGATCTCAGGCTGATTTCATGGGTGATCAGAGTTCTTTGGTAGGTAATCAGCTCACTTTGGGGTACCAGCTGAAAAGACGCCTCTTCCTAGTACCCCGCCATCTTGTCCCCCCCTGAATTCATAATTCTTAAAACTCACCCCCAAAAAGAAAATCTCCAGACTCAGATGGTTAACCAGAGAATTCTACCAGATATTTAAAGAAAAATTAGCTTTAATTATACATAATCTCTTCCAGAAAACAGAAGATGAGGGAATCACTTCCCGATTTATTTTACGAAGCAATATTACCCCCATACCAAAACAAAATAGAGTATATTTTAATTATAAAACTAAAGATCAATATCCCTCAGGAATACAGATGAAAAAAATCCTTAATGAAATATTTACAAATACAATTAACAATCTATAAAAAGAATTATATATACCATGACTAAGTTAGGATTATTCCAGAGATGGAAGGCTGATTCAATATTCAAAAATCATCAATATGGGGCACCAGGGTGGCTCAGTTGGTTAAGCCTCTGACTCTTGGTTTTGGCTCAGGTCATGATCTCAGAGTCATGAGACCAAGCCCTGCATTAGGCTCCATGCTCAATGCAGAGTCTGCTCAAGATTCTCTCTCCCTCTTATTCCCCCTGCTCTCTCTCTCTCTTAAATAAATAAGTTAATTAATAAAATCTTCAAAAATCAATATAATCACCATATTAACAGATTAAAGGGAAAAAATCAAATGAACATAATAAGCAATAAAGAAAGGGGAATTGGCCAAAATTCATTATCAATTTATGGTAAAAATTCTTAGGAACACAGGAATAGAGGGGAGCTTCCTCAACTTGATAGAGCATCTACAAAGAACCCTACAACAACCTTATAGTTAATGGAAAAAAACCTAAACACTTTCCCCCAAACTGGGACAAAACATTCACCACTCGCACTGAATATAGTGCTGGAAGTTCCAGCCAGTGAAGTAAGGCAAGAAAAAGAAATAAAAGACATATACACAGAAAAGGCAAATTTAAGACCCTATATGCAGATGACTTTATTGTCTAGGTAGAAAATACCAAGGAATCTACAAAATTCTCCTAGAACTAGTAAATAGGTTTAGTGAGGTAACAGGCTACAAGATAAACACACAAATATTATTACACTAACAATGATGACATGGAATTAAATTTAAAATATAACACCATATATGATCACTAGAAAAATGACACAGTAAAGTATAAATCTAACAAAACATATACAGGACTTAAATGCTAAAAATTACAGAATGCTGATGAAAGAAATCAAAGATCAAAATAAATTGAGAGACATATTGGTTGGGTTCATGGATTCTAAGACTCAACACAGTGAAGATATCAGTTCTTCTCCACATTGATGTGTAGGTTTAATACAGCTTCTACCAAAGTCCTAGAAAGACTTCTGTAGATCCAGAGGAGACAAGACTATTTTACAATTTATATGGAAAGGCAAAGGAGCTAGAATAATTTTGAAAAACAAGAATGAGGAGCAAATAGTCTACTCAATTTTAAGACCTATTACATAGCTATAGTAATCAAGACTGTGTAGTATTGGCAAATAGAGCAATGGAAAACAAGAGAGAACCCAGAAATGCCTGGGTTCCAAGGAACTGGAACCAAATATGTGTGCCTCATAGATTGTGGACAAAAGTTCAAAGGTAATATAGGTAATTCAATAGAGGAAAGATAAACTTTTCAACAAATGATGCTGAAACAATTGGCCCATAATTAACTTAAATGGGTCATGGATTTAAATGTAAAACGTAGGGCGCCTGGGTGGCTCAGTGGGTTGGGGCTTCTGACTTTGGCTCGGGTCATGGTCCCATGGTCCTGGGATCGAGCCCCTTGTCAGGCTCTCTGCTCGGTGTGGAGCCTACTTCCCTTCCTCTCTCTCTGCCTGTCTCTGCCTACTTGTGGTTTCTGTCTGTTAGGTAAATAGATAAATTTTTTTTTTTAAATGTAAAATGTAAAGTGATAGTATTTTATTAAAAATCCAGAAGAAAATCTTAGGGAACCATGGCAAGGCAAGAATTACTTAGACCTGTCACCATGATCCATAAAAGGAAAAACTGATGTTAGACCATCAAAGTTAAATTCTTTTTCTCTATACAAGCTGTTAAGAAAATGAAATGGTATGTTAGAGAAGAAGAAAATATTTGCAAACCACCTATTTGACAAAGTACTCATATCTGGAATATATAAAGAATTTTCAAAACTCACCAGTAATAAAACCAACAACCCAAATTTTTTAAAAATGGAAAAAGGGCATAAAAAGACATTTTACCAAAGAGGATAAGCAGATGGCAAATAAACATATGGAAAGATGTTCAACATCATTAGCCATTTTGGAAATGCAAATGAAAATAAAAGAGATGTCATCACACACCTATTAGAATGGCTAAAATTAAAAATAGACAACAAAGTTGCAGAGAAACCAAATCACTCATACATTGCTGTGTAAATGTAAAACAGTACAGCCCCTGTGGAAAACAATTTGGCAATATTTTTAAAAAACTAACATGCAACTACCATATGATCTAGCAACTGCACTCCTGGGCATTTATCCCAGATTAACACAAAAGCCTGTGAGCAAATGTGTACAGGGCTTTATTCATAACAGCCAAAACAACCCTGAAATTCTTCAATGGGTGAACAGTTACTAACTGGGGTACACCAAAATCTTGAAGTACTACTCAGCAACTACTAAGCAAAGTATTCAGTACCACTGAAGGAACGAACTATTGATACACAAAAAAAATCTAGATGAATATCCACAAAATTACGATATGTAAAAAAAAAAAAAAGCCAATACCAAATGGTTGTAAACCATATGATTCCATTTATATAACATTCCTAAAATTACCATATCATAGAAGTGGAGAACTGTCTAGTGGTTACCAGAGGTCAAGGAAAGTGTACTCTAAACTGAATAAACTGAGTCAAGATACTGTAAACTGGGATCTCGCTGTATTATCTCTTACAATGTCATATGAGTCTATACTTAGCTCAAAATAAGAAGTTAAAAAAATTAAAACAAGATTAGTTTCATTTTCAAAGACGAGTAGAAATTTTTCTTCCAAATTTTGTCTTGCTTTATGCTTCCTATCAGAATAGGAGCAATGTTTACTGAACCCGTTTGTGACAAGCGTTCTAATAGTACTTCATTTAATGCTCACATAACACTGTGAAGCAAGTAATATTATCTCCATTTTCTATTTGCAGTATCTCAGGCTTAGAGAAGTTAAATAACTTGCAAAGATCCCAGTGTTGGGTTATTATAGAGTCAGGATTCACCTGCAGACTTGTCTGGCTCTGACACTGGTGCTCTTCGCCACCGTGATACCCTTCAAAGACAATCTATGTTGAGTAGCACTCGGGCAGGACCTTATTTCGGACTGAGGGTTAGGAGCATGAGGTTTTAATTGTTTTTCCCTCGTCCAATCGTTTTTCTTTATTATCTCCTCTCCTACACTGCTCCTCTAAGCTTCAGTGCAGATACATTTCTTGTATTCCAGAAGCATCACAAGCAAGCTGAGCTTTTTCTGCCTCACTGACTGACCTGATAAAATCCAATATTTCTTAAAATAAGTTTCTAAATAGCTCATGGAAGCATTCTCAGGATTGCCTGCAGCACCGAGTTTGTTCTGTTCTTCTGACTCTCTCACTAAAAGTAGCTGCCTCATCCTTCCCTCCATCCTCCCTATTCTGTGATGATTCTGGACAGTGGTAGCAAGTGGCTTCTAAGTTATATTAACAACAACAACAACAAAAACACCCCACTCATGATAATTAATCAAAAATCTCACAAGGGGGTGATTCCTCAGCCTGTGATACCAAAACAGCTTGCATTTTCATGGCTTGAAGACACTGAATTATTTCATTATTGCGTGGATAGCACTGTCAGCCACACAAGGGCTCTCTATGGACCCAGTAAACAAATGCCACACAAACCAGTTATGCTTCAACAGGAATCTCTCTCAACAAGTCCTTTGGGAAAAACGGAGTATACATTAATTTAGCTATTTACCACATGCTGGGCCCTGTGCTAACTGGTTGTTTTTTTTTTTTAATATTTTATTTATTTGACAGACAGAGATCACAAGTAGGCAGAGAGGCAGGCAGAGAGAGAGGGGGAAGCAGGCTCCCCACAGGACCCTGGGATCATGACCTGGGCCGAAGGCAGTGGCTTAACCCACTGAGCCACCCAGGCGCCCCCTTGTGCTGTTTTAAATGTACCCATAAATCGATTTCTCTCCAAACCATCATGAAGTAAGCATTATTATCGTTCTCATTCTACTGACGAGAAAAGAGACATGGAGGGGTTAAGGGGCTCGTCTCAAAATCACACAGGGATGGGATTTGAACTCATGCAGTCTGATGAAGAGCCCAGAAGCTTAACCATCATGTTTAACTACTTCTTCACCTAATGAATTTACTTCTATAGTTTACTAATTTGTTTCCATGTGCACTGGGGCATTAGAAGGAAGGTGTGGTCAGGAAATAAAATGAAGTAAAGAAAGTGTCAGAGAAATAGTGATTTTTTCCCAAAACTTTTTTTTTAACTTTTCAGTAATTACCGAAGCTACAGAAAGTTTGCAAGAATAGCAAACAACAACAAAAACTCCTGTCAGCCTTCCCCCAGGTTTCCCGATTGTTAATATTTGACACCTTTTCTGCATCAGTCCTTCCCTCTCTCTCTCACTCCCCACCCCGGCCACCACACATTCTTTTCCAAATTAGTGGAGTACAGATTGCAGGCATGATGATCCATTACTGCTGTTTCCTAGAGAAAAGGGAACTCTCTTACACAACTACAAAATTGAGAAAATTAATACTGAGACCATATAATCCACAAACCTCATTGAAGTATCACAAATTGCCCCAATAATGTATTTCAGAGCAAAGAAAATTACAAGGAGCTTCTTTTCGTTCAAGATCCATTTGGGGATCAAGTGTGACATTTCACTGTTGTGTCTTTTTATTTTATTTTTTTCAGTCTGGAACAGCTACTCAGTCTTTCTTGGTTCCTGATCTTGACATTTTTGAACAGTACAAAGTAGTTATTTTGTAGAGTTCCCCTCAATTTGATTTTACTCCTGTCTCTCCAATATTAGATTCGGGTTTTGTATTTTTGGCAGGGATGTCACAGAAGTGATGCTGTGTTCTTCTCAGGGCATCTTATCAAGGACACAATGTTGATTTGTACCATTCCCAGTGAGGCTAATTTTCATCATTGCATTAAGGTGGTACCTATCAAAATTCTTCTCTATAAATCTACAGTTTTCCCTTTGTAATTAAGAAGCACTTTGAAATTACATTGTTATCTTATTTATCATCAAACTTTTATCCAACAGTTTTTTATACTCTATTGATGATCCTTGACTAAATAATTACTGTGATATTTGCTAATAATGACTTTGTAACTCTATCATTTATTTGTTAATACTGTAACATAAGAAAGAACCTTCCCTTTTCATATAATCATTTATTCATTCATTCATTTATAGACTCATTAATCCTTATATTAATCCATAGATTGTAATCTGTTTCAGTCATTACTTATTTTGATTTATTATATATAAATATAATACATATATTTATTAAATTGTCCCAGTTGTTCTTCATGCTGGCTAATGTGTCTTTTTGACGAGTCATCATACATTTTTATCAAATCTTTGCTCAAATCAAGATATTTGGGGCTCATCTTGTACTTTCCCTGCCCCAACCTCAGGCACACAGGAATGAGTTCATGTGGGTGACATTCACTGAGAATAAAGTATTTTTTTAAATTTAAAAAAAAATTTGTTTTAAAAAGATGAATTCAGGGGGCCCCTGGGTGGCTCAGTCATTAAGCATCTGCCTTCAGCTCAGGTCATGATCTCAGGGTCCTGGGATGGAGCCCCGCATCAGGCTCCCTGCTCAGCAGGAAGTCTTCTTCTCCCTCCCCAACTCACTCTGCTTGTGTTCCCTCCCTCGCTGTGTCTCTATCAAATAAATAAAGTCTTTTAAAAAATTTTAAAAATATGAATTCAGGTTGTGATCTGTTGAGTCTGTGTTGCCTACTGAAAATTCAGTAAGATACTGAACAGTAGTCCTAGGGCTCTGAAGACTGAGCAAGACTGAAGATAAATCTGAGACACGATTTGTTGGTGGGAGTGGAATTCATAATAGTAAATGATACAACCTGTATCAGTTTGTTCTGTGAGGAAAGAGAAGAGATAGTCAATGACACAACCTGGAAATAAAAACATCCAAGAGATGCTCATTTGCAAAAGCCCTTTGAAGGAATGGTTTGAGAATGAGGCTGTGTTTGGAGACAAAAATGTTTGGAAGCCAAGTGATGGGAATGACTGCCTACCTAAAATCACCTCTGCATAACTCCCCATAATATAGCCCCCTTCCCCAACTAAATAACTCAACAAAAAGAGAACAAAAATGTACATTTAGCACCAAATGCTGAAAATTAAAACCAATACTTAATAATATCAGAATATTTTAGGAATCTCCAGCAACTTTAATCCTTAAAAACTTCCAGGCTTTTCTCATATATTGATGCTCTGATAGAGTGGAGACTAAAATATAAATCACAGTCAGCTTAACCACTCACAAGCTACTCTATAACCACTCTTCTCCTGGAAGATTTTTAGATCCTTATATGCATCTTCATCTCATCCATTAGGCTGCTCCCTTCCACTATACACCTGCGTGTTTCTCTTCTCACAGTGAGAAGGAGGGCTTGTGTCTTTGATGCTCCCTTCTCAAAGTCTAATGTGCATTCAAGTCACTTGGGGATCTTGCTAAAGTGCTGATACTATTTGTGGGTGAGTCTGAGATGTTGCATTTCTAACAAGCTCTCAGGTGACATGCTGAAACTGATCTACTGATCAGAGGACCACACTGTGAGTAGCAAGGGTGTAGAGTACTCTATGTCTTCTCCCCTATCTCCATCTGTATGTAAAACAACTCCGTATATACTCTTCCTTAATCTCTATCCCTTTCGCTTCCCTATTGCCGCCTCTTTCAACCTCACTATGTTCTCTCTTCCTTTCATCTGAGCCACTATCCATTGTTACTTTTATGTTGGCATTCTATAATGCTACTGTCTTCCTCACTTTATTCTTATCCCAACAAAATTTCTATTTTTTCCTTCATCTGGGCTCAACTTTCCATTAGGAAAGCAAGCTCATTAAATCAAACCATACAAGGATGTAGGTTTCTGCGAGTCAATCTATGTCTCTCTGGGGTGTCTGTTCATCCAAACTCTCAAGAAAGAAGTTGAATACAGTGAGGTTTTCCTTAAATCACACCAACTGGCATCACTGTGCAAGACCAGGCCTGTGGGCTGAAAGAAAGATACAAGACTATGGTCTTCCAACACCCCAGAACTTTCTCTGAAATACAAGGGTATTGGGGCACCTGGGTGGCTCAGTTGATTAACTGTCTGACTCTTGATCTCAGCTCAGGTCTTGAACTCAGGGCCATTAGTTCAAGCCCCACACTGGGCTCCATGCTGGGTGTAGAGTCTATTAAAAAAAAAAAGGTGGGGGGATACCTAGTTGGCTCAGTTGTTAAACATCTGTCTTCAGCTCAGGTCATGATCCCAGCGTCCTGATATCAAGCCCCACATTGGGCCCCCTGCTCTGCAGAAAGCCTGCTTCTCCCTCTCCTGCTTCCCTTGCTTGCATTTTCTCTCTCTTTCAAATAAATAAATAAAATCTTAAAAAAAATTAAAAAGGAAGGTGTCGCCCCTTTTTTTCAAACTTCCCCTTCTTTAAACACTTTCTGGGGATTGAGACTTAAAAATCCCAGTCATTCATAAAGAGGCAGTGAGGATTATGGGAAATATAGTTAACAGACTATACTCTGGGACACAGTCCCCCAAGACTTTACAAATGGTACTTCATTAACTCTTCACACAGTCTATGTGGTACTACTTCTTACTACAACTTTATAGTTGAGAAAACAGAGGTACAGAAAGGTTTAGGAATTTATCCAAGATCACACAGCTATTAAATTGTGGATCTGTTTTGAATTCAGGCAGTCTGTCTCCAGAGCCTGCAGTTTTAAACCACTAGATTATTCTATTTCTGGCAAAGGATAATATGGCATCCTTTTTGGACCTAATGCAAATGACCAGCGATTTTCACACGGTGAACATGACTATCTTGAGGGCAGAGCTTACATCTGATTTATCTTTGTATCCCTCCCCCCATAACACCCCAGCTTTATGCTTTGGTAGTTGTTCAATATAAGAAAAAGAGAACAAGAACTCTATAGTTAGTAAGTGCAATTACCTTTGAATGAAGAAAGGTGGACTTCAGTCACTAACAGCATCATCATGATCTCAGGGTCCTGGGATCGAGTCCCACATTGGGCTCTCTGCTCAGCGGGGAGTCTGCTTCCCTCTCTCTCTCTCTGCCTGCCTCTCCATCTACTTGTGATTTCTCTCTGTCAAATAAATAAATAAAATATTTTTTAAAAAAGGCACAGAATTTTATTTAAGGGATAAATGGTAAAGACATTCAAATAAGTTCTTCTGTTAGACTCTTCCATTAAAAATTTATAATTCACCAATCTTAAAGCACAAATCCATGGTAAGACTGGAATTCAAACTAAGGAAGTCTATTATTTGCTCTAATTATTCCTTAAAAGCATATAGCCTATTATATTAAAATATTTGCTCTTGGCCTTATTCTGTCTTATAGAAAAAGATAGAAGATATGAAGGAATTGACACTTTCTTCTTACGTAGTTCTAAAAATATCCCAAGATAACATAATGTAAAAGCCACAAAGAAAGTCCTGTCATCAAATCCTGTCCTAGGCCTGCAGAGCCTGATGCATCTCAAAAACGATGCTGCATGGCACTGACATGGCAGTGTTTCTCACACGAATTAAATTTGTCATCATTCTGTCAGCAACCTGAGCACTCTGCAGTAGTGTGATGACATTTCTCTCATTCTGCAAATAGTGTGGAGAAAGAGTCAGAGGTGACCAATCTAACAACACAGTAGGATTTTGCAATGCAGATTACATTCTAGAATAGATATCGAATTCCCCATAAGCACAAGCCAACAAGGATGCTAATTTCTGACCCTCTAGAACTTATGGCTTAAAAATAGTTATTGAACTTGTGGAGGAGATTAATATGTGTGATGTAGTTAAGTTTGTCTTCTGTTTTCAGAATTATCTCTGTTTCCCAAGGGATCAGTTTTCAGTATGTCCACCTAGGTTGTGTTCTAGGCATCCCTTAAATATCTGGTGATTCATAGTTGTCCATTTATATTGAATAATAAGGGAATAAGACTGACTGGAAGCTCTGTACATTGGGTAGAAATTAGCAACTGGTAGGATTCACATCTGTTCAGATGTATTAAATCATTGGTCTGTGAGCCAAATAAGGACTCACAAAATAATTCTGACTTTATAAATTAAATTGTAAATAATTAAAATTGGGAGATTTCACTTAAAAGTTGTATTTCAGCCTTCTTTTGAAAAATAGAGACAATCCAGCAACACTAGGCTCACATTCACAAATGCCAGTTGGCTAAGAGTCAGTGGCTATTCTTTTAAAGATATTGATCCTTGCCCATTAGGGTCTACTATATTATTATTTACATGTTAGCCTTAATTTATCTGATCTTAAATCTATCTATGTTTATGACGTAAGGCAATGATCTCATTGTATTTTCCTCAATAGAATGAGCCCATATCCAGCTAACATCTCCTGAACAGTCCTTCTTTTGCTCACTGCTACTCTTATTATATATGGAGTCATACATACACAAATCTATAACTAATTCTGGCCTTCCTATTCTGTTCCATTGTTCTTTGCCATTCCCACCTTACTTGACTACATAATGTCTTAAATTCTGGTACGGTGAGTCTCCTCTTTTGTTCTTTTTCAAAAATTTCTTAGCTAATTGTGAATCTTTATTATCTCATTTATTTTATCATAAATTTTATACATATTCTATTTTCTAATAGAAAAGATGTAGGAGAATATCTTATAACTTGGAACAGGAAAAATAATTTTTTAGATAAAAAAGGCATTTGATGGCTTTGTCAACATCAAAAATAACGAATTTTTTTGGTGAAGATTGCCATAAGCAAAGACAATAGATGAACTATCATCTGGAAGAAGATATTTATATCTAATATTTAGAAAATATTAATATATGTTATATAGGCATTGTGTGTTGAGTTCCTCAAAAAAATCTATTAGAATATTTGTTCAAATCTTATTTTATTTATATGTTAACATGTAAAGAATTTTAACCTCCACAGTGTTAAGTCAATTTGCCTTAAAGCATGGCATGTCAAGTTTTCTTTAGGTTCTAATATAGCTTTTAATATTTTTCTACTTAAAGGGCTTGTGAGGACTTTGTTAGGCTTGTTTCCAGAAAATTTGTACTTTTTGCCATTATTCTAATGTTATCTCATTTTCTGTTTTCTAGAAATGGTAACTGTCCATGTAGAGGAATGGTACTTATTTTTGTAAGTTGATACCCAGTAATCTTGCTTACTCGCTTAATTGTTCTAATAATATATCTACTGAGTCTTTCCATTCTCTGTATGGAAATCATCATATTATCTGGAAGTAATACACAGACTTAGAGTAAAATAGTAGAATTCCATCAGGTCAACCTAACCCTAATATTTAAACTTTAAGAAAAGAAAAACAAACATAAACACAGACTATAGACTAGACTCCATTATGAGTATAGATCAAAAAATTATAAATCAATATTAGAAAATTGAGTCCATCAGGGGATTAAAAAATGAGACATCATGTTATGTAGGGTTTATCCAAAGCTATTTCTACACTATCAGTTCAAAGAAAAACATATAACCTGATTGACAGATATCACATAAGCAGTTGTTAATGTTACACAACTATTCTTATTCTAAAACAAACAAACCAAAACCTCACTACTTGTAGCAAACTAGGAAAAAGTAAAAGTCCTTTAACAAAACCCACAGCAAATACCAGGCCTCATTTAAATACTAGAAGGAATACCGCAAAATACAGTTAATGAGGATTCTCATTATCCCTGCTACTAATAAAAACTTTATTGAGAGTTGTACCCATTTCAGTAAGACAAGAAAAACACATAGATATGAATATAAGAAAAAAGAGACCGAAAGTGCTATTTCGCAAATTGCATCCTTAGACTATACAATGAAATCAACTACATAACTATCCACAGTTACGAGTATTAAGTTGGCACTGTATGAGAGAAGTCTACAAAGATCAACAGCCCCCTACAATAACCAGCAGTAATAATTAGAGCAGAGAAGGAAAAGCATTCATTGTACAAAGAAAAATTGTTAAATACATTGCAATAAACCTAATGAAGTCTATATAACAAAGATGACAACTTTATCTAAGGCTCTGGAAAAATTCTATTAAATAGAAAAGCAAACTGTATTCTTAAATAAGAAAACTCAGTATTGGGCGCCTGGGTGGCTCAGTGGTTAAGCCGCTGCCTTCGGCTCAGGTCATGATCTCAGAGTCCTGGGATAGAGTCCCACATCGGGCTCTCTGCTCAGCAGGGAGCCTGCTTCCCTCTCTCTCTCTCTGCCTGCCTCTCTGACTACTTGTGATCTCTCTCTGTCAAATAAATAAATAAAATCTTTAAAAAAAAAAAAAGAAAACTCAGTATTTTAGAAATACTAATTTATACAAAATTTATCTATAATTTATATGTATTCCCATTAAAATATAAAATGAAACTTTAAAGAACTAAGTAGTTTGATTTCCAATGTTCTCATTCAGGGAAGAACCCCTCAAGTCTGAGGATAAGGAAACAGAGAGAGATGGCTGCAAAGAGAAGGAGAGTCATATGCTAACATCTAGAAAGGGTTCGGTGATCAAGAGAGTTTTTGAGAGGCTTGAGCACATTTAAAAGCCAGTAGAGAGGAAGAACCTAAAATTGAAAAAAAAATGTTAACATAAGTTTCCTAAATAGCTGAGGGGTACGGTATATTCCCAAAAGTCATAACAAAATGAATATTACACACTGAGTAGCACCATTTCAGAATGCACAAAACAGATTCTTGCTCTGGGTGGCATCATGAACATATTAGCTAAAGTCCTACCTCCAATCCTTTCCAAATTTCACTGAAAGGACTAAAAGGATATAATGAAGGGAGAAAAAAAATCAATTAATGAAGGGGCTATGGAACATTGAATTTTATCTGTCAGTTATGTTGAAAATATATTTAAAGATATAACAGATATAAGATAGGAAAAAGGAATACTAAAATATATTTTCCTGCAAGAGACTGAAAAGCCTGTCTGGGAATAAGTGGAAAGTAATGCCAAGTCAACTCCTAATTAATCAGTTAGTCTCCCAGTCACCTTCCCTGAACCTTCACTTCGTGCTAAAAGAAGGGCAAACTTGAGCCCTTACAAGAGAGGAGCCTGATTTAATTCCTACTGGCACCTAAGTGAAAATGACATTGTCCAAAGAAAGAATCCAGCCCCACAGCACAGATTACCAGCTAATAAAGGTGAAGGTCCTGCTATGGCGATCTCTAAAACAGGCAATCGTGTCAATTATAAAAGAAAAAGAGTATAGACTGAAGGCTATGTGAACCAACCTGATCTTCTCTGGGGAGATTAAAACAAAAAAAAAACTTAAGAACTAAACTTTTGGACAAGGTATATAGAACAAAAATAAATCCTGAATGCATCAAAGATCTGCCCAAAGTAAAAAAAAAAATTATCAGTCCAAAATGTAAATGAAGAGCCTTTTGCTAGGAGAACATTTGCGAAGTCCTTGGAACTTTAACAATAGTTTCCAAGGCTTGCTTTGGACTGGGAGACAAAAAGCCAAATCCAGGGTACATCGAGGAGAGGATTCTGGAAGGAGAGCCTCCCTCCCAAGAGCTGTACCCTAAAGATAAGGGCAAGACAAACATCAAGCTGATTCCCCTACCCTATATACCCAGAGGATTGTTTTCGTACTGAGCTGAGCTCCCATCACATGGACTGGTAAATGAATGTGTGTTGACATTATGAGCTGGAAAGAAGTAGGACAACAGGTATTCACAAAGATGACTAGATGAACTATATGTTGAGACCACAACACTGGAAAAACAACTTAACACTATTTAGTATATATTCTAGATCCAGAGAGACACAAGGATGTTGGAGAGGCATTGTTCAAAATGGTCCCAAACTGGAAAAGATGCTGATATTTACAAACAAAAAATGGGCAAATAATTACGGTATACTCATACCATGTAATGAAATTCAACACAGCAATGAACATTAACAACTACTACTTCATTCAAGAACATGGATGCATCTCACAAATAAAATATTGAGTGAAAGAGGAAAGTCAAAAAGAAATAATACAGTATAATTAACTTTATAATTTTCCTCTAAATTATATGTGGAAATTCCCAGTCTCTTCTGCACATATATTTTGCAATTAACATTAAAAAGGAAACCAGGACCAAAACAAACAAAACAAAGAGGAGGAGGATGGTAACAGATGTTCAGGAAGAAGATGAGGAAAACCTGAAGGCACAGAACTCTCTAACTTGGATTGTCACAACAAACATGAAACCTATCTTTTGAGAACGAAGACAATGCCTCTGGCTTTGGCCATGCCTAGCTCTACAGTTTTAATTTTCCTTATAGGTCTTTGCAACTTTACAATGGCAAAGTAAAACTTGGTAAAATCTAGAATGCCTCCTTATATGTGCTGGTGCTTTAAGTATCTGAAAAGGACCAACAGGGTCTCTAAGGCTACCTTGCTTCCCCTCTGCTAAAAGACAGACCCCCTTAGCAGATAAAATGAAAAAGAACAAAGATAATTTGACTATGGAAACAGTCAGCAGTGTAAAAGAAGAACAAAGCTGACAAATCTGAGCATGTCCCAATCCCTGGCCACCCCAAATAAACTGACTTCTTGACCTAAAAAGAAAAAGCATTAGAAAATCTACAATTCACCCACTTAACAGGATTTGGGAGTACATTATGATTTATGAAACTAGAATACAAAATTACAAGAGAAGCACAGTATGAGATTAGGAGATATTTTTCAAGATTTGAAAAAGCATGATGGGTAAACTTTTTTTTTTTGATGGGTAAACTTTTTTAAAAAAGATTTTATTTATTTTTTTGTCAGAGAGAGAGGGAAAAAGAGAGAACGTGCACAGGCAGAGGCAGACAGAAAAGCAGGATCCCCGCCGAGCAAGGAGCCCAATGTGAGACTCGATCCCAGGACGCTGGGATCATGACCTGAGCCGAAGGCAGCCACTTAACCAACTGAGCCACCCAGGTGTCCCAGATGGGTAAACTTTTTAAATGCCAAGAGAAAAAAAAAAGATGAGATAACAAATTTTACTTATTTATTTGACAGAAAGAGAGATCACAAGTAGGCAGAGAAGCAGGCAGAGAGAGAGAGGAAGGGAAGCAGGCTCCCTCCTGAGCAGAGAGCCCGATGGGGGGCTCGATCCCAGGACCCTGAGATCATGACCTGAGCTGAAGGCAGAGGCTTTAACCCACTGAGCCACCAGGTTCCCCTCAAGAAAAACTCTTAAACCTCAAAACAAATGACCCTATATGGACAGGACTGACAGGAGAAAATACTAGAGACATGGAAGACAAAGCAAGCACATGAAATAAGTATAGAAGAAACATTCTTAAAAGTGAAATAGAAACGTGATCTATTTCTGGTTTACTAAGAGCTTGTATCAAAAGGATATTGAATTTTCATTAATGCTTCATTGGGATCTATGGGTATGATCATGTAATCTTTTTTCTCCTGATATAAAATCTTTTTTCTACTGATATAAAAGACTATATTAATAGATTTTAAAAACCACATTCCTATTTGCTCATGGCGTATTATTCTTTAAATATGTTGTGTGGTTCAAAATCAGTTAAGTAAAGAAGAACATTCCTTGAACTAAAGAACTGGCTGGATTTTTAGGTTGAAATGTTTCACTTCATTCACAGCGAATGTTATGGGGGTGGGGGTAAAACCTCATAAAACCTATAATTCTATAATTCTAACGATGAAAAAACAAATTCAACCCAGCATTCAAGCAAAAAGAAAAGACAAACCACAAAGGAAAAATAGAGTCCCGTTGGCCTTAGATGTCTGCTCTATAATAGTAAATGCCAGAAAAGAGTTTAGCATTAACTACAGAACTTTGGAAACAACAGACACACCAACATTTTCTATCTGGTCTTGCAAGCATCCATTTGACCTATGGGAAAAGCATTCCCAACCATAGAAAAGCTTAAAATCTAACAACCACAGTTCTGCCCTTAAAAGCTATTCCAGATTCTAATTTTGCTGATTACAATATAATTTTTTAAAAGATTTTATTTATTTATTTAACAGAGAGAGAGAGATCACAAGTAGGCAGAGAGAGAAGGGAAAGTAGACTCCCTGCTGAGCAGAGTCTGATGTGTGGCTTGATCCCAGGACCCTGAGATCATGACCCAAGCCAGAGGCAGCCGCTTAATCCACTGAGCCACCCAGGCGCCCCTGTAATATAAATTTTTTAATTAACAAAAGGAAGATGGTATTAAAAAATTGGCAGTAAGTATTAAAAATAAACAAAACTTATACTACATAATTTAAAAATAAACTAATGGAATTAAATACTTGTCATTAATTTTTTCCTTTTTAATTGAAACATAATTAACATCTAATGTTTTAGTTTCAGGTCACTAATTATTTTTGCCAGAGAAGTTACATGAAATAATTAATATCTAAAATCCCAGTGATTCTAAACTCTGAAGGGCGATGGGAAGAAATTAGAGTGTAGAAACATTCTTCTCTTTTTGAAAAATAAACGGGGGTGGTGAAGAATATGGTTTCATTCTTGACATTGAAAACATAGCTCCTTCCTCACTGATAAGCAATTAAAAGCAAATAATCATGTTATCAGCACATCATTGTATTTCACCTCCTCATTTAATTCATTTTGCCTTTTTTTCATATGCTGACACTACAGAGCAATACTAAATAATTCTGATGGCAGTATCTCTGTCTTATTTCTTACTTCAATCAGATTCCTTCTGCTTTTAGGATTAAGAATGGTTCAGTTGAGGAACGTCTGGGTGGCTCAGTTGGTTAAGACTCCAACTCTTGTTTTGGCTCTGGTCAGGATCTCAGGGGCTTGGATGGAGCCCTGAGTTTTAAACTAATTCGTCAGCAAGGAGTCTGTTTCTCTTTCTCCCTCTACCCCTCCCTGTAAGCACTCATGCTCTAAAATAGATAAATCTTTAAATTAAAAAAATAATAATTGTGCGGTGCCTGGGTGGGTTAAGCCTCTGCCTTCGGCTCAGGTCATGATCTCAGGGTCCTGGGATCAAGCCCCGCATCCGGCTCTCTGCTCAGCAGGGAGCCTGCTTTCTCTTCTCTCTCTGCCTGCCTTTCTGCGTACTTGTGATCTCTTTCAAATAAATAATAAAAAAATAAAATCTTTAAAAAAATTGTCAGTTGGTTCCTTAAGATTGATACATTTTATCATGTTATACTTTTGGTTTCCTGAGAGTCTGTATCAAAAATGGATATTGAATTTTTATTAATGCTTCATTGGAAACTACAGAGACAGTGGTGACTTTTTTTTTCTTTTGGTCTACTGTATAAAATATATTAGATTTTATCAAGCTACATTCCTATTTATTCATGGTATGTTATTCTAGAATTTCAATGTTATGTGACTCATTACTATTATATTATTGAGAATACATTTTTATATTTACAGGTGAAAGGTGCCTATAATTTTCTTATTTTTACATTTTTGTCAGGTTTTTGTAGCAAGTTTATACTGGTTTGTAAAATGAACTTAGACACTAGCTTTTAAAATGTTCTTCAATAATTTATATAACATGGGAATTCTTTCTTTAAAAATCTGAACAAGTGTGGTTTTAGAGAATTCTTTCACATTTTAGATTACTTCCATGATCATTATCCTATTTATATATTCCATGTATTCTTGGATCTATTTCTATAATTCATATTTTCCTCTGAAATGCCCACTTCTACTGAGAGCAGGGAGGGAACCCCTGGCCTGAGTAAGAAGGCCTTAGTTGAAGAGCCAGGGACAGGAGCCCAGAGGGGAGCAAGGACTTCACCACACACAGACCCAAGGACCAGAGAGCCATGCAGCACAGAGACAGAACTCCAGACATTTGCAGAGGAGCCACTTGGGGCGTTAGCCGCTTCCTGATGGGTGCCTGTGTCTGAGGAAACAGTCTGAGGCTGAGAAAGCACCATCCAAAAGGATTAGGAAGGAACAGTGCCTGGCACACACACCAGGCCAGGAATCGCGTTTCTCCCCCAACCCCCCCGCAGGAGTGGATTAGCCCCAGCCTGAGTGCTATTCCACAGCTACCCCTAATTATGTAGTTGTCCCGGTCAGCCAGCAGTTACACCCTGAAGGAGCTAAGGCCTAGGTAATTTCATCTCTCCTGGGCACCATTTGAGGCTGTGAACATGGGGGTTTAGAAACATGTATAAAATCAGATGAGGGGTTCAACAAAGTACATCCCTCCCCCATGGTTCATAAAGCTAGCTTTATTGCTAATCCTTCCCAGAAAAAACGAAGCACAGAGGAGTTAATCCAAATATATTAGTTACATGTGGAGTCTTTACTCCACTGGAAATAATGAAAATAAATGAAGCAGTGTTATTATTGAGGCCATAAAATCCATTTGGTAAAAGCTAATCTTCTTATTTTGCTATTTTAGTATATCAAAATGTTCATAGTATTTACGGCTTCCTTATATCAGAGTAATGATGCATCCTCAAAGCTTCTAGAAAGCAATTTTTCAATCCATTTTGTTATGTAGTATTTTTGGAATTCTAGTGTCAAAAATATTTCACTGGATATAAAAGAGGAAGCACACAACAGCTTTATCCAGACCCTGCTTCACTTCGGCCTTTTATTTAGCTTCATTTCTGGTCTTCAATTTTCCTTCTGTTCTAAAGCAAAAGTCTGTTTTCTGCTCCTGAGGTGAAATATTTTCATTTCTACTCTTACTATAGGAGTTGGGTTACAACTGCTAGTTTGCGTTTTTCTCCCCTCCTGGACCATGCGGTAAGTATTCAAAGGAAGAGATTGTCACTGGTGTCACTGTCTACACATCCACTTTTCAGAATCGTGCTCGGCCAGTCTTAAGTGTTGAATTAATTTTTACCAAATGAATGAATAGAAGGCTTAGGACAACTGCAAGCATGAAGAGGTTCCCTTCCCCCCCCCCCAAAGAGTTTATTTATTTGTCAGAGCGAGTGAGAGAGCAGGCAGGGGGAACAGTAGGGTGAAAGAGAGGTAGAAGCAGACTCCCCACCAAGCAGGGAGCCTGATGTGGGGCCAATCCCAGGATCCTGGGATCATGCCCTGAGTTGAACACATCTGAGCCACCCAGGCACCCCAAGGAGACTCTTTTTCACATGCTCCATGCCCCTTTGTTCCTCACCTGCAGGCTGGACATTATCTTGGAAATCACTGAGCATCTGGAAAGTGGAACTACATGTCCAACCTGTCTAAATGCCCAGACTGATTACGACCCCAGGAACAGTTCCCCCATAATTAAATATACAAATGGTTCACTTTTCCTCTAATTTTGGTAGAAACACCCATCATAATATCAACTTTAGAAGGTTTAAAATCTCACCCAAAACCAGAATGGGGTCTGTAGGAAAAAGCTTGTAATAATTAAATCTCCAGGCTCTAAAGGAAGGCTAAACCCATACACTGCTACATGTGGACTCAATAATGAAGTAAAACACAAAGGAAAGTAAGAATGTTGTAGTGATTGAGTTCTCTGGCACAAATTCAAGTCTGGAGACTGAATTTTATTATGTATCTTGATGTTATTAGAAAAATAAAAGGAAATGGCATCATAATATAATGGCAAAAGTAGGACATCTATGAGTGTGCAGTCTCAAACCAGATAAGAGTCAATGCTGCCTGTGAAGGACTCAGGTGAGGACACGATTGAACTTAGACATGAGAGGGAATCAAACACTGATAAGGAGTGATTTCAATTTACATCCAGACAACTGCCACAAAAGAGCAGTCGATTTGAAGGTAGCGGATGTCCCAAGATTCTGACAAAGCTGAGCTTCTCTGGGTGTGATACCAAAAATCACTATAGGATCTTTAAAAAACATGCCAGCATGGTATTGGCATAAAAACAGACACATAGACCAGTGGAACAGAGTAGAGAGCCCAGATATGGACCCTCAACTCTATGGTCAAATAATCTTTGACAAAACAGGAAAAAATATACAGTGGAAAAAAGACAGTCTCTTCAATAAATGGTGCTGGAAAAACTGGACAGCTATATGTAGAAGAATGAAACTCGACCATTCTCTTACACCGTACAAAAAGATAAACTCAAAATGGATAAAAGACCTCAACGTGAGACAGGAATCCATCAGAATCCTAGAGGACAACATAGGCAGTAATCTCTTCGATATCAGCCACAGCAACTTCTTTCAAGATATGTCTCCAAAGGCAAAGGAAACAAAAGCGAAGATGAACTTTTGGGACTTCATCAAAATCAAAAGCTTCTGCACAGCAAAGGAAACAGTCAAAAAAATAAAGAGGCAACCCACGGAATGGGAGAAGATATTTGCAAATGACAGTACAGACAAAAGGTTGATATCCAGGATCTATAATGAACTCCTCAAACTCAACACACACAAAACAGGCAATCATATAAAAAAATGGGCAGAAGATATGAACAGACACTTCTCCAATCAAGACATACAAATGGCTATCAGACACATGAAAAAATGTTCATCATCACTAGCCCTCAGGGAGATTCAAATTAAAACCACATTGAGATATCACCTTACACCAGTTAGAATGGCCAAAATTAACAAAACAGGAAACAACATGTGTTGGAGAGGATGTGGAGAAAGGGGAACCCTCTTACACTATTGGTGGGAATGCAAGTTGGTGCAGCCTCTTTGGAGAACAGTGTGGAGATTCCTCAAGAAATTAAAAATAGAACTTCCCTATGACCCTGCAATTGCTCTCCTGGGTATTTACCCCAAAGATACAGATGTCGTGAAAAGAAGGGCCATCTGTACCCCAAAGTTTATATAGCAGCAATGGCCACGGTTGCCAAACTGTGGAAAGAACCAAGATGCCCTTCAACAGACGAATGGATAAGGAAAATGTGGTCCATATACACTATGGAGTATTATGCCTCCATCAGAAAGGATGAATACCCAACTTTTGTAGCAACATGGACGGGACTGGAAGAGATTATGCTGAATGAAATAAGTCAAGCAGAGAGAGTCAATTATCATATGGTTTCACTTATTTGTGGAGCATAACAAATAGCATGGAGGACATGGGGAGTTGGAGAGGAGAAGGGAGTTGGGGGAAATTGGAAGGGGAGGTGAACCATGAGAGACTATGGACTCTGAAAAACAATTTGAGGGTTTTGAAGGGGCGAGGGGTGGGAGGTCGGGGTACCAGGTGGTGGGTATTATAGAGGGCACAGATTGCATGGAGCACTGAGTGTGGTGCAAAAATAATGTATACTGTTATGCTGAAAATAAATAAATTTAATTTTAAAAAAAGAACATTCCCCACTTAGTAACTTTTTATAGAACTTCAAGCTGAAAAATGAGTCACTTGGATTAACATCATAGAAACCTACCACCTTCTCTAGATCTTGCTTTCCTTATCTGTAAAATGGGTATAAAAAGGACTCTACTGGGACACCTGGGTGGCTCAATTGGTTAAGCTTCTGCCTTCGCCTCAGGTCATGATCTCAGGGTCCTGGGATTGAGCCCCACATCGGGCTCCCTGCTCAACATGGAGTCTGCTTCTCCCTCTCCCTTTCTCTTTCTCCTTCCTGTGCTTGTGCACTCTCTTTCTCTCTCTCTCTTTCTGACAAATAAATAAATAAAATCTTTAAAAAAAAAAGATATCTACTTCCTAGGATCACTGTGAAGAGTGAGGTAAATTATCTCAGTGCCTATTCAGAGGAATCACTCAAAAATATTAGTTGTTTCTGTTATCATTAGAGTCAACAAGAAAACTAAGAGATAATATAGGTCAAAATTATCTTAAACTCTTTCCATTCCCTATTTTTGAATTTGAAGACTAAGGCTAAATGGACTAAATCCCTGTATACCTTCCATTAATATCCTGATACTTATCCTAAGTACATAAACCTCTTTTCTTTAGTTTCTTGACTTTAAATTTATTAAAACCCCTATTCTCATTCGATATTTTAGTATCTTCTTAAAACTCATCTTTCCTGTTTCCTCCATGTGATAAGCATACAAGGGGGGGCAACTCTGATGAGCTTACACTATATGACGTAGGGGATGGGATGTCACTCCTGTGATTATGGAGACACTACACAGATGTCATGTAAGACTAACTCTCTGTTCTGTTGTTATATATGAGAGTCTCCATTAGCAGACTAGAGAGACTCTCTCTTGAAGAAATACGCTGCTGTGTTCTGAAAGGGCCTGTGAGAGCGTTCCGTGGCAAGGAATGGGGGCGCGGGGTAGCCTCTAGGAACGGAGAGCAGCACCTGACTGAAGCCAGCGAGAAAGAGGGACCTCAGTCTCACAGTCCTCTAACCACATAAAGATGCATTCTGTGAACAGAATAAATACTCATGATAAATTCATAAATTTTGTGGCTTATCTATATGGAAACCAAATTTTAATTTTTATGCCATCAAATGTATCAATATATAACTTTTGATATTTCTGCTGTTTGGGCTTTGAAAAATCTTCTCAAACTCAAGGTTACAGAAAACACACTTATATCTCCTACGCTTTTTGTAGCGTCTGGTTTTTATACTTGAAAAGTTAATTTACCGTTTTACAAGATGAAGAGAGTTCTGTGGCTGGGAGATGGTGATGCCAACACAGTGTGAGTGGACTTCATGCCCCTGAGCTGTACACTTAAAAATGGTTAAGATGGTAACTTGTCTGTGTATTTAACCACAATTAAAATGATTCTAGACCCTAGAGAAAGATATCAGAGTTGTGGTTACCAGAAGTGGGGGACGAGAGGAGGGGAAGATGGAAGGAAGGTAGTCAAATGTATAAATTTCCAGTCAGAGCGCAGCTAACACCACTGTATGACCATACAGGAGAGCTGCTGAGGGAGGACATCCTGAGAGTTCTCAAAACAAGGGAAAAAATGTTTTCTCTTTTTTGCTTTTTTTATTGTATCTGTAGGAGATGATGGATGCTAACTAAACTTATTTTGGCGAACATTCCACAACATGTAAGTCAAACCATTATTCTGCACACCTTGAATTTATATAGTGATATATATCAATTATACCTCAAGAAAACTGAAAATGGTTTTTTTAGTAAAAAAACCCTTACCTAAAATACAAGTTAATCCACCTGGAATTTATTTTGGAGTTTAAAATTGTATTTTTGGGGGGCACCTGGGTGGCTTAGGGGTTAAAGCCTCTGCCTTCGTCTCAGGTCATGATCCCACGGTCCTGGAATCGAGCCCCGCATCAGGCTCTCTGCATAGTAGGGAGCCTGCTTCCACTTCTCTCTCTCTCCGCCTACTTGTGATCTCTGTCAAATAAATAAATAAAATCTTTAAAAAAATTGTATTTCCCCCCCAAAGTACTTATCCAATTAAATCAGTATTACTTACTGCATTTTTGTCTTTCCCTACCAGTTTGAATACTTGGATACACTTGGATGTATTTTTTGTCTTTCCAAATGTACCCAATGCTCAGTATTTGAGTCAGTGAAGATTTCCAGTTGTACCTATGTCATTTTCATCATACCCAGAAGGAAGATACAGGCACCACTCAGCCACACAGCGGCTGGCCCTGAAATTCAAGTTCTAGGTGGCAAGTTCAAGGACCCGTGAAGCCACAATCCTTAAGCTTTTGGTGCCATCTAGTGGGCTGTTTTCATGGGTCAAACTCTGTTCACAGTCTGGAAACACTTTCCACCACTTAGTTTCTTAATCCACTAGGGCAATTTTAATATAAAAACTGTAAGCCTCATCATGTACAGGCTGGCCCTCTGCTTCCAACCTTTCTCTGTGGTCCATCTTTGAGATGCCAGGCATACAACAGTCAAGTGAAGCTCAGATCACTACTTCTGTCTTCGGAAGTTTCAATGGCTCCCAATTGGCAATGAAATTAAGTAGATGTAAATTAGCAGAGAGGGAAATAAAATCAACAAAGATGAGAACAATCCTAAAATTAATTTCAAATAGAAAAAAATGGACCCAGCTGTCTGTAAAATGTAAAGTACACACACACTGAGGAAGATCAGGGCAAACCATGAAATTCACATCCTCTGGAAAGCCTTTCCTCTCCTCAGAATTCCCTTCCTCCCTTAGCACACTGCCCACACCTGTCTCACAGCACTTACTCTCTACTTTGCACTGAAGGTAATTTGATGCAGAACAACCTGCCAATCACACTGGACTGTGAGTGCCTTAAGGATAAAGGCAGGATCTGATTCATCCCAGATTCAAACAGCCTTGACACCCTTAAGAAGAGTGACTTTCTGGGGTCCCTGGGTGACTCTGTCAGTTAAGTATCCACTTTTGGGGCGCCTGGGTGGCTCAGTGGGTTAAGCCGCTGCCTTCGGCTCAGGTCATGATCTCATGGTCCTGGGATCGAGTCCCGCATCGGGCTCTCTGCTCAGCAGGGAGCCTACTTCCTCCTCTCTCTCTCTGCCTGCCTCTCTGCCTACTTGTGATCTCTCTTTGTCAAATAAATAAATAAAATCCTTTAAAAAAAAAGTATCCACTTTTGGCTCAGGTCATGACCCCTGGGTCTTGGGATCAAGATCTGAGTCTAGTTCCCTGCTCAGTGTAGAGTCTGCCTCTCCCTCTGACCCTCCCCCCTGCTCCTGCTGTGGCTCTCTCATGTTCTCTCTCTCAAATGAATAAATAAAAAATTTTAATAAAAAAAATTCAGGGGCACCTGGATGGCTTAGTTGGTAGGGTGTTTGTCTTTGGCTCAGGTTGACTAGGCCCTGATCCTCCTGGGCTCCAGCGCTGTGTTGGGCTCCATGCTCAGTGGGGACTCTGCATCTCCCTTTCCTACTGCCCCCCTCATGCTCTCTAATAAATAAGAGGAGAAGGGGGGGGAGGAGGAGGAGAGCAGGGATGGGGAGACTTTCTCCAGGAAGATGATGAGACTTTAAATGGTAGTCACCACAAATGCAGTTCACCAGGGCATTAATCCCAATAGTCCATGCCTGTTTACCAGTTTCTACATTTTCCCTGTTAATTTTTTCTTATTAGTTTGACTTCAAACTGATCTCATACCTTCTGCCTCTGTTGATTCGAATCTTGGCATTCTTCTGTGCTCTCCTGGTAATCAACCTCAAGGTATGTCTTCTTAAATTAGTAAGTTAAGCATTTATCTGTGTTCCTTCACTCTTATCCATATAGCTTAAACTTCCAGCAAAAACTATCTTGAAGTCAAAAAAGAACAGCAATAAAAAAAACCAGGGGCTCATTTAAGGAGAGCTTCCTATGTGTTACATGTTTTAACATATTGTCTCATTTAATTTTCCCAGCAATGTAGCTCTTATTCATCATTCATATCAGAATTCAATCATCACTTCCTTAAGGATGCATTCTCCAACATCTTGTGCTACATGAAACCTTTATTACTATAGTATCTCATAGCACTAGGCAGCTCTCTCATAATGCTTATCACAGTTAAAATGTTACATTTTTTTAACCAAAGTCTATCTCTTTTGAACATTAACCCCTTTGAGGATTAATGATGTCTACTTTTGTTCACACAGTGTCTCCACTGCTTAGTCAAGAGATAAGGATTAATTTGTCCAAAACTAATCCCAGCAGACTGGCCTCCCCAAAAGAGACTGGCCTTATGCAGGGTATCGATGGAAACTGGAAAGACCTAGTTTTCAAGGCAGTCAATCGTGGTCAGCTATGGTGTTAGGAAAGGTAATCCTTTCACAATCATGAATGTTGATGTAGCAAATCCTACTGCTAGTTAGCTATGTCACATGGCTTCAGTTGCAAGACTTTGGTCCCATCACCTCAGCATCTCAGAACAGGTGTCATACAGAGTAATGCCTTCACAGCCATTATATTATAGTACCATTTATATTCCCCTATCCCTGCCTTCTCCAGTTCTTGACATCTGGGCTGGTCAAAAACCTTTATCACAAGTCTGAGTGCCCCATTTTGTAATCAGTCTGAAGGAGGCAGATAGGTTTTGTTACCAAGACCTTGACTCCTTCAAACCCCATCCACAAGCAATGAGTGAGGGTGAGGTTAGAGCTAAAGTTCTGTCATGACACATGGCCACTGTACCTTAATCCTGGATTATTCCATCTGGCACTTACTCTATTATGCAACTCAAAAGCCCCAGAGCCCAAATGTAGAAGTTCTTCTCCCAAAGCTGATGTCTAATGGAGGAACTGATATTGTTAAAATGTCCATACTACCCAAAGCAATCTATAGATTCAATGCAGTCCCTATCAAAATATCAAATGCAGGGGCACATGGGTCGCTCAGTCGTTGAGCATCTGTCTTCAGCTCAGGTCATGATCCCAGGGTCCTGGGATGGACCCTGCATTGGGCTCCCTGCTCTGCTGGAATCCTGCTTCTCTCTCTCCTACCCCCCATGCTTGTGTTCCCTCTCTTGCTGTCTCTCTCTGTCAATTAAATAAATAAAATCCTTGGGCGCCTGGGTGGCTCTGTGGGTTAAGCCGCTGCCTTCGGCTCAGGTCATGATCTCAGGGTCCTGGGATCGAGTCCCGCATCGGGCTCTCTGCTCAGCAGGGAGCCTGCTTCCCTCTCTCTCTGCCTGCCTCTCCATCTACTTGTGATTTCTCTCTGTCAAATAAATAAATAAAATCTTTAAATAAATAAATAAATAAAATCCTTAAGAAAAAAAATCAAAATATCAACTGCATTTTTCAGAAAACTAGAAAAGACAATAAGTTTGTAGGGAACCAGAGAAGCCCCTGAATAGCCAAAGCATTCCTGAGAAAGAAGAACAAAATGGTGGGTACCACAATCCCAGATTTCTAGATATATTGCAAAGCTGTAGTAATCTAAACAGTATGGAACCAGCACAGGAACAGACACACAGACCAATGGAACAGGATAGAGACTCCAAAAATAAACCAACAATATATGGTCAATTAATTTTTATACAATGGGGAAAAGACACTCTCGTAATAAATGGTGCTGGGAAAACTGGACAGCTACATGTAAAAGAATGAAAACTGGACCATTTTCTAACATCATACACAAAAATAAACTCAAAACAGACTAAAGAGCTATATGTGAGACCTGAAACCATAAAAATCCTAAAAGAGAGCATAGACAGTAATTTCCCTATCAGCCATCACCACATTTTTCTAGATATGTTTCCCCAGGCGAGAGAAACAAAAACAAAAACAAAAATAAACTATCAGAACTACATTAAAATAAGAAGATTTTGCACATCGAAGGAAATCATTAACAAAACTAAAAGACAATGTACTGAATGGGAGAAGATACATGCAAATGATATATCCACGAAGGTCTTTTTTTTTCTTATTAAAGATTTTTATTTATTTATTTGACAGAGAGAGATCACAAGTAGGCGCAGAGAGAGAGAGAGAGAGAGAAGGAAGCAGCTCCCTGCTGAGCAGAGAGCCTGATGCGGAACTCGATCCCAGGATCCTGAGATCATGACCTGAGCCGAAGGCAGAGGCTTAACCCAATGAGCCACCCAGGCACCCCCAGTAAGGTCTTAATATCTAAAATATATAAAGAACTTCTATGACTTGACACCAAAAAACCAATTTGACTAAAATATAGGCACAGGACTTGAACAGACATTTTTCCAAAGGAGACATCCAGATGACCAACAAACACATGAAAAGATGCTCAATATCACTAATCCTCAGGGAAATGCAAATCAAAACCATAATGGGGGACGCCTGGGTGGCTCAGTTGGTTAAGCGGCTGCCTTCGGCCCAGGTCATGATCCCAGCGTCCTGGGATGGGGTCCCGCATCGGGCTCCTCGCTCGGCGGGGAGCCTGCTTCTGCCTCTGCCTGCCATTCTGTCTGCCTGTGCTCGCTCGCTCTCCCTCTCTCTCTCTCTGACAAATAACTAAAAAATCTTAAAAAAAAAAAAACATAATGAGATATCACCTTATACCAGTTAGAATGGCTAAAATCAAAATAACAAGAAACAAGTGTTGGTGAGGATGTGAGAAAAAAGAACCTTTATGAAATGTCAGTGGGAATGTAAATTGGTATAGCCACTATAGAAAAGAGTGTTAAGATTTCTGAAAATAGGACACCTGTGTGGCTGAGTTGGCTAAGTAGCTGCCTTCAGCTAAGATCATGATCCCAGGGTCCTGGGATCCAGTCCGGCACGGGCTCCCTGCTCTGTAGGGAGTCTGCTTCTCCCTCTCGGATTGCACCTCCTCTTGCCTGTGCATTCTTTCTCTCTCTCTCTCTCTCAAATAAAATCTTAAAAAAATTTTTTCCTGAAAATATTAATACCATGTGATCTGAAAATTCCACTATCATTTACCCTGAGAAAATAAAAATAATAATTCAAAGAGATATACATACCCCTATGTTTATAGTGAAGACATGGAAGCAATCTAAGTGTTCATCAACAGGCAAATGGATAAGGAATACACACACACACACACACACACACACACGCGCGCGCGCGCGCGCATGAGCACACAGGAACACCACACAGCCATAAAAAAAAGACTGTGCTATTTGAAACAACATGGATAGACCTAGAGAATGTTATATTTACTGAAATAAGTTAGCCTGAGAAAGACAAATACCATATGATCCCACTCATAAGTGGAATCTAAAAAAACAAAAAACAAAAAAACGAATAAACAAAGAGAAAGCAGAATCAGACCTATAAATACAGAGAACAGATGGTTTTAGAGGGAAGGGGGGTTGTTGGGCAAAATAAGTGAAGGGGAGGGGGAGATACAGCTTTCCAGTTATGGAATGAGTAAGTCACAGGAATAAAAGTCACAGCATAAAGAATATAGTCAATGAAGGGTGCCTGGGTGGCTCAGTGGGTTAAAGCCTCTGCCTTCAGTTCGGGTCCTGGGATGAGCTCTGCATCGGGTTCTCTGCTCAGCAAGGAGCCTGCTTCCTCCTCTCTCTGCTTGCCTCTCTGCCTACTTGTGATCTCTGCCTGTCAAATAAATAAATAAAATCTTAAAAAAAAGGAATATAGTCAATGATATCTTAAGAGCATTGTATGGTGACAGATGGTGGCTACAATTGTAGCGAACATCACATAATGCATAAATCTGTCAAATCATTAAGTTGTACACCTAAAACTAATGTAATATTGTATGTCAACTACACTAAAAAAAAAAGCAGAAAAGTAAAAATAAAACTATATGGGAGGAACCTGATGTCTAATCCTGTTAGCTCCCTGTGCACTCCCCTAGCACACATGTGGGAAACCACCAACAGCTGATGCTCTGTGATTCTTCCTTGATCAACATGAATTCGTCAGCCAAGTATTTGTGCCACTGTGGTGTCCACCTTGTTCCCATATTAACACGCTGATTGACATACAGTGGATACTACATAAGTATCTGTTCATCACTGGATTTTAATGAGTAAACAGATAAACCAACTCATGAGGTAAGCTCTTGCCTCTGTTTCATAGGTACAGGAAGCAGAGTAGAGAGAGAGGAAGTAGCCTGACCAAGATCACACGGTTAGTAAGTGGTGGATACAGGATCTGCATTCAGGTCTACCAGATTCTGCAATACTTATCATTACACTGTATTGCAACTCGGGGACTTCCCGAGGCGCACTGGGCCCTGGGTCAACCGTAGGTAACAACAACAGCCATGCCTTTTAAAATACAGGCACAGTATTAGCTGTTTTATTTACGAGGTAAAGAGAAATCTAAGTGAAATCTAATACCAGAGAGTAAGAATTCCAAACCCTACTAAATTTGAAGGAAAAAAAAGGTCATAATAACATCCATCCCTTCAAACTGCTTAGGAATGAGATACAGTCTGCCATTAGTTGTTTTTGGTCACCCTAGCTATCAAGAAGTACAGAAGGCAGAGGCAGAGTGAGGACAGCAAAGAGTCAAAGATGTTCCCAAGATTTCAAGCTGGGCGAAAATACCTGGAACATAAATACAATAAAACCCTCAACTTTCTGAACTTTCTGAAGACTTTTTGTAAATTAGCTGTTTAACTTGTCAATGGAATGATAAATTGAAAAGGAAAGTGTCTGCTACAGCTCTGTGCAGAGCTCCGTGGCACTACTCTGTAATGAGACCCCCCCCACCGCAAGTCCACTCACTGTGCTGCTTGCTTAATAGGTGTGATCTTATTTTAAACTATCAAAATAATTCTATCATCATTGTTTGCACATGAAAAAAACTAAAGGTCAAAATTTTTAAGAGAATGACCCAGGGTGCCTGGGTGGCTCAGTTGTTTTAGCATCTGACTTCAGTCTCACTGCAGCTCAGGTTATGATCTTGGGACCCTGGGATTGAAGCCCATGTGGGGAATCCGCACTCAGCAGGGAGTTTGCTTGTTCCTCCCTATCTCCTGCTCCCCCTCAATTTGTGCTGTCTCTCTCTGAGGTAAATAAAATCTTTAAAAAAAAAAAAAAGAAGAAGAAAATTGCCCAAGTCACCTAAACAACAGAATGAAGACTCATACACAAGACCAAGATTACCTTTTTACTATAACAAGCAGCCTCCATACATAACAAGAAAGCTTCACTATTTTTTCCTAATGCTCTCCCTAAGAATTTCAAAATACATCCTCAGATATTTTTCATACTCCTTGAGCATTTTAGTAAATATGGTAGTGGAATGCATTCCAGAGTCATCACTGCTTTGTGGTTGCTACAGTTTATTTTTTGCGCTTGATACCCATATTAAATGTCACCCTCAAAATATTTATACTAACAATTTTTAAAGAGTTTTTAGATGTCCCATACTGTAAGAGAAATTAGCTTCAGAAACAACATCACCACAAACAGAATATCTGAATTCTGAAAAGAATTCCCACTATCACTGGATCCTATATGTTCAGAGCAAAAGCAACACAATCCAATTCTGCTTGGTGAGTTCTTAACTCCACTCAAGTCAAGAACAGAGCGACTGAGGGTGCCTGGGTAGCTCAGTGGGTTAAAGCGTCTGCCTTTGGCTCAGGTCATGGTCCCAGGTTCCTGGGATAGAGCCCCGCATGGGTCTCTCTGCTCCGTGGGGAACCTGCTTCCCTTCCTCTCTCTCTCTCTCTCTCTGCCTGCCTCTCCGCCTGCTTGTGACCTCTGTCTGTCAAATAAATAAATGCAATCTTTAAAAAAAAAAAAAAAAGAGTAACTGTCTCCAAAAAGGAAATTTCTGTGAAGAAGAAAAGAGAAATCCCATCACCTTTTTTAAGGTAGAGATTAAAAAGGTGGCAGCATGAACCCCAATAATCTAAAGGCTGGAATATTAGGGGTCCCAGATGGAAGGAATATTAAGCAGAAAATTCTTCCCCATCTTACCAGGCCTGATGCAAAGGAAAAAGGGGAGCCACTGCCCTCTAGGAAAGCAGTCTACGTCCAGCACTCTAGGAGAGCCCTAGGACCCACAACAGGATTCAGGCTGCCATCAAAGATGGAAGATGTTCAGGCTTCACCTGGTGGGGGAACACTCAAGAATGCTGTCAGCTACCACATGGATACTTTCGATGATCCTGGAACCCTGTTTTGGACAGAAGGAATGTGGAGATAGGGTCTCAGGAATTGATTGAGCTCAAGATAGAGAACACAAAGGTTTTGGTTATGAGATGCACATTCTTTAAATTAGACCCAGTGGGTAAGTCCTGCAAAATACCAGGCATGCTTTTTCTCTCATCATTATGAAAGCAATTATGAGAGCTCTCAATTGCTCTCTTACATATTTTCCTACAAAAATAGCTTTATACATTAATTTCCAGTAAAGAAGCATTGAGACTGCTCTACTGTATATGTACATGAGAAATCTATAGCCTTTGAATGCTATGACGTCTTGAACTCATCTAAGCTCTGCAGGAGACTTTATTTCCAAATGTTGACACCACACTTTTTAAAAAGTTATTAATAGTTCAATATTCAGGAGATTACTCCTCAGAAATTGGCATTTTGTTAAAGGGAAAAAGGTTTTCATCGCCATTATGCTTCAGAAAGAATATCAAAGGGAAAAAACTACACTTTCCTCTAAGATTTGGTTCTCAGATATGCAAGTTCCACCCTGGAGGTTATGGTGACCTAGCTGTGAGCACAGTCTAGGACAGGAGGTTCTATATGCAGTCAAATAGAATAAAGTATCACCCATAAACATAGCCAAGAGAGATAGTCATTGTTAAGAGTGAATTGAAAGACAGTTTCAGTGTAATAGTTAACATTTTTGAGTAGCCATTATATGATGGCGCTGTGCTAAGCTCTGTTTTTCATGTTAAAGTTTATAGTATGATGTGTATCAAAATTATGGAATACCAAAGAGATGCTAATGTATAGACAGAGAAATTTAAGTTATTAACATTGCCATTTTTGCTCAAAATTCATCTGTTAAACAATACTGCAGGTTCAGCTAAAGCCCATTCCTCATCCACCTTCCTTATCTCACAGTAAACTTTCCAATTTCTTGTTTATCTCTGATCACAAATTTTTAGTACACCTGTATTTATGCAATTTGCCTTTTTCACCCAACAAATATTGAGATATTTACCTATGTTGTTACATGTGGATCTGGTTGATTGATGGTGGCTTCTACATTGAACTTCATTGTAAGAATAAACCTCACCACTGATCCACTCCAGGAAGACTGGTTCTACTTTAACATTCAAAGAGTACAAAGCAAACCTCCTGTGTACATGTGCAGGTTTCTCTAGGTCCTCTCCTTGAAGTGAAATTTCTGGGTCATAAGGTACGTACCCCCTTCAACTTTACTAGGCATTGCCAAAATTATTTCCAGTGATTATGACAATTTATACCTCTATCAAAAAGGTATCTGTCTTTTTGCTCCCCTCTTTTTTTCTTGGTGTTTTTCTTTCTAACTGGTTCCTAAGCATTCTTTTGGAACTGATTTCAATGCAAATAAATTCTTCCAATCTATGGTTTGCTATTTCACTGTTAAGTATCCTATCATAAAAAATATCTTAATAAGGTGGAAAATTCTATCAACATTTTCCTTCTAGGATTGTGTTTTATGTCTTAAAAAGTTCTCTACCCCAGTGTGATACATTTCTTCTTTTCTTCTAAGTTTTAAAAAAATTTCCTCTTCAGAATTAAATCTTCAAATCATCTAGAATGTATTTTTGTGTATGCTGGGTTAGGGATTCTCATTTTATATTTTTGCAAAGAGACAGCCATCAAAAACAACAACAACAAAAAAGTCCATCCTTTCATCAGTGACTTTCAAAGCTACCTGTCATATATCATGTTTTCATATGCAAGTGGGCCAGTTTCTAGGCTCACTGTTTTGGATCTGTTGGTCTGGCTATCCTTGTCTGTTGATATCACGCAGCTTAAATTACTCTAACTTTGTAACAAGTTAGTTTTTGGTATCTGGTAAGGCAAGTCTTTTCTAATTGTTTTTTTCAGAATTGCTTTGGCTCTTCTTGCTCTTTATTCCACCATATAACTTTCAGAATTGTTAGCTAAATCTCCCAATAGTGTCTTTTTCTTACCTGTTTCTTAATCATTTGTTTGTAGTGAATTGAAGCTTTTTTTTTTCATTTTGTGGCCAGTTGACCAAATATTTTATTCAGTATTCCATCGTTGATCACACCAACAAATAGGTATTATTGAGAAAGAGAAGAGAGCTGTGTGGAAAAGTCATGTTGTAACTTCCTTTGAAGTTGTATTGATTTTCCAAATTAATTTGGTGAGATTGAGAAGAGTTACAATGAAAACTGTTCCCAACCACGACATGATATAAACCTCCCATTTATTTAATCTTCTTTCAGGTCCTTTAATAAACATTAACAACTTTTCCTTAAAGCTGTTACACATTTTTGCCAGATTGATTTCTGGACTTCATTTTAAAGCTATTTCCTGCATTTGATCTTCTGGGCCACTAATGCAGCCTTTGCTGTAATTCACCTACTTTATTATTTTGTCAAAAACCATATTTTTAGAGTTGTGTATGTGAGTGTGGTACATTCAGATCTCTTTAAGTACTTTGTTGTTCAAATTCCCATCTATTTCCTCCAGCAATTATTACGCAGAACATGAATCCTACTATTTTAACCTGGTCCTTTTTCTCTGGCGGCTACCGGAGCTCCTTGACTGTGCAATTACCTTTCTCTCAAATAAACGGGAAATTCCACAGGTGCTGACTGGAAAAGGTGTTTCTTGCCCTGAGCTTGGGGTGGAAAGAGGAGGTTGTTACATCCCTCCTGAGGCACTCTGGAGGAAGCCTCTGATTTCTGTCTGCTCAAGCCCTTCCGCCCACGTTAACAGTACACTCAACCCATCCCCTTGCCTTTTGCGAACAGGCAGACCAAGTCCCTCATACCAGGATGAAATCCTCAGATGTTGAAATACCAAGCTCTCTTAGGAACTCTCTGAGCTTCTGAGCTCTGATGTTACTCACATTTGATTCCTCCACCCCTGGGGGCAGAATCCTATTTCTCTCCACAGGAGCCAGCAGCTGGCTCTAGAGACAAGGGCAAGTAGCTTGGAGTTAGAAATGGAAGCCATATGATCCCCAAATCCACTAGTGGTGTATTTTCTACTTATTTCTTAGTAATTTGTTGGTGGTGAAAATAAATGCTATTAATTGATGTTTTTCTGGGATTTTCACATCCCTGTGGTTGGCTGGCCAAATCTTTAATTTGGTATTCCATTCTTGTTCAACACATATGAACAGTATTTTGGGGACAAAGGGATCAGGAATTCCTGCAGATTCCCAAAGTAAAGGCAAAAAACCCCAAAATATGGCCAGTATTGTCCACTTGCTTTTTTTTTTTTTTTAAGACTTACAGAGTGTATAGAACTTCCTTTAAATAAGCATTTAAGTAATTTTTGTTGTTGCTGCTGGTCATTTTTCTTTCAAAATATTGGGAACACTGAGACTGGGTTTGAAAGATACACCCTGAAATCTTAAAGAGTAGCATACACTAATTCCCTCCCACTCTTCCCCCAAAAATCTAGTTGGTTTGAATTAACAGAATGATCCGTTTTTCCATTTTTTGAGACGTTTGTAAAAGATCTTAGAACTGTTTGTCTCATTTTTCAGGAAAATTTAGAAGGGAGGAAGCCTTTAGAAGAATTTTTACTTGAAAATATAAGAAGACTAGTACGCAGGTTCAAGTCTTACACTTTTAACAGGAGCTTGTTGAAAGAAACGTTAACAATTCCAAAATGCAATTAAACGAGTTTTAACTTTTTCCTCCCAAAAGCACAAAAATCACGGAGAGGAGGTTAACAGAAAATTCTTAAAAGGTAAAAACAACTCTTCCTTGTACTAGTCCTTGGGTAGTTTACCAGGGCACAGACTCTTCTTTTCATTAGTTTCTGTGAAAACGGCATTTTGGTCCCAAGTCTGTTGGTACTTAGTATCTGCTGCGGCCTCCCCCTCTCTCGGGGCGGCTTCCCAGGCGGCCTCCGCCCCTGGGGATCCTGCGGCCAGAGCGGCTGTAAGAATCGCGCGGTGGAGGGCACCCTCTTTCCAAGGACGGGGAGAGCCCGCGGTCGGCTCTGCCTACCCGGTCGCGGCCCCTCGAGTAGCGGTCGCTGCGGCCGCCGCCGTAACCGTCGCGGCCGCCGCCGTAGACGTCAGGCGAGCAGCCGCGGTACTCGTCGTAGCGGCCTCCTCCGCCGTAAGAAGGCGGGGGCCCCCGCGCTGTGGCGGTACTGCGCGGGTCTCCGTAGCTCTCGAAGGGGTCTCGGTAGGAGCCTCCACTTGGGTGGTCCGCGTAGTCACGGTCGCGCCCCCCATAGCCGTCTCGGTCGCCGTAGCCTCTCGACGGGCAGTCGTCCCGGGCACTGGCGTGGCCGTAATCGCGGTAGGTGTACTCTCGGGGCGAGGGAGCAAACTCGCGGGGGTAGTCTCGGGTCGAGTAGCCATCTCTGGGCGAGTAGCCCTCCTCCCGGGGGCCTAGGTAGGGGTCGCGGCGCAGAGGCGGCGGTTCCCGGCGCGGCGGGCCCGCATAGCCGTCTCGCCCCCGCGCGGCCGTAGCCCGTCCACGCATGCCGCTGCCGCCGCCGCTGCGAGCCGGACCCGACGGTGCGGCCCTCTTGGGGGGCGGCCCGGCCCTGCGCGGTGGCGGCCCGCGCTTCATGGGCAGCGGGGCCCTGGAGGGCCGCGGATCGAAATCCCCCGCGTAGCTGCCGTCGTCCGCCGGCCCGCCCCGGGACGGGGGTCGCCGCGGGCCTCCGCCGCCCCCACGGCTCCCGCGCAGGCCCCTTGGGCGACCACGGCTGCGGGACGGCGGCGGCGCGCCTCGCCGCCCGCTCTCAAACGCCGGCTTGGTGGCCTGGGCCACCTTGATGGCCTTACCATCCAGGGACTTGCCGTTCATGTCTCTGGCGGCGGCCTTGGCGTCCGCTGGGCTTTCGAAGGTGACAAACGCGAAGCCCCTGGACTTGCTGGTTTCTCGATCTTTCATCAAGAGAACCTCGCTGATGCGGCCATACTTGCCAAACGCGGCCTCTAGGCCTTTTTCATCGGTTTCGGGGTTGAGCCCCCCAATGAAAAGCTTCCCGGGGCGATCTGCCTCAACCATGTCCGCCGGTTGAGGGATCGGTGGCGGGGGTTGGAGGAGGCGAGGGGACGGCACCCGGCGTGGCCTGGACGGCACCCGTCGCTGGTCGACGGCGGCTCCTACCGGTCAGGCAGCGCGTCGTCGCGGAGCTCCGGAACCGCAGTCGGCGGCCCCGCCGCGCAAGCGGAACGCTGGCGTGTGTGCCTTTGGGTCTGGGACCGCAACCTGGCGGGGCTCTTTCTAATCCTGATTGGCTGGTGGTCCGGGGGGGGGGGCATCTTCCGGGAAAGTCTTTCAACTTGGGCTTCTTGACCTGTCCCTGGCTTACTGTCTTTTAATTCACTCCTGAAAGGTCAGTTGCGAAATGAAAAGCTGTTAGTTAAAAAAAATTTTTTTTTAATTCATTAGTCTTAATGAGAAAAATTATTGTGCATTCTGATTCAAGTAACCTAAACAATTTTCAAACAGGAAAAAAAAATCCACTGAAAAATGAAATAACAACTTTAAAGTTTAAAAATGCGGTTTATACGTAAAATGTATTCAGAATTTTGTACTTATCAGTGGGGAAGAGAAGACCTGGTTGGGGCGGGGGGTAGGGGGAGTTGGTTAGCGGACTAGGAAAAAGAGGGAGTCGTTCTTTGGATGCACCGTTTTCCTGTTCTGCGCCATTTTCTTCAGTTTGCCAGCCTTCAAAGGCCTCATAGTTTTATGTAGTACTGCCCTTTAATATAAAGATACTGCGCGGAAAGTCACCTTTAGGGAAAATAACGGGACAGAGCTCCGGGACATTCCTCACCGCTGAGCAAGCAGAACAAGCTAAAGCCCTTGCCTCTTCCTCTCCGAAGAGGAGGTACATCTCAGGGAAACAGAACATTTTGGGTTCACACAAATTACACAATTCAGATTTGCTCCTTACAGTATTCTCTGAATGGATCTAAGTGTGAAGAGTAACTTGGTGAACATAGCTTTGCCTGAGATTCTGACATCTAAAACTACTTTCTAAAAAAAACCTGTAGTGTATTTGGGGGCTTTTTAAAATAACAATTTAGCTTTTCAAAGGCTGCTATGTGAAAAGTTAACTGAATAGTCATGAGAAGTATTTGTGTATGTAATATGTGTACATCTACATGTGCATATGTGTTCCATTGGTTTACTTCAACAGCTACATAATGTTTAAAGAGGTGGTGAAAGCAGGAATTTTTATGATGTTTCCGACTTTAATGCATATATTTGGAAGGTTTTAAGATTATTTTAATGTGTATGAATGTAAGTTAAATGCATCAGATCAATTCATGAAATGAGTTGCACTAACAGATTTTATTCTCATTATACTTCTAAGGTAAGCCTACCTGGTCAGAATGTATTTATTTTTAAATAAATTTATTTTTGTTTGCTCACACTTAGAAATTTTACAGTTCTCAGCATAAAGGGCATTGGTCTAAAATCTTCATTCCCTTATTGAGCTGGGAAGATTTTTGCCTAAGTTTTTTCTAGTTTTGAATCTATTCAGATTTTTAAAAATTTTGTTCATGACTTGGTTTTTGTAGGATACACTTTTCTACATTACTAATTTTTCTTTAATTTGAAATTTTATTTTATGGATAGCTGTGTTCTGTTCTGCTTTCTGTTTTGTAACCAGTCTCACCAGAGGTATTTTATCTTTCCTAAGAAGCAGCCTTTTTTCTTCATTGATACTCTGTCTTGATTTTATTTGCTACTATTGTCTTTCTTTTCTTCTTTCCACAGTCTTTGGATTTACAGTTTGTATTTTTTTGTTCTAAATTTTTAGGTAAGACAGTGCTTTAAGAGCTTTAAAAAATGTTTCTTCTAATTACTGTATCTAAGTTTAAAACTTATTCTCTATGTACTAGTTAACACCATGTCCTGAGCTGTGATACATGGTGTGTTTTCACTGTTGTTCAGGTCCTAACATTGTCTCACTTTCATTTCTTCCTTTCTTGACTCAAATTATAAAGAAGTATGTTTTCAAACATACAGATTTTGGAGGTTATTTCTTTTTTTTTCATAGATTTTATTCATTTATTTGACAGACAGAGATCACAGGTAGGCAGAGAGGAAGGCAGAGAGAGAGGAAGCAGGCTCCCCACTGAGCAGAGAGCCCGACGTGGGGCTCTATCCCAGGACCCGGGGATCATGACCTGAGCCGAAGGCAGAGGCTTTAACCCACTGAGCCAGCCAGGAGCCCCTGGAGGTTATTTCTTAAAATGCTTTGTATGATCTCCATTCTTTGAGTTTACTGAGATTTGCTTTGTGACCTGCGTGTGTGCACGTGTGCGCGTGCGCGTAATGTTCCATTTATGCTTGAGAGGAAAATATATTCTCTAAATACTGGGGGTAGAATTCTTTCCCTAGATGTTTAAATCTAGCTTATCCTATTTATATCTGAAAGAGTTATCAATCACTGAGAATGGTTTCTTAAATTTCCCATAATTGTGGATTTGGCAATCTCCCTTTATGCACACTTTAGCTTCATGTAATTTAAGATTACATTGTTGGATATATAAATTGAGAACTTCTATGTATTTCTGATAAACATGTTTATTATGTAATGATCCTCATTATCTATAAAATTTTTATCTTACTGTTTTATCTAATACTTATGTAGCTCAATATTTTTCAGATTTCTTTCTGCCAGCTTATTGTGTCTTGTTAACCACACCTTTCTTGCCTCTTTTTTCCCAATTTTCTTGCATTCTTTTGTATCAAATGATTTGTCTTTATTCCTTTCTTTTTTCTCTACTAACATGGAAGTTTTGCCTTCAATTTCTATTCTTTGAATGCTTACCTTGAGTGTTTTTATTTAGGGCTAACCTATAAATGCTGAGTTTATAAGTTTATCTATACAATCATACGTTTGGTGCCTGATTAAATTTCACATATGGGCAGGAGTGGAGGAGAGTAGTTTCTGGGACTCCTAGACAAGGGAACCTTGTGCACTGCGGTATCAAAACCCACTGGTGCGTCCCTAACAGGAGCTGTAATCAGATCGAGAGAATACAGAAATGTTAAGTGTTGATAGGATTAAAGTAGAGATTTGGGTGAAAACTAGAATGTTTACATGAAGTGACTGGGTCTCTATTTCTCTTTTACCTGAGTGTATTAGGTGGGTGGATATTGCGTATGGCAAAGTTTCCCCTACCTAGTTTTGTGAAACTCCAGGCATGTAAATCCACCCTTCAAGCAGTATTAGTTAGACATGCTAAATGGCAACAAATAAGACTGCCCAAGCCCACACAATATAAAATAAAAACTGGAGTGCTGGTATGGCGAATTTTCTATACCAGAGACCCATGTGGAATGTAAACTGGAGCTTATGGCAAACTCTGTGAATGCCCCGCAGTAATGACTACTGGGACTTTGGACTAGAGAGTTTCATTTGAGGGGAAGTTACTAGCTTGCTCTTAGACATTGATTGAAACTGCCGCTGTGACTGAAGTATATAAGTACTCATATAACCTCACACCCATTAGGATGCTTACTATTTAAAACCAAAACAAACAAACGCCCAGAAAAGAACAGATATTGCCAGGGACATGGGGAAATTGGAACACTTCTATACTGCTGGTAGTAATGTAAAATGGTGCAGCCACTCTGGGAAGCAGTATGGTGGTTCTTCAGGGAAAAAAAAAAAAAAAAGAATTATCATATGATCTCCAATCTACTTCTGGGTATATATCCAAAAGAATTGAAAGTGGGGTCTCTGATATGTTCGTAGCAACATTCACAAAATAGCCAAGAGGTAGAAGCAACTCAACTATCCATGCACAGATGAGTGGATAAACAAAATGTAGTATATACGTACATGTAATATTAGCCTGAAAAAGGAAGGAAATTCTGACACTACCTACAACATGGATGAAGCCTGAGGACATTATGCTATGTGAAACACTCCAGTCACAAAAGAGATAAGTACTGAGTAATGATTCCACTTATGCGAGGTATCTAGAATGGTCAAGTTTATAGGAAGAGAAAGTAGAGCAATGGTTGCTAGGGACTGGAGGGAGGGGAAAATTAGTTGTTGTTTAATTGGTACAGAGCTTCAATTTTGCAAGATGAAAAAATTCTAGGGATTGGTTGCACAATTATACTTAACACTACTGAACGGTACACTTAAAAATGGTTAAGATGGTAGACTTCACATTAAGTGCATTTAACTACAATTTTAAAATTTTTAAATGAAAAATAATCTTTCAACCAGAAATAACACTGATAATAGGGTGAGGTCACAGAAACACACTAATAGAGAGGGGCAGTGCCCAGAAGACTTCTATAACAAAATGGAAATGATTTGTAGAGGAATATGCCATCAGAGGAATGCAGCAAGTTACCCAGTAGATTCACAAGCAAGGCAAGTAGACTTTTCCCCCTGGGACTGACTTTGGGACCACATGAGGAGCTGCAAGATTCTCTTCTATTAACAGTGCCCTGTAAACAGTTCTCAACTGACCAACAAGGAGCTGCTTGGTTTATGGATGGCAGTTCCAAGGAAAATGGACAGCATCCTCTTTAGAAGGCTAAAAATTGTTTTTGAAGAGGGTAAAAACAAATCAGTGTGGTTGGCTGAATTACATGCTGGTTTTCCAGTGGTGATTGAAGAACTGAACAATGATACTGACTCATGGATGGTGTCCATTGGCCTGGCCATATGGTCAGGTGAAAAAGCAATGGAAGATTTACCAAGGGTATCTAGCACCTGGTTGGCTCAGTAGGTAGAGCATGTAACTCTTGATCTTGGAGTCATGAGTTTGAATTCCATGTTGGGGTAGAGATTACCTAATAAATTTTAAAAAATGTAAAATAAGAGAGATGCCCTTATGAGGCATGGCCCTATTGAAATGACTGAGAATTTGAGGGATGCATTACAGTAGAACATGTTGATGCCCATCGTAAGAACCAATTTGCAGGTTCACAAGGTGCTTGGAATTCACTAGTGGGTAGTCCTGTGTACTTGTTTGATGAGGCTACCTGCATGTATGAAATGCACAGATACTGGAGCACTGCAGATATGCCCTGAATCTAGACGTACTCCTCTTGCAGCTCTGGAGTACAAAATGCCATGAACAACCATTCTTTCTGCCAACAAAAGATTACAGATGATATATGGCAAATTCTGTGGGAGAACACAGTTGGCAAGTGAAAATGATTCTGGTAGCCAAGGGGTCTTTTTTTTTTTTTAAAGATTTTCTTATTTATTTGACAGAGATCATGAGTAGGCAGAGAGGCAGGCAGAGAGAGGGAGAGGCAGGCCTCCCGCCGAGCAGAGAGCCCGATGTGATGTGGGCTCGAACCTGGGACCCTGGGATCACAACCCGAGCCAAAGGCAGAGGCTTTAACCCACTGAGCCACCCAGGCGCCCCCCCCCACACTTTTTTTTAAAGATTTTCTTTAGTAAACAAGTAGAGTGGCAGGCAGAGAGAGAGAGAGAGAAGCACGCTCTCTGCTGAGCAGGGATCCCAATGTGAGGCTTTATCCCACGACCCAGGAATCATGACCAGAGCTGAAGGCAGCCGCATAACCAACTGAGCCACCCAGGCACCCCGCCAACGGGTCTTAATAAGAATAGATATTGACTTTGAAATAGACTTTGCTTACCCAGTGGAAGATACAAATATTCAAAGTACAATAAAATAACCATGACAGAAGAAACTGCACCGGTTTGGATCACTAAGTCATATTTCTTCAGAACAAGGAACATGCTTTATAGCACATAAACAAGTAGGGAAGTATCTTCCTCATACTACTAGTTTGATAGAGAATTGGAATGGGCAATTAAACATTGTTCATCTGAAACGGGGAGAGATAAAGATGTGAAGGCTGGCTTACACACCTTCATGAGTACGTGCTCATACTCAACATAAGGAAGACATGTTCTCACTAAACAGACTACCCCCCCGCCCGGTGGATCTGGGGAAGAGGACTGGAAGAGGATGATGGCATGATTATTCCTCTTCCCATGGGAAGATGACTAATGACTATAATTTTTCTTTCTTTCCCTTATCACCTCAATTTTCTTTTTCTTACCTAATGGTCACAGGACCGAGGCTGCAGCTATAAGCTCCAGAAGCAGGGATAATTCCTAAATAAGAAACTGTATTTTAAATCCTTATGTCAGAATTCCTAAGGACCTGATGGAGTATACCTTTACCCTATTTGTGAAAACCGTGATTAACAGTGAATGTAGCTATGTGTAATAGTAAAAATAGCCCACTCGTTCTGTACCTGTATAACCCTACTCTAGGGAGTAGACTGTGGGGAGTACCTGCTAGACTAATAAATAAATAAACAAACAAATAAGTTATATAATGAGGGAATCTCGAATTCATTAACACTTAGAAAGAGGCTCAAAACAGGAGATGATACTATCTCTTAGCTCAGTTATACCAGATGCCTGAAAGAGTGAAGCTGTGTAGTGCTATGGTGCTGAAGCCACACCTGCTTTTGGAAACTGCAGAGATCAAACAGAAGCCTATGAACATGAGTGGCCTCATCCTGGGATATATTTTCATACAATATGATGGCCTGGACTGAATGGAACTCTAGTAATAGGTTGATATCTTTTGACTTTTATTTTTCAGATTATGTTTATCATAATGAAATATGGTCTTATATCTACATTGTTGGTAAAATTATAATACTGATATTGATGGTCAGATGTCTTGGGAAATTGCATTAGAAGCCTCTTATCTCTACCCACATTGACTCTTCCAAATGCTGCTGTTATCTCTTATGTTCAGACAGATATGATCTTTTTGCTATAAGGGATCCATGAGATCAAAGACTAAGGGGTGGCCTGGGGTACAATAAAAAACATACTTAATCTTTGTCTAAAACCCTTGGAATTTCCCAAGCAATAGAAATATCTTTTGTTACTCATAAGCCCTTTCCACCATATCTGAGTTTATGCTAATGGGGTAAATCCTAGAGGGGCCCCTAAATAGTTTCAGGATGGTGGCTGGTCACTAAATGAAAGAGCCATGTGATTAAAGAGTTAGAACGTGACTCTGGAAAGGGGAAAAGGGCCTGAAGATTGGGTTCAATCACCATGGCCAATGATTTAATTAACCATGCCCCTGCAGTGAAAGCTTATATGAAAACACTTAACAACGGAGTTCAGGGAACTTCCTGTTTGGTGAACACGTGGATGTGCTGGGACAGTCACTTGCCTGGAGGGGGTAAGGAAGCTGCAGACCTACTCCCTGAATATGCCTTATGTACCCCTTCATTTGGTTGTTTATTTGCATCCTTCATAATAAATGAATCCTAAGTATAGCACTTTACTGAGTTCTGTAGGTCTTTCTACTGAATTATGGAAACTGAGGGGGTTGTGGGAATTCTTAAATTTGTAGTTGGCTAGGAGGCTATTGTAGTAATCAAGGGGAGATGGTGTGTCATTTTCTAAGAAGAGTTCTCAATTCTTTCACACCAATGGGATATCCTACGACTTAACTTACTTCTGACACTAATTGCCCAGAGTTAGCACAAACCCCATAGCTTAGGGCTCTGTCGCAACAAAACTGCTGGTTGCACGTGGGATCCCCAGGCCACCTGAATTTCTGCCCTGCTAAATTACAATGGAGAGGTCTAACATACATGGTTGTTTTAAGTTCTGATACTCATGGTCTGGGCTACTTATTTTGAATTTTTTTTTTAAGTAGGTTCCACGCCCACTGTGGAGCATAACCCTGAGATCAAGACCTAAGCTGAGATCAAGAGTTGGATGCTCAACAGACTGAGCTACCCAGGTACCCCTCATTTTGAAATATTTTAAAGTAATAATTATTTTATTTGAAATTGCAAAATGGTAAAGGTTGAGTATTTTATGTTTATAGCTGTCCCCCAGGTGTCAATGAAAAAGAATGCTAATACTATTTTTCACTCCTTTACAACCTTCTGGCAGCAAACGATAGCAGATCTTAATAATTAATGAAGATGTGAATACTGCTGGACAGGGATGGGTACATCAAAGTAAGGAGAGCCAGGCAAGGGGGTGCAGAGGCATTCCTTATGGAGTATTGCACAGGCTGCAGTATGGGATTTAGTAGGTAGAGAAGCTTTAAGATGAACAACAACAACAAAAAAAGAAATCTATCTACTATCAGGGAATGAAGATGACATTTCTAGAAAAAGAAAATCACTCTTCCCTAGTAACAATAATAATCTCTGCAAAGGAAGAGTTGGAGAACAGAAAGGAACTGCCATGAACGTCCCCATTTTCTCCGGGTAGAAAGGAGAGTCAACTGAATGAGATCCCCATCCTTCCTAATGGGAAGGTCGGGGGACTAGCTCTAGAAGCAGCACCAGTGCCTGTGGAATAGGACCCTGAATCTGTTTCCAGTATCTCCAGGGACTGACTTCTGGGCCAGCCATCCAGACACATGGAGTGATCCTGTGGCTCTGTACTATGACACAAGCTCCTTGACAGTGAGGAGGGAGCTTCCCAGTCACTCTGCAGCTTGGGCACCACTTTTTTTTTTCCCTTGGTAATTTTTAATGTTGTGGTAAAAACACATAAAATTTGCCACTTTTAACATTTTTAGGTATATAGTTGAGTAGTTGTGATATTGTGGTTTATTCTATATTTTGGTGTTGGTCCAAGATTTCTCTTTCATAGCTCTTAAGGAGAGTAAGAACAATGGGAGCATCTTTTAATATTTAGTCTTTTGTCATGGATTCCTGAAATAGCTCCAGGACCACAACGGTGAAAGGAGTGTCCTCCCCATACAACCACACCTAAGTTTATGTTAATGTGCAACTTTTGGAAAGCACCCGAGGATGGTAGCTGGTTGCCAAGGGAACCAACCTCTTGCTTAGAGGGTTGGAACTTCCAGCCCCACCCATCCCCACCTCTCTGGAGAGGATAGAGATTGGAGATTGAGTTCAATCACCAAGGCCAGTGATTTAATCAATCACAGATATATAATGAAGTCTCCACAAAAATCCTGGGTTTGGAGAGCCTCCAGGCTGGTGAATGAGGGGGTGCTAGGGAGAGTGGCAATCTTACTCAGGAAGAGCATGTAAGCTCTGCCCCCTTTCCGCATTCCTTGCCCTCAGCATGTCTTCCATCTGGTTGTTTCTGAGTTACATCATTTTGTAACATACTGGTACTCTAATATGTAAAATGTTTTCCTCAGTTTTGTGAGCCATTCTAACATGTTAATCAAACCTGAAAAGAGGGTCTGGAGAACCTCCATTTCATAGCTGGTGGATCAGAAGCACAATCTGGTGGGGTGGGGGGCAGTGGTAAAGGACTGAGCTTTCAACCTGTGGGATATGAGGCTCTCTCCAGGTGGATAGTGTCAGAACTGAGTTGAATTGTAGGACATCCAGCTGGTGTTGGGAGAATTGCTGGATGCGTACCCATGTGGTGACCAGAAGTGTCAGAAGTAGTGTAGTATTCAGAATATTGCATTTGAAGTAAATGAAAATAAGAGTTTCTCTTGGGGCGCCTGAGTGGCTCAGTGGGTTAAAGCCTCTGCCTTTGGCTCAGGTCATGATCCCAGGGTCCTAGGGTCAAGCCCCACATCGGGTTCTCTGCTTAGTGGGGAGCCTGCTTTCCCCCCCTTCGCCCCTCTGGGTGTCTGCCTACTTGTGATCTCTGTCTGCCCAAGAAATAAATAAAAACCTTAATAAAAAAGAGTTTCTCTTTACAGTAGCATTGAGTATATTCACATTGTGAAACCAACCTTAGAATTATTTTCATCTAGCAAAACTGAGACTGTACCCATTAACTCCACATTCTCTCCAGCCCCTGGCTACCACCTTTGTACTTTTCATATCTATTAGTATCCCCTGATTTATTCAAATAATATGACCAAAAGACTGTTTTTTTAAATGTTCCTCTTGTTTCAAAGAAATTTATATTATTTTGGTGAATAACAGGTGTCCATTTTTGGGAAATCCATTTCTGCCCAACTCTAGGATAGTGGCCCCACAGATTGGGATCTCAGCTTTATTATGAGTGGCAAAATTGCCTCAGTGGAAAAGATCTGGGAATCCAAAGTAACGCAAGCCCTGCCTTTGTGGATTCTAAGCGCTGTCCAGGGTCCTGTTTTCTCTGTCTTTGGAGGCCAAGGTTGGGGTCCTTCCTTTCCAAGAATATCCATGCTGTGAACTGCGCACCCCAAGCCAGGTTCTGAGGGTGTCTATCTCAGCGACACAAGCTCCAGGAGTGGACTACACAGGCTGCAAGTCCTGCTCCCTGCAAACCTGATCAGGACGGCCCCCGCGCCCTGAACCACCAAAAGCTACGCCCTCCAACAGTACCAGGCCCCTGTCTCATCTGTGCACTCTGCTCTGCCTTCCCTACCTTGCTGAGCTCGCCTTCTCCCCTCTCCACAACAGCAGACACTCCGCAGGAATCTCCTGGCCCTTCCAGGCTTTGTCACAGGACCTGAGGGCAGATTCACTGCACTTAGTGATTCACAAAAGCCAACTGGAAATAAGTGCCCTCCTCCCCACCAGATTTGGAATTCAGGGGCTACAGAGGGATGCAGAGGCTGCAAATCCATGAGTTTCCAAAAAGCTGGGCATTTCCAAACTGTGGGAGTCACAGTTTCACGAGTTGCTAGTAAGTTGGCAAGTAATACAGCTGCCTTCAGGAGTAGTGGGATATTTTTGCTTTCATTCATTCATTCGTTTGTTCGTTCAGAGCCCACACTGGGTGACACTGTGCTGTGGGCTGGAAATACAACACTGAAGGAAAGAGCCATAGTTCCTGCTCTTGCTGAACTTACACTGTGTTAATGAAAACAGACAATAAGAAAATCTTTGAGAAGCTGTAGGAAAAAAAACACCTATGCTCTGTTAGTAAAAGGGGGCAGGCAGTGATATTTCAGATAACAGTACTTAACCAGATCCTTGTCAAGGGATATTTAAACTGCAGTGCAAAGATCGTTGAGTCAGTCCTGTGGAAAAGCCGAGGGGACAGAGCAGATCACCAGTGCAAAGGACTAGTGGTGAAAAACTTGCAACATTCAGGGAATTGAGAAGAAATCGCTGTGTTGTTTGGTGAGAAGGGAGAGTGACATATTGGAAAGTGGAACAAAAACACTGCTTTTTGTTATTGTTAAAAATTTATTTTGGAGGGCGCCTGGGTGGCTCAGTGGGTTACGCCACTGCCTTCTGCTCAGGTCATGATCTCAGGGTCCTGGGATCAAGTCCCGCATCGGGCTCTCTGCTTGGCAGGGAGCCTGCTTCCCTTCCTCTCTCTCTGCCTGCCTCTCTGCTTACTTGTGATCTCTCTCTGTCAAATAAATACATAAAATCTTTAAAAAAATTATTTTGGAGAGAGTGCATGAGTGTATGAGTGGTGGGGAGAGGCAGAGAGAAGGAATCTTCAAGCTGAGAACCCAGTGCAGGGCTCAATTCTAGGACCCCTGAAATCATGACTTGAGCCAAAACCAAGAATCAGACATTTAACTGACTGAGCCACCCAAGTGCCCAAATTATGCTGCCTTTTAAGTAAGGAGAATTTGATCCAGCCCTCACATGATTCACATACCCTTTCATTTATTCAACAAATACTTATTGGGCACTTCTGATAGGGCAGGCACTGTCCTAGGTATTGAAGATTCTGCGGTGAAGACAAATAGGAAAGAGGGCTGTTTAATTAAACAATTACATCTGAAAGACAAAAATATTGACAATATATGAGTTCATAGACTTTCTTCCTCCTATTGGTATAATGGAACCTGCTAGTTTCCTCCTTTTAATCTATTCTTAGAACTTATCTTCTGGTAAAGGACCTATGATTTAAAAAATGAAGGAGTGAAGACAAAAATATTAGTGGGAATGATATGTGCAAAAGGCAGTGGGGGCAAAATGATAAGCTGAACACAGTATTCTGTTTGAAATAACATTGTCAATGGTTTACACTATTTGGGGGTCGAGAGCTGAAACTGGATGTAAAGCAGTAGAGGTGGAAGGAGAGGGAAAAGAGACTTGAAAATAGTTTTCTGTTTTGTTTTTAAAGAAAGCTACTTTGGTGTAGAAGACAGAGTAGAATGCAATAAGGGAGAAGCCGAGAGACTAGACAGGAAATGATGTATACTAATTAGCCTGGAAAGAACATATCTTTTCAATCTAGTTTTCCCTTTCTTTCACTCCTAAAGAAGTATACTGGGGTGTCTGGGTGGCTTAGTCATTAAGCATCTGTCTTCGGCTCAGGTCATGATCCCGGAAAGGGTTCTGGGATCAAGCCCTGCATCAGGCTCCCCGCTCAACGGGAAGCCTGCTTCTCCCTCTCCCACTCCCTCTGCTTGTGTTCCCTCTCTTGCCATCTCTATCAAATAAATAAAATCTAAAGGAAAAAAAAAGTATATTGACCATGTTAAGGTACCATGTGTTTTTCCCACGCCACTTATTGATTCTCCTGAGACATTGACTGAATATCCTATAAATTCACTCAATTCGGACACTACCTACCTAGAAATAGCATCACATTCCACAGGTTAATAAGAACTGAGTCCCACAAGACTGCCCCCATAGCAGATGACAATTTGAAGTCCAGGTTGTTAATCTATGCTTCGAACATAAATTACAGTCTGTTAGTGATCCCTCTTCCTCAACTATAGACCCCAACAATTATTTCTTATTGTACTTTCTGAGGTACTGACAATAACTGGAACATTCCAATGGCCAGACCAGAAAACCCCTGATAGTAATAGCATGCCTAGAGGATCACATGCCACACGTCCCCTTCACTGCCCAAGATCATGGGCTGAACATATACTGACCCCCACCCCTGATCACGTGCTCTCTGCCTGCTCTCTTTCAGGTACGCCCCAACCCCAAAAGTGTCTGCAAAACTCTAGGTGTCTATCTTACTGTTGGAGAGGTAGTTGTTACGGCTTGAGCCTGTCACCTCCCTCAGGTGCTGCCACCCAAAATAAATTTCTCCCTTTCTCTTCTTAACCCTTGTTTCTTGAGTTACTGACTTATCTTAGGACAAGTTTATCAGAGTTTGTTCAGCAACAGTGTTGGCAAACCCAGCCAGGAACCATGCTTTCAATGTGTGCAGCGGGCTTGAGATTCCCTGTAAGGGACCAGCTGGGTATAGCAGCGGGCCGAGTCTCACCCATTCCTTTTCTGGGTTAGTGCCTGTGATAGTTTGGTAACATCAAATACTATTTGGTAACACCCCCTCCTTGGGTTTGATTAACTTGTTAGAGTGGTTCACAGACTCAGGAAATCAATATACTTATGGATAGAAATGCTGGGGTTCGGGACTGAAGAGTCAAGAAAGAATTCTTGACACATCTTTGGTGCAAAAAGGGTGTTTTTATTAAAGCCCAAAGACAGGAACTGTGGGCAGAAAGAGCAGCATTGGGTTGTGAGGAATGGCCGATTATATACTTTCAAGTAAGGAGGTGATTGGTGATAACAAGGTTTCTGGGACCTTGGAGGGCTAGCTGTTGTTAGGAAAAGGTCATTTATTACTATTTAGTAAAACTAATCATGAGACCCTTCAGAAGTTTATCAGTGGGCCATATGCTTGAAGGATGACTGCTAACATATCTTGGGAGTGAGGGGGCAAGGCAGAGATAAAGGAAGTTTCCAAAGGGATTTTTATGGGATCCTGGAGGTCAAGCTAATGTCAAGCGTCAAGCTATTGTTGCCTTTTGCCTCTAACAAAGTATTACCATTGAGGCAGCTAAGCAATGAGGAAGATCACTCTGCCTGTACCAGTTACTTGTCAATGGGCTGTAAGTTGTAAGGAAGTTTAATTTTTCTATATTTGTTCTTGACATCACTATTACTGGATTATTACAATACAACAGAAGAAGTATATGAATAGCCAGATGAAGAGATATGTAGGGCAAGGTCCCTAAAAGCAGGAGCTTCTGTCCCATGGAGTTTGGGGACTAGCGGGTTCAAATGTGCTGGTTCACCATCCTGGAAGTTCTACAAACACTCTTGGGTTTTTATGGAGGCTCCGTTACATAGGCATGATTGATTAAATTACTGGCTATTGGGGGGATTCAACCTACAACAGGCCCCCCCACTCCACCAGCACCACCCCCATCAGGTGCTGTGACTGAAAATTCTAACCTTCAAATCAAGGTTGGCTCCCCAGGCAGCCTGGCCCTCATCCTCAGGGGATTTCCAAAGGTCACCTCATTAACATAAACTTGTCATTGGAAGAGGCTCGTTATGAACAACAAGACACCCATTTCATTTTTATAGCTCTGAGGCAATTTCAGGAACTGAGAACAGAAGACCAAATAGTATGACAAAAGATAAGGCCATTGATCTTCCCGCTTAGAAAATTCCAAAGGTTTTCTTAGGAAATTTCTAGAGCTGTGAGACAGGAAGCTTGAAGACTGAAATATATTATAAACAACAGTAGCATGGTTGGGTGAAGACTGTTGTCCTTTTTCTACACCTCCCTCCCTAAAGTTCATTAGCTCCTAGACCAAGATTCAGAGGTGATAGTGAGACATAAATATCTTTTAGCCTCCATGTTAAAGGTAACTCAAGTATGAAAATCATAATGCTTCTGATATCATAGCAGCCTACTATAGCGAGCAAGATGCCATCACTCGTATTGAGCAGTGGTTTGTGTTAAGCAGTGACACAAGCACCTAGGGTATTTCCACCAAGACCGGCACCAGTTGATGACACACTCAACTTATAACCCACAGAAACATCAGCACCGGCTGATAACACACTCTACTTATAACCCACAGGAACAGTGGGGGCCCAAGACTGACTTTGTTAATCCTTTAACAAAGTAGGATTTTTGCAACAAACTGTTAAGACTCTCCAAGCAATGACTGCTTTATGATTACTTCTCAAAGGCAGTGACTACAGAAGGCTCTGCCTGATTGATCTTTGCAAAGAACAGGGATCCTTCACCCTTGAACATAAGCACTGAGTCCTGAGAGCCCACTTACATGGGACCAAGGACTTAACAATGTGATGATTTCACATTTGGTTTGTTAACCTCCTACCCCCTGTCCTGTTTAGTTTGTCGTAGGACTTGTCTTGTGCATTACTTTGTGTGCCTTATAGGAGGCCCATTAATCACATGGTGAAATGTCACAGAGTTTGGAATCCTGAACCTGCTTTATAATTATGTTAACTTTAAAACTGTGGAAAGACTCCTGTGTGCGCCTTCATAACATGCTCATGACAATATCCAAGCATATCAAAACATAAATCTGTAAGTGTCTCAAGGTTAAATTGAAACCTAAGGACAACCAATCACAAATAGCCAACTGGCCTTTTCCAAGAAAGCTTATAATGCTTAAGTTATTGCCATTCAAATAATTTTTTTGCTTTCACATCTTTATTAAGACTTCCTCCTGTTTTTGGGTGGAGCCCTTCCAGCCACTTTGTTTGATGCTACATAGTTCAAATTAATTTCCCCCTCAAGCTCTTAAAAAGATAAACTGAGACATATTAAAAAATTTAACAGTTCTTTGATTCTTGATTTGGTATTTGATCAGGAGATTCACAATGAAGGGTATAGAGATTATTTTGTAGAAAACTGATAGCAATGTAAATAATTCTTGTGAGCTAGCAGTGCAAATGTTCCGTATGATTAAAAGATAATCCCAAAGGGGAGGGGAAGGAGAAGCAGGCCTCCTGCTGATCAGGGAACCCACTGTGATGCCGGGCTAGATCCCAGGACCCCAGGACCCCAGGATCATGACCCGAGCAGAAAGCAGACACTTAAATGAGCCACCCAGGCACCCCAACAAAGATAACTTTAAAAACCCTTAAGTCTGAAAATTACAAATACTTCTATTTGACATATGGATCACAGAAAAAAAATCCCACTGTAAGAAAACATTTGGACATGAAGGCTACTGAAAATAACTCCGTATTCAAGCATAGGAATTCAGCTAAAATATAAATAAAGGGAAATTTATACTTTAATACTTACAATAAAAAGGCTAGAAATCAGTAAGAATCTAACTTAAGGAGTTAGCATACTGTGAGAATAAATTCAAATAATAACAAATAAGAATTTATGAAATAAAGTTACTTGAAAATGTGAAATAAGTCAAGCAGAGAGAGTCAATTATCATATGGTTTCACTTATTTGTGGAGCATAACAAATAGCATGGAGGACAAGGGGCGTTAGAGAGGAGTAGGGAATTTGGGTAAATTGGAAGGGGAGGTGAACCATGAGAGACTATGGACTCTGAAAAACAGTCTGAGGGGTTTGAAGTGGCGGGGAGGTGGGAGGTTGGGGTACCAGGTGGTGGGTATTATAGAGGGCACAGCTTGCATTGAGCACTGGGTGTGGTGAAAAAATAATGAATAATGTTTTTCTGAAAATAAATAAATTGGAAGAAAAAAAAAAGAAAATGTAAAGAATAAAAAAAAAATCCAACAAAGCCAAAGTTTATTTTGATCACCCTATTTGAATCTTTGACTATCCTTTTTGACCCTGTAACTACACTATTTGAAATTGCAAATTCTATTCTCCAGGGCTGGATTTAGGATGAGGGGGGTAACTTAGGGGATGCACAATTTAGGGAAGGAGATAGGGAAAGACTCAAGAATCAAGATAAACATTTTAGTGGAATATCTTTTAAGTCAACATTAATGCAAAATATCCATAAATGACTAGAAATACTTTAAAGACAGTGTCTGACCTTGCACTTGCACAAGGTTGGCCCCAGCCCCATCTGCCTTCACTCCCCAATCCTGGCCCATGGATTATCTGATAGCAGTGACACCAGGTGTGTTTCCAAAATTTAGATCACTGTGGTTCTAGTATACTGTTAATAGTACAAAGTAAAAATTCCTTATGTTTTGAAATAAGTATCTGACCAAAAAACAGTTTTGTTAAATGCCTTATCAACATATGCTGAAGTGATTATTTAGCCTTTCTCCATCAATCAATAACATAAATTACAACATTCCTAATATTTGTCTTTTTGTACTTCTGTTGTAAGTCATATTATATTTACAGTGTATATTTAAAATGTTATATTTAAGTTATCTCTACACCCAACATGGGGTTCAGACTCACAACCTGGAGATCAAGAGTGACATGCTGTATCAGCTGAGCCAGGAAGACCCCCCTAATTCATGATATATTTAAATTCAATTTTGGAATTTTCAAATATTAATATTTATGCATATATATTCATAAATAATATGACTGTGAATTTCCTTGCAGTGCAATCTTCTATTAAAGTTTTATAGCCTTATAAGAGAAAATAGTAAAGTCACCGTCCTCGGTGATGCTCTGAAAAGGTTTAAACAGTCTTTCACAGAAAATGTTACTGTGTCAGATTTCACATTTGGGATTGTCAAATGTGAAATGGAAGAATAGGTCTAATCCCAATAATCCTATATCTACTTATATCTTCACAACAGGCTACGGATAATGTTCACTGAGGAAGTAGACTCCCATTTCAATTGAGAAACCAGCCATTCTCAAATAGTAATGTACCTAAAAGCTGCCTGGGAAATAATTTAAAATGCCAGTTCCTAGGACCTTCATCCAGGTATTTTGATTCAAAGTCTGATGTGGGGCCCAAGAATCTGGATTCTATGAAACACCCAAGTGATTTAGACCCAGTGGTTCCAGGAACACAAAACTTGCCAGTAAAACATGCCAGAGATGGTGAGGCTGTGAAGGAAGCCATCTGGGCAAGGGAGAGAGAGGAAACCAGATGCTCTAACATAATCTACCCTGGCCTGGTGCTCCAGTCTCATTTATAGGCTTCTCACATCTGAATTCTTAAGCCCTACATTCAATTAAAAACACGTTATACCTTTCACAGAGCTTATGTTTTTCATTTTATTTTAGCCTCTCAAACCCCATGTGAAGTAGAACAGATACTTTACAGAGAAATGACTCACCTACATCTAACAGACATCAAACACCATCTGGGCACAAAGCATCTAAAGCTAAAAGCCCCCAAACCTTGTCACTCTGAGGCCTTTATTTCACTTTTTAAAAGAACATTAGGTTCTTTAAATCAGGTACAGCGCCACCAGGAACGATCTTCGTCATTGTGATCAGTATAGTCATGCTTAATGATAAGGTGTGGGTTGCTAACTTGCACAGCTTCCAGAAGTTTCCCGGCTTCCTCATCAAACGCCTCTTTGCATACCCTGAGAAAACAAGGGAATATCTCTTCTTGTACTCAATTTTCCCACAGTCCTGTAATTTCTCTGAAGAATTTGTTTTTCAGAGAAAGACTGTTGATGTAGAGACAAACATGGGGAATGGGGCAAGGAAAGTGTGAGTGATATACCAAGGGAACATAGCAGGCGAAGGAAAATGGAATATAGAGCAGAAATAGAAATAGGTTAAAATTTAAGAGAATCCTCCCAAGAGCTTTTTTCTACTCAAGCAAAACAGTACTACTAGTGAGGACAATAGCTAACATATAACACTGTTAGGTGTTATATGCACAGTTCTCAATATAGATACCATACCTCTGCTTTTGCAAAGGTCGTGGCTATACCACATCACCTTTATGAGAGAGCTACATTAGCACCTGTTTTTGATAACTGAAGGAAGTTAAAAGATTTTTGCTCTAAACACACACACACATAGGTAAAAAGCAAAAATAGCATTTGGCATTTGGGTTGCAGCAAGCAGGAACCCAAGCAACAATAGCAGCCCCTCCAATCTCCTTCCCTGGGACCTACAGTGCACCTCAGCACCAAGCCATCATAGCTTTGAACTGTGCCTGTGGGTATCTGTGCTTCATATCAATTTATTTTGTGCATATGTCCTAAGGTATCAGAAAAGCCTAGAAGAGGTTATTTTTTTGGGTCCAGCAATGCTCAAAATTTTTTCCATATAAATTAATGGTAACTGCATCAGATTTATACCATTTTGGCTTGTGAAAGGTTTCATAGGAACACTCTACCTTCAGATAGTAGGGAGACACCTCTACTGCCTTACTGACTTGGCTGATCGATCCTCACAATAAACCATGGGTAGATATTATTATTTCACCCATTTTTATAGATAAGGAAACCAAAACACAGATTGGAAACTAGTGTAAGTTCAAGTATCTATTAAGTTCCAGCTAGATTTCAAACTCAGGTAGTCTGGCTTTACAGTTCTCAGCTATTACTACTTTGCTATAGTATGTCTCAAAATTGAATGTCCTATAGGAGAAAAACAAGTAAGGGCCTCCAAAATACATAGGGATCCACGATCAGGTTGATCCTTAGGCCTGCAATAAATAAGTAGCTTCCCCAATCCCTGGTTACAAGAAACTTTTGCCCTGAGAATCCAGTGAAGACTTACCCTAGAACTTTCAGTTTACATTCAGGAGACCTCAAGACTTCACATAACTTCATCACTCCTTCGTGCCCTAAAGTATTCTGTCTCAGGTTTATTTTTATCAGGTTTTGGTTGCTTCTAAAAACAGAGGAGAGATCCTGACAACACAGGGAGGTCAAACCACAATATTCCAACCTGAAGGGAAGAGAGACTAAAGATAAATGAATTTTACTCCAGAGAGCAAGCACGTAAGACGTCTGTGAGCTGGGAGTGTAGGACGACTCCAGAAGCTTAAAAAAGAAAAAAAAAATGGGGGGGGGGCACAATTAGACAAATGATTCAAAGACTGTTAAATACTTATAATATTCATTATTACTAGATATTTATAGACTGAATATATTCCTTCCTAAATCATAAATTGCAAGTTCATAATTATAGTCCAGGGAATAAATAGGGAAGCACACTAAGAAAAGCTGAAACAGTTGAATCTTTTATCATCATTAAAAATATAGATACACTGGGGCACCTGAGTGGCTCAGGTGGACTTCTGCCCAGGTCCTGGGATCAGCCCTGCATCAGCCTTTCTGCTCAGCGGGGAGACTGCTTCCCCCTCTCTGTGCCTGCTGCTCTGCCTACTTGTGATTGCTCTCCCTCTGTCAAATAAATAAATAAAATTTAAAAACATATAGATATATAAGTGGACTTTTAAAATATGATATTGAGTATTTCAAAAGCAGGGTATATAATGAGGTCTCTTAGCACCACACCATTTATGCAAATAAAAATGAATACACCAAAAAACATTACACCTTTTACAAAGATACTCACAATTCTATGGCATATTTCAAACACAGTAGACCAGCTGCCTATACATGGGAAGGAGACTAGTTTAAAGGAGATAGATTAACCAACTAGCCAACCAGTAGTCATTGGAGGATCCTTGCATAAACCATGAACTGAGGAAGTATGTTAAATTCAAACTTTTACACATGATGATGTCCCTAACCAACTAAATTTAATTTTCACCTATGTTTACTGAGCCACTCAACAACTGAGTGCCTATATAGGTGCAGAGTATTAAAAAAAATTAAATTACTGCCTAGATGGAACTGGCATTAATGTGGTAGAGCAATACTCCCACTATTTATGACACAAGATAAATATCACTCAAAATAAACCATAGGGTAAAAAACACTATGAGACATAAAAGATTTCAAGAATTCATCAGGAAACAATCACTCTATGTTTGCAGTCACTTATAATGTTCTCAAAATATAGAAAACTAAAACTAACAGAATGACAAACTGAAAGACAACTCTATAGTTATAAAAAATCACTAAAAATATAGATGATTTAAATAGCAGAATTAGCAATCTTAATTAACTCATACAATACAGCAACCAACAACTCTTCATATTAAGTGTGTTATGGTACATGTCTAAAAAATGGACTATATACTGGGTTGTGAAGCAAATAACAAATTTTAAAGAACTGTAATCATGCAAAATATGTTCTTAGAACACAATCCTAGAGATTAAATATAAAAAGATGACAAGAAACCCCTTTCAAGTTTGAAAATTAAGGAATACACTTTAAAATAACCAATGGATTGAAGAAAAAAAAATCATGAGGGAAGTTACATATTTTAGACTCAAAAATAACAAATGCTACATTTAATATCAATTACAGGATGGAGTTAATGCAGTGATTTAAAGGAAAGTCATACCCTTGTGTTGGAAAAGGAGGAAATATTTATGAGCTAAGCATCCAGCTCAAGAATTTAAGAACAGTAAAATAGGGATGCTTGGGTGGCTCAGTTGGTTAAGCATCTTTGACTAGGATCACAGTCCCATGGTCCTAAGGTCAAGTCCTATACCTGGTTCCTTGCTCAGCAGAGAGCCTGCTTCTTCCTCTGCCTGCCATTTCCCCTGCTTGTGCTCTCCAGGGCGCACATGCATGCATGTGCTCTCTCTGGTAAATAAGTAAAAAAAATTTTAAAAAAGGTAAAATAAAATCAAAAGGCGCCTGGGTGGCTCAGTGGGTTAGGCCGCTGCCTTCGGCTCAGGTCGTGATCTCGGGGTCCTGGGATCGAGTCCCGCATCGGGCTCTCTGCTCAGCAGGGAGCCTGCTTCCTCCTCTCTCTCTCTGCCTGCCTCTCTGCCCACTTGTGATCTCTCTCTGTCAAATAAATAAATAAAATCTTTAAAAAAAAAGGAGAAATAAGATCAAATAATTAAGGAAAAAATATATACATAGAGAAAATCAATGTTGTATTCTTTGAAAAGTAAAATGAGAAAAAGCTGAAACTGCCAGTATCAGGAAAAGAGATATCAGCAGATGTCTAAATCACTGGAGATGATCAGAAGTTGAGCAGACAATAAAATATCAGACACTTGCCAAGAGATTTAAAAATTTAGCTGAAATGGATAAAATCATAGGAATAATTTTACCAAAAATTACTCAGTAAGAGGAAACTTACATAAATGTGTTATTTTAAAAATTGGATCACAGGTCAAATCTCCACACAAAGGAAATTCCAGATCATATAGCATCATCAGAAATTTCTACAAAGTTCAAGGAAGAAATAATTCTAATCTTACACAAACCCTCCTAAGAAAAAGAAAGAAGGATTACTCACAAACTAATTTTTTGAAAATACTGTAATCTAGATACCAAAACTTGATGGGAACTGCATAAGAAAATTATAACTTAATCTCCATTAGAAACAAAGATGTTAAAATAGTCCTCTATCAACAAAATGAAGTGCACGAAGTATATGAGATACCATGACCAAGTTGGTTTTGAGCCTCCCACCCCCAATCTAATATATATAATAAAAGTCAGTGTGATTTACCACAATTGACACATTTCATAAATCTCAACATATATTCATAATTCAGAAAGAAAATAAAAAATTCTTAGCAAACTAAAGATAGGAACCTTCTTAAATTAATAAAAGAGAAGCGTGTGGTGAAAAAATAATGAATAATGTTTTTCTGAAAATAAATTGAAAAAAAAAGAGAAGCATTGAAATTTTGACAAATTTTGCTTTTGACACTGAAAATAACACAGGGAAGCCCAGTATCTCCAGACATTCTATCACATGTCTTACAAGATACTAAGGCAGTAAGAAGAAAAAAAGAAAAGAATAGAAAAGGGGGAAAAAAAACCCCAAACCCTGTTATTCTCAAAAGAGAGGACTCTACCTAGAAAATCCAAACAAATACGAATAAGGAATTATAATTAACTGCAGGATGTGATAAATTTCTGGATGTGAAATTAATATACAAAAACCCAACTGTGTTTCTATCTGTAAGGAATAAATAAAATGAAAAAATAACAAAAATACCCATTTCTGGGGAACCTGGGTGGCTCAGTGGGTTAAGCATCTGCCTTTGCCTCAGGTCATAATCACAGGGCCCTGGGATGGAGGGAGGGAGACTGCTTCTCCCTCTGCCTGCCACTCCTCCTGTTTGTGCTCTCTGTCAAATAATTAAATCGTTAAAAAAAATACCCTTTTCCAAATACTATTGCAGTATAACAAGTACTTAGAAATAAAGTTAAACAGCAAAATAGAGGGCCACTACAGGAAAAATTACTAAGCTTTATTGATATAGCTAAGTAAATAAGAATCTATCAGAATTGATAGGTTCAATACAATTCCAATCAAAACGCCACCTTTATGTGTAGGCATGGATACATGGGGAGGCTCACATGCACGTGTGTGTAACTTGGTAAGCCAATATTTAAAATTTTGTTTGGAAATGCGAAGGGAGAACCCAGCAACAGACCCATGCACCAATGTACTGATTTATAACAAAGGTGGCCCTGCCAAACAGTGAGGAAAGATTTTTCCAGAAAATATGTATCCACATAGAAAAAATATTAAACCGGACTGACCTCCAACCATATTTTAAAATCTCAAATGCTGGGGCGCCCGGGTGGCTCAGTGGGTTAGGCCTCTGCCTTCAGCTCAGGTCACGATCTCAGGGTCCTGGGATCGAGCCCCACATCGGGCTCTCTGCTCCACAAGCAAGGGGCCTGCTTCTCCATCTCTCTCTGCCTGCCTCTCTGCCTACTGATCTCTCTCTATCAAATAAATAAATAAAATCTTAAAAAAAAACCTCAAATGCTTCATAAGTTGCCTTTTACATTTAGAAAATAGAAGTTCTTCAGAATCCTGAATTCAAATTTAGAATTTCCCAGTGTCAGGAAAAATGTCCTGAACAATTACAAAAAGCACTAACAATACAAGAATAATCTGATGTTAACAATTAAGTTCTTCAGTTCCATAAAGGACACCATACAGCGTGGAAAGAAAAGCCCAAGTTATTGTCACATATGTAAGTGACAAGGGCTCATAACCAGAGTATACTGGAGGGGAAAAAAAAACCCTAAAAATCAGTAAGGCCAAAAATGCCTCACCAAATAGAAGAATGAACAAAACACATGGAAATAGAACTTGACAAAAGAGGAAATACAAATGGCTTTTAAGCATTTGAAAAAGTATCAAACCTCTAACCAGACACATATTGAAACCAAAGATGCTAAAACACACACCTAATTACCTAAACTTTAAAAATAAAATCAGCAAAATGGCAAGAACAGAGAACAGGAACTGTCACACACCACCGGGGCAGAATAAATTAGTACAGTCTTTTTGATAATATCTGGTAAATTTAAAGATCTTTTCCCCATTATATAATAAATCTATCCCTCTTTACCCTAGATAAATGTATACATATGTGCCTCAGAATTCATTACTGAAATATTCATCAACAGCACTGGTCAAAAAATAAATGAAAACAATACAAAAGTCCAACTATAATAGAATGGTTATTACATAGTTTGTGGTACAGGCATTCACTGGAATACTTTACTGTGATAAAAATGAACTAACTACAACTACATGAAACAACTGGATGACAAACTCATAACAATGAGCAAAAAAAAAAAAACCACCAAAGAATATAGAGTAGAATTCCCTGTATATAAAATGCAAAACCTGGCAAAATTCAACAATATATTGCTTAGGGCTATATACACTTGCAGTCACTGTACGGATAAATAAATGATGGCTACAAACATCAGGATAATGTTTACTTCTTGGGCAGGAAGGAAGAAGCAATTTATAAGGGAGGTGTAGGGGAATTTACTTTCCTGGGCGAATTCAGTTTATTAACCTTGGGTGAGGTTATGCACATGATTTTTTTTAAACAGTTTTACTTGCTTGTTTGTATGTATTTTATATTTCATAGTGAAAATGTTTAAAATATGAACTTGGCAGATCTTTATTTTTTGTCTGTGTATAACCATTTTTTAAAGTTTTTATTTAAATTTCAGTTAACATACAGTGTAGTATTTGTTTCAGGTGTAGAATTTAGTGATTCATCACTTGCATATAACACCTAGTGCTCATCACAAGTGCCTTCCTAATACCCATCACCCATCTAGCCCACCTCCCTCCATCATTCCTTGGTTTGTTCTCTATCATTAAGGGTTGTTTTATATTTGCCTTTCTCTCTCTCTCTCTCTTTTTTTTAAATCTCACAATCCATCAATTGGACTACTAGGTATTTACTCGAAGGACACCAAAATATTGATTCAAAGGGATATATGCGCCTTGGTGTTTATGGCAGCATTATCAACAATAGTGAAATTATGGAAAGAACCCAAGTGTCCATCAACTGAAGAATGGGTAATGAAGATGTGATACACATATATACATAAGCACACATCCCCCTCCCCCCACAGAATATTATTTAGCCCTTTGCAACAATGTGAATGGAGCTAGAGAGTAATATGCTAAGGGAAGTAAGTCAGTCAAAGACAGACAAATACCATAGGATTTCACTCATGTGGAATTTAAGAAACAAAACAGATGAACATAGGGCAGATCTATAGGGGATGACTGGAGCAAAAGCCAAGTTATAGGCAATGGGATGGGACACACTGATTTCATGACTATGGGGAAGGGCAGTGACCCCAATACCCAGGGAAGGAACATCTCAGAACCTGAAGGTGCAGGGAGTAGGAAGAACAATTAATGACTACCTTTCCTTCTCTAGACCCAACACTACTGCCTGGCAAAATGATGTGGTCTGCTTAGGTAGCCAAGTTTGTCCACATGGTATGAAAATAAAAAATCTCAAGTGGAATGGCAGGTCCTAACTATTCTGCTCTGTCTGATGTCATCGATGGCAGCCCCCAGACCTTGACCCCTATCACAGAGGTACAAACATAATCAGTACAACCTTGTTTCAGTCTGACTGGTACAAATTCACAAGCTTCACCTGATGCCAGTACAGCTCTGAGTTATGCCATGTATGGCTAACAAGGCATCTGTAACTACTTAGTGACACTGCCTACCTACCTGACATAACCAAACCACTGTAATGGTGACCCAAATCAATAGAAGAACAGATTCCACACTGGAGTGAGCTGTGTTTCTTCAGGTTATATATTTTTTAAATTTATTTTTTATTTTCAGCATAACAGCATTCATTATTTTTGCACCACACCCAGTGCTCCATGCAATCCATGCCCTCTATAATACCCACCACCTGGTACCCCGACCTCCCACCCCCCGCCCCTTCAAAACCCTCAGATTGTTTTTCAGAGTCTATAGTCTCTCATGGTTCACCTCCCCTTCCAATTTCCCCCAACTCCCTTCTCCTCTCTAACTCCCCATGTCCTCCATGCTATTCGTTATACTCCACAAATCACAAATAAGTAAACCATATGATAATTGACTCTCTCTGCTTGACTTATTTCATTCAGCATAATCTCTTCCAGTCCCATCCATGTTGCTACAAAAGTTGGGTATTCATCCTTTCTTTTTTTTTTCCAATTTATTTATTTTCAGAAAAACAGTATTCATTATTTTTTCACCACACCCAGTGCTCCATGCAAGCTGTGCCCTCTATAATACCCACCACCTGGTACCCCATCCTCCCACCCCCCCGCCACTGCAAACCCCTCAGATTGTTTTTCAGAGTCCATAGTCTCTCATGGTTCACCTCCCCTTCCAATTTACCCAAAAGCACATACCCTCCCCAATGTCCATAACCCTACCCCCCTTCTCCCAACCCCCTCCCCCCAGCAACCCACAGTTTGTTTCGTGAGATTAAGAGTCACTTATGGTTTGTCTCCCTCCCTATCCCATCTTGTTTCATGGATTCTTCTCCTACCCACTTAAGCCCCCATGTTGCATCACCACTTCCTCATCTCAGGGAGATCATATGATAGTTGTCTTTCTCTGCTTGACTTATTTCGCTAAGCATGATACGCTCTAGTTCCATCCATGTTGTCGCAAATGGCAAGATTTCGTTTCTTTTGATGGCTGCATAGTATTCCATTGTGTATATATACCACCTCTTCTTGATCCATTCATCTGTTGATGGACATCTAGGTTCTTTCCATAGTTTGGCTATTGTGGACATTGCTGCTATAAACATTCGGGTGCACGTGCCCCTTTGGATCACTACGTTTGTATCTTTAGGGTAAATTCCCAGTAGTGCAATTGCTGGGTCATAGGGCAGTTCTATTTTCAACATTTTGAGGAACCTCCATGCTGTTTTCCAGAGTGGTTGCACCAGCTTGCATTCCCACCAACAGTGTAGGAGGGTTCCCCTTTCTCCACATCCTCGCCAGCATCTGTCATTTCCTGACTTGTTGATTTTAGCCATTCTGACTGGTGTGAGGTGATATCTCATTGTGGTTTTGATTTGTATTTCCCTGATGCCGAGTGATATGGAGCACTTTTTCATGTGTCTGTTGGCCATCTGGATGTCTTCTTTGCAGAAACGTCTGTTCATGTCCTCTGCCCATTTCTTGATTGGATTATTTGTTCTTTGGGTGTTGAGTTTGTTAAGTTCTTTATAGATTTTGGACACTAGTCCTTTATCTGATATGTCGTTTGCAAATATCTTCTCCCATTCTGTCAGTTGTCTTTTGGTTTTGTTAACTGTTTCCTTTGCTGTGCAAAAGCTTTTGATTTTGATGAAATCCCAAAAGTTCATTTTTGCCTTTGCTTCCCTTGCCTTTGGCAATGTTCCTAGGAAGATGTTGCTGCGGCTGAGGTCGAAGAGGTTGCTGCCTGTTTTCTTCTCAAGGATTTTGATGGATTCCTTTCTCACATTGAGGTCCTTCATCCATTTTGAATCTATTTTTGTGTGTGGTGTAAGGAAATGGTCCAATTTCATTTTTCTGCACGTGGCTGTCCAATTTTCCCAACACCATTTATTGAAGAGGCTGTCTTTTTTCCATTGGACATTCTTTCCTGCTTTGTCGAAGATTAGTTGACCATAGAGTTGAGGGTCTATTTCTGGGCTCTCTATTCTGTTCCATTGGTCTATGTGTCTGTTTTTGTGCCAGTACCATGCTGTCTTGATGATGACAGCTTTGTAATAAAGCTTGAAGTCCGGAATTGTGATGCCACCAAATAGTAGGGGACTTTAACACTCCCCTCACTGAAATGGAAAGATCATCCAAGCAAAAGATCAACAGGGAAATAAAGGCCTTAAATGATACACTGGATGAGATGGACATCACAGATATATTCAGAACATTTCATCCCAAAGCAACAGAATACACATTCTTCTCTAGTGCACATGGAACATTCTCCAGAATAGATCACATCCTCGGTCCTAAATCAGTACTCAACCGGTATCAAAAGATTGGGATCATTCCCTGCATATTTTCAGACCACAATGCTCTGAAGCTAGAACTCAACCACAAGAGGAAGTTTGGAAAGAACCCAAATACATGGAGACTAAACAGCATCCTTCTAAAGAACGAATGGGTCAACCGGGAAATTAAAGAAGAATTGAAAAAAATCATGGAAACAAATGATAATGAAAATACAACGGTTCAAAATCTGTGGGACACAACAAAGACAGTCCTGAGAGGAAAATATATAGCGGTACAAGCTTTTCTCAAGAAACAAGAAAGGTCTCAGGTACACAACCTAACCCTACACCTAAAGGAGCTGGAGAAAGAACAAGAAAGAAACCCTAAGCCCAGCAGGAGAAGAGAAATCATAAAGATCAGAGCAGAAATCAATGAAATAGAAACCAAAAAAACAATAGAACAAATCAACCAAACTAGGAGCTGGTTCTTTGAAAGAATTAATAAAATTGATAAACCCCTGGCCAGACTTATCAAAAAGAAAAGAGAAAGGACCCAAATAAATAAAATCATGAATGAAAGAGGAGAGATCACAACTAACACCAAAGAAATACAAACTATTATAAGAACATACTATGAGCAACACTATGCCAACAAATTTGACAATCTGGAAGAAATGGATGCATTCCTAGAAACATATAAACTACCAAAATTGAACAAGGAAGAAATAGAAAGCCTGAACATACCCATAACCAGTAAGGAGATTGAAACAGTCATTAAAAATCTCCAAACAAACAAAAGCCCAGGGCCAGATGGCTTCCCGGGGGAATTCTACCAAACATTTAAAGAAGAACTAATTCCTATTCTCCTGAAACTGTTCCAAAAAATAGAAATGGAAGGAAAACTCCCAAACTCATTTTATGAGGCCAGCATCACCTTGATCCCAAAACCAGACAAGGGTATTCATCCTTTCTGATGGAGGCATAATACTCCATAGTGTATATGGACCACATCTTCCTTATCCATTCATCCGTTGAAGGGCATCTTGGTTCTTTCCACAGTTTGGCGACCGTGGCCATTGCTGCTATAAACATTGGGGTACAGATGGCCCTTCTTTTCACTATATCTGTATCTTTGGGGTAAATACACAGTAGTGCAATTGCAGGGTCATAGGGAAGCTCTAGTTTTAATTTCTTGAGAAATTTCCACACTGTTTTCCAAAGAGGCTGTACCAACTTGCATTCCCACCAACAGTGGAAGAGGGTTCCCCTTTCTCCACATCCCCTGCAACACATGTTGTTTCCTGTCTTGTTAATTTTGGCCATTCTAACTGGTGTAAGGTGATATCTCAATGTGGTTTTAATTTGAATCTCCCTGATGGCTAGTGATGATGAGCATTTTTTCATGTGTCTGATAGCCATTTGTATGTCTTCATTGGAGAAGTGTCTGTCCATATCTTCTGCCCATTTTGTGATATGATTGTCTGTTTTGTGTGTGTTGAGTTTGAGGAGTTTATTATAGATCCTGGTTATCAACCTTTTGTCTGTACTGTCATTTGCAAATATCTTCTCCCATTCCGTGGGTTGCCTCTTTGTTTTGTTGACTGTTTCCTTTGCTGTGCAGAAGCTTTTAATTTTGATGAAGTCCCAAAAGTTCATCTTCGCTTTTGTTTCCTTTGCCTTTGGAGACATATCTTGAAAGAAGTTGCTGTGACTGATAATCGAAGGGATTATTGCCTATGTTCTCCTCTAGGAGTCTGAAGGATTCCTGTCTCACGTTGAGGTCTTTTATCCATTTTGAGTTGATCTTTGTGTATGGTGTAAGAGAATGGTCGAGTATCATTCTTCTACATATAGCTGTCCAGTTTTCCCAGCACCATTTATTGAAGAGACTGTCTTTTTTCCACTGTATATTTTTTCCTGTTTTGTTGAAGATTATTTGACCATAGAGTTGAGGGTCCATATCTGGGCTCTCTACTCTGTTCCGCTGGTCTATGTGTCTGTTTTTATGCCAGTACCATGCTGTCTTGGTGATCACAGCTTTGTAGTAAAGCTTGAAATCAGGTAGCGTGATGCCACCAGTTTTATTTTTGTTTCTCAACATTTCCTTAGCTATTCGGGGTCTCTTCTGATTCCACACAAATTTTAGGATTATTTGCTCCAGCTATATGTTTGTTTTATGTGAAGATATGGACCACTGAATTCTCTTTTTGGGGGATGGGACTGGTTTAGGCCAGTTTTTGCCCCCCTCTTTATTACAATGATATCAAGATCAGCAGGTCAACCCAAACCCCCTTTCATGAGTTGTAATAGATAACAAGGCCAATTGGTCCTCTCTGAGTCTCATTCAGTTGCCTGAGTCCGGGATGCTGAGGGTATAGCTGAAATCAACACTGCAATTTGACCTCATTGTATGCTTGGAGTGCTAATGATAGTGGCCCTAATAAAACTGTGTAGGAGACAAATTAATCAGATTTGGCCCCAGCTTCTGTTGGTCAGATTAATTGAGAGTGGCCAGTGGAATGTGAAAGTTAACCAAGACTATACTGTGCAGAAAAAGGAGAGATGAATATTTCAGGTCTTTTGCAAGACTCTGACAACTCTTCATATGGGTCATTTCTAGAGTGTGTATGCTGTGAACAGCGTTGAAGGATGAGGTAATGTCTCCCTCCAGGACAAAGAGCAGGCTTGCTTAGTGCCTGCTATAAAATGATGGGTCTCCCAAGTTCCATGTTTCTCTCCTAGGATGCAACCCACTACCATGTGCAGGTGTCCATCCATGCTGTCCACATCCACCCAGTGGGATTTGGGTAGCAAAAGAAATGGACATAGAAACACTAATGATTATGCTGCCATGCAAGGAGTAATAAAGTCCTCAGTCTCTGATGGGATTCTGTGTTTCTTGCCAGTACCCAGGAAATACAGATAGGCTAGTTTACTAGGTTTATAAGCAGGATAAAATTAAATTCCAGACCCAGGGGCACCTGGGTGGCTCATTGGGTTAAAGGCTCTGCTTTCAGCTCAGGTCATGATCCCAGAATCCTGGGATGGAGCCCTGCATCGGGCTCTCTGCTCATCAGGGAGCCTGCTTCCTCCTCTTTTTCTGCCTGTCTTTCTGCCTAGCTGTGGTCTCTGTCTGTCAAATAAATAAATAAAATCTTTTAAAAAATAAAAATAAAAATAAATTCCAGACCCAAAAGTTACAGTATCATCATTGTTGAGATAAAAATATAAGCGCAGTCAATGGACACATAGGTAAAGTAAAGTAGCATTTTCTTTTAAGAGTCAGGGAGACATAGAATATTTGGGTTTCCCACATATGGAGCAAAATTCTTGACCCAGAGATCAATAAATCACACTATTTAAGTAAAAATATACTAGACAATATCCATTCAAGATTTTAAAAACATCTAAACAATATATGATTAAACATAAAAAGTACTCAAAACATAGGATAAGGTTTTATTAGACCACAGGATTCTTAAGAGCATAAATAGTGGAGTATCTATGTGACTCAGTTAAGTATCGAACTCTTGATTTCAACTCAGGTCATGATCTTAGGGTTGTGAGCTCAAGCCCTGTGTCAGGCTCAATGCCTGGAGTCTGCTTGGGATTCTCCCCCACTTCTCCCTCTCACTCACATCTGCCCCTCTCCTGCTCATGCTCTCCCTCTAAGATAAGTAAAATCTTAAAAACAAAACAAACAAACAAACCAGCAAAGATAGCATTTCTCCAGATTAAAAACAATGAGCAAATTATTTTTTTTCAAGAAAGAGTACACGTGTGAGATCTAGCACAAGCTGGGGTGGGAGGTGAGGGCGAGGGAAGGGAAGAGGGAGAGATAGAGAGAATCTTAAGCAGGCTCACGCATACACCCTGAGTGGAGCCTTATGTGGGCTTGGTGTCAAGACCCTGAGATCATGACCTGAGCAGAAATCAAGAGTCGGGCTGTTAAGCAACTGAGCTACCCAGGTATCCCCAAATCTTCACTTTAATTAGAAAATTCAAAGAGAGATGGAATATCTGAAGGATGATAGAACATGGAAGACCTTAAACCAGGTACTATTTACTTAATACATACTAATACATACTCTGTCCAGGGCACTAAGGAGGAAACAATGAATTGTGAATTATGGCTGCAATACTAACAGCACATAATACACAGTGATCCACATATTTGAAATTCAGATTGTCATTTCTGAGAGTAACTTACCTTCTGTCCCATTTATCATCCTTTCTCATGTACTTAATTTCTTCTAGCCATGCAGGCCACCAAATAGGTATCATTTTCTAATGGAAAACTGAACTTACCCAAGTCTCTCAATATTGCAGTTTGGATGTCTCAAAGCCTCAGACAGAACTTTTACTCCATCATCCTGCAGGTCATTGTGTCCAAGGTCCAGGCTCCGCAGGTGTGTGTTGTTCAGAATAGCAGAAGCCAGATCCAGACAACACGTACTAGTAAGAACACAGCCCAACAATCTGCAAGAAATACAAAACAGGTGAGACTGTCAGTTGTGAAGCTTAATTAAATTATCCCTAGGAGAGAAGCTGAGGTATCTAAGCCTTTTTCCTGACCCTTTTCTCCCCACAATCCAGGACACACAGAGGAATGTCTAACGTTACCAGCAGAAACACATGGGATTTCTTAACGAGCTGAAAACAAAACAGTGGGTAAAGCTGCTTTCTCCCACAAATAAGTTATACACACCAAGTTTCTAATTCAAGGGTATAAACACTTTTTTCCTCTCAAAACAAACAAACAAAATAGATAGAAGTTTACCCAAGGAACCCACAGATCTCTGTGCTTTTAGTTTCTAATATATTTTTGAAATAAAAATACGTTCCAAGAATCTATCTTAAAGTGCTGTTTTCCAAGAAGCAGCAGACTACATAGAAGAAGTTATTTCTTTCAGTAGGGCATTCGAGAGCATGCAGAATCTGCCCTCAAGTGTTCACTTTCCATATTTCATCCCCATCCTACTCATCAAGCATACCCATCTTTTTTTTTTTTTTTCCTTCCAAATCTGCCACACCTATCTTCAGGTCCCTGCTCTTCCTACCTTCTGCCAAGGGTATCTGCACACCACAAAATCCTCTTCATCTTTCAAGGCTTAGGTAACTCAGTAGCCTCTGTCCCACTCCTTGCTCCTTGAGACTTTTGTCTTATAAGAATACATGGAATACGTTGTAACTGGCTTTGTCCAATAAGTTAACAGCATATAAGTATTTAAATATTTCTGAAATACTATTCTATGAAAAGGAAACCTCCAAGTCCTATCTATACAGTAATAACAATTACCTATACACATACCACACATGTAAATACCCACCCACAGAATAAGAGAACATAGTAATAAAAGCAGTTGCTTAATGAGTGGCTTGTTGAACATTTTTAGAAATTCCCTTCCTAGTGGGCACCTGGGTGGCTCAGTCCATTAAGCATCCGACTCTTGATTTTGGCTCAGGTTACCATCTCTGGGTCCTGAGATCAAGCCCCATGTATGGCTCTGCTTGTGGCATGGAGTCTGCTTGAGATTCTTTACCTCTGCCTCTGTCTCAGCCTCCCCACGCATGCATACATACTCTTTCCAAAAAGAAAAAAATTCCCTTCCTGTTTTTTTAAAATTGACCTAGTTATAAACCTGAAAGAAAAACTAGTAGAGCACAGTTTCTGCCTCATGGATGTAAGGTAGAGGACACACAGTAGACTCACTGGGGTACAACCAAAAAAATATATAAAATGGCTGTTCAGTCTGTTGTCTCTGGTCCTCCTTCCCTGAGGGAGGATTGAATTACTGTATTAACTGTTTAAGAAAAATCTGATGAACATACTTCCCCAGCTTGTCTCAAGGAGGGTGAGAGAGAAGGAATCAGCTGTTTATTCTTCTCTCTGACACACACTCAGCTCATCCCTTCTTTCCTCATCTCCCCTAGCCTCACAGTAGTCAAAGCACCCAAAGAAAGGTCACAAAAGACCTACTCCAGCTCCTGAAGGTGACAGCTTGGATGCTGAAAGGCATCACACAGAAGCTTTACTCCATCATCCTGTAGCCAGTTTGACCCCAGATCCAGGTGTGTCAGGTTCCTGTTGCACAGGAGAGCGGATGAGAGATGTTCACCACTAAGCGAAGTGAAGTGGCAACGCCTCAGCCTGTAGGAAGGACAGTGTGAGTGAAGATGGAATCACTGCTACTGCCCAGAGGTTCTTATCTTTGGGAATATTTCATGCTCTGGTCCCTTATATCTATTTGCCAACACTCATCTCATCAAACACCCTCCACCCTTGTTTTTCAGAATGTTTCTTACTATAAATGAAATGTTAGCCTCTTTACACTGGGCACAAATATAGGGCCCAATTGCAGAAGTAGCTACATGGAGCAAAAGAGCAGGCATTTGGAACAGAATGGGAGTAATCACAGAAAAGTGTTTGTGTACATAATAAAAGTGGCATTTCCAATCAGTAGGGAAAAGATCTATTATACCATAAATAACTTGGGAAGGCAGACCTGACATATAGGGGAAATAAGTTTAAGCCTTATAACGAATTAGGAATAATTTAACATTTCAAAAATTAAACCATAAAGTGTGTGACAGTTTTTTTTTTTGAAAAATGATATTTCCAATTATGACAAAACTGAGAGGTCATGAGGAGGATTTTGACTTCACAAAAATTTTAAACTTCTGTATTCTAAAAATGACCATAAGAAAGTTAGGAATGGTGTAACATGCTAGGTAAATTATTTGCAACATATAAAAAATAATGGCTATAAGGTCTATGTGCTTATTAATAACCATATTATATAACATACATAACAGAAAACATCTAGAAGAAAATTAAACCCATGAAGAGATAATTCCTAGAATACTAAAGGCCAAAAACATCTGAAAAGATACTCAACATCAAATTATTTTTAGTTATCTTCAATTATCTAAGTAATATTGATAAGGGGCTCCTGGGTGGCTCAGTCAGTTAAGTATCTGCCATCCACTCAAATAATGGTCCTGGGGCCATCCCCACATCGGGCTCCTTGCTGAGCAGAAAGTCTGCTTCTCCTCCCTCCACCTGCTGCTTCCCCTGGCTTGTGCGCTCTAAGACATAAAATCTTTAAAGAAAATAATATTGGTAAAAAAAAAAAAGTAGATACCCAGTGAAGATCTTAAAATGTAGGCCTCTAGACTGCTGAGGAAATATGAATAATCTGGAGAAAATTTAACCGTATCTAACAAAATAAGAATTTTGGCTCATCAGTTCCATGTCTAAAATTGTCTAAGAGCCATGAAGAAAATAATCACACTGTGACCCAGCCATACCATGGGATGCTGCATTTCTCTTTAATGGTGCTCATATACATATGTATAGATCTCTGTTCTAAGCCCAGAATATGGAGCTGGACAGGCAGACTTTAGTCCTGAATCCATCATTTTCTTGTGAGCATTAGGCAAGCTACATAATCTTTCTAAGCCTCCTGTTTCCTACTGTCCAGTAAGGCACTTAGAACTCAGGTGGCCAATTTGACACCATCAGGTATTTTTGTACAGATTAAACCAATTTAGCACAGGGCCCAGCACAGAGTAAGGACAGAATAAATGGCAGTTATTAAAACTATCATCCTTGTCATCTTATCATTATGGATAACAGATGGGAAAAAGCAAAGGACAGAATATGTTCATAACATTCTCCCTTTTAAAATATATTTCAGCTTTTTCTTCCTTTTTGCTACCATCCTGGTGTGTGGTTGACTGTTCCTCGCCATGTCTTCTCACAAGACTTTCAGAATCAAGCGATTCCTGGCCAAGAAACAAAAGCAGAATCGTCCCATTCCCCAGTGGATTCAGATGAAAACTGGTAATAAAATCAGGTACAACTCCAAGAGGCGTCACTGGAGAAGAACCAAGCTGGGTCTGTAAGGCATCACACTTCATGAGATGGCACACATATTGAAGCTGCATGAAGCTCACATGTTCCTCCCCCCCGCCAACATGTTCCTATCCTATCACTCTGTTAACATCCCTCCTACCTGGCCAATAGACATGTTTTATCAGGGAAATGATTTTTCTCTGTTACTATGCCTTTACCTCACTAAGTTGGTTTAGTAATAAATGTGAGACCTTTCAGTTGAACTGCTATTGTGTTCTGATTTGTGAAGTACTGAATTCCTCATTTGTCAGATCTCACATAGCACTGTCCAATAGAATTTTCTGCAGTGATAGAAATGTCCCATGACAACCAAGTGGCTAGGAGGTGCCTGGGTGGCTCAGTCAGTGAAGTGTCTGCCTTCCACTTAGGGCATGATATTGGGGTCCTGGGATTGGAGCTCTGCATCAGGCTTCCCGCTAAGTGGGGAGTCTGTCCCTTGCCCTCTGCCCCTCCCCTGCTTGTGTTTTATAATAAATAAAATCTTTTAAAAAATAAAATATATTTCAAAATGTAATATACACGGAAGGATGAACACTAGTAGATTCTTACACGAGGCTCTGGAGATTGCACTGTGGGTTTTTCAAAGCATCAGTCACAAATTTTATTCCATCATCTCCCAAGATATTGTCCGCCAAGCACAAATGTGTCAACCTTTTGTTGTTGATGACAGCCAAAGAAAGATCCTCACAACCAGCTACTGTGAGGCCACAGCTTTCTAGGCTGAAGGAGAAACACAGGAAGGGAGCAGTCAAATCACAAAGTTCCTGTTTCTCCTCTCCTTTGTAGGGACACTAGCTGGTACTTACACCCCCTATACTTCTACCATAGAATCAAAATGCCACTGCAGCTATGTACAGAGAAGAAAAGGAGGAAAACAGTAAAAATAAGCAGTCATGAAGAAAAGCAGCATTTAAAAGCCAAATAGAAGAGGAAGCAAAGACAGCCTTCATGTAGAGTTCATCCAGGCTTGACAAATGAGCCAAGTGGTGTCAAGGCCCATGCAGTTTGCCCTATCAGCTCTTCACTAAGCCACACCAGGACCGCACAAAGGACCCCAGGAAAACAAATCAGCAAAACTCACGACAGCCTCTCTAGGTGACACTTGGAATGTCCTAAGGCCTCACACAACAGCTTGATTCCATCATCCAATAGGTGATTGGTCGACAAATTCAGAAATCTCAGGCTCTGGTTTCTGAGGAGAGCCTTAGAGATATTTAGACAGCAAACTGTAGTTAGGTCGCAGGATTCCAAGCTGGAAAACAGTGCAGAAGAGCAGAGGACCCTCCTCAGAGAAGAGCTATGACCACCACTCACCAGCTAGAGGGTGTTGTCTCCCAGGCTTTGTGACCCATTCTGAAGACCAGCTTCCCTCCATGGAGTGAGTTCTTTAACTAGGACATGGCTCTGATAATCAGGAAGTGGAGGGGTAGGAGGCTTGTCTCTTCTATCCCCACCTCCCCTATTCCCTATGAAAATATGTATTTATTATTTGAGAGTGAGCAAAAGCATGCATATAGGGGAGGGAAAAGAGAAAAATCCTTAAGACCCCCTGCTGAAGGGCTTGATCCTACCACCCTGAGATCATGACCTGAGGAAAATCAATAGTCGAATACTTAACTGACCAAGCCACCCAGGTGTCCCCCCTAAAAAGTATTTTTAAATGATAATCTTTTTTTAAACTAGGAGACATTTCCTCCAACTACATACAACATGGAAGGTGGACTGAAGGACATTGTGTCCTACGACTCTGACTTCTGAAACAAATGGGCAGAAGTCAGGAGGACAAGTTGTGATTCCCACAGTAGCAGCCCACTTACTTATACATGGGAGTCAGTTCATGTTTTATGAGGAACCCAGTCCTTGAGAGTAAAAACAAGAAGTAAATCAAAAATAATACAGTTTCAAAAATAAAGTAGGGAGGGGCGCCTAGGTGGCTCAGTTGTTAAGCATCTGCCTTCAGCTCAGATCATGTGTCCAGAGTCCTGGGATCCAGCCGGCATCCCGCTCCCTGCTTAGCAGGAAGCCTGCTTCTCCCTCTCCTGCTGTGTCCCTCTCTGTCAAATAAATAAATACAAACTTTTAAAAAAATAAGTAAAGGAGGGGAGCAGAAGAAGAAAGGAAGAAGTGCATGTAGAGTCCACACTTTTAGAGACTCATATATTTAGAGACTGCTTGTCCTGGGAGAAGGCAGGGCCTGATACCAACTCTTAGTAAGAGGAGGCAGGGGGCAGCAGGTTCTAGGAACTTGGGAGTTGCTCTAGTTACTTCTTTGAATCAAGCACTTACCAACTTAGTTCCTCAGGAATTGGTTCTCTTCATCAAAATAAGGGTGTACATAGGTAGGAAAGAGAAGCTCCCTCCTCAGTCCCGAATTAGACCTCAGTGGATGACTTAGGATACAGCCTAAGGCTGAAAACCCCAACTTGCCCTGAAAAAGTGTTATGGACTGAACTGTGTTCCCCAAAATTCATGTTGAAGGCTGAACTCCCAATGTGATTGTATTTGGAGACAAGGCCTTTAAGGAGATAATTAAGGTTAAATGAGGTCATAAGTGGGGACTCCTGATTCAACAGGACTGGTGTCCTTACAAGAGAGGCACCAGGAATGGGCACACACACACAAAAGGCATGTGAAGGCACTGTGGGAAAGGGGCTATCTACAAGCCTAAGAGAGAAGTCTCACCAGAAATGCATCCTGCCTGCACCCTGATCTTCAACTTCCAGGCTCCAAACCGAGGAATAAATTTCTGCTTAAGCCACCCAGTCCGTGGTAGAGTGATAACAAGGGGTGGGGGGAGGGCAGGGGAAACACCTGGGTGGCTCAGTTGGTTAAATGCATGCCTTCGTCTTGGGTCATGATCCCGGGGTCCTGGGATCCCATGGGGCTTCCTGCTCCACAGGGAGCCTGCTTCTGCCTCTGCCTCCCTCTATGTCTTGCATGAATTAAATTAAAAAAAAAAAAAGTTAGACTGAGTGTGCTTATCACTGCCCCCACCCCTTACCATTAGTGCATTCTTTCCTGAAAGCATTCAAAGATGCAATGAATACACATATGGCTGCACTTAAATATGAAAAATTTTAAATCCTTATAAATTCTAGGTTTTTTAAATTTAGGAAATGGAGAGATGGAACTGTACAATGCGGGGAGGGGGGCAGTCTTCAGTATGGGGATGGGACCAGTTAAAAGTCCAATCAGGAGGAAATCACCCTGAATCTACTGATTTCTGCTATTCCATATTGTGAAAATAAATTGAAGCTGGCCTGATGAACAGCAAATCAGGGCTGTAAATGTCTATTTGGATGGATCAATTACAACACAAATAACTCACAACTTACCTCAGATTCTGTAGTTTACACTCTGGGTGTTTCAAGGCTTCGCATAATGACTTTACTCCATTGTCCCCTATATCACTCCCTTTCAGGTCAAGGTGCATCAGTTTCTGGTTGTCAATCAAAGAATTAGCAATATCCTGACAACCACCAGGGAAAGAAAGAAATCTCAACCTTCAGAGGAAAAATATGCAGGAGGAATTACAAAATTATCTCTGTCCTGTTTACAGCATTCCCTTGATCTTCAAATCCAACTCTTTGATATCTAAATAGTCCTGTTATTTCTTATCTTACTTGGAGTTTCTCTTATTTCACGGGTAGTTATAAATCAGTTTCAGGAGGTTTCTTAGTAAAACAGCTGGGTTACAACTTAGATGTCCATTACATCCTGACAAATGATATTCTCAACTTATTTTGACCTTGGAGAAAAAGAAGGTAGTAACATCAGGAAAAGCAGAAGGGTAGTTTCTGATCTCAATTTCAATAGAAACTACTGGAATAATGGGGGGATATTCCAAATATTTCAATTACAGCATTAGTTCACAATATTTATTTTAAAGATTTTATTTATTTATCTGACAGATGGAGATCACAAGTAGGCGGAGAAACAGACAGAGAGAGAGGAGGAAGCAGGCTCCCCGCTGAGCAGAGAGCCCCATGTGGGGCTCGATCCCAGGACCCTAAGACCATGACCTGAGCCGAAGGCAGAGGTTTTAACCCACTGAGCCACCCAGTCACCCCAGTGCACAATATTTAATCCTTTAAATAACCCAAGGTGAGTTCATAGTTAATATCAAGTGTTTGATGTGCATCATTAGCAAAACATATTATTGCAAAATATGCTGTCATCTCGTGGACTCTGTTAGATGTGCAGAGATAGCCCAAAGCTAAATTAAATGCACCCATCTTTCTTCCTAGTTATCTGCTACTCAGACACTGTTAGCTATATCTGATTTTTTTTAAGTGCCTCTGCTAGCCCACAATGCCCAGCATATTCACACTGCTAACTGTTCAAAACATCCCTTTGTAGTATCACCTCTCCCCTCTTTTGTCTACCACCTACCCCTCACCCTCACCCTCCTTCAGGCCAGGCATAAGAAAACAAAACTTTCACCTATTTACAGCACTAGCCATCATCATCTGATAAAAATGCCTAATATAGGGGCACCTGGGTGGCTCAGTGGGTTAAAGCCGCTGCCTTCAGCTCAGGTCATGACTCCCAGAGTTCTGGGATCGAGCCCCATATCGGGTTCTTTGCTCAGCAGGGAGCCTGCTTCCTTCTGTCTCTCTGCCTACTTGTGATCTCTGCCAAATAAATAAATAAAATCTTTTTAAAAAATGCCTAATGTACTTATTAAATGCAAACTGAAAATGTAATTTCATGTGTTAAGGAAAAGGGACTTGAGAAAGGAAGGCCACTCTCTGGTGGGAAAGACTAAGCTGCCTTCATGGTGTCGTCCCCCATGGAGCCCTCACATTCTAAAAGAGGAATCCATTTAGCCCAAAAGAAGGCAATAGCTCTTGTTAGGGGTTTAGACTGGTGACATTCATGGAAAGGGAAATGTAGGGGAGATGTCTGGGGGCAAACGAAGAGGATTTCCTGGAACCCCTTAATCAGGACTTCTGCACAGTCACCTACTTATCTACGTGCAAAACCAGGCCAAATCTGATTACTTGGAACCTAAGGACAATCTCACTAAAAACATGGAGGTTCCAAGGAAAATACTTAGGGGGAAGCCTGCCCATCTCAAAGAAGAACATCAATTTCCAGTATTAATGATTTGTTCAGCACTCGGTACATATTCCTGAGCACCGATTATGCACAAGTTACGAGCACTAATGGATGGCCACTGAGTACAGGCATAAGTAGGATCAGTTCCAGCTCCCAGTACAGTCAGTGGACAAGGGGAAAGATGTGTAAACCAGCCCATATAAATAAGTGATAGGGTCTGTAGAAGCAAATTAAGGCATAATAACGACTGAAATAGCAAATGTTGGCAAGGATGAGGAGCAGCAGGGACTTTCCTATACTGCTGGTAAGCCTGAAAAATAGTACAACCACTCTCAAGAGCTAATTGGCAATTTCCCAACAAGTTAACACAAGTTAATGGAACTAGCGATTCCATTCCGAAATACTAGCCCAAGAGATGAAAACCTGTGTCACACAGAAAAAAATGTGTCCGAAGGAAAACTGGAAACTGGCGCCAAACTGGAAACAGCCCAAGGGTCTATTCAAAAGAGAATGCTGGAGTCGGTCTATCATACAATGGCAGGTGTATCAATAATGAACTACTGAAGCATGCAACTACCTACATGGGTACAATTTTTTAAGTATCATGTTGAGCAAAAGAATACTGACACAACAAGTACATACTGGCCATATGAAACAATCTCAGTCATTTACAGGAACAGAACAAGCTAACCTATAGCAATAAAAGGTTAGAAAGGGGTTGCTGAGACTGGATAGGGTAAGAAAACTGAACAGAAGTAGGTAGAAGGAAATTTCAGGTGATATGTTTTCTATCTTATTTTGAATACTGCTCACTAGATGTACACAATCATCAAAAAAAAAAAACCCAGAAAACAAAATAAAACAAAACAAAAATGAGACACATCTGTGTATTTTATTAAAAGTAAACTACTCAATAGAAAAATAAAACAGTATGCTCCAGAACTCACCTCTGAAATTGCTGTTGAACTGCCTAGAATGCCTTATCTCTTTGTTGTTGTTCATCTAGGAAATTCCTTATCAAGCCTCAAAACCCAGATGTCGACAGCTGCTACACTCCATGCAATCTTTCCCAGAAGAAGCTAGTTATGCCCCCACATCCCCAGAGATTTCCACTGTGGTGTTCTTAGAGTATTCTACACAGAGGATTTTAAGTATTTATTACTGGATCTACCTAATGAGTAGCAGCAAGAGGTGGGCCAAAGAAAGAAGTTGAAATAACTCCACAAAGTGTTCTCATGCTGAACTTACAATAGTTTTTGTAGTTTACAGTTTGGATGCCTCAGTTCTTGATAAAAAGTCTTCATGGCTAATTCACCGAGGTTGCTATGACACAGTTCCAGTTCTCTCAAGTGCTCATTTGTATGAAGCACAGAACAGAGATCTTGCCAGCAATGAGTAATGTGACCACCATCCCTTTGCCTAAACAATCAAGAAAAAAAAAAACAAGACAGGTGTAGCTCTTTCAGCCCATGCAAATCTCAGAAGATGGTATCAGGTGGAAGTAAGCTATTCTGGAAATGGCGAGTGCACCATTGCCAGCCTGGCATGGGCACAGTCCCCCAACAGTCTTCCTCTTGGCACTCCAAGAGGCTTTGTTTGCTCAAAAACTCCCTCACCCCCTCAACACACAAAGTTACACTAGAGAGACTTTGTTTTGGAGGATGAGACTTAGGAAGGATGACAGAGGTCTTCAAATATCCAAAAAGCCAGTATCAAGAAGAAAAATAATCTAAGACCACAAAGAGTGAGTATAGGAGTAGTGGGTAGAGATCCAGACACAGGGGTGGAGGTTAAGAACCACAGGTTATGAGCTGCAGTTCTCCAGTGTACTAGACACCTGACTTTAGGTAAATCACATCAGTGCTATGAACTTTGAGCTTTCTTCATCTGTGAAATGGGAATTCTGTCTCCCTTCAGGGGATTGTGAGGATCTAATAGTCAAGTTAAGTGCACACACAAAAGCACTCTGTAGATTTGTAAGTATTAGGCATACTTTCAATAAGCTTCTTATAAACAAAGGTTAATAAGGAGGAAAACAGATAGCCTTATAAGCATAAGCTCTGGAACAAAACAGTCCTGAGCCCCAACTCTGCCATTCGCTAACATGGGTGATTCTGGCAGTGCTACTAACTTATGTTAATATGTCTCCACTGCTGCTCTTTGAACAATGAAGGTAATGGTATCTATTTCTTAGGATTACTGTGAAGATTCAGTAGGACAATCTATAGAAAACGCTTGGCAAATGTTTTCCACTGTAAATGCTTACAACTGATAGCTGCCCCTATTCATATTAAAATATATAAAAATCTAGCATGTTGCTTTACACAAACAGCTGCTGTAGGAGAGGGAAGAAGTATCTTTTTCCTTGTGCCCTCCTAGCTTCTAGAGGGGCCCTGGTAAATTGGACTGACAAATGACAGATTTTAATAAGAGAACAGCATCCCAGTTATATTAGCATGTGCATTGTGGATACACATGGGTGAAATTAGTGAGGAGTAACTTAAAGGGGTAGGTAGAATTTGGAGTTTATATAGTTAATTTAGCAGGAAAAAGGCAGGGGGAGAAAAGTCACTTCTGGAAAAACAAATAACTTGTTGGAAAGATAAATGTACCCTAAAGAAAAAAGATGAGACATGATAGTGACAGTGTCACTATCATGACAGTGTCTGTCTGGTTATGGGGTCAACTTCTGTCTCTAAGAAGAAAGTAGAGAAATTGCTTTCAGGGAGGGGATTTAAGACAGTTGAGTTCTTTTTGGAGGCTCTGCTTCTAGGCAGGTGAGGCATTTCAGGAACTCATATGCCTTCAGCTCAAAGTACTTATGGGGATGCCTAAGTGGCTCATTTGGTTAAGCCACTGCTTTTGGCTCAGGTCATGATCCCAGGGTCCTGGGATCAAGTCCCACATCAGGCTCCTTGCTCAGTGGGGAGCCTGCTTCTCTCTCTGCCTCTGTCTGCCACTCTGCCTGCTTGTGCTCGCGCGCACTCTCTCTCTCTCTGACAAATAAATAAATAAACTCTTTAAAAAATACTTCTTGTGGAAAAGTGGCATATTTAGGGGTGGCATATCCTGATCTCCATCACTACTCAATAAATACTGACTCTCCCATATCTTACTTACCTTGGATTGAATAACATTGCAGGGTGCTGTCTGTATATCACCTGAGGTCTTAAATTTGACAAAACTAGGTAATAAATCATTCAAGCATTTAAGTGCTTACTATGTAGAAATGCCATAGGATATAATGGTGAACAGGAGAGATGCTGTTAAATTTACAACATTGTTATATTATAGAAGACACTAACCCACCTGTAATGTGCCTCTTAAAGCACTGGGTTCTCAGACTTAATTTAGCAACAATGCCAGCTCTAATATTAGGTAACACTAGGACACAGGTGAGGGGAAGGCAGCATGAGGACTAGCAATATAATAGCCAGAATGCCTTCCTAATATTATTAGGCATAAAATACATTCTAATGCACTGGGTCCAAATCACAGCTCTGATCAGAACCACTAAGTCAGAATTGAGAAAACAGACGAGATTATTTATAATACCCCAAGGACAGTAAAGATCACAGCATCCCAGCCCATGATTCTACTCCCACAGCAGAAAAGAAATACGTAGGTCCTTATAAGAGACATGGTTCTGCAACTGTACGTAATGGTAGTGAGGCAACGTGGGTCAAGTTAGAAAACCAAGGACTTAATCAGTTTGACCTCAGTCAAGTTGATATCTTCTTAGTACCTCAGGGTTTTTACTAGTAAAATGGAAATAACAGCATCTTCCTGGGATTGTTGAGATGCATTGAGTTGAGACTCAGAACACTGTTGGGTATGTGTCAAGCTGAAGCTAGCTACTGTCTGATGTGTGCTTGAATCAATAATGGTACACTTACTTTATAGGTGAACTACTGTGAATCGCAGTTTTGTAATCCCAAAAATAGAGATATGCTTTTGACCAGCATCAAATTGGATAATTGGTTAAATATCCCATGTGCTATACAACTATATGTCACACAGTAAGCCCTCAATTTCAGTTAAATCTAGAGATAATCCCATAATTCAATTCCTCCCTTAGACATAGACCGATAGAGTCAGAAAAGGAACTCATGGAAGGGAAGAAGGTAAAATAGGCTTCAAATGCTAATGATTCATTTATTCTTTCAAAATATTCATTCAGCTCCTACTATTTCTTATCCAAATCAGACTCTCCTGTTAGGTGTTAAAGGGCTGAGACCTTTCATGAACTACAAAGCAAAGGATGACTCTGTCTAGGCAATGGGGAAGGTGAGCTAGGTTGGTAGCTTACAGAGAAACAGAGCCCAGACAGATGCCCTGTGTCAACTAGCTTCAGCAAGAAATTCCTGGTCTCTAGTCCTTCTAGAGTGCATTCTTTTAAAAGTTAAATATATGTTCCACAGTGGATCCAACTTTGTGCTAGGTCACATGCCTCCCTGAGGACTAAAGATTATTTCTAGTTGTTAAGAGGGTTGCCAGGTAATTGCTGTCAGCCACTCCCCTTTTTTGAGATTGCCCTCAGGCCAAGACAGTCATTTCAGGCAAGTTTTTGTCCTTTTCCCATCGGTAGCCACAACTGGTCAATATGGGTTTTGGTGTTTGGCCTCCTTGCCTCAAGGTGGGGCAACTCTGAAGGTAATCCTGGCTCTGGGACCTCAGCTAAACAAGTCCCCTCCCCTCTCTCTGGTGAAATTTTCTTCCATCACTCCCAGGACAGGGCATCCCCCACTTACCAAAGTGCAGCTGGGCAGCTTGAGTTTAACATTGTCTCACATGACATAGTTACAGACAGTTTAACGGCCCGTAAACATTGGCAGTGCTTCAGGCAGAATGAAGACACAAGCAAGTGGACTTTCCCACAAACATCAATAACAGCCTTTTGGAAAGGTTTCATTGCCTGGCTTATAAATGCTTCATCTTGAGTCTCATACAGACAGAGAAACAACTCCAGAAATTCTAACTGTGTTGGAAAATGTTCACTCTTCCCCAGGATCTCCAGCCACTGAAGGATCTTCCCTTTTATCTCCAGCGACATTGTACAGTTCAAAGTTGTCTCCAGTTGTTTCACTAGATCTTCATTCAAAAGGCCAAACAAAAAGCATTTCATCTGTGCCAAATGGGGATCTTGGCCACTGTTGGCTTCAAGCAATAGCTTCACATCTTCAAATGACTGAAGGGAACGGTCCCTGGTCTCCCAGTTGTCTTTCAATACATAGAACATAGCTGCAAGAAACTCCTGAACATGCAGGTGGGTAAACACATAGCAATTTTCATACTCCGTGTCCTTTTGAAGGATATTCCTGTCCAGGAAAATCAACACATCCGATTTAGTTAACCCATGCTTTCTGAGATCTTCCCTGTAGAACACAGAGGTCAGAGTCCACACTCCTCTGGCAGCCAAGTGGCACAGGCTCCTCAGTTGGGATTGGTTGGGTAGACTAGTACAGCTTCCATCTACTGGTGCCAAGAAGCTAGAGATATAGCAGGTGAACAAGGTGGTGGTTGTTTTGCAGGTTAATGAGACATCACCACCCATCTCCATCTGCTGTTCCAGATAGGTACAGATGGCCCAGCACACCAGGGGGACTCTGCACATGCTGAAAAGCATCTCATTGCTTCTTAGTGAGTTGAATACCTGGAAGGCCCTCTTCTTGTCTTCAAAAAACTGATAAATATATTCCTTTCTTGCACTCTCGGACATACCCAGCAGCTCTACAGAACGCTGGTTCTTCAACAAAGGCTTTAGTTTCTTACAAGCTGTAGGTCTCGTTGTCACCAATAAAGATGACTCAGGGAGCATCACTTTCCTCAGCAGACTACTCATAAGGAAGGACACTGGGTGTACCTGGGTCCAGTCTTCACATAGCACAAATTCAGGTTCCTCAAAGGCAAAGTTCAGTTCATCAAAACTATCAATAATAAAAAGGAGACTGCTTGGCTCGGACATTATCCTTTCAATAGGACCTTCCGTGCTGGGCCAGTCCTTTGATACCATTTGAACAAAGCTTTGTTCTCTCAACTGGTTGATTTCTCTTGCATTGAAATAAAAAACATAGCTAAACCTCTGCTGATAGAGATTGCCCTGGGCCCAATCTACTATTGCTTTTCTCACCAAGGTTGTTTTCCCAACTCCAGCAGCCCCCTGGAGCACGACAGTCTGGGGCTGCTCACCGGTTTTCACATCCACGTCGAATAGATGTTCCAACAGTTCTTGATCTTCCTGAGCAACTCCAAGATGGAAATCTTCAGGTTCTCCAAACAAAGACTTCTTATCCCACATGATACAAAATTTTTCCTTTATTTGGATTCTGTATTCTGTTCCATCACCTAAGTCAGAATATAGCAGGGAAAAACAAAACAAAACAAAACAAAACAAGAACCCAAAGATATACATGATCAAGGCAAATTCTATGAATTACAAAATTACACTCTACTCGGCTCAAATCAAAGTGCAGCTGGTTTATTTAATATTTTTATAAAATTTTTAATTTATTTGACAGAGAGAGAGGGAAATACATGGAGAGAGCAAGCACAAGCAGGGGAGAATGGCAGGCAGGGGAGAAGCGGGCTTCCTGCTCAGCAAGGAGCCGGATGTGGGCTTTGGTCCCAAGACCGGGGGTCATGACCGGAGCCGAAGGCAGTTGTTCAACTGAGTGAACCACTTAGGCACCCCAAGTGCAGCTGGTTTAGATAAGAATGTAAGTAAAACAAACAGAAAACCTGCATAAGAAACTGAAAAAACAAAACTGAACATGCAGAAGGATGACTTTGGAGTAGAAAGTAAAAATTAGATTATGTTCTCTTAATACAAATACCATATGATTTCACTCATATGTGAAATTTAAAAAACAAAACAGGGGCGCCTGGGTGGCTCAGTGGGTTAAAGCCTCTGCCTTCAGCTCAGGTCATGATCTCAGGGTCCTGGAATCGAGCCCTGCATTGGGCTCTCTCTTCAGCAGGGAACCTGCTTCCCCCTCTCTCTCTGTCTGCCTCTATGCCTACTTGTGATCTCTCTGTCAATAAATAAAAAATCTAAAAAGAAAACAAACAGGTGAACACAGGGGAAGGGAAGGAAAAATATGAAAACTGAGAGGAAGACAAACTGTAAGAGATGCTGGACTCTAGGAAACAAACTGAGAGTTGCTAGAGGGGAGGTGGATGTGAGATGATGGGATAATTGGGTGAAGGACATTAAGGAGGGCACTTGATGTAATGAGTACTGGGGTTATATGCGACTGATAAATCACTAATTTCTCCCCCTGAAACTAATAGTACACTGTATATTAACTAACTTGAAATTAAATAAAACAAAAAAAGAAATTTTTTCTTTGTACTTTTCCTCTACAGAAAAAAAAAGAGGACTATATGGAGGACCTGAAGATACATATGAATCCACAGATCAAAATAATCCGCTTTATAGTAAAACATTAATAGAAATGAACATTGAATCATAGCCTGAAGAATATTAAAAAAAAAAGAAAAGAAAAGAAAAAAAAAGTATTCCCTTCCCTAGATATGTCTCCTCAGGCCTGGGAAACAAAAAGCAAAAATAAACTACTGGGACCGCAAGAATATAAAAATCTTCTGCAGAGCAAAGGAAACAAATCAACAAAACTAACACACAACTTATTGAATGGGAGAAGATATTTGCAAAGGATGTACCTGACAAAGGTACAAACTATATAGAGAACTTCTACAATTCAGGGCACCTGGCTGACTCAGTCTGTGGAGCATGTGACTGACTCTTGGTTGTAAATTCAAGCCCCATGTTGGGTGTAGAGATTACTTAACATTTAAAAAAAAAAAAAAAGGACACCTACAACTCGACATTGAAAAAATAATCTGGTTAAAAATGGGAAGACAAAGGGGCGCCTGGGTGGCTCAGTAGGTTAAAGCCTTTGCCTTTGGCTCAGGTCATGATCCCAGGGTCCTGGGATCGAGCCCCACATTGGGCTCTCTGCTCAGCAGGAAGCCTGCTTCCTCCTCTCTCTCTGCCTGCCTCTCTGCCTACTTGTGATCTCTATCTGTCAAATAAATAAATAAAATCTTAAAAAAATGGGAAGACATGTACATGAAAAAGTGCTCCACATCACTCAGCATCAGGGAAATACAAATCAAAACCACAATTAGATACTACCTCACGCCAGTCAGAATGGCTAAAATTAACAAGTCAGGAAATGACAGATGCTGGCAAGGACATGGAGAGAGGGGAACCCTCCTACGCTGTTGGTGGGAATGCAAGCTGGTGCAGCCTCTCTGGAAAACAGCGTGGAGGTTCCTCAAAAAGTTGAAAATAGAGCTACCCTATGACCCAGGAATTGCACTACTGGGTATTTACCCTAAAGATACAGATGTAGTGATCTGAAGAGGCACATGCACCCCAATGTTTATAGCAACAATGTCCACAAGAGCCAAACTATGGAAAGAACCTAGATGTCCATCGACAGATGAATGGATAAAGAAGATGTGGTGTATACACACACACACACACACACGAATACTATGCAGCCATCAAAAGAAATGAAATCTTGCCATTTGCAACAACATGGATGGAACTAGAGGGTATTAAGCTGAGTGAAATAAGTTAATCAGAGAAAGACAATTATCACATGATCTCCCTGATATGAGGAATTTGAGAGGCAAAGTCAGGGGTTGTGGGGAGTAGGGATGGAAAAAATGAAAAAAGATGGGATTGGAAGGGAGAAAAACCATAAGACTCTTAATCTCACAAAACAAATTGAGCGTTGCTGGGGGGTGGGGAGCAGGGATAGGGTGGCTAAGTTATGGACATTGGGGAGGTTATGCTATGGTGAGTACTGTGAAATGTTTAAACTTGACGATTCATAGACCTGTACCCCTGGGGCAAATAATACATTATATGTTAATAATAAAATTTGGGGGGCACCTGGGTGGCTCAGTGGGTTAAGCCTCTGCCTTTGGCTCAGGTCCTGGTCTCAGGATCCTGGGGTAGAGCCCTCTATCAGGATCTCTGCTCAGTGGGGAGCCTGCCCCCCCCATGCCTACCTCTCTGCCTACTTGTGATCTCTCTGTCAAATAAATAAATAAAATCTTTAAAAACAATTTTTTTAAAAAATGGAAATCATGAACAGACAACTCTCCAAAGAACACCTACAGATGGCCAACAGATACAAGAAAAGATGCTCAATATCACTCAACATCAGGGAAATGCAAATCAAAACTATACTGAGTTATCACTTCACACCAGTCAGAATGGCTCAAATTAACAACACAGGAAACAACAGATATTGCTGAGGATATGGAGAAAAAGAAACCTTCATGCACTGTTGGTGGGAATGCAAACTGGTGCAGCCACAATGGAAAACAGCATGCAGGTTCCTCCAAAAATTAAAAATAGAATTACCATATGATCTAGTAATTCCACCACTGGGTATTTGCCACAGAATAGAAAACACTAATTCAAAAAGATATGTGCATCCCTATGTTTATTGTAACAGTACTTACAATTGCCAGACATAGATGCTCCTAAATGTTTATTGATAGATGAATGGATAAATAAGTGGTGTATGTACTATGGAATATTACTCAGCCATAAGAAGAATGAAAATTGGTCATCTGCAACAACATGGATGGATCTAGAGAATATAATGCTAAGTGAAATAAGTCAGAGAGACAAATACCACATGGTTTCACTCCTATGTGGAATTTAAGAAACAAAATAAATGGAAAAAGATAAAAAAAAAAGGAAAACCAAGAAACAGACTCTTAACTATAGAGAACAAATTGATGGTTACCAGGGGGGATGGGTGGAATAGGTGAAGGGGATTCAGAGTATACTTATTTCCAAATCTGAAAACAGAGGACATGTCTACTCACCCTGCACTGTCTCCTGACCATCTTGTTCCTCTTGTGTCCTGGCATCGTCTGGTCCCATGGTCTGGGCTGTCCCTGTGACAGGTTCCAACAGGATCATGAAACTTACCAAAGGACAAGGGGAGCTTTAGTGACAGGTAGAACAGGGGCTAGAATGGTCCTTGCTGGTCCAATTCTATGACATCTGGGCTTAAGAAAATGGGAACCAAGAGAGCTTCAGACTCCACAGCTTAGCTAAGGGAAAAGTGATGTGTTATCAACAGCACTGGAGCAGGACCTCTTGCCAGGCCCTCCCACCATCCTGTCACTCTAGTCTAAGTCTGTTTCCTGTCTACCTGGACCTTCCAGGAATATGGTGAGGCTCCTGGGAAATAATGAATACAACTTTGTAGGTGTAAGGCCTTGAAAAGAATATAAGAAAGAAATTTTTGAGGTCTGTAATATTTCATACTTAGGAATGCAAAAAAACAACAACAACATGGCTTATGCCCCTTGATATTTTACCCATTCCTCATACTTTAGCAAAGATTTTAAATCCTATTCTAAGTTATTTAAAATTTAATGCAGCCTATGACTATTTGCAGTTCAGGCAAAGGAACACTAGATGGGACAATTCTTATTATTCAATTGCTTCAATCATTCTAACTGGTACAAGATGGATGAATTACCCCCAGCTAATGGAGTCAGACTGAGTAATAGTACTCAGAACCCTCCTGTCTCCTCAGGGTTTCTCAAATGATCCAACAATGGTGTAATCCCCAAGTCCCTTTTATAGAACCTTGTTGATGGGCCTCAGGAAGCACATCCTTCCCCCAGCCCCAGATCAGTCCCCAGCATCATTCACAGTTGATCTCTGCTGTTGCTCTCTCACACAGATCCTTCAGGGTCATCTTGCCAAAGATTTTGAGAGCCACATCCCAGGCTTGCTCCCCCGGATAATATTTTTTCATCAAACTAGCCAGGTCCTTTTGCTTGGCCTTCTTCACCTCAGCCCAGGGTATCTGGCAGCCCCTCGGCTCCACGGTCTCATTCTTCAAAAGTAACTTGAACTTATTTAATTCCTCTTTGTTTAGCTCCTCCAAATACAACAGCAGTCCAAAATCATGAAAGAAGGAAGATGACGACCCATCTGTCATCTTGCTATGGATCAATATTCAGGCTTCAGTGAGAAAAAAACAGTCAGAAGAACATGAGTGGAACACCTGAGTGGTACAGTCAGTTGAGGGTCTGACTCTTGGTTTCTGCTCGGTGATTATCTCAGGTTTGGGAGATGGAGCCCCGTGTAGGGGTCCGCGCTCAGTGTAGAGTCTGCTTAAGGCTCTGTTCCTCTCCCTCTGCTCCCCCACCCCTGCACACTAAAATAAAAATAAATCCTTAAAGAAAAAGCATAAGAGACTCAAACTCAGGAAACAAACTGAGGGTTGCTGTGGGGGGCGGGGATGGAGTGGCTGGATGGACATTGGGGAGGGTAGGTGTTGTGGTCAGCACTGGGTGTTGTGTGAGACTGATAAATCATAGACCTGTACTCCTGAAATAATACATGTATGTTAATAAGAAAAGAGCTAAAGGTAATTAAAAAAATAAAGAGCAAGTTCATTAAAAATATGAGTAACAGGACTGATAGAAAAAATTAGAAAATGAAATGCCTTTAAAAATATAGATGAATTCTGCAAACAAATGGTGAAAGCCCCAGTGTTAGGCTCAGTACTTACTGGCCCCTGTACTACTGTAATAAAAACATTCCTCTAATACAGATCAGTGTAGTTTTCTTCCACTTTCCCAAAGTTACCCCCAGTCCCACCACTTATGAGCCATAAGAAATGAAGGCAATTCATCTCTCCGAGCCTCAGCTGACTCTCCTGAAGAGAGGAGATCAGAATCACCCCCAGAGAACTGCGGTATGGATGAAACAAGGTAGAGTTAATCTATCACCCAGCACAGACCAGACTCCTAAGACTGGCAACCCTCCCATGCCTTCTCTCCCCAAACTCACCCATACCTCAACCCATAAAACATTGTTATGCCTCCCCCCCCAACACACTATTACTTTTGAAGCACAACTGGAATATGCCACCATCTACCTCTTTCTGTCCTGTCATCGCTGGTCACAAATCCATACACAGCCACTGAGGGTCGGCATTCCCAGGTCACAAGCTCCTTTCACACTCACTCACCAGTACTACACGTTCTGGATGTGTTCTGCGTTAAAGCTCACCCAAAACTGCATTCTCTCACATCACTGACATTCTCTCACAGCAGCTCCCGTGACCATGTTCCACTCCAACTTTTCATTCTGATGCTCTCACTCCTGACTGTATCAGCAAGGACTACTCAGACTTAACCCGCAGGCACCTTTAACACATTCTCTCCTAATACCTTCCAGATAACAATTTCTTGCCCTCCCTCCTACTGCAACAGTTCTTCAAATACAATCAAATCCTCTTATTTTGAGGCCCGTTTTCCTCTTATTTATCAGCCGCTTAAGAGCCTTACTCAGTTTCTTATTCAGCACAGGCACTTCCAGTTAATCACTTACATGGTGTCCTCAAGTGTCTCATCTCTTGAGCAACTGGCTACAGAGAGCTAGTAAGTGGTACAGACAGAACTCTAGAGATCTTTCTGTCCTCCAAAATTCTTCCTCTAATCTTGCTAATGGGCCTGGAGAAGGAAGAGGAAGGAAATAAAAATGTACAGAAGGATTTTACTTCTTAAGCAGAAAGTGAATTGTCTCAAAATTACATAGTAAATCAGGACTTGATCCTACAGTAATTAGGGAGCAATCAGCTATTTTAGGATCTTGGTTTTGTGCGCACGCGTGTGTGTGTGTGTGTGTGTTTTAACTATATTGCAGAAATATACTAGATTCTAGATTAGGATGTGACCAAAACAGCTTCCATAGTAAGTTTTTTAAAAGAAACAAAAAGGAATACATTTGAGGAATCTTCAAAGGAACACTGTAATTTCTCAAGGACCAAAAGGCTTCTCCCTAACCACTAAGTCCTTCTCACTGACATATAAACATGTGCAAATCTAGTCTTACATAAATGTTCTTTACTCCACATCTGCTGCTTCATGCTCAAACTTCTTCAGAGTCTTCTATACATAACCTATTATTCCTCCACAGTCCACCGCAATCTCACTTTTGCAACCAGAATTCCATGGAGATAACTTATACCAATTACCATCCTGTTGCAAAACCCAGCAGGTATTTATTTTTGGACTCAACTGTCATATCTATAAGAAAACAGTCCCTACTTCTGCAAATATTAGAAGTTAATGTACACACTTAACTTACAGGGTGCCATACTACACTAACTGTTGTTTTCACAATGCCTTACTTCTTGATGTTCTCTTTCCCCTTTGATTTCATAAACCCACACTTTCTTCAAATTCCCTCTTGCCTTTCTGGGTGTCTCTGTAAGCCAAGATCTGTATGGTTTTGAATCCTATTGGGTTTCTACTACTCCAGGAGGTCTACAATTCTGACAGAAAGTACCATATACTCTGGCCTCCTTCCCAAAGGTTATATGCTATTCTGGAAGGAACTATTCTTTTTGTTCTATGGTCTTCCTTTGTTTATATTTTTGGGAAGAGGAAAACAGATGCTGACTGTCTGGTGTTGCTCTTCTTCTGTGAAGGCATTCCTAAATTCCAACATGTTCTGAACTAAAATGGGAATCCATGGTCTAAGGGAATTTATTTCTTTTTTTTTAAAATAATGTTTGTTTGTTTTTAATTTTATTTATTTATTTGACAGAGATCACAAGTAGGCAGAGAGGCAGGCAGCGAGAGAGGAGGAAGCAGGCTCCCCGCTGGCAGAGAGCCCGATGCGGGGCTCGATCCCAGGACCCTGAGATCATGACCTGAGCTGAAGGCAGAGGCTTTAACCCACTGAGCCACCCAGGCGCCCTGAGAATTTATTTCAGTTTGCAAATTTATTGATGTAAATGTTTGCCCCTTATAACTAAAGCACATTTGTTCAAAATATTTATTCAGCACATGTTAATGATGACCACATTTGATAAGGATCCACAGTGTATATAGGTTCTTTATGAACATTTTCTGTAGTCTTAAAATAGTCCTGAAACTTGCCCAGGTTACGGATTTGTCAAGTAGCCAATCAAACTACAAAGCTCATTCATTCTCATTCTATTAGGTACCACTGCTTTTTAATTTCACTTTATTTTTCTAGGCACAAGGAATTTAGGGTTAAATGCAATCTGTGTGACCATGTTCTGATACTGAACTCTGCACTGAACACTGGGCTTTGGGAAGAGGAGGATCTCTAAATATGTAATGGCAATCTTCTGAGCACTAGCAGGACTCTAGAACACAAAGGAAGGAGGGTTTCTTTTCTAGAAAGGATAGAGAAAAGAAGGTCTGGGGTGAAGTGACATTTTAATATAAAAAACCGGGATATTCCCACCCTTTTCATACACTATTGCCTGATTTTCTTTCTTGGTAGCTCTGATGGAATCTCCTGTAACAGTTTTTCAAACTTAGGACTACTAAAATTGTAGGCCAGATAATTCTTTGAGGGACACTTTTACGCACTGCAGAATGTTTAGCAGCAGCATTGCTGGCACCTACCCACTAGATGCCATTAGAACTTTCAATCTCCCACAACTGTGGGAAAGTGTCTTCAGAAATTGCCAGATGTCTCCAGGGCAGCAAACTGCCCCAGGCTGAAACCACTTCCAAAGCCTTACCCTCTATTGCTGAATATGTAACTGAATCAGTCCTTCTCTAGGATGCTACCATAACAAACAAAGCAAACCAGCAGGATCGATAACTCAGGAAAAGACAATCTAATAAGATTTTATGTATGACAGAAGGAATACTGTAATTGAAAAGGGAAGTATTTCAGTGCAGATTATTAGGATAACTAGTAAGTCATTCAGAAAAAATTAGTATCCTTACAGAGTAAAGCTCAGAGTAAATCAGTAAGCCATTGATACTTCAAACCAAAGGGGGAAAAATAGTGAATATTCATTTACACCTTAGGAGTGGAGGGATTTGCCAGCTTGGGCACAATAAGGGAAATGAGAATCCGGACAGCTGTTAGGAGATAGTGTTATCTCCTTATGTTGAAATTAAAACATTTTGTCCATAAGAAATCAAAAACCAGTGGGAAATCAAAAGAAAAATAACAAAAAAATTTATAGGAAATTTGGCAAATAGAATTGGAATATAAATCAGTAAAAACCACTTCAGAACTGTTGACATTTAATAAAACTGTAGATATCCAATCTGACTCAGGTATTTGTTCTAATACTCTTCTACAATAAGAGGAATCAGGGCTTATTGGAGAAACTGCAGATTCTAGGGCTGGAGCTGAGAATACATAAGATAAGCCAGAACTTATACTGCCAGAAAGGAAAAAGGACAGGGTGGGTCAAAAAGACAACTGGAAGAGTTCCCACTGGCCAAAATAACATATTGTTTTATCATAACCCAAAGCAGAAAGCAAATATTCATGGGACATAGATAAATTCATAAATTCATAGGACATAGGACATTCATAGGACATAGATAAATGACTGAATGAATAAATGGGGGGAAAGGGAAAACTCTCTCTTATAGAAGAATTCCAAATATGTTATATAGATTTTCCCTCTTTCAGGAAGTAGATCTTAACCTTATTCCACTCCTCCTCAGGAGTGTGGACTGTGCTTAGCAATCTGTTAAGTGGGGAGACCTAATAAATATGGTATCTGCCTGGCGATCAAGGTTATCAGTCACACATTATTGTTAATTGTATGTACCAATGATAATCATGTGATGAGAGTGGTATGTCACCACTGTCCTAGTCCTCCCCTGAGCCCCAATCCCAATCTATACATAAAGAAGACATCAAGACACACCCAAAAAGACATGCTACAAAATACCTGACCCATACTTCTCAAAATTGTTAGGATTATCTAACACACACACACACACACACACACACACACACACACACACACAGCAGGAGGCAGCACAAAGAGAAATCAAGGAATCAATCCCATTTACAATTGCACCCAAACCGGTAAGATATCTAGGAACCAAACTAACCAAAGAGGTAAAGGATCTGTATTCTGAAAACTATAGAGCACTTGTGAAAGAAATTGAGGAAGACACAATGAAATGGAAAAGCATTCGACACTCATGGTTTGGAAGAATATTCTTAAAATATTTATACTACCCAAAGCAGTCTACACATTCAATGCAATCCCTATCAAAATACCACCAGCATTTTCCATAGAGCTGCAACAAACAATCCTAAAATTTGTATGGAACCAGAAAGGACCCCAAACAGCCAAAGTAATGTTGAACAAAAACAACAACAAAAAACAAAACCAGAGCTGGATATCACAATTCCAGACTTTAACAAAGCTGTAATCATCAAGACAGTATGGTGCTAGAACAAAAACAGACACAAAGATCAATGGAACAGAATAGAGAACCCAGAAATGGACCCCCAACTATATGGTTACCTAATCTTCAACAAAGTAGGAAAAAACATCCAATGGAGAAAAGACAGTTTCTTCAACAAATGGTGTTGGGAAAATTGGACAACCACATGCAGAAGGATGAAACCACTTATGCCATACACAAAAATAAACTCAAAATGGACTAAAGACCTAAATGTGAGACAAGAATCCATCAAAATCCTAGAAGAGAACAGAGGCAGCAACCTTTATGACCTTGGCCATGGCAACTTTTGGCTAGACAGGTCTCCAAAGGCAAAAATAAACTACTGGGACTGCATTGAGATAAAAAGCTTCTGCATAGCAAAGGAAACAACAAAACTAAAAGACAACTGACAGAATGGGAGAAGGTATTTGCAATGACATATCAGATAAAGGACTAGTATCCAAAATCTATAAAGAACTTATAAAACTCAACACCCAAAAACCCCCCAAAAAACCCAGTCAAGAAATGGGCAGAAGACATGAACAGACACTTTTCCAAAGCAGCATACAAAAGGCTAACAGAGGAGTACTTGGGTGGCTCCATCAGTTAAGCCTCAGACTCTCAATTTTGGTTCAGGTCATAAAATCAGGGTCCTGAGATTGAGCTCCAGGCTGGGCTCCACCCTCAGCAGAGAGGCTCCTTCAGATTCTCTCTTCCTTTCCCTCTCCCTCTGCCCCTGTCCTTGCTCACTCACATGTGGAGCACACACATGTGTGCATGCTCTCTCTAAAAATAAATTTTTAAGAAATGTCCAACAGACACACAAAAAAATGCTCAATATCACTCATCAGGGAAATACAAATCAAAACCACAATGAGCTACAACTACACACCTGTCAAAATGGCTAAAATTAACAACTCAGGAAACAACAGATGTTGGTGAGGATGCAGAGAAAGGGGTACCCTCTTACACTGTGGGTAGGAATGCAAACTGGTTTAACCACTCTGGAAAACAGTGTGGAGGTTCCTCAAAAAATTAAAATAGAACTACCCTATGACCCAGCAAATTGCATTATTTATCCAAAGGACACAAAAATAGTGATTTAAAGGGGTACATGCACCCCCTATGTTTATAGAAGCAATGTTCACAACAGCCAAAATATGGAAAGAGCCCAAATGTTCACTGATGGATGAGTGGATAAAGAAGATGTGAGATATGTGTGTGTGTGTGTGTGTGTGTGTGAAGACACACATACAATAGAATATTACTCAGCCATCAAAAAGAATGAAATCCTGCCATTTGCAAGGATGTGGATAGAACTAAAGGACCCAGAGTGTATTATGCTAAGTGCAGTCAGAGAAAGACAAATACCATACGATTTCACTCATGTGGAACTTAAAACAGATGAACATAGAGAGGGAAAGAAAAATAGAATAAAATATAGAGAGGGAGGTAAACTATAAGAGACCCAAGTATAGGGAATAAACAGGGCTGCTGGAGGGGAAGTGGGTGGGCGATGGGGTAACTTGGTAATAGGCATTAAGGAGGGCAAGTGATGTAATGAAAACTGGGTGTTCTATGCTCCTGATGAATCACTAAATTCTCCCTCTGAAACTAATACTAAATAAAAACATAAAAATATATGTTAACTTGAATTTAAATAAAATCTTAAAAGAAAAAAAAATGGCAGGAGGGAGTGGGAGGGCTGAGAAACTGCCACAGACCAGAGGAGACAAGATGACCAAATGTAATAGATATTCTGGAAAAGATCCAAGAACAGAAAAAGAACTGGGAAACACTAGTGAAATGTGAATTAAGGGTGACTTAGCTGATATTCTTAATTGCCTTAGTGGTTTAAATCTACCACAGTAAGACAAGAGGTTAAACTAGGAGAAATTGGGTAAGGAGTACATAAGAACTCTTTCTGCAAATCTAGAACTATTTTATAATAAAATGCTTATTTTTTAGACAGCTGGGTGGCTCAGTTGTTAAGCATCTGCCTTTAGCTCAGGTCATGATCCCAGGGTCCTGGGATCAAGCCCCACGTCGGGCTCCCTGCTCCGCAGGGAGTCTGCTTCTCCCTTTCCCACTCCCCCTGCTTGTGTTCACTCTCTTGCTGTGTATCTCTCTGTATCAAATAAATAAATAAAATCTTTTTTAAAATGCTTATTTTAATTGGAGATATACATCCCTTACAGCCTAACGATGACAGTCCTCAGAATACACCCAACAGAAATGTGTGCACAAATACTAAGAGACATCTAAGAAAAGCCATAGCAGCATTGTTTGTAATTCCCAAGTACTTGAAAAGACCTAAGAGCCCACCTATGATAGAACCAGTAAGTAAATTGTGGTAAATTCATACAATGAAATCCTACACAGCAATGAAAAGAGAGGATATGAAGCTACCTGCTAGGACGAATCTCACAAACATTATCAGTGAAAGAAGCCAAAAAAGAAACCCAAGAAAATTATGTACCATAGAATTCCATTTACAAAAAGATCAAAATTAGGGGTACCTGGCTGGCTCAGTTGAAAGAGCATGCAACTCTTCATCTTATGAATCTGAGTCCCATGTTGGGTATAGAGGTTACTTAATAAACTTTATAAAGAGACCAAAACTGATGCCGCCAGCTTCATTTTTGTTTTTCAACATTTCCTTAGCGATTCGGGGTCTCTTCTGATTCCATACAAATTTTAGGATTATTTGCTCCAGCTCTTTGAAGAATGCCGGTGGAATTTTGATCGCAATGGCATTAAAAGTATAGATTGCTCTAGGCAGTAGAGACATTTTAACAATGTTTATTCTTCCGATCCAAGAGCATGGAATGGTCTTCCATCTTTTTGTGTCTTCTTCAATTTCTTTCATGAGTGTTCTATAGTTCCTCAAGTACAGATCCTTTACCTCTTTAGTTAGGTTTATTCCCAGGTATCTTATGGTTCTTGGTGCTATAGTAAATGGAATCGATTCTCTAATTTCCCTTTCTGTATTTTCATTGTTAGTGTATAAGAAAGCCACTGATTTTTGCACATTGACTTTGTATCCTGCCACGTTGCTGAATTGCTGTATGAGTTCTAGCAGATTGGGGGTGGAGTCTTTTGGGTTTTCCATATAAAGAATCATGTCATCTGCGAAGAGAGAGAGTTTGACTTCTTCATTACCAATTTGGATACCTTTTATTTCTCTCTGTTGTCTGATTGCTGTTGCTAGGACTTCTAATACTATGTTGAACAAGAGTGGTGAAAGTGGGCATCCTTGTCTTGTTCCTGATCTCAACGGGAAGGCTGCAAGCTTTTTCCCATTGAGGATGATATTTGCTGTGGGTCTTTCATAGATAGATTTGATGAGGTTCAGGAATGTTCCCTCTATCCCTATACTTTGAAGCGTTTTAATCAGGAACGGATGTTGGATTTTGTCAAATGCTTTTTCTGCATCAATTGAGAGGACCATGTGGTTCTTCTCTCTTCTCATATTAATTTGTTGTATCACATTGATTGATTTGTGAATGTTGAACCATCCTTGTAGCCCAGGGATGAATCCCACCTGATCATGGTGGATAATCTTTTTAATGTGCTGTTGGATCCTGTTGGCTAGGATCTTGTTGAGAATCTTAGCATCCATATTCATCAGTGATATTGGTCTGAAATTCTCCTTTTTGGTAGGGTCCTTGCCTGGTTTGGGGATCAGGGTAATGCTGGCTTCATAGAAAGAGTCTGGAAGTTTTCCTTCTGCTTCAATTTTTTGAAACAGCTTCAGGAGAATAGGTGTTATTTCTTCTTTGAAGGTTTGGTAGAATTCCCCAGGGAATCCGTCAGGTCCTGGGCTCTTGTTTTTTGGGAGGTTTTTGATCACTGATTCAAAACAAAAATAAAGCTGGCGGCATCACCTTACCTGATTTCAAGCTTTATTACAAAGCTGTGATCACCAAGACAGCATGGTACTGGCATAAAAACAGACACATAGACCAGTGGAACAGAGTAGAGAGCCCTGATATGGACCCTCAACTCTATGGTCAATTAATCTTTGACAAAACAGGAAAAAATATACAGTGGAAAAAAGACAGTCTCTTCAATAAATGGTGCTGGGAAAACTCGACAGCTATATGTAGAAGAATGAAACTCGACCATTCTCTTACACCGTACACAAAGATCAACTCAAAATGGATAAAAGACCTCAATGTGAGACAGGAATCCATCAGAATCTTAGAGGAGAACATAGGCAGTAATCTCTTTGATATCAGCCACAGCAACTTCTTTCAAGATACGTCTCCAAAGGCAAAGGAAACAAAAGTGAAAATAAACTTCTGGGACTTCATCAAAATCAAAAGCTTCTGCACAGCAAAGGAAACAGTCAAAAAAAAAAAAACAAAGAGGCAACCCACGGAATGGGAGAAGATATTTGCAAAATGACAGTACAGACAAAAGGTTGATATCCAGGATCTATAATGAACTCCTCAAACTCAACCCACACGAAACAGACAAACACATCAAAAAATGGGCAGAAGATATGAACAGACACTTCTCCAATCAAGACATACAAATGGCTATCAGACACATGAAAAAATGCTCATCATCATTAGCCCTCAGGGAGATTCAAATTAAAACCACATTGAGATATCACCTTATACCAGTTAGAATGGCCAAAATTAACAAAACAGGAAACAACATGTGTTGGAGAGGATGTGGAGAAAGGGGAACCCTCTTCCACTGTTGGTGGGAATGCAAGTTGGTGCAGCCTCTTTGGAGAACAGTGTGGAGATTCTTCAAGAAATTAAAAATAGAGCTTCCCTACAACCCTGCAATTGCACTCCTTGGCATACAGATGTCGTGAAAAGAAGGGCCATCTGTACCCCAATGTTTATAGCAGCAATGGCCACAGTCGCCAAACTATGGAAAGAACCAAGATGCCCTTCAACAGACGAATGGATAAGGAAGATGTGGTCCATATACACTATGGAGTATTATGCCTCCATCAGAAAGGATGAATACCCAACTTTTGTAGCAACATGGACGGGACTGGAAGAGATGATGCTGAGTGAAATAAGTCAAGCAGAGAGAGTCAATTATCATATGGTTTCACTTATTTGTGGAGCATAACAAATAGCATGGAGGACAAGGGGCGTTAGAGAGGAGTAGGGAATTTGGGTAAATTGGAAGGGAAGGTGAACCATGAGAGACTATGGACTCTGAAAAACAATCTGAGGGGTATGAAGTGGCAGGGGGGTGGGAGGTTGGGGGTACCAGGTGGTGGGTACTATAGAGGGCACGGCTTGCATGGAGCACTGGGTGTGGTGAAAAAATAATGAATACTGTTTTTCTGAAAATAAATAAATTGGAAAAAAAAAGAGATCAAAACTGAAAAAAGAAAGCCAAACTATACTGTTTATGGGTGCATGTATAGGTGATAAAGCCATACTTTTTAAACGGGCTAGTACGGAGGTAACTACCTATAAAAGTTGATTTAACAGCACCTCTGTAGGGAGGGAGGTGTTCATGATCAGGGAGATGCCCCTGGGGTGCATGGGCACTGGCAATGTTCTTTTCCTTGACTTTGTATTGGTTTATGTGGATGATCATTTGGTAATCACTCACTAAGCTGCACATTTCTTTAATGCGGTCTTCTATATCAATTATAGTTCACACTAAAAAATGATTTTAAAAAGATTTGTATTTTCAGAAAGACATAATACAAATAGATTAGAAAAGCAATAAAAGCAAGTTATTGCTAAAAGCCTATTCATACAGAGAAGGAAAGAGGTAAATGGCTATCAAGTATTTCAGAAAATGTTCAATCTGGAGAGATCAAAACTAATACAAACCAGATGATATCACTTCACAATTATCAAAATGGCAAAAGTATTTAGCTGTAAAAAAAATACAATATGATGATGAGAGTGGAGTGGAGCAGATACTGACACTCTTGGAAAGCTGCGTGTCTACCTACAAAGAACTTTACAAACATGCGTGACTTTTTGATCAGTATTCTCCCTCTGGGAAACCATCCAATGGAAATAATCCCAAATATAGAATAAAGTTTTATGCATAAAGGTATTTTTTAAAATAGTAAATAACTGTCAAATTAAAATTCAACTTTGATTAATGAAACAGATGCATTAAAAATATGGCACATGCTAGGGCACCTGGGTGGCTCAGTCAGTTAAGTGATCATCTCTTGATCTCAGCTCAGGTCTCCATCTTAGGATAGAGAGTTCAGGCCTCACGTTTGGCTCCAGGCTGGGTGTGGAGCCTACTTAAAAGAATTTTTTAAAAATACGGCACACACTTGATTAAAACTAGTTTAAAACAAACAAACAAACAAAAAAACGAACCTCTACATAAAAGCAGACAAAGAAAAGATACCAAAATACTAACCTTGGTTGTATTTTGGGTTTATGACAATTTGTGACAATTTTAGAATATACTCCTTAAGTGGAAAACCAAAAAGAAAAAAAAGGCGGCATTATCAATTTGTCAAATCCCAAAAAAAGATTAAGAAATGAATGCCTGTTATCAGGGAAATACAAATCAAAACCACAATGAGATATCACCTCACACCAGTCAGAATGGCTAAAATCAACAAGTCAGGAAATGGGGACGCCTGGGTGGCTCAGTTGGTTGGACGACTGCCTTTGGCTCAGGGCGTGATGCTGGAGTCCTGGGATCGAGTCCCACATCAGGCTCCCAGCTCCATGGGGAGTCTGCTTCGCTCTCTGACCTTCTCCTCGCTCATGCTCTCTCTCACTGTCTCTCTCTCTCAAATAAATAAATAAAATCTTTAAAAAAAAAAAAAAAACCAAGTCAGGAAATGACAGATGCTGGCGAGGATGCGGAGAAAGGGGAACCCTCCTACCCTGTTGGTGGGAATGCAAGCTGGTGCAACCACTCTGGAAAACAGCATGGAGGTTCCTCAAAATGTTGAGAATAGAACTGCCCTATGACCCAGCAATTGCACTACTGGGAATTTACCCTAAAGATACAAACGTAGTGATCCAAAGGGGCACGTGCACCCGAATGTTTATAGCAGCAATGTCCACAATAGCCAAACTATGGAAAGAACCTAGATGTCCATCAACAGATGAATGGATCAAGAAGAGGTGGTATATATACACAATGGAATACTATGCAGCCATCAAAAGAAACGAAATCTTGCCATTTGCGACAACATGGATGGAACTAGAGCATATCATGCTTAGCAAAATAAGTCAAGCGGAGAAAGACAACTATCATATGATCTCCCTGATATGAGGAAGTGGTGATGCAACATGGGGGCTTAAGTGGGAAGTAGAAGACTCCATGAAACAAGATGGGATAGGGAGGGAGACAAACTATAAGTGACTCTTAATCTCAGGAAACAAACTGTGGGCTGCTGGGGGGAGGGGGGTTGGGAGAAGGGGGGGTAGGGTTTTCGACATTGGGGAGGGTATGTGCTTCTGGGTAAATTGGAAGGGGAGATGAACCATGAGAGACTATGGACTCTGAAAAACAATCTGAGGGGTTTGCAGTGGCGGGGGGGGGGGGGGGGGGGGGGGGAGGTTGGGGTACCAGGTGGTGGGTATTATAGAGGGCACAGCTTGCATGGAGCACTGGGTGTGGTGAAAAAATAATGAATACTGTTTTTCTGAAAATAAATAAATTGAAAAAAAAAAAAAAAAAAGAAATGAATGCCTGTTGACCATACTTGAATTTGGCGGGTGGGAGCTCAATGGGAACCAGTGTATCGGGGGCAAGTTTAGGTTGCTGCTTAGGGACAGGACTGGGAGTTATTTAAAGCCTCACTACCGTGGGTAGAAGTGACCAGTACATGAAGCAAGCATGAGCAATTCTTTCTCGAACTTTGCTAGTTCAGAGAGAGAAACTGGCAGCATGGAGCACAGGGTTTATAAAGTTTTTGGCTGTTTGTCTTCTGTAGGAAGAGTGGCTGAGAGAAGGCACAGAGTGGAGGAACGACGGCTGAGCCCCGGTGGGGAGAACATTCTCAGACTGAAGACTAAACACCTGGTGCCAGGCAGGAAGGTGAGACGTGTGCCTGAATTTCAGCGGTTTGGTAAAAGTGAGGATAATCCTACCACCTGCCTTCAGGGCGGGTATGCACGCGAGTTACGGACCACCCTAGGTCGCAACCCGAAGTGGTTTCTCTACCCACGTGCGCACGTGTCCACCAGCCCCAGCATGCCCGCAGCGTTTTCCATCCAGAGGCCTCACAACTCCTCTTCGTGGACCTCTGGTCAGGGTCTCCATTCCCTTCCTCGTCTTCCGTAAGGATGTGGACGCTGGGGAGAACGTCCCCGGACCTAACCTAATTTAGAGCAAGCAAAACACCCCCAGAGAAGAAGAGGGTCATTGCATGCCGTGGGTCACAGGGGGCGTCCGAGGACAAAAGTTAAATCCCAGCACTGAAAGCCAGGAGCCAAAAAGGAAGGGAAAGAAACGCCTCAACAAGTACCTGCTACTTAGGCGAAACGCGACCTCGCCTTGGTCTTAACGCCCAAGCTCCCACCTCCGCAGCGCCAGGAATAAATACGCCGAGCACAGCGCCAGACTCGCTGGCTACGGGACCCTCTTTGGGCAGGCTGGGAGCCGCTCTTCCCATTGGCTGGAGCGGGGCTTCGGGTTCTCGGGCACGCCCTGCACTCTGGACTCGGAGCTCCGCGCACCTGTGGGCGAACAGCTTTCTTGCTTTCCCCCTAACGGAGAACACGTGCGAAGGTGAGGGTTTGGGAGCTGGACCTGGCTGCGTAGGACCTTTCCCAGACAGGCTGACTCCCAAATGCAGTAAACCATGTAATTACTGAGCACTACTTCGGGCCTGGCAGTCTTCAAGGCCCTCTCTAGCTGGAAGTAAAACATCCGAAATTCACAAGTGCATACATCTTAATAGAAACAATGAGTATTAAAGGTTTGGATTCCAAAACCATTTCTAATATGCTTATAAACCATGAAAGAACATATTCATTCCATGAAAAATAGAGGAGACTGTTAGTGTAAACAGTTTGAGAAGCTGAGGTCCCTAACTGTGCCTTAATAAAGTGAATTAGACCCCTGCCTTTTCATTTAATTTACATATGCCTGGCATATTTAGTTTTATATAAACGCTTACGTATTATACAACTTAGTGCCATCTTTTTTGTTTCTTTTCCCTTTTGGTTTACCACAGAAAGCAACCTTTGGGAGGAAGAGTATCGCTTGCCCTTTTCTGCATTATCACTAAAGAAAGTTCACCTTTGTTGTTTCCCTGTTTTGCTAAAATTTAATTTTTCAGGGCTTCTTTGTCTTAAAACGCTCAATAATAAGTGGAAAATGCAAGTCTATTTAACAAGTGCTAGCAAGAAAGCATCTTAGAAAAAAAAACTTAAAGATGTCTCCTCATGCCATTGCCGCTGGAAGGAGAGACACCATTCTTCATAAAACTAAACTGAGAGGGTGGGGAGATAATAAAGGCAATTGAAAGCACATATATTATACGTGGATGAGGATGGCAAAGCTCCTAATTCATTTTTGTTAATTTCCTACGGACACAAAAATATGTTCTCTTTACTAAGGATATAAGTTTCTATATAACTCTTAAATCAAGATTTTTATACTATTCAATTTCTGTAGGACCTTATCTTTTGTCTCCTAGATGTAATTCCAACACAAATGTATTGAATTTCCCCCACAGAACTGTATTTAACAAGTTCTCAGATTTGTACATTTTTGCCCTATGTATTTAGCAGATTCGATGCTATGATACTTGTTCATAAATTTGGCCTTTTTTCAATGTATAAAATCCATCTCCAATTCTGAACTTTGAATTAGTTTTCTGCAATTTCTGCTTTTTGTTTCCTTGGAAGCTTACTGATCAACCTCACAGGTGTTTCTTATAATCAGCGTATGTCTGGATTTTGTTGCTTGACCCAGTATGTCTCTGTTTTATATAAGAAAATTCAGTCCATTCACCTTTAGCACATGGACTGAAAATTTATTGCATTCTTTATATTACTTTGGGTTCATCATTAAATTTACATCATGGATTTCTCTGTTTCCTTTCCCATAATTTTTCTGACTTATCTCTGTCTTTAGTTTATTTGTTATTTGCTTAGAGCCCTTTCTTGAACTGTTTTTTCAGATGTTAGAGACCTGGATGATACAGACTCTGAATTCTTGCAAATCCTCAAATATTTATTTCATGAGGACAGGTGAGTATCTTTTAGCTGATGGATCACAGTCCCTTTAACAGTCAATAACTGCTGTTTTCTAGCTTCCAACATTACAAATGAGGACTCTAATATTTTTTCTTTTTAGATAACTGGACTTTGCCTGAAAGCTTATGAATTTTCTTTTTTTTTCTTAGCATGTAGGAATGACATCTGTATATGCTTAGTATGAGTCTTTACTCATTAATCCAGATGGAAATGTACTGGATTTTTTAGATCTACAGACTCAAACCTTTAAATTTTTTTTCAGTCCAAAAACTTTTTCTATTATTTTGTTATTCATTCATTTTTTCAATTCTGTCCATTCTTTTTTTTTTTCCTCCTGGGACTTCTGTGTCTGCATATTAGGTCTCATAGATCTATCCTTTAAACCTATTAACATTTTTAAAAAAATATTTCTATCTCTTTCTTTTCCTCTATGCTTTGGGGTATTTAAGTTATCTAGGCTACTTCTTGGGTCTCAAAAGTGACCATTTCAATTCACTTGCTAAATTGATGAATTAGGAAGATATAAGTAAATAGATTCAGATTTAGACATTTTTAATTTTAAATTTCTATTTTTAAAAGTGTATATATATAAATAAATAAGAAATAAATAAATTAATTAAATCTTTATATATATAAAGATTTTATTTATTTTAAAGATTTTATTTATTTATTTGACATACACAGAGAGATCACAAGTAGGCAGAGAGGCAGGCAGAGAGAGAGTGGAGGAAGCAGGCTCCTTACTGAGCAGAGAGCCCGATTCAGGGCTCAATCCCAGGACCCTGGGATCATGACCTGAGCCAAAGACAGAGGCCTTAACCCACTTAGCCACCCAGGTGCCCCTGAAAATATATTTATACACACACACGTATTGTATATTTGTTTTGTCATTTCACTGAGGTTCAAGTCTGGTGAATGGACTATTTTAAGTGGTAGTACTCCCATAGACAGGGGAAGACAAAGAGGCAAGGCAACCTTTAAGGTAGCTGGCTATTGAGTAAGAAGCATGAATCCTGCCATTTTCCTACTGAGGCACCTGGATAAAACCCTCTTGCTTTCTAGTCTACTTACAATCTCTCAGACTCAGCACAGGAGACAGTCAGCTTCAGCTTTTTCTTGGCCCCCTGGGAGTCAAAGAACCCCAGTAAATTTATACAGATCTCCTAAGGGTTCCATAGAACTAGAGTCTAGGCTCTTTTCATGAAACTCCACTTTCAAGGCTGCACACCTAGACTCTGATGTTGTTTTCCACATTCTTATCTAGCCCATGAAGAAGGGCATGAGAGAGATCCAACATCAGGTTTCTAAACCAGTGCTCTGAACTTCTCTCCGTAAGTCTCAGGTCTCTGGTTTAGGAGAAGCAGACATCAGAAATCATAGGGAATAGAAGAGCTCATTACAATTCTCCCCCATGATCCACATCTAACTTTAGTAGAGAGTTTTAAAATTTATTTTATTTTTTTATTGCACTTTTCTGTGAATGACCTTATAAAATGGGAGACCCATTCACTATCTTTTATATGAAAAAGCTCTGATTTTTCCCCAGTATATGCCAACCTTAACATGATGAAGACATTTGGTTTGGATGAAAGGCCTTAAAGATTCCAGTTGTTTAAAACAAAACTCTGGTTCCACTTCCTTCTCAGAGTAAGTTCAAAAAAAGCTTAAAATCCAGGGGGCCTGGTCACATATCTGAGATCCTCTGATATACAATAGCTTAGTCTGTTAGTCTCAACTAACAGACATTTTAGAAATAAGACTATAGGGACGTCTGGGTGGTGAAGTGGGTTAAGCAAGCATACTGACTCTTGGTTTGACTCAGATCATGATCTCAGGGTCATGAGATCTAGCCCCATGAAGAGTCCCACCTCAAACCCTACATCAGGCTCTGTGTTCAGTGCAGAGTCTGCTTGAGATTCTCTCTCCCTCTCCCTCTGCCCCTCCTGCTCATGCTCTCTCTGTAAAACGTGTGCATTCAGGATCTTAACTAGAGCAATTTAACCATACTAAAATCTTCATCTTACAGATGAGAAAACTGTGCGGGTAAAAGATTAAATAACTTGCCCCAAATCACCTAATGGGTAACAAAACCATTTTTTTTTAAAGAGCTTATTTATTTGACAGAGAGAGAGATCACAAGTAGGCAGAGAAGCAGACGGAGAGAGAGAAGGAGGAAGACTCCCCGCTGAGCAGAGAGCCAGATGCGAGGCTTGATCCCAGGACCCTGGGATCATGACCTGAGCCAAAGGCAGACTGAGCCACCCAGGCGCCCCAACACAACCATTTTTTTTTTTAAAGATTTTATTTATTTATTTGACAGGCAGAGATCACAAGTAGGCAGAGAGCCAGGCAGAGAGAGAGGAGGAAGCAGGCTCCCTGCTGAGCAGAGACCCTGATTCGGGGCTCGATTCCAGGACCATTGGATCAAGACCTGAGCTGAAGGCAGAGGCTTTAACCCACTGAGCCATGAAGTTGCCCCCTAACACAACCATTTTTAAAGTCAGTTCTGTTAGACAGCAAAACTTCTTCTTCTTCTTTTTTTTTTTTTAAGCAAAACCTCTCTTTAAACACTGTGCCATATGGACTCTGAATGTGTAAGCCAGGAGGGGTCCGCACAGTTATTTTCAAAATGTGATCTTGGGAGTCATACAAATTCAGGTGTTCATTTCCTGGTGGAGACCAGAGGGGTAGGCTCTGGACCACCTACTTCTGCCAAACATTGAACTATAAACACAGTTAATATATATAACTTCCTGTGTGCCAAGGACCGGTTTAAACATTTCGAGGACATTAACTCAGTTAATTCTAACAACAAACTTGTAAAATAGTTACTATTATTGTGCCTATTTTAAAGATTACACCAAAAGGCTGTCATGCAGACAAGATCACATCATAAGTGGGTGGTATTGTCAGAATAGAATCCAAGGAGTCTCTTGCTTTTAAAGACTACTCTAAAAAAGTGTTCCTTACCTAAGAATCGAATACTACTGATCCAGCCTAAGTTTGAGAAAAAGTGCTTTAAGGTAATGAAAACATTTTCCTAAGAGAACACTGAACAAGATAATAGAAGAGCAAGTGGCTGGATCTCTTTCTGGGGCTCTTTCCTATGGTGCCGCCTCGATCCCACCTTGTCTTTCTCCTCTCGGCCTGCAGTCTCCAGAGAAGTCCAGTACTTGGCAAGAAAAGGGAGAGGAGGAAAGCGCGACCCCGCCACCGAGACAGCAGGAGCCAAGAGGGTCCCCGGAAACAGCAACCTGGAATTTGAAAGGTCCTCTTACCGGCGGCGCGACTCCAAACTCCAGTTTAGGGACAATGCTAGGACCAGAGCTAGTGGGGGGCCTATTCCGCCAAAGGCGTGGGAAAGCGGGCTCAAACATCCCTCGCCCGCAAAGGGCTCAAACATCCCTCGCCAGCAAAGGCGAAGTGACAGCAATGGTTTCCCCCCAGGTTTCCTGTGCGTGGGAGGGTGGGTGGGTCCCCACTCGGGGGTTCTGCGGGTCCCAGAATTCTCCGAGACCGGCCAGAATCCCCAGCCCTGTCCCTTTCCCAGGGGACCTAAAAGCTTCGTTAGCATTGGGGTGGCTGCACCCCAGCCTCTTCTCAGAGAGCGGAGGGTACAGGTCTTCAGGCAGGCAAGCTGGCGGCTGAGAGCCGGACTGCGCCCGGAGGCTTCCGGCCAATCAGGAGCCACGTTCTCCGGCGCTCTCCTTTCCGCCCCGCCCCTCTCGTCTCCATGGAAATGGTCCGAGTGTCTGTGCTGAGACCCGGGGCTTCCATTTCGATCTAGCGGGGCTGCGGCCATTGTTTGTATAGACGGTCAATTTTGGCCGGTCCCATCCCCCTCAGAGGCTCCATAAGTGACGCGGACTCTCGGGAGCACCAAGCCAGAAGCGGACAAGGGCGGGGAGAGCTGTGGCTGAAGAAAGAGTGGCAGAAAAGGGAGGGTGAGGGGCCGAGAAGCGGCTCTGGCTTAGAAATCCCGAAGACACCAGTGTAGGTGGGTCCTTCACGGCCGCACTCCTGAAGTTAAAACCGAATATGGGGAAGGGGAGAGGAGGACAGAGGTAGTTTGGACCTCGGCGCCGGGGTGCTCAGGGTTGGAGTGTTGGGGCGGAGCTCGGGTCGGGGGTCTGGAAGTGGGACGGAGGCCGCGCGCGTCTTCGCTGCAGAAGCGGAGGCCGCGCAGACCCGTGGCCCTGGCGCGGTCAGATCCCGCTCCTAGAGCACGGTTTGTGTGTCTGAATGCAAAAACACTCGGGCAGCCCGCCTTGGGGGAGCCCGAACCTGTGCTGCTCTTGAAACGTCCATGAATCGTTTTTTGTTTTTGTTTTGTTTTGCTTTTTCTCTCTAGAGAAAGAGGGCTCTTAACTGTTTATCATTTTCCCCAGGGACCTGTGATCACCAAGGCAGAACCGGGGTAGCAAAGGCTCATGCCCCCATTTTACAGGTGAGGAAAGTGAGGACCTAGGAGGTCTAGAAGAAACCATTTTCCAGGTTCTACAAGTGGTTAGTAATAGACTTGAGACTGATCAGGTCCTTGGAATGCTAGATCTGGGACCCTTCTTTAAGGTTCTAATACTCTGATAGTAAATCCAGTATTTCTATTGTAATTAGTACAGAAAAGCAATGGAACTATCTTTCTACTTAACAATGATGATTGAACAAGACAAGAAAAATACTTTTAGAAAGAAACTAAGTGTCGCATTTCTATTATTTTATATACTTGTTAATAATTAACTAAGAAAGCCTTGGGACCCCGGTTAAATTACACGGAGAGCGTCTGCATCCCTGGAGGGATCTTGGTAAGATCAAATTCTGTTTTCATGCCCAAACTAAAATTGTACCTTTGAAGTTTTTAAAGGTTCAGAAATAAAGTCCTTGGTGCCAGTTCTCATAACTCTCCTATCTAGCCCTTGAAACAGAACAGTATATGGGGATTGTAGTGAGTTTGGGGACTGCAGGATATGCCCAAACTTTCATTCCTCCTTTCTTCTCCCTCAGCTCAGACTCCTCAAAACTCCACCCTTCCCCAAAAGAGGAACATGAAAGAGGAAGGATTGTTCACTACTTTCCTCATAGTCTGATCCCAGGTGAGTAGGATTGATTGCCTTTTCTCATTTATAAAATGCCCCCTGAATTCTCCATGGGTGGTGGGAGTTAAGAGGGAGCAGCAGTGGGGATGGATGGACCACACAGAATAGAAAATATTCCTCACTTGCCTGAGAAGCTTCCAAGACTCGTACATAGCATTTACCCGCCTCCCACCCAGTCTCTTTTTCCAACATTTACTTGTTTATTCAGCAGGTCATCCAGGTCTGTTGTATAATATGTACTGTTCTTGATCCTCTGAGATAGGGAAATATATAAGAATGTCTTTTCTTAATATTGGGGAGGTAAGCCATATGAGGTTAATTATAATTTCTCAAGTTATCATACATTAAACAGTGTCACAATGAATGGCATTTAAAAGAAACAGAAACTCAGGTTTGAAAAATCATGAATAGGAAGATATTCTAGACAGGAAGATGATCATTTAGTCTCAGGCAGGAATTGAGGGGAAAATAAGAAAACTGAGCTCGTAACTAATTGTAGAGCATTTAAATATGCATGTATAAGGTCAGGCCACATTGTAGAAGGCTGTTGATGTTTAATTGGTTACTTATTGTTGTGCACCACTCAGTCTTCTGCACTTCAAAAGAGGGAGCCATTACCAATGTTTGGATCTATTTACTTACAGTCTTTTATCTAATATTTGATATACATACATAATCTGTATAGACACATATACATACAGATATGTATACATACAAATATAGACACATAGGTAATCTAACATATATGCATGTAGAGAGATTATATATATATATATTTTTTATAAATAAATCTTTTTTTTTTCCAATTTATTTATTTTCAGAAAAACAATATTCATTATTTTTTCACCACACCCAGTGCTCCATGCAAGCCGTGCTCTCTATAATACCCACCACCTGGTACCCCAACCTCCCACCCCCCCGCCACTTCAAACCCCTCAGATTGTTTTTCAGAGTCCATAGTCTCTCGTGGTTCACCTCCCCTTCCAATTTACCCAAAAGCACATACCCTCCCCAATGTCCATAACCCTACCCCCCTTCTCCCAACCCCCCTCCCCCCAGCAACCCACAGTTTGTTTCGTGAGATTAAGAGTCACTTATGGTTTGTCTCCCTCCCTATCCCATCTTGTTTCATGGATTCTTCTCCTACCCACTTAAGCCCCCATGTTGCATCACCACTTCCTCATATCAGGGAGATCATATGATATTTGTCTTTCTCCGCTTGACTTATTTCGCTAAGCATGATATGCTCTAGTTCCATCCATGTTGTCGCAAATGGCAAGATTTCGTTTCTTTTGATGGCTGCATAGTATTCCATTGTGTATATATACCACCTCTTCTTGATCCATTCATCTGTTGATGGACATCTAGGTTCTTTCCATAGTTTGGCTATTGTGGACATTGCTGCTATAAACATTCGGGTGCACGTGCCCCTTTGGATCACTACGTTTGTTATCTTTAGGGTAAATACCCAGTAGTGCAATTGCTGGGTCATAGGGCAGTTCTATTTTCAACATTTTGAGGAACCTCCATGCTGTTTTCCAGAGTGGTTGCACCAGCTTGCATTCCCACCAACAGTGTAGGAGGGTTCCCCTTTCTCCGCATCCTCGCCAGCATCTGTCATTTCCTGACTTGTTGATTTTAGCCATTCTGACTGGTGTGAGGGGATATCTCATTGTGGTTTTGATTTGTATTTCCCTGATGCCGAGTGATATGGAGCACTTTTTCATGTGTCTGTTGGCCATCTGGATGTCTTCTTTGCAGAAATGTCTGTTCATGTCCTCTGCCCATTTCTTGATTGGATTATTTGTTCTTTGGGTGTTGAGTTAAGTTCTTTATAGATTTTGGACACTAGTCCTTTATCTGATATGTCGTTTGCAAATATCTTCTCCCATTCTGTCAGTTGTCTTTTGATTTTGTTAACTGTGTCCTTTGCTGTGCAAAGGCTTTTGATCTTGATGAAATCCCAAAAGTTCATTTTTGCCTTTGCTTCCCTTGCCTTTGGCGATGTTCCTAGGAAGATGTTGCTGCGGCTGAGGTCGAAGGTGTTGCTGCCTCTGTTCTCCTCAAGGATTTTGATGGATTCCTTTATCACATTAGAGAGATTATATATTAAAAAAATTTGAACATGATAAATAAGCTCCATGAGGGCAGAGAACATTTCCAGTTCATAGAACTATGCCTAGCATATAGTAAGCCCTCATTGAATATTCGTTGAATGTATGGATAGCTTTTATATGTATAATTTTTTCATTGTTAAATATATATTATATATAAATATAATTAACAGTTTTTCCACATATTTTTTGGTAGCCTGAGTTTTTTTTTTATTTTTAAGATTTTATTTATTTATTTGACTAAGAGAGAGATCACAGGTAGGCAGAGCAGCACACAGAGAGGTGGGGGAAGCAGGCTCCCCATCAAGCAGAGAGCCAGATGTGGGGCTCGATCCCAGGACCCTGAGATCATGACCTGAGCCGAAGGCAGAGGCTTAACTCACTGAGCCACCCAGGTGCCCCAGTAGCCCAATTTTTTTTTTTTAAGATTTTATTTATTTATATCACAGACAGAAATCACAAGTAGGCAGAGAGGCAGGCAGAGAGAGGAAGAAGCAGGCTCTTTGCTGAGCAGAGAGCCTGATGCCAGGCTCCATCCCAGGACCCTGGGATCATGACCTGAGGTTTTAACCCACTGAGCCACCCAGGCGCCCTAGTAGTCCAAGTTTTAATGACTATTTAGTATTCCATTCAAATTATGTATCATTCCATTCCAGATATATGGGCTTTATTCCAGCCATATGTACTTTATATTAATCTTCTTTTTGGGGGAAAAAACTTAAGTAATTTTCAATATTTTGCTGTCATAAAGTTTTCTATTAAATATTTTTAGGGCGCCTGGATGGCTTAGTTAAGTCAGTTAATCATCTGCCTTCAGCTCAGGTCATGATCCCAGGGTCATGGGATTGAGTCCCTTACTGGGCTCCTAGCTCAGCAGGGAGCCTACTTCTCCCTCTCCCTTTGCCTGCCATTCCCCCTGCTTATGCTCTCTCTCTGTCAAATAAATAATCTTTAAAATTTTTAAAAAATATTCTTATGCATAATTTATTTAGTGTATCTCTTCATATCCTCAAGTTATGCTCTGAGAAACAGGATAACAGAGTTAAGGAATATAAACATGTTTTAGACTTTTGAAAAACTTAAGTTCTTTTTTTTTTAGAAATACCACATGAACTTTTATAACCATTTGAGGAAAGATACTATCTTTCAGAACCTTTACCACCTTTGAGTATTATCTTTAAGATTTTGCCTTGAATTGCATCCCTTTAATCTTTAGTAAGGTTGACCATTTTTTACATACATTTACTGGTCATTTGCATTCCTTCTTTGACATAAGTATTGTATGTCTCTTGATATGCATTACTTTTTTTCCTACTAAATTTTTTGTTTCTATTTGATAAAAGATTCTCCTTGTATATAAAAGATATAAACCATTTGTTAAAGGCTGTATTTCTCTAGTTGCTTGCCTTTTGCTTTTAAGGACTTCTTTGTTTATATGAGTTTCACATTTGTATAAAGCGAAATCTTATTTCTTTTTATTTATATAGTATTATGCTTTGGGAGCTCTTCTTCACCCCCAAACATATTACATAATGACTTTCCTTTTCTCAGTTGTTTTTTACAGTTTCAAATATTTTAAAAGTTTAACTCTGAAACCTATCATATATTTATTTTGATGTGAGAAATGACAGAAGTGAAACATTTTTCCTCCCACTTATTTTTCTAGTAGCATTTACTTTCTCCATTGATTGTGGTGCTACGTATTTATATATCAAATTACTAAATTTTTTTAACATACGCACACACATACACAAATGTATATACAGACCACTTTTGGGGCTGTCCTGTTTTGTGAACCCATCTCTCAATTCTTTTTTTTTTTTTTTTTTTTTATTTATTTGACAGAGAGTGAGAGAGCACAAGTAGGCAGAGCAGCAGGCAGAGGGCCATCTCTCAATTCATATACTGCTATCCAAGTGTATTTAATTTTGTTCCTTTATATGTAGTATGCTTAATGGGCAATGCAGAGGAATTTAACCTTTCTTTTTTTTTTTTTTTAATAAGATTATTTATTTATTTATTTGGGAGAGAGAGACAGTGAGAGAGAGCATGAGCGAGGAGAAGGTCAGAGAGTGAAGCAGACTCCCCATGGAGCTGGGAGCCTGATGTGGGACTCGATCCCGGGACTCCAGGATCACGCCCTGAGCCGAAGGCAGTCGTCCAACCAACTGAGCCACCCAGGCGTCCCGAATTTAACCTTTCTTTTTCCACATTTAGGAATAAAGAAAAGGAAGATGGCTCATTGTGGGAAGAAAAAAAATTAAAAGTTTCTTGTAATAAGTTTTAGATTATATTAACTGAATATTAACTGAATATAACTGAATATTAACTGAGCCGAATATATTAACTTTTCAGTATTTTTTTTAGTCTAGCTTAATAGTCAAAATACAGGCTCTGGACCCATTATCTAACCTTGTTTCATTGCTTCTACACTTCTGAGTTATGTGAACTAGACTGCATTACGTAACCAGTTTCTCAATTCTGAAGTGGGGAAATAGAACTTTCTAGGGTTAAGATGCAAACATGTAAAAACCAGCACAGTGCCTGACAAAAAGAATCACTAACAATGATTGCTATTATGTATTGTTAAAATATAATGCATATCTGATATAACTCTCTCTAGTCAACTAAGACATAAGAATTGAGGCAGGGAATCTAGCCTTTTTTTTTTTCTTTTTTTTTGGACAATGGCTAGTCAGATGTTCCAGCATCATTAATTATATAAGCTATCTTGTCCTCACAAATTTACTATTACCTTTACCATGTTTAGAATTCACTGCTATATTTAGGTCCACTTTCAGATTTCTATTCTTTTATATTGATCTTCTCTATTTCTCTATTTCATGTGTCAGCCACATGGTGTTATAATTAGAGCTACAGAGTTCTTTTTTTTAAGAGCTACAGAGTTTTAATATACCATTGGGTTAGTCTCCTCGTGTTATTTCTTTTTAACACTTTTCCTTTTTCTCACAAAAGTACTTGAAAATACCCTCCGCCAAACCTGTTGTATCTTTGAAAATGTAAGTCAGTTTAGTGATAACAAAATTACGTTTATTTTTCCTACCAAAGATTGAGGAGTGTTTTCTAAATTCAAAAGCTACATTTATCTGTGTTCTAAGTGTTTTTGTTAAGTACGTAGGAATCTATCTCTCTCTCTCTATATATACACACACATATATATTTATATATAAATATATATATTTAAAGATTTAAAAATAGATTTAAAGATTTATTCATTTATTTGAGAAAAAGGCAGAGAGGTACAAGGAGGGGGAGAGGCAGAGGGGGAGGGAGAAACAGATACCCCACTGACCTGGGAGCCTAATGTGAGGCTCAATCCCAGGACCTTGAGATCATGACCTGAGCTGAAGGCAGACTTGCAACCATCTGAGCCTCCCAGGTGCCCCAGAATGTATATTTTTTAGTTGCTATTGTAAATGTTATTTTAAAAGTTTATTTATTTTTATTTATTTGAGAGAGCGAGCTAGCATGGGTGGGGGGCAAGGGAAAAGCAGACTCCCCGCTGAGCAGGGAGCCTGATGCAGGGCTCTATCCCAGGACCCTGAGATCATGACCCAAGCCAAAGGCAGACGTTTAACCCTGACTGAGCCATGTGGGCACCCCTGTACATGTCATTTTAAAAATACCTTTTAAAAGTGGCTCCTGGGTGGTTCAGTCAGTTAAAATACCTTTTAATGAGTATATGCCTGAACTTTTTAAATTACGTTAATTGTATTTTACATGGTCGGTTAATTTGAACTTGTGATACATTACATGCATGCAAAAGAATATACTAAAATATTATGTATAATTTAAAATAACATGAGCACCTACCCTCTAGACCACCAAATATTTTGAAAAGCACCCCCCTGCTGACCCCATAATTTCATTCCCTCCTTTTCCTAAAGAGGCAACTGCTATCTTAAATGTTTATTATTCCTTAGTTTTATATAAATGGAATCACTGTGATTGGCTTCTTGATTTGTAGCTATACAAATGTAGCTATAGCTTTTTTGTATGTACCTATAGCTTTTTTTCACAGCTATGTATTGTTTCACAGAATGACAAAAAACTTATTTATCCATCCTGTTGTTGGGCCTTTTGTATTGCTTCTAGTGTTTCATTATTTTTTTTTAAAGATTTTATTTATTTATTTGACAGACAGAGATCACAAGTAGGCAGAGAGGCAGGCGGGGGCGGGGAGGAAGCAGGCTCCCTGCCTAGCAGAGACCCGGATGCGGTGCTCGATCCCAGGACCCTGGGATCATGACCCAAGCTGAAGGCAGAGGCTTAACCCACTGAGCCACCCAGGCGCCCCTAGTGTTTTGTTATTACAGCAGTTATGCTGAAAATGTTATTGTACATATCTTCTGGTATACGTGTGTAAGTTTCTCTAGGGTACAAATCTAGTATTAAAATTTCTGGGACATTGAATGCCTGGGTGGCTCAGTGGTTTAAAACCTCTGCCTTCGGCTCAGGTCATGATCTCAGCGTCATGGGATTGAGGCTCGCATCGGGCTCTCTGCTCAGTAGGGAGCCTGCTTCCCGCTCCCTCTCTATCTGCCTCTCTCGCCTACTTGTGATTTCTGTCTGTCAAATAAATAAATAAAATATTTTTAAAAAAATTTCTGGGACATTTACTTTGCTTATAATTACTAATGATTTTCAGTTGGTTTTCTTGGGTTTCTTATGTACAACCATACCCTTTATAATTGTCTACTTGTATTGTCAAGTGCTTTCATTAGTGGTTTAAAAATAGTGAATTTGCAGTATCTTTGTTGAGTTTCCAGTCTTAACGGGAATGCTTTTAATGTCTTACCTTTGGATTTGAGATATGGTTGCATGTCTTTGTTTTGCTAACTTGCTTTGTTTGTAGTTTTAAATGAAGGACCCATGTTGCATTTTAAGAAGTACTTTTTTGGCAGTGATTAAAATATATAGCTTTTCTTATTTGACATTATTATGACAGTTTATAGTTAATGGATTTCTTCATTTGGATCTTTCTTTACCTTTTGGAATAAACCACCACTCCATCATGCTATAATATGCTTTGGTGTATTGTGGCAGATTGCATTTGCATTTTCCAAAGATGGCCATACCTATAACATATCTGACTCTTAATGCTTGTCTTACAATGTGACTTAATCTTCCCACCAAAAAATAGGATCTATGTCCCCACTTCTCAAATCTGACTGGGGTTTGTGATAACCTCAACTAGTGGAGTACAGTGTAAGTGATGCTATGTGACTTCCAAAGCTAAGTCATAGAAAGGATACAGCTTTTGCTTGCCTCCATGTTGAGAGGTAGCCCTGGCCACATAACCAAGTGCAAAGAAATGGATAACTTCCATCAACAGTCACAACCAGCCTACCAGCCATGTGAATGAGCCACCCTGGAAGTGAATCCTCCAGCCCACTCAAGCCAGTACTCAACAATCTCATGAGGGATCTGAGCTAGAACTGGCCAGGCCATTTCTGAATTTCTTACCCTGAGAAATTGTGAAAAATAATTATTTTTGTGTGAAGCCACCACATTTTGGAGTAATTAGTTCTGTGACAGTATAAATATAGGTGTTGCTGGATTTTATTAGCTTTATATTTTTCTTTATTTACTCTTAAAGTTTGTGCCAGTATTCATTAATAATATAGTTATAGATATATAGTTTTCTGACTTTTACTGTCTCAGTGTTTTCCTGGATGTTTTAAAGATTTTGATAGTTTTTCTATATGTTTGGAACAATTTAATAACTCCAAGTCTTTTCCTTGCAAATTTGAAAGAATTTATGTAAGAAAATCTTTGGGTTGGTTATTTTTGAAGGTTATAGTTCTTTAATAATTTCTTTCATAAAACTGGCCAGTTCAGGTTTTTTCTCTTTATGACATATTGAGTGGTTTTCTAGGGGAATAAAAAACCTTCCTATTAAGATTTATTTTTCAAGAGCTGTGGAAAGTGCCCACGTAACATTCAGTTGAATTTTTACCTGTTGCCATTTCCCTAATGTCAGTTCTAACTTTTTTTTATACTTATGCTCACTCCTTTTTTCCCCATTGGTTAGCTAGCTGGTAATATATCTATTTTTCTTCCAACAAACCGGCACCTGGATTCATTTCAGAATGGTAAATGTTTTTCAGCTCCATGTTCTTTTGTTTACTCTATACCTTTCCCTTTTAAAAATAGTATTTTATTTATTTGGGAAACAGCACAATCAGGCGGAGCAGTAGGCAGAGGGAGAGGGAGAGGGAGAAGCAGGCTCCCTGCTGAGCAGGGATCCTGATGTGGGGCTCTACCCCAGGACTCTGGGATCATGACCTGAGCTGAAGGCAGATGCCAAATACCCAGGTGCCCCCCACTTTAAGTGTTTAATCCATCTAGTGTCTACATTGTATAGGATACTAATTTGGAATCCACTTTTATTTTTTCTCATATAGTTACTCAAGTTTTCACAACACCATTTAGTAAATAATCCATTCTTAGCTTTTATTTTTAATGCCATCTTCATTATTAATGTGTCGTATATAAACAAGCACAGTCTGAATCTTCCATGCTGTTCTACTGGTTTATTTGTCAGTTATGATTTTACTGTTGTAGTTTGGCGGTGTGTCACTGTTTGGCAGCGCAAGTCTTCCTGCTTGGTTTACTTAAGTCTCTATATTATATTCTTCTTTTCTTTCCCTGTAAATTTTAGGGGAAAAGTATATTGTGTTCCTCAAAAAAATCCAGTTGGAATTTGATGGGGTGGTATACTGAATTTAATTCAACCCATCCAAGAACATGGAAGTACGCCTTTCCTTTTATTTAAGTCTTCTTTCTGCGTACTCGAATTTAAATATTATCTTCCAAGAGTTCTGTATATTCTTGGTTAAGATAGTGGTTTTTTTGGTTTTTGTTTTGCTTTTAGTGAATGGTGTCCCCCATTTTCTAGTGGTTGTTACGCTTTATTGTATCTGGTAATTTTACTGAGCTCTAAGGTTTATCTATGTACTCTTGGTTTTTCTAGGTAGATTGCCATAGTATATGCAAATAGTTACATTTTTTGATTTACTTCTAATCCTTATGCCTCGTTTCATTTTCTTACAGAGTTTATCAGACCTTTGATACTATGTTGAAAGCAGTGGTGACTGGAATCACTCTTAACTTGTTTACCATAATAAAAGAAACACAAAGTTTGTCCATTCAGTTTAATGTTTGATATAGGTTCCTAATATGTAACCTTTACCAATTAAGAGGGGTTTTTATTCCTACTTTGCTAAAAGTTTTTAAAGACCATATAAAGGGGGGCACCTGGGTGGTTTAGTTGGTTAAGTGACTGCCTTCAGCTCACGTCACGAGTCCCGCATCAGGCTCCCAGCTCCTTGAGAAGTCTGTTTCTCCCTCTGGCCTTCTCCCCTCTCATGCTCTCTCTCTCTCTCTCAAATAAATAAAGATAAATAAAATAGTTAAAAAAAAAGACCATATAAAGTGTTGAACATTATGAACTTTATCACTTGATTTCTCTTATGGTTTTCTTCCGTAGTCTATTAATAAATAATATTGATAGATTTTCTCTTAATGAACTGTCCTTCCTTCCTATAATGATGCTTGACCATGATTCATATTTTAAAGTACTTCTGAATTCAATTATCTAATGTTTTATTTAGGATTATTATAGATTTTTAAAATTTACAAATGGGATTATATTCTAACTTTTTGGTATTGTCTTTATCTGGTCTTGGAGTCAAGATTACACTAGCCACATAGCTAGCAAGCTTTCACTTTCTGTTTTCTAAAACAATTTGTAATAGTAATTAGACTCTAATAGAATGTTTGCTAGAACAATATTTATTGCATAGTAAGTTACATTTAGTTTAATAAAATAACACAAATTTATTATGTCACTCATAATAATATCTCATTATCTCCCAGGAAGCTGGGAGCAGTGTAGCTGTGTGGTTCTAGCTCAGGGTCTCTCATGAGGCTGCAGTCAAGCTGTCAGCCGGACTGCAGATACTGGCAGGCTTCAGGGGGCTGGAGAATCCTCTGCTAAGATGCTTCACTCATGTGACTGTTGGCAGGATGCCTCATTTCTCAGAGGACAAAAGGCCTCAGTTCCTTGCCACATGGTGTCTTCACAGGACTCCTAAGTATTCTTACCACATGGAAGGCAGTTTCTCCAAAAGAGAGTGATCTAAGAAAATGGGCGAGGTGGAAGCTTCAGTGCCTTTAAGAGCTAGTTTTGAAAGTTGCACAGCATTACTTCTTCCCCTTCTGTTTTTTATATAAAATTCCTTAGAAGTGAATCCTTAAGTCTAGCCCATGCTTGAAGGGTGGGGAACTGGCTACACCTCTTGAAGGGAAGGGAATCAAATAATTTGTGGATGTATTTTAAAACCACCACAAATAAAATAGACATATGTACTGAAATGTGAAGTTGTACATTATATATTATGTGAAAAATGCAAACCAGAATTATCATGTCTTAGTTAAGAAAAAAATGTCAGTGGGGTATGTATGTTTGTGGATATGCATGAAAAATAGTCAGAAAGGACAGTAAGAACTATCCTGGTTACTTCTCAAGTTATTTGGGGGAGGGTAGGCTTTCAGTTTTTACTTATATTACTTCAGAATTATTTTAAAATTTTATGAATTTATTTTTGGGAGAGCAACTGGACTCAATCTCTAGTATATATTTTAAGATTTATTTATTTGAGAGAGAGAGAACACACACGAGCAAGGGGACAGGTAGAAGGAAAGAGAGAGGGAAAGGGTTGGAGGAGAGAATCCTCAAGCTGGCTCCTCACTGAGCATGTAGCCTGAGGTAGGGCTTCATCCCAGGACCCAGGGGTCATGACCTGAGCTGAAATCAAGAGTTAGCCACTTAACTGATTGAACCACAAAGGTGCCCCTCTAGTATAACTTTTAAAGAAATTCTTAAATATTTAAAAAATAACAAAGCCAGTAACAACAGGCTGAGTTTTATTTTTTCTGTACTTTTTACAAAATAAGGAACCAGTGAGTTCATTTATTTTCTGTTCTGACTCCAGTTTTCAGTCTTGTCATCTGGGAATCTAAACATCCCATTTTTCTTTTCTGATTTTATTTATAATTTCATTTGTATGTGTTAAAATAGACATGATATTCTGAATTTTTAACATTTATAAACATTTAAAAATAGCATTGAATTTTCTCCTTCTTGAATTGTCATTTTGGTTAGTACTTCATTGTTTACACATGGATTTTCATGTAGTTTATTTGGAAAGCAGTATGTGGGTGGTATATTTTGAATCCTTGAATATTTCAGTACATCTTCCTGTTGTCCTTTTGCTAACACAATAGGGATAAACATGGAAATCTTGATTTACAATCCTTTACCAAGTTGTTTTTGACTTCTCTGACTTGATTTAGTAGGTAGGCCACTATTTTGTAAATGCATGACCTTGTCCAAGTTACTTAATCTTGCTAAGTGTTGGTTTCCTTATTCCTTTAGTATTGATAATTATACCTTAGAGGATTATTGTGATAATAAATAACAGCCCTTTTCACATAACTTCTTGATCATTTTTAACTGCTATGATTATAATGATTTGGTAGTCATGATATTCTAGTTTTCCTCCATGAAATCTACTGATTTCCTTTATTATTTAGTATTTAGTATTATTTAGTATTTACTAAACATTCTTAATTGAGCTTTAGAATTGAGAATGTCATCAAAAAATGAAATCAGTTTGTCAAATAACCTATTTATGAGGTGTTCTCTCCACTAAAAGAATGATTTTGGGGCAGTTTGAATACATATATTTATCTCTTTTTTCTAAAACTTCATGATGGTAATAAGAAACTAAAAACTGTCTGAATCTTCAGTGATGAAGTAAGGAGCCATCAGCAAGTAAGGAATTTGAACAAAAACTTGGAAGGGGTGCCTGGGTGCCTCAGGCAGTTGGGCATCGGGCTGTTGATTTCAGCTCAGGTCATGATCTTGGGGTGGTGGGATCTAGCCTCTCACCTCAGGCTCCACACTCAGTCTGGAGTCTTGGAATTTTCTCTCCCTTTTACTCTGCATCCCCACAAATCCCTGTGTGTACGCTCTCTCAATGCATAAATAAACTACTAAATACTACTAAAATAACTAACTTCCTAAAACACACACACACACACACACACACACACACACACACAAACAACTTGGAAAGCAAGAGGCAGAACAGTGGTAAGAACCTCATAGGGCTAAAGACTTTACATCCTGGAATGCTCCATAGGGGAATAAGCACAAGAAGGATTTGATAAACCCTTTGAACTTCAGAGAAGCTGAAGATGCATCCATACCATTGGAGGCAGAGAACCAGTCAAAAGAGGACCCTAAAATATTTACAGAGAGCAAAGAAAAAGTTGCTCACAAAGGAATGAGAATTAAAGAAAAAAAGGTCTTAGAAACAACAATGAATGCATACAAACAGTGAAGCAATTCTGAGAAAAATTCTTTTCACTCTTGAATTTGATATCCAGCCACCTGTGAGTGATAAGGACACTAAGCAAGCTTGGACATTCTCCTTTAAACCAATTGTGTGTCCTGAAGAAAACTTTAGCTTGTTTCTCACCTTTTTTTTTTTTTTTTTTTTTCCCAGTGGCGACGGAATTAGCATTCATAAGCTTGACTGAGCTCATTTGGGCATATACCTCCCAATTAATGGAGTAAATCACAAAAGGGAAAAAGAAGTATATGATCTTGAAAATGGAGCACTAAAGAACAGCCAGCCCAGATTGGAGCAGGAAGATTAACATTTCCAGAATAAAAAGAGTTGGGGGATCAATTGACTTAATCTTTTTCAACCATTACTTACTCATTTTTTAAAAATTGGGATAATAATAGTATCTATAAGAGAGGGTTGCTGTGAGGATTATGAAATATATGTGAAGTCCTTAGCCCAGTGGTTAGCAGGCAGATGCTATTATATGTTTCTTATGACTGTGATGGGCTTCAGTGACTAGATACATTATTTAGCCATTCCTATTATTAAGTCTCCTCTTATTTATTTTTCTTCATTACTGAAATTCTTTCTTTTTTGATTTCATTTATCATTTATGTTACCTGCTGAATGGCTGTTTCCTTGTCTGTCTTTTCCCTTAGGTCTCTTCTTGGAAAACCTGATCTTTGACCAGATGGCAGTAACATTTGAAGATGTGACTGTTATTTTTACTTGGGAGGAATGGAAATTCCTGGATTCTTCTCAAAAAAAGCTCTATAGAGAGGTCATGTGGGAGAACTACACAAATGTCATGTCAGTAGGTAAAGTTATCCCAGCTCTTAGCTAACAGAATTAGTATCTTCTGGAACCAGTTTTGTTGAGTATTTTGGTTCTTTATCTAGGTATTGTATTGAGATAGAAGGAATATGACCCTCAGAAATGGGTCATAAATCAGATGACAGAAGGTAGAGCAAGACATCTCCCAAGACACCTAGGCTATGTAATTAATAGGTATTTGTGATTTTTATTCTTATTCATTTTCTGGATTACACTTAAAATGCTGACCTCTACACATCAATTTTGTGTGGTCCTAAATTTGTTCTCTCTTCATACTATTTATACAAGTTAGCTTTTGCTATATAACAAACTCTACCCCAAACTTAGTGACTCAAACATTATTTTTCATGATTCTAATTGTTAGATGGATCTTCTATCACAGAGTGATCTGATTGGGGCTGGATGGTCTGTGATGAGGCTGGACAGTCAGACTTAGATGTCTGGGAGTTGGTTGGTAGCAGTGGGGATAATGGGAATGTGTTGACCATATGTCGCTCTTCAAGCAGGCTAGCCCAGGCTTGTTTTCATGGTGGTGGTCATAGAATTTTCAAAACTAGCAAAAAGAGGGCAAGTTCTAAGTACGCAAGCACTTTCAAATCTCTGTTTGTATCACTTTTGCTATCGTCCCATTAAAACAAATTGTATAGCCAAGCTAAAGTCAGCATGAAAGGGGAACACCCAGAAGTACAGAGTTAATGCAGCCATTTTTTCACACAACTGGTCACACTCTGCTAGAACAAAAAAATAGAATATGTTATTTCTTAAAATAATGCTCCAAACAGAGTAATCTAATTAAATCTGTTGTTAAGATGATTTCCATGAAACAGTCAGCCTTACCTGTTTATTTCTAACAGTACTTGATAAGTACCAGATGCTCAAGATACATCTACAGCATGTCTGAATAAGTGAATGAATGAATATATATATATGAATGAACAAATGCATAATTTCAGACAAAATATGGAGCAGCCTAAGCATAATCCTTTCCCATTCCCACCCACACATTTATTCCTGTAATTCTGGAAGGCAATGCTTGAGATACTTGGAAATTTTTAAAAACCACATTTATCTCACCAATGGATTATCTGCTTATTCTAGGAAACTGGAAAGAGAGCTACAAACCCCAAGAAGAAAGATTCAGATACTTAAAACATGAAAATCTTCCCTGCTGGCAAGGCTGGAGGAATGCCAGCACTCAGATATATGAGAATAGAAACTATGTGGAAACCGTCCAAGGAATAGATTTGAAAGACCTAAAGCAACAAGATCTTTCCCACCATCAGGAATGGTTAATACTCTCCACCCAAGTACCATGGAATGGGAACTGTGAATTAACTTTTAAAGGCAAAAGTTCCAGGAACTTAAAATATACAAAGTTTATACCTTGGCAGTCCTTAGAAACAAAACATACCCATGAAGACTATGCTAGAGAAATCTATGTGAATGATTTACATGGTTTTCAAGGAAGCAGATGGCATCTTGGCATATCTAGGAAAAATCTCTCTGTGGAAAAAGAACAAAAACTCATAGTTAAGCATTCTTATGTCCCAACAGTAGAAGCCCTTCCAGAGTACACTGAGGAACTATGTCAACATGACCTACTGAAAAACTCTGTGGAAGAGGAAAACTGTGGATGTAATAAATGTAAAGAAATTTATTATTGGAACTCACAGTGTGTTCTCCACAAGAGAAATCAATGTGGAGAAAAGTTCTTTCAATGCTCTATCAGCACAGCATGCTTCTCTCAAAGATCAGACCTATACAGACATCCAAGAATTCACATAGGTAAGAAGCTGTATGGATGTGATGAAGTTGACAGTAACTTCAGGCAAAGCTTAGGTATCCACTTTCATCAGAGGGCCTACACAGGGGAGGTCTCTTACATATGCCACGTGTGTGGTAAGAGCTTCAGTCAGATCTCTAGTCTTCACAGTCATCAAAGAGTCCACACAGAAGAGAAACTTTATAAACTTGAGTGTAATAAGGACCTCAGTAGAAATTCATTACTTCAGATTCACCAGAGACTTCACCTAGGAGAGAAGCCTTTTAAGTGCGATCAGTGTGGTAAGAGTTTTAGTCGGAGTTCAGTACTTCATGTTCATCAGAGAGTCCACACAGGAGAGAAACCATATAAGTGTGATGAGTGTGGCAAGGGCTTCAGTCAGAGCTCAAATCTTCGGATTCATCAGTTAGTCCACACGGGAGAGAAGTCCTATAAATGTGATAACTGTGGTAAGGGCTTTACCCAGCGCTCAAATCTCCAAATTCACCAGAGAGTACATACAGGAGAGAAGCCTTATAAATGTGACAACTGTGGCAAGGACTTTAGTCATAGCTCTGATCTTCGTATTCATCAGAGGGTCCATACTGGGGAGAAACCCTATACTTGTCATGAATGTGGGAAGGGCTTCAGCAAGAGTTCAAAGCTTCATACTCATCAAAGAGTACATACTGGAGAGAAACCCTATAAATGTGAACAGTGTGGTAAGGGATTCAGTCAGCGTTCCCACCTTCTCATTCACCAGCGAGTCCACACAGGAGAAAAACCCTATAAATGTGATGATTGTGGAAAGGGCTTTAGTCACAGCTCTAATCTTCACATTCATCAGAGAGTCCACACAGGAGAGAAGCCTTATCAATGCACTAAGTGCGGCAAGGGTTTCAGTCATAGCTCAGCTCTTCGAATTCATCAAAGAGTCCACATAGGAGAGAAACCTCATAAATGCCATGAGTATTATAAGGGATTTGATAAAAATTCTCATCTTCACAATAATAACACATGAGAAACCTTATAATTACATTTACTTAGTTAACAACTTTAATCAAAGCTTAACATTCAGCCCAATAAATGCTGCGGGGAAGAAAAGTCTATAAATAAACCCAAATAATCCCAAGCAACATTTCTAGTTTCCCCCAACTCCCACTAAGAATCATTTGGTTCAAGAAGAAATCCTTAGGAGGATGCCTATATATTTAAAATGAAAGTATATTTACTTTTTCTATTATATCATACATATCCATTATAAAATATATGAAAGATTCAAGAAGAAAACTCTTCATCCTGTTTTGTCCTAGCCTTTTTTGTGTGCATTTTCATGTGAATGAAATCACACTGTATATTCAACTCTATCTTTTCACTGACTTTGAGACATTTACTTTTTTTTAAAATGCAAATTGGCTAGCTAGCTCTGAAACAGCATTCTGACTCCTCTGTAAAGTCCCTAGGAAGCCACAAGAAGAACACACACAAAACATCAAACTCAAACTGGTAGATAACCTATTGCTTAAATGTGGAAGAATTAAATTACAGGGCAGGACAATTTGATTGCTTATGACAAAAGATAGGAAAGTACTTCATGATCCTTCACCTGAGACAGGATGTTGTAGAGATGTTATCTCTCAGCCAGAAAAGTCAGGGACCATCTTTTGCAGGGGTGCTGCACTTTCAGGTTATCATAGCACACTCTCATATCCTTTTTCCCAGGATTCCACATTGATTCATACTTCAGACACCATGTAACAAGAAATACAATATTTAATATCTCTAAGTAGGGTGTGAAGATGTCAGTAAAAGCTAATAGAAGTGAATTGTCAGGAAACTGAAGATACTCCATCTGTTCATAATTAGAGATTTAAGCAGTAGACTGATTTATTCTTAGAAGAGAGAGGTAATAGAGAAATAGCTGCTGAAAGCAGAAGTAAACTCAAAGCTATGTGCAAAACTGAACTAAAACCTAATTATGGAAGAAGAGAGAATCTGGCCATTGTAAAAATGGAGTGGAGTCCGCAGGAATATACAAGTCCTAACTATTGGTAATATAAATATGTTTAGACATCGTTGCCCAAGAGATACTAAATTAAGTGGACTTGTTCAGGGAAATAACAGGGAATTGCAGTACCAAAGAAAGAACACTACCATGAGGAGTTAAAACCTGACAGCCCTGAAAATTAGCTATTTCAGTCTCCTGAAGAAATTTTAAAAAAACGGGTGTCTTGAGTAGCATTACGGAAAAAAAAAACTGAAGTCAGTAAAACTAGAGCAGAAATCAAAGTAGAGAAGAACCTCTGAAACAAAAACAATGAACGACTACAGGGAAATTTAAAACGGATCAAAGTTAAAGGCAACAGAAGCAGAAATGGCACTGCAGAATATCAAATACTGTAATGAATGAACTTGAGATATCTTCAGTGTATACAAAAAGAATAATGAGAAAAGACAGGAAGTACAAAGAATGGAGATCTAATGTAGGAATAAAGGTGTTTCTAAGAAAGTTAAAAATATGGAATAGAATCAATGATCAAAGAAATTAAGATATTTTACCTGAGCTAAACATATATATGTTCACTAGATTTTAGAAAAAAAAATATAAAAACCATCTTAGAAACAGCTTAGGGAAAAGAACCACCTAAAGCGTGCAGAAAGAAAAATTCTGGCTTATCTGCAAAGCCAGTGAAGAGAGAATGGATAAAGAACTCCAAAAGTAAATGTCAAAGCAGAGTGGAACATCAGCTTCAGAAATGTGAGATTAAAAACTTGTTATCACCTATGGTATTATTTTTAATCAACTAAATTGTCATTATTGTCTAAATTATGCAGGTAACAGATTAGATAAGACAGGAAACATCATACATTTTTTTTTAATGTTCAGTGAGCCACCATATAGTACATCATTAGTTTTTGATGTAGTGTTCAATGATTCATTAGTTGCATATAACTCCCGGTGCTCATCACATGTTCCTTTCTTAAAGAGAGCTCAAGAATGTGGAAATTCTGGCCTAAAACTGGCAATTAGAACTAACATCATTTAAACAGTCAAGTGTCCAAAATAAGTAGCTGTGTAAAAAATATTTAACACACAAATGCTGAGTATAAAAGCAGATGATATATAAATGCCTGAGAGGGAGACTATGGGTGTTTGTTAGAATACATAAGGTGAGTAAAAATATAAAAACCAGTAGTTTCCTAAATTCTTGCTATAGTCAGAAAATATGGGTAGGAAAAAAGTATGGTTTATAATAACACAAATTTATTTTCTAAAGAAGAACAAGTAAAAATGTAGAATGAAAACAATGAAAAAATCTGAGGAAAATAAAAGAGGACTTGCATAGAGAAGTCTTAAATTTTTTTTAGAGGAAATGTTCCTAAGTTAATCTATAGATTTCAAATTTCATCAAAACCCCAATGAGATTTGAAATTTAAAAAAAATCTAAAGTCTTTTAAGAAAAACAGACACTGGAGAAGAGCAAAGATAATTTAAAAGATCAGTGATATTGCCCTAAAATAAAAAGCAAATGGTAAAAAAAAGTAAATGATATATTAATGGAGAAACTGATTGTACATTTGAAAAAAATGTTCAGAATGCTCAGTCAGTAAATTGCTTAGAAACAGACCAGTATATGGATAACATATGTAATATATGTAATATAATATATTTAGTATATATGCACATATACTTTACATATTAAAAATACCTATGAATAGGGAAATGATTATTCAGTAAATGGTGCTAAGAAAATGATTTAACTCTGGTAAAAAACTAAATTGGGCTTTCATGACCTACATCATATATATATTGTTCTAATATGTATTAATTAAAGCACAGGTTTTCAGGCCGACTTCTGTGAACCTCCATGTGGTTTCATGTAGGATGGTACATCAGAAATGAACTAAAAATTTAACCTCATTTTTATCTAATTCATATTCAAGATTAGCATAAAATTTCTTTCTAAAGAGGGTTGTGCTACTTTAACATGAATGTTTGAATTCACCAAAGTGGGTTTTTATATAGATGAAAACACACACATAAGCTTTTTTAAAGAATAAAAAAGGAAGATAAAAAGATAAAAAGGAAGAACTCAGAAAAAATACCTAGGAATTTGACCACATAAAATTTTCTAAACTGTAGGTAAAAAACATGGAAGTTAGATAATAGGAAAAATATTTGTCATGACTTTGACAGTTAAGAACTTTACTAATAAATTAGTAAGATGGGCATCTACTAAATATTGGGAAAGGACATCCACAGATTAAAGCAATAAAACACCACTTCCATTAACAATTCTAATAGCTATTTTCAGTGAGAGTACAGAGTGATTGATACTTATACACTATTTTCAGTGAGGGTAAATTGATAGACTCTGGAAAGCTATTTGGCTAATCATAAGCCTTAAAATTGTTGATATTCCTTCCAACAGTTATTTCATGTCTAGGCATATATCTCTTGGGAATAGGTTACACATTATTAGAGTGATTCTATTTCCAAAGAACAGAGACCCACTTAAGTTATCTAACTCAAAGATAGAGCTCTATAACATTCATGTTTTAAAGTCTCACAGAAAAAATAGAAGGACAAAAGCTTTTATATAGGAACTTAATCTGGAAAGCCATCACACAAAGCTATTCTCCCAAAAACTTCTTTCCCTTTGGGTAGCCTCTCCCCTCTACATGTTGACCTGTTTACGGATTCTGCAGTCTAGAATTGCCACCACATCCATGAATATATTTTTAAATTCTATGGCTTACCACTAACTTGTACCTTCCTTCTGGGTCTCTGTTCAGATTTTTGAGTGGGGAAAGATGACTGGCTCAATTTTCATTACTATCTTTACACAAGCCTTTGAGGTCAGGCTAAGGCATAGGCTACTGGGAAGCCTTGGGATTGGCTAGCTTTGTATCTGATGTTCAAACTGGTCCCTTCAGACATGCCCAGCGATGGGATAATAAGGCATATAATATGGCCCTTAAAGGCTCTTGTTCCAAAAGATTTCTCCAGAAAGTAGCCCGTTTAAGCGTTCTGAACTACATTAGAATACACAAAGATAAATAAATGTTCAAGTTATTTGTTGCAGTGTTTTTTATCCTGTACTCCTTCCACCCAGATAGGGGAAAGGTCCTGTATGTGTAATGTTATGCAGTCATTAAAAGTTATATTTTCCAAAAATATTGTAATAATATACTTAATGATGTTAAGTGAAGGAATGGGTATATGGGTAATTATATATGGGTAAGATTCTATATATAGATAGATATTCCCATGAGGAGAAGTTGGCTCTCTCCCTCTTTCTATATATATAACCTTGGCTACACACACACATATATACACACACAGAAAGTGTTATTAGTGGATCTATTTGATAAGATGGATTGTGGATATTTTTATGTTCTTCATAATTTGCTGTATTTTTTATATTTTTATTTTATTTTCATAAAAAATCACATTTGTATATACAACTTATTTAAAATGTTAATGGCTATATGATATTTCATTGTGTTTTATCTCTATATTTATAATCAGGGATTCAGGCTTCTCATTTTTTAAAAGATTTTATTTGTTTATTTGACAGAGATCACAAGTAGGCAGAGAGGCAGGCAGAGAGAGAGGAGGAAGCAGGCTCCTTTATGAGCAGAGAGCCCGATGTGAGGCTAGATCCCAGGACTCTGGGATTATGACCTGAGCAGAAGGCAGAGACTTTAACCCACTAAGCCACCCAGGCACCCCCAGGCTTCTCATTTTTATATCCTGAATTTAACTGCCATAGATGTCATCGTGTATGAAGTTTCCGATTACTTCTGTCAACTTTTACAATTTTCTATATTCAATTACTGGTTTGAAATATAGGTTGCAGAAGTGTAATTTGTGCAAAGAAATGAAATCATGAAAACAGATGATGTAAATGGCTGGCTACAAGTAGCCTGACACTGATGGCATAGCAAGCGTGAAACTGGAAGAAGTTAGAGGATGGCCAGATCATGAAGGACTTTCTGTGTCAAGCTAAAAAGTTTTTTTTAGTCATGAAGAAACATTAAGGAATGTTAAAGGAGGGTGTGATACTATCATTTTGGAAAGATGACTTTAACAACAGTGTGGAGACTGGAGATGTTATAGAGTGAGGGAAAGAGAATGAGCAAGAATGGAGGTCACAGGCCATTTAGTACACAACTGTATGGTGTCAGTGAATTTTAACAGTGGGAGATAGCTTCCTTTTTTAATTGTTCATTTTATTTTTCCCTTGTGTGCTCATGAGCATAAATTGGGAAAACACACTAAAAAAAATGAACTCTACTTCTGAAACTAATAATACCCTACATGTTGATTAACACTTTGAATAAAAAAGGTTAAAGATAGAATGAAAAACCATTGAAAGGTTTTAAGGGGTATGATTTAAATTTTGACAGGGTCACTCTAAGGCTATGAAGAATTTACCAAAGGTAGGGGCTAGAGGCAAAGCAAGTGTTCCACTTAGGAGGTATTGCAATAATGTCTACAAGAGATAAGGTATTAACCTAATATTAACAGGGGAGGTGAGAGAAATAATCCAATTTTTTATAGATTTCGAGTAAGATGAATATATCAGAAGGTAGTTTTAAAATTGGGCTTTGGATAGTATTTTAATATGTAAAAAGAAGACTAAAATCATTTACAGACAGGAGGAACTGCATGCAAAAACTTGTGGTTGAGCACATATGGTTTTAGGAAGAGTGAAATCATTCTGTCTAGATTAATGATTTCATTTTGGAGTTTGAGCTATTCCTACAGATGTAGGGTTTTTTCATCTGGATAATAAGAAGTTCAAATTGTGCCAAAGGATTAGTCCAGCGCAACCTTGGGTAGGAGTTAGGTTCCAATCTTAGTCCGAGTAAATAACCTGAGGGGAGGGCAGGGGAAGGGAGTTGGTTATTTCAAGGAGACTGAGCAAAACATGTAGTCTTAGGAACAAGTATAGCCTGGTGGTTAAGAGCTAGGTTGCCCAAGCTCACATCAGTTGCTATGAAAAAAAGGTATACTTCCGCCTAATGTCAAATTTATAACCATTGGGTCAGTGTGAACTAGGAGTTATGCAGAACGTCATCCGGCCAAACCTACTTGAGTACTGCACTAGGCTTCTGTGACCCACTCCAAAAGGTAGTTACTTTACCACTAGCAAGTGATTTTGTTCGTCTTCCCATGTTCATGTTCTGGAACTTATAATACAGACCACTATGAGTCATGTGTACAGGTGTCTTCCACTAAACATTAACGTTAACTGTCAAATAAATTCGAACTTTTTTTTTTTTTTTAAAGTTTCCTGGTGAACAGTGAAAAGCACAGTGGCTGAAAGATCTGAAGGACTCTCAAGTTTAACCTAGGGTCTTTTATCAATGGCATGGTATTGGGACAATCATTTGACTTCTCTGAGTTTAAATAACCTTAGATGTAAATTACAGAGGTTGAATTAACGAGTCTTAAAGTCCTCTAATGAACTCTAGAACAGTGCAAACCATGTAATATTTTCACAGCACATTCTGCTAAATCGTAACAGTTTAATGTCATTTTAATTTCACCACTTCAAGAAAGGTCCTAGAAAGAGCACGCTGTAGTCAAAAGAAATCGTGACTTGAAAAGGTTCACGAACCTCTACCCAAGTAGAAAGGGAAAGGCCCAGCCAGCCAGAAACCACTAAGTCTGCAGACACCAAATGGCAAAGGCTTTCATGGCACTGGCGACCAGAGGTCATGGTATACTTCCAATGACAAGTCCAAGAGAAGAGAAGTCCAAAAGTCAGTACTGTTACCCGGTTTTCATGGGAATGCTTGTGAATTCCAGAACCACAGAGCGGACACGATTCTACGGGTGGAAAACAGACCCAGCCCATTGAACCCCATCGCACTTGCGCAGGACGACGGACGAAGCTTCCTACTACCACGCAGGCTCCGCGCTGTTCCACTTCCGGCTTCCCTGCCCCGCCCAGGCCTTCCGGGGCAGTGGTTTCCAGCCGGGGTAAATCCTTAAGGCTACCTTGGGTTGAGAGTCCTTAGGAATGGAGTTGGGTACTATTGCCAGTTGTGGTGGGCTGAGCATCCAAACCTTCCAGCCTGCTCTGCCCTGTCACACTAGAGGCACTTCCAGGGCAAGCAGAGGTTTAGGCTTGATTTGTTTTTATTGATAGGCTGAAGCTACGAATTATAGATGCATTTACTGGAGATCTCACAGGTCTCAAACGGAACCTCTTGCAGCTCTTGGTACTGCCTACAGTAAGGTCTCAAAACTAGGGGCTGAGCCAGGCAGATTTTATTCTGGAAATGACGGGAGGGGCTTGGAATCAAATTCCTTAAGGATGTGGGAGCTTGGATCACTTTATAGTGTCTCTCCTATAGAAGTTATCTTATAAGACTGCAAAAACAAAAAAACAAAACAAAAACCCCACAAAACTGTCTTTACTGGCCCCCTCTTACACATTTTCATTCAGAAGTCAAACCCACTGAGATGCTAGCATTTTGCCTCAATGAAGATGTAAAGGAAAATTCTGTAACTAATATGATTTTCCTCATTTGCTGGACTGGTACATAGTTTAATGTCTATGACAACTGTGGATCTTTAAAAAAAAATAACGTATTTCAGCCATTACAAAATCAAAATGAAGTAATGGCAAGAATAAACTACTTGAATATCAAGGAGTACTTGGAGAAGATTGATAGAGCAGAACTGGTATTGGTAAATTTCTAAATTCCAAGCTCAACATCTATAAAGATGATAGCAAAATAGCCCAATCAGGGCCATTAAACATAAATCAATCCTAATTCAGTGTGAACAACATATTTTATTCAAAGGAATACAAAACTTAGAAAAAAAAGTATTAATGTTATAGTAGTGGGATCATCAGTATTCATTTAAAAATGTCTTTGGAGAGGGGCACCTGGCTAGCTCAGTCTGTTAAGCATGAGATTATTTTTTTCTTTTTTGTTTGGTTAAATTTTTTATTTCTTTTCAGCATAACAGTATTCATTGTTTTTGCACCACACCCAGTTCTCCATGCAATCCGTGCCCTCTCTAATACCCACCACCTGGTTCCCCCAACCTCCCACCCCCCGCCCCTTTAAAACCCTCAGATTGTTTTTCAGGGTCCATAGTGTCTCATGGTTTACCTCCCCTTCCAATTTCCCTCAACTCCCTTCTCCTCTCCATCTCCCCTTGTCCTCCATGCTATTTGTTGTGCTCCAAAAATAAGTGAAACCATATGATAATTGACTCTCTCTGCTTGACTTATTTCACTCAGCATAATCTCTTCCAGTCCCATCCATGTTGCTACAAATGTTGGGTATTCGTCCTTTCTGATGGAGGCATAATACTCCATAGTGTATATGGACCACATCTTCCTTATCCATTCATCCGTTGAAGGGCATCTTGGTTCTTTCCACAGTTTGGCGACCGTGGCCATTACTGCTATGAACATCGGGGTACAGATGGCCCTTCTTTTCACGACATCTGTATCTTTGGGGTAAATACCCAGGAGTGCAATTGCAGGGTCATAGGGAAGCTCTATTTTTAATTTCTTGAGGAATCTCCACACTGTTCTCCAAAGAGGCTGCACCAACTTGCTTTCCCACCATTAGTGTAAGAGGGTTCCCCATTCTCCACATCCTCTCCAACACATGTTTCCTGTCTTGCTAATTTGGGCCATTCTAACTGGTATAAGGCGGTATCTCAATGTGGTTTTAATTTGAATCTCCCTGATGGCTAGTGATGATGAACATTTTTTCATGTGTCTGATAGCCATTTGTATGTCTTCATTGGAGAAGGGTCTGTTCATATCTTCTGCCCATTTTTTTGACATGATTGTTTTGTGTGTGTTGAGTTTGAGTTCTTTATAGATCCTGGATATCAACCTTTTTTCTGTACTGTCGTTTGCAAATATCTTCTCCCATTCCGTGGGTTGCGTCTTTGTTTTGTTGACTGTTTGCTTGTGCAGAAGCTTTTGATCTTGATGAAGTCCCAAAAGTTCATCTTCGCTTTTGTTTCCTTTGCCTTTGGAGACATATTTTGAAAGAAGTTGCTGTGGCTAATATCGAAGAGGTTACTGCCTATATTATCCTCTAGGATTCTGATGGATTCCTGTCTCATGTTGAGGTCTTTTATCCGTTTTGAGTTTATCTTTGTGTACGGTGCAAGAGAATGATTGAGTTTCATTCTTCTACATATAGCTGTCCAGTTTTCCCAGCACCATTTATTGAAGAGACTCTTTTTTTTTTTTTTTAATTTATTTATTTGATAGAGAGAGATCACAAGCAGGCAGAGAGGCAGGCAGAGAGAGAGGGGGAAGCAGGCTCCCTGCTGAGCAGAGAGCCCGACGTGGGGCTCGATCCCAGGACCCTGAGATCATGACCTGAGCCAAAGGCAGAGGCCTAAACCACTGAGCCACCCAGGCGCCCCGAGACTGTCTTTTTTCCACTGCAGATTTTTTCCTGTTTTGTCGAAGATTAATTGACCATAGAGTTGAGGGTCCATATCTGGGCTCTCTACTCTGTTCCACTGGTCTATGTGTCTGTTTTTATGCCAGTACCATGCTGTCTTGGTGATCACAGCTTTGCAGTAAAACTTGAAATCAGGTAACGTGATGCCCCCAGTTTTATTTTTGTTTTTCAACATTTCCTTAGCAATTCGGGGTCTCTTCTGATTCCATACAAATTTTAGGATTATTTGCTCCAGCTCTTTGAAGAATACCGGTGGAATTTTGATCGGAATGGCATTAAAAGTATAGATTGCTCTAGGCAGTATAGACATTTTAACAATGTTTATTCTTCCGATCCAAGAGCATGGAATGGTCTTCCATCTATTTGTGTCTTCTTCAATTTCTTTCATGAGTGTTATGTAGTTCCTTGAGTACAGTTCCTTTACCTCTTTGGTTAGGTTTATTCCCAGGTATCTTATGGTTCTTGGTGCTATCATAAATGGAATCAATTCTCTAATTTCCCTTTCTATATTTTCATTGTTAGTAAAGAAGAAATCCACTGATTTCTGTACATTGACTTTGTATCTTGCCACGTTGCTGAATTGCTGTATGAGTTCTAGTAGTTTGGGGATGGAGTCTTTTGGGTTTTCCATATAAAGAATCATGTCATCTGTGAAGAGAGAGAGTTTGACTTCTTCATTGCCAATTTGGATACCTTTTATTTCTCTTTGTTGCCTGATAGCATGAGATTCTTGATTTTGGCTCAGGTCATGATCTCAGGGTTGTGAGATCAAGTCCCTCCTAGGTCTCCACGCTCTGTGCAATAGGCTTGGGATTCTCTCTCACCCTCTGCGCCTTACCCTCGCTCATGCACACTCTCTCAAAATATATATTTAAAATGTCTTTGGTTACATTGTTTTACAATGAGGTGTAAAAAACAAGTGGTCAGGTCTATTTCCTACTCACATTCAATACCATTTGTTGCCAGCATACAGTATGCTACTTTTTACAGACTACTTGTCCCCCCAAGCATACTGAGTAGTTAGGGGATATGGTCCAGTAAATCCTGTAAGTGTTGCAAACGTCTAAGTATGTGGAATTTAGTACATAGATTTTCTCAGTCTTGTCAGAGGTGGCTTTCTAGAGAAAGAACTCTTTCTAGTTGAAGGAGTGAAAATTAGCTAGATGAAGAGAAAGAGGTCTCCATGAATAGGAAATATCATATGGAGATGAGCTAAGCACACGTGGTAGATGGGTAGATGGGAAGCTGGAAGCTGCTGCATAGCTGACATATGGAATTCAAAGGTTGCAGTGCAAGAGAACATTAGAACTTTCATGCAAGACAAGCTGTTTCAGAGTTTAGATTTCACTTAAAAGTTTATGGGGAGTCTTTGAAAGTTTAAAGCATTTGTGTGCAATAATCAAAATTTGTATTTCAAAAAGATCCTCTGCCTGCATTTTACAGAATTTCAAGGCAGAGAGACTAGGTGAAGTAATGTAAGAGAGAGGATAGTAACCAGAAACATAAATATAGTACCAGTAGGGATATATGCAGATAGATACAAAGAAGAGTCTGAAAGATTTTTTTTTTTTTAGTCTGAAAGATTTGGTGAGCATTTTAACTAAGGTACAGGGCAACCTGTGGTACAAAAGAAACAAAACAACAAAACAAGGAGCTTCTACGTGACTGAAGTTTATTTCTAACTGTCTGGAGGTAGATGGGTGGCCCAGGATTCCACTCCTAATACTAGATTCCACTTGTAGTCCACTGCTGTCACTACAGTTTTCACGGTTCTCCAACCAGCAGAGAGAGGAAAACCTGTCAGGAGAATAGAATGATGCCTAGCTGCTTGACGGGCAAGACTTGGAAGTGAGAAACATCATTTCTGTTCACATCCCATTGATGAGTACTTATTAACAGAAATTTACAGTTGGGTGGCTATGTGTCCAGCTAAACTTCTATAACAATGAGAATGAATAAATATAATGGATAACAACTAGAAGAATCCCTTAGTAAGTCATGGGATATAGCATATGGGCACAGAGAGAGGGGGCAGGTTTTTGAGATTCCCTGCACTGAGGCTGAGTGGCACAAAGATCTTCCCATTTATTTGTGTCTTCTTCAATTTCTTTCATCAATGTCTGATAGTTTCCAATGTACAGATCTTTCATCTCCTTGGTTAAATTTATCCATAGATATTTTATTCTTTTCATGCAGTTGTTAATGGGATCCTATTTATAACCCCATGAAAACAATAAAATACCTATGGGTAAATTTGAGAAGGCAAAACAAATGGGAAGATCTTCCATGCTCATGGCTTAGAAGAATTAATACTATTAAAATGTCCATATCACCCAAAGAATCTACAGATTCGGTGCAACCAACCCCTATCAAAATCCCAATGGCATTTTTCACAGAAATAGAAAAAAAAATTCTAAAATTTGTATGGAACCACAAGAGACTCTGAACAGTAAAAGTAATCTTGAGAAAGAAGAGCAAAGCTGTAGGTATTACATTTCCTGACTTCAAGCTATATTACAAAGCTATAGTAACCAAAACAGTATGGTATTAGCATAAACACAGACATAAATATCATTAAAAGAGAACAAGTGCCCAGAAATAAGCGCTCATATATATGTGGTCAGTTGATTTGCTACAAAGAAGCCAAGAATATACAATGGCGAAAGGATAGTCTCCTCAATCAACAATGCTAGGAAAACTGGACAGTCATATGGAAAAAAGGATGAAAATGGACCACCATTACACCACACACAAAAGTTAAATAAAAAGTGGATTAAAGACCTGAAACCATAGAACAAATGAACAGAGAATAATTTTGCACATTAACTCATCGTTAAGTGTTCATACTCCAGTATACCTTTTCTATTTTTGAATAAGATATGAGCTTTTACAAAATACTACCATCATCATTCATTGGGAATCTCTCCAATATGAATATTTGGGGGCATATTAATGATAAGTTTCTTGGCTCAAGATCCTAAAGGTAACTTACAGAAATAACTTACAGCAGAACAAGGAAACTAGTGAACAGGGTACTATGACACTTTATTGACCTCTTAATATTTGGAATAAATGACAGACCCAAGAATATGGATGTCCCTCCAGCCTACATTCCAAAGAGTACTTTTAAAAATGAAGATGTGACAACCATATACAGAATCCACTTGCCACTGCAGTTGATAATCCTCTTCCAATTCTAGTCCCCACTCAGCATCAAGAGAGCCAAGATATTATCAAGGAGTAATTTGTCATTCCTGTGGTCTCTAACATTAATTCAGAGAGTTCAGTCTTTAGGAGTATTCCTATATTCCCGTGAGCTCCTGGTTTCTCATGACCTTCTCGTAAGGACTAAAAGTTTGAGTTTTATTAAATATCAATTCCAAGGATATTGATTGCTTGGCTCCTCCCTAATATCTACTTCAATAAGTCATGTGAATATAAGGATGCCACAAGTTCCATTTATGAACTAGGAATGATGATGGTAAATGGATTATCAGAATAATGACAGGCAAAGACTTGTATGGTGAAACATTTTACTCTAAACCCTTGTGGCTTCATTTGGGAATAGATTCCTATGCAATAACAGATTTCTCTCCAATATTAATTCTGCCATATGAGTTATGAATCCCTATTATGAGGAAGGGATATGAGAAAGAATCCCTGACAAATGTTTTCTTGCATTTACTCTATTCACAGGATTCCCTCTAGTATAAATTCATTGATGTCTGTGTGTCTTCCTTTTACAGGATTTCTCTTGAGTATGAAGTTTTTGGTGTTTTTTAAGGTTTGAACTCCTGTTGAAGGTTTTCTCACATTCCTTACATTTGAATGGTTTCTCTCCTGTATGAATCATTTGATGTCGAATAAGGGACGAGCTCCGGCTGAAGGATTTTCCACAGTTAACACATTCATAGGGATTATCTCCAGAATGAAGTCTTGAATTTTTATTACTGTCTTCACTCTCACTGAAAGCTTTTCTACATTTACTGCCTTCACAGACCTTTGCATCAGTATGAATTTTTTGATGCTTAGTAAGGTTTGTACGTCTGTTGAAGAATCTCCCACATTCACTGCATTTATAGGGTTTCTCTCCTGTGTGAATGATCTGATGTCGAATGAGGGATGAACTCCGGCTGAAGGCTCTCCCACATTGATAGCATTCATAGGAATTCACTGAGGTATGACTTTCTGGGTCTTGAATATCTATACTCAGGCTCAAGGCATTCCCACATTCATTATATTCTGAATATTGCTTACCTGAGTCTAAGTTAAATTTGAAGTTAGTTTTAAACTTACCACAGTCTGAGGACCCCTTTCTCATAGGATTTCCTTGTTGTATACCCAAAATTGAATCAACTGACTTAACATCTAAGCTTTTCTTATTCTCACTAACTTCAAAGTTTCCCACCTCAGTGTAGACTGTTTTATGAACAAAAGCTTCTTCTGGCAAATTTATGTCCCAGTGTTCCTGGTTCCTATATAACCAATCATCACTCATCCAAGCATCTAAAGAAGGGGATCTACTTTTGGTCAGTCTTGTCATAATTACTCCAGGAGAGGATTTTTTTCCATTAATTCTCTGCTTTGGAATTGAATCTTGGTTTTCTGAAATTATCTCTCTGTCTAAAAAGAAATTAAAAATTCCATGAATTAGAAGAAGGGAAATTGTTTAATTAGGAAAGGGATGCTAAAACACATAAGGGATATGCGTATTTTACAGGCCTTCAATACACAATGGAAATGTAAGATGAGATTAGAAAAAGAAATGTAGAAGAAATAAAAGGGATAAAAGTATTAAAAGGGAGGTTAGGAGATCATAAAATATGAGGAGAGCTATTCAGGAATATTACAGAGAATACACAGGGCTTGGGAAAATATCAAGCATATGAAACATCATAGTTCAAATTATTTTATTATTACTGGTTCATAACTAGTCTGTGTGTGTTATATCTAGCCTTCCTTTCTCTAGCATCTTGTTTTTGCCTCTCTTAACCTACACTGTTCATCAATAATAAATACACCCTTCTAAAATAGAAATTTAATCATATCTTTAAAAACATGTCTACGTTTATAGGTACCACATCTTAACCAGCTACAACAAACTTGTAATCAGTGCTTCTATTTTCCATACAAGCTGCAATTATCCCCATATTTAACAAAGACAGGAAAAAAAAACAAAATATAATCAAAAGTAGCAGAGAAACCATCCTTTTTCTTGCACCAAACCAATCTTGAAAAAGAAAAACAAAACTGGTGGTATCAAAACATACTGTGCAAAGTTGTAGTAATCAAAACAGAATGGTACTCAATGGAACAAAACAGAGAGCCAGAAATAAACCCATACTTTATAATCAATTGATCTATGATAAAGTTAGTAAGAATATAAATTGGGAAAAAGACAGTCTCTTCAACAAATGGTGTTGGGAAAACTAAACAGCTACATGCAAAAGAATGACACCGGACCCTTTTCTTATACTACATACAAAAATAAACTCAAAATGGATTAAAGATCTAAATGTGAGGCCTGAAACCATAAAATTCCTAACAGAAAACATAGGCAGAAATTTCTCTGACATCAGCCATAACAATATTTTTCTTGATATGTCTCCTTTGGCAAGGAAAATAAAAGCAGAAATAAACAATTGAGACTACAGCAAGGTAAAAATCTTTTGCACAGTGAAGGAAGCCATCAACAAAATTAAGAGCAACCTACTGAATGGGAAAGATATTTTCAAATGACATATTCAATAAAGCATTAGAATCCAAAATATATAGGAACTTATACAACTCAACATGACAAAAACTAACAATAATCCAATTAATAATTGCACAGAGGACTTGAATAGACATTCTTCCAGAAAAGACAATAGATGGCCAACAGACACATGGAAAGATGTTCAGCATTACTCATGATCAGAGAAATGTAAATCAAAACCACAATGAGATATCTTCTCACACTGGTCAGAATGGTTAATCAGAAACACAAAAAATAACAGTGCTGGCAAAGATGTAGAGAAAAAGGAATTCTTGTGCACTGCTGGGGGAATGCCAGCTGGTATAGCCACTATAGAAAACGGTATGGAGGTTCCTCAAAAACTTAAAAATAGAAATCCTACATGATCCAGTAATTCTACTAGTGGGTTTTTAGCGAAAGAAAATGAAAACACTAATTCAAAAAGATATATGCAGAATTATGATGTTTACTGCACAATTATTTGCAAAAGCCAAGATAACAGAGGCAACCAAAATATCATTTATGGAGGACATGGGGAGTTAGAGAGAAGGGGGCTGGGGTAAATTGGAAGGGGAGGTGAATCATGAGAGACTACGGACTCTGAAAAACAATCTGAGGGGTCTGAAGTGGCGGGGGGGGGTGGGAGATCGGGGTACCAGGTGGTGGGTATTATAGAGAGCACAAATTGCATGGAGCACTGGGTGTGGTGAAAAAATAATGATACTGTTATGCTGAAAATAAATAAATGAAAAAAAAATAAATAAATTGCTTTCAAAAATATATATATCATTTAAAAGAGGAATGGATAAAGAAGATATATATAGGGGTGTGTGTGTGTGTGTGTGTGTGTGTGTGTGTGTATGTATACACAAAAAACAAGAGTCTTAAATATAATGAACAAAGTGGTGCTTGCCAAAGGGGAGGTGGGGGGGGGATAGGTGAGGATAGGAGAAGAGGATTAAGAGTACACTTGTCCTGATGAGCACTGAGTAATATGCAGAATTGTTGAATCATTATATTGTACAGCTGAAAATATAATACCATGTATTAATTATGCTTGAGTAATAAGAAATACATGCACATTCTTGGACACCCTCCCATAGAGAAGTGGAGTGTATTTTTCTTCCCCTTGAGAATGGGCTACTCCTATGACTGCTTAGCCAACAGAGTACAGTAGAAGTGATACCATGCTGGGCTTGGCCTTTAGGGAGACTGACAATTTCCAGTTCCTCTCAGGAAATACCCAAGACTTGGCTGGCATGCTATGAGAAACCCATGCCTCAAGGAGAGGCCACACGGAGGTGCTCTGGTCCATAGGGCTGAAGTTCCCAGTGACAGCCAGCATCAACTTCCACCCATGTGATGAGCCATCTTGACCATTCCATCCCAGCACAACACTGTATCCTCAGCCAACATCATGTGGATCCTGAGAACTCCTAAGTCAACTCACAAAACTGTGAGACTTAATAAAATGATTGCTATTTCCCGTCAGTAAATTTTGGGGCAATTTGTTAGAAAAAACAGGTAACTGAAACAGAAGCTGTTCTGGCAGTATTTACTGAATGGCAAAATTCCTAAATGTATTTCTCTAAGCAAATCTTTGATGTTCTCATATTTCTATAGCTCATTTTTCACATAACTTCATTACTCCTATTTTAAAAATCACTGTCATATATTTTTTTATTTTCAAATCACTTAGTTCTAACATATAGGAAAGCTACCAATATTTTTATTTTATATCTGGCCACCTTACAAAACTCTTAACAGATGTAATAGTTTTCACAATGAGTTTCTTGGATTTTCTAAGTAGAAAGTTACCATTTACAAATAATAGCCCCTTTCCCTCTTTTCTACTAATTAAATTTCTCATTTTTTAAAAATTCATTAGTTATGTCTTTCAGGTCAACATAAAATAATTATAGCAACACCGTCATCTATTGATTTTAGAGGAAACACTACTGTTTATTTTTACACCCATGATTTGTTTGCCTTTTGTGCTTAATAGATTTTGAGTAAATGTCTTATTCCTATTAATCCCAAACTCACAAACTATGCTTTACCTATAAGACTTTGTTCTTGTCTCTAATCTGAAACAAAAATGAACACTTTAAACCTTAGCCTATCATCCCAATCCTGGGTATTTGGACACCAGCCCATGCCAAACCACCTCTGCCTTTCTTTGACCTATCTCAGTGTTTCCCCCAACTTCTCAAATCATTCCAATGACCGATCTGTGTTTACAGATTAAAATCCACAGGATTCTCTTTTCAAGGTTCTGACTACTTAATTAAGCTGTCCAAAATTTGGTTTTATATTCTTTATCCAAATTTACCTTAAACTGTTTATAATTAAACTTGGATCATTAGCACTTAAATCTAGATGTGCCTCTGATCATCTGATGAGCCTTTAAGTGTGTGTGCATGTATGTACATTCCATGTGGCTATGCTGGGCTTCTCACAAAGAGCAATGTCAAGCTAGCTGAAGTAGTGGGTGCTAACTTCCAAGAGAAAGAAGTGGCAGCTACAAATCCTATTACAGGCTAGACCTGGAACCAGCAGTGTCCCCTCTGCTGCACTGTATTTGATTAAACAGTCCAGTGCTAGCTGAGATTTTGTTTGGGGAAACAAAATCTGTATCCTTTTTTTTCCCTCTAACTGAAGTATAGTTGACACACAATATGACATTAGTTTCAGAAATACAAAGGTTGCATCTTGATGGAAAGAGTGACAAAGATTCTGGAGCCATCTTTAATCCACTGTAGTCCATTAACTGTTTTGGAAAATAAATAACATTTACCAAGGTAAATTCCAGATTGATTGAAGTATTATATTTAAAGGATGAAATAGATGAAATGAGAATAAAATCAGGAAATATATTTCTAATTTGGGGATGGAAAAATTCTTATGCCTAAATATAGAGATATAAAGCATGGGGGTGTAGGGGGAAGATATGTGATAACATAAATTTAAAAATATGTTTGGCAGACACCATAAAAAATAATAAAAAAACTCAGCAATATTTCATTTGCCATAAATATGATCAACAGTGGGAATTTCCATGAGATCTTACATAAAAACCTCCAAAGTCTTAATAGATAGAGGACATAAAGCCATTCACTGAAAATGACCAAAACAAACTAATTTTACCTTTCTCCTAATCATACCAGTTTTTCCCTTTAGTTCCTACAGATGTGCAAAAGCTTGAGATATAAAGGTAGGGCAAAAAGAGACCTGTCTCCAGTGCCTGGGTGGCTCAGTTGGTTGAGTGACTGCCTTCGGTTCAGGTCATGATCCCGGACTTCCAGGATCGAGTCCCGCATTGGGCTCTCAGCTCCTTGGGCAGTTTCTTTCTCCCTCTGACCTTCTCCTCTCTCATGCTCTCTCTTACTCATTCTCTCTCAAATAAATAAAATCTTTAAAAAAAAAATAAAAAGAGACACGGTCTCTACCCTCAGGGAACATAAAGCCTAATGTGGGAGACAAAGACCTATACAGATAAAAGTAAAATATAACTGTGACAAATGCTAAAAAGAGATGATTAGACAAATGCTAAAATATAATTGTGACAAATGCTAAAAAGAGATACTCCCATCGTCTTATGGGATTATGTAACAGAAAAAAAACGAACCAAGACAGGCTTCCCTGAGGAAATGTGTATCTGAGATCTGAAGGAAGACAAGGAGTCAACTAGGCAAAGAACAAGAGAATGAGCATTTTATGTAAGGACACCACATGAACAGAGACCCTGAGATGGAGGGCAAGCCCCACTTGAGGGACATCTGGAATATATGTCCTGTGGAATTCTTTTCTCTGCAGTCCTCCAACACCTATCAGAGTGCTGAGGACACAGGAGATGCTAATACATATTTGATGCTGACTGAAAGCAGAGCAGTATGGTCTGGGTGCAAAGAGTGAGGGGAGGACGCAGGCTGAGGCGTGGCTGGAGAAACAGGTGGGTACTACTGTGTTCTGAAGCAGACAAAACTGCAGTTAGCACAGTGATTTAAGCAAGCATATGACAGAACTTGATCTCTCTGACTGCAATGTGGCTCAAACACTGGAGTTGGGGGAAAAAAGCAAAGAGGCATGGCAAGATCTTCCTGTATGATGAATTGAGAGACTGCAAGGATAGTTGAGATGAGAGATGGTGATGGTACATGGACTAAGGTTGTGGCACTACAGATGAAGATAAGTGGAGACATTCAAGGGATATTTAGAGAGATAAAACCAAGTATTAGAGAGGTGAAGGAGATGAAGTTGTGTCAAGGATAATCACTATACTTGTGTAACTGGATGGATGGCAGTGCCATTTGCTCAGGGAACAATGGAAGAAGACTGGAAAACAAAAAGTTATGACTTTGGTTTTATAGAACTGGAGTCATCTTTAAGATATCCAAGAGAGGGCACCTGGGTGGCTCAGTGTGTTAGGCCTCTGCCTTCGGCTCAGGTCATGATCTCAGGGTCCTGGGATCAAGCCCTGCATCAGGCTCTCTGCTCAATGGTGAGCCTGCTTCCTCCTCTCTCTTTCTCTGCCTGCCTCTCTGCGATCTCTCTCTCTGTCAAATAAATAAATAAAATCTTTAAAAAAAAGAAGATATCCAAGAGAAATGTCATGTGTCTGCAGATTTTCAATTCAGAAAGGAAGCCTGGGCTGGGGACACAAATTTGTAAGTAAAGCTGCAGTTGTGAATGTGATAACCTAGAAAAGAAAACACAGACTAAGAAAAGATGACAAAATGAGACCCTATGTCGAGAAACTCTGAAATTAGACTTAGAGAAAGAGAAGTCTCCACTGGACAGAGAAAGAAAGGCCAGAAAGAGAGGAGGAAAATCAGAAGCATTGTAAGAACCTACGAGTGTTTTTAAGAGCAAGGAGCAGGTAATGTAAGATAAGGAATAAAAAAATATCACTGGAGTTAGCTACAAGAAAGTCTTCTATGACCTTTAGTAAGGTCTATTTCAGACGGAGATGTAGAATAAGAGCTAAACTGGAATGGTGTGAGGAACAGAGGGTGAGGAAATGAGAAAAGAACAAAATATTTTGAGAAGACTGGCTATAAAGAGGTGAGAAATAGAGTAACAGGTTGAGAGAAAAAATTTTCAAATCAGTAATGATTTAAAAATGTTGAAAAGCTAATGTGAGGATGAAGTAGAAAGGGTAAAAATGTAAGTGAAAGAAGGCAGCGAGAAATGGGGTCCAAAAGAAAAGGGGGGAGCAGGGAAATTTACCTTAGAAAGGAAGAAATTGAATAATTTGCCTTTCAAATCAATAAACATTTTAGGTAAACAAGAGGGTGCTAGGGTGATAATAATAAATAGATAATACATTATTAGTGGCAGTACGGATTGGTATAACCTTTCTACAGACAATACAGCACAATGTAACAGGACTTAAATAAATTCATGCCCCTTGATGCTGGAGCTTCTCTTGTAATATGTATATCCTAAGAGACTTATCAGATGTGCCCAAAAACTTGGCAACAATCTGAATGTCCAACAGCTAGGAGGAACAGTTAAATATATTATAATACATGTATATGATAGAACATTACATGTGATTTAGAAACCATGCTTTCACAGACTACTTAGTGACACAGGTAATTCCCCATGGTATCATATTAGGTGAGAAGAGCAGAATATAAAGTCACATATCCCTGATGATCCTAATTTTGGAAAAAAACAAATCTTCACAACCCACAGAGACACATCATCACAAAGAAAAAAGTCTAAGAAAATAAAATGTTAATACTGCACAGCTCTGGGGAGTGAGGTAGTGGGGTGAGCTCTACTCCTCTTTAAACTTTTCTACATGTACTAAAATTTACATTAAGCATACAATAATCAACAATCTCCCACAAACAAAATGTTAGTAAGAATTATGACATTACATGAAGGTAGAAAGTTAGGGCACAAGAAGTTCTATAGTAAACGAAGGAAAAATCGAAGATTACTAAAGTCACTCTAGTATAAAGCAGAACATTCTGTTTTCTTTAAAAGAAAATATGATTTCCTGTTGGGTTAGCTAATGTTTGTTTACATAGCACTTACCACGTGCTAGGCACTGTTCTAATTGTGCTACCCATAGGACTCACTTAAGCCTCACAGGAACGTGGAGGTAAGTACTGTAATTAACTGCACGTTACAGATGAGGACACTGGCAGGTAGGTTGCTCTGGACCACACAGCTTTAAATGCGTCTGTGTTCCTCACCTGCAACATTCTTTTGCCTATCCACCAAAGGAAAAGAATCTGTGAATTAAAGGCAATGGTGACTTCTCCCCTTCAAAGCCTGGGCGGTTTTGTCGTCATCTCCCTGACTCTTACTCTAAGGCTGTTAAACAGTACACTGTGTATATGACAAACAGAAGCTTCTTACAGCTGCCTTGTATCTGCCTGGTTCTTACCCAAAACAGATGTGCTTGGGATTTTGTGCTCCACTGTCCATCTTCTTTCCTTACTCTCCAACTTGGAGATCTCAACTGGCTTGGAAAACAGATGTTCTGTTCATGGGGAAAATGAAAAAAACAACAAAACAGACACTTCAGCCATTTTTAAAGGGAAGAGATTCCATTCATCTGCAGTCTAAGAGCCTCTGAAAGGCTAGCAGTCACCACGGATTTGTGAATGTCTAGCTTTCCATTAGGAAGGACTTCCACTCAGATACACAACAGGAAAGCATGTTATTATGCCCAAAGGATATTAGGAAACCTGAACCCAAACCCAAGTACCCTTTCCACTGCAGTCGTCCTCTGGTTTTTAGCAGCAGATAAAGAGACTACTGATAGGCAGAGGAGGTAAATACACAGAAACCACCTTGATGCAACGAATTCAGGTTCCTATAGTTCTCCAGCATCACATCCCTGTGCAGAGTCTTTATAGCAGGGTCCAGTTGTCCCCACTCTTCCTTGTTGAATTCCACAATCACATCTTTGAATGTTACTGGTTCCTAAAACATTAAATTCCTTTGTAACCAAAGGTCACTCCCAAAAATATTACCAGAGAAATGAATTAGGAAAGAATAGGGTAGATCATCAGAATATGTAAGAAACTGACAAATGTTTGGGGTTCTAAGTGATGAAAATCAAGTTATACTAGAGGCCTATCAACTTGGTATTCTGTGAGGGCTACAGAAGGAAATCAAGTGCAGTCCTAACCCTCAATTAACTTTTATTTTGGTTAAGAAAAAAAAAAGTTGCAAAAATCTGGAACAAAAAATTACTATAGAGTAAAAATACCTGCCATAGGAGGAGTTCAGAACAAAAAGAGTTTCGAATAGATGTGAGGGGAATTTGTAATGAAGATGGAGACTCTGCTAGCAGAAGAGGTAGGGCATTTTCTCTCACTGAGAAAGGCAGCCTACTAACTCCTTCCCAGGCCGGTCAGCCAGTCCTTTCCTGACTACCCAAGATGAAGTAGCCACCCTCCTCATCAGTCTCTACTGCAATGTTTCTTTTCTTTGTAATAATTATTACTATCTGCAATTATCTTACTTCCCTGGGTGTGCCTGTCTGCCTCGACTGTCATTTCCACAAAGGATTTCCTTTCGTTTACCATCATATTCCTGGCCCTTAGCAGTGGTTATCAGACCCTGCATAGGTATTTCTCATGAGGGCCTTCACACCATCACCTGTTGCACTTCCCTCTCTAGCATTCCTGAGCTTGTCATAATGGGCACCTTCAGTCACAGTGAAATACACAAATCTCTTCCCTCTCTATGCCTCAGAGCCAGATGACTCCACAACATCAGATGACGTGAGAAAATCATCTACATTAGTTTGCCCACTTCCTCACCTTCTTCCCTCAACCTGACTTCTATTAGTATCTTCAATGATAGTAAGGGAATAAGCACCACTCAGGCTGGATTTTCCTGAATTTTTTAAAGGATTTATCCTTGCAAAATTCTCCTCCTTGGCTTTCAGTGACATCGTATCTTCCTGGTTTTCCTCTACCACTTTGATGCTTTTATTTTAGTATCCTTTGGGATTTCTCCTGCTCCTCCTATTCAATGACATTACTCAGGACTCTGCCCTTGGCTCCCCTCACATTTAATTCTAAACATTCTCTGGTGGGCTCTATTTCTGTGGCTTTGATTATTGTCTATTAAACTAGAAGGAACAGATGCACAGAAAAATACAAGGATTAAATATTTTTCAGAGTGTATCATTAACTAAAATAAAACAGATCCAATGTCCTATGGGAGAAATAACAGTCTTACATCCTTAGATGGACTATATTTAGCAAAAGCTCAAAAGCTGAAAAAGAAAAAGCAGATCATTTCAGTAAAGAGTAGGATCCAAATTCACCTGGGAATTGCCAGTTAGTGAGTCATATTCCATTTTCTCCTTGATGCTCCCCTCCTGGAGGACAGAATCCTTGCAGAGTAGCTCTGAAAAAGATGAAAGAAAACATTAGGGAGACAAGATTTGTCCTGGAGAAACATTTAATGATTATAGTAGTAGTTCTAACATGCTCTTCATAGGAATCATCTTCAGAGCTTTGGAAAAATAACGATGTCAGGCCCTACCAGCAATCAGAATCTTCAACGGTGGGGCTCAGATATTATAGTTTTTAAAAACTCTAAAAATGATTCTGATACTCTACCAGAGGTTGAGAAATATTGGATCAGGGTGAAGAAGGCCAAACTAATATTTTGAGGCTTCATCTATGGTTATAGCAGATTCCAAAAAATAACTTGAATTCTGTCCTAACTAAAGTCTACAGCTTTGCAGTAAGTTTTGGCATTGAAAGTATGCATCCTTAACTTTTATTCTTTGTCAAGGCTGTTGTGAGTATTTGGAGTCCTTTGTATTTTCATATGAACTTTAGGACCAGCTTGTCCGTTTCTACAAAAAAAGGTAACTGGAGTTTTGCTATGAATTGCATTCGAACCTGCAGAGTGCTTTATGGAGTATTATCATCTTAACAACATTAAGTCACCCAATACATGAACACAGGCTGTCTTTTTAAAATTATTATTTTTAAATTATTTTTTAATGAAAAAAAAAAAAAAAAAAGATAGGTAACCCAGTTCCAGGGATATCAAGGGCTGCTGATGGGCTCTGCAGGTCTCTCTGGGTACTCAAACGGCAGTAGGTGTGAACTCTGAACCAGTCATCTTCCTTTCGACCTGTGGATACTAGGATAGGCCGTTGTAAATAAATGTCTTATGGCTTTTGCTATGAAATCTTAAAAAAAAAAATCACATAAAAGTGACCTAGGCATTTTATTTTTTTTATAAAGATTTTATTTCTTTATTTGACAGACAGAGATCACAAGTAGGCAGAGAGAAAGAGGCAGGCAGAGAGAGAGGAGGAAGCAGGTTCCCCGCTGAGCAGAGAGCTGGACGTGGGGCTCGATCCCAGGACCTCGGGATCATGACCTGAGCCGAAGGCAGAGGCTTTAACCCACTGAGCCACCCAGGCGCCCCAGACCTAGGCATTTTAAACCCATGTTGTTCAAGGATAAACTGCTTAAGAATAGATCACATGACAGTAAAGATAGCTTTACTTCTTCCTTTCCAATTAGGATATTTTTTAGTTGTACTAGCTAGTACCTCCAGTATAATGTTGAACAGAAGTGGCCACAGTGGGCATCCTTGTCTTGCTCCTTATTCTAAGGGCAAAGCTTTCAGTCTTTAACCATTAGGTAAGATGCTTCCTATAGGTTTTTCATAGATGCCCTTTATCAGGTAAAAGAAATTCCCTTCGAATCCTAGTATGTAAGTGCTTTTATCATGAAAGGGCATTGGATTCTGTCAAATGCTTTTTCTGTATCAAGAGGACCTTGTGGGCACCTAGGTGACTCAGTCTGTTAAGTGTCTACCTTCAGCTCAGGTCATGGTCTCGGGGTCCTGGGACTGAGTCCCACAACAGGCTCCTTGCTTAATGGGGAGTCTGCTTCTCCCTCTGCCCCTCTTCCCAACTTGGGCACGCATGTACTCTAATAAATAAAATCTTTTTTTTAAAAAAAAAGAGGACCTTATGATTTTCCCCGATTAGAATGGTGTATAATATTTATTTCCATGTGTTGAACCATCCTGTATTCCTGGGAAAAATCCCATTTGGTCATGGTGTATTATCCTCTTAATATGCTGCTGGATGTGGCTTGCTGGTTTTCTTTTCTTGTGAGGTCTCCGCCTGGCTTTGGCATTAGGTTAAAACTCATCATCAATAAGTTAGGAAGTCTTCTTTTTTTTCTTGGTCGGTGTAGTTAAGTCTTTGTCAATTTTATTTTTTCAAATGACCCACTTTGTTTCATTGATCCTGTTGTTTTTCTATCCTCTATTTCATTTATCTCTGCCTAATCTTTTTAAAAATTTTTACATATTGAGGCGCCTGTGTGCCTCAGTGGGTTAAGCCTCTGCCTTTGGCTCAGGTCATGATCTCAGGGTTCTGGGATCGAACCCTGCATGGGGCTCTCTGCTCAGCAGGGAGCCTGTTTCCTCCTCTCTCTCTGCCTGCCTCTCTACCTACTTGTGATCTCTATCTGTCAAATAAATAAATAAAATTTAAAAAAAAATTTCTACATATTTATGAATTTTCCAGATTTCCTTCTTTTTTTAAAAAATATTTTATTTATTTGACAGAGCGTGCAAAAGAACACAAGCAGGGGGAGCAGCAGAAGGAGAGGGAGAAGCAGGCTCCCCACTGAACAGGGAGCCCAATGTGAAGCTCCATTCTAGGACCCTGGGATCATGACCTGAGCCAAAGGCAGACCCTTAACCAACTGAGCCACTCAGACGTCCCTTTAGAGTTCCTTCTATTATTGATTTCTAATTTCATTCTCTTGTGGTCAAAAAAGATCCTTTGTATGATTTAAATGTTTAAATTGTCACTTTTTTTGTCTAACATTTGGTCTACCCTGGAAAATATTCCATGTGCATTTGAAAAGAATATACATTCTACTGTTGTTGGGTAGAGTGCGTATATATTTGTTATATAACTTGGTTATAGAGTAGTTAAAGTCTTCTATTTCCTTTTTCATCTTTGTTCCTGTTGTTCTATCCACTAATGAAAGTGGGGTGCTTAAGTCTCCAGCTATTATTCTTGATCTATTTCTCCCTCATTTTTGTCAATTTTTGTGGGCCTGACTGTTTTAATTCTTGTTCATCACTGACTTACTTTTTTTTAACTAATTTGTAACATCTATATTCTTTGTTGTGTGTACCCACTTAAGTCTATTCCCTTAGCTTAGTGGTCAGCTAATGATTCCTAAGAGACTTCCTTAGCTACCTGGAATCAAAACAGAACAGAACAGAACAGAACAAAACAAAACAACCACAAACAAGTCATTTCCTAGTCTTTGCAGATGGGCTGCAGGTGTTGAGGCTTGCCTTCAACACTTAGCCAGATAATTTTTCAACATTACCTTAGTCTTTAGTTTCTGTTTATGCAAAGCTTGAAGGTCAGCCAGAGGTGAGAGTTAAGTAAGGCCTTATTCAGGTCCTTCTGAACATGTACCCTGCCTTCTAGATCTCTGGGAGTATGTAAGAACTTTTCAAAAACCTTATTCCCCAAAGCATCTCATACCCCTCAACCTTTCCTCCCAATCTTTTTGTGTTCACTATCTTAGGTGGGAGAGGCTAATACATTTCCCATTAAATGCTTTGACAAATGCTGCCCAGGTGGCCACCTCTGCCCTGGGAGAGTTCTGACTCAGATAAAACAAGGGCAAGCCCTTTGGGTGGGTTCTTTAGAGAGCCAAGACAGGTTAAAACAAATTAAAAACCTTCCTCACTCCTCTATTACCTGGCAACCTCTCCTTTCCTTCTCAACCAGACTTCAAGAATAGTCTATAATCATTATCACATTCACACCTTAGCGATCCATCTCTTTTTGGTGGTGGTGGTGGTGGGGAGTATGTATGTGATAGGGAGAATAAGAGACCCCAGAGATACACAAGCCTAATCCTTGGATACACTGGCAAAAGGGATTCAGCAGATATGATTAAAGTTAAGGATCTTGAGAGATGAGGAATCACCCTTTATTATTTGGGTGATCACAATCTAATCACATGAATCCTAAAAAACAGGATTTTCACAGTTTCCCAGCTATGGTCAGGGTAAGTGAGAAAGGGAGAGAAAGCAACCATGCTCTACTGAGCAAGTGCATGTACTGTGACAACAGAAAGGAGGGTAAGAGGAAGCAGTGTGGAAAGCACATGGCTCACCATTGCAAGCTTTGAAGATGGGTGAAAGGAATCATGAGGTCCAAAAAGGAATGCAGTCCTATTGATGCCTTGATTTTTGTTCAGGGAGAGCCATTTTGGACTACTGATCTACAGACCTATAGAATAATACATTCACTAACTTTGTGGTCCTTTGTTATGGCAGCAATAGAAAACTAATATAACTAACTACCAAGCACCACCTCAACTCCTTCTCTGAAACTATTCTAAAGCTTAACAATTACTTCATAATCAACAATTTCATTAAACTGCTTTCAATACTCATCTTTTTTAAGCTTTTTTAGATAAGATTTTATTTATTTATTTGAGAGAGAAAGAGAGAGAGAGCATGAGAAGAGGGAGGGTCAGAGGGAGAAGGAGACTACCTGCCCAGCAGGGAGCGTGATGTGGGACTTGATACTGGGACTCCAGGATCATGAACTGAGCTGAACGCAATCACTTAACCAACTGAGCCACCCAGGCACCCTCAATACTCATCGTAATAAGAGAACCTTTTTGTCATACCAGTGTTGACACTCCCTTCTTGAATATTTCTCTTTTCCTAGCTCAAGATGCTAACATTTCCTGGTTCTCTAATGTCCCAGATTATGCTTTCTAGCCTGCTTACCTGGCTTTTCTTCTTCTGTTTAATCTTTTATTTCTTTTTCAAATAAGGACTAAATATAGCAATAATATCATCATTCTCCTCAGCCAATAATTCCTTGTCAAATATCCAATCAACTGCCTCATGACTTATAAGGTTCACACACTCTCTTGATTTGTTACACATCTTTTACATTTAATTTCTAAATCTCTTGTCCATATCACCACTTCTCCCTTAAAATTATTTTGTTGTAGAGAGGTGCCTGGGTGGCTCATCTGGTTAAACGTCCAACCTTTGGTTTCGGCTCAGGTCATGACCCCAGGCTCATGTTAGGCTCATGAGATGGAGCCCCATGTTGGGCTCCTGCTCAGTATGGACTCTGCTGGAGATTCTTTTCCTTTCTGCCTGCTTGCGCATGTGTGCTCTCTCTAAATAAGCAAAATCTTTTAAAAAAAAAAAATAAAATTAGGGGCGCCTGGGTGGCTCAGTCATTTAAGCCTCTGCCTTCGGCTCAGGTCATGATCCCAGGGTCCTGGGATCGAGCCCCGCATGAGGCTCCCTGCTTGGCAGGAAGCCTGCTTCTCCCTCTCTCATGCTCCCTGCTTCTGTTCCCTCTTTCACTGTGTCTCTCTCTGTCAGATAAATAAATCTTTAAAAAATAAATAAATCAAATCATTGTTTTAGAAACTAGATTGTCTTGTAGTTTCCCAGAGTTTAGATTTTACTAATGGCATTCCCATGATATGATTTAACATGTTCCTCCATCCTCTGTATTTCCTGTAATGGGCAGTTAGATCTATAACAGACCTTAAATACTGATGCTCCCTAACGATATGTATTTTTCCTACTTCTATTCATACCTGTAAATTTCCAAACCTATAGAGATCTCAAATTCAACATGCCACATAACTACTGTATAAATCCCCTCCCATAACATCTGCTACTTGTGCCCTATTCATGTGTGGCAGAGCATGCACATTTACATCAAATCTTACCCCTACTCACATCTTATATGCAGCCCATAATTCCTTCAGGTTCAAATTCCTGTTTTCCCAATACTCCCACATTCTTTAACACCTCATCTATCTCACTCATTTTCCTGTTTTCAGAGTCATCAGGTCTATCCCTTAAACAAGACGCTGATAAACTTTTTCTGTGAAGATCCAGATAGCAACTATTCTGGGTTTTGCAGGCAATATTGTCTCTGCTACAGCCAATCAACTCTGCTCATGGCATGAAATCAACTATAGACTAAAAGTAAATCAGTGGGCATGGCTGTGTTCCAAAAGCACCATCTCCAAAAACTTTTGGTTTGGTGGCCATAGTTTGCCAACCACCTACTCCATATTGATATCAAAATGATATTTTAAAAGGCAAATCAAATCGTTTTACTCCCCTACCCATGCTGTGAGATCTCATTCTCTACTTTCATTTCCTACAAAAGAAAATCTGTGCATCCTGATATAGTAAAGTCCTTCATGATCTGGCCCTTGACACGCTCTAGCTTCAGAAAAAGATAATTTCTTTTCATATGGAAAGTGTCAGTTACTCTTTTCTTAAGGTTCTTTTTTTTTCTTTTTAACTGACGTATAATTGACATATAACATCCTACAGTTGACCCTTGAACAAGAGTGGTCAGGGACACCAACCTCCTGAGTAGTTGGAAATCGGCATATAACTTCTGACTCCCCCAAAACTTAACTACTAATAGCCTACCACTGACCAGAAGCCATACCAATAACATGAGCAGTCTAATGCATATTTTTATATGTATTACATAAAGTGAGGCAGAGAAAAGAAAATGTTAAGAAATCATAAGAGAAAATACATTTACTGTACTGTGCTGTATTTATTGAAAAACACCCATGTATAATTGGACCCACACAGTTTAAAACCATGTTGTTCATGGGTCAACTCTATTAGCTTCAGGTGAACAACATAATGATTCAATATTTAATGTATATTACAAAATGATCACCAAAGTAAGTCTGTTAACATCTGTCACCACATATAGTTATAAAAATTATTTTTTTGTAATGAGTGCTCTTAAGATCTAATGTCTTTTTTTTTTTTTTTAAGATTTTGTTTATTTGGGGCGCCTGGGTGACTCAGTGGGCTAAAGCCTTTGCCTTCGGCTCAGGTCGTGATCCCAGGGTCCTGGGATCGAGCCCTGCATCGGGCTCTCTGCTCAGCGGGGAGCCTGCTTCCCCCCCCCTCTCTCTGCTTGCCTCTCTGCCTACTTGTGATCCCTGTCTGTCAAATAAATAAATAAAATCTTAAAAAAAAAAAAAAAGATTTTGTTTATTTATTTGACAGACAGGGATCACAAGTAGGCAAAGAGGCTGGCAGAGAGAGAAGGAAGCAGGCTCCCCTCGGAGCAGAGAGCCTGATGTGGGGCTCGATCCCAGGGCCCTGGAATCATGATCTGAGCTGAAGGCAGAGGCTTTAACCCACTGAGCCACCCAGGTGCCCCTTAAGATCTAATGTCTTAACAACTTTCAAATATGCAATACAGTATTATCGACTACAGTCACTATCCTGTACATTACATCCCCATGACTTATTTATTTTATACCTGGAAGTTTCTATACTTGTGACCCTCCACCCATTTTGCCCATCCTTCACCTCCAGCAACCAATCTGTTCTCTGTATGTACAAGCTAATTTTTCCTTTTTTTTTTTTTTTTTGATTTCACATAAGGGTCAATATTAATACAATAATAACAGTAATAATTCTATTGCCAATTTTCTACATTCTCACCTTCATCTTTAAGCATTTCAAACACTTCCTCTATGAGGGACACCACTTCTTTGCTGTTCTTTGGATGCTGTAAATTCACCCAAGTCCTGAGGTCTTCAGGGAGAATTGTCAGAAACTGTTCTAGCACCAACAGCTCTAGGATCTGCTGCTTTGTATGAACGTCTGGTCTTAGCCACTGAAGACAGAGCTCCCAGAGCTGACACAGGGCTTCATGAGGCCCAGACACTGCCAAATACTGGAAATGTCTGAACTTTTGACGAGAGGCCTCAGAGTCGTATGTTTCCATGATTGGAATGGATTCCTGCTGCCAGGACACTTCTGCTTTCAGGACTTCACTTTGTTCACGTTGAATCAGGTTTTGAGGTTTTGAGATAGCCATCAACTTGTTCAGAGGCTGCACCTTCCTAGACAGAACTCCCACTGTAGTTTGAATTTGTCTAACTGGAGGATTCTAGTAATTCTTGGGCTTAGGCTAAGCATTTGTGTACAATATATGTGCAATGTGATTTCAGCCAAGTTCTACCTCAATAAGAGAAAAATTCCAGGAGCTTCAGCCAACAATCAGGTACCTGAGAGAATGAAAAAAGACACCAATATGACCTATATTTAATGAACACATATTAGCATAGTGTTAAAAGATATTATAATACAAATAATATTCTTAAAAATTGTATAATAAATATTATAAGTTATCATTCTATTCTTGTTTCCCATTTTTTAAAAAGATTTTATCTATTTATTTGACACAGAGAGAGAGATCACAAGTAGACAGAGAGGCAGGCAGAAGGGAAGAGGGAAGCAGGCTCCCTGCCGAGCAGAGAGCCCCATGTGGGCCCGATCCCAGGATCCTGAGATCAAAACCGGAGCCAAAGGCAGAGGCTTAACCCACTGAGCCACACAGATACCCCTTGTTTCCCGTTTTTATAACAAGAAAATATACTATCTCTTTCCCCTTATCACCCACCAAAAAGACAGAAAACACAAATATCACACAAAAAGTGATAAATGAAACAGTCCTTTTAAAAGAAACCTCATAATTTAATTGCAATTAGGTTTTTCCTGCACCAGGTGACAACATATTTTTGCTTTTTTTTTTTTAAATTTTATTTGTCTATTTAATAGAAAGAGAGAGAACACAAGCAGAGGACGTGGGAGGGAGAGGGAGAAGTAGACGCCCTGCTGATCAGGGAGCCCAACATGGAGCTGGATCCCAGGACCCTGGGATCATGACCTGAGCCAAAGGCAGACACTTAACCAACAGAGCCACCTATGTGCTCCAACACATTTTTGCTTTAAAACTAAGCAAAACACATCTTCAGAAGGATATTCAAGTTATTAAGGCTTTACACTAGTGATGCCTAAAAAACAAATTCTCACTAAAATATCAATAAGATTATATAAAATGAATAAAATTGGAATACCACTAGAAATTAAGTTAAGAAACAATTATTTAAAAAAGTAAAAGAATAAATATGAGTCATTTCATTGCCAGAGAAAAATCTAAACGTACATTTCAATGACACAGAAATGGTTAAAGAGGGGCGCCTGGGTGGCTCAGTTGGTTAAAGCCTCTGCCTTCTGCTCAGGTCATGATCCCAGGGTCCTGGGATCAAGCCCCTCATTGGGCTCTCTGCTCAGTGGGGAGCCTGCTTCCCTTCCTCTCTCTGCCTACTTATGATTTCTGTCTGTCAAATAAATAAATAAATAAATAAAAGAAATGGTTAGAGAGCCAGGAAAAAACTCCATACCTATATGGTTAATTAATCTATAATAAGTGAGGCAAGCATACATGATGGGGAAAGGACAGTCTCTGTAATAAGTGGTGCTGGAAAACTGGACAGCTACATGCAAAAGAATGAAACTGGACCACTTTCTTACACCATACACAAAAATAATCTCAAAATGATAAAATAAGAGACCAGAAACCATAAAACTCATAACAGAAATAAAGGCAGTAATTTCTCGGACATTAGCAACATGTCCGAGACCTTAGCAACACATTTATGGATATGTCTCCTTAAACAAGAAAAACAAACACAAAAATAAACTATTGGGACTACATCAAAATAAAAACTTTTGCATGGTAAAGGAAACCATTAACAAAACAAAAAGGCAACCTACTGAATGGGAGAATATATTTGAAAATCACATATCTGATAGGCAGTTAATATCCGAAATATATAACGAATATATACAACTTGAAACACACACACACACACACACACACACACACACATTCAATCAAAAAAATGGGCAGAGGACCTGAATAGACATTTTCCCAAAGAAGATATATGAATGGCCGATAGCTACATGAAAAGATGCTCAACATCACCAATCATCAGGAAATGCAAATCAAAACCACAATGAGCTATCATTTCAGACCTGTCAGAAAATGTATCAAAAAGACAAGAAATAACAAGTGTTGGTAAGAATGTGGAGAAAAAGGAATCTTGTATACTGCTGGTGGGAATGTCAACTGGTGGAACCACTGTGGAAAACAATACAGAGGTTTTCCAAAAAATTAAAAACAGAAATAGGACATGATCCAGTAATTTCACCACTGGGTATTTAACTGAACAAAATGAAGACAGTAATTTAAAAAGATATATGTACCCCTATGTTTATTGAATTTACAATAGCTAAGATATGAAAGCAACCCAAGATGAATGGATAAAGAAGAGGTAGTATACATATACAATGGGATATCACTCAGCCATTAAAAAAAAGGATGAGATCTTGCTGTGTGCAACAACAGGGATGGATCTAGAGGATATTACGCTAAGTGAAATAAGAGAGAAAAATAAATACCATACAATTTCACTTACATGTGGAATCTAAAAACCAAAACAAATGAACGAACAAACAAACCAAAAAGACTCTTAAATATGGTGGTTGCCAGAGTGGAGGTGAGTGGGGAGATATGAAAAATAAAGGGAATTAAGAAGTATAAATTTCAGTTACAAAATTAGTCACAGTGATGAGAAGTACAGCATAAAGAATATAGGTAGTAAACTGTAATAACCTATGATGACAGATGGTAACAACACTTATAGTGGTCAGCATTTTAAGTACTGTATAGAACTGTAGAATATGTTGTATACCTGAAACTAATATTGTATGCTAATTTTACTTCAATTAAAAAAAGTACATTCCAAGAATATGATTAGGAGTTTTCATTTGTTAGGACTCACTATAGGAGAGTCTGCAATGTTCACTAAGGAAGTTATAGGCTCAACTAAACATTTAGGCTCAGAAGACTACATGGCCATATTTGGTACTAATTCATTCAGAAGGCCACTGGAGAGAAAATACAGCTTGCTAGCAGAGTAACTGGCATTGTTCTTCAGTGGGAGTCCTTATAGGGTACAGCCAAGTCAAGAGATCCACAGAGGTTGTGCAAAAAGCATATGGACTGAAAAGCCTTCCCAAAAAAGCCAGTATCTTTTTTTTTTTTTAAGATTTTATTCATTTATTTGACAGAGATCACAAGTAGGCAAAGAGGCAGGCAGAGAGAGAGAGAGGAGGAAACCCGATGTGGGACTCGATCCCAGGACCCTGGGATCATGACCTGAGCAGAATGTAGAGGCTTTAACCCACTGAGCCACCCAGATGCCCCTGAGCCAGTATCTCTTTTAACAACTCTGAACAGAGCACTCATTGTTCCCCAAAGAGCTTGTCAAATTACAAGAGTCATTACACTCAGGGAAGTTCAGATACAGCTTTTTACCCAATTTACAATTCTCCAAGTATGGATGCAATTCAATTTTCAGCGTTCATTTTATCAGGCCTCTCTAAGCCAGGGGTTTTCATGAGCAATTTGATACCGAGGAAATCTGACAATGTCTGGAGACAGTTTTAGCTGTCACAACTAGGGGCTCTTATAGGCATCCACTGAGAGAAGCCCAGGGAGCCTGCTAAACATCTTACAATGCACAAGACAGTGCTCTACAATGGAGAATTATCCAGCCCAAAGTGTCAGTAATTCCAAAGTAAAGAAACCCTGCTATAGAGGATACACAGTGACTAAGAGTACATACTTGGGAGTCATACTGACAGGAGGTTAAATCCCAGCTATACTAGTTACTGCATATATGAATTTAAGCAAATTATCTAACCAAACCTGAGTTTTCTCAACTGTAACATGGATATAAAAATACCTATCTGATTGAATTATAGGGATTAAAAGAACACTCATCCACTTCTTGGCAGATAATATGCAATCAATATCCATTTTATTGAGTTTTTAAAAATCATAAATGGATGTTGAATTTTGTCAAATCATTTTTCTGCATCTATTGAAATTATATGATTTTATTTTTCGTTTTCTTAATGTTGTGTATCGCATTGACTGATTTGCAGATATATTTGCAAATCATATCTGGTAAGAGATTAATATCCAAAATATATAAAGAACTCCTACAACTTAATAACAAAAAAGAAACCTGATTTAAAAATAGGCAAAAGATTTTAATATTTTTCCAGAGAAGACATTTGAACATTTTTCCAAAGAAAACATACAGATGGCCAACAGATACATAAAATATGCTCAACATCATGATCATCAAGCAAAACCAAATCAAGACCAAAATAAGGCATCACCCCACACCTGCAAGAATGATTATTATGAAAAAGACAAGACATAATAAGTGTTGCTGAGGATACGGAGAAAAAGGAACCCTTGTACACTGTTGATGGCGGTGTCAATTGGTACAACCACTCTGGAACAGTGTGGAGGTTCCTTAAAACAGTAAAATAGAGGGGGGGGGACAAGATGGCGGGGTACTAGGAAGAGGCGTCTTTTCAGCTGGTACCCCAAAGTGAGCTGATTACCTACCAAAGAACTCTGATCACCCATGAAATCAGCCTGAGATCAGAATTATACACGTCTGGATCTCTACAGGGGCAGAAGACGCCAGTGAGCAGGTAAAGCGGAATGGGAACGGCGGACTGATATCGGAAGATAAACAAAAGGGGGAGGGAGCCACCAGAGGCGACCGGTGCAAAAGTAATACCCCGATACGAGCGAGAGTGCCCTGCGTCTGGGGACCAGCATTAACTCGGAGACTGGTTGAAAGCACTCCAAAAGAGCAAAGGATCGCGGGGGCAAACTGTGGGAATCGGGGCGGCTAGGGACAGGGGCTTGAGTCCCCGGTCCCAGACAGCCTCCCCGGCGCGGAGGCAGAGAGAGTGCGGCGGAGAAACCGGCTCCTGGTCCCTAAGCCGCCAGCGTGCCCAGGAGCGCGGGGTTCCGGCTCCTGTGAGGGGATGGGAGCCGGTCTGCAGAACGCGCGCTAGCCCTACCACAAAGCTTGAGATGCGCATGCACGTCGCTCCAGCTCTCCTGGGTTTCTAAGGCCCTGGGGCGCTTCTTGACCCGGGCCATTGTTTCAAAGTCTAAGCCTCGCGCCCGCGAAACTCTTCCCCGGACAGAGGCCCACAAAAGCCCAGCCTGCAGCTTACGGACCAGCGCCCCGTTCTCAGTGCCCCAGACGCGCGCCCGACCCACAGCCGCCTCTGAAAAGAGGTGCGCGCAAGCCGGGCACTCCCAGCCCCGGCCGGCGGCAAAATCTCAGTGTGCGATCTCTGCTTGGAACCTCTCTGGCGGTCAGGAGCTCCCAGACAGCCGCCACTGCCTTGGCTTTGGGGACGAGCAAAAGATCCTGCGCCCCCAGGGTCTTTAACTTGGAACCTGCACTGCCAGCATCCAAGGGGGAATTTATTCAGCTTCTGCACCCAGACTGAGGCTTCTGAGACGGAGATCAGGAAGTGTTCCAGGGTGCACCTTGACTGCACCAGAGTTGATACATCCAGCTACATCTGTTCAGTCTTCTCCCACCAAAATGACTAGGAGGAGGAATGCCCAACAGAAGAAAAATACAGAGGATGGACCTTCCGCAACAGAGCTAACGGCTATCAACATAGACAATATGTCGGAAAGAGAATTCAGGCTAACAATTATCCAGGCAATAGCTAGGTTGGAGAAAGCCATGGATGACCAAACAGAATTGATTAGAGCCGAACTGAAAGCGACCAGACAGGATGTTCACAATGTTAGGGCGGAGCTTAAAGCTACCAGGGAGGAGGTCCACAATGCTCTCAATGAGTTCCAATCCAATCTAAACTCTCTCAAAGCTAGGGTAACTGAGACAGAAGATAGAATTAGTGATCTGGAAGACAAACAGATAGAGAGAAAGGATCAGGAGGAAGCCTGGAACAAACAGCTTAGATCCCACGAAAGCAGAATTAGGGAAATAAGTGATGCCATGAAGCGTTCCAACGTCAGAATTATTGGAATTCCTGAAGGGGAGGAGAAAGAAAGAAGTCTAGAAGATGTCGTGGAACAAGTCCTTCATGAAAACTTTCCGAATCTCGCGAATGAAACCAGCGTTCATGTACTAGAGGCTGAACGGTCTCCACCCAAGATTATACACTCCAAAAAAACATCACGACACCTGATAGTCAAATTGAGAAATTATAATTGTAGGTATAATCTCTTGAAAGCCGCCAGGGCAAAGAGGCTCCTTACTTACAGAGGGAAGCCCATCAGAATAACGTCAGACCTGTCCACAGAGACTTGGCAAGCCAGAAGAGGCTGGCAAGATATATTCAGGGCACTAAATGAGAAGAACATGCAGCCAAGAATACTTTATCCAGCAAGACTGACATTCAAAATGGATGGAGAGATAAAGAGTTTCCAAGACCGGCAAGACTTAAAAGACTATGCAACCACCAAGCCGATACTGCAGGAAATATTAAGGGGGGTTCTATAAAAGAGGAAAAATCCCAAGAATAGCATTGAACAGAAATATAGAGACAGTCTACAGAAAGAAAGACTTCAAAGGTAACTCGATGTCAATAAAAACGTATCTATCAATAATCACTCTCAATGTGAATGGCCTCAATGCACCCATAAAACGGCACAGGGTTGCAGATTGGATAAAACGACAGGACCCATCCATATGCTGTCTACAAGAGACCCATTTTGAACCTAAAGATACACGCAGACTGAAAGTGAAGGGGTGGAGAAGCATCTTTCATGCCAATGGGACTCAAAAGAAGGCTGGGGTAGCGATTCTCATATCAGATAAATTAGACTTCAAACTAAAGACTGTAGTCAGAGATACAGAAGGACACTACATAATCCTTAAAGGGACTATCCACCAAGATGATCTAACAATTGTAAATATCTATGCTCCCAATATGGGAGCAGCCAATTACTTAAGAAAACTGTTAATCAAGATAAAGAGTCATATTGATATGAATACACTAATCGTAGGTGATCTTAACACGCCTCTTTCAGAATTAGACAGATCATCGAAGCAGAAAATCAATAAAGAAACAAGAGCATTGAACGACACATTGGACCAGATGGACCTCATAGATATATACAGAACATTCCACCCTAAAACAGCAGAATACTCATTCTTCTCAAGTGCACACGGAACCTTCTCCAGAATAGACCACATACTGGGTCACAAATCAGGACTCAGCCGATACCAAAAGACTGAGATTATTCCCTGCATATTCTCAGATCACAATGCTTTGAAACTGGAGCTCAATCACAAGGAAAAGTTCCGAAGGAACTCAAACACCTGGAAGCTAAAGACCACCTTGCTTAAGAATGCTTGGATCAACCAGGAGATCAAAGAAGAACTGAAACAATTCATGGAAACCAATGAGAATGAAGACACTTCGGTCCAAAACCTATGGGATACAGCAAAGGCGGTCCTAAGGGGAAAATATATAGCCATCCAAGCCTTGCTCAAAAAAATTGAAAAATCCAGAACACACCAGCTGTCTCTACACCTTAAAGAACTGGAGGATCAACAACAAATCAAACCAACTCCACACATAAGAAGAAAATCATCAAGATTAGAGCTGAGATCAATGAGGGAGAAACCAGAGATACAGTAGAACGTATCAATGAAACTAGAAGCTGGTTTTTTGAAAGAATCAATAAGATCGATAAGCCACTGGCTACACTAATCCAAAAGAAAAGAGAGAAATCCCAAATTCATAAAATTATGAATGAAAGGGGAGAGATCACAACTAACACCAAGGAAGTAGAAACAATCATCAGAAGTTACTACGAACAGTTATATGCCAATAAGCTTAGCAACCTTGATGAAATGGATGCATTCCTGGAAAAATATAAACTACCAAAATTGAACCAGGAAGAAATCGACAACCTGAATAGACCGATATCTAATAACGAGATTGAAGCAGTGATCAAAAATCTCCCAAAAAACAAGAGCCCAGGACCTGACGGATTCCCTGGGGAATTCTACCAAACCTTCCAAGAAGAAATAACACCTATTCTCCTGAAGCTGTTTCAAAAAATTGAAGCAGAAGGAAAACTTCCAGACTCTTTCTATGAAGCCAGCATTACCCTGATCCCCAAACCAGGCAAGGACCATACCAAAAAGGAGAATTTCAGACCAATATCACTGATGAATATGGATGCTAAGATTCTCAACAAGATCCTAGCCAACAGGATCCAACAACACATTAAAAAGATTATCCACCATGATCAGGTGGGATTCATCCCTGGGCTACAAGGATGGTTCAACATTCGTAAATCAATCAATGTGATACAACAAATTAATAGGAGAAGAGAGAAGAACCACATGGTCCTCTCAATTGATGCAGAAAAAGCATTTGACAAAATCCAACATCCGTTCCTGATTAAAACGCTTCAAAGTATAGGGATAGAGGGAACATTCCTGAACCTCATCAAATCTATCTATGAAAGACCCACAGCAAATATCATCCTCAATGGGAAAAAGCTTGCAGCCTTCCCGTTGAGATCAGGAACAAGACAAGGATGCCCACTTTCACCACTCTTGTTCAACATAGTATTAGAAGTCCTAGCAACAGCAATCAGACAACAGAGAGAAATAAAAGGTATCCAAATTGGTAATGAAGAAGTCAAACTCTCTCTCTTCGCAGATGACATGATTCTTTATATGGAAAACCCAAAAGACTCCACCCCCAAACTACTAGAACTCATACAGCAATTCAGCAGCGTGGCAGGATACAAAGTCAATGTGCAGAAATCAGTGGCTTTCTTATACACTAACAAGGAAAATACAGAAAGGGAAATTAGAGAATCGATTCCATTTACTATAGCACCAAGAACCATAAGATACCTGGGAATAAACCTAACTAAAGAGGTAAAGGATCTATACTTGAGGAACTATAGAACACTCATGAAAGAAATTGAAGAAGACACAAAAAGATGGAAGACCATTCCATGCTCTTGGATCGGAAGAATAAACATTGTTAAAATGTCTATACTGCCTAGAGCAATCTATACTTTTAATGCCATTCCGATCAAAATTCCACCGGCATTCTTCAAAGAGCTGGAGCAAATAATCCAAAAATTTGTATGGAATCAGAAGAGACCCCGAATCGCTAAGGAAACGTTGAAAAACAAAAATAAAGCTGGCGGCATCACCTTACCTGATTTCAAGCTTTATTACAAAGCTGTGATCACCAAGACAGCATGGTACTGGCATAAAAACAGACACATAGACCAGTGGAACAGAGTAGAGAGCCCTGATATGGACCCTCAACTCTATGGTCAATTAATCTTCGACAAAACAGGAAAAAATATACAGTGGAAAAAAGACAGTCTCTTCAATAAATGGTGCTGGGAAAACTGGACAGCTATATGTAGAAGAATGAAACTCGACCATTCTCTTACACCGTACACAAAGATCAACTCAAAATGGATAAAAGACCTCAACGTGAGACAGGAATCTATCAGAATCTTAGAGGAGAACATAGGCAGTAATCTCTTCGATATCAGCCACAGCAACTTCTTTCAAGATACGTCTCCAAAGGCAAAGGAAACAAAAGCGAAAATAGACTTCTGGGACTTCATCAAAATCAAAAGCTTCTGCACAGCAAAGGAAACAGTCAAAAAAACAAAGAGGCAACCCACGGAATGGGAGAAGATATTTGCAAATGACAGTACAGACAAAAGGTTGATATCCAGGATCTATAATGAACTCCTCAAACTCAACCCACACGAAACAGACAAACACATCAAAAAATGGGCAGAAGATATGAACAGACACTTCTCCAATCAAGAAATACAAATGGCTATCAGACACATGAAAAAATGCTCATCATCATTAGCCCTCAGGGAGATTCAAATTAAAACCACATTGAGATATCACCTTACACCAGTTAGAATGGCCAAAATTAACAAAACAGGAAACAACATGTGTTGGAGAGGATGTGGAGAAAGGGGAACCCTCTTACACTGTTGGTGGGAATGCAAGTTGGTGCAGCCTCTTTGGAGAACAGTGTGGAGATTCCTCAAGAAATTAAAAATAGAGCTTCCCTACGACCCTGCAATTGCACTCCTGGGTATTTACCCCAAAGATACAGATGTCGTGAAAAGAAGGGCCATCTGTACCCCAATGTTTATAGCAGCAATGGCCACAGTCGCCAAACTATGGAAAGAACCAAGATGCCCTTCAACGGATGAATGGATAAGGAAGATGTGGTCCATATACACTATGGAGTATTATGCCTCCATCAGAAAGGACGAATATCCAACTTTTGTAGCAACATGGACGGGACTGGAAGAGATTCTGCTGAGTGAAATCAGTCAAGCAGAGAGAGTCAATTATCATATGGTTTCACTCATTTGTGGAGCATAACCAATAGCATGGAGGACAAGGGGCGTTAGAGAGTAGTAGGGAATTTGGGTAAATTGGAAGGGGAGGTGAACCATGAGAGACTATGGACTCTGAAAAACAGTCTGAGGGGTTTGAAGTGGCGGGGGGGTGGGAGGTTGGGGTACCAGGTGGTGGGTATTATAGAGGGCACAGCTTGCATGGAGCACTGGGTGTGGTGAAAAAATAATGAATACTGTTTTTCTGAAAATAAATAAATTGGGAAAAAAAAAAAAAAAAAAAAACAACAGTAAAATAGAACTACCCTATATCCAGCAACTCCACTTCTGGGTATTTATCCAAAGAAAATGAAAACACTAACTGGGAAAGATATACACACCCTCATGTTCACTGCAGCACTGTTTACAATAGCCAAGATATGAAAACAACCTAAATGTCCATCAATAGATGAATGGATAAACACACACACACACACAGAGGAATATTATTCAGCTATAAAAAGAATAAAATCTTATGATTTGCAACAACATGATATACTTTAAGGGAATTATGATGTGGAATAAAGTCAGAGAAAGAAAAATACTGTATGATTTTTCTTATATGTGTAATCTTAAACAAAAATAGAAGTTCAGAGAACAACCTGGTAGTTGGAGAGAAGAGTGGTAGGTGGGAGGAATGGGTAAAGGGGGTCAAGGGTTTCCCAGATCTCAGATTTTAATACCATTCTTCAATACAAGGAACCGTGGCTCCATGGAGAAATGACTTATTCTAGAACTGGAGCAAGAAATATACAAGATGAGGGTGCCTCGGTGGTTCAGTTGGTTAGGTGTCTGCATTTGGCTCAGGTCATGATCTCCGGGTCCTAGAATAGAGCTCCACACCAGGTTCCTGGCTTGGGGGGGAGGGGAATCCTTCTCCCTCTGCCTCTCCCTCTGTCCCTCTCCCTGCCTTCTGCCTTCTCATTCTCTCAAAAAAAAAAAAAAAAAAAAAATACACACACACACACACACACATATGGTGGGCTTGGAGCATCTTGAAGTGCTTGAAAATAGATAAGAGCTCAAAAACCACTTACTGGGGAATGTACAAGGTAAAGAGGAGCCAAAGGAAAGAGCCATCAATGGCCAAAGCTGAAACAATATGAGCAATAACTGAAACTATAAACATTAATACCCATAAGCTACACTAATATACATGACTGACTCAACCAATAAATAAATGGGGGAAAAAAAAGACCAATCTCTCATGCAGAATTCCAAATAATTTGTGTAGATACTCAGCCCTCCAGGAGGAGGAGCCTAACTCTCCATCCCTTGAGATTGGGCTCTGCATAGTGAATCCCTTCCAGAGTAAATATGGGAAGAAGGAAAAAGAATAAATTTATAGTGGAGAAACCTAAAAAATATACGTCAGCCATGTGATCAAAGTTAACATCAATAATGACAGGTCATGTTACAGTGTGCCCCTCTGAGACGATGTGGTAGAAAGATTTGCCTTCCCCAAACCCACAACCCCAGTCTAATCATGAGAAATTCTAACAAATTCTAATAGATGGGTTTCCTACAGTATACCTGACCAGTACTCCTCAAAACTATAAAGGTCATTAAAAACAAGTCTCAGAAACTGTCACAGCAAAGTCGACCCTAAAGAGATATGACAACTAAATGTAATATGACATCCTGGGTGGGATGCTGAATCAGAAAAAGGACATTAGGCAAAAATCAAAGAAGTATGATTTAAGTATGGACTTGTTATCTAATTCAGTATGTTAATTATATCTGTTAATTAGATCTAATTAACATACTGATTTGTTACTAATCAGGGAAATGGGTATGTGGTATATGCAAACACTTTGTACTATATTCTCAATTTTTCTTTAAGTCTGAAATTGTTGTAAAATAAAATTTTTATAAAAAAATTAAAAGACACTTGCCTGATGTATAGAGATTCAAAAGGATGTGTGGTAAATTTGTGAAACAGAATTAGGGAGCCATTTAGTAAAATAGGATGAGATTAAGGTAAATTCTAAAATGGTTTAAGAGACAGGCAATCTTGGGGCACCTGGGTGGCTCAGTGGGTTAAGCCTCTGCCTTCAGCTCGGGTCACGATCTTAGGGTTCTGGGATCAAGCCCCATGCCGGGCTCTCTGCTTGGCGGGGAGCCTACTTCCCCCTCTCTCTGCCTACTTGTGATCTTTCTCTTTCTCTCTGTCAAGTAAATAAATAAAATCTTAAAAAAAAAAAAAAGAGACTGGCAATCTTGATTGGAAGGAGTAAAGAACAAAAAGGGATACTTCATTGAACCAGTGATATGCTAGACAAATCTAAAAGCCTCTTCCAAAATGCTGAGATAAGGGAGAACAAAATCTTATGGTGAAAAGCAAATTAAAATTGTTTTCTACAATTTCTTAAAAACTGTTTCTCTCCATTCGCCATCTTGTACAGATGTATTGGCACCATTTATACACTCATTAGTACCCCCATTATATCTCCACCAGACATAGAACTAAGTGTATCAAGTGAAGGAAGATTTTGAGATTCAACACAAATCTTCTCTAAGCCTATGGAAAGCATGGTTCATTAAAAAAGAAAAAAGAAAAAAAAAGTTTCAAAGTGCTACAGAGGTATCATGGGGTCCCACCAAAGAATAAACTATATGCCCACTTTTTAAATTACTCTCAAGGGAGAAAGAAGGAAAAAAAGCTCACAGGCAAATGATAAAAATAAAATGAAACACCAAGGAAGCACAGAAACTTAAAAAATTAAAGGTAGAAATAGTAACAATGATATCCACTGTAATAGTCAATGTACTGGACAAATAATTTCACTGTATAAACACAGAAATTTGCCATACAAAACAAAAGAACTGGAAAGAGGAAAATTAAGGGATGATTTAAAACATAATATATAGGGGCGCCTGGATGGCTCAGTGAGTTAAAGGCTCTGCCTTCAGCACAGGTCATGATTCCCGCGTCCTGCGATGGTATGGCCACATTATCTGGCTCTCTGATCAGCAGGGAGCCTGCTTCCCCTTCTCTCTCTGCCAGCCTCTCCGCCTACTTGTGATCTCTCTCTCTGTCACATAAATAAATAAAATCTTAAAAAAAATAAACAATTATGCAGGCATATAATGATTTAAAAGCACAAACGCATGAAAGTAGATGAAAAGGAAACTTTAAATGACTGAAGGTACAACTTATAATCAAATAAACTTGTTAAATGTACCAATAACATAATTAGAATGTATTTATTGCAAAATCCTCAGAAAACAAAAGATGAAATCAACACTCTCCCCCACCCCCAGGAAATGGGACAGACTAAGGCAACTTTCTAAATCCTAAACACATAAACTAAAATTAAGTAATAATATGGTATACATGAAATGTGCTTAGTGATATGTAAAACACGACAATGCAGTTTCTATTTCAGCAGCTATGAAAATGTTTACAAAAGTTACTATATCACTTACAAAAACCCTCAAATACAAAGTATCTACCAGTGCTACGAACCACACTTACTATCAGAACGAAACCTAGAATTTAACACAAGTAAAAAACATTCTCAACTAATTTGAAACTTAAACTTTGCATCAAAGTACAACTCAAATGAAAACCAATAAAAACATTGGACATCAAAATCCATAGAGCACAGCTTAAGTTCCACCGTTAGGCAATGTCAAAGACTTACAACCATATTTAAGCAAGAATGAAATGAATTAAACATTCAACTCAAAGTGAGAAAAAGCAAGAAAATATACTGGGAATTTATACCTTAAAATATAAATTAATACCTCACTCGGTATCAGTAATTATAGTACTAGGAGGACAGAGATGTTCAGGAGGACATCTCTGAGGAGGATTTCCAAAAGGGACAGTCTGGATGATAGAAGGTCCAAGGAATGGCTGTGACTGCGAGAAGCTCCAGTGGTCTGTGAGCGACGCACACTGGAATAAATGAAGTCAAGAACGGTTCGAGTTTAGACTCTGAAGTACTGAGGACGCCCTTCAGGACGATGGTGGCGGTCCGAAAACGAAGAGCTGAGAGTGGGAGCCAGGACCGCGGGAAGGGAGGGCTCAGAAGGCGCCCGTGACTGGAATCCGGAGCGTTAACCACCCACGTGACACAGGTTCAAGCGCTTTAGAGCGCTGAGGAAACTGCACACGTGCCAGCTGTGCGCCGGCAGTACCTGTGGGCAGACAGGGTCGTTCACACCAAACCGCGGAGAGGCAGCTTGTGGTAAAAAGAACCTGTCGAAATTGGCGCAGTTAAGGGGCACAGAAAACAGTCTGCTAAGGAAGCGTCTGGAAAGTAAGAAAGATGCCGCGAAGTTTCACTGTTTCGAGGACTGGTAGGAACGGTAAGGAAAGAAAGCAAGCTGGAAGGACGTCTTCTCCATTTTCTTTTCCAGCTGATCGATCCAGCCTTCTTATGTCCGAGACGGATCAATACCAGTTATTCCCTAACCCATTGACGAAGCCACTGGGCCCAGGTCGAGCGCCTGGAGGCGGAAGCCCCGTCACCGAATGGAAGAGGGGCCGGCTAAACTCTGTCGATCGCCGCTCTCCCGAGCCCTGACTTCCTTCGGCAGTCCGCGCCCGCCCCGCTCCCGAGCCCCCCGCCAGGTGGGCCCCCAGAGACTGCGGAGCGCCGCCCCAGCTGCGAGCCAGCCGTCGTACCCCGGCGGAATTTCCCATTCCCCACACCCGCGTCCTCACCGCCCGCTGACCCGGTGATACCTGCGGGCACCGCTCGCAGCAGGGGCTCTGTTCAGTCACAGCCGGGCGCCGGTTCCGCCAGGACCCGCGGGGGCCGCGGGCGTCGCGGGCGGAGGAAGCCGGCGTGGATAGTCGCACCACAGCCAGAAAGCCGTGGCCACACCCGGCCCTTACACGCCGTCAGGCGACCGGCGTCTCAGAAAGGCCAAGGCGCGGCTCCGAGGCACGCACGCGCAAACGCCATGGAAGGAACCCCCATCAGCCCCCGCGGCTCCAGTCCGCGGTCCTGGCTGGGGGCTTCTTCCAGTCCCGCCCCCTGCTCCAGACCCCGCCCACTCCGGAGACTGGCGTCCACCCCTAGTGCCAGGAACGCCTAGGTTGGGGGCCTTGGTCAGGGTAGAGGTGAGGGTGAGGGGCAGGGAGAATGGACTATCAAACAGGCTTAGCTTCCCCCATCCCATCAGGGAGAACGGGCCAACATCTTCCCCCACCTTCTCGGTGCCACCACCACCCCATTTGCATGGAACCAAAAAACAAGGCAGAACTTTGAAAAGATACCGGTTTGTTGAAAACGTGGTTTTCACTGATTGATGCACTCATTCATTGCTTCTGTTTTGCAGCCAAGTAAAACGTCTCGCGGAAGGCCATGAGTTCAGTTTTGGCTTGTTGAGGATGAAATACTTTGTGCCATCCAAGAAGCGTTATCAAGTAGATATATAGATAGAGGTGTCTGGAGCCTCGAGGTGTCTCGGGCCAGCGGTGTAAAATTTGTGTTATTTCTGGGTAAATGACAGCTGAGGTTATGGGTGAGGACAACGTTGCAGAAGGAAAGAGAAAAAGAGAAAATACTAAAAGGAAAGGGTCCAGGATTGAGCCCCAGAGGAAGAGCTCAGTCTAGTAAATCAGGAAGAGCCTCCCTGGAACAGAGCTTTAAATCTAGAGGACGAGTTAAACAAGCTAAAACAATAAGGGAAGTAGATGTTTTTTTGCTGACCTCCTCTTCTTATGCTTCAATATTCAGAGGGCCATTAGTAAGTTATTACAGAATTATGGATGATATTTTCCAAGACTGGGGATAGGGTGTGTGCTATGAATTGTATGTGATGAGGATGACCTTTATACGAGTCATACTAAAGCCAGACAAAATCAAAACTTTAACTTGTAAGGTTGCCAGTAAATTAGTCTCAAACATGTTCTACGGCCAATTAAAGAGCAGAGAAATGGAAAAGGCACAAAGTAGGAAGGAGGATGAGCAGCCTTTCTCTCAAACCTTATAGATTCAATGTTTCTGACCATATGCCTTCACAGGTGCACTGAAGCACTGACTGCTGTGTAACCGAACAGGGTAATTGTCAAGTTGCAGTCGCTTCACCAACGCTCCAGATATTTTTTAACAGAACAACTTGTAAGGTTTCTCTCAATGTATGACTTTCACTGAAAAGATAAAGGACTCTGAAGCTTTCTGGGACTTGATCCTTGAGATGCACGAGATCGTTTGCTACAACTCCATTTCCATGTAGCATCATGACATCCAGATATTCTGAATTAAAAGCTATCTGTATTTCTTTAAGAAAAAATACAGAGAAAACTTACTTGAGCCAATGTTTCCTAGACCACATATTACTGATGTGGCAAGTTTTTGTTGATGAGCTAATACGGGGCAGATACTGCAGTAGCAGTAGGGAATACATTAGTAACACAATCAGATGAGAATATCCTAATGCCCAACAGAAGCATTCCCTGTGCGATGCTATTGTATCTCTCCACTCAACATTCTGTGTCCTACACATCCTTAGAATATTGTGTTACATTGATTATTAGTTACACTGGTCAGTCTGAATCTGTAGGTAGTCAGGACATTAGTGGGGGTGGTTTGGTGTCATAGGCCATGTGTAGTGAACATTTGTCAATTTTTGGCTTCTGATCATTTGAGTACCCTTTCCATATGTATAGTCATCTGGGAGTCTTGGACTAGTTACAACCTGTATCCTCCACACAAGCTGAATCCATTTAAAATTCACTTTCTTTGTCTTCACTGCAGTTAAGGTGTAGCATGTAACTTGGATTCCATCAGTCTAGTGTTTGAATTGGGAAGTAGTGAGATGAAAAAGCAAGGAGAGCAAACAGTTTCTTTTCTTTTTTAGAAATAGACTTTATTTTGCAGATTTGTTGTAGACTTACAGAGAAACTGAGAAGTACCCTGAGTCCTCATACACCCACTTTTCCCTTTATTAACACCTTACATTATAATTACGGTATTTGTTACAAAAAGAAAATCAACTTGATCCGCTATTATTTTTAACGATTTTATTTATTTATTTGTGTGTGAGAGAGAGATAAAGAGAGTGAGAGACAATGAGCATGAGCAGGGGCGGGAGGAGCAGAGGATGAGGGAGAGAGATTATCAGAAACTGACTCCATGCTGAGCAATGGATTTCCACATAGGGCTGGATTCCACAACCTGAAGACCATAACCTGAGCCAAAACCACAAGTCAGATGTCCAAGAAACTGAGCCACCCAGGTTCCTCGTTGATTCCTCATTATTAACTAGAATACATACCTTATTTAGATTTCCTTTGCTGTTTTTTTCTTTTCTTTTGTTCTCTTTTCCCTTATATCTTTTCTGTCCGAGGATCCCATCCAGGAAACCACAGTACATTTAGCTGTTATGTATCTTTAGGCTCCTCTTGGCTATGAGTTTCTCTGTCTCTGTTAACTTGCATCTAAGAATCCTAACCTATACATAATCTTCATTATTATTTGGGGAGTATACTCAAAATTCTTTTTTCTCTTTTTTAAAGATTTTTATTTGTTTATTTGACAGGTAGGGAGATATTGCAAGAGAGAGAGAGCACAAGCAAGGGGAGTGGCAGGCAGAGGGATAGGCAGGAACAGACTCCCCACTGAGCAGAGAGCCTGGTGTGGGACTGGATCCCAGAAGCCTGGAATCATGACTTCAGTCAAAGGCAGCTGCTTAACTGACTGAGCCACCCAGCTGCTCTGAAATTTTTTCTTTAGAAGCTTTCTGGCCATTTTATTCCCTCTCTCCCTCCATAGCAGGAGAGATGGCATGTTTTGGGGTTTTGTTTTGTTTTGAGTGCGAGAGAGAGCAACTTTTGTTAGTGAGAAAAGTCACATTAGCATCTATTTTGGTGGAATGAATAGGACTCAAATCCATGGCGACTATAGAATGGTTATTGTCCAGGGATGCCTGGGTGGCTCTTTTGGTTAAGGGTCTGCCTTTGGCTTGGTTCATGGTCCTGGGACCCTAGAATGGAGCCCTCCACCTGGCTCTCTGCTCATCAGGAAGCCTGCTTCCCCCTCCCTACTTGTGTTCCCTCTCTTGCTGTGGCTCTCTCTCTCTCAAATAAACAAAATCTTTAAAAAGAATAAAGAATGGTTATCATGGAATCCCCTCCAAACATGTGACTGAGTAAAGGTTTGGGTAAAACAGGCAAGTGGCTGTTAGCCAGATTGTTTGGACTAAGGATTTATGAAACCTGAAGTGGAGCCCAGAATCGACTATTCTGGTGACATTGAGCCACACTGAGATGTGGTCACAGGCCTCTAAGCCTATGGAGAGGTCAGCCTCAGACTGGTAAACTCCAATTTTAAAAATCTTTATTTCTTTTTTGGTTTTGGAAGAGGTATTGATTGGGTGAAGTGGGCTCCTGCAAAGGAGGATGACCAGAATGAATACTGGGAGCCAAAGAATGTTAGATGAGGGAACTTTAATGAAACAAGTGGCTGGTTGGCTGTGAGAACTGAATTTGGGCCAATACAGAAACTGACTTCAGTGAGTCGTGGTATAGGACACTGAAAATTGTTCTAGGACTAAAACTAGAGAAAGTGGGTTGAAGATACAGGAAAACTGATTTTGACTGATCATAGGAAGATCTCTCTAACAGCAAAGAACTATCTATAGTTGACCTTTGAGCATTGCAGGTTTGGACTGAATGGGTCTGCTTACATGTGGATTTTTTGAACACAAATGTGAATGCGTTTTCTCTTACAATCTTCTTAAGAACATTTGCTTTTCTCTAGCTTACCTTACTGTAAGAATACAGTATATAATACATATGGCATACAAATTAGGTGTTAATTTACTATGTTATTGGGAAAGATTCCAATCAACAGGAGGCTATTAGATGTTGAGATTTGGGGGAGTCGAAAGTTGTATCAGGATATTCCAATATGTGGGAGTTCACACATGTTGTGCAAGGATCAACTTATAAATGAAAGGGAATGATGTAAGAGAGTAAGGAGCTATCTATTCTTGTTTAGGCCAATGCTGTTTGGCTTGTTTGGCCAATGTTAGGCTCAATAGAAATATTATGATTTAAGCCTCAGACCAATATTTGGACTAATTGGCCGTTAATTCCCCTTTTGACCAATAGTCTAAGTTTCTATGAAATGTGGGATGATGAAATACTAATTTCTTTTTTTTTAAAGTTATGAAAAAAATTTTTTTCCAATTTATTTATTTTCAGAAAAACAGTATTCATTATTTTTTCACCACACCCAGTGCTCCATGCAAGCTGTGCCCTCTATAATACCCACCACCTGGTACCCCAACCTCCCACCCCCCTGCCACTTCAAACCCCTCAGATTGTTTTTCAGAGTCCATAGTCTCTCATGGTTCACCTCCTCTTTCAATTTACCCAAAAGCACATACCCTCCCCAATGTCCATAACCCTACCCCCCTTCTCCCAACCCCACTCCCCCCAGCAACCCACAGTTTGTTTCGTGAGATTAAGAGTCACTTATGGTTTGTCTCCCTCCCTATCCCATCTTGTTTCATGGATTCTTCTCCTACCCACTTAAGCCACCATGTTGCATCACCACTTCCTCATATCAGGGAGATCATATGATAGTTGTCTTTCTCCACTTGACTTATTTCGCTAAGCATGATATGCTCTAATTCCATCCATGTTGTCGCAAATGGCAAGATTTCGTTTCTTTTGATGGCTGCATAGTATTCCATTGTGTATTGAAATACTAATTTCTTTGAAGCTTTCAGGAAAGAACATTATTTTGCTTTTGTACCATTTTGCAAGCTGAAATTCTCTGAGCCATTAATGATTCCAGTATTAAGGACTCTTCCAGATATATTGATTGTTTCTATCAGTGCCTATTCCTAGGTTTGTATGACTGGGACATCTACACCTGAAATGTCTTTGGTGTTAGAATCATATATGCGATTCATATTAGATGTTATTTCAAGATAATCCATTTAAGCCTCTTAAATTCAGTTGTGATCATGCTTAAAACATAACCATATTAACTGAATTAATCACAAACTTCAAAACAGTATTTGATGCATTGATACTCAAGAAAACCTAACCTTTTAACCTTTTATTACTCCTCTGTGTTCTATCTTAGTGTGGAGTATTCATGGTTTTTAGAATGCGTCCTTCATGTTTATGCTTCCTGAACTAATCCATAACTGTCTAGCAAGATACTGTATCTCTTTTAAGAATGTTACCATTGTTCTAAAAGTCAGACCCAGAGGGGTGTCTGGGTGGTTCAGTGAGTTGAGGGTCTGATTCTTGATCAGCTCAGTTTATGTTCTCAGGGTTGCTGCGATGGAGCCCTGAGTCAGCTCTGCAGTGGCATGGAACCTGTTTAAGATTCTCTCTCCCTCCTCCTCTACTCTCCCTCAGGTGCATGCACTCTTTTGCTCACTCGCTCTCTCTCTAAAAATCTAAAACTAAACTAAACTAGGAGTCAGACCCAGAGATCACCGCCTTGAGAAAAGAACTTTCTTTCAGCTAGTTTTCTGAGAGCCCCTTTGACATCCTTGTTTCTCAGGCTATAAATTATGGGGTTCAACATTGGAGTCACCACTGTATAGAACACAGATATCATCTTATCCTGCTCTTTTGTGGTCTTGGAGTTTGGCCGCATGTAGGTGAATATTCCCGAGCCATAGAAGAGGACAACAACAATGAGATGCGAACCACAAGTAGAGAAAGCCTTGAGCCTCCCCTCCCCGGACTGCATCTGGATCACAGTGGAGATAATATTCCAGTAGGACACAAGGATCAGGCAGACAGGAGCTAAGAGGATGACCACACCCATGGCAAAGATGGCCATTTCTGTGCCATAAGTATCTGCTGAAGCCAGCTTCAGGAGGGCAGGAGGTTCACAAAAGTAGTGATTAATAATGTTCTGTCCTTGATAGGGTAGTTGGAAAGTAAAGATGGTATCCACCAGAGACACTAGTGCCCCACTGGCCCAGGATCCTATGGTCAACTGGAGACACACCTTTTGGGTCATGATGGTAGAGTAGTGCAGGGGCTTGCAGACAGCCACATACCGGTCATAGGACATCACCGCCAGCAGTGCACACTCTGTACACCCCACCAGAAGAAAGACAATTATCTGTGTCACACACCCAAAAAAAGAAATAGTTTTCCTCTTCACAAGGAAGTGGACCAACACTTGAGGGACAATGCTAGTAGAGAAGCAGAGATCTGCGAAAGAGAGGTTTCTAAGAAAAAAGTACATGGGAGTGTGAAGTCGAGAATCCATGAAGATGAGAAGGATGATGAGCAGGTTTCCAAGCACAGTCAAAAGATAAATGACGAGAAAAAGAACAAATAGCAGGATCTGGGTCTGCAAGTCCTGGGAAAGGCCAAGGAAAATAAACTCAGTCACAAAGGTTTGGTTTTCCTCTCCCATTGGGATTTATGCCTCTTTACCTGTTTGCACAAATAAAAAGAACAGACTTTGGAATGGTGACATCAAGTCCCATAGAAGAGTATCACTTAAAACCCAGTTTAAAACCAAATTGGATATTTCTAGCTTGTTGCTATTTGTATCATTCTAAGTAATACAAAATAGAATGTTTTATTTCTTATTAGTTGGTTGTAATGTTAGTTCATTTCATTGTTTCCCAAATATTTTCTTCCCATTTCCACTTATTTATAGAGTATGACGCTATTAAAGCCTTCTTGGCTAGTTCTGATATGAGGATATTAGACTTTATGTGGATTTTACTAAATGACTATATGCACATTGTTACAAAGTGATGTGTATATTGTTAACACTGTTACCATGTATAAAACTGCACAAATAACTGCTCAAAATATTACATATTTAATCATAATACATACGCTTGAAAAACGAGAAATAGCTTTCTGGCATCAAACTTAATTTGACCTCTTAAAATACCACAAATGTTTTCTTGCTTTAAAATTAAGGAGGGCATATGATGTGATGAGTACTGGGTGTTACAGGCAAGTAATGAATCATCGAACACTACATCAAAAACTAATGATGTACTTTAGTGTACAGGAGATAACTGAACATAAAAGAAAACACATAGTGTCAGGTTAGTATAAACAATTATATACTAACAAATGAGATAACTTAGAAAAAATGTAAATATTAAGATGTAATACGTATTTGATTCTTTAACTGAAGTATAGTTGACATACAATGCTTTATTAGTTTCAAGTGTACAACATAGTGGGATTTAACAATTCTTTACACAATGCCCAACACAATAAATGTAGTTACCACCTGTCACCATAAAACATTATCACAATATTAGTTACCATATTATTTATGCTGTACTTTTCATCTCTGTGATTTATTTTGTTTATTGTTTTATTTTATAATGAATTTTGTTCCTTACATATAGTCACCTCTTATAAAATATATAAAATTATATTCTACAGCTTTAAAAAACATAATGGCCCAAGAATTATTTACTAAGAATAAATGCAAATAACTATTAAATTTAAGAAAAATACTTGATGTAATTGTAAGTACTTATAAATAAATAGAACGCAAGAATGAGAGATACATTTTTTACCTGTGTAATTAGCTAAAATTTTAACAAACAACTATACCACAAAATAGTAATTAGTATTTTATTGAAAATTTAACCCAAGACAGGCATTGAAAGTTTTATATAATCACATTGTCCAATAACATTATAAGGTAGACAATATTAATCTTACTTTGCAGATGAGAAAACTGAGGCACAAAAAAGTTCATCCACCTTCCCCAAATCACACACTTAATAATGACAGTATTCTGTAAAACGAGGGTGCAGAAAAAACACATTTTCGTGCAATGCAAGTGAGTAGGAAAATCAATCCAATCCTTTTGGAAAATAATTATGTCAAATATATTTAAATATTTAAATAGTCATACTTTGGCCCAGTTCTCAATAATATGGGGGAGGGAGAGATTCTGTTTTTACCAGTCCTTTCTTCCCTGTGAGGAAGAATCTGATTTTTGACATTCTAGGATGTTGCATGGTCCATATAACTGCTCTCTAGAGTTACTGCGATTTAAAAGGTCATGCACAGGGGTGACTGGGTGGCTCAGGGGTTAAGCCTCTGCCTTCAGCTCAGGTCATGGTATCAGGGTCCTGGGATCGAGCTCTGCATTGGGCTCCTTGCACACCAGGGAGCCTGCTTCTCCCTCTTCCTCCATCTGCCTCTCTATTTACTTGTAATCTCTACCTCTCTGTCAAACAAATAAATAACATCTTTAAAAAAATGGTCATGAATGTTCTACTTCCCCAGTTCTTCATAGAACTGGACTGATAAATTGGGTAAAATTCCAGTCAAGCTCTAAGAAAGACTTTGAAAGACTTTGGACTAGAGCAAGTACTCCAACTCAGGCTTATCAGAGTTCTGAACTTGTGTGACTAACACATCATCTCCCGACCCATGCATTTTGTAGGATCTCAGTTCTGGCAGCAGCAGGAGCAGGTCTCATTACACAAGCAGACCACTGCACACCTTATTAAAATGTGCCCCACTTATCTGGGACCAAACAGTGCACACAACATGAAAAGAGAGCCTCTGCAGACTACTGGACTGAAGGAAAAAGTGGCCAGAACTCAACAGCAAGGCATGTGCAACAAACATAGAAGGCACTTCCTGAAGCACCAAGTCCTGAAGAATAGGAGACACTGTACTGCAGGACATACAGGGCCTCTTTTTCATAAAACCATTACTTTTAAGAGCAGGAGATATAACTGGCATTCCTAACGCACAGACACACACAGAGAGTAAGACAAAATGAAGAGACAGAAGAATGTGTTCCAAATGAAAGAACAAGACAAACCACAGCAAGGGACCTAAGCAAAACAGATATTAATTATCTGATAGAGATAGAGAATTTAAAGTAATGATCATATAAATACTCACTGGACTTGAGAAAAGAGTGGAGGACATCAGTGAGACCCTTGAGAAAGAGGTAGAAAAGAACCCATCACAGAGGAAGATCACAATAAATGAAGTAAAAAATACAGTTGATGGGAGTGTCTGGATGGCTCAGTGGGTTAAACCTCTGTCTTTGGCTCAAGTTATGATCCCAGGGTCCTGGGATTGAGCCCCGCATTGGGCTCTCTGCTCAGCAGGGAGCCTGCTTCCCCCGCCCCTGCCTTTCTGCCTGCTTTTGATCTCTGTCTGTCAAACAAATAAATAAAATCTTTAAAAAAAATACACTTCATGGAATAAATAGCAAGCTAGAGGAGGAATGGAATGATTTAATCACCCATAAGACACAGTAATGGAAAGTAATCAAGCTGAGCAAATGAGAGAAAAAAGAATTATACAAAAAGAGAATAGGCATAGGGAACTCAGCGACTCCAAGTCTAATAACATTTATACTGTGAGGATTCCAGAAGGAGAAAAGACAGAAAAGGGGGCAGAGTATTTATTGAAGAAGTAATATCTGAAAACTTCCTATATCTGGGAATGAAACAGAAATCCAGATACAGGAGGCACAGAGATCCCCCAATAAAATCAACCAAAGCATGTCCACAACAAGACACATAGTAATTAAAATGACAAAAGTAGTAGTAAAGAAAAAAAAATTAAACAGCAAGAGAAGAAAAAGACAGTTACATATAAGGGAAACCCATAAGGCCAGCAGCAGATCAACAGAAACTTTGCAGGCCCAGAAAGGAGCCAGTGATACAGTCAAAGTGCTGAAAGTGATAAATGCACAGCCAAGAATACTTTATCCAGCAAGTTCATCATTCAGAATAGAAGGAGAGATAAAAACTTTCTCAGACAAACAAAACCTATGAGTTCATGACTGCTGAACCACTCTTGCAAGAAACATTAAGAGACTCTAAGTGTTAAGGAAAGACCATAGTGAGAATTCAGTAGGAAACACAAAACTAGTCAAAATAAATATATCTGTAAAATTAGTCAAGAGATTCACAAAATAAAAGGATGTAAAATATAACACCATATACCTAAAACATGTGTGAATGTGGGGGGAGGGTGTGGAGATAGGAGTAAAGAATGGGTTCAATTTTAAACAATCATCAACTTCATATAGACTGCTGTATGCAGAAGACGTATTATATAAACAGAATGGTAACCATAAATCAAAAACTAGTAATAGATATGCAAAGAATAAAGAGAAAGGAATCTGAGTATATCACTAAAGAAAAGCAAAGAGCCATGAAAGTGAGCAAGAGAAGGATCAAAGAAAAACTACAAAAACAACCACAAAACCAGTAATAAAATGGCAAAACACATATATATCAATAGCTACTTTGAATGTAAATGGACTAAACGCTCTGATCAAAGGACACAGGGTGACAGAACGGATAAAGAAAACATACTCATCTATATGCTGACTACAAGGGACTCAGTTTAGACCTAAAGATATATGCAGATTGAAAGTGCATAAATAGGGATGCCTGGGTGGCTCCAGTCGGTTAAAGTCTGCCTTTGGCTCAGGTTATGATCCCAGGTTCCTGGGATCAAGCCCCGCATTGGGCTCCCTGATCAGCAGGAGCTTGTGTCTTCCTCTACCCTGCCCCTCCCCCCTGCAACTTGTGCTCTCTTGCACACGTGCTTTCTCCTTCTTTCTCAAACAAATAAAATCTTAAAAAAACAAAGGTGAATAGATAGAAAAACACTTATATGCAAATAGAAGGGCAAAGAAACCTGGGGTAGCAATACTTCCATTAGACAAAATAGACTTAAAAACAAACACTGTAACAAGAGATCAAAAAAGGATAGATCATTGGATAGATCATCCAAACATAAACTCAACTAGGATACAGTGGCCTTGATTGACACATTGGACCAGATGGATCTAACTAATATAGCCAGAAACATCCATCCTAAAACAGAAGACTATACAGTTTTTTCAAGTCATATAAAACAGTCTCCAGAATAAATCCAGTATTAGGCCACAAAATAAGTCTTAACAAATTAAAAAACATTGAAGTCATACCATGAATCCTTCCAACCACAATACTATGAAACTAGAAATCAAACAAAAGAAAATATCTAGAAAGAGCACAAATCCATGGAGGCTAAAGAACATGCTACTAAACAATGAATGGGTCAATCAAGAAATGAAAGAGGAATGTGGGGCACCTGGGTGGGTCAGTTGGTTTAGCATCTGACTCTTGATTTTGCTTAAGATTCACTTCCTGGGCGCCTGGGTGGCTCAGTGGGTTAAGCCGCTGCCTTCGGCTCAGGTCATGATCTCAGGGTCCTGGGATCGAGTCCCACATCGGGCTCTCTGTTCAGCAGGAGCTTGTTTCCTCCTCTCTCTCTCTCTGCCTACTTGTGATCTCTCTCTGTCAAAAAAAAAAAAAAAAAAAGATTCTCTTCCTCTCTCTCTGCCCCTCTCCTCAAGCCCATGCACTTTCTCTCCAAAAAATATGAAAGAAGGAGAGAAAGAAAGGAAGGAAGAAAGGAAGGGAGGGGGGAGTGGGGGAGGAAGGAAGGAAGAAAGGAAGAAAGAAAGAAAGCTATCAAAGAGGAAATAAAAAATACATGGAGACAAATGAAAATGAGCACACAAAGGTCAAAAATCCTTGGGATGCAAGAAAAGCTTTTCTAAGAGGGAAGTCTACTGCAATATAGGCCTACCTCAAGAAGCAAGAGAAATATCAAATAAACAACCGAACCTGACCCCTATAGAAGCTAGAAAAAGAACACCAAACAAGGCTTAAAACCAGCTGAAGAAGGGAAATAATAAAGATTAATGTGGAAATAAATGATAATGAAACAAAAAAAATAGAACAGATCAATGAATGAGGAGCTGGTTCTTTGAAAAAATTAATAAAATTAATAAACTCCTAGCCAGGCTTATCAAAAGAAAAGAGAAAGGACCCAAATACATAAAATTACAAATGAGAGAAGAGCAATTACAAACAACACCACAGAAATACAAACAATTATGAAAGAATATTATATGCCAATGAGTTACACACAACCTAGAAGAAATGGAAAAATTCCTAGAAACATATCATCTCCCAAACCTGAGTCAGGAATAAATGGAAAATTTGAACAGACTGATTACCAGCCATGAAACTGAATCAGTAATCAAAAACTCCCAGCAAACAGAAGTCCAGGACCAGAAGGATTCACAGGTGAATGCTACCAAACATTTAAAGGAGAGTTAATACCTATTCTTCTCAAACTATTCCAAAAAACAGAAGAGGAAGGAAAGCTTTCAAATTCATTGTATGAGGCCAGCATTACAGAGATACAAAAACCAGATAAAGATACTACAAAAAGAGAGAGAACTATAGGCCAGTATCTCTGATGAATATAAATGCACAAATCCTCAATAAAATACTAGCAAATTGAAGCCAACAATGCATTAAAAAAATCTTTCACTGTGATCAATCAACATGATACAGGAAACATCACATCAACAAGAGAAAGAATAAAACGCATATGATTGTTTCAATCGATGCAGAAAAAGCATTTGAGAAAATATAACAATGATTCATGATTAAAAACTCTCCTCAAAGTAGGTGCAGAGGGAATATACCTCAACCTAATAAGGGCCCTCCATGAAAAACTCACAGCTAACATCACACTCAATGGTGAAAAACCAAAAGTTTTCCCCTAAGATCAGGAGCAAGATGGGGATGGTCACTCTCACCACATTTATTCCCCTTAGGCCCAGCCAGCAGCAGTCAGATAAGAAAAAGAAATAAAGGCATCCTAATTAGTAACAAAGTAGTAAAACTTTGACTATATGCAGATGACATGATACTATGTATAGAAAATCCTAAAAACTCCACCAAAAAAAACTGCTAGAATCTGATGAGTGAATTCTGTAAGGTCACAGGATACAAAATCAATATGGAGAAACATGTTGCATATCTATACACTAATAACTGAAGCAGCAGAAAGGGAAATTAAGAAACAATCCCATTTATGACTGCACCAACAAGAACAGGATAGCTAGGCGTTACCTTAACCAAGGAGGTGAAAGCCTTGTACTGTGAATACTGTAAAACACTGATGAAAGAAATCAAAGATGACACAAATGCTCATGGGTTGGAAGAAAAAAATACTGTTAAAATATCCATAGTGCCCAAAGCACTCTACAGATTCAATGCAATCCTTATCAAAACACCAACATCATTTTTTACAGGACTAATTCAAACAATCCTAAAATTTGTATGGAACTAACCACAAAAGAAACTGAAGAGCCAAAGCAATCCTGAGAAAGAACAAAAACTGTAGATACCACAGTTGCAGATTTCCAGATATACTGCAAAACTGTCGTAATCAAAGCAATATAGTATTGGCACAACAAACGATGCACAGAGGTATAGATTGGAACAGAGATCCCAGAAATAAACCCATCATTATATGGTGGATTAATCTTTAACAGAGGAGACAAACATATGCAATGGGAAAAAGACAGTCTTTTCACAGACGGTGTTGGGAAAATTGGACAGCTGCGTGCAAAAGAATGAAACCAGATGACTTTCTTACACCATATGCAAAAGTAAACTCAAAATGTGTTAAGGGTCTCAATATGAGACCTCAAACCATAAAAATACTAGAAGAGAACACAGGCAGGAATGTCTCTCCTGTTGGCCCTAGGAACATCTTTCTAGATATATCTCCAGGGGCAAGGGAAACAGAAGCAAAAATAAACTATTGGGACTACTTCAAAATAAAAGCTTTCTGCACAGCAAAGGAAACAACAACACTAAAGACTACCTACTGAATGGGAGAAGATATTTACAAATGACATAGTCAATAAAAGGTAAGTATCTAAATATATGACAAATGTATACAACTCAACACTGTAAACCCAATGTACCCAATAAAAAAAAAATGGGTGGAAAACCTGAACAGACAGTTCTCCAAAGAAGACAGATGGCCAACAGACACATAAAACGATGCTCAATATGACTAATCAACAGGAATTTACAAATCAAACCACAAGAACAGATACACTTAAATATATAAACAACAAATAGAAAACTAGGACATCAAAGAGCATTTAAAAAGAGCAAAAAGAATACCAGTTAAAATGATGCAAAGAGGACATTATATAGGCAATTCAGAGAAGAAATGCAAATGCCCAAAACCTATGTCAAGAATATTCACACTCACTTAGAGAAACAGAAAATAAAATAGTACGTAATGTTTCTCTCTCATTAGATTAGCAAAGTTGAAATAGATTGAAATGTCCAACTGTATTTTTGAGAATGGGGCAAACAGATATGAAAAATGTAGGCATGTAACATTTATAAAATCTCCCTGGAACGTGATAAAAAATATAAAGTTAAAAAATGGGTTTGCTTTTTTTTTCCTGAATAAAGCTATTTTTAGGACTTTACTTTTGGAAATAATTATGGGTAGCCATAAAACTTGGTTTCAAAGGATATTCACATATAGGATTGTTTCCAAAATAAAACAGCTTACAGCCTAACAATTGGTGATGTGTTAAACACATTGTTTTCCAATATAATATAATCTATACCACATAGAGAAAAGGGTAAGAGTAGAGATGTGTGAATCATACAGCATGGATTGAATCCTTTCTTCTTATTTCTTAGCTCTGTGGCCTTTGCCTATGATTCAGTTCCTTTATGCCTCAGTTTCCTTGTGTGAAATGGATATAAACCACAAATTCATAGTATGGATGTAAAGATTAAATTAAGAACTTAATGGAAAGTAGTTTGCACAATGTTGACAGCTCCATTTCAAGAAATGGCCGCTGTGATCATGATGTACTAACCTTAAGCCATTAAATGGAAGTAGATCCGTATTTTCTGTGGAAAGATGTTGCTCACACTGTTGAGTTTCAAAAGAGGGTTGCGAAATAACATGAATGGGTATGATTCCTACAGATCGTGTGTGTGTGTGTGTGTGTGTATGCATTGTTGTGTATCTTTCTCTCTAGAGATGAGTCCATTATATAATACCCTTATTTCTTGTCTGTACTGTCATTTGCAAATATCTTCTCCCATTCCGTGGGTTGCCTCTTTGTTTTTTTTTTAAAGATTTTTATTTATTTATTTATTTGACAGAGAGAGATCACAAGTAGACAGAGAGGCAGGCAGAGAGAGAGAGAGGGAAGCAGGCTCCCCGCTGAGCAGAGAGCCCGATGCGGGACTCGATCCCAGGACCCCGAGATCATGACCCGAGCCGAAGGCAGCGGCTTAACCCACTGAGCCACTATCCAGGATCTATAATGAACTCCTGAAACTCAACACACACAAAACAGACAATCATATCAAAAAATGGGCAGAAGATATGGACAGACACTTCTCCAATAAAGACATACAAATGGCTATCAGACACATGAAAAAATGTTCATCATCACTAGCCATCAGGGAGATTCAAATTAAAACTACATTGAAATATCACCTTACACCAGTTAGAATGGCCAAAATTAGCAAGACAGGAAACAACATGTGTTGGAGGGGATGTGGAGAAAGGGGAACCCTCTTCCACTGTTGGTGGGAATGCAAGTTGGTGCAGACTCTTTGGAGAACAGTGTGGAGATTCCTCAAGAAATTAAAAACGGAACTTCCCTATGACCCTGCCATTGCACTACTGGGTATTTACCCCAAAGATACAGATGTCGTGAAAAGAAGGGCCATCTGTACCCCAATGTTTATAGCAGCAATGGCCACCGTCGCCAAACTGTGGAAAGAACCAAGATGCCCTTCAACGGATGAATGGATAAGGAAGATGTGGTCCATATACACTATGGAGTATTATGCCTCCAACAGAAAGGACGAATACCCAACTTTTGTAGCAACATGGATGGGACTGGAAGAGATGATGCTGAGTGAAATCAGTCAAGCAGAGAGAGTCAATTATCATATGGTTTCACTTATTTGTGGAGCATAACAAAAGGCATGGAGGACATGGGGAGTTAGAGAGAAGGGGGTTGGGGTAAATTGGAAGGGGAGGTGAATCATGAGAGACTATGGACTCTGAAAAACAATCTGAGGGGTTTGAAGTGGCGGGGGGGTGGGAGGTCGGGGTACCAGGTGGGGGTATTATAGAGGGCATGGATTGCATGGAGCACTGGGTGAGGTGAAAAAAAATAATGATACTGTTATGCTGAAAATAAATAAATGGAAAAAAATAAAAAAATAATACCCTTATCTCATTGATAAAGTCTTCTTTTCAAATTATTTTATTTTTTCAATGTTCCAAGATTCACAGCTTATGCACCATACCTAGTGCTCCATGCAATATGTGCCCTCCTTAATACCCACCACCAGGCTCACCTAACCCCCAGGCCCCACCCCTCCAAAGCCTTCAGTTTGTTTCTCAGAGTCCACAGTCATTGATAAACTTTTTTAAAAATTACTTATTTATTTGACAGAGAGAGAGAGTGAGAGATCATAAGTAGGCAGAAAGGCAGGCAGAGAGAGAGGGGGAAGCAGGCTCCCTGCTGAGCAGAGAGCCCAATACAGATGCTGATCTTGGTCCCAAGACCTGGAGATCATGACCAGAGCCAAAGACAGAGGCTTAACCCACTGAGCCACCCAGGTACTCTCACTGATAAACTCTTAATGCACAATAAAAACTTAACATCCAGGGAGAGACTGCACATTATATTTTAAAAATGACTATCTATTCCTAAAATGTAGGATTTGTACATTTACATATGTATGTGTATATGTTGACTGGGAAGACTGCCAAACAGGAGAATAATAAAAATCTGTGAAAAAGGAGGTAAATAAGATGAAATGTGGTATCATTTGTATTCCAAAGAAGGTCAGGGATAAAAGCTCTTCCATGTTCTAAAGATTTCATATGATTCTGTCAAGTTTACTAATTAATCAAGCAATGACGTATCTTTATCTAATTCAGAGAAAAAATGAGGAAGAGAAATCAGAGTGGGAAAATACAATAAAGAGAGTAGAAAGAAGTAGAAATTAGAAGAGAGAGTAGAAATTAGAAGAAATCAGGGAATGGAAACAAGTTAGAGGGAATCTAGAGATATGGAGAAAAAGTAGAAGAAGGAAGACATGAAGAGATCTGTAAGTCTGGCTGTCCCCAAGCAAAGGGACAGGCAATGCATCTTTTATTCTCGAGGCCCTAATAACTTTGTAACTACTATGGACTTTCCTCATTACCATGTCTCACACACACACAATTGCATGCATGGTGTTATTCTTTGTCATAGACACATGCCACATGCTGCATATACCTACTCGCTCTCAGCTTCATAGTATCTTATATAAGCACACAGAAATCCACACACCACAGATATACTCACTGGAGTATTCCATATTCTCTTAAATGTACCCTCATGACCACCAAATCTTTCACAATAACAAAAGATGCCACAGAGTATCTACTGAGCCAATTGGATACTGGCCAAGGCTGGGTGTTTTGGGAACCCACCATGCCTGAGTTGGATGTGAAGGATATGAGTGTGTGTGTGTGGGCACAAGCAGTGGGGGCTAGTATCTTCTTTGGGACCAGAAGGCCAACATTGATTGTAATGGGACCCACACTCTGCTGTCTGTTGTAACTCACCAGGGGGTTGGGTAGCAGAGCCGGGCTTCCTAGAACAGCATACCATGCAGTCCTGATTCCTTCACATCTCCCAGAACCAGAGAACACTCAAAAGCATGGAGTTCTTCATGGGGTTCCACAAAGCAAGAGTCCTGTTTTCCCTCCAGCACCTGTCTGTTCAATGGGTCATGGAAGAACACATATAAGCGGAGAGAAACAATGAAGACTGAAGGGCTAAAACAGGAAGGAAAGGGAAAATCAGGCAGTTGCTTTTCAATAGCAAGAGGCACAGCCTCTGTGATCTCTCTGGAAGGAGCCCCATCCCTGATGATGAAAAGCATTTTGGAGCTGGGATTCTGGAGAAGAGTGGGAATACAATTGTTGTCTCTGGGAGTCTAGCAAGGAACAATATTGATGTGCAAGAAGTAAATGACCAAATTTACCTTTCTCAATGCCATGATCACCTCCCACCCCCCAAATGGTACTGAAGATTCCAGACTGAGACTCATCAACAACTTGTCCACTCTCACCTGAGGACAGAGAGGAGGCAGGAACAGAGCTGCAGGGTCACTGGTGAAGGAATGGAGGATCAAGTGGGAGAGGCAATGATTTCTGCAGCCTGCAGATCAGTCTCTAAAGACAGCACTGGTTGTGGGTTGGCTCCTAAGTAATACCTCCCAGGGCCTGCACAAGAGTCATCCCTAGGAGTCTGACTCCACCCCCAGCCTTTCTGCCTTTCTTCTTTCAAGGTACAAATGCCAATTCTCCTAGGTCCCAGTTCTGAACAGAGCATTTTTCCTTCAAGGATATATTTAGAGGTGAGGTCCTGACAGTATGTAAACAGGGCATTCCCCGGAGCTTGAAAAGCCCTCAGCTTTATTACCTTTGCATCCTCTGAGACATCCTAGGGCACTCGGTGCTCTACATGAGGTCACAGACTAAAGTTTCCAATCCACACTAATATCCCTGTTCCAAACCTTATGCCCATGTCATTCCAAACAGCTCAGCAGTTATCTTCTCAGGGGTTTACTAGTTATCAAACATGTGTTTTCATTTATATAGTAATGAAATAGAGGTGAAAGTAAGCAGATATTGGATTATCTGGATGCCAACTTTCTACTACAGCTGCATTCCAGGCCTTGTACCTTCATTTTGGTTTGTGATTATTTTGGTGCCATATGATCACCTGAAGTGGTGGAGCTGAACTTGGTTAGCATGGTCTTTATATCAGCATGATAGCAGGGGTTCTGGGTGGCTTCTTACATTAAAGTTGTTAATTACTGGACATAAAGTCCAAGCTTTTCTTTTGTGGAAATAATTCACAAAGGACAGTCTAGAAGGAGACTTTTAACCTATTAATTTTTAAGGTATTAAGACTTTGGTTTGACCACATGAAAATGGATCTTCTCCCACAGCTCTCTCAAGCTAGTGAAAACATGTTTTCAAAGATAAATTTTAGATCCAAATGGTGCATTCATATGAGCTAAGGTTCGAAGAATGTAAGCAAAAGCAGGTGGAAGGCTGTTATATGATAGTGTAGCCATGTGGGATTCTAGAAAATGCCTGAAGTTGTTAATTTCCCAATCATATTTCAGGTGGTAATTTAGTTTCTGCAAAATGTCATTTATCACCTTAAGGATATGCTAGTAGTTTGAATTTTATTGTTTTACTTTTTTTTTGTGGTTCTACCTGCACATTATTTATAGTTTAGTTTTGATTTCATAGCACCTATAAATATAACTCATTAAAAATAAATGATTATGTTCCAAGGAATAAATATGCTGTAATTTACTTAACCATATCCATATTAATGGACATAAGGATTTTTTCTACTCTTTAGACATTGAAACAATGCCACAGTGAACTTCTTGGAACATATATCTTTGAGTCCTTGTCAAATATATTTGATGGATAACTTTCTGAGGTTTAACTGCAGGATCTTAAAGTTTGTCCAAAGTGGCACATCTAATAAGAGCGAAGAGTTGGTATTCAAATTCATGTCTGTCTGCCTCCAGAGTTTATAGCAAATTCAATAAAAATGTATGGTAAATTGGAAGAGGAGGTGAACCACGAGAGACTATGGACTCTGAAAAACAATCTGAGGGGTCTGAAGTGGCGGGGGGGTGGGAGGTTGGGGTACCAGGTGGTGGGTATTATAGAGGGCACGGCTTGCATGGAGCACTGGGTGTGGTGAAAAAATAATGAATAATGTTTTTCTGAAAATAAATAAATTGGAAAAAAATGAAAAATAAAAAAATAAAAGTACATTCCTTTAGATAAATGTCAATATATATTGCCAACTGTCTTATTGAAAAGTTGCATTTAATTAACAAAAATTTCCTATTTAGTCACACAATTACTAACATTTGGTATTATGAAACTCTTCAATTTTGTTAATGCATTAGGTTAAAAAATGGTATCTCTGTTAATTTATTATAGGATATTTTAATTATGCTTGAGGATGAGCATAATTTTATATGTTTATTGATCATTTTCATTTCCTTTTTCTGTGACATGACTATATCCTTTGCATAGGCAAAAGGTGGCCCAATAATACCAGGTTTCTTCCCAGACTGGCTGTATCTCTCTACATTTTCCCAAATGTAAGTGTGTGTTCCTCTCTTTTCTACATCTGCCAATATTTTATAATATCTGACTTTCTAATTTCTGCATGCCTAATAGGGGTAAACAGATATCTCTTTGTTGTTTTAGTTTGTATACCTTTCAGTACTAATGAATTTGAGTATTGCTTTCTGTTTTTGCAACCCTTAGAAGTTAATTTCTGTGAATTCCCTTGTATATCCTCTTTTTGTTTGTTTTGTTTTGTTTTTCTTATTGGGGGTTTCTTCCTTTTCTTCTTGATCTTTAGAATTTATTATAAATTCCTGATATTAAGTTCTTATTCTTATTTGTTTTACATAGCACAAATATCTCATCCATTTTCTCATCAACGTTTTTTTGGTATTTTTTAAAATTTCTTTTCAGCGTAACAGTATTCATTGTTTTTGCACCACACCCAGTGCTCCATGCAATCTGTGCCCTCTCTAATACTCACCACCTGGTTCCCCCAACCTCCCATTCCCCGCCCCTTCAAAACCCTCAGATTGTTTTTCAGAAATTGGAAGGGGTGGTAAACCATGAGAGACTATGGTTCATAGTCCATAGTCTCTCATGGTTCACCTCCCCTTCCAATTTCCCTCAACTCCCTTCTCCTCTCCATCTCCCCTTGTCCTCCATGCTATTTGTTATGCTCCACAAATAAGTGAAACCATATGATAATTGACTCTCTCTGTTTGACTTACTTCACTCAGCATAATCTCTTCCAGTCCCGTCCATGTTGCTACAAAAGTTGGGTATTCGTCCTTTCTGATGGAGGCATAATACTCCATAGTGTATATGGAGTCTTCCTTATCCATTCGTCTGTTGAAGGGCATCTTGGTTCTTTCCACAGTTTGGCAACTGTGGCCATTGGTGCTATAAACATTGGGGTACAGATGGCCCTTCTTTTCACGACATCTGTATCTTTGGGGTAAATACCCAGTAGTGCAATGGCAGGGTCATAGGGAAGTTCTATTTTTAATTTCTTGAGGAATCTCCACAGTGTTTTCCAAAGTGACTGCACCAACTTGCATTCCCACCAACAGTGGAAGAGGGTTCCCCTTTCTCCACATCCCCTCCAACACATGTTGTTTCCTGTCTTGCTAATTTTGGCCATTCTAACTGGTGTAAGGTGATATTTCAATGTAGTTTTAATTTGAATCTCCCTGATGGCTAGTGATGATGAACATTTTTTCATGTGTCTGATAGCCATTTGTATGTTTTCTTTGGAGAAGTGTCTGTTCATATTTTCTGCCCATTTTTTGATATGATTGTCTGTTTTGTGTGTGTTGAGTTTCAGGAGTTCTTTATAGATCCTGGATATCAACCTTTTGTCTGTACTGTCATTTGCAAATATCTTCTCCCATTCTGTGGTTTTTTAAAAAAAAATTTTAATTTTTTAATAAACATATAATGTATTTTTAGGCCCAGGAGTACAGGTCTGTGATCTCTCAACATTTTAACTTTACTCATCATGTTCTTCATTGAAGACAAATTCCAGATTTTGAGGAAATCAAATTCATCAAGTTTTTCATTATGCTCTGTGTTTTGAAGGGTCCTTCCTATAGGTCAAAAGATATTCTGTTATGTTTTCTCCTATAACATCATTGTTCTATTTGAACTTAGTTATTTAGCCCATTTAGAGTCTACCTTCTTGTGTCATGTTAGGGAGAAATCCTGTTTTATTTTCTCTCAGTATCAAACTAGTATTTATCAATACTTTTTACTGCACTATTTGTTATCTTCCGAATGATTTTTGTTATAACCCTGTTGTACATTCAATTTTACATATGTCTATCTAGGAGCTCTCAATTCTTTTTTTAAATATAAATACAATTAGCCAGCATACAGAACATCACTAGTTTCTAGTGCAAGGTTCAATAATTCATCAGCTGCCTATAACACCCAGTATATGAGCTCTCAATTCTGTTTCACTTTGTAGTCCTTCCCCCCCGCCCCACAGTGTAACCTGGCTTTTATTTTTGTGGCTTGACAATATTACCAGTGGAAAAGGAAAAGGTTCTATTTCTTTTTTTTTGTAAAAAGTTTTTAATTTTAAAGTTAAGTTTTATTACTTAACATTGTTTCACTGTTATAATTATTGTGCATAAGACTCTTTCTAAAGCTCACTTCACAGAGTGATTGCAAAATGGCCTGAAAATTTAGCAGCAACCATTTTATGCAAAATTTCTTTTACCTCAGAATTAGACACTTCAGAAAAATCATTTCAGCTAAAAATTTTCGTGAGGTGTTAGAAATATCCTTTTATAAAATGCTATATTAGAATAGTACTTGAGAAAGCAAGATTCCTTAAGTTCCAGGATTTAACAAACTTAATGATTAGCTCTGTAGCATAAGGGGAAAATAGGGATTCTCAAGTTTTTAAGCTTTTAAATATGGTCCTATGGATGAACTCAGCAATACGCAGCTCTGCAGAGAATTAAAGATGAACTGAGATAGTGTGACTGGTGGGAAGGTGAAGGGAGACCACCTCTAACAGTCCTCAAACTTCTCCAGCTGTTCCTGTTCCATACCATCTGCCATGCTGGCCCAGTCCCCTTCACTCAGGGTGTCACCGAAGGCAGTTTCAAGGCTCGATGGCAAAAGATCACCTACAACCTCTTAACCTTCTACTACCTCTTTCTGCTGCCACTGACTGCCATGACTGTCTGCTATAGCCACATTGTCCTCGGTGTGTCTAGTCGTCGGACAAGGAAGAGGAACCATGGTGAGACTCCAGTCCCTGGACCCTACTAATCCATACCTTAAGGCTATTGCCTCTAGCCTCATTTACTGATCTGAGAGCTTTCTATTAAACCAAAAGTGACATCATATCCATTCCTCTAGCACCTGATGTTGCAAGTATTTTCTAAATGCCTTCACTTGTTCTTTTTTTTTTTTTTAAATGCCTTCACTTCTAACCAACCTCTAGCCAACCTCCATTGTTGAGTTAGCTGGGCAAGGATTAAGGAGAAAGGTGATCAGTGTTCTCCTTTAGTCTTGGACACCATCAAGTCTCCAAGTAGTCTTAGTAGCTTCATAACACCACACGTCAATCAAAAGCTTTCCTCCAGCATGCAGGGGGCAAACTCACCATCCGGGGCTCGGAATTTAGAAAACATACTCAAAGAGTGCTTCTGAATTTGAGTATAGGATGAATGGGCAGAGATGGTGAGCTAGAGTTCTCCTGATACAAGGAAGAGAATGTGGCAAATAGGAGGTAATGCTGCAAATCCTCTTCCCTTCCCAAACTGGGACAATATATGCTTGCCCTTCTCCCTCAGGGATTATGACAGACATCTAGAGAGGTTCCATTTCTAACTGTGGTTTTAATTTGCAATTCCCAAATGCCTGCCTAGGGATATGCAGTATCCTTTCATGTTTTTGTCAGTCATTTCTATATCTCCTTTGGAGATATACCTTTTCAAGTCCTTTATCCATTTTTAAATTGTGTTGTTCATCTGTTTTGATTTTGAGTTGCATGAGTTCCTTAAATATTCTGCATACTAGACCCTCCTCAGATATTTGATTTGCAATTATTTTTCCCTATTCTGTGAGATGTCATTTCACTTTCATGGTTGGACTAAGTTAAACAACACCAACATGGTTTTAGTTGTCTTTTTCCTGATTAAACATTCAATTGAGTGCTGTAAACTTCTATATTCTAGAAGCCGATAAAGTGTACTCTGACAGCATTTGGGATATTTTTTGTATTTCTTTGGAGGGAGGGCCACTTGAGTTCCCTACTTTACTATTTTTGCTCTAACAAATAATTTTTGACTTTAGGCTATCTTAGTAATCAGTATAAAGAAAAATTTGGGATTTTGTTAATCTTATATTTATATTTTGTTTTCTATTTCACTGATTTCTTCTTTTCTATTATTTACTTGTTTGTGCCTTTGGATTTGCTTCACTACTTCACACCCCTGTGAAAGACCCAGCAGTTTGAATTAAATGCTTAACTTCATTTTTTTCCTCTTTTCTCTCTCTTTCTATTTTTAAAAAAGATTTTACTTATTTACTTGTCAGAGAGAGAGAGAGAGAGAACACAAAAGGGGAACTGCAGGCAGAAGTAGAGGAACAAGCAGGCTCCCCTCTGAGCAAGGAGCTGGATGTGGGACTCCATCTCAGGTCCCTGGGATCATGACCTGAGCTGAAGGCAGACACTTAACCAACTGAGCTACCCAGGAGTCTCTCTCCTTCTCTTTATTTTTTTTTTATTTTTGTTTTTTTAAGATTTTATTTATTTGATAGAGAAAGAGATCACAAGTAGGCAAAGAGACAGGTAGAGAGAGAGGGGGAAGCAGGATACCTGCTGAGCAGAGAGCCCGATGCAGGGCTTGATCCCAGTACCCTGAGATCATGACCTGAGTCGAAGGCAGAGGCTTAACCCACTGAGCCACCCAGGCGCCCTGCCCTCTCCTTCTCTTTAAATGAGGTATTACTTGCATACAGAATGTACACCAATCTTCAGTACAGCTCAACAAGTCTTATGTATGTATATGTCTGTGTAACTATTATACAGATCAGAAAGCAGAACCCTCACAACCATCAAAATACTCCCAGTCAACTCCAAATCAGTCTCTCAAAGATAACCATTATTTGGAATTTTAAAAATATAAATTAGTCTTGCTTGTTCTGGAGCTTCAAAGAAATGGAATCCTATAGAATATACTTATTATATGTGTAGCTTCTTTTACTAGACATTTTCTGTCTCTGTGTTTGCAAGTAGCAGTAGTTCATTCTTTTAAAAATAAACAATAGTATCCCACTTCATTCAATTTATCTTTTATCTTGTCCATCTGAATTTATATTGTTGCCATTTCTGGTTATTTTGAGTATGGCTGTTTAAAAAAATACTTGTATGTACTTGTGGTGGAAGTAAACACTTATTTCCATAAGGCGTGTATACCACAGAGAGGTGAAACAAATGGACTGTAGGAGAGTAGGCATATATTTTTTTTCAATTTATTTATTTTCAGAAAAACATTATTCATTATTTTTTCACCACACCCAGTGCTCCATGCAAGCCGTGCCCTCTATAATACCCACCACCTGGTACCCCAACCTCCCACCCCCCCCGCCACTTCAAACCCCTCAGATTGTTTTTCAGAGTCCATAGTCTCTCATGGTTCACCTCCCCTTCCAATTTACCCAAATTCCCTACTCCTCTCTAACGCCCCTTGTCCTCCATGCTATTTGTTATGCTCCACAAATAAGTGAAACCATATGATAATTGACTCTCTCTGCTTGACTTATTTCACTCAGCATAATCTCTTCCAGTCCCGTCCATGTTGCTACAAAAGTTGGGTATTCATCCTTTCTGATGGAGGCATAATACTCCATAGTGTATATGGACCACATGAGTAGGCATATATTTAAGGTTAGTTTTCAAAGTTGCTTCCAAATGGACTTCTTATATTGATTGTACCAACTATGCTCCTGTGAGCAGTGAATATTGCTCCACATCTTCAGTTGTTTTAATCCAGTTTTACAAAGCTTAGTGGTATTTCATTGTGGTTTTATTTTTTTAAGGTGTTTTTTTTTTTTATTTAAGAGAGAGAGAGACAAAACAAGCACAGGGAGGAGGAGAAAGAAAGGGACAAGCAGACTCTGCCCTGAACATGAAGCCCCACATGGGGCTTGATCCCATAAACCTGAGATGATGACCTGAACCAAAATCAAGTCAGACATCTACCCAGCTGAGCCACCAAGGCGCCCCTCACTGTGATTTTAATTTACGTATTCTGGTGGCTAATTATGTAATATACTTTTTATATTCTTATTAACTATTTGTATTTCCTACGCTGTAAGTCTATGTTCTAGTCTTCGCCCATTTTAAAAATTGGATATTACTGACTTTTCTTATTTGTAGGAGCCCCTTATATGTTCTGGGCATTAAGGCTACAACTTAGCATTAAGTTATTAAAATAACTATGTATGTAAATAAAGACATGAAAATATTGTTAAAATGTTAATAACTGAAGTATATCATCATCTGGGGCACATCATATTCACCTTCTACAAATGATGAAATTCTTGAAAATATACACAGAGTATGTAATATAATGGGGCTGCAACCTAGAGTCTAGAAACCAAATCCTTAATTGCAACAATCCCTCACTTCCCAAGAAAGAAGACAGGTGAGAAGAACTGGTCATGGGACCCATAAGTGGAGATGTGAGTGCTAACTGCATGTTATTTTCTGTTCTCCTTATAACCATTTGAGAACCTCTGAGAGAAAACACAGCTCAAGATCCACCCTAATGATTCAGAATTCTCCTGAGCACGTCAGCCACTCCAGAGACTGCTCCTAGTATCCTTCTGGTGTCCTCATTTAAATGGAACTACTGTGGCTTAGTATGTCCTGATGTCAATAAGACCTTTGGATGGAGCATGAGGACAATGCAGTGCTGGGGGTTCCCTTCTCTGTCTTGTCCTTGACGTTGGCCTCAGAGATTTTACTGAGCTCTTGACTCGAATGACTTATGACAAGAGGACCTCAGTCTTGCAGTCTCCACTCTGCCCACTCCTGCAGCCAATACACCTGTGACAGATTCCCCCTCAACACTGAGATGTTTTTATTGGCTTTGACATGCTAATTTGATCTGTTTTCCTTCACCAGATGAGAAAATGTTGTAAGACTATTAAAGGGATGGAAAGAGAAGGCACAAGGTGGACAAAGGTAATAACTGGGTGTATATTGGCAGTGAATTGGTTTCTATCCCTTCATAAATTTTGCTTTTAAAATTCAACTGATTTTGTCCAAACAGTCGGATTCTCAGAGCTAAATCTTCTGTAATAGATCTAGTCAAGGTTTTTTCTACAGTGGATCTACCTTATCAAACCGCAACTACAATGTCGAATTCCCTGTGAGGGAGAACATGGTCCTTGCCTAGAGGAGACATAAGCAGAACTTCCATGGAGTCAGTATTGATCCTTTGAGAGGGGATTTTTATGCCTCTATTGAGCTGGGCTTGGAAGACAGGAAGTGGGTATGGAGGGTAGGGAATGGGTGATTTTGAGCACCAAAGATCTTGGAATCAGAACTGAAATTCAGTCTTTTTTCTTGGTTCCTATGGATTCCCTCAAAATCTTCTTCCTACAAGAAATGTCAGATTAGAAAATGCATGGCTCCCTGATCCTATCCTCTTGCTTGAATCATAATATATGCCATTTTTAGGGAAATGAACTGAAAAGTTGATGTTAAATCTAGGGAAAAGGCAGAATAATAGGAGAGAAAGCTTGACAGTACACATGCTTTCCTTTCAGAAGCTTCCTGACCCTGGGGGCAGATTCACAGTCACCTGGGGGAACATTTTCTCTTCCACATTCTCATTAGAGAATAATATGCTTTTAAAAACAAATCAGGAGAGGTCAGGGGGGTAGCCTTCTACTATTGTGCCAGGGTCCGTGAGAGCTCCTATCCTCTGACAGATCACAAGTCACACTCTGACTCACATTGACTGTCTCTCAGTGTTTTGGCTCAAGTCCAATCAGCTCAGAAGCCATGTGTTGTACACTTAGTCTGTAACAACTTATTCTATTTGCTGTGAATGAAGAGCAGTCAGATGAGGTCCCTGCCCTTGAACATCTCAGTGTAACAGAGAAAGAAGCTAATTTCAATGTATAATCTTTTTAGCCTTGATGGATATACATGATACATGTACATGTACATAGTTCATGGTACTGAAGGTACACCAATGCATCTAGTTTCTAGATGTTTGTGAGTGTTTTTATTTCCTAATGTGTGTATGTGTTGGGAGTGAAATGGGAGTGGGGAATGGGAAACGTTTGTGTATCAGAATGGAAGGTGTTCCTGGATAATACTTTTCCTAAATGTAGTCTTTATTATTTTTTTTCCAATTTATTTATTTTCAGAAAAACAGTATTCATTATTTTTTCACCACACCCAGTGCTCCATGCAAGCTGTGCCCTCTATAATACCCACCACCTGGTACCCCAACCTCCCCCCACCCCCCCGCCACTGCAAACCCCTCAGATTGTTTTTCAGAGTCCATAGTCTCTCATGGTTCATCTCCCCTTCCAATTTACCCAAAAGCACATACCCTCCCCAATGTCCATAACTCTACCCCCCCCTTCTCCCAACCCCCCTCCCCTCAGCAACCCACAGTTTGTTTCGTGAGATTAAGAGTCACTTATGGTTTGTCTCCCTCCCTATCCAATTTTGTTTCATGGATTCTTCTCCTACCCACTTAAGCCCCCATGTTGCATCACCACTTCCTCATATCAGGGAGATCATATGATATTTGTCTTTCTCCGCTTGACTTATTTCGCTAAGCATGATATGCTCTAGTTCCATCCATGTTGTCGCAAATGGCAAGATTTCGTTTCTTTTGATGGCTGCATAGTATTCCATTGTGTATATATACCACCTCTTCTTGATCCATTCATCTGTTGATGGACATCTAGGTTCTTTCCATAGTTTGGCTATTGTGGACATTGCTGCTATAAACATTCGGGTGCACGTGCCCCTTTGGATCACTACGTTTGTATCTTTAGGGTAAATTCCCAGTAGTGCAATTGCTGGGTCATAGGGCAGTTCTATTTTCAACATTGTAGTCTTTAAAAACTTGTCGTTACTAGCTAGATGAAGGTATAGAATCAGCAATATCCTGTAGCTGCCCTTCCATTAAGTTAACCACTGATATAGACATCACTTAAAACTCTGAGAAGTGTTCAGTTGTATGCCCTCACCCTCTCTTTTCATCAAAACTGAGCATTCTTGCTTACCATCTAGTTTTCCCTGAGATTAGAGACATGCATTAATTCCTACTCTGGGAAGGCTGTGAACTGTGACGGAGAGAGAAGCAAAGTCTAAAGGACCTGGGGAGACTCCAGTAATACCTTCCACTAGATGGTTGGAAATTCTGAAGGTACCTAAAAAATAGCGTGTCTTCTCAAAAAAAATTTTTTTATGTACACTATTGCAGCAATAGACTACATTTTTTCTTTAGAAGCAATTCTTTATTAGTTAGATTTAAGTAACTGTTAGGTCATAAAGACTCAATTCGTCCAGTACATTCATTCATTAAACTATTATTTGCTGTGAATCTATGATGTTCCCAGGACTATACTGACATTGAGGATAAAACATGACCATTGTTAGGTTCCTCTGAGATTCTTTGGCCTCAGGAGTTGGGTCTTTTTTCTGTATCCCTAGTGCCAAGCAGGTGCTTGGACATTTGATCTACAAATAAGGTGACCAAGTATTCATATGAATGTTGGAGGAAAGTGATGCTAACTCTAATAGTGGGTATATGTCTGAATTAAGGGATTGTGCCCAGGAAAGATCAGTGGTGTATAAAAAAACAGTGTGTCTTAGCTATGTGGCAGGGAAAATGGCTGGAAATGTGGCCTGTGGTCTGATAAGGGAACCATAAGGGATCATCAAGCAGAGATGTGATTGTTCACAGTAATTTGTTATATTCATGTATTCTTTCAGTGATGAATTGGAGCCTTTCATCACTTTGACATACAGATCTATGCAGACGCTTAAGACTCCATTGTCCCATTACATAGAATTTGATTGCTTCTTTTTGAGAAAACTAGGCATTCTTTCAGCCTGCGGGTCTTCACTTGAACCTCCGAGTTTTTCAATTAAGGTGTGAATGCTACTTCTTTACTTCTACTTTACTCTAACTGAATGCAAAATCTCTGTCTTGTTTTAATGTTGGTAACTAAGTCAAAGAAGAAGAAGAATCATTAACAGCTATATATGACTTTATCACCAACAGAAATCACAGGTATTTTTATATCGCATTGCAGTTGTTGGAGATACCTTGAAATCTCCTTTAAGCTCATTATTTTGAAATTAAGGTGGCTATCAGCCACCTTTTGAAATTTAATGTGTTACTAGAGAAGCACATGTATTATTATGTCACATATTTTCTTTCTAAAACTATTTTGAAAAATTGTACTTTGATATAGTTGGTTTCCTTAGCAACATTACACATTCTAAGGGATACTTTTAAAACATTATTTTGAGGCACTTTCCCAAAGAGATAAAGGGTTGAAAGCCTAAACTCTGCATAGAAGACTCAAACTTTAGACTTCAAATTTCTCTCCCTTCTTTTTGAAGAGTTCAGTGAAATTTTATTATTGCTCCCAACCTCTTGAAAATCTCTCTGGGAATAATGACACTCATCCCCCTTCCCAACCCCCCAGTTTTACTGAGAAATAATTGACATTCATCACTGTATAAGTTTAAGGAATATAGCATGAGACCTGACAATTCATATATTGTGAATTGATAACCGCAAGTAGTTTCAGGGAACATCAATCTTTTCCTATAGAGAAAATTAAAAAAGAAAAAAAAAGGATAAAATTCTCGTTGTGATAGGAATTCTTAGAATGTACTCACTGTTTCATATATACTATAAAACAGTTTTAGCTATAGTCATCATGTTGTCTATTCTATGCCTCAGATTTATCTTGGTACCAGATGTTTGTATCTTATGGTCACCTTCTTTCAAATCGTCCACCTCTCATCCTCCACCTCTATAACAAGTCTGATCTCTTTCTATTATTTGTTTTTTTTTTCATTTGTATGGTTTAGATTCCTCCTAAAAATGAGATAATACAGTATTGGTCATTTTTTGACTAAATGTCACAGCATAATTCCTTCAAGGTCCTTCCATGGTATCGCAAATGGTATGATTCCCTAGTTTCTCATATGGAATAATTTTCCATTGTTTTTCATATAGAATAATTCCCTAGTTTTTCATATGGAGTAACATTCCATTCTATATATACCACTATTTTTTTTACTCATTTATCCATTGATGGACACTTAGCCTGTTTCCAATTCATGGCTATTGTGAATAATGCTATGAACACAGAGGTGTAGTTACTCTTGCAAGTTATGGTTTTCATTTCCTTTGGATATATTCCCAAAGGGGAACTGCTGGATAATGTAGTAGTTCTATTTTATTTTTCTGAGGCTTCTTCATACTCTTTTTCATAGTGGCTATTCCAGCTTACAATCCCACCAATAGTGCATAAAGGTTCTCTTTTCTCCCTGTCCATGTCAGCATTGGTTCTCTTACTTCTTTATGATGGCCATTCTAACAGGCATGTGGTGATACATGTCCCTGTGGTTTTCCAATGTCTAATGAGTTGTGTAAGTTCTTCATATATTATGTATACAAACCCCTTGATGGATATATGCTTTTGCAAATATTCATTCCCATTCTATAAGTTGGTTTTCTCTTTGCTGGTGGTTTCTTTTGCTGTGCAGAAGCTTTTTAGTTTGATATATTCTCACAGAAGCTTTTTAGTTTGTTACTTATTCTTTTTGCCATTTATTCTCTATTTTACTGCTTATGTTTTAGATGTCATATTAAAAAATTCATTACCAACACCTAGGTCAAGGAGCCTATGTTTTCTACTAGGGGTTTTCTTGTTTCAGGACTTACATTCAAGTCTAATTCATTTGAAGTTAATTTTTGTGAGTCTAGTTTCATTCTATCACATGTGAATATCCAATTAGCCCAATACCAATGACTGAAGAGACTGTCTTTTCTTCCTTTAGCAATTTTTGTCCCCTTGTTCAACATTAGCTGTCTCTGTGTTTGGGTTTATTACTGGGTCCTCAGTTCTGTTTCACTGGTTAATTTGTCTGTATTTATGCCAGTACCATACTGTTTTTTTTTTTCCCCAATTTATTTATTTTCAGAAAAACAGTATTCATTATTTTTTCACCACACCCAGTGCTCCATGCAAGCTGTGCCCTCTATAATACCCACCACCTGGTACCCCAACCTCCCACCCCCCTGCCACTTCAAACCCCTCAGACTGTTTTTCAGAGTCCATAGTCTCTCATGGTTCACCTCCCCTTCCAATTTACCCAAATTCCCTACTCCTCTCTAACGCCCCTTGTCCTCCATGCTATTGGTTATGCTCCACAAATGAGTGAAACCATATGATAATTGACTCTCTCTGCTTGACTGATTTCACTCAGCATAATCTCTTCCAGTCCCGTCCATGTTGCTACAAAAGTTGGATATTCGTCCTTTCTGATGGAGGCATAATACTCCATAGTGTATATGGACCACATCTTCCTTATCCACTCATCCGTTGAAGGGCATCTTGGTTCTTTCCATAGTTTGGCGACTGTGGCCATTGCTGCTATAAACATTGGGGTACAGATGGCCCTTCTTTTCACGACATCTGTATCTTTGGGGTAAATACCCAGGAGTGCAATTGCAGGGTCGTAGGGAAGCTCTATTTTTAATTTCTTGAGGAATCGCCACACTGTTCTCCAAAGAGGCTGCACCAACTTGCATTCCCACCAACAGTGTAAGAGGGTTCCCCTTTCTCCACATCCTCTCCAACACATGTTGTTTCCTGTTTTGTTAATTTTGGCCATTCTAACTGGTGTAAGGTGATATCTCAATGTGGTTTTAATTTGAATCTCCCTGAGGGCTAATGATGATGAGCATTTTTTCATGTGTCTGATAGCCATTTGTATTTCTTGATTGGAGAAGTGTCTGTTCATATCTTCTGCCCATTTTTTGATGTGTTTGTCTGTTTCGTGTGGGTTGAGTTTGAGGAGTTCATTATAGATCCTGGATATCAACCTTTTGTCTGTACTGTCATTTGCAAATATCTTCTCCCATTCCGTGGGTTGCCTCTTTGTTTTTTTGACTGTTTCCTTTGCTGTGCAGAAGCTTTTGATTTTGATGAAGTCCCAGAAGTTTATTTTCGCTTTTGTTTCCTTTGCCTTTGGAGACGTATCTTGAAAGAAGTTGCTGTGGCTGATATCAAAGAGATTACTGCCTATGTTCTCCTCTAAGATTCTGATAGATTCCTGTCTCACGTTGAGGTCTTTTATCCATTTTGAGTTGATCTTTGTGTACGGTGTAAGAGAATGGTCGAGTTTCATTCTTCTACATATAGCTGTCCAGTTTTCCCAGCACCATTTATTGAAGAGACTGTCTTTTTTCCACTGTATATTTTTTCCTGTTTTGTCGAAGATTAATTGACCATAGAGTTGAGGGTCCATATCAGGGCTCTCTACTCTGTTCCACTGGTCTATGTGTCTGTTTTTATGCCAGTACCATGCTGTCTTGGTGATCACAGCTTTGTAATAAAGCTTGAAATCAGGTAAGGTGATGCCGCCAGCTTTATTTTTGTTTTTCAACGTTTCCTTAGCGATTCGGGGTCTCTTCTGATTCCATACAAATTTTTGGATTATTTGCTCCAGCTCTTTGAAGAATGCCGGTGGAATTTTGATCGGAATGGCATTAAAAGTATAGATTGCTCTAGGCAGTATAGACATTTTAACGATGTTTATTCTTCCGATCCAAGAGCATGGAATGGTCTTCCATCTTTTTGTGTCTTCTTCAATTTCTTTCATGAGTGTTCTATAGTTCCTCAAGTATAGATCCTTTACCTCTTTAGTTAGGTTTATTCCCAGGTATCTTATGGTTCTTGGTGCTATAGTAAATGGAATCGATTCTCTAATTTCCCTTTCTGTATTTTCATTGTTAGTGTATAAGAAAGCCACTGATTTCTGCACATTGACTTTGTATCCTGCCACACTGCTGAATTGCTGTATGAGTTCTAGTAGTTTGGGGGTGGAGTCTTTTGGGTTTTCCATATAAAGAATCATGTCATCTGCGAAGAGAGAGAGTTTGACTTCTTCATTACCAATTTGGATACCTTTTATTTCTCTCTGTTGTCTGATTGCTGTTGCTAGGACTTCTAATACTATGTTGAACAAGAGTGGTGAAAGTGGGCATCCTTGTCTTGTTCCTGATCTCAACGGGAAGGCTGCAAGCTTTTTCCCATTGAGGATGATATTTGCTGTGGGTCTTTCATAGATAGATTTGATGAGGTTCAGGAATGTTCCCTCTATCCCTATACTTTGAAGCGTTTTAATCAGGAACGGATGTTGGATTTTGTCAAATGCTTTTTCTGCATCAATTGAGAGGACCATGTGGTTCTTCTCTCTTCTCATATTAATTTGTTGTATCACATTGATTGATTTACGAATGTTGAACCATCCTTGTAGCCCAGGGATGAATCCCACCTGATCATGGTGGATAATCTTTTTAATGTGTTGTTGGATCCTGTTGGCTAGGATCTTGTTGAGAATCTTAGCATCCATATTCATCAGTGATATTGGTCTGAAACTCTCCTTTTTGGTAGGGTCCTTGCCTGGTTTGGGGATCAGGGTAATGCTGGCTTCATAGAAAGAGTCTGGAAGTTTTCCTTCTGCTTCAATTTTTTGAAACAGCTTCAGGAGAATAGGTGTTATTTCTTCTTGGAAGGTTTGGTAGAATTCCCCAGGGAATCCGTCAGGTCCTGGGCTCTTGTTTTTTGGGAGGTTTTTGATCACTGCTTCAATCTCGTTATTAGATATCGGTCTATTCAGGTTGTTGATTTCTTCCTGGTTCAATTTTGGTAGTTTATATTTTTCCAGGAATGCATCCATTTCATCTAGGTTGCTAAGCTTATTGGCATATAACTGTTCGTAATAACTTCTGATGATTGTTTCTACTTCCTTGGTGTTAGTTGTGATCTCTCCCTTTTCATTCATAATTTTATGAATTTGGGATTTCTCTCTTTTCTTTCGGATTAGTGTAGCCAGTGGCTTATCGATCTTATTGATTCTTTCAAAAAACCAGCTTCTAGTTTCATTGATACGTTCTACTGTATCTCTGGTTTCTCCCTCATTGATCTCAGCTCTAATCTTGATGATTTTCTTCTTATGTGTGGAGTTGGTTTGATTTGTTGTTGATCCTCCAGTTCTTTAAGGTGTAGAGACAGCTGGTGTGTTCTGGATTTTTCAATTTTTTTGAGCAAGGCTTGGATGGCTATATATTTTCCCCTTAGGACCGCCTTTGCTGTATCCCATAGGTTTTGGACCGAAGTGTCTTCATTCTCATTGGTTTCCATGAATTGTTTCAGTTCTTCTTTGATCTCCTGGTTGATCCAAGCATTCTTAAGTAAGGTGGTCTTTAGCTCCAGGTGTTTGAGTTCCTTCGGAACTTTTCCTTGTGATTGAGCTCCAGTTTCAAAGCATTGTGATCTGAGAATATGCAGGGAATAATCTCAGTCTTTTGGTATCGGCTGAGTCCTGATTTGTGACCCAGTATGTGGTCTATTCTGGAGAAGGTTCCGTGTGCACTTGAGAAGAATGAGTATTCTGCTGTTTTAGGGTGGAATGTTCTGTATATATCTATGAGGTCCATCTGGTCCAATGTGTCATTCAATGCTCTTGTTTCTTTGTTGAGTTTCTGCTTCGATGATCTGTCTAATTCTGAAAGAGGCGTGTTAAGATCACCTACGATTAGTGTATTCATATCAATATGACTCTTTATCTTGATTAACAGTTTTCTTAAGTAATTGGCTGCTCCCATATTGGGAGCATAGATATTTACAATTGTTAGATCATCTTGGTGGATAGTCCCTTTAAGGATTATGTAGTGTCCTTCTGTATCTCTGACTACAGTCTTTAGTTTGAAGTCTAATTTATCTGATATGAGAATCGCTACCCCAGCCTTCTTTTGAGTCCCATTGGCATGAAAGATGCTTCTCCACCCCTTCACTTTCAGTCTGCGTGTATCTTTAGGTTCAAAATGGGTCTCTTGTAGACAGCATATGGATGGGTCCTGTCGTTTTATCCAATCTGCAACCCTGTGCCGTTTTATGGGTGCATTTAGGCCATTCATGTTGAGAGTGATTATTGATAGATACGTTTTTATTGACATCGAGTTACCTTTGAAGTCTTTCTTTCTGTAGACTGTCTCTATATTTCTGTTCAATGCTATTCTTGGGATTTTTCCTCTTTTATAGAACCCCCCTTAATATTTCCTGCAGTATCGGCTTGGTGGTTGCATAGTCTTTTAAGCCTTGCCGGTCTTGGAAACTCTTTATCTCTCCATCCATTTTGAATGTCAGTCTTGCTGGATAAAGTATTCTTGGCTGCATGTTCTTCTCATTTAGTGCCCTGAATATATCTTGCCAGCCTCTTCTGGCTTGCCAGGTCTCTGTGGACAGGTCTGACGTTATTCTGATGGGCTTCCCTCTGTAAGTAAGGAGCCTCTTTGCCCTGGCAGCTTTCAAGAGATTATACCTACAATTATAATTTCTCAATTTGACTATCAGGTGTCGTGATGTTTTTTTGGAGTGTATAATCTTGGGTGGAGACCGTTCAGCCTCTAGTACATGAACGCTGGTTTCATTCGCGAGATTCGGAAAGTTTTCATGAAGGACTTGTTCCACGACATCTTCTAGACTTCTTTCTTTCTCCTCCCCTTCAGGAATTCCAATAATTCTGATGTTGGAACGCTTCATGGCATCATTTATTTCCCTAATTCTGCTTTCGTGGGATCTAAGCTGTTTGTTCCAGGCTTCCTCCTGATCCTTTCTCTCTATCTGTTTGTCTTCCAGATCACTAATTCTATCTTCTGTCTCAGTTACCCTAGCTTTGAGAGAGTTTAGATTGGATTGGAACTCATTGAGAGCATTGTGGACCTCCTCCCTGGTGGCTTTAAGCTCCGCCCTAACATTGTGAACATCCTGTCTGGTCGCTTTCAGTTCGGCCCTAATCAATTCTGTTTGGTCATCCATGGCTTTCTCCAACCTAGCTATTGCCTGGATAATTGTTAGCCTGAATTCTCTTTCCGACATATTGTCTATGTTGATAGCCGTTAGCTCTATTGCAGAAGGTTCATCCTCTGTATTTTTCTTCTGTTGGGCATTCCTCCTCCTAGTCATTTTGGTGGGAGAAGACTGAACAGATGTAGCTGGATGTATCAACTCTGGTGCAGTCAAGGTGCACCCTGGAACACTTCCTGATCTCCGTCTCAGAGAGAAGCCTCAGTCTGGGTGCAGAAGCTGAATAAATTCCCCCTTGGCCGCTGGCAGTGCAGGTTCCAAGTTGCAGACCCTGGGGGCGCAGGATCTTTTGCTCGTCCCCAAAGCCAAGGCAGTGGCGGCTGTCTGGGAGCTCCTGACTGCCAGAGAGGTTCCAAACAGCGATCGCACACTGAGATTTTGCCGCCGGCCGGGGCTGGGAGTGCCCGGCTTGCGCGCACCTCTTTTCAGAGGCGGCTGTGGGTCGGGCGCGCGTCTGGGGCACTGAGAACGGGGCGCTGGTCCGTAAGCCGCAGGCTGGGCTTTTGCGCGCCTCTGTCCGGGGAAGAGTTTCACGCGCTCTCGGCTTAGACTTTGAAACAATGGCCCGGGTCAAGAAGCGCCCCAGGGCCTTAGAAACCCAGGAGAGCTGGAGCGACGTGCGCGCGCATCTCAAGCTTTGTGGTAGGGCGAGTGCGCGTTCTGCAGACCGGCGCAGCTCCCATCCCCTCACAGGAGCCGGAACCCCCGCGCTCTGGGGCGCGCTGGCGGCTTAGGGACCAGGAGCTGGTTTCCCCGCTGCACTCTCTCTGCCTCCGCGCCGGGGAGGCCCTCTGGGACCGGGGACTTAAGCCCCTGTCCCTAGCCTCCCCGATTCCCACAATTTGCCCCCGCGATCCTTTGCTCTTTTGGAGTACTTTCAACCAGTCTCCGAGTTACTGCTGGTCCCCAGACGCAGGGCGCTCTCGCTCGTATCGGGGTATTACTTTCGCACCGGTCGCCTCTGGTGGCTCCCTCCCCCTTTTGTTTATCTTCCGATATCAGTCCGCCGTTCCCATTCCGCTTTACCTGCTCACTGGCGTCTTCTGCCCCTGTAGAGATCCAGACGTGTATAATTCTGATCTCAGGCTGATTTCATGGGTGATCAGATTTCTTTGGTAGGTAATCAGCTCACTTTGGGGTACCAGCTGAAAAGACGCCTCTTCCTAGTACCCCGCCATCTTGTCCCCCCCCCATACTGTTTTGATGACTATAGCTTTATCATATAGCTTGAAATCAAGAAGTGTGATGCCTCTTGCTTTGTCCTTCTTCCTCAGGATTTCTTTGGTGATTTTGGATCTTTTGTGGTTCCATATGAATGTTAGCAGTATTTTATCTACTTCTGTAAAAATGCCATTGCACTCTTGATAAGGACTGCATTGAATTTATACATAGCTTTTGGTAGTATCGACATTTTACAGTATTAATTCTTCCAAGCATGAACATGGGACAGCTTTCCATTCATATGTGTCTCTGATTTCTTTCATCAATGTCTTATAGTTTTCTTAGTAGAGAACTTTCACCTCCTCAAATTTATGCCTAAGTATTTTGTTTTTGATGCTATTGTAAATGGGAATGATTTTTCAGAAATTTGTTGATAGCATATAGAAATGCTACCGATTTTGTATGTTAATTTTGTATCCTGCAACTTCATGGAATTCACTGATTAGATGACACAGATTTTTTTTTTTGAGTTTTGGGATTTTCTATATGCAAAATATTATCTGCAAATACAAACACTTCTGCTTCTTCTTTTCCAATTGGGATAACTGTTATTCATTTTTGTTGCCTGATTACCCTAGCTAGGACTTCTAGTACTATGTTGAATAGAATTGGTGAGAGTGGGTACTATTGGTCTTGCTCCTGATCATAGAGGAAAAGCTTTCAACTGTTCAACATTAAGTATGAATGTTAACTCTGAGCTTGTGACACATGGCCTGTATTATACTGAGATATGTTTCTTCCATGTGTAATATGTTAAGAGTTTTTATCACAAATGAATATTGAATTTTGTCAAATGCTTCTGTGTCTGTTGAGATGATCATATGATTCTTTTCTTTCATTCTGTTAACGTGATGAAGATTTGCTACTTGCTGAGAATAGACTGGTAGGACTGCTGTCTTACTTCCCTACCTAAGTGGGGCTGTAGGAAGTGTTCTGTGGTTGTCTGGATTCTCTAATCAGGCTTACCAGATGATCAGGACTGCAGCAGAGCCACTGGCTTTGCTCTGGAACCTCTCAGCCCTGTACACCACCTCTTTGCACATTGTCCCTGGGCTGCATTGCTTCTAAGAGTTTTCACCAGTCCTCCCAGGCAGGTGGGGTCAGAAGACACTCTTGACAATGGGTGGGGCTATGTACTAGCTTCTTTGCCTGAGTGGAAGGGAGTGGGTCACTCCAGGTTACTCTCAATTCTCAGGAAGGCTCTCCAGTTGGAAGGGGCTGAGATTTACCCTCAGCCTAGATTATGCATTAACTCCCTTGCCAGCATGTAGACAGGAATATTCCACTGATACTGGTTTTGCTCTGGGTGCAATCAACTCTCCCCCACCCATCTCTCAGCTTGAGTGCTGCTGGGCTATACTGCTTCCAGGATTTGCCATAAGCCCTTCTGGTCAGAAGGGGCAAGAAAACACTCTTCACTGCAGGTAGGATTTTGATTTAGCTCCCTTGCTGGACATGGGCAAACCAGGCTCTAAGGTCAGCAAAACTCCTTTGTGGATCTGAATCAGGCAGATCTGTACCTCACCCTGTTATCTGATCAGTGTTCCCCCATGACTTGATCCCGCAGATGAGTAAAACCTCTGGTTAGGATTAGTCCTTGGGCACTGCAGGTATAAATTTGGTCTGCCAAAATCTGTATGCTGATTGTTGCAAGCCCCTCCCCACTTCTCTATCACAATCAGATACCTGGTGGTTGAGCCCCATTGATTCCCCTGCAGTCCCTTTGGTGTGAGATCAGAGCACGTGCTCCCGCAAAGCAACTGAGAATGTTAGGGTGCTGCAGATTGTCTCCCCTGGGCTTTCTTTTCCTACTAGAGTGATAGGAGGCTCAGGAGAGACTTCCCTACATGGTCCTGCACAGACGTGGGGGAAGGACAATGCAGTCACTGTGTAGCTGCATCTCTTACCTTTCTATTTTTGTTATGTTCAGTTAGCCAACATATAGTATGTCACTTGTTTGTAATGTAGTGTTCAATGATTCTGCAGTGGCAATATAACACCTAGTGCTCACCACAACACGTGTCCACCTTAATATTCTCTTACCTTTCTAATGCCATCTGTCTTGGTGTCTGTGGTGCAGGGGTTTCTTCAGCCCTGAAGAACCCAGAAGCCCCATGATCTAGGCGTCTCTCAGTGGTGTCTTATTCTTCAATATTGTTGATTGTTCTTCCTGTGTGGGGGAACAAAGTCAGCAAGAACCTATGTTGACTTCTTAGTGAGATCAGAATGTGGTAGGCTTTTTAAAGAACTCTACTAAACCATATGATCAAATTATTTTCATTAACTTTAATTAATGATAATCAGTCATATAAGCCCCTATGCCATATCTTAAAAAAAAGGCACAAAAATGAAGAAGATATAGGGGCTCCTGGGTAGTTCAATAGGTTAAGTGTCTGCCTTTGGCTCAGGTCATGATCTTGGGGTCCTGGGATTGAGCCCCGCATCAGACTCCCTGTTCAGTGGGGAACCTGGTCTTCCCTCTTCCTCTGGTGCTCTCCCTACTTGTGCTCTCACTCACTCCTTATCAAATAAATAAAATCTTTAAATAAAATGAAAAATGTACAGTTTTCAAGGAACTTTTTAAACTCTGGGATGAATAGACTGATAATGCAAGGCAGTGCGTGATAATGAGCTAGAGGTGGTTGATTAGTGCTGTTTAGTCTGAACGCAGAAAACTAGTCAAATTTATGGCTTCAAATAGAAAAGTCGTGATTGTATGTCTATTATTTTGGAAATTAAGTGATGGTTAAGATTTCCAGCCTATAGAGGGCACGGCTTGCATGGAGCACTGGGTGTGGTGGAAAAATAATGAATAATGTTTTTCTGAAAATAAATAAATTGAAAAAAAAAGGCAAAAAAAAAAAAAAGATTTCCAGCCTAAGATGTGGATGCGATTACCAGAGATTATGGCATACTATCCAGTTATTCCTGAGTGTCTGATCTTTTTCAAAGCAGGTTGTTTTCTCCAAAAAATGTCAGTTTTGCAAGACACAATGCTTCTTTTTTATTTCTTATTCCTTAGTGACATCTTTTCAGGGAAGAAGCAACAGTTGTATGCCCAAGGCATCAAAACAAAACAAACAAAAACAAATACCATCTTAAGACAGGGGACATGTGGCAATAGCAGCATAAGATTCAAGGGTTTTAGCTGATAATAAAGTGAAATTAAATGCCATGCTTTATAGATTAATTCAATCTTTTTTATTATTAGAATTATCATATGAAGAATAAAGAAGACAATTCTTTTGATCTACTCTACATTTGCAGATGACACTAAAAATAAAAGCACCAACCTAAGGGTATTAAGTTTTACAACACTGAAAATTCCAACTAAAGCAACCTGATCCTCTTCTATATAAAGGGGATTCTTGGAATGGCTGGTAATGACTCAGAGCAATCCCAAAGACTTCCAAATCTGATTGATATATTTTATAGGTTATATGGACCTATGTTTGACATGAGGTGACTTCTTACTGAAAAAATACAAACTATGAGACAATCAAATCAGACACAGGTGACCGAATTCCTCCTTCTGGGACTCTCTGATGACTCCCACACGCAGAAGCTGCTATTCATTGTATTCCTGGGTGTCTACCTGGTCACCGTGCTTGCAAATCTGCTTCTCATGTGCCTTGTGCAGGCTGACTCGCGGCTTCACACACCCATGTATTTTTTCCTCTGCAACTTATCTCTGGCTGATCTCTGTTTTTCTACCAACATCATTCCTCAGGCCCTAGTCCATCTGCTATCCAGGAAGAAGGTCATTTCATTCACACGTTGTGCAGTTCAGCTTATACTCTTCCTCATTTTTGGATGCACACAGTGTGCCTTTCTGGCAGTGATGTCCTATGATCGGTATGTGGCCATCTGCAACCCTCTGCATTACTCTAGCGTCATGACTTGGAGGTTGTGTGTCCAGCTGGCTGCAGGATCATGGACCAGTGGCATTCTGGTGTCTGTGGTGGATACCACTTTTGTACTAAGGCTACCCTACCGAGGCAGCAATAGTATTGCTCATTTCTTCTGTGAGGCTCCTGCACTGTTGGTCTTGGCATCCACAGACACCCGCACTTCAGAGATGGCCATTTTCCTCATGGGTGTCGTGATTCTCCTCATACCTGTTTCCCTAATTCTGGTGTCCTATAGCCACATCATAGTGACTGTGGTGAGGATGAAGTCAGCTGTGAGGAGGCTCAAGGCATTCTCTACCTGTGGCTCCCACCTCCTGGTGGTCATCCTTTTTTATGGGTCAGGAATTGTGACCTACATGACACCAAAGTCTTCCAAAGAACAGAAAAAACTGGTGTCTGTGTTCTATGCAATGGTGACACCCATGCTTAATCCCCTCATCTATAGCCTGAGGAACAAGGATGTGAAGGGAGCTCTGAAGAAAGTAGCAACAAGGAATTTCCTATGCAGGCTTCATATCTGCCACTGACTGTAGGAACCTCTTAGCTCCCTACCTCTATGATTTGTTGAGTAGTTCCTCAGGAAGTTCGTAATATGTTAAGATACTCATCCTTGGACCTTGTTGCGGACCTACCCTCCGTCTTACATTAATTCATGGACTAATAGAACTAGGGTCTCCTTCCTTCTTAAGTAAGAGTTAGGAAAGGTCTCCTTCCTTCTTAACACATAAGAGTTAGGAAATCCTGGGATGCCTGGGTGGCTCAGTTGGTTAAGCCACTGTCTTCAGCTCAGGTCATGATCCCGGAGGTCCGGGACTGAGTCCCACATTGGGTTCCCAGCTCCGTGGGGAGTCTGCTTCTCCCTCTGATTTTGTCCCCTCTCCTGCTCTCTTTCTCTCTTAAATAAATAAATAAAGTCTTTTAAAAAAAAAAGGTGTTAGGGAATCCTGAAAGAAACATTCACATTTTATAAACCCTGGAACCTATAAAATCCATCTTTTTTTTTGTCATGTTCAATATTACTATCAATATATCCCAGATCCTATTCCAACTATTTACCTTTTGGTATTTCTGAATCTCTTTGCATCATCACACAATCAATATATTAACAAGCATTACTTAGCCACTTACTATGAGCTAGGTGCTAGATGTATGTGGGCTGGCACATGCATCTATGTATGTTTGAAGTGGGTAGTGAAGAGCATGTGTACAATGAAGAGAATATATGAGTTCTGCTGTCCTTCGCACACTCTTATTAAGGGCAAGGGTATTTTATCTATCAGATGAACATAAAGACAGGATTCTGAAACTAACAAGAAATAGTGACATCCCAGGGCTAAGAAGAGTGAGAAAGAAGCTTGTACTAATCCTGGGCCTGAAGGACAACTTGGGACTTGGAGAGGGTAGCTCTATAGAGAAAGCCTTGAGACAGGAGCTGTGGTCATAGGTGTATGGAGGTGGGAAAGCCATGGAAATAAATATCTCAAGCTCATTCTCTTCTTACCTTCTGATTTCCTGTTACTGTGTTCCAAATAAAATTAAGGAGAATGTCCCCATCTGAAGATACTTATTTTAATTCTGTCTACAAAATCCATTTTTTCCTGTGGAAGGTAACATATTTATAGGTCTTGGGGATTAGGACACGGACATCTTTGGGGACCATTATTCTTCCTACCATACAACGACAAGTAAAATACATATGAAGAAGTATTGTAAGTTTGGCTAAAATTGGATATTATAAATGTATAATTGTGCCAATCTGCTTAGTTGTGGGATTGCTATTATCCAAACAGAACCCCAGGGGCTACCTTTTCATTTACAAATTTTTAGAGTGAAAATTCAGAATGTGCTTCCTTCCTAGTGCCCTTGCTACATGAGAGGGGAAGGGTACCCTGTGTGGGAGATTGAACTGGTCCTGGTAATTCCATAGCACACAGAGTTAGAGTTATTTATAGAGTTTGTGGAGAGGACATACCTATGCAGTAAATACTATTTTATTCTGTATCAATAAATTCTTTTTTTAAAGATTTTATTTATTTATTTGACAGATAGAGATCACAAGTAGACAGAGAGGTAGTCAGAGAGAGAGAGAGGAGGAAGTAGGCTCCCCGCTGAGCAGAGAGCCCGATGCAGGGCTCAATCCCAGGACCCTGAGATCATGATATGGGCTGAAGGCAGAGGCTTTAATCCACTGAGCCACCCAGGTGCCCCAAGTATCAATAAATTCTTAGGAATAATTCACACATATCTGTGGCGTCCATGCCCCAAGTCTGCTATTTTTCAAGAATCTAGAATTAGCCCATGTTCACTGGAAAAAAATCAGAAAAGGGGGCTGCTATACTGGTTGAGTGATAGGCAAGTTTAAGAAGGACAGTTGATTTCATCTAATCCCAATATGACTACATAAATATCTAGTAAACAAAGAATGTCTGGGTTATTCACAGAAGTTTCCTAGAATGTTGTCCACTTAGTTTGGTATTCCTCACACCCTTTTTGTCAAAATATTCTCATATCCAAGGTGAATAATTTGAGATTGAGCCAGAATCTGTGTGGAGTAGTCTTTCTCCAGATGAGGCATAGACTAATCATGGTAGCAGAGGAAGAAGTCCTCATTTGCTAGCCTAGTAGTACATGGGTACTTTATAAGCCAGGGGAAGTTTTTTTTTTTAAATTAACATATAATGTATTATTAACCCCAGGGATACAGGTCTGTGAATAGCCAGGTTTACACACTTCACAGCACTCACCATAGCACATACCTTCCCCAATGTCCATAACTCAACCACCTGCTCCCTACCCTCCTCTCCGCGGCAACCCTCAGTTTTTTTTGTGAGATTTAGAGTCTTTTATGGTTTGTTTCCCTCCTGATCCCATCTTGTTTCATTTATTTCCTTTCTACCCCCCAAACTTCCCACGTTGCCTCTCAACTTCCTCATATCAGGGAGATCATATGATAATTGTCTTTCTCTGATTGACTTATTTCACTAAGCATAATACCCTCTAGTTCCATCCATGTCATTGCAAATGGCAAGATTTCACTTCTTTTGATGGCTGCATAGTATTCCATTGTATACATATGCCACATCTTTATCCATTCATCTGTTGATGGACATCTAGGTTCTTTCCATAGTTTGGCTATTGTGGACTTTGCTGCTATAAACATTCAGGTGCATGTGCCCCTTTGGGTCACTACATTTGTATCTTTAGGGTAAATACCTAGTATTTATCCTAATACTGGGTCATAGGGTAGCTCTGTTTTCAACTTTCTGAGGAACCTCCATGCTGTTTTCCAGAGTGGTTGCACCAGCTTGCATTCCCACCAAGAGTGTAGGAGGGTTCCCCTTTCTGAAGCCAGTGGATGTTTTTGAGTATTATTTTATTATTTTCTTTCTCACCAGAATATAAATTCCCCAAGGTAAGAAATTTGTCTATTTTCTTCAGCACTGTGTCTTCAGGGCCTAAACAGGGTCTGACACATGCTGAATGTTGATTAAAAATGAGTGAAATAAGTCAAGCAGAGAGAGTCAATTATCATATGATTTCACTTATTTGTGGAGCATAACAAATAACATGGAGGACATGGGGAGTTAGAGAAGAGAAGGGAGTTGGGGGAAATTGGAAGGGGAGGTGAATCATGAGAGACTATGGGCTCTGAAAAACAATCTGAGGGGTTTGAAGTGGTGGGGGGGTGGGAGGTTGGGGTAACAGGTGGTGGGTATAATAGAGAGCACGGATTGCATGGAGCTCTGGATGTGGTAAAAAATAATGAATACTATTATGCTGAAAATGAAAAAAATTTGAGAGAATATATAAGCAAATGTAAAAAAAATGTACTGAAACTGTGAGTTAAAAAAAATGAGTCAGAGAATGAAACAAAACTCTACCACTTATTATTACCATTGTCATAAGTTTACCTTGTAAGCAGAAAGATCCTTAAAAGTTTCAGGTAGAGTTTGAAAAAATAGATAATGTAAAGCAGGAAGTTCTAAAAAGACATGGTTGAGGAAGTTCAAGAAAAGTTAAAACAAGTACAGAATGCAAATTGTAGTGTTGTCACTACAACTGTCAACCTTCAGATCAGCTCCCAATTTGTGTCAACTAGCAGTATCCTCAGATATGTTGGTCCCCCAGTTTTATGGACCCAGGCCTATAGAAGTTCTCCTTCATTGCTCATTTTCTTTCATTCAGAAAAAAGATCCTAGTAAAGTCCAAAATTCTAGTGGATATATTATGGCTTTTAGAATGAGCAGGCACCAAAACCCATTGAGGAATTCTTTTTTCTTTCCTTTCTCCTTGCATTCCACTCCTTTGGTCAGTCATAGTTTCTGAGGGCCCAAGATCCTGTTGATGACTCGCTTTAGTGCAATCTTCACTTCACTATTCCTTAAACTATAGATGAGGTTCAACATGGGAGTCAACACTGTGTAGGCAAGTGATAGCGTTTCCTTGCTCTCAGGAGAGGTGCTGGATTGGGTTGAAGTACTGTAGGATGGCAGTGCTGTAGAAGAGGGAGACAACCATAAGGTTGAGCAGGTGGAGAAGGCCTTGTGTTTCCCCTCAGCTGAGGACATCCTGAAGACAGGGGAGAGGATTTGGACAGAAGACCCCAGGATCAGCAAGAAAGGGGAGAGAATAAATAAGACAGTGGCTGTCAGAGCCTCCAGCTTAAACAGAAAGGAATCAGCACACACCAGTGCAATGACAGGGGGTCTGTCACAGAAAAAGTGGTTCACTCTGTTGGGGCCACAAAAGGGGAAGCTGAAAATCCATGTGGTGGAGCCACTCAGCTGCCCCATGTCCCCATTACTGTCTTAAGCAAATTATAAATATCTTCTCACTCATCCGCACAAAACACTGTAAGATAGAGATTATCATCCCCCAATTTTTGGAAATGAAAATCTGACAAAGCTGAGCCCCAAGTTCAAATGACTTCTTACTGGTACCACTGCTGTTCACTCAATGCTTCAGTATTCAGAGGGCCATTAGTAAGTTATTTCAGAATTATGGATGATATTTTTCCACGATTGGGGATAGGGTGTGTGCTATGAATTGTTTGTGATGAGGCTGACCTTTATACAAGTCATATTAAAGTTGCTAGGCGAAATAAAAATTTTGACTTGTAAGTATTGCCAGTAAATTAGTCTCAAATTAGTCTCTGTTCTACAGCCAATTAAAGAGCAGAGAAATGGAAAAGGCACAAAGTAGGAAGGAGAAGGACCAGCCTTTCTCTCCCATCTTATTGATACAATGTTTCTGACTATTTGCCTTCAGAGATCCACTGAAGCACTGATTCTGCTGTGTAACCGAACAGGGTAATTTTCAGGTTGCAGTCACTTTACTAAAGGTCCAGATATTTCTTAAGGAACAACCTTGTAAGGTTTCTCTCAATATGTGACTTTCACTAAAAAGGTAAAGGACTCTGAAGCTTTCTGGGACTTGATCCTTGGGATGCTTTGCTACAACTCTTTGCTACAACATCTCCTTGAGATGTTTGCTACAGCTCCATTTCCATGTAGCATCATGACATCCAGATTTTTTTTCTTTAAAAAAAAATACAGAGAAAACTTACTAGAGCCAATATGTTTCCTAGACCACATATTACTCATCAAATTTTTATTGATGATCTAATATGTGGCAGATACTGTACTAGCAGTAGGGAATACGTTAGTAACACAATCAGATGAGGATATCCTAATGCCCAACCGAAGCATTCCCTGTGCGATGCTATTGTATCTCTTCACTCCACATTCTGTGTCCTACATGTCCTCAGAATATTGTATTATGTTGATCATGAGTTACACTGGTCAGTCTGAATCTGTACATAGTCAAGACATTAGTGAAAGTGATTTGGTGTCATAGGCCATTTGTCAATTTTTGTTTTCTGATCATTTGAGTACCCTTTCCATATGTATAGTCATCTGGGAATCTTGGGCTAGTTGGAGCCTGTATCCTCCATAGACGCCAAATCCAATTCAGATTCAATGTCTTTGTCTTCACTGCAGCTAGCATGTAACTTGGACTCAATCAATCAGACACTCCCAGTCTAGACTCTGTAGTAGGAGCTAGTGACATGAAAAAGCAAGGACAGCAAACTGTTTCTATTTTCAAAATAGACTTTATTTTGTAGATCAGTTTTAGACATATAGAGAAACTGAGAAATACCCTGAGTTCTTATATACCCACTTCACCCTGTATTATTATTAAGATTATTAAGCTGTATTATTGACATCTTACATTATAATTATGGTATTTGTTACCACAAAAAGAAAATCAATGTTGATACACTATTACTTTTTTAAAGATTTTATTCATTTATTTGAGAGCATGCATGTGCAAGAGAGAGAGAAAGAGAGTGATAGAGAGGAAGAGAGTGCAGGGGGAGGAGCAGATGGGGAGGGAGAGAGAATCCCAAGCCAACCCCATGCTACATGTGGATAGTCACATGGGGCTGGATCTCACGACCCTGAGAACATGACCTGAGCTGAAACCAAGAGTCAGATGTCCAACCAACTGAGCCACCCAGGCACCCCACTGATCCTTTATTATTAACCTAAGTTCATACTTTATTTGAATTTACTTTGTTGTTTTTTCTTTTCTTCTCTTATATCCCTTATATCCCTTCTCTGATCCAGGATCCCACCCAGGATGCCACATTGTATTTATTTGTCATGTCTCCTTAGGCTCCTCTTGGCTGTGACAGTTTCTCAGACCTGTTTTTGATGACAGTTGCAGTTAAGGAGTACTGGTCATATATTTTATAGGAAGCCCACATATTAGAATTTGTCTGATGTTTTTCTCATGATTAGCCTGAGGTTATGGGTGTGTGTGTGAGGGGAGGATCACAAAGATAAAGTGCTATTTCCATCATGTACTCTCAAGGGTACATACTATCAATATGACTTATCATTATTGCTGTTAACCCTGATCGCCTGACTGATGTAGTGTTTTTCAGCACACAATTTCTTTCTTTGTTTTTCTTTCAGTGGCAGCAGAAGCACCGAATCCCGATTTCCAGCCTCAGGGAATCAAGCTCCAGCTGCAGGACCTGGGCTGATGGCGTTGGCAGAGTAAGGTGCGCCATCTAGTGCTGAGTGGCGGTGATGTTCTCATCACACCCAGTCCATAGGATTTTGGCCTGTGGTGCTGGCTGCAGGACCAGAATGACCGTATTTCAAGATTTTTCCTTCTAGTTAAATCACACATAGTCGGCCTCTGTTACTTGCAACGAAGAACCATAATCCTTACATTATATTCATTATTATTTTTGGGTGTATGCTTGAAATTTTTTCTTTAGATGCTTTCTGGCTGTTCATTCCCTTTCTCCTTCCATAGCGTAAGAGAGCATGTCTGGGGTTTTTGCTTTCTTTTCTTTTCTTTTGTTTTGAGAGAGAAAGCAGCTTTTATTAGTAGTGTGAAAAAGACCCACAGGCATCTATTTCGATGGAAGGAATGGGAGAATAATTCTCTTAACATTTCAGTTATCCATTGCTATATAACAAACCATCTCAAAACTCAGTGCCTTAAAACAGTAAACATTTTATATTTCTGAGGATTCAGTGGTTTTAGAATTTGGAGTGGGGATGGCAGTTATTGGTAATGGGAATATTAAAGAAATGACGGTGGTGCAGATGGCTGAAATCATTGGAGAAATGAAGATCAAGGAATTCTGAGAATGCAGAGTAGCTGAATATTTCATTTATGTGAAAATTAGAATATTTAAGATCTCTAACAGGAGTAGTGAGTTGGGGAAAGTTTCACTGATCCAGGAATTACAGTCTTCAAGGAAATGGGAAAAGTGACCGAGGAATCTAATTAAAAAAAAAAAAAAAAAAAAAAAAAAAAGCTCACAACCCCATTTTCTCATCCCTATCTCTTTCTTCTTTTCCCTCGTGGTGAAACTTCTCTAAATTAGTCTCCAAATCTTCTGTTTACATTTCCTTACTTTTCCTCCTATTACTGAACCAGATAGATCTCATTTAGATCACCATGGCAGTCAAGTCACCAACTTTACCTACTAGTATTTTGTCCTGGTCTGTATCACTTCAACTAGCACATGCGGTTTGTATGAGATTGTTCTCTGATCATCACACCCCAGATACGAATTGTCTATTGTAGTGCAGCTCCAGTGATTTTAAAAGGGTAGTAACAGGGGCACCTAGGTGGATCAGTTGGATAAGTGTCTGCGTTCAGCACATGTCATGGTCCCAGAGTCCTGAGATCAATCCCTAGTCAGGCTCTCTACTGAGTGGGAAATCAGCTTCTCCCTTTCCCTCTCCCTCTTACCCCTGCTCATTCTCTCTCTTTCACTTTCATTCATAAATAAATACACACATACATGCAATCTTTTAAAAGAAAGGATCACAACAATGTAAAAATCTGTTTTGAAACACAGTATATGTCAGTCATTGTTCTGGGTATTTTGGATACACTAGAGTCAGTAAGATACAATGAAATAAGAGCCCAGAGAAATGGGCTTAAAATGAATGCATGGATGCATGAATTAAAGAAATAAGAAATTTAGTTGCTCCATCTTACTACATTGGGGCGCTCTTCTACTGTAGAATCAGTAGTTCCTGACTACTGAGGTCTGTTGTTCTTGGCCTCCTATCTATGGCAACTATAGGATGGTTATCATAGAATCCCCTTTAAACATGTGACTGAATAAAAGTTTGTGTAAAATAGGCAAGTGGCTGTCAGCTAGAATGTTTGGACTAAGAGTTTATGAAACCTGAAGTGGAGCCCAGAATCTACCATTCTAGAGACATTGAGCCACACTGAGATGTGGTCACAGGCCTCTAAACCTTTGGAATGGTCAGCCTCAGATTGGTGAACTCCAATTTTTAAAATCTTTTTTTTTTTTTTTTTTGGTTTTGGAAGAGGTATTGATTGGGTGAAGTGGGCTCCTGCAAAGGAGGATGACCAGAATGAATACTGGGAGCCAAAGAATGTTAGATGAGGGAACTTTAATGAAACAAGTGGCTGGTTGGCTGTGAGAACTGAATTTGGGCCAATACAGAAACTGACTTCAGTGAGTCGTGGTATAGGATACTGAAAATTGTTCTAGGACTAAAACTAGAGAAAGTGGGTTGAAGATACAGGAAAACTGATTTTGCCTGATCATAAGGAAGATCTTTGTAACAGCAAAGACCTATCTATAGTTGACCCTTGAACAATGCTGGTGTGGACTGCATGGGGCAACTTATATGTGGATTTTTTTGGATACAGTACAGTACTGTGAATGCATTTTCTCTTACATTCTTCTTACGAACATTTCCTTTTCTCTAGCTTACGTTATTGTAAGAATACAGTATACAATACACATAACATACAAATTGTGCGTTAATCGACTGTTTATGTTATTGGAAAGACTTCCAGTCAACAACAGGCTATTAGAAGTTAAGTTTTGGGAAGTCAAAAGTTGTTTGAGGATTTTCCAATATGTGGGGGTTGGCACATGTTGTTCAAGGATCAATTTATAAGTGAAAGGGAATGATCTAAGAGAGTAGGGAGCTATCTATTCTTGGTTAGGCCAATGCTGGGTAATTACTCAATAGAAGTATTGTGGAGTGGTTTAAATGTTTGGACCTATGTTTGAGTTAAATGACAGTTAAATTCCCCTTTAACCCTCATAGTCTATGTTTCTATGAAATGTGGGATGATAAGATAAAATACTCATTTTTTGAAGCTTTCAGGAGAGAACATTATGTACTAGAAAGTATTTTGCTTTTGTACCATTTTACAACCTGAAATGCTGTGAACCATGTATGATCCCAGTTTTAAATATTCTTAGATTTATTGATTGTTTTTGTCAGAGCCGAGTCCTAGGACATCTATGTATGACTGGGACAGCTAAACCTGAAATGTCTTTGATGTTAGAATCATGTATGTAACTCATATTAGATGTTATTTCAAAATAATCCAGTTTAAATCTCTTAGATTCAGTTACGATCATGTTTAAAACATATCCATGTTAGCTGACATAAATACAAACTCCAGTATAACACTTTATGTGTTTTATAATCAGGAAAACCTGGGGCACCTGGGTGGTTTTGTTGGTTAAGCAACTGCCTTTGGTTCAGTTCATGATCCCAGGATTCTGGAATCCAGCACTGCATTAGGCTCCTTGCTCATTGGGGGTTCTTCTTCTCCTTCTCTCTCTGCCTCCTGTTCTCCCTGATTGTGCTCTTTGCAATCCTCTCTCTGTCAAATAAATAAATAAAATCCTTAAAAACGAAAAGAAAACCTAACTTTTTATCCTATTATTTCTCCTCTGTGGTCTAGCTTACTATGAAGTATTCATGGTTTTTAGAACATATCCTTCACTTTTATGCTTCCTAAACTAATTCATAATTGTCTACCAAAATTGTATAGCTCTTTTAAGCATGATACCATATTTCTAAAAGTCAGACTCATAGGGTTTCCTGTGTGGTTCATTTGGTTGAGTGTCTGTCTCTTGATTTTGGCTCAGGTCATGATCTCAGAGTCCTGAGCTTGAGCCCTAATCAGCTCTGGACTGAGCATGGAGCCAGCTTAAGATTCTCTCTGTCTCTCCCTCTGCCCCTCACACCACCTACTCACAAGAGCAGGTGTGTACGCTGACTCTAAAACTAAGTAAGTAAATAAGTAAATAAATAAAAAATAAACGGGCTCCTGGGAGGCTCAGTGGTTTCAGTCTCTGACTTCAGATCAGGTCGTGATCTCAGGGTCCTGGGAATGAACCCCGCCTTGGGCTAACCACTCAGTGGGAGTTGGCTTGTCCCTTTTCCCCTCCCATATTCCTGCCCTGGCTAGTGCTCTCTATCTCTCTCAAATAAACAAATAAAATCTTTAAAAATAAATAAAATCAAATAAAAGTCAGATCTAAAAAAAAAGTCAGATCTAGATATCACTGCCTCTGAGAAAAGAACTTTCTTTCAGCTAGTTTTCTGAGAGCCCCTTTGACATCCTTGTTTCTCAGGCTATAAATTATGGGGTTCAACATTGGAGTCACCACTGTATAGAACACAGATATCATCTTATCCTTCCCTTTTGTGGTCTTGGAGTTTGGCCGCATATAGGCAAATATTGCTGAGCCATAGAAGAGGACAACAACAATGAGATGGGAACCACAAGTAGAGAAAACCTTGAGCCTCCCCTCCCCGGACTGCATCTGGATCACAGTGGAGATAATATTCCAGTAGGACACAAGGATCAGGCAGACAGGAGCTAAGAGGATGACCACACCCATGGCAAAGATGGCCATTTCTGTGCCATAAGTATCTGCTGAAGCCAGCTTCAGGAGGGCAGGAGGTTCACAAAAGTAGTGGTTAATAATGTTCTGTCCTTGATAGGGTAGTTGGAAAGTAAAGGTGGTATCCACCAGAGACACTAGTGCCCCACTGGCCCAGGATCCTATGGTCAACTGGAGACACACCTTTTGGGTCATGATGGTAGAGTAGTGCAGGGGCTTGCAGACAGCCACATACCGGTCATAGGACATCACCACCAGCAGTGCACACTCTGTACACCCCACCAGAAGAAAGACAATTATCTGTGTCACACACCCAAAAAAAGAAATAGTTTTCCTCTTCACAAGGAAGTGGACCAACACTTGAGGGACAATGCTAGTAGAGAAGCAGAGATCTGCGAAAGAGAGGTTTCTAAGAAAAAAGTACATGGGAGTGTGAAGTCGAGAATCCATGAAGATGAGAAGGATGATGAGCAGGTTTCCAAGCACAGTCAAAAGATAAATGACGAGAAAAAGAACAAATAGCAGGATCTGGGTCTGCAAGTCCTGGGAAAGGCCAAGGAAAATAAACTCAGTCACAAAGGTTTGGTTTTCCTCTCCCATTGGGATTTATGCCTCTTTACCTGTTTGCACAAATAAAAAGAACAGACTTTGGAATGGTGACATCAAGTCCCATAGAAGAGTATCACTTAAAACCCAGTTTAAAACCAAATTGGATATTTCTAGCTTGTTGCTATTCATGTTATTCTAATTAATACTAAGTAGAGTATTTTAATTTTATTTAGTTGTTTGTAATGTAAATCCACTTTATTGTTTCCCAAATATCCTCTTCCCAGAGGAAGGACTTCTTTATAGAGTATGACATTATTAAAGCCTTCTTGGTTAGTTCTGACATGAGGATATTAGACTTTATATGGATTTTACATAATGGCTATACAAATATTGTTACAAAATGATGTGTATATTATTAGCACTGTTACCATGTATAAAACTGTACCACTAACTGTTCAAAATACTACATATATAATTATAACATATGCTTGAAAAATGTGAAATAACTTTCAGGAATCAAACTTAATTTGACCTCCTAAAGAGCAGTACATTCTTTTTGCTTTATAAATAAAGCCTTAGAATTTAGTTCACTAAGTATTTGGATTAAAGAGGAAATTACTGGAAGTAAAACAATAAAAACAGCAAAAATAAGTTAAAATTCGTGTGATTCCTGGATAAGATCAAATGACACAAAATCTAAGAATCCATGAAAGAAAACATATAGAACTTATGACATAAATTGAAAGGGCTCTGTGAGATAATAATATCATGAATTAAATTAAAGGATAAACTACAAACAGGAAAATATTTGAAAGAGATATTGGATAAGAGTTGATGTCTTTATTACATTCAGATTACATACAAAACACTATGAAAATTGTTGAGGCTCAGAAATAATTTGCCAAGGATTATTTAGAAAGAAGAAATGAAAATAGCTCTTAAACATAGGAAAAATACCCAATATTATAACTAAATAAGTACAACAGAACAATGAGAGTTACATTTTTCACCTGGGAAACTATTTAAGATTTTTACAAAACAACCACATCACAAAATAGTAACTAGTGTTTTATTGAAAAATTTATTGACAGGCATGAAGGGTTCTATATAATTACACTGTCCCAGTAACATTATAAGGTAGATATTATTAATTGTACTTTGCAGATAAGAAACTGAGGCACAGAAAAGTTCAGCTACATTCCTGAAATCACACAATTAATGAATGGCAGAATTCATTAAAATGTAATGAATATAAAATGTAAAATGAAGGTGTGGAAAAAAGACATTTTTGTGCAATGCAAGTGGGTAGAAAATTAGTCCAATCTTCCTGGAAAATAATTTTGTCAAATATATTTAAAATTTTAAAGCATGGAGCACTGGGTGTGGTGAAAAAATAATGAATAATGTTTTTCTGAAAATAAATGAATTGAAAAAAAAAATTTTAAAGCAGAAGATCAACAAAGAAACAGGAGCTTTGAAAGACACATTGGACCAGATGGACTTCATAGATATCTAGAGTACTCCACCCCAAAACAACAGAAGACTCATTCTTCTTGAAGGCACATAGAACTTTCTCCAGAACAGACCACATACTGGGTCACAAATCAAATCTTAGTTTATACCAAAAGATTGAGATTTTTCTCGCATATTTTCAGACCACAATGCTTTGAAATTGGAACTCAATCACAACAAAAAATTTGGAAGGAATTCAAACACTTGGAAGCTAAAGACCATCCTGCTAGGGGCATCTGGGTGGCTCAGTGGGTTAAGTCTCTGCCTTTGTCTCAGGTAATGATCCCAAGTTCCTGGGATCGAGCCCCACATTGGGCTCTCTGCTCAGCAGAAAGCCTGCATCACCCTCCCCCACCCCCTGCCTCTTTGCCTACTTGTGACCTCTGCCTGTCAAATAAATAAATAAATAAATAAATAAATAAAATAAAATCTTAAAAAATGAAATTATTATCAGCAACCATATGCCAATAAATTAAGTAACCTGGAAGAAATGGATGACTTCCTGGAAACCTATAACCTTCCAAAACTGAAACAGGAAGAAACTAACAATCTGAATAGACCAATAACCAGTAATGAAATTGAAGCAGTGATCAAAACCTCCCAAAAAATAAGACTCCAGTGCCTGATGGATTCCTAGGGGAATTCTACCAAATATTTAAAGAAGAAATAATACCTATTCTCCTGAAGCTGTTTCAAAAAATAGAAATGGAAGGAAAACTTCCAGACTCATTCTATGAGGCCAGCATTACCTTGATCCCCAAACCAGGCAAAGACCCCATCAAAAAGATGAATTACAGAACAATATCCCTGATGAATATGGGTGGCAAAATTCTCAACACTATCCTTGCCAATATGATCCAACAGTACATTAAAAGGATTATCCATCACAATCAGGTGGGATTTATTCCTGGAATGCAAGGATGGTTCAGCATTTGCAAATCTGTTAGTGTGATAGAACACATTAATAAAAGAAAAGAGAAGAACCACATGATCCTCTCAATTGATGCAGAAAAAGCATTTGACAAAATATAACATTCTTACCTGATTAAAATTCTTCAGAGTGTAGGGATTAGGGATAGAGGTAACATTCCTCAATTTCATAAAAACCATTTATGAAAAGCCTACAGCAAATATCATTCTCAATGGCAAAAAGCTGAGAGCTTTTTCCTTAAGCTCAGGAACATGACAAGGATGCCTGCTCTTGCCGCTGTTGTTTAACATAGTGCTAGAAGTCCTAGCCTCAGCAGTCAGACAACAAAAAGAAATAAAAGGTATTCAAATTGGCAAAAAAGAAACCAAACGCTCTCTCTTCACAGATGACATGCTACTTTATGTGTAGAACTCAAAAGACCCCATCCCCAAATTACTAGAATTCATACAGCAATTAATTAATGGGGCAGGATACAAAATCAATGCACAGAAATCAGTTGCTTTTCTATGCACTATCAATGTAACTATAGAAAGAGAAATTAGGGAATCAATTGCATTTACAATAGCATAAAAAATGATAAGATACCTAGGAATAAACCTAACCAAAGAGGTAAATTATCTATACTCTAGATACTACAGAATACTTATGAAAGAAATTGAAGAAGACACAAAAAGATGGACAAATATTCCATGCTCACAAATTGGAAGAATAAACATTTTTAAAATGTCTATGCTACCCAGTGCAATCTATACTTTCAATGCCATCCTGATCAAAATATCAATGGCATTTTTCAAAGAGCTAGAACAAACAATCCTAAAATTTGTATGGAACCAGAAAAGACCTCGAATCACAAAGGAAATGTTGAAAAAGAAAAACAAACATGGGGGCATCACATTGCCTGATTTCAAGCTATATTACAAAGCTGTGATCACCAAGACAGCATGGTACTGGCACAAAAAATTAGACACATAGATCAATGGAATAGAATAGAGAGCTCAGATATGGACCCTCAACTCTACGGTCAACTAATCTTCGACAAATCAGGAAAAAATACCCAAAAGAAAAAAAGAGAGTCTCTTCAATAAACGGTGCTGGGAAAATTGGACAGCTATATACAGAAGAATGAAACCTGACCATTCTCTTACACCACACAAAAAGATAAACTCAAAAGGATGAAAGACCCCAATGTGAGACAGGAATCCAATAAAATCCTAAAGGAGAGCATAGTCAGTAACCTCCTCGACACTGGCCACAGCAAATTTTTTCAAGACACGTCTCCAAAGGCAAAGAAAACAAAAGCAAAAATGAACTTTTGGAACTTCATCAAGAGAAAAATCTTCTGCAAAGCAAAGGAAACAGTCAACAAAACTAAGAGACAACCCATGGAATAGGAGAAGATATTTACAAATGACATTACAGAAAAAGATCTGGTATACAATATCTATAAAGTACTTCTCAAACTCAACACCCCCAAAACAAATAATCAAGTCAAAAAGTGGGCAGAAGACATGAACAGACACTTCTCCAGAAACAATATATGAATAGCTAACAGACACATGAAAAAATACTCAACATCACTAGCCATCAGGGAAATACAAATCAAAACCACATTGGGATATCACCTTGCACCAGTTAGAATAGCAAAAATTAACAAGGCAAGAAACAACAAATGTTGGAGAGGATATGGAGAAAGGAGAACCTTCTTACACTGCTCATGGAAATGCAAGTTGGTACAGCACTTTGAAAATAGTATTGAGGTTCCTCAAAAAGTTAAAAATAGAGCTACCCTATGACTCAGCAATTACACTGGGTATTTTTCCCAATGATACAGATGTAGTGAAAAGAAGGGGCACATGCACCCCGATCTTCATAATAGCCATGTCCACAATAGCCAAACTGTGGAAAGAGCTGAGAGGCCCTTCAACAGATGAATGGATAATGAAGATATGGTTCATATATACAATGGAATATTACTCAGCCATCAGAAAGGATGAATACCCATCATTTTCATTGACATTGATGGAACTGGAGGGGATTATGCTAAGTGAAATAAGTCAAGCAGAGAAAGACAATTATCAAATTGTTTCACGTATATGTGGAACATAAGGAATAGCATGGAGGACATTAAGAAAAGGAAGGGAAAACTGAAGAGGGAGACCTCAGAAGGGGAAATGAGCCATGAGAAACTATGGACTCTGAGAAATAAACTTAGTGTTTCAGAAGGGATGGGCATGGGGGGATGGGTTAGCCCAGTGATGGGTATTAAGGAGGGCATGTATTGCAATGAGCATTGGGTTTTATATGCAAATAATGAATCATAGGACAGTTCATCAAAAACTAATGAAATACTGTATGGTGACTAACATAAAATAATAAAAAAATATAAAAAATAAAAATTTAAATGCTTATATACCTTGGCCCAGTTCTCAATAATATGGTGGAGTAAGAAATTTCCTTTTTACTATCCCTTTCTTCCCCATGAGGAGGAATCTGATTTGTGACATTTTCAGATGCTACTTGGTCCATATTTTCTACTGGCTAGGGTTACTGTGTTTTAAAAGGTCACACATACTTTATTTCATCACTTCTTCATGGAACTGGACTGACAAATTTGGCAAAGTTCCACTTAAGATGTAAGGGAGATTGAAGATTTTGAAAGACTTTAGACTAAACCAAGTATTCCAACCCAAGCTTATCAGAGTTCTGAACTTGAGTGACACTAGGGACTAGTGCAATTAAAAAAAAAAAAAGCAGTGTTTTGGGGCGCCTGGGTAGCTCAGTGGAGTTAAGCCTCTGCCTTTGGCTCAGGTCATGATCCCAGGGTCCTGGTATGGAACTCCACATCAGGGGGGGGGTCTCTGCTTAGCAGGGGGCCTGTTTCCTACTTTCTCTATGCCTGCCTCTCTGCCTACTTGTGATCTCTGTCTGTCAAATAAATAAATAAATAAAAACTTTAAAAAAGCGGTGTCTTATTTTTCATTACTTTGTTTCTTTTGTAGAAATCTAAGAAGAATAACTACCAGAACTAGAATAATATTAGGAGTTCCAGAGTCCCTAGGCCTCATATTATATAATACTCTCAAATATAATGCCAATTTCTACATCCAATTCTAGGAATCTATTCTAAATAAATACTCTAAATTGAAGAAAAATATTCACAAGAAAATTTATCACACTATATAATAATGGTTAAAAACAGACATATAGACAAATAGAATATAATAAAGAACCTTGAAATAAATCCACACATATACAGTCAACTGATCTTTGACAAGGGTGCCAAGAATACACAATGAGGATATGCCAGTATCTCCAATAAATGTGTTGGGAAAACTGGATAACCACAAGCAAAGCAATGAAATTGGACTCTTATCTTATATCATACACAAAAATCAACCCAAAATGGATTAAAGACTTAACATGAGATCTGAAACTATAAAAGTCCATGAAGAAAACATAGGGTAAACTTTCGGACATTAGACTTGGCAATGATTTTAGATTTGACAGACAACAAAAGTGAAAAACAGACAAATGAGATTTTTTTAAAAAAAAAGCTAGCTAAAAACTTTTGCACAGCAAAGGAAACGATCAACAAGATGAAAAGGCAACCAGTGAAATGGTAGGAAATATTTGCAAACCATGTATCTGATAAAGGGTTAATATTTGAAATATATAAGGAACTTATACAACTCAATGGCAAAACAACAACAACAACAACAACAACAAATAATCCAGTTTTTTTAAATGGGCAAGAAAACCAAATAAATATTTCTCCAGAGAAGACATACACATGACCAACAGGTACATGAAAATTGTGCATCATCACTAATCACCATGGAAGTGTACATCAAAACCACATTACCCCTATTATGATGGTTGTTATAAAAAAGTAAAACAAACCAAAATAAAACCAAAAAACTCCCAGAAGGTAACTAGTGTTGGCAAAGATATGGAGAAAAGGAAACCCTTGTACATTGTTGGAGGGAATATAAATTGGTGCAGCCAATATGGAAAATAGTTTGGATGTTTCTCAAAAATAAGAAATAGAACTCATATGATCCAGCAATCTCACTTCTGGGTATATATCTGAAGGAACTGAAATCAAGATCTCAAAGAAATATCTGACTTCCCAGGTTCATTGCAGCATTATTCATAACATTCAAGACATAGAAGCAATTTAAATGTCCATTGACAAATGCATAAAGAATGTTGAATATACACAAAATAGAATATTATTCACCCTTAAAAAAAAAGAGAGAATTCTGCAATTTGTGACAACATGGATGAACCTGGAGGACATTAGCTAAGTGAAGTAAGCCATGTACAAAAAAAAAAAAAATAGGCAAATACTACATGATATCACTTATGTAAAATAGTCAAACTAGTAGAAGCAGAGAATGGTATAGTCATTGCCAGAGGCTTGCAAAAGAAGGCAGTTATTAGTCAAATTAGATATTAGTCAAAGGTTACTAAGTTTCAGTTATATCAAATGAGTAAGCCTTAGAGAAGTACTGTACTGCATAGTGTCTATAGTTATTCAAAGAACCACTTCCTCTCCCAGAACTATTTCTGAAATCCCACAGGTAATAATTGTTGTCAGCACCATCAGTAATGTAATATTTGTCACTTTCTTTTTCTTCTTACTTTATTGTCTAGCAGTTATCTGAGGGTTTCTTTTTTTTTCTGTATCTGACAGAAAATGATAATATTCCCTAATAATAATAATAATAGCAATCATCTTCCACTGGTACTTACCAAAAGTGGTTTTGCTAATGCCTTAGGAACCAATGTTAATATAGGTTTTCAAAATGCACAGAAAGCACTGAAAGAAAAAATAAATCTCCAAAATGTTGGGATTGACTTACTCTGGGTATTGGAATTATGGGTGGGTCATTTTTTTCTTTTTTAATGTTTTTGTTCTTTAATGTTGTTGTTTAGTAGGTGGTTGTCTATTGCCAATATAGGAAAAATATAAAAATGGGAAAATCTAAACAGCATTTAGTTGAGGATATTCTAAACTAAAGTCATGTTATTGCATCTGCTTTCAGTCTTTTTTTTTTTTTAAGATTTTGTTTATTTATTTGACAGGGAAAGAGAGAGATCACAAGTAGGCAGAGAGGCAGACAGAGAAAGGGGGAAGCAGCCTCCCCACTGAGCAGAGAGCCTGAAGCAGGGCTTGATCCCAGGACCCCAAGATCATGACCTGAGCCAAAGGCAGAGGCTTAACCCACTGATCCACCCAGGTACCCTGCTTTCAGTCTTAATAAAGTAACTGCTATAGGACCAGTCCTCTTGCTAGAAGCAAATATAAAATGAAATATTTAACTATTATATTCAGACACTGGACAGCAGCCAGCTCAGAAAGTAATCTTGTATAGCAAGGAAACAGACAAGGTGAGTTCCATGGTCCCATTAACTTTATGCCAAGAGGAACTCCCAGAACACTCGTCCATGGAGGTGGCACCTAAGTAGAGCGTGATGGCCTCACTGAAGTGCAGAGACAGAGATCCATAACTGATAGTGCCAAAGCACTGGAAATGATGAAAGAGAGATTCAGAAAGGAAATTATTGCACAGTAAAGGGGCTTTAGGAACCTGAACAAGTTTTGGCTGAATAGTAAGCAAGGCAGACATGGGATAAGACTGAGCAAGCTTCCCCAAAAGCAACTATTAGGGAGATCAGGAAAAGCAGCAAGATTTTGGAATTCCAGCCATTGAGAATTGAGGAGCTTCACTGAAAACTGGCAATGAGTTGCTACCTCTCAGAGGACAGGTCTTAGGAATAAAACTGTGATGAATACTGTAAACATCAATATATAAAACAATAGGTATAGCAATCAATCAAGTGGAATATATAAAATGGAATGAGAAAAAATACTCAATTAAACAGAAGGCAAAAAAGATGAAAAGAACAAGGAATACACTGGAAAAATAGAAAGCAAATAACAAGATGGTAGACTTAAACCCAATTGTATTCAGAATTCTATTAAGAGTAAATGTGTTGGACAGAATGTGGTGAAAGGGGAACCCTCTTACACTGTTGGTGGGAATGCAAGTTGGTGCAGCCACTTTGGAAAACAGTGTGGAGATTCCTTAAGAAATGAAAAATAGAGCTTCCCTATGACCCTGAAATTGCACTACTGAGTATTTACCCCAAAGATACAACCTAATAAGGGCCCTCCATGAAAAATTCACAGCTAGCATCATACTCAATGGTGAAAAATTGACAGCTTTCCCCCTGAGATCAGGACCAAGACAAGGATGTCCACTCTCACCAGTTTTATTCACCATAGACTGGAAGTCCTAGACACAGCAATCAGATAAGAAAAAGAAATAAAAGGCATCTGAATTGGTAAGATAACATTGTAACTACTATGGCCTTTCCAGATATCTTCCCTTAGTGACTGCATCTCACACACACACACAACTGCATACATGGCATTATTCCTTGTCATAGACACACGCCACATGCTGCATATTCCTACTCACTCTCAGCTTCACACAGACATTCACACACCACAGATATACTCACTTAAGTATTTTATATTCTCATAAATGTACCCTCATGGCCACCAAATCTTTCACAATAACAAAAGACATCACAGAGTAGGTACTGAGCCAACTGGATCCTGACCAAAGCTGGATGTTTTGGGAACCCACCGTGCCTGACTTGTATATGAAGAATACCAATGTATGAGGTGTGTGTGTGAGGGCACCAGCAGTGGGGGCTAGTATCCTCTTTGGGACTAGAAGACCAACACTGATTGTAATGGGATATGTACTCTACTATCTATCCTAACTCACCATGGGGTTGACCAGCAGTGCTGACCTTCCTATAACAGTGTACCTTTGCAGTCCTATTCCTTCACATCTTGACCCAGAGAATACTCAAGAGCAAGGAGCTCTTGATGGAGTTCCTCAAAGCAAGATTCCTATTTTCCTCACAGCCACTTGCCTGTTCAATGGGACATGGTAGGACACATGCAAGCTGAGAGAAACAATGAAGGCTGAAGAGCTGACACAGGAGGGAAAGGTAAAATCAGGCAGTTGCTTTTCAAAAGCAAGAGGCACAGCCTCTGTGATCTTTCTGGAAATAATCATCCCTGATGAAGAAAGTCTGGAAAAGGACTTTTAGACTGGCATTCTGAAGAAGAGTGGGAATACAATTGTTGTCTCTGGGAGTCTAGCAAGGAACATCTTGATGTGCAAGAAAGTAAATGACCAAATTTACATTTCCAATGCCATGCCCACCTCCCAACCCCCAACAGATACTGAAGATTCCTACAGACTGAGACCCATCAACAACTTGTCCACTCTCACCTGAGGACAGAAAGCTCACCCTAACTGAGCTGCAGGTCACTGGTGACGGAATGGAGGATCAAGTGAGGGAGGCAATGATTTCTGCAGCCTGCAGATCCAGTCTCTAAGGACAGCACCCGTTGTGGGTTGGCTGAGTAATGCCTCCCAGGGCCTGCACAAGAGTCATCCCTAGGAGTCTGACTCCACCTCCAGCCTTTCTGCCTTTCTTCTTTCAAGGTACAAATGCCAATTCTCCTAGGTCTCAGTTCTGAACAGAGCATTTTTCCTTCAAGGATACATTTAGAGGTGAGGTCCTGAGAGTATGTAAACAGGGCATTCCCTGGAGCTTGAAAAGCCCTCAGCTTTATTAACTTTGCATCCTCTGAGACATCCTAGGGCACTCAGTGCTGTACATGAGGTCACAGACTAAAGTCTCCAACCCACACTAACATCCCTGTTCCAAACCTTGTGCCCAGGTCATTCCAAACAGCTCAGCAGATATCTTCTCAGAGGCTTACTAGTTATCAAATGCATGTCTTCATTTATACGGTAATCAAATAGAAGCAAATATAAGCAGATATTGGATTTTCTGGGTGCCGATTTTCTGAGTACTGCAGCTGCGTTCTAGGCCTCGTGTTTTCATTTTGGTTTGTGGTTGTTTTGGTGCCATATGATCACCTTAAGTGGTGGAGTTGAATTTGGTTAGCATGGCCTTAATATCAGCATGATAGCAGGGGTTTTGGGTGGGCTCTTATATTAAAGTTGTTAATTTACTGGACATAAAGTGCAAGCTTTTCTTTTGTGGGAATAATTCACCAAGGACAGTCTTATAGAAAGAGACTTTAAAACTATTAAATTAAGACTTTGGATTGGCCACATGAAAATGCAACTACTCCTACAGCTCTCTCATGCCAGTGAAAACATATTTTCAAAGATAAATTTTAGATCCAAATGATGCATTCATAGCATCTGAAGGTCAAAGAACGTAAGAGAAAGCAGGTGGAAGAATAGGCTATCAAATGGTAGTATAGCCATGTGGGATTCAAAGAAATGCCCTGAAGTTGTTAATTCCGCAATCATATTTCAAGTGCAATTTAGTTACCATGCCCACCTTAAGGAAATGCTAGTAGCTTGAATTTTATTATTTTATTGTTTTTGTGGTTTGACTTGTATATTTTTTATAGCTTAGTTTTGATTTCACAGTACCTATAAATCTAACTCATTAAAAATAAATGATTATTTTGGCCATTCTAACTGGTGTAAGGTGATATCTCAATGTGGTTTTAATTTGAATCTCCCTGAGGGCTAATGATGATGAGCATTTTTTCATGTGTCTGATAGCCATTTGTATTTCTTGATTGGAGAAGTGTCTGTTCATATCTTCTGCCCATTTTTTGATGTGTTTGTCTGTTTCGTGTGGGTTGAGTTTGAGGAGTTCATTATAGATCCTGGATATCAACCTTTTGTCTGGACTGTCATTTGCAAATTAACAAAACAGGAAACAACATGTGTTGGAGAGGATGTGGAGAAAGGGGAACCCTCTTCCACTGTTGGTGGGAATGCAAGTTGGTGCAGCCTCTTTGGAGAACAGTGTGGAGATTCCTCAAGAAATTAAAAATAGAGCTTCCCTACGACCCTGCAATTGCACTCCTGGGTATTTACCCCAAAGATACAGATGTCGTGAAAAGAAGGGCCATCTGTACCCCAATGTTTATTGCAGCAATGGCCACAGTCGCCAAACTATGGAAAGAACCAAGATGCCCTTCAACGGATGAATGGATAAGGAAGATGTGGTCCATATACACTATGGAGTATTATGCCTCCATCAGAAAGGACGAATATCCAACTTTTGTAGCAACATGGACGGGACTGGAAGAGATTATGCTGAGTGAAATCAGTCAAGCAGAGAGAGTCAATTATCATATGGTTTCACTCATTTGTGGAGCATAACCAATAGCATGGAGGACAAGGGGCGTTAGAGAGTAGTAGGGAATTTGGGTAAATTGGAAGGGGAGGTGAACCATGAGAGACTATGGACTCTGAAAAACAATCTGAGGGGTTTGAAGTGGCGGGGGGGTGGGAGGTTGGGGTACCAGGTGGTGGGTATTATAGAGGGCACAGCTTGCATGGAGCACTGGGTGTGGTGAAAAAATAATGAATACTGTTTTTCTGAAAATAAATAAATTGGGGAAAAAAAAATAAATGATTATGTTCCATGGTATAAATATGCTGTAATTTACTTAACCATATCCATATTAATGGACATACTGATTTTTTTCTAATCTTTAAACATTAAAATAGTGCCACAGTGAACTTTTTGTGTCCTGGTGTCCTTGTCAAATATATTTGATGATAACTTTCTGAGGTTTAATTGCAAGATCTAAAGGTACATTCCTTCAAAATGTCAATAGATACTGTCAATTGCCCTATAAAAATGTTGTATTAATTTACAGCAATTAAAATTGCATAAAAGTTTCTATTTAGTTACACATTTACTAACATTTGGTATTGTGAAACTCTTCAACTTTGTTAATGTGTTAGGTCAAAAAATGGTATCTCACTCTTAATTTATTGTAGGATACTTTAATTATACTTGAGGATGAGCATAATTTTAAATGTTAATCAATCATTTTAATTTCCTGCTAGTTTTCTTTTATTGGGCTGTTCAATTTTCTTTTGCTGTTGTGTAGAACCCTGGAGTATTATCAAGAATGGGCTCTTTGATTTTGCATTAAAAATAAGTCTTTTTTTACTTTGCCAGTTGACTTCATAGATTCTTGTATCACACACTTGTAATTTAATCAGTCTTTTCCCTTATGACTTGGTTTTGTGTTAATATTTGAAAGGTCTCTGTTGTTAAAAGGGTATGCTTTTAAAAAATCATAAAAGGTATGTTTTTTCTTCTAATATTTTCATAGCTTTGCATACACATGTGGCTTCATTTACATCTTGATACATCCAGAATTAATTCTAATGTAAGGAATGATGTATAGATCCCAGTTTTTTCTTCATGGTGGTCACTTAGCACCATTTATGAGGAAATTCTGATCAATTTTAAGTGTCTTTTATATGAGATTTAAACTCTTGCTAAATTTGGTCTATTTTACACTCTGTAGTCTGTTCCTTTACTGACTTTGTATTTCTGTATAGTACCATGCAATCTTAATTTCTCCTGTTGTTTGTTTGTTCTCAGTCTTGAAGAATTGAGTTATAGTCCTCAATATATGATATAGAGTATAATTAGTGATTTCAAAGACCCTCTCTTGATTATTTATGCATTTATTTTATTCTTTGCTTAGTATACATCCATACCTCATTCACATTGACCTAATGACCATTCTAATGTATGCAATGCTTTTAGTTTGCCCTCAAAAAATGATTTGTTTGTGCATATATTTTTATTTTACATAAATGATATTGTGTTATATACCTCTTTATCTTTTTCACTTGACTGAGTCTTTAATATCATTTACAATGCCACATGTTCATCTAATCTTTCTCCCTACTGTTGTGCAATATCCTTAGTGCATATATCTTGCATTTTCATTTATGTTTTCCCCTAGTGAAGAATATCTAAATTACACAACACTTGCCAATACAAAAAACAGAATCACAAATATTATAGGATTATACCATATAACACCATTCTCTGTATGAGAAATTTTGGAGGTCTATATTTAGCAATAATTATTATATCACAGAATGTGCATAGACATAAGGTGACCTAGTAATTCCAGGTTCCTTTCCAGAATGGCTGTATCTCTCTACATTTTCCCAAATGAAAATGAGTGTTCCTCTCTCTTCTACTTTTTGCCAACACTTAACAGTATCTGACTTTCTAACTTCTGCATGCCTAATAGGGGTAAATAGATATCTCTTTGCTGTTTTAATTTGCATATCTTATAATACTAATGAATTTCAGTATTGTTTTCTATTCTTGTAGTCCTTTGAAGTTAATTTTTGTGAATTCTCTTGTATATCCTTTGCTATTTTTCTATTGGGGTTTACTTCCTTTCATCTTTTTTTTTTTAACAATTTCATTATTTATTTGACAGACAGAGATCACAAGTAGGCAGAGAGGCAAGCAGCAGGGGAAGGACAGGGGAAGCAGGCTTCCTGCTGAGCAGAGAGCCTGATGCAGGGCTCAATCCCAGGATCCTGAGATCATGACCTGAGCTGAAGGCAGAGGTTTAACCCACTGAGCCACTTAGGCACTCCTCTTTTATCTTGATTTTTAGAATTTATTATGGATTCTTTACATTAAGTTCTTATTTATTTCTTATTTGTTCTACACAGCACAAATATCTTATCCATTTTCTCATCTATCCTTTTAACTTTGTTCATAATGTTCTTTGAAGACAAATCTTAGATTTTGAGGAAATCAAATTCATCAAGTTTTTCATTTGTTTAAAGGTTCCTTGCTGTAGGTCAAAAGATGTTCTCTTATGTTTTCTTCTATAACGTCATTGTTCTATTTTAACTTCTAGTTATTTGATCCATTTAGAGTCTACCTTCTTGTGTCACATTAGGTAGAAATCCATTTTTTTCCCTCTAGGTAGTAAAATAGTATTTACCAATAATATATATGATTTAGTAGTAAAATTACATTTATCAGTACTTTTTACTATGCTATTTGTCTTTTTCATAATGATTTTTGGAATTAACTTGATGTACATTAAATTTCATGTATGTCTATGAGCTCTTAATTCTGTTCCATTTAACAGTCCTTTTTTTTTTTTCCCCACCAGCAACACATGGCTTTTATTTTTGAAGCTTGGTAATATTGCCAATAGAAAAGGAAGAGGTTCTATTTCTAACTGTGGTTTTATTTATTTTTTTTGAATTTTATTTATTTTTTTTTTCTTTTCAGTGTTCCAGAATTCATTGTTTATGCATCACACTCCATGCTCCATGCAATATGTGCCCTCCATAATACCCACCACCAGGCTCACCCAACCTCCCATGCCCCTCCCCTCCAAAACCCTCAGTTTGTTTCTCAGACTCCATAGTTTCTCATGGTTCATCTCCCCCTCCAATTTCCCCCAACTCACTTCTCTCCATCTCCCCTTGTCTTCTGTATTATTGCTTATGCTCCACAAATAAGCAAAACCATATGATAATTGACTCTCTCTGCTTGACTTATTTCACTCAGCATAATCTCTTCCAGTCCTGTCCATGTTGCTACAAAAGTTGGGTATTCATCCTTTCTGATGGAGGCATAATACTCCATAGTATATATGGACCAAGATATAGTCTAACTGGTTTTAATTTGCGATTTCCAAATGCCTAACAATGTGCAGAATCCTTTCATGTTCTTGTCAGCCATTTGTGTATCTTCTTTGGAGATATACATTTTCAAGTCCATTGTCCATTTTAAAATTGTGTTGCTCATCTTTTTTTGGTTTTGAAAAAAAAGGAATTAAAAAATTCTTTATATATTCTGCATAGTAGATTGCCTGCAGACATTTGGTTTGCAAATATTTTCTTTGATTCTGTGAAATTTCATTTCACTTTCATAGTGAGAGTAAGTAAGGCAACACAAACAAAGTTTCAGTTGTCTTTTACCTGATTAAAAATTCATGTGATTGCTATAAGTCTTTATTTTCCAGAATCCAGATAAAGTTTTCTCTGACAGTATTTGTCATGTTTTTTTGTATTTCTTTGGAGGGAGGGCCACTTAAGTTCCCTGGCTTACTATTTTCTTTCTAACAAATAATTGTTGATACAGTTTTGGCTATCTTAGTAATCATTGTAAAGAAAACTTTCAGATTTTGTTAATCTTATCATATTTATATTTTGTTTTCTATTTCATCGATTTCTTCTTTTCTCTTTATTATTTACTTGTTTGTGCCTTTTGTTTGCTCCACTATTTCATACCTCTGTGAAACACCCAGCAGTTTTTTTTAAAGATTTTATTTATTTATTTGACAGACAGAGATCACAAGTAGGCAGAGAGATAGGCAGAGAGAGAAGGGAAGCAGGCTCCCCACTCAGCAGAGAGCCCAATGTGGGGCTCAATGCCATGACCCTGGGATCATGACCTGAGCTGAAGGCAGAGGCTTTAACCCACTGAGCCACCCAGGCGCCTCCAACCCAACAGTTTGAATTAAATGCTTAACTTCATTTTTTTTTTCTTTTCTCTCTCTCCCTCTCTTTAAATGAGATATTGTTTACATAAAGAATGTGCACCAATCTTCTGTATAGCTCAAGAAAGTCTTATATATGTATATGTCAGTATAACTATTATATAGATCAGAATGCAGAATCCTCACAGCCACCACAAAGCTCCCAGTCAACTCCAAATCAATAGTCTCTCAAAGGTAACCATTATTTGTGTAAGGGCCTGGTTAGCCAGAGGAACTTAGTTGCAAACCCTGGATATAGGGGCGGGCCAGGCCGGATGGAGACATCCAATCAGTGGGGCACGCATATATTTACTGTGGTGAGTTGAAATCCCATTGGCCACTTGTGTGTGGGCCGGGCTCAACCACCTCTATAAATGTTAGTTTGTGAGGGGTGGGGGGAGTAGTAGTAGGAGTCAAAATAGTCTTGGAGTAGTAGGAGGAGTTAGAATAGCAGTTAGAATAGCTGTTAGGATAGCCATTAGAATAGCCGTTGGAATAGCCGTTAGGGTAGTCTCCGGGAGAGTTGGAGCGTCGTGGTCATCCTGGTCATCGTAGTCCTAGGCAGTGGCACCACGGAGAATGGCCTCGCCGCCAGCAGCCTCACCACCAGCAGCCTCGCTGCCAGCAGCCTCGCCATAGCAAGTGGCCACGCCATCACCGAGCCACGGCCCTGCCACGAGGGGCCTTGATGCCCTGGGCCTCGGCCCTGCCCTGAGCAGCCTCACCACTCCAGGCCCCGGCGCTGCCACAAGCGTCCTCGCTGGAGCAGCCCCTGTCCAGGGAGTGGCCCTGTCTGGAGAGTGGCCTCATCCTGGGAGCGGCCTCGTCCAGAGTGGCCTTTTCTTGGGAGTGGCCTGTAGAGGGAGCGGCCTCCCCGGAGCGGCCCCTGTCCGGGGAGCAGCCCTGTCTGGGGAGCAACCGCATGAGCAGCGGCCTCGTCCTGGGAGCGGCCATGTCCAGAGTGGCCTCTTCTTGGGAGCGGCTCCAACTGGGGAGCAGCCTCGTCTTGTGAGCAGCCTCATCCGAGCAGCCTCGTCTTGTGAGCAGCCTCATCTGAGCAGCCTCGTCCAGAGCGGCCTCATCCGGAGCGGCCTTCTTGGGAGTGACCATGTCGTGGTCATCATCGTGGTCTCTTCGTAAGAGATGGCCCTTACCAGTCATTTGATTTTTGATGCTTGGCGTGAAATAAAGCTTTGTTTGATTTTCACTTTTTGTCAGTCTCCTTCCTTTGGTCATGGACCCTAACAATTTGGAATCCTAAAAATATGAATTAGTTTTGCCTATTCTTGTGGTTCAAAGAAATGGAATCCTATAGAATATACTTCCTATATGTCTGGCTTCTTTTATTAAACATCTTTCTGCCTACCTGGTTGTATACAGTAGTAGTTCATTCTTTTAAAAATAATCAATAGTATCCCACTTCATGTATCACAATTTATCCTTTTTCTTATCCATGCAAATTAATATTGTTGCCATTTCCGGTTATTAGAGTAAGGCTGTTATAAAAATACATGTACATACTTGTGTAGAGGTAAACCCTAATCTCCATAAGGCGTGTATACCACAGAGGGCGTGAAACAACTGGATTGTAGGAGAGAAGGTGTATATTTAAGGTTAGTTTTCAAAGAAGCTTCCAAATGGACTTTTTGAATTGATTGTACCAAATAATGCTCCCACGAGCAATGAAAATTGCTCCACATCCTCAGTCATTTTAATCCACTTTTATGAAGCTTGGTATTTCACTGTGGTTTTTTTTTTTAAAGATTTTATTTATTTATTTATGAGAGAGAGAGAGAGAGAAAGAGAATGAGTGGGGGTAGATGGAGAGGGAGAGGGACAAGCAGACTCCTCCCTGGATATGAAACCCCACATGGGGCTTGATACCACAAACCTGAGATGGTGACCTGAGCGAAAGTCAAGAGTTAGACACCTACCCCACTGAGCCACCAAGGCACCCCTCACTGTGATTTCAATTTATGTATTCTGGTGGCTAATTATGTTGTGTACCTTTTCATATGCTTATTAGCTGTTTGTATTTCCTATGTTGCAAGTACATGTTCTAGTCTTTGCCCATTTTAAAAATTGGATTTTTCTGACTTTTCTTATTTGTAGGAGCCCTTTGTATGTTCTGGGCATTAAGGCTACAACTTAGCATCAAGTTATTAAAATATGTGTGTAAATTGTTGGGTCTGTTATCAAAGGAAAGAGACTGAGACAAAGTGAAAGTTCTGCAAAGCCTTATTCTATGCCAAGCATTAAAAGTCAGACTGATTGGCCAGGGCCACCTCCGAAGAGAGTGATGCCCCTTGGTCTTACAGGCTAGTTTTTATAGGGCACAACTGCAACCTCTACGTATGTGGCTTTGGCTGATTGGATGTTTTTTACCTGTCTGGCCTTATTTTAGGTATGTGTTTTAGCAACGGTTACCCAGAACCAATATTAGTAACTGCTGAGGCATATATTAAACAACAAAATGGCTACCTAGGCAACATGGCAATAAAAAAATGGCTACCTAGGCAACAAAATGGCTACCTAAGCAACATGGAGTCACTCTGGCTAAGCAGGCCCAGGCAGACCCTAGGGGTTTAACAGGTTTTATCATGGAATCAGCCCTAACATAAATAAAGACATGAAAATATTGTTAAAATGTTAATAACTGAAGTATATCATCATCTGGGGCACATCATATTCACCTTCTACAAATGATGAAATTCTTGAAAACATACATAGAGTATGTAATATAATGGGGCTGCAACCTAGAGTCTAGAAACCAAATACTTAATTGCAACAATCCCTCACTTCCCAAGAAAGAAGACAGGTGAGAATAACTGGTCATGGAACCCATAAGTGGAGATGTGAGTGCTAACTGCATGTTATTTTCTGTTCTCCTTATAACCATTTGAGAACCTCTGAGAGAAAACACAGCTCAAGAGCCACCCTAATGATTCAGAATTCTCCTGAGCACTTCAGCCACTCCAGAGACTGCTCCTAGTATCCTTCTGGTGTCCTCATTTAAATGGAACTACTGTAGCTTAGTATGTCCTGATGTCAGTAAGACCTTTGGATGGAGCATGAGGACAATGCAGTGCTGGGGGTTCCCTTCTCTGTCTTGTCCTTGACGTTGGCCTCAGAGATTTTACTGAGCTCTTGGACTCGAATGACTTATGACAAGAGGACCTCAGTCTTGCAGTCTCCACTCTGCCCACTCCTGCAGCCAATACACCTGTGACAGATTCCCCCTCAACACTGAGATGTTTTTTTTACTGGCTTTGACACGCTAATTTGATCTGTTTTCCTTCACCAGATGAGAAAATGTTGTAAGACTATTAAAGGGATGGAAAGAGAAGGCACAAGGTGGACAAAAGTAATAACTGGGTGTATATTGGCAGTGAATTGGTTTCTATCTCTTCATAAATTTTGCTTTTAAAAAACAATCTGAGGGGTTTGAAGTGGCGGGGGGGTGGGAGGTTGGGGTACCAGGTGGTGGGTATTATAGAGGGCACGGCTTGCATGGAGCACTGGGTGTGGTGAAAAAATAATGAATACTGTTTTTCTGAAAATAAATAAATAAATAATAATTTTTTTAAAAAAATTCAACTGATTTTGTCCAAACAGTCGGAATCTCAGAGTTAAATCTTCTGTAATAGATCTAGTCAAGGTTTTGTTTTTTTTTTTTTCCCAATTTATTTATTTTCAGAAAAACAGTATTCATTATTTTTTCACCACACCCAGTGCCCCATGCAAGCTGTGCCCTCTATAATACCCACCACCTGGTACCCCAACCTCCCACCCCCCCGCCACTTCAAACCCCTCAGACTGTTTTTCAGAGTCCATAGTCTCTCATGGTTCACCTCCCCTTCCAATTTACCCAAATTCCCTACTCCTCTCTAACGCCCCTTGTCCTCCATGCTATTTGTTATGCTCCACAAATAAGTGAAACCATATGATAATTGACTCTCTCTGCTTGACTTATTTCACTCAGCATAATCTCTTCCAGTCCCATCCATGTTGCTACAAAAGTTGGGTATTCATCCTTTCTGATGGAGGCATAATACTCCATAGTGTATATGGACCACATCTTCCTTATCCATTCATCCGTTGAAGGGCATCTTGGTTCTTTCCATAGTTTGGCGACCGTGGCCATTGCTGCTATAAACATTGGGGTACAGATGGCCCTTCTTTTCATGACATCTGTGTCTTTGGGGTAAATACCCAGGAGTGCAATTGCAGGGTCATAGGGAAGCTCTATTTTTAATTTCTTGAGGAATCTCCACACTGTTCTCCAAAGAGGCTGCACCAACTTGCATTCCCACCAACAGTGGAAGAGGGTTCCCCTTTCTCCACATCCTCTCCAACACATGTTGTTTCCTGTTTTGTTAATTTGGGCCATTCTAACTGGTGTAAGGTGATATCTCAATGTGGTTTTAATTTGAATCTCCCTGAGGGCTAATGATGATGAGCATTTTTTCATGTGTCTGATAGCCATTTGTATGTCTTCATTGGAGAAGTGTCTGTTCATATCTTCCCATTGAGATCAGGAACAAGACAAGGATGCCCACTTTCACCACTCTTGTTCAACATAGTATTAGAAGTCCTAGCAACAGCAATCAGACAACAGAGAGAAATAAAAGGTATCCAAATTGGTAATGAAGAAGTCAAACTCTCTCTCTTTGCAGATGACATGATTCTTTATATGGAAAACCCAAAAGACTCCACCCCCAAACTACTAGAACTCATACAACAATTCAGCAACGTGGCAGGATACAAAGTCAATGTGCAGAAATCAGTGGCTTTCTTATACACTAACAATGAAAATACAGAAAGGGAAATTAGAGGATTGATTCCATTTACTATAGCACCAAGAACCATAAGATACCTGGGAATAAACCTAACCAAAGAGGTAAAGGATCTGTACTTGAGGAACTACAGAACACTCATGAAAGAAATTGAAGAAGACACAAATAGATGGAAGACCATTCCATGCTCTTGGATCAGAAGAATAAACATTGTTAAAATGTCTATACTTCCTAGAGCAATCTATACTTTTAATGCCATTCCGATCAAAATTCTACCGGCATTCTTCAAAGAGCTGGAGCAAATAATCCTAAAATTTGTATGGAATCAGAAGAGACCCCGAATCGCTAAGAAAATGTTGAAAAACAAAAATAAAGCTGGCGGCATCACCTTACCTGATTTCAAGCTTTATTACAAAGCTGTGATCACCAAGACAGCGTGGTACTGGCATAAAAACAGACACATAGACCAGTGGAACAGAGTAGAGAGCCCAGATATGGACCCTCAACTCTATGTTTAATTAATCTTTGACAAAACAGGAAAAAATATACAGTGGAAAACAGACAGTCTCTTCAATAAATGGTGCTGGGAAAACTGGACAGCTATATGTAGAAGAATGAAACTCGACCATTCTCTTACACCGTACACAAAGCCAGGGGAATTTTTTAAGTACGACTTTATTATTTTCTTTCTCATTAGAATATAAATTCCACAAGGTAAGAAAATTGTCTATTTTCTTCAGCACTGTGTCTTCAGGTGCTAAACAGGGTCTGACACATGCTGAATGTTGAATAAAAATGTATTGAAATTGAGTGAGAGACTATGGACTCTGAAAAAGAACCTGAAGGTCTTGAAGGGGCGGGAGGTGGGAGGTTGGGAGAACAAGGTGGTGGGTATTGGGGAGGGCACGTATTGCATGGAGCACTGGGTGTGGTGCAAAAACAATGAATACTGTTACACTGAAAAGAAATTTAAAAAAAAAATTAAAAAAAAAAGAAATTGAGTTCCAAAAATGAGTGAAAGAATGACACAAAACTCTACCGCTTATTATTACCATAGTCATAAGTTTATCTTGTAAGCAAAAAGATCCTTGAAAGTTTCAAGGGGAGTTTGGAAACATAGATAATGTAAAGCAGGAAGTTCTAAAAGACATGGTTGAGGAAGTTCAAGAAAAGTTAAAACAAGTACAGAATGCAAATTGTAGTGTTGTCACTACAACTGTCAACTTTCAGATCAGCTCCCAATTTGTGTCAACTAGCAGTATCCTCAGGTATGTTGGTCCCCCAGTCCTATGGACCCAGGCCTATAGAAGTTCTTCATTGCTCATGTTCTTTCATTCAGAAACAGATCCTAGTAAAGTCCAAAATTCTAGTGTATATATCATAGCTCTTAGAATGAGGAGGCACTAAAACATACTTGAGGAGTCCTTTCCTATCTCCTTGCATTCCACTCATTTGGTTGGCATCACAGTCAGTCATAGTTTCTGAGGGCCCAGGGTCCTGTGGATGACTCGCTTCAGTGCAGCCTTAACTTCACTATTCCTTAAGCTGTAGATGATGGGGTTCAACATTGGAGTCACCACTGTGTAGGACAGTGATAGCAGTTTCTTGCCCTCAGGAGAGGTGCTGGATCGTGGTCGGAAGTATGTAAGGATAGCAGTGCTGTAGAAGAGGGAGACAACCAGAAGGTGGGAGGAGCAGGTGGAGAAGGCCTTGCGTTTCCCCTCAGCTGATGGCATCCTGAAGATAGTGGAGAGTATTTGGACATAGGACCCCAGGATTAGCAAGAAAGGGAAGAGAATGAATAAGACAGTTGCTGTCAAAGCCTCCAGTTCAAACAGAGAGGTATCAGCACACACCAGTGCAATGACAGGGGGGCTATCACAGAAAAAATGATTCACTCTGTTGGGGCCACAAAAAGGGAAGCTGAAAATCCATGTGGTTTGCACGGTGGCCACTGGAAAACCTGAGAACCAGGAGGCAGCTGCTAGCTGGGCACAGGCTCTGCGGCTCATAATGATTGGGTAGCGCAAAGGGTCACAGATGGCTACATAGCGGTCATATGCCATTGTGGCCAGGAGGCAGCACTCAGCAGCCCCAAAGAAGAAGAAGAAATACATCTGAGTGGCACAGCCAAGGAAGGAGATGGTTGTGTCTTGGATGATCAGAGTTCCCAGCATCTTGGGCACAATGACCAAGTTGAAGCCTATCTCCAGGAAGGACAAATTCCTGAGGAAGAAGTACATAGGATTTTGTAGAGCTGAGTCAGCTGTAGTGACTAAGATGATGAGAACATTGCCCGTTAGGGTAACCAGGTAAATAGTTAAAAAAAGGAGAAACAGTAGAGCTTGTAGCTCAGAAGACAAGGTTGAAAAGCTCACAAGAACAAACTCACTGACAATTGTCCAGTTTTCCCACGTCATTCTTCTGCCTAGGAGTTCATTGACATTCATTCTCCAGGAAGGTAGAGGTCTCCATATGTTATTTAGACCTCTATTATACCCTTAGAAAGAAAATGTATGGCCTCATTCTCTACCTTTTTTGTTATAGTGATTGGCAATCAAAAGCTGTACCTTCCAAAATGTAAAAAAAAAAAAAAAAAAAAAAAAAAAAGCTTCTCCTTTGGAGTCACAATATTTTGGAAGAATCCTAACCTGCTTTAGACTGCACATCATATATATTTACACATTCCTTGACTTTTCTTAGCTCTGTAGAGAATGTTCAAAATCATAGGTTCCCTTTGGGACTCCTACCCTTTCTTCAATAGTCAGTGGTACTAAAATAGAAGTCAGGCTTAATGCACAATGAAAGGTGGTGAGGTCAGCCAGGATATATTTTCTGCAAAATGAGAGTAGGAAAGAGAAAGTCAAGGAAAGTGAACCAGTAGTTACTAATGATCCCTTAGGTGAGACCTGAATGTACCCTAATCTCAAGCAGCCCACATTCACAATGGTTTCAGTATACCAGAGGAATCTTCAGTATATTAGAGTATTTCTTCATTTACCATCTCAGAATATGTCAGTTTAAAGGAGATGTGGAATATAGAGACTGCGGTTTATTCTGATTTTAGGTTAAATATTACTGATAAGTTGTATATGATGAGAAAAGGGAACACAGACTCAAGACAGTGTCAGACCATAGAAGGAATCCAGATGTATTACATATAAACCTTTTGATCAGCTTTTGTTGGTTGACTTGTGTCTTGACTTTCAAGAAATATGAGCTCAAGTGTATCATGTTAATAAAGACTCACTCAAATAGGCAGACTAATAAAATTAAATCCTGTGAGAAAGAAGCAGAAGGTTTAATCAGTACATCAATAACTAAACTTCAAACTGGGACCCTGAAATTCTGATGACTATAAACTTACATGATGTAATACATCTAAGGCACTTGCATGATGACTGATACATAACACATGCTAACCATAAATGCTAACCATTATAGTTTTTATGATATAATGCAGATCTATCCTTCAAAGTCTACTTCTTGTCTAACTTACTTCCCAAACTCACTGTAGTCCTTATTTTTCAATTCCTAGAAGAAAAGCATAATTTATTCATTAATATTATCTTCTGTGTACCAGACACTCTTCTAATTACTGAAGATAATGCATCTATAAATAAAACAAACAAAATTCTCTGCCCTAAAGGACCCCTCCCAAGATCATTGAGAATTGACCAAGGCCCTAACATATAATAGTACAACTCACAAATCTTAGATCCAAGAAAACAATCCTGAAAGTGGCTAGGTGGAAGAGATTTCTTATGTACAGTGGGAGGAACATTAGAATAATGTCAGACCTGTCCACAGAGACCTGGCAAGCCAGAAAGGGCTGGCAAAACATATTCAAGGTACTAAATGAGAATAACAGACAGCCAAGGGTTCTTTATCCAGCAATGCTGTCATTCAGAATGGATGGAGAGACAAGGAGCTTCTAAGACTGGCAGAAACTAAAGGAATATGTGACCACCAAGCCAGCCCTGCAAGAAATATTAAGGGGGGGTGGTTCTACAAAAGGAAGACCCATCCATATGCTGTCTACAAGAGACTCATTTTGAACCTAAAGATACATTAAGACTGAAAGTGAAGGGATGGAAACAATTTTTCATGCCAATGTATCTCAAAAGAAAGCTTGGGTAGCAATTCTTACATCAAACAAATTAGATTTTAAGCTAAAGACTGTAGTAAGAGATACAGAGGGACACTATATCATTCTTAAAGGGTCTATCCAATAAGAAGATCTAACAATTGTAACTATCTAGGCCCCTAACATGGGAACAGCCAAATACATAAGCCAACTGCTCACCAAAATAAAGAAACATATCATTAATAATACTTTAATAGTAGGAGACCTCAAAACTCCACTTTCAGCAATAGAAAGATCATATATGCAGAAGACCACCACCACCAACAACAAAAAAGAGCTTTGAATGACACATTGGACCAGATGGACTTCACAGATATATACAAAACATTCCAACCTAAAACAATAGAATTCTCACTCTTCTCAAACACACACAGAACTTTCTCCATAATAAACTGCATACTGGGTCACAAATCAAGTCTCAATTGATACCAAAAGACTGAGATTATTCCCTGCATGTTTTTAGGCCATGATGCTTTGAAACTGGAACTCAATCACCAAAAAAAAAAAAAAAAAAAATTAAAAACAATTCAAACACATGGAAGCTAAAGACCATCCTGCTAAAAAAATGTTTGGGTCAAATGGGAAATTGCATGCAAGTGTTGAATCACCACAATGTACACCTGAAACTACTATTATGCTGTACATTAACTAACTGGAATTAAAATAAAATCTTAAAAAAAGAGAAGGAGAAGAACTTAATTCATGGAAACTAACAAGAACAAAAATACATCAGTCCAAAACCTATGGGATACTGCAAAGGTGGTTCTAAGAGGGAAATAGATTCCCATCTAAGCCTCACTCAAATAGGAGGAAACTCCTGAATATACCTAAAAGAACTGGAGAAAGAACAACAAATAAAACCAAAATCAAGTAGGAGAAGAGAAATAATAGATTAGAGCAGCTATCAATGAATAAGAAACCAGAAATACAGTAGAGCAGATCAATGAAACTAGACACTCATTATTTGAAAGAATTTATAAGATCAATAAACTTCTAGCCAGACTTATCCAAAAGAAAAGAGAAAGAACCCAAAATTATAAAATTATGAATGAAAGGGAAGAGATCACGACTAACATCAAGGAAATAGAAACAATTATTAGAAATTATTATTGACTGCTATAGCCAATAAATTAAGCAACCTGGAAGAAATGGATGCCTTCCAGGAAACCTATAAACTACCAAGACTGAAATAGGAAGAAACTGACAATCTGAATAGACCAATAACCAGTAACAAAATTGAATCAGTGATCAAAAATCTCCCCAAAAACAAGAGTCCAGGGCCTAATGGATTCCCAGGGGAATTTTACCAAACATTTAAAGAAGAAACAAAACCTATTCTCCTGAAGCTGTTTCAAAAAATAGAAATGGAAGGAAAACTTCCAAACTCATTCTATGAGGTCAGCATTACCCTTACCCTAAAACCAGGCAAAGACCCCATCAAAAAGGAGAATTACAGAATCCTTGATGAATATGGATGCCAAATATCTCAACAAGATCCTAGCCAATAGGATCCAACAGTACAATAAAAGGACTGTCCATCATGACCAGGTGGGATTTATTCTTGGAGTGCAAGGTGGTTCAATATTTGCAAATCAATCAGTGTGACAGAACACATTAACAAAAGAAGAGACAAGAATCATATAATCCTTTCATTTGATGGAGAAAAAGCATTTGACAAAATACAGCATTCTTTCCTGATTAAAACTCTTCAGAGTGTAGGGATAGAAGGAACATTCTTCAATTTCATAAAAACCATCTATGAAAAGCCCATGGCAAATTATCATTCTCAATGGGGAAAAGCTGAGAGCTTTTCCCTTAAGCTCAGGAACACGACAAGGATGCCTGCTCTTGCCACTGTTGTTCAACTTAGAGCTAGAAGTCCTAGCTTCAGCAGTCAGACAACAAAAAGAAATAAAAGGTATTCAAATTGGCAAAGAAGTCATCACACCCTCTCTTTCCAGATGACATGATACTTTATGTGTAGAACCCAAAAGACCCTACCCCGAAATTACTAGAACTCATACAGCAATTCATTAATGTGACAAGATACAAACCCAATGCACCAAAATCAGTTGCTTTTCTATACACTAACAGTGTAACTCTAGGAAGAGAAATTAGGAAATTGATTGCATTTATATTAGCACCCAAAATGATAAAATACCTAGGAATAAACCTAACCAAAGAGGTAAAGGATCTGTACTTGAGGAATTACAGAACACTTACGAAAGAAATTGAAGAAGACACAAAAAAAATGGACAAACATTCCATGCTCACAAATTGGAAGAATAAACAGTGACTCTTAATCTCACGAAACAAACTGTGGGTTGCTGGGGGGAGGGGGATTGGGAGAAGGGGGGTAGGGTTATAGACATTGGGGAGGGTATGTGCTTTTGGGTAAATTGGAAGGGGAGATGAACCATGAGAGACTATGGACTCTGAAAAACAATCTGAGGGATTTGAAGTGGCGGGGGGGTGGGAGGTTGGGGTACCAGGTGGTGGGTATTATAGAGGGCACAGCTTGCATGGAGCACTGGGTGTGGTGAAAAAAATAATGAATACTGTTTTTCTGAAAATAAATAAATTGGAAAAAAAAAACATTTTTAAAATGTCTGTGCTGCCTAAAGCCATCTGTACTCTCAATGCCATCTGACCAAAGTACCAATGGTATTTTTCGAAGAGCTAGAACAAACAATCCTAAAATTAGTATGGAACCAGAAAAAACCCAAATCACCAAGGAAATGTTGAAAAAGAAAAACAAACATGGGGGCATCACGTTGCCTGATTTCAAGCTATATTACAAAGCTGTGATCACCAAGACAGCATGATACTGGGACAAAAACAGACACATAGATCAATGGAACAGAATAGAGAGTCCAGATATGGACCCTCAACTCTATTGTCAACTAATCTTCAACAAATCAGGAAAAAATACCCAAAGGAAAAAAAGAGAGTCTCTTCAATAAACGATGCTGGGAAAATTGGACAGCTATATACAGAAGAATGAAACCTGACCATTCTCTTACACCACACAAAAAGATAAACTCAAAAGGATGAAAGACCCCAATGTGAGACAGGAATCCAATAAAATCCTAAAGGAGAGCATAGGCAGTAACCTCTTCGACACTGGCCACAGCATTTTTAAAAAAATTATTTCTTATTTATTTTCAGCATAACAGTATTCATTGTTTTTGTACCACACCCACTGCTCCATGCAATCCATGCCCTCTCTAATACCCACCACCTGGTTCCCCCAACCTCCCACCCCCCAACCACTTAAAACCCCTCAGATTGTTTTTCAGAGTCCACAGTATCTTATGGTTCACTTCCTCTTTCAATTTCCCCCAACTCCCTTTTCCTAACTCCCCATGTCCACCATGCTATTTGTCATGCTCCGCAAATAAGTGAAACCATAGGATAATTGACTCTCTCTGCTTGACTTATTTCACTCAGCATAATCTCCTCCAGTCCCGTCCATGTTGCTACAAAAGTTGGGTATTCATCCTTTCTGATGGAGGCATAAGACTCTATAGTGTATATGGACCACATCTTCCTTATCCATTCATCCGTTGAAGGGCATCTTGGTTCTTTCCACAGTTTGGCAACCATGGCCATTGCTTCTATAAACATTGGGGTACAGATGGCCCTTCTTTTCACTACATCTGTATCTTTGGGGTAAATACCCAGTAGTGCAATTGCAGGGTCATAGGGAAGTTCTATTTTTAATTTCTTGAGGAATCTCCACACTCTTCTCCAAAGAGGGCACAGCAATTTTTTTTTTTTTAAACACGTCTCCAAAGACAAGGGAAACAAAAGCAAAAATGAGCTTTTGGAACTTCATCAAGAGAAAAATCTTCTGCAAAGCAAAGGAAACAGTCAACAAAACTAAGAGACAACCCACAGAATGGGAGAAGATATTTACAAATGACATTACAGCAAAAGAGCTGCTATCCAATATCTATAAAGAACTTATCAAACTCAACACCCAAAAAACCAAATAAGTAAAAAAATGAGCAGAAGGCATAACAGACACTTCTCCAAAGAAGACATACAAATGGCTAACAGATACATGAAAAAAAAATGTTTATCATCATCAGCAATCAGGGAAATTCAAATTAAAACCACTTTGAAATACCATCTTACACTAGTTCTAATGCCAGAAATTAACAAGACAGGAAACAACAAATCCTCCACAGAGGATGTGGAGAAAGGAGAACCTTCTTACACTGTTGCAGGAAATGCAAGTTGGTACAGCCACTTTGGAAAACAGTATGGAGGTGCCTCAAAAAGTTAAAAATAGAGCTACCCCATGACCCTGCGATTGCACTACTGGGTATTTATCCAAAAATACAGATGTAGTGAAAAGAAGGGGTGTGTGCATCTCAGTGTTCATAGCAGCAATGTCCACAAAAGCCAAACTGTGGAAGGAGCCAAGATGCCCTTCAACACACAAATGGATAAAGAAGATGTGATTCATATATACAATGAAATATTACTCATCCATCAGAAAGGATGAGTACCCAACATTTGCATTGACATGGATGGAATTGGAGGGGATTATGCTAAGTGAAATAAGTCAAGCAGAGAAAGACAATTATTGTATGGTTTCATTTATATGTGGAACGTAAGGAATGGCATGGACGATATTCGGAGAAGGAAGGGAAAATTGAAGGGGGGAAGTCAAGAGGCGGAGACAAATCATGAAAGACTATGGACTCTGGAAAACAAACTGAGGGTTTCAGGGGAGAGGAGGCTGTGGGGATGGGTTAGCTCAGTGATGGGTATTAAGGAGGGCATGTATTGCAATGAGCACTGGGTGTTTATACACAAATAATGTATCATGAAACACTACATCACTAGTACTACTAGTGAAGTACTGTATGGTGATTAAAAGAACATTAATAAGAAAATTTTAAAAGAATCCCTGCCCTCATCTTCTAGCAGAGAAAACAGATTATATGCAAATTATATAATAGGATGTACAATATGTTAGGTGGTGTTAAGAACAATGGAGAAGAATAAAAGTGTGGAGAAGGAGACAGGTATTTGGGGTGTGGGGAATGAAGGGAAGCCCTCCCTGAGCAGAAGCTGTTTGAGTAAAGTGCTCAGCAGGTTCAGGATGTGTAGTCAGGGTGGTAAGGGAAGGAGGAAGGTAAAGAGGGAAAACAGTGAGAAAATGCTATTTTATAATTTTTGCTGATTCCTTTTTTTTTTTTTAAAGATTTTATTTATTTACCTGACACAGAGAGAGAGATCACAAGTAGGCAAGAGAGGCAGGTAGAGAGATGGGGAAGCAGGCTCCCTCCTGAGCAGAGAGTCCGATGTGGGGCTTGATCCCAGGACCCTGAGATGACCTGAGCTGAAGGCAGAGGCTTAACCCACTGAGCCACCCAGGCACCCCTACTGATTCCTATTCATTTAAGAAAAACTCAACCTGGACATTGCTTTTTTAAATAAATACTTTGACACTTTGTCAATTTTCAAGTAAGTGTTAACATTTAATGAGCACCAGATAAGTGCCAGGCACTATTCTAAGTGTTCTGCATTACATGAAGTCTCACAACAAACTGAAGATATAGGGATTGTTATGAGGCCCACTTTAACCTGAGGAGGCACAGAAACGTTGAACAATCTCTCCAAGATTAGACAGCCAGCAAGTGTTGGTATCAAGATATGCTTCCTGGGCAGTGCAACTCTGCTTCATGGCTTTACCCATCAGACGACTCACCCACTCTGAGAACAGAAAAAAGTCTGAGCTCACAGGTGAGGGCAAGCAGGAGTTTTGGGCACAGGATGGTAGTAACAGAGCAAAAATAAAGACAATTTCTAGAGAAGATCATAAAGGTATTAGCAACACTGGAGAGCTAGAATACCACTTTCATAGTCCTAGTATTAAAATAATCATTAATTTATATCTCCATCTCCATACTCTAGATGGCATACTACTTGACAGTAGAAACTGTTTGCAACTTTTCATCGCAATTCCTAACAAGTAGATACCCAGTAAATTGATATTGAATAAATGAATGAACAATGAACACAATGTGGAAAATGATCATGGAAATATCTGTATAGACAGAATGTAGGCACAGTGAACCCCATTCAGAAGGCTCTTAGATACAAAGACTACATACTCAATGATACGGCCTCATACAACTTACACAGATTTAAAGAGTAATAAGGGTTATAAATTACACTCATCATCTTCCCCTATCCCAAGCTGCCTCCTGAGGGAGCGCCTGGTTGGCTCAGTGGGTTAAGCAAAGCTGCCTCCTTTTATCTGCCTCATTTCAGGAAATGACAAACCCAGCTGCGTGACCCAGGAATTGGGAAAAAAATCCTTTAATTCATCCCCCAAACTTGATTGTTTTTCCTCCTAAACACCAATTCAGTGTCATCATCTACATCCCCACCACAACTGCCTGTGGATTCTGGCTTTTATTGTCTCTGGCCTGTTAATATTGCAGGATTCTGGTTTTCTTCAAACCATCCTTTACTTGTGTGTGATGTGATAGCAACTCCAATTAAGTTACTCACCTGCTTAATGTCTTTCGATCACTGCCTACTGTCCCTGGTCTTTTTCTCTGGTATCTGCTTTATTTTTCCAGTTTCAGTAGTGTGTTTCCCTACACAGCTGATGCTCTGGTTATACAAAAGTACCTTCTGTTCTGTACATATATCATGTCTCTCACTCCTTCTTATCCTTGTGTATGTGGCTCTCCGCTTTTGCAAACCTCTTCCTGCAATTATGTATAATTTCTTCTCATCTTACAAGTCTCAACTGAAGCATCATTTTCTTGTGAAGTTTCCCTGTGCTCCCTTGGTGTAATCAAGGGATTATTCTTAGGGTGCCTGGGTGGATCAGTCAGTTGAGTGTCCGACTCTTGATTTTGGCTCAGGCCATGATCTCAGGATTGTGAGATCTAGCCTTGAGTTGGGCTCCATGTGGAGACTGGAGACTGCTTGGGATTCTTTCTCTCCCTCTTCCTCTGCCCCCTGCCACGACACCCTACCCCACTACACTCTCACTCTCTCTCTCTCTCAAAAAAATAAAGGATTATTCTCCTCTTATAACACTTTGGGTAGAACTCTATTAGAGCACTACACAATTTTGTATGTGTGCATATATTTATATTATCTAATTATTAATGCCAGGAATAAAAATCTATTCAGTCATCATTGTATCTTTTGTACATAACAGAGTCCTTAATAAGTGCTTGCTAATTAATGTAGCCTATGATTTAATTATTTTTAGAGCAGTTTAATGATGCTATAACATCTCAAGTTGAACTTACAATTAAGTATAAGGCCTCTGACAGTGTGTGTGTGCGTGTGTGTGTGTGTTACAGATGGTACATTCAGTTTTGTCTTTCAATATATATTTATTTTTAATGTTTTGCTCTGTTCTGAGAACTTATTTTAAAAGCTTTATTATAAGAGTTTGCATCACTCACTGTGCCACAGATGTCCACTCCCATCAAATATTTAATCAAAACTTTTCTTAGGACAGAGCCATGACTCTGGAGCATATCACTTAAACTATATCCCAAAATGAGTTGGCACCAATTTTCTAAACTCCTATTTCTAAACTCCTAGCTATTTAGCAAAGCTATATTTTGTTTTATTTTGTTTTGTTTTTTCTATCAGTGACTTTAAATCATTTGAAACACAAGTTGGGTATAAATAAACAGTTTTTTGTACTGTTTGAGAATTTCCTAATGACACATAACCAGATGATACTACTTAGACACTGGTCACCATGTAACAAAAGGCTAGAAAGGTTCTCAGAAAGGGTTCTCAGGCCAAAAGTTCAGATGTTATCAAAGAAAATCTCAGTTAAGGAGCAGAGATGACTTTCCCTTTTCTTTCAAACCACATCCTAAAGAGAATCTCTACATTTAAGCCCAATGAGGATAAATAAGGGCAGGGACAGGGCCAGGGGTGGGAGCTCAGAACCCTACTTGCTTGGCTTTCACTTTTCTCCTGTCCCCTGAAACAGCTCCTTTATGCTTCTTCTTAGGCTCTTATGACTGCACAATACAACATGAATGCATGATTCAAAACATTTCATTTGCCTCCCTCCCACAGCTGTAATTATATATTTTCCTTCCTCTGTCTTGATCCTTCTCCAACCATCCCTTTGTATTGCCTTCTTTTGATCTCCTTTCCTTTTTTTCTCTTCTATTTCTCTCACCTTTCTCTTCAGTTTTTACATTTTGATCTGTTTTCCTCTATTAAGCAGGGAAGAGATGGTGAAGGGGAGGTTGCTGGGACCTTTTGTAAAAAACTAATCTTCCTGTAGCTTCATGCATGTAATTGTGGTTGTCAGGATGTTATCAATGAAGTATAATCTAGCTACTGTTTTACAACTGGTCTTGTAAGCACAGCGCCTTGGATAAATGTAGCTGTGTTTGCAGCCATCAAAGGGGGAGAGAAACCTATGGAAGCAGAAGTTATACAGAAACTTAGGAGATGGTCTGGCCAGCTACACTTCTATCCAGAGTATCTCTTTTCTGCGGTAACATCTTGGATATTCCATGCACTGTTTAAGCAAGAAAGAACTAGATAATATACCTATGAAAAGTTTGTGAAACTAGGGTGTCTGGGTGGCACAATTGGTCAGTTGGTTGAGATTCAGGTTTCAGCTCAGGTGGTGATCTTAGGATCCTGGGATTGTGTAGGAAGTCTGCTTAAGACTGTATCTCCCTCTGCCCCTCCTCACCCTGCCCTCTCTCTCTCACTCTCTCAAAAAAATAAATAAAAACTTCATGAAACTCTCACATAAATGATAGTTTGGGGCCACATAGTTATAACAGCAAGGACTTTAGAGTTATAAATTCAGAGTTGAAGTTCTGGTTGTTACTTTTTAGCTGTGAGACACAGAGCTACTGACATGACATTTTCTGAATTACAGTTTTCTCAAATGTAATATGACTATTATTATAGATACCCTAACCATGTGAAATTAGATTATATATGGGCAAATGCTTCCACCATTCTAAAGCCCAATGCATATATTATCAGTGTTTTCTATCTTTTCCCAGATAACTTAATTTGTCAAGTCTTATAAAACCCCATGATTTTTTTTAACCTGAGACCTCTGATCTTCCTTCCTGTTTCCTAGAAATATGTCAAAGAAAATATATTTTCTTGGTAATAAGTCATCATTCTCTTTATAAGAGAGCTCATCTGTGCTGTGTCCACTTTGCTCTTTACTTACCTCCTGTGAGTGAAATTTGTTTCACATTCCAGAGAACCCCTGGACTGTATCAGCTACTCTAGAGTACTCTGAGACTATACCCAAATGAGCAACTCCAGGGGAGTCCTAAAATATGGCTATATCTGTGCAAATCATTTCAGAAAATCCCTGGATTGTGTCTGTGTCAATCATTTCAAAGGTACTCTGGGTTGTACCTGTCTCTGTCCTCATTGGTGGTGAACTCTGGTGTTCTGCCATGTCAAAGAAGCCATTCTCAAAGAAGCTTTGTCCAGGGCTGTATAGACACCCCAGATAAATCCTAGGCCGTGGCTGAGTCAGTTCCTGTAAAGAAGCCCTGAGTTGTGCAGCATTAGTCATTCCAAAGAAGCTCTGAGCTGGACCCATGTCAGTCACTCTAGAGGATTCCAGGCTGGGTCTCAGGACTATTTTGGTCCCTGGTGTTTACTGTAATAGAGTGATTTCCCCAATGCTTCCTCTTCCTCAGATCAAGTCATAGGTTCACTTTCTGACAGGTGTGAGTTTTGAGGAATTCCCAGGAGTAAAAAATTCATGAAGGTTCTGCAATCTCATACAGGGAGGAAGATCTTTGCTCCAGCTCCAACTTTTTCTACACTCATGAGGCTACAAGAGCAAAGGGAGAAAAACTCAGGGTCTGTCTATTCTTTGAGGTTTGCACCAGAGAGAGATTAGAAAAGCATGCCAGTATTCTTTTTTCCCCTCAGCTTTATTGAGACAAATTGACATATAACACTGTTTAAGGTATATAATGTGACGATTTAATACATGTATTTATATTGAAATGATTAACAAAATAGAGTTAGTTAACGTGTCCATGACTTCACAAAATTAACTTTTTGTATATGTGTGTGGTGAACCATTTAATATCTACTCTCTTTGCAACTTTCAAGGATATAATACAGTAATATTAATGATAGTCACTATGCTATATATTTGATCCCCACAACTTATACATCTTATAACTGCGTTTGTACCCTCTGACCAACATCACCCTACTCCAACCCCTGATAACAGCTATTCTACTCTCTTTTCCTTTGAGTTTGTTTTTCTCAGATTCCACATTTAAGTGAGATCATACAGTATTTTTCTTTCTTTGTCTTTGTCTTTTTCTTTCACTTAGGATAATGCCCTTGAGGTCCATCCATGTTGTCCAAATGGCAGGATTTTCTTCTTTGTTATGGCTGATGAATATCCCATTGTATGTATCTATACAAATATCACACTTTCTTTATCCTTTCATCTGTAAATGGACACTTGGGTTGTTCCAATGTCTTTGCTATTGTGAAAATGCTACAATGAACATGGGATTGCAAGCATCACTTTAAGACAGTGATTTCATTTCTATCATACCAGTATTCTTTTACATCTCCCCACACTTTTGATTCTCACTGGGCTGATTCTTTGGGAGTGTTTCTGACCTGGAGTCAGAAGTTTTCAGGCATGGAGAGGAGAACTCATTAATCATTTTCTAAGCCAAGTGGAGAATATTAATGAAAATCATAAGCAGTTGGTTGGAGGTGCCATTGGTTGAGGAGCTATTAATTCCTGATTATGAGACTGACGCACTACCTACTGAGCTAACGAGGCACCTTAATTCCTGATTAAGATGAAAATAAGGGGGCATCTGGGTGGCTCAGAGGGTTAAAGCCTCTGCCTTCAGTTCAGGTCATGATCCCAGGGTCCTGGGATCGAGCCCCACATCAGGCTCTCTGCTCAGAAGGAAGCTTCCTCCTCTCTCTCTGCCTGCCTCTCTGCCTACTTGTGATCTCTGTCTGTCAAATAAATAAATAAAATCTTAAAAAAAAGATGAAAATAAGGAAGTCTGACTAACAGTCTTAAAGTCTTAATCCTTCTGGAATAAGATTGAAGTTGAGGGATAAGATGATGTTCATGCTTTGAGATAAAATTTCCCCAAGCTAATTAGGGCTTCATTCAAAGACTCTAATGTATCTCTGAACATTTCTTATAGTTCTTCTGAAATAGAAATTTTATTGCATGTTTCTTACTGAAAGTGGTAACTATATCTGACTTCTTCATTATTTTTTGCCTAGTATCTGGCATAGTGCCTGCAAATATGTGGGTGAATTTTTGTACAAGCCATATTGAAAATACTGACCTTCTGGGGCACCTGGGTGGCTCAGTGGGTTAAAGCCTCTGCCTTCGGCTCGGGTCATGATCCCAGGGTCCTGGGATCGAGCCCCGCATTGGGCTCTCTGCTCCGCGGGGAGCCTGCTTCCTCCCCCCTCTCTCTCTCTGCCTGCCTCTCTGCCTACTTGTGATTTCTCTCTGTCAAATAAATAAAATCTTTAAAAAAAAAAAAGAAAATACTGACCTTCTGCATCATTCTTCACCTACATGACCTGAGATTTTCCACTGCAATTAATTAGGATGGCATGTTCATCTTGCAGTTTGGGGTAGGGAAGTGTAGCATACTTCCAACAAAAGTGATAACAAAGGTGACTCAGTGGATAAAAAAGAATAGCTATTTACTCTCCCCCTGATAACCTGTCTCTTTGTCTAGTATATAACATAAATTCCTGTTAGTTCCCATATTTACTTGGAATTACAACCAAAAGTAGTGTAAGAATAGAAATAGCTACATGACTTCTCTCTGCCATTCTTCCTCTTATCCTTTCTCTCTTCTCAGATACTGAGTACTTGCATTTGGAGGAGGAAAAACTGTATTACAGGCTTCAATGGCCAATGAGAAGATGCACAAGGTATATTTTAAATGTTTGTTCCTTCAGTCAACAAGTAATAGTTGGATACCTACATTGAACAAGGCAGTGGAATTTCAGTAGAAAATTTCATAAACTTTGTTCTTGTCCTCATGGAACATGCAGTTTAAATGGGAAGACAGATATGAACGAACCATATAAAAATGTAAAATTACAACTGTGTTTTTCAGAGTCCATAGTCTGTTGAAGTGGCAGGGGGGGGTGGGAGGTTGGGGTATCAGGTGGTGGTTATTACAGAGGGCACGGATTGCATGGAGCACTGGGTGTGGTGAAAAAATAATGAATACTGTTATGCTGAAAATAAATAAATTAATATAAAAAAATAAAAACAAAAAGTGAAATCTTATTTACAATTGCACCCCAAACCATAAGATACCTAGGAATAAACCTAACCAAAGAGGCTAAGAATCTATACTCAGAAAACTATAAAGTACTCATGAAAGAAATTGAGGAAGACACAAAGAAATGGAAAAATGTTCCATGCTCCTGGATTGGAAGAATAAATATTGTGAAAATGTATATGCTACCTAAAGCAATCTACACATTTAATGCAATTCTTATCAAAGTACCATCCATCTTTTTCAAAGAAATGGAACAAATAATTTTAAAATTTATATGGAACCAGAAAAGACCGCGAATAGCCAAAGGGATATTGAAAAAGAAAGCCAAAGTTGGTGGCATCACAATTCCGGACTTCAAGCTTTATTACAAAGCTGTCATCATCAAACAGCATGGTACTGGCACAAAAACAGACACATAGACCAATGGAACAGAATAGAGAGCCCAGAAATAGACCCTCAACTCTATGGTCAACTAATCTTTGACAAAGCAGGAAAGAATGTCCAATGGAAAAAAGACAGCCTCTTCAATAAATGGTGTTGGGAAAATTGGACAGCCACGTGCAGAAAAATGAAATTGGACCATTTCCTTACACCACACACAAAAATAGACTCAAAATGGATGAAGGACCTCAATGTGAGAAAGGAATCCATCAAAATCCTTGAGGAGAACACAGGCAGAAACCTCTTCACCTCAGCCGCAGCAACATCTTCCTAGGAACATCGCCAAAGGCAAGGGAAACAAAGGCAAAAGTGAACTTTTGGGATTTCATCAAAATCAAAAGCTTTTGCACAGCAAAGGAAACAGTTAACAAAATCAAAAGACAACTGACAGAATGGGAGAAGATATTTGCAAATGACATATCAGATAAAGGACTAGTGTACAAAATCTATAAAGAACTTAACAAACTCAACACCCAAAGAACAAATAATCCAATCAAGAAATGGGCAGAGGACATGAACAGATGTTTCTGCAAAGAAGACATCCAGATGGCCAACAGACACATGAAAAAGTGCTCCATATCACTCGGCATCAGGGAAATACAAATCAAAACCACAATGAGATCCCACCTTACACCAGTCAGAATGGCTAAAATCAACAAGTCAGGAAATGACAGATGCTGGTGAGGATGGGGAGAAAGGGGAACCCTCCTACACTGTTGGTGGGAATGCAAGCTGGTGCAACCACTCTGGAAAACAGCATGGAGGTTCCTCAGAATGTTGAAAATAGAACTGCCCTATGACCCAGCAATTGCACTACTGGGAATTTACCCTAAAGATACAAACGTAGTGATCCAAAGGGGCACGTGCACCCGAATGTTTATAGCAGCAATGTCCACAATAGCCAAACTATGGAAAGAACCTAGATGTCCATCAACAGATGAATGGATCAAGAAGAGGTGGTATATATACACAATGGAATACTATGCAGCCATCAAAAGAAACGAAATCTTGCCATTTGCAACAACATGGATGGAACTAGAGCGTATCATGCTTAGCGAAATAAGTCAAGCGGAGAAAGACAACTATCATATGATCTCCCTGATATGAGGAAGTGGTGATGCAACATGGGGGCTTAAGTGGGTAGGAGAAGAATCCATGAAACAAGATGGGATAGGGAGGGAGACAAACCATAAGTGACTCTTAATCTCACGAAACAAACTGTGGGTTGCTGGGGGGAGGGGGGTTGGGGGAAGGGGGGTAGGGTTATGGACATTGGGGAGGGTATGTGCTTTTGGGTAAATTGGAAGGGGAGGTGAACCATGAGAGACTATGGACTCTGAAAAACAATCTGAGGGGTTTGAAGTGGCAGGGGGGTGGGAGGTTGGGGTACCAGGTGGTGGGTATTATAGAGGGCACAGCTTGCATGGAGCACTGGGTGTGGTGAAAAAATAATGAATACTGTTTTTCTGAAAATAAATAAATGGGAAAAAATTGATATAAAAAAAGTGAAATCTTAAAAAAAAATTACAACTGTGATGGATATGTAACTAGGAGAAAATGATGTAGCTACAAAAATAGCACCACTATTTCCCATTTCCCTGGACATAACTCTGAGTAGGAACTTGGATTACAATTTAATTAAGTTATGAGCAGCAATCCCAAAATTTCAGCCATGTCTTTATCTAAGACAAAAGCCTTTCAAAAAATATAAATTAATCATCAAGAGCTATTTTCTCAGTCCCAGCAACCCCAAAGGGGCCTCTGTAAAAGTGGAAGGTGAAGTAAAAGAATTATCATTGCCCTATATAATGGTGTGTGGTTTTTATTGTGAAAAATAAAGATGCCTTGAAAATGATGAGTTAAATAAGAAAATATTTATTTCATACTTATGTGTTTGACTCCATTGTTTCTGATGACCAATGCATATCTTGGGAGATGAGTTTGGATTTGTGTGTTTGATTCAAACTACTCAACTGGAAAAAATAAATGTATCTGAATTCACATTGCTTGGTAGATGTTGAACTTGGAAATGTTGATTTATGTTGAAGGGAGCTCTAGATCTAGGATTTCGTAGTTATTTTTTTTTTCAATGACCATTTTTTAATGTTTGGATTAGAGACTTAGGAGTTTTTTTTTGACAAAAACACTCAGATGATGAATAGCACTTCTGAAGGGCAGACTATAGTAGACACTGCTGGAGTTTCTCTTCAATCTTCCTTGGTCATTTTGACTAGCTCTGAGCATCCTTTGTCAACTTCTGAAAGCTTTACTTCTAATAGCTTGTATCTGAGACCTTTAGAAGAATTCCCCCAGGGCACTGGGAGAGAGTGGCACCTAGGAGTTTTAATTCTCACTCTTCCCTACTTCCCAGTTTGCCAGGAGCCAGTAGATGACTGGAGTAGAAGTACAGAAGCCTACTTCTTCTGACACAAAGCAGAACAAACTAAACTTTATTTATTCTCTGGAGTTCCCTGCTGGATTAAGGCTAGTCTGGGATTGCACCCCAAATTATATGTTTGCTTAGTTTCTTCTCCATTCCTGCTTTATTTTTCCCACTAATTTAATGGTTTTTCCTTAGTAAGTCACTTGCACTTGAGTCATTGGCTTCCGTATCTGGTTCTTGGATAACCTGATGAAAGCAGCTGGTCCCAAGGCAAGATCAGTTACTGTAAGTTTGGGGAAGATGTTTCTAAAAGGTGAAAAGTGGTTCATAACAGGAATACAAAGGAAAAGGCTTGAACTTTCTGGGGAAAAAAATCTCTTTCATACTTCTTTTATGGATCTCCTCTAGACTTTCAGAATACCTGTACTCTACTACAGGAACTGGTCTTGCTCTAGAATCAGATCTTCTTTCTTGAGCATTGTGTTTTTTCACATGCAATCCAGCATATCCTATCAATTCTTCCTCTAAAAATTATTCAGAATTAATTTCTACTGAAACCTGATAAATTACATTCTCTATTCCAAGTCACCACCACTTCTCAACTGGATTACCCATTCATTTATTCATCTTTCATATACTATTGAAAAATTAGAGAATAATTTCATCATAATGTAAAGTTTGTATTGGGCAAAGCAAACCAGAATAGATAAAGTAATAACTTTCAACACTGAAGCAAATGTCATAAGACCTTGGCATCCCTTAGTTGTTTTCAAGAAAGTTTTAGAGGTGTGCCTGTGCTTGAGGCTTCATTCACAAAGAGGAGCATCTATTGTTTTGTGCAGCTTTTGGTTCCTGGCAAGTGACAGTGACTCTCATGACCATATAAGGGCTGCCCCACTGGTTCAGAGCATCACACCATCTGCCTTATCTCAGTACCAAATACTCTTTTACTAAATAAACCATCACTGACATTTTCATTCTGTTGTTACTATGCATGTTAAATATCTACTGTGGCAACCTCCAGTGTCCCTGAACTGCATGTCTGAGCAGTCTGTGCTGTCTCTCCACATACCAGCTGTGTTTCTGTTAAAACTCTGGCTTCAGAGTTCCATATTCTCTGAGTGGTCTGCCCTAACCCATTTTCCCATAGTATTTTTGATATAGAGTTTTTCAGAACATAAGTTTTTCAGGAATTGCCTGTGTCATATAAAACAAATACTTGTGCAGTTTTCATTTTCAAGAGTTACAGGTACACTGGGGGGAAAGAAACATGTAAAAACAAGTATAGCATAGTGTATTCAACGTTTAATTTATCTGTTGATAAAATTGGAATAGATGCATGTTGGAGAGAATAATTTATGGTTCTTGAGGGATTACAGTGAAGACCTTGAAAGATGAGATGGCTCTGTCTAAAATAAATGGAAAGCACCTTTCAAGTAGAGAAAATAGAGTATAAAACATCACCAGCTGCTAATCACCTAAACTATTAACTCAGAAGTCTGAGTGAAATTCACCATTTTCTCTAATTTACTCAAATATTTCTTCCATATTCTTCAAAATTGATTTCCTTCAAATTCAAATTTGAGTAATTTTTTACCTATTATATGAACAAAATGTTTGATGACATATGTTATTGATGTGACTGTGGGGAAAAAAGAACACTTGTAAACCGCTTGTGGGTATATAAAATGGTACAATCAGTTTTGAGGGAAATTTGCCAATATATAACAACATGATACATGTATTTACCTTTTTCTAAATTTCTAGATTTCCATCTGTCTGATATACTGGCAAAAATATTAAAATGCTTATACATAAAGCTATTTTTTAATGCATGATTTGTAATTATAAAAGATTTGTTAAGTGAATTATGGTATACCTAGGAAACAGAGTACCATGAAACTACAAAAAGAATAAGAAATATTTTTTGGTTAAAAAAAGCTATGTTGCAGTTAGCTAGATCCTTTTAAAACTTTGATGAAAACAGAATTACAAGACATTAAGGAGGACACGTGTTGTAGTGAATAGGGGGTATTATATGACTGATGAATTACTGACCTCTGCCTCTGAATAATACATTATATGTTAATTAATTGAATTTAAATTTCAAAAATCAGAATCACAACAGGAATTTATAATGTTACTTCAACAAGGTTTAAAAACCTGAGTATTGGATAGAGAGAGAGCCCACAGAAGCTCAGCTCATTCTTCCTGGCAAAAGTAGAATAAGGAATAAAATGATTGTGGGAGTTATAAAGGTGTAAGTATGGGGATTATCAATACATTTTCTTATATTCATAACATATACCAATGAGCTTAGAAGAACTGCTTCAAGGGCATGTGAACTGAAGTAAGACAGTGATGAAAGTTATGCATTGGGAGGGGTCATAGGGTTTTCTATCTGATGAATGAGTCAGAACTGTTCAAAAGGAAGAGAATGTGACATGATGATTTTTACTGATTTTGTCCTGTAACTAAATGTGTTCTTACATTAGGATTATAAGCAGTTCTATACTGTTCATAGTGTGGACACAAGAATGTTAATATCTGGGATTACTTGGCACAGAACTGTTGGAATACCAACAAGAAAAATAAAATAAGCCTACCATGAGCAGAGGAGTTTTCCAGGTGGTAGCAATAGGTCTTACCTACTTCTGTGCTCTTTTCCCTGCACTGAGCTTCAACAGCTGGGTTTCATACGAACAGAGATGTAAAAAGAGGCAGAGGAATCCCAGATAGGAAACTGATTGCTCCCCATTCAGTACACTGACTCTTCTTAATGTCTATGGGATGCAATTTCTAAGGCCTAAAGCCTTTTGGAAGATCCGGCCAAGAGCATTCTTCACCTCATTATTTCTCAGGCTATAAATGATGGGGTTCAACATGGGAGTCCCAACAGTGTAGGACAACGACAGCAGCTTTTTGCTTTCAGGAGAATTATTGGATTTAGGCCGAAAGTAGGTGAGGCTTAATGATACATAGAACAGGGAGACAACAAGGAGGTGGGAGGAGCAGGTAGAGAAGGCTTTATGCCTCCCTTTAGCTGATGAAATCTTTAGGATGGCAGCAGCAATGCGAGTGTAGGAACACAGAATCAGCAAGCAGGGTATCATGACGATCAGAATGGTTCCAACAATCGCATAGATCTCAAACAGTGTTGTGTCTGCACAGACCAGCCTCAGCACAGGTGGGCTGTCACAGAAGAAGTGATTCACCTTGTTAGTGCCACAGAATGGAAAGCTGAAGAGCCAGGTGGTCTGCACAGTAGCTACGGGAAAGCCTGGAAACCAGGAGACAATAGTGAGTTTGGCACGGGTCCTTTGGTTCATGATGACTGGGTAGTGCAAGGGACTGCAGATGGCCACATAGCGGTCATAAGCCATGGTGGCCAGGAGGAAGCATTCATCTACTCCAAAGAAGAAGGAGAAATACATCTGTGTGGCACAGCCAAGGAAGGAGATGGTTGTGTCCCAGGCAAGCAGGGTCCCCAACATCTTGGGCACAATGACTAGGTTGAAGCCAATCTCCAAGAAGGACAAGTTCCTGAGGAAGAAGTACATGGGACTGTGTAGCATGGGGTCAGCCAATGTAACCAGGATGATGAGGCTGTTTCCCATCAGGGTGACCAGGTAGATGATTAGAAATGTCAGGAAGAGTAATGACTGTACTTTGGTAGGTAAGGAAGAGAAGCTCAAGAGGATAAACTCTTCAACTCTTGTCCAGTTTCCTCCAGCCATAGATAAAGAAAAGAATCCCCAGTTGTGGTCATGGAGAGAGATTCTTGATTGGAAGTGTCAGAATCTGGGTTTGTTTTTCAGGTTCCTTTTTAGTGTCAGGAAAAGAGGCAAGGTCAAGATCTCAGTTGGAAGAAAAAGGGCCTTGTATTGTCTAAGAATAAAGGCACAAGGAAGAATGGCCAGAGCTTCAACTCAGAGATGGGCCTGGGCAAGCCTCTGGAGAATTTGATATTTCCCTATTTATACATTAATGTATTCAGGAAAGCTATACCAAATCAAACCCATAAGTCCATGAAGGGGCCATCCAAGGGCACATTTTGGGAGACGTGATATTCCTGAAAATACCTAACCTTTTGAGAAACAAGCCCAATGTTCATGATTTCATTAAAAACACATAAATGTGGGGATGCATGGTGACTCATTTGGTTAAACGTCTGCCTTTGGCTCAGGTCATGATCCTAGGATCTTGGAATGAAGTCCAGCATTAGGCTCCTTCCTCAGCGGGGAGTCTGCTTCTTCCTCTGCGTCTTGCTCCCCTGCTTAAGTGCTCTCTCTCTCTAGCAAAAAAATAAATAACATCTTACAAAACCCCCAATACATGTATATTAATCAAAGCTTTAGAAAAATATTTATAACTATAATGCAGAATAATGCATCCAGTAATTTTTCTACTCTTTATGAATCTTTCTTGCTGGCTAAAATTTGGGAGGTGAGTGAGGGACTAGCATGTATTGAGGACAGTTAACACATGCTTGTGTTTTGTCCTTTTATATGTGCATTTTATAGATGAGGAAACTGATCCCAGAGAAGTTAAAGAACAGCAATTAAAGTGGTAAATCTCAAATCCAAACCACATTTGTTGGATTCCAGAGTTCTCAGATTTCCACTGGACCATGTGTCATTGAACTGTTCTGTCTTGATCTGAGGACTCATTAATGCTTAAGAAAGTCAAAATAGGAATTTCTGCAAAATCACATTTTGTATTAGTTGTTTTTAATTTGCAACTTATTACCATATGCTCTTCTCTTGTTATCTTGGTAATCTAGAATATTAAATTTTAATGGAGGAATTATTACATGAAATTGGAAAATAAATTTTAAAAGAATTGGATATGGTTAGGGAACTACTATACAAAAAAACAACAAGCTTAAAAACAGAAATAAAAACATTTATGAGGGCACGGCTTGCATGGAGCACTGGGTGTGGTGAAAAAATAATGAATAATGTTTTTCTGAAAAGAAATAAATAGGAAAAAAAATTTATGATGGTGGGTATTAGAGAGGGCATGGATTGCATGGAGCACTGGATGTGGTGCAAAAACAAGGAATACTGTTATGCTGAAAATAAAAATTTTTAAAAAAGTTAAAAAAAAAGAGTATGAACCACTAACACGCTGTAAGAAATGTTAACATTTTAGCATTTTGTAGCAACTGCTGGAGGATTGGCACTTATTCTTGTATTTGGATCATGGCCGTATTACCAGGTCCATAGGTTGACTGTATCATTGCTTTTTCACAGAATTAGGTGGGCATCTGTGAGAAAAGTATACTTTTAGATGAAAGAGAAATTTGGTAACATCACTTCTGATATAGCCATTCAGATATGAGGCCGGGTGTGATGTGAGCCATGTGACAGTGGTTTTATGCAGCCTATGTGAGGCGTTCCTGTCACACAGGGGCAGGTCCTGGTGCATTGCTGCCAATATGCTGAGCAGCAGCTACCGAGCAGCAGACAGTGCTTACGTGTCACATTGTGCTGCAGGCAAAGGAGGGCCCATGTGAGGTCTGCAAGCCAGTTATGCAGCTCGTGAGCCACCCCCTGCATTCAAAATGACTTTTAGGACATTATTGTATCTGAACAGTACATAACTCAGTTCCTAGTCAATATTCTATATGTTCTATCTACAATAATGCAGCAAAATTTCAAAGGGTAAAACATTTAGATCTTCTCTTTGTACCATTATGTAAATTTTTTGATCCAGGAATCAACTGATCTATGCTTTGTATCTCACATCTGCCCAAGGCCCCAGGCAATTTGAATGCAGGGACACATGAAAGTAAGAGAAATGACCTCTGTTTCCTGGGAAATTCCATGTTCCATGGAGCTTACTCATTTTCCCCAGGAGAAAACTTAAAGAAATAAATAAAATGCATGTGAGCTATTAAAAAAAAGAATTAAAAAATATTAAGAACAGTACAAACTAGAACTGAAACAAAGTAGAAGAGAAACAAATATGTGGCCCTTGTTTTGGATACATTCCATCAATAGACTTTTATTCTATGCTCAGCAACTTGGACCTTACTCCATAAAGAGAGCCACTTAAATATTTGAAGCACAGGAGGGACATTGTTAAAAAAGCCATGGAGAAAGAGCACTCTGACCTTGAGAATGGATGGTATAGAGTGGAATTAATGGAGGGATCAAATCTGTATACCTGGGATCAAGAAGACCAGATGGTATGCTCATCCATCTATTTCATATATAATCCATTCTTATAATGGATTATAAGAATATAAGCAGTGGACAAACTAAGGAAGAGAGGCTCAATATTAGACCATGATGAGTAATATGAATTTTAAGGTTGTATTTAAAACTCCAAAACATCTCTTCAGGAGAAAATCATTTTTGACAAAGGATAATGATCAGACAATCTAAGATTTCTCTGAATCACTAAAAATTAAATGAAGCAATGTTAACAGCTTTGAGCTCAACATCAGAAAAATTAATGTTGAACCATGAGAGACTATGGACACTGAAAAACAATCTGAGGGTTTTGAAGGGGTGGGGGGTAGGAGGTTGGGGGAACCAGGTGGTGGGTGGGTATTAGAGAGGGCACGGATTGCATGGAGCCCTGGGTATGGTGCAAAAACAATGAATACTGTTACGCTGAAAAGAAATTTATAAAAAAAAAAAAAAAGAAAAAGAAAAAGAAAAGAAAAAGAAGAAAAACTAAAAGAAAAACCAAATGTAAGTTTCAAAAATAAATAAATAAATAAAAGGATCATTGATGCAATAAATAGAGAATCTTAATTAGAAACTCCTACTGTCTTTCAGAGTCCATAGTCTCTCATGGCCGGGGTGGGGTGGGAGGTTGGAGTACGAGGTGGTGGGTATTATAGAGGGCATGGCTTGCATGGAGCACTAGGTGTGGTGAAAAAATAATGAATACTGTTTTTCTGAAAATAAATAAATTGGAAAAAAAAAGAGAAACTCCTACTGTCAAAAGGAATAAATGGCACAAGATGGGATCGGGAGGGAAACAAACCATAAGAGACTCTTAATCTCACAATACAAACTAAGGGTTGCCCAGGGGAGGGGTTAGGGAAAGGGTGGTTGGGTTATGGACATTGGGGAAGGTATGTGCTACGGTGAGTGCTGTGAAGTATGTAAACCTGGTGATTCACAGACCTGTACCCCGGGGCCTAATAATACATTATATGTTAGTAAAAAAATAAAGAAAATTAAAAAGAAAGAAACTCCTACTGTCATTTAATACAACCCAGCACTGTGCTTTTCAGAATAAGTAAATGTAGAAAGTCATGAGAGGTATGAAGACAATAATTCAAATTAATGGAATGAATCCAAGACATCAGAATAGTTGTTAGCTTTCTTAAAAAAGAATCTGAAAGGAACTGAAAACACATTGAATTGTTTTCTATATATACTCTCAAAAAAGCCCTATAAGATATTAAATATTGAATAAGTCATTATTAAAATTACAGTCATAGGTCAGAAAAGACCGTGGTGGCTGGGGAGGGGTGGCAGTGAGGATGGCAACCATGATTATCAAAGTAAAAGGCTTTGAAGCATAGTGTTAGAAACTTATGAAAACTGAATTGGTGAATTAGAATACAAGTTTGAGAAATTGTACTCACATTACTGAGAAAAATTTTGAAAATATGAAAATAATGAGACGAATAATGAAGTAAAGTTTAGGAAATAAAATCAATTTGATAGGCATTCCAGAATGACATGACAAAGAAAAGAGAGGCAGTACTCAAAGTGCTAGAGGAAGAACGAACATTTCTGAGCTAAAGGGAGGCAAGACTTTTTGAACTGAAAGAATCTCTAGGTACAAAACAAAATAAATTTTAAAAGGTTTATACAAACATTTCTTTATATTAGTGAAAGTTCTTTTTTAAATTTGAAGATAGGTAAAATTCTGTTAAGTAGCTGGACTAGAAAATGATAAAAATAAAATAAAATTAATTTTAAAGACCTCTATAAGCCACAACCAAACAAAAACTTTTGCCCAACTGCAAAGGAAAAAAAAAAATCAGAGAACTCTTGTTCTAGAAAGAGGGGAGTGATGTGTTTTTCCTTATTCTTTCTACTAAGTATAACTAAAATCCCTAGATATTACATGTGAAAGGAGCATAAGAAGATTCTGAAAGATGGACAGAAGTTGGAGGAGCTAGGTATCTCGGACCCACAGACAGTAATGCTAGTAAGTCCACTGGGATTTCATTTTGCCTCATATAACCCAGACTACTTTCTCAATATAACCTGAATATCTATGTAAAATAATAGCCAACACTACACTTGCAATTAAAACATTAGAGCAGAGATTCCTCAATTTGGGGGATCATGCAATATTTTGAGACACTGACAATATGGAATCTCTCTCCTTCAAAAAATATATAATATTGGGGGCGCCTGGGTGGCTCAGTGGGTTGGGCCGCTGCCTTCGGCTCCGGTCATGATCTCGGGGTCCTGGGATCGAGTCCCGCGTCGGGCTCTCCCGCGTCGGGCTCTCTGCTCAGCGGGGAGCCTGCTTCCCTCTCTCTCTCTCTCTGCCTGCCTCTCTGTCTACTTGTGATCTCTGTCTGTCAAATAAATAAATAAAATCTTAAAAAAAATATATATATATAATATTGCATGTATTTTGGAGAAATTATCAGATCTTCTGAAGTTCTTCTGGGGACTCCCAACTTAGCTTCACAGTAAGTTTTGGAGATTTTGGTCAAAGAAATTAGATCGGGAATACAAATAAGAAATATTGAAAAGAAAAAGATAACATTATTATTAGAAAATAAAAAAAAACTATCAATATTAAGTAATTCAGTTTGTTGGCTAGTTTCAGGATTGATATAGCAAATAAGTGGTTTTCCAATATTAATGAAAAAAGTTAACTAGGGAGAAAGTTTCACCATATCACTAAAATACAGGATACCAGGGGCACCTCAGTGGCTCAGTGGGTTAGAGCCCCTGCCTTCGGCTCAGGTCATGATCCCAGATCCTGGGATCGAGCCCCACATCGGGCTCTCTGCTCGGCCAGCAGCCTGCTTCCTCCTCTTTCTCTGCCTGCCTCTCTGCTTACTTGTGTTCTGTGTCTGTCAAATAAATAAATAAATAATCTTAAAAAAAAAATACAGGATACCATAGAATAAGCATGTTAAAAATAGACAAGCCATTATGGAATGTAATGTACTTATGTAATGTTAGAAAAGTGTCTTAGACAAATTGAGTGCCATATTGTCTTTATGAAGAAAACAACACTATTATAAAGGTGCTAATTATCAACAAATCAAAAAATTAAACGAATTCTAAGAACATTAAGATAAGTAGAGCAAGGGGTGCCTGGGTGGCTCAATTGGTTAAGCAACTGCCTTCAGCTCAGGTCATGATCCTGGAGTCCTGGGATTGAGTCCCACACCTAGCTCCCTGCTTAGCAGGGAGTCTGCTTCTCCCCTGACCCTCCCCCTTCTCATGCTCTCTCTCTCTCTCTCTCTCTCTCTCTCAAATAAATAAAACCTAAAAAAAAAACTGAAAGAGAAAAGTAGAGCAAGAAGTATATACACCAACAGATATTAAAGCATATTATAATACTACTTCACAATGTTTTATTATATTCTCTTAACATTAAAAAGTTTTATGTTTGTTTGTGTGTGCTGTGAAGAATTGTACTTTAGGCAAATAATTGAAACAGAATGACTCCCAGCAGCAGTGCATATACAAGACAAATTGAATAAGCAGCTCTGGGGTAAGTTGAGGGGAAAATAAATGTCACATTCTCACATTAAACAATATACCAAAATATATCAAATATGGATAAATTAAGGATAAATAGGAAGCCATAGTTGAATTTGAAAAAAAAAAAGGTATGTTAATATTTACATTAGCTTTTTGAAGGTCTTTTTCAGCATAAGCTCTCAAACAGAATCTAAAAAAAATAAGATTCATTGATTTGAACATATAAAGTTAAATGTTTGAACATTAAAAGCCTAACATAGAAATTAAAGATACATTTCAAATAGAAACAATATATATAAGATAAATTTCAAGAGATTGTTGCAGTTTATCCAGGAGAAATTTAGGTAAAGCTATAATCATTCAATTCACATAATCAGAAATCAAATGCCAAAAAAAAAGAAAAAATGTTCAAAGTCATCAGAAATCAAATATAGGTTTTTTAAAAAGAGATTATTTTCCTTAAAAATTTAAAATATTAATTATTTATTTGTGTAAAAGTGAAAGAATATAAATATTTGAACACTGTAGGTCCAAATGATAAGTGGATTTCACAGTATGTATCAGAGACTCTTTGAAGAGTCTTATTAAGCAATACTATAACTTATTAAGATTAGGTATAAATTTTATCTACTAGAATTCTCTTCTCAGCTTTATTTACAATAGAGTAATTGAAACAAACAACAAAGGATGTCTAAATACATAAAAATCAGTGAATAAATTGTACTACATCTATACTATGGAATGCGATGAAGTAATTTTTTTTATTAGTTTCAGGGGTAGAATTTAGTCATTCATCAGTTGCATAAAACACTGTGCTCATTACATCAAGTGCTTTTTTTACTGCCCATCACCCAGTTACCTTATCTCCCACCTCCCTTCCAGCAGCCCTCCGCTGGTTTCCTAGAGTTCAGCACCTCTTAGTGTTTGCCTCCCTCTCATTTTTCATCTTATTTTGTCTTTTCTTCCCTTCCACTATATTCATCTGTTTTGTTTCTTAAATTTCACATGTGATTGAACCCATATGGTATGGAGTAATTCTAAAGTATGTCATAAGAATGACATGGGAAAATATTCAATATGTCTTGCAAAGTTGATGTATTAGGCTACAAAATAGTATGTTCAATGTAAGACATTTATTTCAAAATGAAAATGTATATATATATGCATACATGCATGCATAAATAGACACATAGGAACATTTCTATTCCTTTGTTAATACCTTAGTGGTATAATTACAAGTGCTTTAAGTTTCTTCTTTGTATTTTATACTTTTTATGCTAGCTACAATAAAATACACTGGTTTTTATTTGAAGAACAAATACTTGGACATAATAAGAAATAAAATACTTATAACACAAATAAACCCATAAATAAAAGGGAAAGATAAATGACAAATAGGAAAATATTTGCAATAATGGCAACAAATAAAAGCATTTGTCTACTTGATAAGTAATGAGTCATATAAATAATTTTTAAAATACATGTTCCCCAAAAGAGATATAAATTTTATTTCACCAAAAAGTGCCAATGGCCAGTAAGCATGTAAAAATTGTTCTATTTGGCGGGGGGGGGTGGGAGGTTGGGGTACCAGGTGGTGGGTATTATAGAGGGCACGGCTTGCATGGAGCACTGGGTGTGGTGAAAAAATAATGAATACTGTTTTTCTGAAAATAAATACATTGGGGAAAAAAAGGAAAAAAAAATTGTTCTATTTGTTATGCTCCACAAATAAGTGAAACCATATGATAATTGACTCATTTGTGGAGCATAACAAATAGCATGGAGGATAAGGGGAGATGGAGATGAGAAGGGAGTTGAGGGAAATTGGAAGGGGAAATGAACCATGGGAGACTATGGACTCTGAAAAACAATCTGAGGGTTTTGAAAGGGCAGGGATTGGGAGATTGGGGGAACCAGGTGGTGGTTATTGGAGAGGGCATGGATTGCATGGAGCACTGAGTGTGGTGCAAAAATAATGAATACTGTTATGTTAAAAAAATAAAAAATTTAAAAAAATTTAAAAATTGAAAAACAAAAAAATTGTTCTATTTTACTAGTAATAAAATTAAAAATTAACATAGAAATTTAATTTCTTCATCAAACTTGAAAAATTGAAAAATATTGAATGCTAGTGAGGGGTGGTTATAGTAAGCAAAATCTTATTTTGTTTAGAGCTTTGTAAAGTAATAGAGTCTCTCTAAAAATCAATTTGGCAACAATTGTGTGAGGATTATTTGCTGTTTATACATTTTGATGCAAGAACTCTCCGGTAGAAAGAATGCAGGCAATGATTTTACATGTTTGTTCAGTGCCAATCATTAGTGATAACTTGGAAATAATCATTAATAGATAAACGAATGAATCATTCAATTATAAAGCATGAATTTAAGGAAATATCATGCAATCTTTTAAGTAATTTTGAAGAATATTTAATGCTGTAGTGTAATAATCACCATATAAAATTAAATGAAAAAATGAGATACCGACCCTGCACACACATAATAAATTTCTAATTTTGTAAATATATGCTTATAGAAAGAGGCTGAAAGGGTATATGCAAAATTTAAGTGATCTACTTCAAATGGTAAAAAGGTGGGGATTTATTTTCTTATTTTTATTTCCTATATTTCTAAATTTTCTATAGGGAGCAATATTTGTTATATAATAGCAACAAAAATATTATGAGTGAAAGTGTTGATAATCACACCGATGACCAAGCTGGCAATGTTGACTATCTAATAGATTTATGCTTTGTGCTTTACATTCATTCTCTCATTTTCTTCTTACAACTAAAACAGTGTGGAGATTCCTCAAGAAATTAAAAATAGAGCTTCCCTATGACCCTGCAATTGCACTCCTGGGTATTTACCCCAAAGACACAGATGTCGTGAAAAGAAGGGCCATCTGTACCCCAATGTTTATAGCAGCAATGGCGACAGTCGCCAAACTATGGAAAGAACCAAGGTGCCCTTCAACGGATGAATGGATAAGGAAGATGTGGTCCATATACACTATGGAGTATTATGCCTCCATCAGAAAGGATGAATATCCAACTATTGTAGCAACATGGACGGGACTGGAAGAGATTATGCTGAGTGAAATAAGTCAAGCAGAGAGAGTCAATTATCATATGGTTTCACTTATTTGTGGAGCATAACAAATAGCATGGAGGACAAGGGGCATTAGAGAGGAGTAGGGAATCTGGGTAAATTGGAAGGGGAGGTGAACCATGAGAGACTATGGACTCTGAAAAACAATCTGAGGGGTTTGAAGTGGCGGGGGGGGGTGGGAGGTAGGGGTACCAGGTGGTGGGTATTATAGAGGGCATGGCTTGCATGGAGCACTGGGTGTGGTGAAAAAATAATGAATAATGTTTTTCTGAAAATAAATAAATTGGAAGAAAAAATCACTAGACACAGGGTAAAAAAAAAAATAAATGCCATCATTATCCTTTCTATATCAGTGATGAGTAAATGTAAATTCAAAGTAGATAAATAAATTTGTAGTTAAGAAACTTTTTAATTGCATGAAAATTAATTGACAGAGCCATAATCAGAAAAATTTACAAGAGCAATTATGAGGTTTTCAACAAAGCATACAGAACAAACACAACCTAAACTTTAAGTGTCACTTTGGTCCTTCTTCTGCTTCACTGTTGAGCTTCTTACCATTTATTTGAAAGATCAGTTTCCTCTGTCTCTGTGCCTTTGCATATGACATCATTTCCACCCACATGCACTCCTTTCTCACCTGGCTAACCTTCCTTCTGATCCTCAAAATTCAGCTCCATCTTTTGTGTGGTGCTTCCAAAGGGACTAATCATCTTTACTTTCCCATACCCTTTAAAAATATTTCAATTATTCAGAAATTATAACTACTTATTTATACCTAGATCTGTAAGCTCCTTCAGAAAATTAACTGTCTCAACCATCATTATAGGAGGAAGTCCAGTATCTAGCCAGATGAGCAATTAATGTGCTTTGGGAGGACGGGATGAATGAAAACATGAACCTGATAGTTCATTCTTCCCGAAGTTTCCATTCATCATTGGAATTCTTACTTTTCTCAATGACTGCTCTCCCTTTACTCAGAACTCCACTTTCATTAAAAGCTCCATTTCAGGACAAAATGTAGCGTTTGGTGCTGGTGAAGAGGATTGGAAATGTAGAAGAAAGAGAGATGAAAGGGCCTGCTGGGTTCCCATAGAACTTCTGGAAACTACTGGGGACGAAGAGATGGGATCCAGCTCAAGAGTGGAAGGTATCACAGAACTTGATGGGTCATGATAGGCCCACAAGGTCCTTTCCACCCCATCCCTCCAGAATTTCTGCAGGAACATTTCTCTGCTAATCATTTGACTGACTGCCCCAGGAGTAGGAATCAACTCTTCTAGGCCTTCTGCTCCCATAAAGTTGTGCTAAAGAAGTAGTGTACTCTGACATACTTGCTTCATGAATGTTCCATTGAGGCAAGTCTTCCCTGAGTTAATCAGAGGAAAGTCGAATGTGGAGGAAGTATATGTCCTGTGGAGACTGCAGGTCTGAGTCAGAAAGCTTTAGAGGACAAAGTGGCAGAGAGGGGGGGAGGACTAGTAGTCTTAGTCTTTTTGTATTTTCAGATCTCACTTATAATACAGCAAGAGAGGACTGATGATATTTTCCCAGTGTGGACACAGGAATAGATTGTGGTGCCCTTCTGAACTGTGCCAAACCTGGTCCAGCTGAGCACCTGAACTTGGAGAGGGGTCTTTGGCTAATCTGGCCATTGGCAGAAACCTTACCTGTGCCCAGTAGGGAGATCTGCTTTGCTCAGCTCTGCCTCACACCCATACTTCGTGCTTGCCCTTGAGTGTTTGAAGAGCTCTGGCTCTGTTGTCAGAAGAACCAGAGAGGAACCAGGGAAGTCTTGCTCTCTATTCTTCATGAGGCATTAGCAGCTGGGCTCAAAGCCAGGTCCCTGCTGCCTTCTTCGCAGACATGAGTGAGCACACTACATGGGCTGGCCATACACCCAGTCCTGACTTAGGAGAGTTAGTCCCAGCTATGCCTCTTTTGTCCTCAGAGGCAGAAAAAGGGCTGGCACTTGTATTTCCCCCAGGTGTTATTGGGCTTACCTTAGCTTCCCTTTCTTCCCTTTCTTAATGGTGCCTGACCTTCCTTGAATCTATTGTCCTTTGAGACCATGACAAATTTCAGATGACAACAGTGTGAATTTCAAGAAAAGAAAAGAAAAGCAAAAACAAAAAAATACTTTTGACTAAGGGGAAGTAGCGTTTTCTAGAATAAAGCACTAAATTTAAAATCAGAGTGACCTAAGTTTAATTCTAGAATTGGATCTCTCTGGTTTGTGATACTTAGCAATTCTAAAAAATTTATTTATTTATTTAATTTTATTTATTTAATTTTAGTTTTTATTTATTTTCAGCATAACAGTATTCATTATTTTTGCACCACACGCAGTGCTCCATGCAATCCGTGACCTCTATAATACCCACCACCTGGTACCCCGAACTCCCACCCCCCCCTCTTCAAAACCCTCAGATTGCTTTTCAGAGTCCATAGTCTCTCATTGGTTCACCTCCCCTTCCAATTTCCCCCAACGACCTTCTCCTCTCTAACTCTCCATGTCCTCCAAGCTATTTGTTATGCTCCACAAATAAGTTGAAACCATATGATAATTGACTCTCTCTGCTTGACTTATTTCACTCAGCATAATCTCTTCCAGTCCCATCCATGTTGCTACAAAAGTTGGGTATTCATCCATGTTGCTACAAAAGTTGGGTATTCATCCTTTCTGATGGAGGCATAATACTCCATAGTGTATATGGACCACATCTTCCTTATCCATTCAATTTTTAAAAATTGCTAAGTATCACAAACCAGAGAGATCCAATTCTAGAATTAAACTTAGGTCACTCTGATTTTAAATTTAGTGCTTTATTCTACAAAACGCTACTTCCCCTTAGCCAAGGGCATCTTGGTTCTTTCCATAGTTTGGTGACTGTGGCCATTGCTGCTATAAACATTGGGGTACAGATGGCCCTTCTTTTCACGACATCTGTGTCTTTGGCGTAAATACCCAGGAGTGCAATTGCAGGGTCAGAGGGAAGCTCTATTGTTAATTTCTTGAGGAATCTCCACACGGTTCTCCAAAGAGGCTGCACCAACTTGCATTCCCACCAACAGTGGAAGAGGGTTCCCCTTTCTCCACATCCTCTCCAACACATGTTGTTTCCTGTTTTGTTAATTTGGGCCATTCTAACTGGTGTAAGGTGATATCTCAATGTGGTTTTAATTTGAATCTCCCTGAGGGCTAATGATGATGAACATGTTTTCATGTGTCTGATAGCCATTTGTATGTCTTGATTGGAGAAATGTCTGTTCATATCTTCTGCCCATTTTTTGATGTGTTTGCCTGTTTCGTGTGTGTTGAGTTTGAGGAGTTCATTATAGATCCTGGATATCAACCTTTTGTCTGTACTGAAAACCTAATCTTAACCCAAACCTTAACTACTAACCACTAATGGCTAGCCACTAACCCTTAACCCTAACCCCTCACCGTGACCATAACACTCACCCTAAACATATCCCTCTGAAGAGGTCTCTGAACTGGAGGATAATAGGCCTATACTCTCACACTGGCAATAACCCTAACCCTAACTCTTACTCTAGCCCTAAACTGAAATACACACACACACACACACACACACACACACACACACACACACACACACTGGACTATTACTTAAGTACAAAAAATTTAAATCTTACCATTTGCAATGACATAGATGGAGCTAGAGGATATTATTCTAAGAAAATAGGTTTGTCAGAGAAAGACAAATACCATACAATTATACTCACATGTGGGATTTAAGAAACAAATGAGCAAAGGGGGGGGGGGGAGAGAGAGTCCAATCTTAACTAGAGAACACATCAATGGTTACCAGAAGGGAGGAAGAGAGAGGATGGGTTAAGTACATGATAGCAATTAAAGAGTACACTTGTGGGCACCTGGGTGGCTCAGTGGGTTAAGCCTCTGCCTTTGGCTCAGGTCATGATCTCAGGGTCTTGGGATGTAGCCCCAAATCGGGCTCTCTGCTCAGCAGGGAGCCTGCTTCCTCCTCTCTCCCTGTCTGCCTCTCTGCCTACTTGTGATCTCTGTCAAATAAATGAAAAAAATCTTAAAAAAAGAGACTGCACTTACGATGAGCACCGGGTGTTGTATGGATGTGCTGAATTACTATATTGCACACCAGAATCTAATATTACACTATATATTAACCAACTGGAATTAAAGTAAAAACTTTTTAAAAAGTTACTTTCTTGGTGAGGTTTCTTTTTTTTTTCTTTCCTGCTTTTTGTTTTATTTAATTTATTAATTAATTTATTAATTATATAATTATTAATTATAAAATTAATTATAAAAATTAATTATATAATTATTAATTATTTATTAATTATAAATTATAAATTATAATTATAAATTATAATTATATAATTATATAATGCATTATTAGCCCCAGGGGTACAGGTTTTGTGAATCGCCACATTTACACACTTCACAGCAATCACCATAGCACATAACTTCCCCAATGTCCATAACCCCACCACCCTCTCCCTACCCCACTCTTCCCGGCAACCCTCAGTTTGTTTTGTGAGATTAAGCGTCTCTTATGGTTTGTCTCCCTCCTGACCCCATCTTCTTTCATTTATTCTTTTTCTACCTCCCAAACCCCCCACGTTGTATCTCCACTTCCTCATATCAGGGAGATCATATGATAGTTTCTTTCTCTGACTGATTTATTTCGCGAAGCATAGTACCCTCTAGTTCCATACGCGTCATCGCAAATGGCAAGATTTCATTTCTTTTGATGGCTGCATAGTATATACAACGGGTTGTATATATATACACCACATCTTCTTTATCCATTCATCTGTTGATGGACATCTAGGTTCTTTCCACAGTTTGGCTGTTGTGGACATTGCTGCTATAAACATTCGGGTGCACGTGCCCCTTTGGATCACGGCATTAGTACCTTTAGGGTAAATACCCAGTAGTGTGATTGCTGGCTCGTAGGGTAGCTCTATTTTCAACTTTTTGAGGAACCTCCATGCTGTTTTCCAGAGTGGCTGCACCAACTTGCATTCCCACCATCAGTGTAGGAGGGTTCTTCCCCTTTCTCCGCATCCTCACCAACATTTTCCTGACCTGTTAATTTTAGGCATTCTGACTGGTGTGAGGTGGTATCTCGCTGTGGTTTTGATTTGTATCTCCCTGATGCTGAGTGATGTGGAGCACTTTTTCATGTGTCTGTTGGCCACCTGGATATCTTCTTCTTTTTTTTTTTCCAATTTATTTATTTTCAGAAAAACAGTATTCATTATTTTTTCACCACACCCAGTGCTCCATGCAAGCTGTGCCCTCTATAATACCCACCACCTGGTACCCCAACCTCCCACCCCCCCTGCCACTTCAAACCCCTCAGATTGTTTTTCAGAGTCCATAGTCTCTCATGGTTCACCTCCCCTTCCAATTCACCCAAATTCCCTACTCCTCTCTAACACCCCTTGTCCTCCATGCTATTTGTTATGCTCCACAAATAAGTGAAACCATATGATAATTGACTCTCTCTGCTTGACTTATTTCACTCAGCATAATCTCTGTTACAAATGCAAATTAGGAATCCCTCCTTTAATTCTTTCTCAGAATACTATGTTCTTTTCTTGCAGAGCAATAATATGGATTTATAATTATATATTTATTTGTGTAGTTCTTTGTTTAATATCTCTCATATCCATTGGACTATAATGTCCCCAAGGGCAAGGACTCTGTTTTGTTCATCCTTGTAAATCCTGTACTTAGCAGTGAGTATAAGGAGATTTGGGATGTGAGCAGGGGAGCAATGAGAACTGTGAAGAGACTCTTATAATAACAGTTTAGAATTCAGGGCCTGTCTTGTGGTGTGTAATGGCAGGGCCCATGAACATGGGAATTGAGCCAAGGTTTGAGTAAGAGTTTTGCCAAGAAAGAATGAGAAGGATTAGGAGACTGGTTGAAATTTCTATGATGGCATTTATCAAAGTGAAGAATTATGACAAAGTACAGCACTTTGTTTGGCTGTCTTTTTGGTCTACAACTGTTTGTTGTGTACTTGTCTGCTTCTTTGTAATGGTATTGTGTAGTTGTCACCAACTCCCTGAGGGCAGCTTTTTGTTAACTCTTATACTCTCAAGATTCAGTATGTAAATACTGATTAACTGAAAGACTACGTCAATGAATAGTGGGGTTAAAAAAAGAAGTAACAGGAATTTTTCTTCAAGATTTGTAAGAGAATGTCTGGTAGCACAGTGCTAGACACACGCCTTGACACCTAAGCAGAAATTTCTTAGAAGCAGTTGGAAACATGGAATTCACATTTCAGTGAGAGATGAGGGTTAGGAAAATAATTTAGGGATTATTTATTTATTTTGCACTAGGCCCTGAATTAGGCCTGAGAAATGCAAACATGAATGATAAATTGTTTTTACTGTGGGAAATATAACTGCAATGACTTAGATGCTTAACAGTGATATGTGCAAGCCACCATATGTGTACAAAAGGAAGTGAACTCAGATTTGCCTGGAGGAATCAGGGAGAGACTCATAGAAGAGGAAATGTTCAAGTTGAATCTTAAATAATACACAGAAATTAACTTGGTATGGGAAGCAGGGAGTGAGGAACAGGAATTATAGTCAGAGAAAATGATTAGAGATATAAAGACTTAATAATAAGAACCACCTTTCCTTGAAGACTTATTTGTTCCAAGTAGCTTTCTTTAGAGAATAAAAATAATTCCATTAGTTCTTTCAATGATCTCAAAGAATTAGTTCACCATATATGCAGTAGATCCTCTATTTATATATATTGGTCTCAAAGATTTCTTTTTTTTTTTTTTTTTTTTTTGGTCTCAAAGATTTCTTTCTCTTATGATCTTCCTGAGGCCTCTTAACTTTCTTTTTTTTTTTTTTTAAAGATTTTATTTATTTATCTGACAGAGAGAAATCACAAGTAGATGGAGAGGCAGGCAGAGAGAGAGAGAGAGAGAGGGAAGCAGGCTCCCTGCTGAGCAGAGAGCCCGATGCGGGACTCGATCCCAGGACCCCGAGATCATGACCTGAGCCGAAGGCAGCGGCTTAACCCACTGAGCCACCCAGGCGCCCGGCCTCTTAACTTTCTATGTTACATATTATTCTTTTCTTTTCCTTCTAACTTCTTTATAGTTTCTGCTTTTCTACTTTGGAGAAGGCAGATGCTATACTGAAAAGAATATGACATTTTGGGTTCAGGTAGACCTGGATTCAAACTTAAGATCTGACACTTATCTCTTGTTCCTTTTTGCGATTCTATGAATCCTAATAATACCTGTGAGGAGTAAATGATATTTAATTTATAAATAGGTAACTTGAATTTGACAGTAAATACCTGTTAATCCCTTTCTTTACCCCGCTCTGTGGAAAAAGAAAGGGGCCCAATAATTTACCTATGTTACAATTAGTAGCAAACTAATTGAGAATTATGAATAATTGATATCCTACTTTAAATTGCAAGAACTATCAAGAATAGACTCATAAAGTTATACAAGTGGAAGTGTTTGCCTGCATGGTGCCTCCACTGCTATAGGGTGATTGGCTTTAACACCTTCACAGTAGGTCTCATTGTTCTTATTTTCATCTTTATATCAACTCCATCAGGTAGGTATTATCACCTCATTCATAGATGAGGAAACATAGGGCTAGAAATTTAGAGCAATTTGCATAAATATATGTAGCTGGTAAATAGCAGACAAGAAATTTGAACTCAGGATTTTCAGAACGCAAATTGTTGAGGGGAATAAAAAAGAATAAATTTAGGGAAAGTAGAAATGCATGGTGTAGGGGGAGAGAAAATAGTTTAGGAGGGCGATAGTTAACTATCCATTCAACTATATGGTTGAAGTATGGTAAGAATCAAAATTGGAAAAATAAGCTAGAGCTGAACTACATACAGCTAAAGCAGAAGGGGACTTGTATAATATATGAACATTAATTTCATTCTAAAGATGAGGGTGGATTGTCGGGATTTTAAGTGTGAAAATGACAGATTTTCCACAGGCACACTTAGAACTCTGGAGACGGTAAGGAGGATGAATTAGAATGAAGTGCACGTGTAAGTCAGCAATATGACTGGAGGCTGGGAGATCAGGGAGGAGGCTCTAGCAATAATCCTGGTGGGAGATAAAAGTCAATACCCAAGTTTCATCTCCACAACGAGACTTCATCTCCACAGGATTTGTTGAAACCCTGGCAATGGAGGGGATCTCTAAGAGATAGTACACAAGGAAGACAGAAGAAGAGGGCCAACCTCTAAACTCCCAGGACAAGTATAGTTCAAAAGAACTTGAGAAATAATACAAAGAATCTGTACTTGGATGTGTCTGGGGGAATAGCAAGGAAATTCACGGTTAAGGAAAGCAAGGGGACAGAGAGTTCCAAGGGCAATATTCCATTTTCGCAAGCATCAAAGAAAACCTGAAGAGCATTTGATTTCCTCAAGAATCTCTGGCCCAAGTGTGGGATCAATGGACTCTGTTGTAATACCTCCCTACTAAGGCCTTGGTCCCTCCAGACTTCTATCTGCAGAATCAGTCTCTGAGGGCCAGAAGAGACCTTGGGGACCTAAGAGTGAAAGCCCAGGAGTCTTTGCTAAAGAGGGTTCATTCTCTCTCCCTCTGATGCAGCTCTGGTGTAGGCTGAGCTCTGTTCTCACTGGCTTCTATTCTCACTCTCCTTCATCCCTGGGGTTGCAGACTAACCAGCCTACTAATGAGCAGTCACAGCCTGTGACCTCATTAAAAAGTTGTTAATGAGGCACACTGCTGCTCAGGGAGTAAGGCTGACTGAAGCTCCCAGTGGCCTATCCTGGGACCAGATGGGAAAGTTTAGGTGAATAGGTAGGATCGCATCTAGGGAGAGGGCTAATGAACTCAGGCTGCAGAGCCACACCTCCCAATGAACTCATTTTGGCAAGCCGACCAGCTTTGAAGCTCAAATCCCTGCTGGCCTTCAGGCTAACAGGAGTGGATGCAGACCAGAGCAGCAGTGATTTATTCTGATCTGTTAGCTCTGTTGAATACCTGCTCTGCTGACCAATTTTTTTTTAAATTAATTTATTTATTTTCAGAAAAACAGTATTCATTATTTTTTCACCACACCCAGTGCTCCATGCAATCCATGCCCTCTATAATACCCACCACCTGGTACCCCCAACCTCCCACCCCCCCCCGCCACTTCAAACCCCTCAGATTTTTTTTCAGAGTCCATAGTCTCTCATGATTCACCTCCCCTTCCAATTTACCCCAACTCCCTTCTCCTCTCTAACCCATTTTGATGGAGGCCTTCAAATTCTGAGATTGAGAAGTGGTTTTCCTTGCACTGAATTATGTTCTAATAATCTCTTAATTGCCCAGTTACAAAGGTCTTTTGATGGTGTCTCTTTCATAGATCGTGTTCCTTTACCACCCATTTTTCTCACCACTGCCAAGTAACATTTCCAAAATACAGAATAGATTGTTTATTCATGCAGAAAACCATTCAGCTGATCTATACTGTCCACAAAATAGTGTCCAAACTCTTTGGCATGGAAGACCTTTCAAGATTTGACTCCTACCAACATCTTGATCCTCATCTTTCTCCAGTTTTCCCTCCCATGTCATAATTTCTATTTTTCTCACCATCATCATCACTACCCAGCCTGTTAATCAGATCATTATAATGGCTAACCTTTCTATAGAAATTCCCATGCACCTAGTACTCTTTATTTTTAGTGATTTGCATATATTAATTCATTTAATCCTCTCAACCAAGGTGAAAAAGAAGAAATCAGTGCTATGAGTATCTTCATTTTATAGAAGAAGTAACTAAAGTATATAAATGCAGAATAACTTGCCCAATATCAGCAAGCTATCAAGTGACAGAACCAGGATAAAACCCAGGTATTATAGCTTCAGAATTCATGCTTTTACTCTGATGTTGGGAAACAGTAGCCTATAGGTCAAATCCCATGCTTCATTGACTTTTATGTAGTCCATGAGTTAAGAATGATTTTTAAATTTTTTAATGGTCAGAAAAAAAATCAGAAGAAGATTATTCCTTTACACATGAAAAGTATATGGAATTCAAATTCCAAAATCCAGAAATGTTTTATTGAAACACAGCCATGCAAATTCATTTATGTATTATGGCTGCTTTCATACTGCAACAGCAAAGCTAAGCAGTTGTGTAGAACTCATACATAGTGTTAATTTCATATGCTACTTGGGGTATTAAAAATCACAGTGATGCCCAAGGAAAAAAACTTATGTGAGGTAATGGAAGATAACTGAAGTTATTGTGATAATTACTTATATATATAAGTTTAAATACATATATATATAGGGAGAGAGAGAGAGAGAGGGAGAGAGAGAGTCATTACATTGTACACATGAAACCCATGATCAGCATGATCATGGCCTTGCCTGCTGCTAAGAATAAATATTAAGTTAGAAAATGTTACAGTGATTCAGCTATTACTTGTCAGCAGTTGGAGTGCCATGGGTATCTCTGTACTTCAACATTTTATTTACTTATTCTATTACCAGTGTATGCCTATCATGTCAAAATGAGAAAAGGACCTAAACTTCAAATATCACATTTTATTTTATTTTATTTTTAAAATATTTTATTTATTTATTTTGAGAGAGAGTGCAAGCAGGGGAGGAGCAAAGAGAGAGAGAGAGAGAGAGAATCTCAAGCTCTACACTGTGCATGGAGACTGAAGGGGGGCTTGATCTCATGATTCTGAGATCATGACCTGAGTCAAAATCAAGAGTTGATGTTTCACTTATTTGTGGAGCATAACAAATAGCATGGAGGACATGTGGAGTTCGAGAGGAGAAGGGAGTTGGGGGAAATTGGAAGGGGAGGTGAACCATGAGAGACTATGGACTCTGAAAAACAATCTGAGAGGTTTGAAGTGGCGGGGAGGGGATTTTGGGGGAACCAGGTGGTGGGTATTAGAGAGGGCATGGATTGCTTGGAGCACTGGGTGTGGTGCAAAAAATAAGAAATACTGTTATGCTGAAAATAAATAAAAAATAAAAAAAATTTAAAAATATGGAAGCAAAAAAAAAAAGAGTTGATGTCTAAGCAACCGAGCCACTGAGGTGCCCTTAATTTTATTCTGCTTTTATAAATTAAGTTTTTGCTTTTGTTTTTGCTTTTAAGAAAGAGAGAGAGCAAGTATGCAGTCAGGGGGCAGGGGTGGAGGGAGAGGGAAAGAGAGAATCTTTTTTTGTTAAAGATTTTATTTATGTATTTACTTATTAAGTGCACACAAGTTGGGGGAGAGGCAGAGGGAGATAGAGAGAAAGAAACTTAAGCAACTCTGTGCTGAGTGCAGAGCTTGACATGAGACTCCATCTCACCACCCTGAGGTCATGAGCTGATCTGCAATCAAGAGTTGGTTACTTATCTGAATGAGCCACCCAGGCACCGCTTAATTTTCACATTTTAAAGTAGAGTGAAGTGTTACTGAGTATTTACCCAAAGAATACAAAGACATTATTCATAGATATATATGTATCCTTATAATTACAGCAGCATTATTTACAATAGCCAAATTATGGAACCAGTATAAGTGTCAGGCAATTCATTAATGGATAAAAAAGATGTGGTTTATTTACAAAATGGAATGTTATTTAAACACAAAAAAAAGGAATTCTTGCCATTTTCAGTGCATGGAAGGAGCTAAAGAATACAATGCTAAGTGAAATAAGTCAGTCAGAAAGGCTGAGGGAAATTGGAAGGGGAGGTGAACCATGAGAGACTATGGACCCTAAAAAATAACCTGAGGGTTTTGAAGGGGTAGGTGGTTGGAGGTTGGGGGAACAAGGTGGTGGGTATTGGGGAGTGCATGTATTGCATGGAGCACTGGGTGTGGTGCAAAAACAATGGATACTGTTATGCTGAAAAGAAATTTAAAAAAAAGAGTAAGTCAAGCAGAGAGAGTCAATTATCACATGACTCTCTTATTTATGGAGCATAACAAATATCATGGAGGACAAGGGGTGTTAGAGAGAAGGAGTTGGGGTAAATTGGAAGGGGAGGTGAACCACGAGAGACTGTGGACTCTGAAAAACAATCTGAGGGGTTCGAAGTGGTGGGGGGGTGGGAGGCTGGGGTACCAGGTGGTGGGTATTATAGAGGGCACGGCTTGAATGGAGCACTGGGTGTGGTGAAAAAATAATGAATACTGTTTTTCTGAAAATAAATAAATTGAAAAAAAAAATGTAAAAAAAAAAGACAAATATTATATGATTTCACCCACGTGGGGAATTTAAGAAACACAACAAATGAGCAAAGGGGAAAAAAGAGAGAGAAAGATACACAAACAAAGAAGCAGGCTTTTTTTTATTATTAAATTATAGGGAACAAATTGATGATATCCAGAGGGGAAGGGGGGAAATGCATTAAACAGGTGTTGGGGATTAAGAAGCACACTTTTTTTTTGGTTGTTTTTTTTTTTGACCAGACCAACCTATACTTTATTTTTTTTAATTTATTTTTTATTTATTTTCAGCATAACAATATTCATTATTTTTGCACCACACGCAGTGCTCCATGCAATCCGTGCCCTCTATAATACCCACCACCTGATACCCCGACCTCCCACCCCCCGCCCCTTCAAACCCCTCAGATTGTTTTTCAGAGTCCATAGTCTCTCATGGTTCACCTCCCCTTCGAATTTCCCCCAACTCCCTTCTCCTCTCTTTCTTCCCATGTCCTCCATGCTATTTTTTATGCTCCACAAATAAGTGAAACCATATGATAATTGACTCTCTCTGCTTGACTTATTTCACTCAGCATAATCTCTTCCAGTCCCGTCCATGTTGCTACAAAAGTTGGGTATTCATCCTTTCTGATGGAGGCATAATACTTTATAGTGTATATGGACCACATCTTCCTTATCCATTCATCCTTTGAAGGGCATCGTGGTTCTTTCTACAGTTTGGCGATTGTGGCCATTGCTGCTATAAACATTGAGGTACAGATGGCCCTTCTTTTCACGACATCTGTATCTTTGGGGTAAATACCCAGGAGTGCAATTGCAGGGTCATAGGGAAGCTCTATTTTTAATTTCTTGAGGAATCTCCACACTGTTCTCCAAAGAGGCTGCACCAACTTGCATTCCCACCAACAGTGGAAGAGGGTTCCCCTTTCTCCACATCTCCTCCAACACGTTGTTTCCTGTCTTGTTAATTTTGGCCATTCTAACTGGTGTAAGGTGATATCTCAATGTGGTTTTAATTTGAATCTCCCTGGGGGCTAATGATGATGAACATTTTTTCATGTGTCTGATAGCCATTTGTATGTCTTGATTGAAGAAGTGTCTATTCATATCTTCTGCCCATTTTTTGATATGATTGTCAATGTACAGAATTCAGTGGCTTTCTTATACACTAACAATGAAAATACAGAAAGGGAAATTAGAGAATCAATTCCATTTACTATAGCACCAAGAACCATAAGATACCTGGGAATTAACCTAACCAAAGAGGTAGAGGATCTGTACTCGAGGAACTACAGAACACTCATGAAAGAAATTGAAGAAGACACAAATAGATGGAAGATCATTCCATGCTCTCAGATAGGAAGAATAAACATTGTTAAAATGTCTCTACTGCCTAGAGCAATCTATACTTTTAATGCCATTCTGATCAAAATTCCACCAGTATTTTTCAAAGAGCTGGAGCAAATAATCCTAAAATTTGTATGGAGTCAGAAGAGACCCCGAATCGCTAACGAAATATTGAAAAACAAAAATAAAACTCGCAGCAGCACATTACCTGATTCCAAGCTTTACTACAAAGCTGTGATCACCAAGACAGCATGGTACTGGCATAAAAACAGACACATAGACCAGTGGAACAGAGTAGAGAGCCCAGATATGGACCCTCAACTCTATGGTCAAATAATCTTTGACAAAACAGGAAAAAATATACAGTGAAAAAGAGAGTCTCTTCAATAAATGATGCTGGGAAAACTGGGCAGCTATATGTAGAAGAATGAAACTCGACCATTCCCTAACACCATACACAAAGATAAACTCAAAATGGATAAAAGACCTCAATGTGAGACAGGGACCCATCAGAATCCTAGAGGAGAATATAGGCTGTAATCTCTCTGATATCAACCACAGCAACTTCTTTCAAGATATGTCTCCAAAGGCTAAGGAAACAAAAGCAAAAATAAACTTTTGGGACTTCATCAAAATCAAAAGCTTCTGCACAGCAAAGGAAACAGTCAAAAAAACAAAGAGCCGAGGGGAGGAGTCAAGATGGTGGAGAAGTAGCAGGCTGAGACTACTTCAGCTAGCAGGAGATCAGCTAGAGAGCTTATCTAAAGATTGCAAACACGTGCAAATCCATCGGCAGATCGAAGAGAAGAAGAACAGCAATTCTAGAAACAGAAAAACAACCACTTTCTGAAAGGTAGGACTGGCAGAGAAGTGAATCCAAAGCGACGGGAAGATAGACCCCGGGGGGAGGGGTCGGCTCCCGGCAAGCGGCGGAGCAACGGAGCACAAAATCAGGACTTTTAAAAGTCTGTTCCGCTGAGGGACATTGCCCCAGAGGCTAAACTGGGGCGAAGCCCACGTGGGGTAGGCGTGGCCTCAGGTCTCGCAGGGTCACAGAAGGATCAGGGGTGTCTGAGTGTCGCAGAGCTTGCGGATATTGGAACGGGAAATCCGGCTACAGAGACAGAGCTGACTGTGAGCTCGCAGCTCGGGGTTGCCTTGAACCAGGCGCAGGCTCGGTGAGCTCGGAGCGTGGCCGGAGGTTAGGCAGACGCAAGTTACTAGGAGCTGTTCGCTGAGGGCGCACTGGGGAGCGGGGCCCCGGGCTCTCGGCTCCTCCGGGCCAGAGACCAGGAGGCCGCCGTTTGTATTCTCGTCCTCCGGAACTCTATGGAAAGCGCTCAGGGAACAAAATCTCCTGAAAGCAAAGACAAGCGGATCACTCAACCCGGCCCCTGGTAAGGGCGGTGCAATTCCGCCTGGGGCAAAGACACTTGAGAATCACTACATCAGGCCCCTCCCCCAGAAGATCAACAAGAAATCCAGGCAAGACCAAGTTCACCTACCAAGGAGTGCAGTTTCAATACCAAGGAGAGCAGCAGAATTCCAGAGGAGGAGAAAACAAACCACGGAACTCATGGCTTTCTCTCTGTGATTTTTTAGTCTTGCAGTTAATTTAATTTTTTTCTTTTTCATTTTTTTTCTCTTCACTGCTAAAATTTTTTTTAACTTTTACCCTTTTCTTTTTTAACGTTTTTTAACTAGTTTATCTAATATATATATATATTTTTTCTTTTTTATACTTTTCTTTATTCATTTTTTTATTCTTTTTTTTTCTTTCTTTATTTTTGAACCTCTTTTTATCCCCAAATCAGAAGAGATCCCAATCTCTTCAATCTCTTTTTTTAATTCTTTTTTTAATTCTTGATTGAATTTTTAATTCAATCTCTTTTTTTTAATTCTTTTTTTTCTTTTCTTTTTCTTTCTTTCTTTTTGAACCTCTTTTTATCCCCAAATCAGAAGAGATCCCAATCAGAAGATATTGGTAGATCCCAATCAGAGGAGATCCCAATCAGAGGAGATCCCTCACCCAATCGTGAGGGGGGGAGAGAGATTTGGGATCTCTTCTGATTTGGTTAAAGCATATTTTCCTGGGATTGTTGCCACCCTTTTAGTATTTTACTTGCTCCTTCATATACTCTTAGCTGGACAAAATGACAAGGCGGAAAAATTCACAACAAAAAAAAGAACAAGAGGCAGTACCAAAGGCTAGGGACCTAATCAATACAGACATTGGTAATATGTCAGATCTAGAGTTCAAAATGACAATTCTCAAGGGTCTAGCCGGGCTTGAAAAAGGCATGGAAGATATTAGAGAAACCCTCTCCAGAGATATAAAAGCCCTTTCTGGAGAAATAAAAGAACTAAAATCTAACCAAGTTGAAATCAAAAAAGCTATTAATGAGGTTCAATCAAAAATGGAGGCTCTCACTGCTAGGATAAATGAGGCAGAAGAAAGAATTAGCGATCTAGAAGACCAAATGACAGAGAATAAAGAAGCTGAGCAAAAGAGGGACAAACAGCTACTGGACCATGAGGGGAGAATTCGAGAGATAAGTGACACCATAAGATGAAACAACATTAGAATAATTGGGATTCCAGAAGAAGAAGGAGGAGAGAGGGGAGCAGAAGGTATACTGGAGAGAATTATTGGGGAGAATTTACCCAATATGGCAAAGGGAACGAGCATCAAAATTCAGGAGGTTCAGAGAACGCCCCTCAAAATCAATAAGAATAGGCCCACACCCCGTCACCTAATAGTAAAATTTACAAGCCTTAGTGACAAAGAGAAAATCCTGAAAGCAGCCCGGGAAAAGAAGTCTGTAACATACAATGGTAAAAGTATTAGATTGGCAGCTGACTTATCCACATAGACCTGGCAGGCCAGAAAGAGCTGGCATGATATTTTCAGGGCACTAAACGAGAACAACATGCAGCCAAGAATACTATATCCAGCTAAGCTATCATTGAAAATAGAAGGAGAGATTAAAAGCTTCCAGGACAAACAAAAACTGAAAGAATTTGCAAACACCAAACCAGCTTTACAGGAAATACTGAAAGGGGTCCTCTAAGCAAAGAGAGAGCCTACAAGTGGTAGATCAGAAAGGAACAGAGACAATATACAGTAACAGTCACCTTACAGGCAATACAATGGCACTAAAATCATATCTCTCAATAGTTACCCTGAATGTTAATGGGCTAAATGCCCCAATCAAAAGACACAGGGTATCAGAATGGATAAAAAAACAAAACCCATCTATATGTTGCCTACAAGAAACTCATTTTAAGCCCGAAGACACCTCTAGATTTAAATTGAGGTGGTGGAAAAGAATTTACCATGCTAATGGACATCAGAAAAAAGCAGGAGTGGCAATCTTTATATCAGATCAATTAGATTTTAAGCCAAAGACTATAATAAGAGATGAGGAAGGACACTATATCATACTCAAAGGGTCTGTCCAACAAGAAAATCTAACAATTTTAAATATCTATGCCCCCAATGTGGGAGCAGCCAACTATATAAACCAATTAATAACAAAATCAAAGAAACACATCAACAATAATACAATAATAGTAGGGGACTTTAACACTCCCCTCACTGAAATGGACAGATCATCCAAGCAAAAGATCAACAGGGAAATAAAGGCCTTAAATGATACACTGGATGAGATGGACATCAAGATATATTCAGAACATTTCATCCCAAAGCAACCGAATACACATTCTTCTCTAGTGCACATGGAACATTCTCCAGAATAGATCACATCCTCGGTCCTAATCAGGACTCAACCGATATCAAAAGATTGGGATCATTCCCTGCATATTTTCAGAACACAATGCTCTGAAGCTAGAACTCAACCACAAGAGGAAGTTTGGAAAGAACCCCCAAACATGGAGACTAAACAGCATCCTTCTAAAGAATGAATGGGTCAACCAGGAACCAGGGCACGGCTTGCACGGAGCACTGGGTGTGGTGAAAAAATGAATACTGTTTTTCTGAAAATAAATAAATTGGGAAAAAAAAGAAGAATTGAAAAAAATCATGGAAACAAATGATAATGAAAATACAACGGTTCAAAATCTGTGGGACACAACAAAGGCAGTCCTGAGAGGAAAATATATAGAGGTACAAGCTTTTCTCAAGAAACAAGAAAGGTCTCAGGTACATAAACTAACCCTACACTTAAAGGAGCTGGAGAAAGAACAAGAAAGAAACCCTAAGCCCAGCAGGAGAAGAGAAATCATAAAGATCAGAGCAGAAATCAATGAAATAGAAACCAAAAAAACAATAGAACAAATCAACGAAACTAGGAGCTGGTTCTTTGAAAGAATTAATAAAATTGATAAACCCCTGGCCAGACTTATCAAAAAGAAAAGAGAAAGGACCCAAATAAATAAAATCATGAATGAAAGAGGAGAGATCACAACTAACACCCAAGAAATACAAACTATTATAAGAACATACTATGAGCAACTCTACGCCAACAAATTTGACAATCTGGAAGAAATGGATGCATTCCTAGAAACATATAAACTACCAAAATTGAACCAGGAAGAAATAGAAAGCCTGAACAGACCCATAACCAGTAAGGAGATTGAAACAGTCATTAAAAATCTCCAAACAAACAAAAGCCCAGGGCCAGATGGCTTCCCCAGTGAATTCTACCAAACATTTAAAGAAGAACTAATTCCTATTCTCCTGAAAATGTTCCCAAAAATAGAAATGGAAGGAAAACTTCCAAACTCATTTTATGAGGCCAGCATCACCTTGATCCCAAAACCAGACAAGGATCCCATCAAAAAAGAGAGTTTTGACCAATATCCTTGATGAACACAGATGCGAAAATTCTCACCAAAATACTAGCCAATAGGATTCAACAGTACATTAAAAGGATTATTCACCATGACCAAGTGGGATTTATCCCAGGGCTGCAAGGTTGGTTCAACATCCACAAATCAGTCTATGTGATACAATACATCAATAAAAGAAAGAACAAGAACCATATGATACTCTCAATAGATGCTGAAAAAGCATTTGACAAAGTACAGCATCCCTTCCTGATCAAAACTCTTCAAAGTGTAGGGATAGAGGGCACATACCTCAATATCATCAAAGCCATCTATTAAAAACCCACCGCAAATATCATTCTCAATGGAGAAAAACTGAAAGCTTTTCCACTAAGGTCAGGAACACGGTAGGGATGTCCATTATCACCACTGCTATTCAACATAGTACTAGAAGTCCTAGCCTCAGCAATCAGACAACAAAAGGAAATTAAAGGCATCCAAATCGGCAAAGAAGAAGTCAAATTATCACTCTTCACAGATGATATGATACTCTATGTGGAAAACTCAAAAGACTCCACTCCCAAACTGCTAGAACTTGTACAAGAACTCAGAAAAGTGTCAGGATATAATATCAATGCACAGAAATCAGTTGCATTTCTCTACACCAACAACAAGACAGAAGAAAGAGAAATTAAGGAGTCAATCCCATTTACAATTGCACCCCTAACCATAAGATACCTAGGAATAAACCTAACCAAAGAGGCACAGAATCTATACTCAGAAAACTATAAAGTACTCATGAAAGAAATTGAGGAAGACACAAAGAAATGGGAAAATGTTCCATGCTCCTGGATTGGAAGAATAAATATTGTGAAAATGTCTATGCTACCTAAAGCAATCTACACATTTAATGCAATTCCTATCAAAGTACCATCCATCTTTTTCAAAGAAATGGAACAAATAATTTAAAAATTTATATGGAACCAGAAAAGACCTCGAATAGCCAAAGGGATATTGAAAAAGAAAGTCAATGTTGGTGGCATCACAATTCCGGACTTCAAGCTCTATTACAAAGCTGTCATCATCAAGACAGCTAGGTACTGGCACAAAAACAGAAACATAGATCAATGGAACAGAATAGAGAGCCCAGAAATAGACCCTCAACTCTATGGTCAAATAATCTCTGACAAAGCAGGAAAGAATGTCCAATGGAAAAAAGACAGCCTCTTTAATAAATGGTGTTGGGAAAATTGGACAGCCACGTGCAGAAAAATGAAATTGGACCATTTCCTTACACCACACACAAAAATAGACTCAAAATGGATGAAGGACCTCAATGTGAGAAAGGAATCCATCAAAATCCTTGAGGAGAACACAGGCAGCAACCTCTTCGACCTCAGCCGCAGCAACATCTTCCTGGGAACATTACCAAAGGCAAGGGAAGCAAATGCAAAAATGAACTGTTGGGATTTCATCAAGATCAAAAGCTTTTGCACAGCAAAGGAAACAGTTAACAAAATCAAAAGACAACTGACAGAATGGGAGAAGATATTTGCAAACGACATATCAGATAAAGGACTAGTGTCCAAAATCTATAAAGAACTTAGCAAACTCAACACCCAAAGAACAAATAATCCAATCAAGAAATGGGCAGAGGACATGAACAGATGTTTCTGCAAAGAAGACATCCAGATGGCCAACAGACACATGAAAATGTGCTCCATATCACTCAGCATCAGGGAAATACAAATCAAAACCACAATGAGATATCACCTCACACCAGTCAGAATGGCTAAAATCAACAAGTCAGGAAATGACAGATTCTGGCGAGGATGCGGAGAAAGGGGAACCCTCCTACACTGTTGGTGGGAATGCAAGCTGGTGCAACCACTCTGGAAAACAGCATGGAGGTTCCTCAGAATGTTGAAAATAGAACTGCCCTATGACCCAGCAATTGCACTACTGGGAATTTACCCTAAAGATACAAACGTAGTGATCCAAAGGGGCACGTGCACCCGAATGTTTATAGCAGCAATGTCCACAATAGCCAAACTATGGAAAGAACCTAGATGTCCATCAACAGATGAATGGATCAAGAAGAGGTGGTATATATACACAATGGAATACTATGCAGCCATCAAAAGAAACGAAATCTTGCCATTTGCAACAACATGGATGGAACTAGAGCGTATCATGCTTAGCGAAATAAGTCAAGCGGAGAAAGACAACTATCATATGATCTCCCTGATATGAGGAAGTGGTGATGCAACATGGGGGCTTAAGTGGGTAGGAGAAGAATCCATGAAACAAGATGGGATAGGGAGGGAGACAAACCATAAGTGACTCTTAATCTCACGAAACAAACTGTGGGTTGCTGGGGGGAGGGGGGTTGGGGGAAGGGGGGTAGGGTTATGGACATTGGGGAGGGTATGTGCTTTTGGGTAAATTGGAAGGGGAGGTGAACCATGAGAGACTATGGACTCTGAAAAACAATCTGAGGGGTTTGAAGTGGCAGGGGGGTGGGAGGTTGGGGTACCAGGTGGTGGGTATTATAGAGGGCACAGCTTGCATGGAGCACTGGGTGTGGTGAAAAAATAATGAATACTGTTTTTCTGAAAATAAATAAATTGGAAAAAAAAAACAAAAACAAAGAGCCAACCCATGGAATGGGCGAAGATATTTGCAAATGATAGTACAGACAAAAGGTTGATATCCAGGATCTATAACAAACTCCTCAAACTCAACACACACAAAACAGACAATCATATCAAAAAAGAAGCACACTTTTAATGAGCACAAGGTGATGTATGGAATTGCTGAATTACTATATTGTACACTTGATTAATATAACACTATATGTGAACTATCTAGAATTAAAATAAAAACTTAAAAAAGTACAGTGGAGTGTAGATCATGTTGTTATCAAATTAGATGGTAAATCAGTGTTTTATTGCTAATGAAACCTGAAGAATACAGTATACGAGGACATCTCTAAATTAAATACTTAAATTATTTCCAACTCACAAAAACAATAGGGAGATCTAAAAATTTTAAATGGAATATCTCAAGTAGAATTTTTTTTTTGCAAAAATAAATTTTGATAATGGGGCAGCAAGCAAAGTAAGTTTCTATGTGGCTTATTTGTTAGTCAAACAAGGAAAGTCTTTACTGCTGAAGAGTTGATAATATTGAGTATAATTTTTTGTAATACATTTTTACTTGGGAAAAGTAACCTGAGGAAGGAACTGATTAAGGCTCTTGGGGTTTTAAAGGACTATGTGGAGATTACTCTTCCACTTTCCTCTTCCATGTTAAATACCAACTAACTTAAGAGCCAGTACTGCCTCAGGAGCATACAAAGAAGAAATGAATAAATTATGTAAACAGGGATTTTAGGCTCCTTTCCAACTGAAATGAAATTTGGATATTTTATCCAAAACAAGATAAAGTGCCAAGATGACTTTTGTGTCCCCAAGGTCACAGTATAAGCAGTTTCATAACATCGGAGATATGTAACATTGGCCCATAATAATAAAGTAAATACCTGGAATGGATAGGTCATACAATTGTCAAAATACCACTGTAGCAATGACAAAAATAATGTAAGCCTACAATGAGCAGAGGAATTCCATAGGTTGCAGCAGGAGGTCTTCATCTACTTCTATGCTCTTTTGCCTGCACTGAGCTGCCCTAATATCATTTCAGCAACTGGGTTCCTACTAACAGAGATAGGAGGAGAGGCAGAGGAATCCCATAGAGGAAACTGATTGCCCCCCATTCAGTACACTTACTCTTTTTAATGTCTATGGGGTACAATTTATAAGGCCTAAAACCTTGCGGAAGGTCCGGCTGAAGGCATTCTTCACCTCATTATTTCTCAGGCTATAAATGATGGGGTTCAACATGGGAGTCATAACAGTGTAGGACAATGACAGCAGCTTTTTGCTCTCAGGAGAATTATTGGATTTAGGCCGAAAGTAGGTGAGGCTTAATGATACATAGAACAGGGAGACAACAAGGAGGTGGGAGGAGCAGGTGGAGAAGGCTTTATGCTTCCCTTTAGTTGATGGAATCTTTAGGATGGCAGCAGCAATGCGAGTGTAGGAACACAGAATCAGCAAGCAGGGTATCATGACGAACAGAATGGTTCCAACAATCGCATAGATCTCAAACAATGTTGTGTCTGCACAGACCAGACTTAGCACAGGTGGGCTGTCACAGAAGAAGTGATTCACCTTGTTGGTGCCACAGAATGGAAAGCTGAAGAGCCACGTGGTCTGCACAGTAGCTACGGGAAAGCCTGGAAACCAGGAGGCAATAGCGAGTTTGGCACGGGTCCTTTGGTTCATGATGACTGGGTAGTGCAAGGGACTGCAGATGGCCACATAGCGGTCATAAGCCATGGTGGCCAGGAGGAAGCATTCATCTACTCCAAAGAAGAAGAAGAAATACATCTGTGTGGCACAGCCAAGGAAGGAGATGGTTGTGTCCCAGGCAAGCAGGGTCCCCAACATCTTGGGCACAATGACTAAGTTGAAGCCAATCTCCAAGAAGGACAAGTTCCTGAGGAAGAAGTACATGGGACTGTGTAGCATGGGGTCAGCCAATGTAACCAGGATGATGAGGCTGTTTCCCATCAGGGTGACCAGGTAGATGATTAGAAATGTCAGGAAGAGTAATGACTGTACTTCGGTAGGTAAGGAAGAGAAGCTCAAGAGGATAAACTCTTCAACTCTTGTCCAGTTTCCTCCAGCCATAGATAAAGAAAAGAATCCCCAGTTGTGGTCATGGAGAGAGATTCTTGATTGGAAGTGTCAGAATCTGGGTTTGTTTTTCAGGTTCCTTTTTAGTGTCAGGAAAAGAGGCAGGGTCAAGATCTCAGCTGGAAGAAGAAGGGCCTTGTATTGTCTCAGAATAAAGGCACAAGGAAGAATGGCCAGAACGTGAGCTCTTGAATGGTAATGGTCATCATTCCCTACTTTTACTCTTTTTATGAACTTTTTGGTGCCTTTTCTTTTTTACCATATTTACTAAAACAAATCAGATCATATTTACCACACCCCTTTACTGCTGCACGCTTAATGCCTTTGAGGTGGGGTTAAAGCGTATCTTTTGTCCCATGTTCATTGTGCCATTATTCACCAAAGATAAGATATGAAAACAATCTGAATGTCTATCAGAGGATGGATGGATAAAGAAATCTCACATGTGCATGCACACACACACTCACTCACACACACACACGGAATTATAATTCAGCCATACAAAGTAGGTAACCCTACTATTTGGAAGAAACAAGATCGATGGACCTTGAGGGCATTAAGCTACGTAAACTAAGTCAGATAGGGAAAGACAAATACTGTATGTTCTCACTTATGTGTAGAGTCTAAAAGAGCCAAAGTCATGGAAACAGAGAATGGACTGATGGTGGTCATGGCCTGGGAAGCTGGGGGAAGTAGAGAGATGTTGGCCAAAGGGCACAAATTTCCAGTTATAAGACAAATAATGGGATACAGTGTACAGCATGGTACTGTATTAACAATATCATATTATATACTTGAAAGTTGCAGAGAGTAGATTTCTTTTTTGTAGATTTTTTTCCTTATTTTTAATATATTTTCAGTATAACAGTATTCATTATTTTTTCACCACACCCAGTGCTCCATGCAATCCATGCCCTCTATAATATCCATCACCTGGTACCCCGACCTCCCACCCCCCTGCCACTTCAAACCTCCCAGATTGTTTTTTAGAGTCCATAGTCTCTCATGGTTCACCTCCCCTTCCAATTTCCCCCTTTTTTGTTTATTTATTTGACAGAGAGAGCTCACAAGTAGGCAGAGAGAGGCAGGCAGAGAAAGGAAGGAAGAAGCAAGTTCCCTGCTGAGCAGAGAGCCTGATGTGGGGTGTGATCCCAGGACCCTGGACCATGATCTGAGCTGAAAGCAGAGGCTTTAACCCACTGAGCCATCCAGGTGCCCCAAGAGTAGATTTCAAATGTCTTTATCACACACACATACACACACACAAGGTAATTATGTGACATGAAGGCTATGTTAATTCACCTTAACATGGTAATCATTTCAGAATATATTCACATTGCATACCTTACACAATGTTAGATATCAATCATATCTCAGTAAAACCAGACATAAAGGAATTTGCAAGAACAACAGATTTCTGCTGACAACAGATGTGACAAAACACGGTATATGCATGTTAAAAATTTTGGAGGGGAGAATTAAGACATTATTACACCAGAAGAAATAATTAAATCAACTGGGTTATCCAATCAACTAGGAAGCAAAATAGACGCCGAAATGAGGAAAGAGAACTAATAGTAGAAAATACTTTATAAATCATAAAATTGACAAATATATCCTAGTTTGTCCTTTGAAAAGTTAAAAAGTGAAATAAATTGTTGGAAAATTTAATAAAGTAATACAGAATACAAAAATATGCAATCTTAGATATAAGAAATGGAAAATAACCTTAGAAATAGAATTTTAAAATGTAAATTATAAGGGAATATAATTACTTTAATAAATGTGTGATATATTAAGTGAAATATGTTGTTTTCTGCTAATATGTAAGGTTCACTTTGATTTAATAAAAGATGAAATAACAGGTTGCCTGCATAGCTTGGTATGCTAAATCTCCCACTCTTGCTTTCCACTCAGGTTGTGAAATCAGGGTCATAGGATGGAGTCTGCCATTAGATTGCACTGCGTGTGGAACCTGTTTGGGATTCTCTCCCACCATGTCTGTCTTGTCCTGCCCCTCTGCTTGCTTGCTTGCTTGCTCTCTCTCCCTCTCTCTCAGAGAAAAACAAACACACAGCAAACCAAGAAAAAATATGGGTGTATTAGAGTAATTTCATAAAAAATTTACAAAAAGGGCTATTGCCTGAAATAGTTTAATGACTGTAGTAATTCAGTCCTTCAGGAATGGATAAATCTTGTGATTCAGAACAAAAAGAGAAAAGGTGCAATGTTTTCCAATTACCGTTATGACAATTACGTATACCTGAATTCAAAAGTTGCAAATATAATACACACAAAGACCCCAAAGATCAATCTTCTTTGGGAACACTAGTCCAAAAATATCAAGTAAATTGAGATCTTTGTTAATCTAAAATTATCTGTAGGGCCAAGTAGAATTTATTCTAGGAATGCAAAATGCACGCATGATTTGTAATTTCAAAATAATCAAATATAATTAATCTCATCAAAATTCAATTTAGAAAAATATGCTAATCTCAGTAGATCACAAAATATTTCATGAATTCAACATTTACTCTGATTAAGTAAAAAAACTAAACTAGAAAGTTTTACTAACTCATAAATAGACTACTTTCTTAATGTAACCTGAAATTTATGTAAAACAAGAGCCAATTTTGAGCTTAACCTTATAATATTAGAGTGATGGTTCTAGATGTATGCTGTACAATACTGTACTTGTAGTTAATAATACTACATTGTGTACTTAAAAATTTATGATGTATATCTCATCTTAACTGTTCTTACCACAATAAAATTTTTTTTATAGCCTGGGGAAAAAAAGGAAAAGTAGCAATGAATATAAATATACATTTGAAATCAGAATGGTTACAAAACATGGAAAAAATGTAAGGAGTTTGCAGAAAGTAAATGGAAATGAAAAACAAGGTTTTTAGACAGAGAGACAAATACCACATGATTCCAATCATAAATAGAATCTAAAGCAAAGAATAAACAACCAAAGAAAGCAGAATCAGAAGTATAAAATCAGAGACAATCTGATGTTGCCAGGTAGAGGGGGATGGTGTGTTGGGCAAAATGGATGAAGAGGAGAGGGAGCTACAGGCTTCCACTTATGGAACCAGTAAGATATGGTAATAAAAGGCAGAGCATGAGGAATACAGTGGAATGATAATGAAATAGCAACGTAATGGGACAGATGGGACTTGTGGTGAATATAGCATAATGTGTAAACCTGTCAAATCACAAAGTTATGCACCCAGAACTAATATAACATTTTGTGTCAACCATACTCAATCATAAAAAAGTAAGACTTTTAAAAATTGTAGTACTCATTTATGTTAAAAGTGAAGGGAAATAAACATGATAAGTGAAAGTGACACATAGATTTCACAAAATACATCAAAGATAACAAATCTACAATTTTAGATTAAGTTTGAGTACAAATTACATTTACCAGTATGCTCCTCTCAACTTTATTTATGACAATGTAGTAACAAACAAGGAACAGAAAGAATAAAGATAGAAAGTAGTTACTTCATCAGAAAGGATGAATACCCAACTTTTGTAGCAATATGGAGGGGGCTGGAAGAGATTATGCTGAGTGAAATAAATCAAGCAAAGAGAGTTAATTATCATATGGTTTCACTTATTTGTGGAGCATAACAAATAGAATGGAGGACAAGGGGAGTTAGAGAGGAGAAGGGAGTTGAGGGAAATTGGGAGGGGAGGTGAACCATGAGAGACTATGGACTCTGAAAAACAATCTGAGGGGTTTGAAGGGGCAGGAGGTGGGAGGTTGGGGAAACCAAGTGGTGGGTATTGGAGAGGGCACGGATTGCATGGAGCACTGGGTGTGGTGCAAAAACAATGAATACTGTTATGCTGAAAATAAATTATAATAATTAAAAAACAAAAAACAAAAAACAAAAAACTAAGAAACAAAAGATAGAAAGTAGTTAAACTGTTATATCTCTGCTATAGAATTTGGGAGGGATTAGAATTATATTATAGAAGAACACTTAATGGACTTAATGGCATGAGAAGGAAACAATATATTTAGCTAAGTGGATGATATGTTACAAAATAGTATGTTCAAAGGGAAGACATTTGTTTTAAAATATTAACTTATATCCATACATGGAAAAACTGCAGTTTTATTCATTTAAATGCCACAATCTTAGCGGTATGAATATGTGTTTTAAATTTCTTCTTTGTGTTTCATATATTCTATGTTATTCATTTTGACAATGTATTACTTTGTATTGAGATAAACACATATTTACAAAGAATACAATACTTTTGTAACTCAGAGCAACTCTTTCTTTAGGATTTTTTTTAAGTACACTCTGCTCAACATAGGGTTTGAACTCATGACCTAAGATCAAGAGCCCCATGCTCTTCCAACTGAGCCACCCACATGCCCCTGTAACTCAAAACACCTCTTAAATTTTAAATGCAAATGGTAAACTTGGAATTGTACTTGTAGTTACTCAACAAACAATTAAAAGCATCTAATGATTTGTAAGGAGGTTGTACACCTCATTAAGGAAAAACAATACCTCTGCCACAAAAGCTAGGGGTCACAAAGATTCAGATTGCCAAAAATGGCAATAAAGAAAAGCATATAAAATTAGCAAAATAAGCAAAAATTGAGCAAATCTATAAATAACACAGATGTTCACCTTTTCTCATCAAATTTAGAAAGTGAAAATAATCACAATGCTGGGTGCTAATGAGAGGGATGGTATAGATTTTGACTGCAAATCACATAAATTTTTTGAAAAGCAGTTGAGAAAATCTTAGGGAGTCCCTTAAAGTTTCTTGCATTTTGCTTCAAGAATTTCCTCAGAGTTTCTAATCTAGGTCAATAATTAGAGCCATAGACAAGATTTTACATAAAAATGTACTCTGTGTTATAACATTACCATGTCAAAATTGGAAAAAACCACTGATACCTAAATGACCAAGTCAACTATGAATCAAACAATTAAGAAAATAACATGTAATCACCCAAGTCATTTTGAATTACATTTACTGAATAGTACCCATCATACAATAGTAAAAGAGAAAAAAAACAACAATACACATGTGCACATGTAAGTTTCAAACTTCATAAATATGTGCACAGAAAAAAATAGACTGGGAGAAGGTGCAAAATTTTACCAATAATTACCTTTAAGTAAGTGGAAAAGGGATGGGGTTATCTCATTTAGAACTTCATTTTCTGGCTTTCTAAACATTTTACAGTGAGCTACATTTGTTATATAGCAGCCATAAAATACAGTCACAATAGAAATGAAAATGGTGATCAGGTGCTGTAGTATTTACTGAGGACATAACAGAACATACTGCATATTTTTACTTTTCTCATATTCTTCTCACAACTGTCTAAGGAATTTGGTAACTTGTCTGCATAGGCAATATAAGGCAGAGACTGCACTCAGAAGCATAACCAGAAAAAATGTAATAAAAGCAACACTTGGGTTTTCAGCAAGACGCACGCTATGAACACAGAATAGTGCTTAGCTCTTACCGTCTGCGTCCTCATCATCCAGGTACCTTAATCTCCACCGATGCTGAGTTCCTCACTATTTTTTGAAAATTACTTTGTTTTACAGTTCCATACCAGAGGTCAACAAAGTTTTTCTGTAAAAGGTCAGATAGAAAATATTTTAGACTTTATGGATCATGTGATCTCTGTGGCAACTGCTCAGTATCCAAATGAATGCACACACACACACACACACACAGACACACACTTAAAACACCTTATGTACAGGTAAACAAATAAACATTAGGAATACAGGTATATACACTACCCAAACAAATGAGCTTGGCTGACTTCCAATAAAACTTTATTTGTAGACATCAAAATTTGAATTTCATGTAATTTTCAGATGCTATGCACTATTCTTTGTTGGTTTATTTAACCATTTAAAAAATTTGACAGTCCATTTTAGCTCTGGGCCACATAGAACGGGGGACTAGCTGGATTTCACTCATGGGTTGTGGTTAGCCAATCTCTGCTCTAATATTCGCATAGAGCATTATCTGTGTTTGTACATGCTGACATTCCTCTACCCATTTTCAATACTCAGATGGGTTTCCTCTGTGATGCTTCCAGATAGGGTTATTCTTGGGTCCTCTTAATAATGCTTAGTTATTCAGTTATAATTATCTATTGGTATCAGAATTTCCCAATTTAATCTGCAAGTCCCTTTAAGCCAGGATCTGCTCATTATTTACAGGCATAGGCTCAATGCATATGCAGATTTAGCTATTTATATGTACTTTTGGATTAATGAGTGGAAAAATGGATACAACAGTTTCAGAAAGTTTATTACTCCTGGAGTTTCCATTGGATTCCATATCTACTCATACTCTCTACTAAGACCACTTTCATGAGTGGCTCCGTTTCAGGACAACATGCAGTGTTTGGTGCTGGTGAAGAGAACTGGAAAGGTAGAGAGAGGAGAGATGGTGCTGTCTTCTGGATTCCCATAGAGCTTCTGGAAACTACCGGGGAAGAAGACATGGCACCCTGGCTCGGGAGTAGGAGGCATCACAGAACCTGGTGGCTCAAGACCAGCCCACAGGCTCCTTCCCACCTAGTCCCTCGAGAACTTCTGCAGGAACATCTCTCTGCTAATCATTTGACTGACTGCCCCAGGAATAGGAAACCACACTTCTAGGCCTTCGGCACCCATCCTCTTGCCCTAAAGAAGTAGAGTGCTCTGATGTGCTCTGCTTCACGAATGTTCCACTGAGGCAAGTCCTCCCTGTGTCTGTCAGAGGAAAGTCAAACTTAGGAGAAGTATATGTCCTGTTGAGGTTGCCAGGCTTGGAAGCTTTCTGACCGAGAAGGCATTAGAGATCAGTTTTGGAAACTGGTAAACTCAATCTTTTTATAGTCTCAGATCTCACTTATCTTAGAAGTAGAAAGAAGAAGCTGAGGCATAAACACAAGAGGAATTGATGAGATCTTACCAGTGTGGACACAGGAATAGAATGTCCCTCCAAAGCCTGCCAAACCTGGTCCAGTTGAGCATCTGAACCTGGAGAGGAGCCTTTGGCTGAAGTGGCCCTAGCAGGGAGGCTTATCTGTGTCCAACAAGGAGATCTGCCTTGCTCAGCTCTGCCTCTTACCCATACTTCATGGTTGTGGTTGAGTGTTTGAAGAGCTCTTACTCTGTTGTCAGAAGAACCAGAAGAGGACCCAGGGAAGTGTTATTCTCTAGCCTGGAGGAACCATTAATGGCGGCACCTGAATCCAGGTCCAGGCTGTCTCCTTTGTCAGGCTTAAGAGTGTGCACTACATGGGTTGGCCATGCTCTCAGTCCTGATTTAGGAGAGTTATTCCCAGCTGTGTTACTTTTGTCCTCAGGGCCAGTTGAAGGGCTGGCATCTGTTTTTCCCTCCAGGTATAATTGGGCTCACCTTAGCTCCTCTTCCTTCCCTTCCTCAAGGGTACCCGACCTCTCTTAGATCCACTCTCCTCTGGGGCCCTAAGTAATATCAGATGCCAATAAGATGAATTTCAAGAAACAAAACCCATATCTAGGAATGTAGCATTGTGTAGAGAAAAGCACAAATATTTTGGATTCTGAGGGACTCAGTTTCATTCCTGCACTGGAGCTCTTTAAATTATGATGCTTTGTAATTTTGTTAAACTCCATAAATTTCTCTTTCCATATTGCTGATGCAAAGATAATATGTTGATTTTAGAGCATTGATATGATTAGATCATATATAGTATTGGTCTTGCTGTTAATATGTTAGAACATGTGTATTAATATCTCATATGAATATAATGTCGTAATATCCTATCATATAGCCAATAATTATTCATCAGCTAATATGTATTGAGCTATTAGTACATGACTGGAATTGTTTTAGGCCCTTAGAAAGAGAAATGAACAAAACAAAGTCTTTGTGCTCATAAAACTTTCATTGGACTGGGGGATGCCATGCAATGAACAAATAAACAATTAAGCACATAGGACTAAGTAGCTGCTATAGACAAAATCCAGGAGGGAAGAATTAGGAAACTGCTGAAGAAAAGGTTTCAGTCAAGTAGACTTCTCTTTCTTTATTTTTTAGACTTCTGGTAATATAAGATCTTTTTCTTTGTGTTTTTTTGCTAATACTACGCTTGTTAAGGAATATGTATAAACTTAACAAGGGATGACATAATTCCTTGTCCAAAGATTTATCAAGTGAATTGAGGCTATTCACTTTTGAAAACGCTAATGAACAGGATAAGATAGAGACAGTGGCTCAATCATACAATTTTTGGCATAAGAAGGATTATAACTATTTTATTGCAGCACAATCTTCACCAGTAAATTTATGAGTAAATTATTTTAATCAGCAATAGGGAGAAGATTTAAAATTATAGATATTCTGCTGGAATACTATGTAATTGTGAATATATTTTACTAATGTGGAATAAACTCCAGGATAGATTTTATTCAAAAAAAAAGATGAAGGATATTATACACACAACTTATACATATATTTTATAGAAACAAATATGCACTAGGTATATAAAATATATAACTAGTACAATTCTGGTAGCTACACAAAAAATTGGTAATAGTCATTGCCTTTGGGGCAGAAAACTGGGGAAGCATATTGGTCAGGATTGAGAGGAAAATCTTTTGGTTGTATATTATTTTATACCTCAATAATTTTATCATATACATTTATTAATTTTTTAATAAAAATGAAAGATATTGAAACAAAATAACATTTTCTTTTTCTTTTTTTTTCTTTTTTTTTCCAATTTATTTATTTTCAGAAAAACAGTATTCATTATTTTTTCACCACACCCAGTGCTCCATGCAAGCTGTGCCCTCTATAATACCCACCACCTGGTACCCCAACCTCCCACCACCCCGCCACTTCAAACCCCTCAGATTGTTTTTCAGAGTCCATAGTCTCTCATGGTTCATCTCCCCTTCCAATTTACCCAAAAGCACATACCCTCCCCAATGTCCATAACCCTACCCCCCTTCTCCCAACCCCCCTCCCCCCAGCAACCCACAGTTTGTTTCGTGAGATTAAGAGTCACTTATGGTTTGTCTCCCTCCCTATCCCATCTTGTTTCAAAATAACATTTTCATTCTGGTTCCTCCCCTATGAATTTCTAGCCTTATGACCTAGAGAAAGATACTAAAATTACTCCACGTTCCAATACTGTTGTGAGAAGGAAATGAAATAAAGCTTGTCATGTAAGACAAGCTTTCATCAAGATGCTATTTGACCTGATACTTGAAGGTTGCTAGCAAGGAGGGAGGTGACTAGAGGATGGTGAATATCACTGTTATTACCACTATCAACACTGTTTCTGCATTACCCTTGGTTGTTGCAGATCGGCTGCTTAGTTTTTTTTTTTTTTATTTGTTTATTTGACAGAGATCGCAAGTAGGCAGAGAGGTAAGCAGAGAGGTGGGGGGGGGACGCTCCCCACTGAGCAGAAAGCCCCATGCAGGGCTCGATCCCAGGACTCTGGGATCATGACCTGAGCCGAAGGCAGAGGCTTAACCCACTGAGCCACCCAGGCGCCCCTGCTTACTTTTTTAATGCATGCAATGCACCAAACTCTTTCCTGCATTAGGATATTTGCATGGATTAATCCATTTGTTTCTAACGTTTTCCTCCTCATTTTCACCTGGTGATTTTCTGGTATGACTGTCTAATTTCCTGATGTTACTTATTCAGAAAGGAGTTCCCTGACTCCCTTGTATTATTCTGCAAATTACATTGTTCTTTTACTTCACAGCAGTAATAGCATTACATAATTATATACTTATGTACAAATTCTTTGTTAATTCGCCTTTAATTGGACTGTAGTGTCCTTGAGGGCCCAGTACTTAATAGTGAGTGTAAAACGGAGGTTTAGGGAGTAAGCCTGGAAACTCTGAGATCAGTGAGAAGATTTATATAATAATAATTCAGAAATGAAGACCTGGCCAGGCCAATGGCAGTGGCAAATAGGAAATTGGGAGACGAAATAAAGAATGGGGAAGAATTTTGCCATTAAAGAATTAGCACTTAGAGACCGGTTGAACACTAATTCTGATGGCAGAATTAAATGTAGAATTATAACAGTTAACCACTGTGAGTGGCACTTTTTGTTCTGTAGCTGTTTAGTTAGTTGTCTGTTTCACTTAAGGAGCTAAGAGTGCCTAGAAGACAGTACCTTGTTCATTGTTGTATGATCAGAATTCAACAAATAAATGTTCACTGATTAAGTGAAAAAATATGTCAATGAAAGGTGGAATCAAAAAGAGAAATAAGGAACAAGGCCATTGGCAATGGCAACCAAAGTGGGAATTAACACTAGTTGATGAGTAAAAAGTGTGTTGCCAAGAAACAATGTACAGTAGTTGAAGACCGGTTAAATACTTCTATGATAGCAATGATCAAGCTGTGGTATTATAACAGAGTAAAGTACATTGAATAATATTTTCATTTTATAATTACTTCTCTGTCCTATTTGCTGAAAAAATACCAACTAAATAGCAGCACCTCATTCACCACTGCACTTTGAGAATTCAGTATATAAATGTTCCTTGATGGAATGTAACAATAAATCAATGAAGAATTGAATAAAAAAAGAGAGGTAATTAATAAGAAAAAAATTGTTCAGGATTGGTGATTGGAAGAACATGTTCGTGTTTTATTCTAAGTAAGCCTTGAATTCAGGATGTCATCATGCAGGCATACCACACAAGAGGTTAGAGCCACTCAATGATCTGTATATGACCCTCAGCTAACCAGCTCAGCACACTCCTGATGGTCTGATTCTTCATCCATATTTTGCAAGGTTTGGACTTTTATGCTAAGTGGGTGCCTGGGTGTTGAAGTGCACCTTTCTCTCATCCTATGCACTCATGGTTACATCATTAATGTTTTGATTGGTGATATTCAAAGTCTTCTCACACATTACATATGGGTAATGCAAATTGTTTACAAGTTTGGAGTACAGTAGATGGTTATCACTTTTGTTTTTTTTTTCCAATTTATTTATTTTCAGAAAAACAGTATTCATTATTTTTTCACCACACCCAGTGCTCCATGCAAGCCGTGCCCTCTATAATACCCACCACCTGGTACCCCCAACCTCCCACCCCCCCCGCCACTTCAAACCCCTCAGATTGTTTTTCAGAGTCCATAGTCTCTCATGGTTCACCTCCCCTTCCAATTCACCCAAATTCCCTACTCCTCTCTAACGCCCCTTGTCCTCCATGCTATTTGTTATGCTCCACAAATAAGTGAAACCATATGATAATTGACTCTCTCTGCTTGACTGATTTCACTCAGCATAATCTCTTCCAGTCCCGTCCATGTTGCTACAAAAGTTGGGTATTCAGCCTTTCTGATGGAGGCATAATACTCCATAGTGTATATGGACCACATCTTCCTTATCCATTCATCCGTTGAAGGGCATCTTGGTTCTTTCCATAGTTTGGCGACTGTGGCCATTGCTGCTATAAACATGGGGGTACAGATGGTCCTTCTTTTCACGACATCTGTATCTTTGGGGTAAATACCCAGGAGTGCAATTGCAGGGTCGTAGGGAAGCTCTATTTTTAATTTCTTGAGGAATCTCCACACTGTTCTCCAAAGAGGCTGCACCAAATTGCATTCCCACCAACAGTGGAAGAGGGTTCCCCTTTCTCCACATCCTCTCCAACACATGTTCTTTCCTGTTTTGTTAATTTTGGCCATTCTAACTGGTGTAAGGTGATATCTCAATGTGGTTTTAATTTGAATCTCCCTGAGGGCTAATGATGATGAGCATTTTTTCATGTGTCTGATAGCCATTTGTATGTCTTGATTGGAGAAGTGTCTGTTCATATCTTCTGCCCATTTTTTGATGTGTTTGTCTGTTTCGTGTGTGTTGAGTTTGAGGAGTTCATTATAGATCCTGGATATCAACCTTTTGTCTGTACTGTCATTTGCAAATATCTTCTCCCATTCCGTGGGTTGCCTCTTTGTTTTTTTGACTGTTTCCTTTGCTGTGCAGAAGCTTTTGATTTTTATGAAGTCCCAGAAGTTTATTTTCGCTTTTGTTTCCTTTGCCTTTGGAGACGTATCTTGAAAGAAGTTGCTGCGGCTATCACTTTTGAATGAGTTGTTTATATCAGTGTGTGCAAATAAACCCTCACAGGCAACATACACTGATCAGTAAAGGGGTAGCCATGTTTACAACTTGTGGTGGGTATTTTGGATAACAATTCTGGTGGCTTTTTGGGTTGAAATTTGGGGAGCCTAAAGTGAAATAGCCAACTAGAGAGACAAATACCATATGATTTCATTTAGATGTGGAATTTAAGAAACAAAACAAATGAACAAAGGGGAAAAAAAAGACAACCAAAAGACAGACACTTAAATATAGAGAACAATTGGTAACCGAGGGGAGGTGAATGGGGGTGAAATAGGAGAAGGGTATTAAGAGTAGACTTGATGAGCACTAAGTAATATATGGAATTGTTGCTTCACTATGTTGTACACCTGAAATTAACTTAACACTATATATCAACTACACTGGACCTCCAAAATTTTTATGTAACTTCTCCACATGGCTCATATCCCCTTCTGATTCCCCACTTATTTTCCCCTTCCTTCTCCTAGCTTTCTCCCTCCTATTCCTTATGTTCCACAAATAATTGAAACCATACAAAAATTGCCTTTTTCTGCTTGACTTATTTCACTCAGCATAATCTCCTCCAGTACCATCCATGTTGATGCAACAGTTGGGTATTCATCCTTTCTGATGGAGGCATAGTACTCCATTGTGTATATGGACCATATCTTCTTTATCCATTCATCTGTTGAGTGGCATCTTGGCTTTTTCTATCACTTGGCTATTGTGGACAATGCTGCTATAAACATTGGAGTGCATGTAGCCCTTATTTTCAATATATCTGTATCTTTTGGGTAAATACCCAGTAGTATAATTGCTGGTTCAAAAGGTAGCTCTATTTTCAATTATTTGAGGAAGCTCCACACTGTTTTCCAAAGTGGCTGCACCAGCTTGTATTCCCAGCAACAATGTAAGAGGGGTCCCCTTTTCCCACTACCCCTCCAATACTTGCTCTTTTTTGCCTTTTTAATTTTTGCCATTCTAACTGGTGTAAGCCACTATATCAATGTTTTTTTTTAATTTAAATTCATTTATTTATTTTCAGCATAACAGTTTTCATTATTTTTTCATCACACCCAGTGCTCCATGCAATCCGTGCCCTCTATAATACCCACCACCTGGTACCCCTACCTCCCACACCCCCCCGCCCCTTCAAAACCCTCAGATTGTTTTTCAGAGTCCATAGTCTCTCATGATTCACCTCCCCTTCAAATTTCCCCCAACTCCCTTCTCCTCTCTACTCCCCATGTCCTCCATGCTTTTTGTCATGCTCCGCAAATAAGTGAAACCATATGATAATTGACTCTCTCTGCTTGACTTATTTCACTCAGCATAATCTCTTCCAGTCCCGTCCATGTTGCTACAAAAGTTGGGTATTCATCCTTTCTGATGGAGGCATAATACTCCATAGTGTATATGGACCACATTTTCCTTATCCATTCATCCATTGAAGGGCATTTTGGTTCTTTCCACAGTTTGGCGACCGTGGCCATTGCTTCTATAAACATTGGGGTATAGATGGCTCTTCTTTTTACTATATCTATATCTTTGGGGTAAATACCCAGGAGTTCAATGGCAGGGTCATAAGGAAGTTGTATTTTTAATTTCTTGAGGAATCTCCACACTGTTCTCCAAAGAGGCTGCACCAAATTGCATTCCCACCAACAGTGGAAGAGGGTTCCCCTTTCTCCACATCCCCTCCAACACATGTTGTTTCCTGTCTTGTTAATTTTGGCCATTCTAATTGGTGTAAGGTGATATCTCAATGTGGTTTTAATTTGAATTTCCCTGAGGGCTAGTGCTGATGAACATTTTTTCATGTGTCTGATAGCCATTTGTATGTCTTGATTGGAGAAGTGTCTGTTCATATCTTCTGCCCATTTTTTGATATGATTGCCTCTTTTGTGTGTGTTGAGTTTGAGGAGTTCATTATAGATACTGGATATCAGCCTTTTGTCTGTACTGTCATTTGCAAATATCTTCTCCCATTCTGTGGGTTGCCTCTTTGTTTTTTTGAGTGTTTCCTTTGCTGTGCAGAAGCTTTTGATTTTGATGAAGTCCCAAAAGTTTATTTTTGCTTTTGTTTCCTTTGCCTTTGAAGACATATCTTGAAAGAAGTTGCTGTGTCTGGTATCGAAGAGGTTACTGCCTATATGTTCTCCTCTGTGATTCTGATGGATTCCTGTCTCACATTGAGGTCGTTTATCCATTTTGAGTTTATCTTTGTGTATGGTGTAAGAGAATGGTCGAGTTTCATTCTTCTACATATAGCTGTCCAGTTTTCCCAACACCATTTATTGAAGAGACTGTCTTTTATCCACTGTATATTTTTTCCTGTTTTGTCAAAGATTAATTGACCATAGAGTCAATCTACAGAAAGAATGCTCTTATTTCTTTATTGATTTTCTGCTTTGATGATCTGTCAATTTATGAGAGACACATGTTAAGATTTCCTACTGTTAATGTATTCATATCAGTATGACTCTTTATCTTGATTAACAGTTTTCTTATGTAATTGGCTGCTCCCATATTGGGGGTATAGGTATTTACAATTGTTAGATCATCTTGGTGGATAGTCCCTTTAAGAATGATGTAGTGTCCTTCTGTATCTCTGACTACAGTCTTTAGTTTAAAATCTAATTTATCTGATATGAGAATTGCCACCCTGGCCTTCTTTTGAGGCCCATTGTCATGAAAGATGCTTCTCCATCCCTTCACTTTCAGTCTGGGTGTATCTTTAGGTTCAAAATGGGTCTCTTGTAGACAGTGTATGGATGGGTCCTGTCGTTTTATCCAATCTGCAACCCTGTGCCATTTTATGGGTGCATTTAGGTCATTCACATTGAGAGTGATTATTGATAGATACGTTTTTATTGACATCATGTTACCTTTGAAATCTTTCTTTCTGTAGATGGTCTCTATATTTCTGTTCAATGTTATTCTTAGGATTTTTCCTCTTTTATAAAACCCCCTTTAATATTTCCTGCAGTGTTTGTTTGGTGGTTGCATAGTCGTTTAAGCCTTGCCGGTCTTGGAAACTCTTTATCTCTCCATCCATTTTGAATGTCAGTCTTGCTGGATAAAGTTTTCTTGGATGCATATTCTTTTCATTTAGTGCCCTGAATATATCTTGACAGCCCTTTCTGGCTTGCCAGGCTCTGTGGACAGGTCTGATGTTATTCTGATAGGCTTTCCTCTGTAAGTAAGGAGCCTCTTTGCCCTGGCGGCTTTCAAGAGATTATATCTACAATTATGATTCCTCAATTTGACTATCAGGTGCCTTGATGTTTTTTCTAGAATCTATAATCTTGGGTGGAGACCGTTCAAGCTCTAGTACATGAACGCTGGTTCCATTCACGAGATTGGGAAAATTTTCCTGAAGAACTTGTTCCACTATGTCTTCTAGACTTCTTTCTTTCTCCTCCCCTTTGGGGATTCCAATAATTCTGATGTTGGAATGTTTCATGGCATCATTTATTTCCCTGATTCTGTTTCCATGGTTTCTAAGCTGTTTGTTCCAGCCTTCTTCCTGATCCTTTCTCTGTATCTGTTTGTCCTCCAGATCACTAATTCTATCTTCTGTCTCAGTTACCCTAGCTTTGAGAAAATTTAGATTAGATTGGAACTCATTGAGAGCTTTGTGAACCTCAGCCCTGGTAGCTTTTAGCTCCACCCTACCATTGTGAACATCTTCCCTGGTGCCTTTCAGTTCAGCCCTAATCAATTCCATTTGGTCATCCATGGCTTTCTCCAACCTAGCTATTGCCTGGATAATTGTTAGCCTGAATTCTCTTTCTGACATATTGTCTATGTTGATAGCCATTTGCTCTGTTGCAGAAGGTCCATCCTCTGTATTGTTCTTCTGTTGGGCATTCCTCCTCCTAGTCATTTTGGTGAGAGATGACTGAACAGATGTAGCTGGATGTATCGACCGTTGTGCAGTCAAGGTGCACCCTTGAAGGCTTCTGAGCAATGAGGATTCCCCACTCAAGCAAGAGAAAAAAGAAAAGAAAAAGAAAAAGAGAGAGAGAGAGAGAGAAATACAGGGAAAAAAGGGAAGATAAAAGAGAAGGTTCAGCCCAAATGGGCCCCAAGGTAAGATTTAGGAAGTATACTAACAAACGGAGATGAACAAAAAGACTGATAAATGTATATGACAAGAGAGAGAAAAAAAAAAATATATATATGCAAATAGAGTAAAAACCTCATCAAAAAGAGCCCCAAGTATAATACACTATCAGAACAAACACAAAAACACAGAAACCCTGGCAGAAGAAAAATATGGGAGAGTGGTAATAAATTCTTAGTGTGGGCGAGGAAGTTTGTTTTGATTCTTCCTGGATGTATCTTGATATCTTTGTTAAAGGACTCAACTTTCCTAAGATAAAGGGGGCTTAAAAATTGTTTACTTATAGGGGTAGCATTGATTGGGGAAAGGGGATTACCTTGAAGTTTAACTCTATATGAATATCAGAAAATAAAAATTAAAAAGGAATAAACTAGACTAAACTATACTAAAATTAAAAAAATATAGAAATGCAAAAGAAAAACCCAAGTGTATGAATTAAAAAGCTCAGGTTAGAAGGTTAATATGGAATTTGATGTACTGGACATCTCACTGTGATGGTAAATAGGTTAAAATATATATATATATATATATATATATATATATATATATATATATACCAGAATAGAGGGAACGAGTTAAAAATAAAAGCTGTCCTATGAAGTAGTGATGGTGGTTCTCTTGTAGTCTTTTTTTTTCCTTTCTTGGTTTGTTTTCTCGCGGGGGGGGGACCTGCTACATGGGTTTTCAGTCAATGATGTTCCCTGAGTTAAGTCCTCCCGCCCCCCTCAAGGGGGTGGGCTCTGAGGAAACCGGTTTTTTCAGGCTTTTGTTCTCTGGAGGTTTTTATGTTTGTTCACTTTTTTTTTTCCTTGCCTTGATTGCTTTTGATGGTTTTTGTAGGTTTAGAGGAAAGCAAACTGCACCCTGACCTCCCTCTCAGAGAGAAGCCTCAGTCTGACTGCAGAGCCCAAATAAATTTCCCCTTGGCCACTGGCAGAGCAGGTTCTGAGTCGCTGTTCCTGGGGACGCAGGATCTTCTGTTTGTACCCAAAACTAGGGCAGTGGCGGCTATCTGGGCAGCTCCAGACTGCCAGAGAGGTTCCAAGCAGCGATCGCAAACTGAGATTTTCCCACTGGCCCGGGCTGGGAGTGCCTGGTCTTTCTGGATCTAAGAGTGCCAGGCTTGCACTCACCTCTCTCAGGGGAGTGTGTGGAGCGTGCGCTTGGGCGTCCAGGCTCTGGTGGAATGGCACGGGTCTAAGTGCGTGGGGGGTAGGGGGGTGTGTCTCAGGCTCTGTAGCATCTTCCCTGTCTCTGGAGCCTCTGCCTTCTGGCAAGGCTCCCAGCCCCTCACAGGTGCAGGACCCCATGAGGTCTCAGGTGTGCTGGCAGCTCAGGACCAAGACCTGGTTTCTCCACTGCACTCTCTCTGGCTCAGCACCAGGGGAGGCTGTCCTGGGTCCAGGGACTTAGTCCCTAGCTGCCTCAATTCCCACAATTTCCCCCATGATCCTTTGCTCTCTTTGAGTGCTTTCAACCAGACTCCAAGTTAATGCTGGTCCCCAGACGCAGGGCACTCTCGGATTGGGGTATTACTTCCCATCGGTTGCCTCTGGTGGCTCCCTCCTCCTTTTGTTTATCTTCTGATACCAGTCTGAAGTTCCCATTCCACTTTACCTGCCCACTGGCGTCTTCTGCCCCTGTAGAGATCCAGACATGTATAATTGTGATCTCAGGCTGTTTTCATGGGTGATCGGAATTCTTTGGTAGATAATCAGCTCACTTTAGGGTACAGGTTGAAAAGGCACCTCCTTCTACTTCCCCACCATCTTGTCTGCCTCTCACATTTAGTTTTTCAGCCATTTTGAGTTTATCTTTGTGTATGGTGTAAGAGAATGGTCGAGTGTCATGCTTCTGTTTATAATTTGTTGACCATAGAGTTGAGGGTCCATATCTGGACTCTCTATTCTGTTCTATTGATCTCTATGTCTGTTTTTGTCTCAGTACCGGGCAGTCTTGGTAATCGCAGCTTTGTAATATAGCTTGAAATCAGGTAATGTGATGTCCCCAGCTTTGTTTTTCTTTTTCAATAATTCCTTGTTGATTAAGGGTATTTTCTGGTTCCATACACATTTTAGGATTGTTTGTTCCAGCACTTTGGAAAAATGCCATTGGCATTTTGATCAGGATGGCATTGAATGTGTAGATTTATCTGGGCAGCATAGACATTTTAACAAAGTTTTTTCTTCCAATTTGTGAGCATGGAATGTTTGTCCATATTTTTGTGTCTTCTTCAGTTTCTTTCATGAGTCATGTAGTTCCTAGAGTATAACATACACCTCTTTGGTTAGGTTTATTCCAAGGTGTCTTATGATTTTTGGTGCTATTGTAAATGTAATCAATTCTCTAATTTCTCTTTTGACAATTACATTTTTAGTATATAAGAAAGCAGCTTATTTCTGTGCATTGATTTGGTATCCTGCCACATGGACTCCAAGAAACAAACAGGGTTTTGGAGGTGTGGGTGGTAAAGTGATGGGTTAGCCCAGTGATAGGTATTGAGGAGGGCATATTTTGCATGGAGTACTGGTTGTTATATGCAAACAATGAATCATGGAACATTACATCAAAAATTAATGATGTACTGTATAATGAATAACATAACATAATAAAAAAAAGAAAGGTCCATGTCAACAAAAAATTCAGTAGATGAATACCCAACTTTTGTATCAACATGAACAGGACTGGAAGAGATTATGTTAAGTGAAATAAGTCAAGCAGAGAGAGCCAATTATCATATGGTTTCACTTAATTGTGTAGCATAAGGAATAATACAGAGGACATGGGGAGATGGAGAGAAGAGAGTTGGGGGAAATTGGAGGGGGAGATGAACCATGAGAGACTGTGGACTCTGAGAAACAAACTGAGGGTTTTGGAGGGGAAGAGGGTGAGGGGTTGGGTGAGGCTGGTGGTGGGTATTATGGAGGGCACATATTGCATGGAGCCCTGGGTGTGGTGAAAATAAATTAAAAAAAAAAAAGGATTGGTACATAACACAAAATGGCTTAATCTCAAAACGACTATGCTGAAGAAGCCAAAGAGTACATAGTGTATGATCCCACTTATATAAAACTAGAAGATGAAGCTAATACATGGTGAAAGAACTCAGAACAATGGTTGCCTCTAGAAAGGCAGATTTAGGGCACCTGGGTGGCTCAGGCAGTTAAACATTGGCCTTTGGCTCAGGTCATGATCCCTCCCTGCTCAGCAAGGAGTCTGTTTCTCTGGCCCTCCCTTGGCTCCGGTGCTTTCTCTCTCTCCCTCTAGCTCACTCACTCTCTCAAGTAAATAAATAAATTCTGAGAAAGAAAGAAAGAAAGAAAGAAAGAAAGAAAGAGGAATACTTAACAGAGTGAGACAGGAAGGAATTTTTATAGTACTGAAATTTTCCACCTTTTGATAGGGGAGTGGGTTACATGGGTATATATATTTGTAAACAGGTGAAACTCGTGATTTAAGATTTGTGAATTTTCACTGGATGCTAATTATACTTAATAAAAAATCATATAAATAAAAAATTAGTAGAAGGAAAAAAATAAAAATATAACTGTTAAAAAAAGGGAGGAGATCTTTTGAGAAAAGCAGAATTTGGGGGTTGGATATTACTTGGCGGAAAACATATTGGCTGTGTTTAGTTCTACTCTTATTAGGGAGAATGAAGCATTCCTCTTGTAGATTTATTTTTAAAAAGTTTATTTGGGGATCATTATGGTAGAGATACCTTGTTGTCAAGCTGTAATTTGTTAGAGGAAACTAGAAAGTTTTAACTCACATTTAGGGCATAGGTCACTGCTAGAGATAAAGATTGGGACTAAATCATTCAATACAACATTTATTGAGTATTAGTGAGTTCTGGGCAAAGGAATGAGAACATAAATTATAAGTTGCTCTTATACTCATCTGACAGATATGTGTGCAATATATAATTAATTACATTGTCTTAAGTGATTTAGTAGCTGTATGTCCAAGATATGATGTGTGACAGAAGAAACTCAACTTGGCTTTGTCTAATGGAATAGAGAGGTGTCTTGAAGAACTATTATAGTTGTATACCAAAGAATAGAATTATAGATTTTGAAAGATAATCATAAATTTGCTTAATATGAGGGGGATGTAGTGAGAGGGAGGAATTTTAGGAAAATTGTATAAAGATGCAAAGGGATCTGCAAGAAATATTATAGGGAACTCTTTGAGTGGAAAGGAGAGTTCAAATGTGACAATATAAAAGTAGGAAACACAAAAGCAGTAAAAATGAATATTTCTGTAATCTATGAGTCAAGTTGCTTACTGGAATGGGGCACCTGGGTGGATCAGTGGGTTAAAGCCTCTGCCTTGGGCTTGGGCCATGACCCCAGGGTCCTGGAATCAAGCCCCGCATCAGGCTCTCTGCTCATTGGGGAGCCTGCTTCCTCCTCCTCCTCTCTCTCTGTCTGCCTGTCTGCCTACTTGTGATCTCTCTTTGTCAAATAGATAAATAAAATATTTTTTTAAAAAAGGAGCTTACCAGAAAAGTATATAAAGTATGATAACATATCCTAAAATGTTGGGAAAGTGGAAAAGAATGGTTCAAGCTTAAATGACCAACAACTTAATATAGACTGCTATATACAGAAGCATTTATATACAAACCTAATGGTAGCCATATGTCAAAAAATACAAAGAAAAATGCAAAGAATAAGAAGAAAGAAATCCAGATACACCACTAAATAAAATCAGCAAAATATGAAGAAGAGAGAGAAGAAAGAATCAGATAAAACCTTCAGAAACAGTAATAAATAATAAAATGACAATAAATACATTTCTGTCAGTAATTACCTTGAATGTAAATGGACTAACTGGTCCAATCAGAAGCAGGGTGACAGAGTGAGTTAAGAAACAAGACCCATGTAGGGTGCCTAGGGGACTCAGTTAAGCATATGACTCTTTTATTTTTAAAGGTTTTATTTACTTATATGAAAGAGAGATCACAAGTAGGCAGAGAGACAGGCAAAGAGAGAGGGGGAAGCAGGCTCCCCACTGAGCAGAGAGCCCGATGTGGGGCTTGATCCCAGGACCCTGAGATCATGACCTGAGCCGAAGGCAGAGGCTTAACCCACTGAGCTACCCAGGTGCCCCTGACTCTTTTTTTTTTTTTTTTAAGATTTTATGTATTTACTTGACAGACAGATATTGCAAGTGGGCAGAGAGGCAGGCAGAGAGAGGCTGGGAAGCAGGCTCCCTGCTGAGCAGGGAGCCCAATGTGGGGCTCAATCCCAGGACCCTGAGATCATGACTTGAGCTGAAGGCATAGGCTTAACCCACTGACCCACCCAGGCACCCACAAGTGCACTCTTTAATCTCCATCATATATTTAACCCATCCTTTCTCTCCCTCCCCTCTGGTAACCATTGATGTGTTTTTTGTAGTTAAGATTGGCCTCTCTCTTTTTCCCCCTTTGCTAATTTTTTTCTTAAATCCCACATGTGAGTGAAATCACATGGTATTTGTCTTTCTCTTCTAATCTCATCTCATCTTAGAAGACCCTGGGATCATGAACTGAGCTGAAGGCAGAGGTTTTAACCCACTGAGCCACCCAGACACCCCAAGATCTGACTCAATCTCAGATTAGGTCTTAATCTTTGGTTTGTGAGTTCAAGTCTTTCATTGGGCTCCACCAGCATGGATCCTACTTAAAAAACAAAAAACAAAACAAAACAACAACAAAAAAAAAACCAAGACCCATCCATAGGCTGCCTTCTCATTTTAGACATAAAGACCCCTGCAAATGAGAGAGGAGAAATAACAACCAAACACAGAGATACAAGCACTTATAAGAGAATATTATAAAAAGCTGTATGATAAAATATTGGACAACCTAGAAGAAATGGATAAATTACTAGAAACATGTACTACCCAAACTTAAACAGAAAGAAATAGAAAACTTGAAAAGACCAATAACCAGCAAAGAAATTCAATCAGCAATCAAAAAATCTCCAGCAAACAGAAGGCCAGGACCAGATGAATTTTCAGGGAAATTCTTCCAAACATCTAAAGAACAGTTAATACATCTTCTTCTCAAACTGTTCTAAAAAATAGAAAAGGAAGGAAATTTCCAAATTCATTTTATGTGGTAAGTATTACTCTGATGCCCAAACCAAATAAAGACATGACTAAAAAGAAGAATGAGAAGCCAATATCTCTGATAAACATAAATGCAAATATCCTTAATAAAATGCTAGCAAACCAGATCAAACAATACATTAAAAGTCATTCATCACCATCAAAAGGAATTTACTCCTTTCTCACAAGAGTGATTCAGTATTCACAAATCAATCCATGTTATACATCACATCAGTAATAGAAAGGCTAAGAACCATTTGATCATGTCAATAGATGCAAAAAAGCACCTGTCAAAGTACAACATCCATTCATGATAAAAAAAAAAAACCACCCGGTACCCCTGGTACCCCTCCCAGGTGGTGGGTATTATAGAGGGCACGATATGCATGGAGCACTGGGTGTGGTGAAAAAATTATGATACTGTTATGCTGAAAATAAATAAATGAAAAAAAAATAAAGTGCACAGGAAAGCCCCAACTCAAAAAAAAAAAAAAAACACCCTCAACAAAGTAAGTTTAGAGGAACCATCTCAACATAATAAAGACCATATATGAAAAACTCACAGCTAACATTATATGCGATAAGGAAAAACTGAGAGCTTTTCCTCTGTGGTCAAGAACAAGAAAAGAATGTCCACTCTCACCAAATCTATACAACATAGTACTGGAACTCCTAGCCACAGCAATCAGACAACAAAAAGAAATAAAAGGCATCCATATCAGCAAGGAAGAAGTCAAACTTTCACTATTTAGAGATAGCATGATGCTATATATAGAAAATCTGAAAGACTCAACCAAAAAATTGCTAGAACTGATAAATGATTGTTTTTCAGAGTCCATAGTCTCTCATGGTTCACCTCCCCTTAAATTTACCCCAACTCCCTTCTCCTCTCTAACACCTGTTGTCCTCCATGCTATTTGTTAAGCTCCACAAATAGGTGAAACCATATGATAATTGGCTCTCTCTGCTTGACTTATTTCACTCAGCATAATCTCCTCCAGTCCCGTCCATGTTGGTACAAAAGTTGGGTATTCATCCTTTCTGATGGAGGCATAATATTCCATAGTGTATATGGACCACATCTTCCTTATCCATTCGTCCATTGAAGGGCATCTTGGTTTTTTCCACGGCTTGGCGACCGTGGCCATTGCTGCTATAAACATTGGAGGTACAGAAGACCCTTCTTTTCACATCTGTATCTTTGGGGTAAATACCCAGGAGTGCAATGGCAGAGTCATAGGGAAGCTCTATTTTTAATTTCTTGAAGAATCTCCACACTGTTCTCCAAAGAGTCTGAACCAACTTGCATTCCCACCAACAGTGTAAGAGGGTTCCCCTTTCTCCACATCCTCTTCAACACATGTTGTTTCCTGTCTTGCTAATTTTGGCCATTCGAACTGGTGTAAGGTGGTATCTCAATGCGATTTTAATTTAAATCTCCCTGAGGCTAGTGATGATGAACATTTTTTCATGTGTCTGATAGCCATTTGCATGTCTTCATTGGAGAAGTGTCTGTTCATGTCTTTTGCCCATTTTTTGGTATGATTGCCTGTTTTGTGTGTGTTGAGTTTGAGGAGTTCTTTATAGATGCTGGATATCAGCCTTTTGCCTGTACTGTCATTTGCAGTATATATTCTCCCATTCCGTGGGTTTCCTCTTTGTTTTTTTGACTGTTTCCTTTGCTGTGCAGAAACTTTTGATTTTGATGAAGTCCCAACAGTTTATTTTCACTTTTGTTTCCTTTGCCTTTGGAGACATATCTTTTTTTTTTCCAATTTATTTATTTTCAGAAAAACAGTATTCATTATTTTTTCACCACACCCAGTGCTCCATGCAAGCTGTGCCCTCTATAATACCCACCACCTGGTACCCCAACCTCCCACCCCCCCGCCACTTCAAACCCCTCAGACTGTTTTTCAGAGTCCATAGTCTCTCATGGTTCACCTCCCCTTCCAATTTACCCAAATTCCATACTCCTCTCTAATGCCCCTTGTCCTCCATGCTATTGGTTATGCTCCACAAATGAGTGAAACCATATGATAATTGACTCTCTCTGCTTGACTGATATCACTCAGCATAATCTCTTCCAGTTCCGTCCATGTTGCTACAAAAGTTGGATATTCGTCCTTTCTGATGGAGGCATAATACTCCATAGTGTATATGGACCACATCTTCCTTATCCATTCATCCGTTGAAGGGCATCTTGGTTCTTTCCATAGTTTGGCGACTGTGGCCATTGCTGCTATAAACATTGGGGTACAGATGGTCCTTCTTTTCACGACATCTGTATCTTTGGGGTAAATACCCAGGAGTGCAATTGCAGGGTCGTAGGGAAGCTCTATTTTTAATTTCTTGAGGAATCTCCACACTGTTCTCCAAAGAGGCTGCACCAACTTGCATTCCCACCAACAGTGGAAGAGGGTTCCCCTTTCTCCACATCCTCTCCAACACATGTTCTTTCCTGTTTTATTAATTTTGGCCATTCTAACTGGTGTAAGGTGATATCTCAATGTGGTTTTAATTTGAATCTCCCTGAGGGCTAATGATGATGAGCATTTTTTCATGTGTCTGATAGCCATTTGTATTTCTTGAATGGGAGAAGATATTTGCAAATGACAGTACAGAAAAAAGGTTGATATCCAGGATCTATAATGAACTCCTCAAACTCAACCCACACGAAACAGACAAACACATGAAAAAATGGGCAGAAGATATGGAGACATATCTTGAAAGAAGTTGCTGTGGCTGATATCGAATAGATTACTGCCTATGCTCTCCTTTAGGATTCTGATGGATTCCTGTCTCACATTGAGGTCTTTTATCCATTTTGAGTTTATTTTTGTGTACGGTGTAAGAGAATGGTCGAGTTTCATTCTTCTACATATAGCTGCCCAGTTTTCCCAGCACCATTTATTGAAGAGACTGTCTTTTTTCCACTGTATATTTTTTCCAGTTTTGTCGAAGATTAATTGGCCATAGAGTTGAGGGTCCATATCTGGGCTCTCTACTCTGTTCCACTGGACAATGTGTCTGTTTTTATGCCAGTACCATGCTGTATTGGTGATCACAGATTTGTAATAAAGCTTGAAATCAGGTAAGGTGATGCCGCCAGCTTTATTTTTGTTTTTCAACATTTCCTTAGCGATTCGGGGTCTCTTCTGATTCCATACAAATTTTAGGATTATTTGCTCCAGCGCTTTGAAGAATGCCAGTGGAATTTTGATCTGAATGGCATTAAAAGTATAGATTGCTCTAGGCAGTATAGAAATTTTAACAATGTTTATTCTTCCGATCCAAGAGCATGGAATGGTCTTCCATCTTTTTGTGTCTTCTTCAATTTCTTTCATGAGTGTTCTGTAGTTCCTCAAGTACAGATCCTTTACCTCTTTGGTTAGGTTTATTCCCAGGTATCTTATGGTTCTTGGTGCTATAGTAAATGGAATCTATTCTCTAATTTCCCTTTCTGTATTTTCATTGTTACAGTATAAGAAAGCCACTGATTTCTGCACATTGACTTTGTATCCTCCCAGGTTACTGAATTACTGTATGAGTTCTAGTAGTTTGGGGGTGGAGTCTTTTGGGTTTTCCATATAAAGAATCATGTCATCTTCAAAGAGAGAGAGTTTGACTTCTTCATTGCCAATTTGGATACATTTTATTTCTCTTTGTTGTCTAATTGCTGTTGCTAGGACTTCTAATACTATGTTGAACAAGAGTGGTGAAAGTGGGCATCCTTGTCTTGTTCCTGATCTCAATGGGAAGGCTGCAAGCTTTTTCCCATTGAGGATGATATTTGCTGTGGGTCTTTCATAGATAGATTTGATGAGGTTCAGGAATGTTCCCTCTATCCCTATACTTTGAAGCGTTTTAATCAGGAATGGATGCTGGATTTTGTCAAATGCTTTTTCTGCATCAACTGAGAGGACCATGTGTTTCTTCTTTCTTTCTTATATTTATTTGTTGTGACACATTGATTGATTTGCGAATGTTGAACCATCCTTATAGCCCAGGGATGAATCTCTTCTGATCATGGTGGATAATCTTTTTAATGTGCTGTTGGATCCTGTTGGCTAGGATCTTGTTGAGAACCTTAGCGTCCATATTCATCAGTGATATTGGTCTGAAATTCTCCTTTTTGGTAGGGTCTTTGTCTGGTTTGGGGATCAGGTTAATGCTGGCTTCATAAAAAGAGTCTGGAAATTTTCCTTCTGCTTCAATTTTTTGAAACAGCTTCAGGAGAATAGGTGTTATTTCTTCTATGAAAGTTTGGTAGAATTCCCCAGGGATTCCCTCAGGTGCTGGGCTCTTGTTTTTTGGGAGGTTTTTGATCACTGCTTCAATATCATTATTAGATATCAGTGTATTCAGGTTGTCGATTTCTTCCTGGTTCAATGTTGGTAGTTTATATTTTTCCAGGAATGCATCCATTTCATCTAGGTTGCTAAGATTATTGGCATATAACTGTTGATAATAACTTCTGATGATTGTTTCTACTTTTTTGGTGTTCGTTGTGATCTCTCTCTTTTCATTCATAATTTTATGAATTTTGGCTTTCTCTCTTTTCTTTTGGATTAGTGTCACCAATGGTTTATTGATCTTATTGATTCTTTCAAAAAGCAGCTTCTAGTTTCATTGATACCTTCTACTGTATCTCTTGTTTCTCCCTCATTGATCTCAGCTCTAATCTTGATTATTTCCCTTCTTATGTGTGGAGTTGGTTTGATTTGTTGTTGATTCTCCTGTTCTTTAAGGTTTAGAGACAGCTGCTGTGTTCTGGATTTTTCAATTTTTTTGAGGGGGGCTTGGATGGCTATGTATTTCCCCTTAGGACCACCTTTGCTGTATCCCATAGGTTTTGGATCAAAGTGTCTTCATTCTCATTGGTTTCCATGAATTGTTTCAGTTCTTCTTTGATCTCCTGGTTGATCCAAGCATTCTTAAGCAAGGTGGTCTTTAGCTTCCAGGTGTTTGAGTTCCTTCGGAATTTTTCCTTGTGATTGAGCTCCAGTTTCAAAACATTGGGGTCTGAGAATATGCAGGGAATAATCTCTGTCTTTTGGTATCAGTTGAGTCCTGATTTGTGACCCAGTATATTGTCTATTCTGGAGAAGGTTCCGTGTGCACTTGAGAAGAATGAGTATATTGTTGTTTTAGGGTGGAATGTTCTTTATATATCTATGAGGTCCATCTGGTCCAATGTGTCATTCAATGCTCTTGTTTCTTTATTGATTTTCTGCTTCTATGATCTATTTCTGAGAGAGGCGTGTTAAGATCTCCAACAATTAGTGTATTCATACCAACATGACTCTTTATCTTGATTAACAGTTTTCTTATGTAATTGGCTGCTCCCACATGGGGTCATAGATATTTACAATTGTTAGATCATCTTGGTGGATAGTCCCTTTAAGAATGATGTAGTGTCCCTTTGTTTCTTTGACTACAGTCTTTAGTTTAAAATCTAATTTGTCTGATATGAGAATCGCTACCCTAGCCTTCTTTTCAGGCCCATTGGCAAATATCATCCTCAGTGGGAAAAAGCATGCGTCCTTCCTGTTGAGATCAGGAACACGACAAGGATGCCCACTCTCACCACTCTTGTTCAACATAGTATTAGAAGTCCTAGCAACAGCAATCAGACAACAAAGAGAAATAAAAGGTATCCAAATTGGCAATGAAGAAGTCAAACTCTCTCTCTTTGAAAATGACATGATTCTTTATATGGAAAACCCAAAAGACTCCACCCCCAAACTACTAGAACTCATACAGTAATTCAGTAACCTGGGAGGATACAAAGTCAATGTGCAGAAATCAGTGGCTTTCTTATACTGTAACAATGAAAATACAGAAAGGGAAATTAGAGAATAGATTCCATTTACTATAGCACCAAGAACCATAAGATACCTGGGAATAAACCTAACCAAAGAGGTAAAGGATCTGTACTTGAGGAACTATAGAACACTCATGAAAGAAATTGAAGAAGTCACAAAAAGATGGAAGACCATTCCATGCTCTTGGATCGGAAGAATAAACATTGTTAAAATGTCTCTACTGCCTAGAGCAATCTGAAAAGAAATTTAATAATTATAAAAAACACTAATATATATAAAATATAAAATATATTTAAAAATATAACATAAAAAATTAAATTAAATTGAAAAATAAATAAATAAAATTTTTAAATAATTTATTTTTTATATAAATTTTTTTCCAATTTATTTATTTTCAGAAAAACAGTATTCATTATTTTTTCACCACACCCAGTGCTCCATGCAAGCTGTGCCCTCTATAATACCCACCACCTGGTACCCGACCTCCCACCCTCCCGCCACTTCAAACCCCTCAGATTGTTTTTCAGAGTCCATAGTTTCTCATTATTCACCTCCCCTTCCAATTTACCCCAACCCCTTCTCTCTGACTCCCCATGTCCTCCATGCTTTTTGTTATGCTCCACTAATAAGTGAAACCATATGATAATTGACTCTCTCTGCTTGACTTATTTCACTCAGCATAATCTCTTCCAGTACTGTCCATGTTGCTACAAAAGTTGGGTATTCATCCTTTCTGATCGAGGCATAATACTCCATAGTTTTTTTAAGCGTAACAGTATTCATTGTTTTTGCAGCACACCCAGTGCTCCATGCATTCCGTGCCCTCTCCAATACCCACCACCTGCTTCCCCCAACCTCCCACCCTCTGCCCCTTCAAAACCCTCAGATTGTTTTTCAGAGTCCATAGTCTCTCGTAGTTCACTTCCTTTTCCAATTTCCCTCAACTCCTTTCTCCTCTCCCTCCCCCCTTGTCTTCCATGCCATTTGTCATCCTCCACAAATTAGTGAAACCATATGATATTTGAATCTCTCTGCTTGACTTATTTCACTCAGCATAATCTCTTCCAGTCCCGTCCATGTTGCTACAAAAGTTGTGCATGGAGCACTGGGTGTGGTGAAAAAATAATGAATACTGTTTTTCTGAAAATAAATAAATCAGTTTAATTTTAAAAAGTTGGGTATTCATCCTTTCTGATGAAGGCATAATACTCCATATTGTATATGGACCACATCTTCCTTATCCCTTTGTTCATTGAAGGGCCTCTTGTTTCTTTCCACAGCTTGGCGACTGTGGCCATTGCTGCTATAAACATTGGGATACAAATGGCCCTTCTTTTCACTACATCTGTATCTTTGGGATAAATACACAGTAGTGCAAAGGCAGGGTCATAGGGAAGCTCTAGTTTTAATTTCTTGAGGAATCTCCACACTGTTCTCCAAAGAGGCTGCACCAACTTGCATTCCCACCAACAGTGTAAGAGGGTTCCCCTTTCTCCACATCTCCTCCAACACGTTGTTTCCTGTCTTGGTAATTTTGGCCATTCTAACTGGTGTAGGTTGTATCTCAATGCGATTTTAATTTAAATCTCCCTGATGGCTAGTGATGATGAACATTTTTTCATGTGTCTGATAGCCATTTGTATGCCTTCATTGGAGAAGTGTCTGTTCATGTCTTTTGCCCATTTTTTGGTATGATTGTCTGTTTTGTGTGTGTTGAGTTTGAGGAGTTCTTTATAGATGCTGGATATCAACCTTTTGCCTGTACTGTCATTTGCAGTATATATTCTCCCATTCCGTGGGTTTCCTCTTTGTTTTTTTGACTGTTTCCTTTGCTGTGCAGAAACTTTTGATTTTGATGAAGTCCCAACAGTTTATTATCACTTTTGTTTCCTTTGCCTTTGGAGACATATCTTGAAAGAAGTTGCTGTGGCTAATATCGAAGAGGTTACTGCCTATGTTCTCCTCTAGGATTCTGATGGATCCTGTCTCATGTTGAGGTCTTTTATCCATTTTGAGCTTATCTTTGTGTACGGTGTAAGAGAATGGTCGAGTTTCATTCTTCTACATATAGGTGCCTAGTTTTCCCAGCACCATTTATTGAAGAGACTGTCTTTTTTCCACTGTATATTTTTTCCTGTTTTGTCGAAGATTATTTACCCATAGAGCTGAGGGTCCGTTCTGGGCTCTCTACTCTGTTCCACTGGTCTATGTGTCTGTTTTTATGGAAGTACCATGCTGTCTTGGTGATCACAGCTTTGTAGTAAAGCTTGAAGTCAGGTAACGTGCTGCTGCGAGTTTTATTTTTGTTTTTCAACATTTCCTTCGCGATTCAGGGTCTCTTCTGATTCCATACAAATTTTTGGATTATTTGCTCCAGCTCTTTGAAGAATACGTGGAATTTTGATTGGAATGGCATTAAAAGTATAGATTGCTCTAGGCAATATAGACATTTTAACAATGTTTATTCTTCCTATCTGAGAGCATGGAATGGTCTTCCATCTTTTTGTGTCTTCTTCAATTTCTTTCATGAGTGTCCTGTAGTTCCTCGAGTACAGAATCTTTACCATGAGAGACATGGACTCTGAAATACAATCTGAGGGTTTTGTAGTGGTGGGGGTGGGATGTTGGGGGAACCAGGTGGTGGTTGTTAGAGAGGGCACGGATTGCATGGAGCACTGGGTGTGGTGCAAAAACAATGAATAATGTTACTCTGAAAAAAAATAAGTTAATTTTAAAAAAAGAGGGCATGGATTCCATGGATCACTGGGGGTTATATGCAAACAATGGATCATGAAACAACACACCAGAAACTAATGATGTACTATATGGTAACTAACATAATGCAATAAAAAATAAATAAGTAAAATTAAAAAACGTATATGGCAAGAGAAAATAAAAAATATATATATAAGCACATAAAGATAGAACCTTGTCAAAAAGAACCCCATGTGTAAGATTTGTATACTATCAGGACAAACACAAAAACACCAAAACATTGGTGAAAGAAAAAGATGGAAGAGTGGTTATTCTCAGTGCAGGCGAGGAATGTTGTTTTTTTTTTTTTATTATTTCCAATTTATTTATTTTCAGATAAACAGTATTCATTATTTTTTCACCATACCCAGTGCTCCATGCAAGCTGTGCCCTCTATAATACCCACCACCTGGTACCCCAAGCTCCCACCCCCCCCGCCACTTCAAACCCCTCACATTGTTTTTCAGAGTCCATAGTCTCTCATGGTTCACCTCCCCTTCGAATTTAACCAAAAGCACATACCCTCCCCAATGTCCATAACCCTACCCCCTTCTCCCAATCCCACTCCCCCCAGCAACCCACATTTGTTTCATGAGATTAAGAGTCACTTATGGTTTGTCTCCCTCCCTATCCCATCTTGTTTCATGGATTCTTCTCCTACCCACTTAAGCCCCCATGTTGCATCACTACTTCCTCATATAAGGGAGATCATATGATAGTTGTCTTTCTCTGCTTGACTTATTTCGCTAAGCATGATACACTCTAGTTCCATCCATGTTGTCGCAAATGGCAAGATTTCATTTCTTTCGATGGCTGCATAGTATTCCATTGTGTATATATACCACATCTTCTTGATCCATTCATCTGTTGATGGACATCTAGGTTCTTTCCATAGTTTGGTTATTGTGGACATTGCTGCTATAAACATTCGGGTGCACGTGCCCCTTTGGATCACTACATTTGTATCTTTAGTAGTGCAATTGCTGGGTCATAGGGCAGTTCTATTTTCAACATTCTGAGGAACCTCCATGCTGTTTTCCAGAGTGGTTGCACCAGCTTGCATTCCCACCAACAGTGTAGGAGGGTTCCCCTTTCTCTGCATCCTCGCCAGCATCTGTCATTTCCTGACTTGTTGATTTTAGCCATTCTGACTGGTGTGAGGTGATATCTCATTGTGGTTTTGATTTGTATTTCCCTGATGCCGAGTGATATGGAGCACTTTTTCATGTGTCTGTTGGCCATCTGGATGTCTTCTTTGCAGAAACATCTGTTCATGTCCTCTGCCCATTTCTTGATTGGATTATTTGTTCTTTGGGTGTTGAGTTTGTTAAGTTCTTTATAGATTTTGGATACTAGTCCTTTATCTGATATGTCGTTTGCAAATATCATCTCCCATTCTGTCAGTTGTCTTTTGATTTTGTTAACTGTTTCCTTTGCTGTGCAAAAGCTTTTGATCTTGATGAAATCCCAAAAGTTCATTTTTGCCTTTGCTTCCCTTGCCTTTGGCGATGTTCCTAGGAAGATGTTGCTGCGGCTGAGGTCGAAGAGGTTGCTGCCTGTGTTCTCCTCAAGGATTTTGATGGATTCCTTTCTCACATTGAGGTCCTTCATCCATTTTGAGTCTATTTTTGTGTGTGGTATAAGGAAATGGTCCAATTTCATTTTTCTGCACGTGGCTGTCCAATTTTCCCAACACCATTTATTAAAGAGGCTGTCTTTTTTTCATTGGACATTCTTTCCTGCTTTGTCAAAGATTAGTTGACCATAGAATTGAGGGTCAATTTCTGGGCTCTCTATTATGTTCCATTGGTCTATGTGTCTGTTTTTTTGCCAGTTCCATGCTGTCTTGATGATGACAGCTTTGTAATAAAGCTTGAAGTCCGGAATTGTGATGCCACCAACTTTGGCATTCTTTTTCAATATCCCTTTGGCTATTCGAGGTCTTTTCTGGATCCATATACATTTTAAAATTATTTGTACCATTTCTTTGAAAAAGATTGATGGTACTTTGATAGGAATTGCTCTACACCAACAACAGACAGAAAAAAGACAAATTAAGGAGTCAATCCCATTTACAATTGCACCCCAAACCATAAGATACCTAGGAATAAACCTAACCAAAGAGGCTAAGAATCTATACTCAGAAAACTATAAAGTACTCATGAAAGAAATTGAGGAAGACACAAAGAAATGGAAAAATGTTCCATGCTCCTGGATTGGAAGAATAAATATTGTGAAAATGTCTATGCTACCTAAAGCAATCTACACATTTAATGCAATTCCTATCAAGGAATGTTGTTTTGATTCTTCCTGGATGTATCTTAATATCTTTTTTTAAAGGACTCAACTTTCCTAATATATAGGGGGATTAAAAATTGGTTTACCTATAGGGGTAGCATTGATTGGAAAAATGGGATTACTTTGATGTTTAACTCTATATCAATATTAGAAAATAAAAATAAAAAAGGAATAAACTAGACCTAACTAAACTAAACTAAAATAAATTTTTAAAAATAGAAATGAAAAAGAAACACAGGTGTATGTATTAAAAGTTCAGGTTAGAAGCTTATTATGGAATTTGGTGTACTGGACATCTCACTGTGATGGTAAATAGGTTAAAAAATTATTTATATAAAAAATGAGCCAGAATAGTGGGAACGAATTAAAAATAAAAGCTGTCATATGAAATAGTGGTGGTTTTTCTCTTGTCTTTTTTTTTTTTTTTCCTTTCCTGGTTGGTTTCCTGGGGAAGGGGATTGCCACGTGGGTTTTCAGTCAGTGATGTTCCCTGAGTTAAGTCCTCCTGTCCCCCTCAAGGGGGTGGGCCCTAAGGAAACTGTTTTTTTCAGACTTTTGTTCTCTGGAGGTTTTTATGTTTGTTCACTTTTTTTTCCCCTCTCGCTTTGACTACTTTTGATGGTTTTTGTAGGTTTAGAGGAAAGCAAACTGCACCCTGACCCCCCTCTCAGAGAGAAACCTCAGTCTGGTACCCTGTGGGTGTTGCAGAGCTCGAACAAATTCCCCCTTGGCCGCTGGCAGAGCAGGTTCTGAGTCACGGTCCCTGGGGATGCAGAATCTTCTGGTTGTACCCAAAACCACAGCAGCAGTGGCTATCTGGGCAGCTCCAGACCTCAAAAGAGGTTCCAAGCAGTGATCCATGCTGAGATTTTCCCGCTGGCCCAGGCTGGGAGTGTCTGGTCTTACTGGGTCTATGAGCACTGGGCTTGTGCGCACCTCTCTCAGGGGAGGGTGAGGGGCGCCTGCCCTTCTCAGGCTCTGGTGGAATGGCGAGGGTCTAAGAGCACTGGGCTGGGCCTTCGAGAACCTCTCTCAGGGGAGGGTGAGGGGCATGCGCATCTCAGGCTCTGTAGCATGGCTGGGCATTGTGCCAGCTGGTGAGGCTCCCAGCCCCTCACAAGAGCTGGACCCACATGTTCTTGGGTGTGCTGGCGGCTCAGGGACCAAGACCTGGTTTCTCCACTGCACTCTCTCTGACTCAGAGCCAGGGGAGGCTGTCCTGAGTCCCAGGACTTAAGCCCCTGTCCCTAGCTGTCCCGATTCCCACAATTTCCCTCCCCACACCCCCCGCGATCCTTTGCTCTTTTGAAGTGCCTTCAACCAGTCTCCAAGTTAATGCTGGTCCCCAGATGCAAGGCACTCTCGTATTAGGGGTATTACTTTCCAATCAGTCGCCACTGGTGGCTCCCTCCCCCTTTTGTTTATCTTCCAAATCGCTTCTTGGCCTTTTGGTTAAGATCAAGTGTTTAGGTGAACCATGAGAGATTATGGGCTCTGAAAAACAATCTGAGGGGTTTGAAGTGGTGGGGGGGTGGGAGGTTGGGGTACCAGGTGGTGGGTATTATAGAGGGCACGGCTTGCATGGAGCACTGGATGTGGTGAAAAAATAATGAATACTGTTTTTCTGAAAATAAATAAATTGGGAAAAAAAAAGATCAAGTGTTTATCTTCCAATATCAGTCCGACGTTCCCACTCTACTTTACCTGCCCATTGGTGTCTTCTGCCCCTGTAGAGATCCAGACATGTATAATTCTGATCTCAGGCTGATTTCATGGGTTATTGGAGTTCTTTGGAAGGTAATCAGCTCATTTTAGGGTACAGGTTGAAAGGGCGCCTCCTCCTACTTCCCCACCATCTGTCTCCCCCCAATAAATAAATAAAATTAAAAAAATAAAATAATAAAAATATAAAATAAAAATACATAAAAAATACTATATATAAACAACTATATAAAAATATCAAAATAAAAACTTCTGCACAGCAAAGGGAATAGTCAACAAAACTGAAAGGTAACCTACAGAATGGGTGATGATATTTGCAAATGACCTATCTGATAAAGGGTTAATATGTAAAATATATACTTATATAACTCAAAACACACACATGAAAACAAATAATCTAATTAAAAATGGGAAGAAGGCATGAACAGACATTTCTCCAAAGAAGTCACCCAGATGGCCAACAGACACATGAAGGGGTGTTCATCATCACTTACCATCAGGGAAATTCAAATGAAAAGTACAATGAGTTATTGCCTCACATCTGTCAGAATGGCTAAAATTAACAACTCAAGAAATAACAGGTTTTGGTGAAGGACTGGAGGAAAAGGAACACTCATGCACTATTGGTGGGAATGCAAACTGGAGAAGTTATGGTGGAAAACAGTATGGAGCTTCCTCAAGAAGCTGAAAATAGAACTACCTTATGATCCAACAACTGTACTATCAGGTATTTACCAAAATACTACAAGAATATTAATTCAAAGTGATACATAGCAGCTTTATTTATAATAGGCAAAGTATGAAAGCAGCCCAAGTGTCCATTGATTGATGAATGGATAAAGATCTTCTTTATCCATTCATCAATCAAGGGAAGATTTCATTCTTTTTATGGCTGAGTAATATTTCATTATATATATATAATATATATATATAATGAAATCTTGCCATTTGCAACAACATGGATGGAGCTAGAGAGTGTAATGTTAAGGGAAATAAGTCAGTCAGAAGAACAAATACCATATTATTTCACTCAAATGTGGAATTTAAGAAACCAAACAAATGAGTAAAGGGAAAGAGAGAGAGAAACCAAGAAACAGAAACTTAACTATAGAGAACAAACTGATGGTTACCAGAAGGGAGGTAGGGGGGATGAGTTAAATAGGTGATGGGGATTTAGAAGTGCATTTGAGATGAGCACCGAGTGATTTTTTGTAAATTCTTTTGTTTGTCCTGCAAACTTTTTATCTCCTTCTATTTTCAGTGACAACCTAGATGGATATAGTATTCTTGGCTGCATACTTTTCTTCTTTAGTGTTCTGAATATATCATGCCGTCCTTTCTGGCTACCAGGTCTCTGTGGATAAGTCTGCTGCCAGTCTAATATTTCTATGGTTTTATGTTACAGACCTCTTGTCCTGAACTACTTTCAGGATTTTCTCTTTGTCTCTGAGACTTGTAAGTTTTACTATGAGAAGACAGGGTGTGGACCTATTTTTATTGATTTTGAGGGGGGTTCTCTGTGCCTCCTGGATTTTGATGCCGGTTTCCTTCCCCAAATCAGGGAAGTTCTCCACAATAAATTGCTCCAATATACTTTCTTCCCCTATCTCTCTTTCTTCTTCTGGGATTCCAACAAACTATTCTAATACTGTTTCATTTTATGGTATCAATTATCTCTCAGATTCTCCCCTCATGATCCAGTATTTGTTTACCCTCTTTTTCTCAGCTTCATTATTCTCCATCATTTGGTCTCATATCACTAATTCCCTGTTCTGCCTCATTTATCCTAGCAGTAAGAGCCTCCATTTCTTATTGTACCTCATTAATAGCTTTTTAAATTTCAACTTAGATTTTAGTTCTTTTATTTCTCCACAAAGGGATTCTCTAGCATCTTCTGTGCTTTTTTCAAGCCCAGTTATTATCTTTATAAGTATCATTCTGAACTCTGGTTCCAACATCTTACTAATGTCCATATTGATTAGGTCCCTAGCAGTCAGTATTGCCTCTTGCTCCTTTTTTTTTTTTTTGAGGGGAGTTTTCCCACCTTGTCACTTTGTCCAGAGAAGAATAGATGAGTGAGAGAACAAAATGTTAAAAGGGTAACAACTACCCCAGAAAAATATACACTAAGCAAATCAGAAGTGACACAAATCTGGGAGGGGGGAAGGAAAAAAATATAATCAGGTTGGTGAACAGATCAGAGTCACCACACACCTGACTTTGGGTGTATTTGGTCTGTTAGAAGAAACTGCCTTCCAAAATTTTAATGAAAGAAAAACATACATATTTACATATATGTGTTTGTGTGTGTGCACACACACATGCACACACGTACACATACACATACAAATAAGGGTAAATATGGTGAAGGGATGGAATATGACTGTAAAGATGAAAAATTAAAAAGCTTCTATAGATGAATTGATAAGTTGATTGAAAAAAGAAAGAAAAAAATTAAAAAAAAGGAAGAGAATGTGATCTCTAGAAGAGCCTAGAACAAAGCTGTACACTATATTTAGGGTATATTTTGGTCTGTTAGAAGAAACCATATCCCAAGATTTTAAAGAAATTTTAAAACTTATATGTATACAAAAAATAAGATTAAATACAATGGAGGGATAGAATATGGCTATAAAAATGAAAATTTAAAAAGATTTTTGAAAATGTATTGATAAGATAAGATGTTGGTTAAAATAAAGGAAAATAAAGGAAAGAGGGAAAATTCAAAAAAAATAGAAAAAATAAACTTAAAAAAATTTAACTTTGAAAGACTAAAGAATCATGGGGAAAGAGCCATGAACTCTAGTGCTATATTCCCCTAGCACTAGAGTTTTGCAGTTCTCATTGATTGGTAAACTTGGTCTTGGCTGGATGTTCTTGATGATCTTCTGGGGAATGGGCTTGTTGCAGTGATTCTCAAATGTCTTTTGCCTGAGGTGGAATTGCATGGTCCTTACCAGGGGCCAGGCTAAGTAATCTGCTCAGGTTTGCAATCCATAGCTTTTGTTCCCTGAAAGCTTTCTGTACATCTTTGGAGGATGAGAATGAAGATGGCAGCCTCCCAGGGCACTTGGGTGGCTCAGTGGGTTCAAGCCTCTGCCTTCGGCTCAGGTCATGGTTCCGGGATCCTGGGATGGAGCCCCATATCAGGATCTGTGCTCAGCGGGGAGCCTGCTTCCCTCTCTCTCTGCCTGCCTCTCTGCCTACTTGTGATCTCTCTCTCTCTGTCAAAGAAATAAATACAGACCATGTTCTCATAATGCAATTACGTTGAAAACCAAGGACATGGGGAGTTAGAGAGGAGAAGGGAGTTGGGGGAAATTGGTAGGGGAGGTGAACCATGAGAGACTATGGACTCGAAAAACAATCTGAGGGGTTTGAAGTGGCGGGGGGTGGGAGTTTGGGGTACCAGGTAGTGGGTATTATAGAGGGCACAGATGGCATAGAGCACTGGGTATGGTGCAAAAATAATGAATACTGTTATGCTGAAAATAAATAAATAAATAAATAAATAAGAAAAAAAAGAGAGCTGGAGATAAACAAAAAAAAAAAGAAATAAAACCAATGACAATAATTTTTGAAGAGCATGTAAAATTCAAAATTTAAATTATGTGTAAGTAATAATGGATCAAAAGACAAATCAAATTTTTAATTTAAATATTCTTAAGAGATTATGCTGAGTGAAATGTCAAGCAGAGAGAGTCAATTATCATATGGTTTTACTTATTTGTGGGGCAGAAGAAATAACATGGAAGACATGGGAGATTGAGGGGAAAAGGGAGTTGGGGGAAATTGGAGGGGCAGGCAAACCATGAGAGACTATGGACTCTGAAAAACAATCTGAGGGTTTTGGAGGGGCAGGGGTTGGGAGTTTGGGTGAGGCTGTTGGTGGGTATTATGGAGGGCATATATTGCATGGAGCACTGGGTGTGGTACATAAACAAAGAATTCTGGATCACTGAAAAGAAATTTAAAAAATAAATAAAATTTTAAAAAAAGAAATAAATAAAAAATATTAAAAAAAAAAAAAAAGATCGCAGTCTCCCAATCTCTGATTCAGAGGAGCTGAGAGCTCAGGGCTCCACTCCTCAGTGCACCCTCAGAGAAAAGCAGTCAAGCACGTCTGTCTCCCTGGTCTCCAGCCATACTCTGTGCTCACCCAGCCTGTGACTGAGCACTTCTATATCTGGCACATGGCCCTGTTTGGAGTCTCCAAACCCAGCAGATTCTTGGCATGTGCTCCCGTGCCACTCCTCCTGGAAGAGGAAAGAGGGAGTCTCCCTAGATCTATCACTCATGGTGCCCCTGCTCAAAGAGTAGTGGTCTGACTGTGCTGCAGATCACAGTTTATGGCAACACCAAGCTGAAAGCCCCCTCTTTGGCTCTGTCTTTGCAGCCACCTTCCCTGCTCTGATACCTGGGAGCTCTGCTGCACTCAGGCACCCCCAGTCTTTCTGTGACCTTGAGGGTCATGAGACCAAACTGTTCTAGCGAGGGTTCCAACCCCGCTTAGCCACTGGAGCAAAGTCCCTCAGCAGAGCGGACTTTTAGAGTTCTGATTTTGTGCTTCACTACTTGCTAGGAGCCTACTGACAGAGGTTCCCTTCCCTTACCCCCACCTTGCAGTCTGTCTTCCCATATACTGCCTTGGACTCACTAATCCGCACATCCTGCCTTCCAGAAAGTGATCACTTTTCTGTTCCTAGAATTGCTGCTCTTCTTCTTTTCTATCTCCTGTTGAGTTTGTAGGTGTTCAGAATGGTTTGTTAACTATCTAGCTGAATTCCTGGGACCAGAGGAAATTTAGATCTCCTACTCCTCCACCATCTTGCTCCTCCCTCCTGAGTAATGTTTGGAAGAGTTGAATCACTATATTGTTCACCTGAAACTAATATAACACTATATGTTAACTAACAAGAAGTTAAAAGTTTAAAAAAGAAAAAAAAATATTAAAAAGGCTTGATAATGGTATCTACCATTTATTGAATACTCTGTGCCAAGTACATTTTTCATTCAGAAAATAAAAGCAACTTTGAGTATTTTTATGATTCCCCCCAAAATAGCTCCCCACATAGTAGGTCATATCATCCCCATTTAAGTTGATACCAACATTGTGTTTTTTTTGGTTTTGTTCCATTTGCTCCTATCACTCTCTTAAGAGCTCTTTTAATTTCCATGTTAAGTATTATTTACTTCCCCCTTCTTGCTAGTTTCTACCTCTATATTTTAGAGAGGACATATCAAAATTTTTAAGGTACATGACATTTTGGATTCAGATTATAATTCTGGCTCTGACAGTTCAACAGTTGAGACTATTGAAGAAGTTACTTGCTCTTTTAAAGCAAATACCCTATTTTATAAGTTGTGATAAAACCTGTGAGGAATAAATGGTAATTATTTAAAAATATTTAAACTCATACTTGACTGTCAATAAATGTTAGCTACTTACTCATCCTACTCTCTAGGAGGAGGTGGACTTTACATAGATTTCTCATGTTATAATTACAACAAATACGCTTGAGAGTTCTGCATAACTGATCTCTCACTTTGAACTGAAAGGGACACTATAGAAAGGCTCACAGAGCTCAAAAAGTTAAAATAGTTGGCTTCTGTAATTTTAATTTTATGATAACATAATTATGTATTAAATATTGTTATACATATGTTGTATAATTGCATTATTATATTAATCTCATAGATTGGGAAATGTAAGGATAATAACTTAGAGTAATTTCCATGAACTTTCATGGTTCTTAGTACTAGACATGGAATTTGAACCCATGTCTCTCAGACTGTAAATCATTAAGGGGAATAAAAAGGACTCTATTTAGAGAAAGTAGAAATGCATGGTGTAGTGGGAAAGAAAATAGTTCAGGAGGCAATAGTTGATTATCCATTCAACTATATGGTTGAAGTATGGTAAGAATCAAAATTAGAAAAATAAGCTAAAGCTGAACTACATACAGCTGAAGCAGAAGGGGACTTGTATAATATATGAACATTAATTTCATTCTAAAGATGAGGGTGGATTGTCAGGATTTTAAGTGTGAAAATGACAGATTTTCCACAGGCACACTTTGAACTCTGGAGACGGTAAGGAGGATGAATTAGAATGAAGTGCACATGTAAGTCAGCAATATGACTGGAGGCTGGGAGATCAGGGAGGAGGCTCTAGCAATAATCCTGGTGGGAGATAAAAGTCAATACCCAAGTTTCATCTCCACAAGGAGACTTCATCTCCACAGGATTTGCTGAAACCCTGGCAATGGAGGGGATCTCTAAGAGATAGTACACAAGGAAGACAGAAGAAGAGGGCCTCTAAACTCCCAGGACAAGTATAGTTCAAAAGTACTTGAGAAATAATACAAAGAATCCATACTAGGATGTGTCTGGGGGAATAGCAAGGAAATTCACGGTTAAGGAAAGCAAGGGGACAGAGAGTTCCAAGGGCAATATTCCATTTACGCAAGCATCAAAGAAAACCTGAAGAGCATTTGATTTCCTCAAGAATCTCTGGCCCAAGTGTGGGATCAATGGACTCTGTTGTAATACCTCCCCACTAAGGCCTTGGTCCCTCCAGACTTCTATCTGCAGAATCAGTCTCTGAGGGCCAGAAGAGACCTTGGGGACCTGAGAGTGAAAGCTCAGGAATCTTTGCTAAAGAGGGTTCATTCTCTCTCCCTCTGATGCAGCTCTGGTGCAGGCTGAGCTCTGTTCTCACTGGCTTCTATCCTCACTCTCCTCCATCCCTGGGGTTGCAGACTAACCAGCCTATTAATGAGCAGTCACAGCCTGTGACCTCATTAAAAAGTTGTTAATGAGGCACACTGCTGCTCAGGGAGTAAGGTTGACTGAAGCTCCCAGTGGCCTATCCTGGGCCCTGAAGGGAAAGTTTAGGTGAATAGGTAGGATCGCATCTGTGGAGAGGGCTAATGAACTTAAGCTGCAGAGCCACACCTCCCAATGAACTCATTTTGGCAAGCAGACCAGCTTTGAAGCGCAAATCCCTGCTGGCCTGCAGGCTAACAGGAGTGGATGCAGACCAGAGAAGCAGCGATTTATTCTGATCTGTCAGCTCTGTTGAATACCTACTCTGCTGTCTCATTTTGATGGAGGACTTCAAATTCTGTGATTAAATCATGGTTTTGTGTTATAATAAATCTGTGGCTCATGAACAAGTATATAAGCATTTTGATTGGTCTATATCCCATAGTCTTTGTCCCATGCCACACATTCTCCATACTACTGCCAAGACAAGCTTGTCAAACACATAGCTTTATGACTTTATGCTTAAAATCTTTTAATACAAATACTTCACAAAGTAAATTCAAAATCTTCAGTACAGTAGTCCTTTGAATATTTGACTCCTGTCTACCTTTCTATGCTGATCTCCAGACTTCTCTTCCATGAGTATCATTTTCCTTACTATTACCACCACTCTCATCATTATCATAATGTTTATTTTAAAAAAAATATTTTCTGCTATAAACATTGGGGTACAGATGGCCCTTCTTTTCATGACATCTGTATCTTTGAGTTAAATACCCAGGAGTGCCAAACTGTGGAAAGAACCAAGATGCCCTTCAACGGATGAATGGATAAGGAAAATGTGGTCCATATACACTATGGAGTATTATGCCTCCATCAGAAAGGATGAATGCCCAACTTTTGTAGCAACATGGACGGGACTGGAAGAGATTATGCTGAGTGAAATCAGTCAAGCAGAGAGAGTCAATTATCATATGGTTTCACTTATTTGTGAAGCATAACAAATAGCATGGAGAGCATGGGGAGTTAGAGAGGAGAAGGGGCTTGGGGGAAATTGGAAGGAGAAGTGAACCATGAGAGACTATGGACTCTAAAAAACAATCTGAGGGGTTTGAAGTGGTGGGGGGGTGGGAGGTTGGGGTACCAGGTGGTGGGTATTATAGAGGGCATGGCTTGCATGGAGCACTGGGTGTGGTGAAAAAAGTAATGAATACTGTTATGCTGAAAATAAATAAAAAAATACATTTGATTTCTTTATGTGAGAGAGAGAATGAGAGAGAGAGAACATGAGAGGGGAGGAGGTTAGAGGGAGAAGCAGAATCCCTGCTGATCAGGGTGTCTGATGTGGGACTTGATATTGGGACTCCAAGATCTTGACTTGAGCTGAAGGCAGTTGCTTAACCAACTGAGCCATCCAGGTGCCCCATAATTAATATTTCTAAAGTTCTTCTTATGTATCCTCCAGTGTTTTACATATACTAATCACTTAACCTTCATAACAACTCAATGAAGTAGGTGCTATAGGCAACTCCATTTTATAGATGTCTCTGATTCAAGAGATGCTGTATAACTTGCCCAATGTCTTTTTAAAAGATTTTATTTATTTATTTATTTGAGAGAAATGGAGAGAGAAGCATAGAGGGAGAATGAGAGGGAGAAGTACACTCCCTGTTAAGCAGAGAGCCTAAAGTGGGGCTAGATCCCATGACCCAGAGATCATGACCTGAGCCAAAAGTGGATGATTAATTGACTGAACCACTCAGGTGCCCCTTGCCCAATATCTTCTTGCTACTCAAAAAGACAGAGTATGAACCCAGGCATTTTGGCTTCTAAGTTTACCTTCTTACCCACTTGAAGGTTTAGGTTTCTTCATCTTTTGCATTTACTATTTGTTTGTCTTGGAATGTCTTATCTCACATATAATCTTAAGCCTTGGATCTCATTCCTTTTAAAACTTCTTGCTTTGCTACTACTCCCAATCGTTATGCATATATTATCCAGAGTCCTGAGGTTTATATGTTTGTCTCCCCACTCATCTGAAAGTTCTTGTACACCAAGAATTGCATTGGGGTCAGTAACTAAATTTACGGTTTTACTGAATACCTCACTATTTATTATATCACTTTTAATATACGCTATACTGTATTTGCTTTGGGAAACTAGAAGCTAAATTCTTGACCTTTCTTTTGCTACCATGCTTCTACTGCCGTATATCCTCATCCTCTCTCTTTTTCAATATTAATAAAAGGAATTCTGATAACCTGTTGTTTATCCAAGAAATATAAGTGTAGACTTTTGTACCTATCTAGGGATAAACCAGCATCAGTTCTCACCTAGTCTATTGCCATTCCTGCTAGTCTCTCTCTTTATGTTCTTGCCACTTACAATAAATTATCCACCCAGTGAATGTATTTATTTCTAAAAAGAAATTACCCCTTGTTCAAAATGCTTCAATAGTTTTCCATTGCACTTAGATTAAACCCAAAATCTATAACATGGTCAAAAAACCGCTGTATAGTCCAAAATCTTTTTACTGATACAATCAAGTTTTACTTCTCTTATTCTTATTCAAGCATTTCAACAAAATAGATTTTTCCCTGGTTTTGATATTATAGTAATACTGATGGGTATGTTGGGAAGTATTCCTTCCTTTTAAATTTTTTCTAACAGTTTTTCTAACAGTTAAAGATTGGTGTTAATTCATCTTTAAAAGCATGGTAGAATTGAGCAATGAAGCCATTTGGGTGTGGGAAGTTTTTTGATGATTAATTCCTGTTCTTGTTATCAGTCTATTGAGATTTCCTATTTTTCTTTAGTCAGTTTTGGTTTGTATCTTTCTAGGAATTTTCCCATTTCATTTAGGTAACCTAGTTTTTTTGCCATGTAGTTATTTGTAGAATTCCTTATAATATTTTTAATTTTGCTAAGATTGGTTGTATTGATTCCTCTTTCATTCCTGATTTTAGTAATTTGAGTTTTCTATTTTTTTTTTCTTGAGCAGTCTAGATAAACGTTTGTCAATTTTGTAGATGTTTTCCAAGAACTGACTTCTGGTAATACTGATTTTCTCTATTTTTACTCTACATTTCATTTCTGTATAAAATTTTAGATATCTTATTAAAAACTCTATTATTTCCTTCCTGTTGTTCACTTTGTAGGTTTTTTTGTGCTTTTATTTCTCATTTCTTAAAATGGAATGTTAAGATATAATGTTTTCATTTTTTCAGATGAATACCCAGACAGAAGTGGACTTGCTGGATTATATGGTAGTTCTAGTGTTAATTTTTTCAGGAATCTTAATACTGTTTTCCACAGTGGTTACCTATTTACATTCTCACCAACAGTGCACATGGGTTCTCTTTTCTTCACATCCTCACCAACACGTTATTTCTTGTCTTTTTCATAATAGGTGTAAGGTGATAGCTCATTGTAATTTTGATTTGCATTTTGTAATGATTACTAATGTTGAGCACTTTTTCATGTACTTGTTGTCTATCTGTATGCCTTCTTTGGGAAATGTCAATTCAAATTTCTGTCCATTATTTAATTACATTGTTCTTTTTATTACTGAGTTGTATAACTTCTTTATGTGTTTTGGATATTAATCCCTTATGAGACACATGATACGCAATATTTTCTGCCATCCTGTAGATTGCCTTTTTGTTTTGTTGATGGTTTCTTTTGTTGTACAAAAAAGCTTTTTAGTGTCATGTTTTTCCACTTGTTTATTTTTGCTTTTGTTTCCTTTGCTTTTTGTGACAAATAAAAAAAAAATCACCAAGATCAATGTCAAGGGCCTTTCCACCTATGTTTTCCTCTAAGAATTTTGTAGTTTATGGATTTACATTCAAGTCTTTAATCTATGTTGAGTTAGTTTTTGTATATGGTGTAAGATGGTGGCCTAGTTTCATTCTTTAGCATGTGGCTCTCCAGTTTTCCCAACATAATTTATTGAAGAGACTATACTTTCCATTTGTATAATCTTTGTTATACATTTATTGACCATATGTGCATGAATTATTCCTGGAATTTCTATTCTTTTCCATTGATCTATGAGTCTGTTCTCATACCAGTACCATACTGTTTGGTTACTATAGCTTTGTAATATAGTTTGAAATCAGGAAGCATGATGCCTCTAGCTTTGTTTTCTTTCTTAAGATTGCTTTGGCTATTGGGGATGTTCTGTGGTCCTATACAAATTTTAGGATTATTTGTTCTGTTTCTGTGAAAAATGCCATTGGAATTTTAGTAGGGATCACCTTGAATCTGTAGACTGCTTTGAGCAATATGGATATTTTGAAAATATTAATTCTTCCAGTGCATAAGCATGGAATAACTTCTCACATATTTCTGTCTTCCTCAACTTCTTTCATTAATGTCTTATTTCAGCATACATGTCTTTAAACCCCTTGTTTAAGTTTATTCCTAAATATTTTGTGTTTTTTTTGATGAATAATAAATGGGATTTGTTCCTTAATTTCTCTTTGTAATATTTTGTTTTTACTGCATAGAGATACAACTGATTTTCTTATGTAACTATGTATCCTGCAACTTCACTGATTTCATTTATTAGTTTTAAAAGGGTATTTTGTGTGTGTGAAATCTTTAGGTTTTTTTTCCCAATTTATTTATTTTCAGAAAAACATTATTCATTATTTTTTCACCACACCCAGTGCTCCATGCAAGCCATGCCCTCTATAATACCCACCACCTGGTACCCCAACCTCCCACCCCCCGCCACTTCAAACCCCTCAGATTGTTTTTCAGAGTCCATAGTCTCTCATGGTTCACCTCCCCTTCCAATTTACCCAAATTCCCTACTCCTCTCTAACGCCCCTTGTCCTCCATGCTATTTGTTATGCTCCACAAATAAGTGAAACCATATGATAATTGACTCTCTCTGCTTGACTTATTTCACTCAGCATAATCTCTTCCAGTCCCGTCCATGTTGCTACAAAAGTTGGGTATTCATCCTTTCTGATGGAGGCATAATACTCCATAGTGTATATGGACCACATCTTCCTTATCCATTCATCCGTTGAAGGGCATCTTGGTTCTTTCCATAGTTTGGCGACTGTGGCCATTGCTACTATAAATATTGGGGTATAGATGGCCCTTCTTTTCAGGACATCTGTATCTTTGGGGTAAATATCCAGGAGTGCAATTGCAGGGTCGTAGGGAAGCTCTATTTTTAATTTCTTGAGGAATCTCCACACTGTTCTCCAAAGAGGCTGCACCAACTTGCATTCCCACCAACAGTGTAAGAGTGTTCCCCTTTCTCCACATCCTCTCCAACACATGTTGTTTCCTGTTTTGTTAATTTTGGCCATTCTAACTGGTGTAAGGTGATATCTCAATATATAATCCTTAAAGGGACTATCCACCAAGATGATCTAACAATTGTAAATATCTATGCTCCCAATATGGGAGCAGCCAATTACTTAAGAAAACTGTTAATCAAGATAAAGAGTCATATTGATATGAATACACTAATCGTAGGAGATCTTAACACGCCTCTCTCAGAATTAGACAGATCATCGAAGCAGAAAATCAATAAAGAAACAAGAGCATTGAATGACACATTGGACCAGATGGACCTCATAGATATATACAGAACATTCCACCCTAAAACAGCAGAATACTCATTCTTCTCAAGTGCACACGGAACCTTCTCCAGAATAGACCACATACTGGGTCACAAATCAGGACTCAACCGATACCAAAAGACTGAGATGATTCCCTGCATATTCTCAGATCACAATGCTTTGAAACTGGAGCTCAATCACAAGGAAAAGTTCGGAAGGAACTCAAACACCTGGAAGCTAAAGACCACCTGCTTAAGAATGCTTGGATCAACCAGGAGATCAAAGAAGAACTGAAACAATTCATGGAAACCAATGAGAATGAAGACACTTCTGTCCAAAACCTATGGGATACAGCAAAGGCGGTCCTAAGAGGAAAATATATAGCCATCCAAGCCTCGCTCAAAAGAATTGAAAAATCCAGAACACACCAGCTGTCTCTACACCTTAAAGAACTGGAGGATCAACAACAAATCAAACCAACTCCACACACAAGAAGGGAAATCATCAAGATTAAAGCTGAGACCAATGAGGGAGAAACCAGAGATACAGTAGAACATATCAATGAAACTAGAAGCTGGTTTTTTGAAAGAATCAATAAGATCGATAAGCCACTGGCTACACTAATCCGAAAGAAAAGAGAGAAATCCCAAATTCATAAAATTATTAATGAAAAGGGAGAGATCAAAATTTTGGCCATTCTAACTGGTGTAAGGTGATACCTCAATGTGGTTTTAATTTGAATCTCCCTGAGGGCTAATGATGATGAACATTTTTTATGTGTCTGATAGCCATTTGTATGTCTTGATTGGAGAAGTGTCTGTTCATATCTTCTGCAAATTTTGTGATGTGTTTGCCTGTTTTGTGTGTGTTGAGTTTGAGGAGTTCATTATAGATCCTGGATATCAACCTGTTGTCTGTACTGTCATTTGCAAATATCTTCTCCCATTCTGTGGGTTGTCTGTTTGTTTTGTTGACTGTTTCCTTTGCTGTGCAGAAGCTTTTGATTTTGATGAAGTCCCAAAAGTGTATGCCAGTACCATACTGTCTTGGTGATCACAGCTTTGTAATAAAGCTTGAAATCAGGTAACGTGATGCCCCCAGCTTTCTTTTTGTTTTTCAACATTTCCTTAGCGATTCGGGGTCTCTTCTGATTCCATACAAATTTTAGGATTATTTGCTCCAGCTCTTTGAAAAATGTGAGTGGAATTTTGATCGGAATGGCATTAAAAGTATAGATTGCTCTAGGCAGTATAGAAATTTTAACAATGTTTATTCTTCCGATCCAAGAGCATGGAATGGTCTTCCATCTATTTGTGTCTTCTTCAATTTCTTTCATGAGTGTTCTATAGTTCCTCAAGTACAGATCCTTTACCTCTTTAGTTAGGTTTATTCCCAGGTATCTTATGGTTCTTGGTGCTATAGTAAATGGAATCGATTCTCTAATTTCCCTTTCTGTATTTTCATTGTTAGTGTATAAGAAAGCCACTGATTTCTGCACATTGACTTTGTATCCTTACACGTTGCTGAATTGCTGTATGAGTTCTAGTAGTTTGGGGGTGGAGTCTTTTGGGTTTTCCATATAAAGAATCATGTCATCTGTGAAGAGAGAGAGTTTGACTTCTTCATTACCAATTTGGATACATTTTATTTCTCTTTGTTGTCTGATTGCTGTTGCTAGGACTTCTAATACTATGTTGAACAAGAGTGGTGAAACTGGGCATCCTTGTCTTGTTCCTGATCTCAATGGGAAGGCTGCAAGCTTTTTCCCATTGAGGATGATATTTGCTGTGGGTCTTTCATAGATAGATATGATGAGGTTCAGGAATGTTCCCTCTATCCCTATACTTTGAAGCATTTTAATAAGGAACGGATGCTGGATTTTGTCAAATGCTTTTTCTGCATCAATTGAGAGGACCATGTGGTTCTTCTCTCTTCTCATATTAATTTGTTGTATCACATTGATTGATTTGCGAATGTTGAACCATCCTTGTAGCCCAGGGATGAATCCCACCTGATCATGGTGGATAATCTTTTTGATGTGCTGTTGGATCCTGTTGGCTAGGATCTTGTTGAGAATCTTAGCATCAATATCCATCAGTGATATTGGTCTGAAATTCTCCTTTTTGGTAGGGTCTTTGCCTTGTTTGGGGATCAGGGTAATGCTGGCTTCATAGAAAGAGTCTGGAAGTTTTCCTTCTGCTTGAATTTTTTGAAACAGCTTCAGGAGAATAGGTGTTATTTCTTCTTGGAAGGTTTGGTAGAATCCCCCAGGGAATCCGTCAGGTCCTGGGCTCTTGTTTTTTGGGAGGTTTTTGATCATTGCTTCAATCTCGTTATTAGATATCAGTGTATTCAGGTTGTCGATTTCTTCCTGGTTCAATGTTGGTAGTTTATATTTTTCCAGGAATGCATCCATTTCATCTAGGTTGCTAAGCTTATTGGCATATAACTGTTGATAATAACTTCTGATGATTGTTTCTACTTCCTTGGTGTTAGTTGTGATCTCTCTCTTTTCATTCATAATTTTATGAATTTGGGCTTTCTCTCTTATCTTTTGGATTAGTGTGGCCAGTGGCTTATCGATCTTATTGATTCTTTCAAAAAACCAGCTTCTAGTTTCATTGATACGTTCTATTGTATCTCTGGTTTCTCCATCATTGATCTCAGCTCTAATCTTGATGATTTCCCTTCTGCAGAAAGAAAGACTTCAGAGGTAACTCGATGTCAATAAAAATGTATCTATCAATAATCACTCTCAATGTGAATGGCCTAAATACACCCATAAAACGGCACAGGGTTGCGGATTGGATAAAACGACAGGACCCATCCATATGCTGTCTACAAGAGACCCATTTTGAACCTAAAGATATACGCAGACTGAAAGTGAAGGGGTGGAGAAACATCTTTCATGCCAGTGGGCCTCAAAAGAAGGCCGGGGTAGCGATTCTCATATCAGATAAATTGGACTTCAAACTAAAGACTGTAGTCGGAGATGCAGAAGGACACTACATAATCCTTAAAGGGGCTATCCACCAAGATGATCTAATAATTGTAAATATCTATGCTCCCAATATGGGAGCAGCCAATTACTTAAGAAAACTGTTAATCAAGATAAAGAGTCATATTGATATGAATACACTAATCGTAGGAGATCTTAACACGCCTCTCTCAGAATTAGACAGATCATCGAAGCAGAAAATCAATAAAGAAACAAGAGCATTGAATGACACATTGGACCAGATGGACCTCATAGATATATACAGAACATTCCACCCTAAAACAGCAGAATACTCATTCTTCTCAAGTGCACACGGAACCTTCTCCAGAATAGACCACATACTGGGTCACAAATCAGGACTCAACCGATACCAAAAGACTGAGATGATTCCCTGCATATTCTCAGATCACAATGCTTTGAAACTGGAGCTCAATCACAAGGAAAAGTTCGGAAGGAACTCAAACACCTGGAAGCTAAAGACCACCTGCTTAAGAATGCTTGGATCAACCAGGAGATCAAAGAAGAACTGAAACAATTCATGGAAACCAATGAGAATGAAGACACTTCGGTCCAACACCTATGGGATACAGCAAATGCGGTCCTAAGCGGAAAATACATAGCCATCCAAGCCTCCCTCAAAAAAATTGAAAAATCTAGAACGCACCAGCTGTCTCTACACCTTAAAGTACTGGAGGATCAACAACAAATCAAACCAACTCCATACATAAGAAGGGAAATCTCTTGCTGCTTTTAAAATTCTCTCCTTGTCTTGAACTTTTTTAAAAATTTCTTTTCAGTGTAACAGTATTCATTGTTTTTGCACCACACCCAGTGCTCCATGCAATCCATGCCCTCTCCAATATCCACCACCTGGTTCCCCCAACCTCCCACCCAAACCCCTTCCAACCCCTCAGATTGTTTTTCAGAGTCCATAGTCTCTTATGGTTCACCTCCCTTTCCAGTTTCCCTCAACTCCCTTCTCCTCTCCATCTTCCCTTGTCCTCCATGCTATTTGTTATGCTCCACAAATAAGTGAAACCAAATGATGATTGAATCTCTCTGCTTGACTTATTTCACTCAGCATAATCTCTTCCAGTCCCATCCAAGTTGTTAAAAAGTTTGGTACTCATCCTTTCTGATGGAGGCATAATACTCCATAGTGTATATGGACCTCATCTTTCTTATCCATTCGTCCATTGAAGGACATCTTGGTTCTTTCCACAGCGTAGCTACTGTGGCCATTGCTGCTATAAACATTGGGGTACAGAAGGCCCTTCTTTCACCACATCTGTATCTTTGGAGTAAATACACAGTAGTGCAATTGCAGGGTCATAGGGAATCTCTCTTTTTAATTTCATGAGGAATCTCCACACTGTTTTCCAAAGTGGATGCACCAACCTGCATTCCCACCAAGAGTGTAAGAGGGTTCCTCTTTGTCCACATCCTCTCCAATACACCTTTTTTCCTGTGTTGGTAATTTTGGCCATTCTAACAGGTGTAACTCGGTATCTCAATATGCCTTTAACTCGAATATCCCTGATAGATAGTGATGATGAACATTTTCTCATGTGTCTGATAGCCATTTGTATGTCTTCATTGGAGAAGTGTTTGTTCATGTCTTCTGCCCCCCTTTTTTTTCATTATTTATTTTCAGAAAAAACATTATTCATTATTTTTTCACCACACCCAGTGCTCCATGCAATTCGTGCCCTCTATAATACCCACCACCTGGTACCCCATCCTCCCACCCCCCCCCCGCCACTTCAAACCCCTCAGACTGTTTTTCAGAGTCCATAGTCTCTCATGGTTCACCTCCCCTTCCAATTTACCCAAATTCCCTACTCCTCTCTAACACTTTTTTTAACATGATTATCTGTTTTGTGTGTGTTGAGCTTGAGAAGTTCTTTATGGATCCTGGATATCAACCTTTTCTCTGTACTGTTATTTGCAAATATCTTCTCCCATTATGTGGGTTGCCTCTTTGTCTTCTTGACTGTTTCCTTGGCTGAAGCTTTTGATTTTGATGAAGTCCCAAGGTTCATTTTTGCATTTGTTTCCTTTGCCTTTGGAGACATATCTTGAAAGAAGTTGCTGTGGCTGATATCGAAGAGATTACTGCCTAGATTCTCCTCTAGGATTTTGATGGATTCCTGTCTCACGTTAAGGTCTTTTATCCATTATGAGTTTTTCTTGGGTATGGTGTAAGAGAGTGGGCAAGTTTCTTTTAAATTGAGTATTTTTCTTATCTTTTGGATGTTAAACTATGCGTCTAGAATTAGTTTGTTTATGTGTTTGCTCTATGTATTTGTTTCTGTGAATGTGCATCCTTAACATTAACAATCCACCCTGAAGTAATATAACTACTCATATGTAATCCAACATTTTTTAAAGGTAAGCTTCCACTTACCTCTCTCTCTTTTTATAAGATTTTATTTATGTATGTATGTATGTATTTATTTATTTATGTGTTTGCTCTATGTATTTGTTTCTGTGAATGTGCATCCTTAACATTAACAATCCACCCTGAAGTAATATAACTACTCATATGTAACCCAACATTAAAGGTAAGCTTCCACTTACCTCTCTCTCTTTTTACAAGATTTTATGTATGTATGTATGTATGTATGTATTTATTTATTTATTTTTATTGTCATCATTAGCTTTATATTGTCTTTTTAAAATTTTTTTAAATTTATTTATTTTCAGCATAAGAGTATTCATTATTTTTTTAATTCTATTTATTGTTTTTAGTGCATAGAGATACAACTGATTTTCTTATGTAACTTTGTATCCTGCAACTTCACTGAATTCATTTATTAGTTTTAAAAGGGTATTTTGTGTGTGTGAAATCTTTAGGTTTTTTTTTTCCCAATTTATTTATTTTCAGAAAACATTATTCATTATTTTTTCACCACACCCAGTGCTCCATGCAAGCCATGCCCTCTATAATACCCACCATCTGGTACCCCAACCTCCCACCCCCCCGCCACTTCAAACCCCTCAGATTGTTTTTCAGAGTCCATAGTCTCTATGGTTCACTTTCCCTTCCAATTTACCTAAATTCCCTACTCCTCTCTAACGCCCCTTGTCCTCCATGCTATTTGTTATGCTCCACAAATAAGTGAAGCCATATGATAATTAACTCTCTAAGCTTGACTTATTTCACTCAGCATAATCTCTTCCAGTCCCGTCCATGTTGCTACAAAAGTTGGGTATTCATCCTTTCTGATGGAGGCATAATACTCCATAGTGTATATGGACCACATCTTCCTTATCCATTCATCCGTTGAAGGGCATCTTGGTTCTTTCCATAGTTTGGCGACTGTGACCGTTGCTGCTATAAACATTGGGGTACAGATGGCCCTTCTTTTCACGACATCTGTGTCTTTGTGGTAAATACCCAGGAGTGCAATTGCAGGGTCGTAGGGAAGCTCTATTTTTAATTTCTTTTTTTTTTAAAGATTTTATTTATTTATTTGAGAGAGAGAGACAGTGAGAGAGAGCATGAGCGAGGAGAAGGTCAGAGAGCGAAGCAGACTCCCATGGAGCTGGGAGCCTGATGTGGGACTCGATCCCGGGACCCCAGGATCATGCGCTGAGCCGAAGGCAGTCGTCCAACCAACTGAGCCACTAGGCGTCCCTATTTTTAATTTCTTGAGGAATCTCCACACTGTTCTCCAAAGAAGCTGCACCAACTTGCATTCCCACCTACAGTGGAAGAGGGTTCCCCTTTCTCCACATCCTCTCCAACACATGTTGTTTCCTGTTTTGTTAATTTTGGCCATTCTAACTGGTGTAAGGTGATATCTCAATGTGGTTTTAATTTGAATCTCCATGAGGGCTAATGATGATGAGCATTTTCTCATGTGTCTGATAGCCATTTGTATGTCTTGATTGGAGAAGAGTCTGTTCATATCTTCTGCCCATTTTTTGATGTGTTTGTCTGTTTCGTGTGGGTTGAGTTTGAGGAGTTCATTATAGATCCTGGATATCAACCTTTTGTCTGTACTGTCATTTGCAAATATCTTCTCCCATTCCATGGGTTGCCTCTTTGTTTTTTTGACTGTTTCCTTTGCTGTGCAGAAGCTTTTGATTTTGATGAAGTCCCAGAAGTTTATTTTCGCTTTTGTTTCCTTTGCCTTTGGAGACGTATCTTGAAAGAAGTTGCTGTGGCTGATATCAAAGAGATTACTGCCTATGTTCTCCTCTAAGATTCTGATGGATTCCTGTCTCACATTGAGGTCTTTTATCCATTTTGAGTTGATCTTTGTGTACGGTGTAAGAGAATGGTCGAGTTTCATTCTTCTACATATAGCTGTCGAGTTTTCCCAGCACCATTTATTGAAGAGACTGTCTTTTTTCCACTGTATATTTTTTCCTGTTTTGTCAAAGATTAATTGACCATAGAGTTGAGGGTCCATATCAGGGCTCTCTACTCTGTTCCACTGGTCTATGTGTCTGTTTTGATGCCAGTACCATGCTGTCTTGGTGATCACAGCTTTGTAATAAAGCTTGAAATCAGGTAAGGTGATGCCGCCAGCTTTAAAAGAGCTTCAGGAGAATAGGTGTTATTTCTTCTTTGAAAGTTTGGTTGAATTCCCCAGGGAATCCGTCAGGTCCTGGGCTCTTGTTTTTTGGGAGTTTTTTGATCACTGCTTCAATCTTGTTACTAGGTATCATTCTATTCCGGTTGTTAATTTCTTACTGGTTCAATTTTGGGAGTTTATAGTTTTCCAGGAATGCATCCATTTCATCTAGGTTGCTAAGCTTATTGGCATATAACTGTTGATAATAACTTCTGATGATTGTTTCTGCTTCCTTGGTGTTTGTTGTGATCTCTCCCTTTCATTCATAATTTTAGGAATTTGGACTTTCTGTCTTTTTTATAATTTACTATTATAATGAATGGTAATAACTTCTGATAATTGTTTCTACTTCCTTGGTGTTAGTTGTGATCTCTCCCTTTTCATACATTATTTTATTAATTTGGGCTTTCTCTCTTGGCCAATGGTTTATCGATCTTATTGATTCTTTCAAAAATCCAGCTTCTCGTTTCATTGATACATTCTATTGTATCTCTGGTTTCTCCCTCATTGATCTCAGCTCTAATCTTGATGATTTCCCTTCTTATGTGTGGAGTTGGTTTGATTTGTTGTTGATTCTCCAGTTCTTTAAGGTGTAGAGACAGCTGCTGTGTCTGGATTTTTCAATTCTTTTGAGGGAGGCTTGGATGGCTATGTTTTTCCCCCCTTAGGACTGCCTTTACTGTGTCCCATAGGTTTTGGACCGAAGTGTTTTCATTCTCATTGGTTTCCATGAATTGTTTCAGTTCTTCTTTGATCTCCTGGTTGATCCAAGCATTCTTAAACAAGGTGGTCTTTAGCTTCCAGGTGTTTGAGTTCCTTCAGACCTTTTCCTTGTGATTGAGACCCAGTTTCAAAGCATTGTGACCTGAGAATATGCAGGAATCATCTCAGTCTTTTGGTATCGGTTGAGTCCTGATTTGTGACCCAGTGTGTGTTCTATATTTGAGAACGTTCCATGTGCACTTGAGAAGAATGAGTATTCTGTTGTTTTAAGTTGGAATGTTCTGTATATATCTACGGGGTTTATCTGGTCCAGTGTGTCATTCGATGCTCTTGTTTCTTTATTGATTTTCTGCTTCGATAATCTGTCTATTTCTGAGAGAGGCGTGTTAAAATCTCCTACTATTAATGTATTCAATTCAATATGACTATCTTGATTAACAGTTTTCTTATGTGATTGGCTGCTCCCATATTGGGGGCATAGATATTTACAATTGTTAGATCATCTTGGTGGATAGTCCTTTTAAGAATGATGTTGTGTCCTTCTGTATATCTGACTACAATTTTTAGTTTAAAATCTAATTTGTCTGATATGAGAATCGCTACCCGGCCTTCTTTTGAGGCCCATTGGCATGAAAAAATTCTTCTCCATCCCTTCACTTTCAGTCTGTGTGTATCTTTAGGTTCAAAATGGGTCTCTTTTAGACAACATATGGATGGGTCCTGTCGTTTTATCCAATCTGAAGCTTTGTGTCATTTTATGGGTGCATTTAGGACACTCACATTGAGAGTGATTATTGATAGATACGTTTTTATTGACATCCTGTTACATTTGAAGTCTTTCTTTTTATAGATTGTCTCTATATTTCTGTTAAGTGCTATTCTTAGGATTTTTCCTCCTTTATAGAACCCCCCTTTAACATTTCCTGCTGTGGTATTTCCGGCTTGGTGGTTGCATAGTCTTTTAAGCCTTGCTGGTCTGGGAAGCTCTTTATCTCTCCATCCATTTTGAATGTCAGTCTTGCTGGATAAAGTATTCTTGGCTGCATGTTCTTCTCATTTAGTGCCCTGAATATATCTTGCCAGTTCTTTCTGGCTTTCCAGGTCTCTGTGGACAGGTCTGACATTATTCTGATGGGCTTTCCTCTGTAAGTAAGGAGCCTCTTTGTCCTAGCAGCTTTCAAGAGATTGTATCTACAGTTGTGATTCCTCCACATATAAGTGAAACCATATGATGATTGACTCTCTCTGCATGACTTATTTCACTCAGCATAATCTCTTTCAGTCCTATCCTTGTCGCTACAAAAGTTGGGTGTTCATCCTTTTTGATGGAGGCATAATTCTCCATACTGTATATGGAACACATCTTCCTTATCCATTCGTCCTTTGAAGGACATCTTGGTTCTTTCCACAATTTGGCAACCATGGCCATTGCTGCTATGAACATTGGGGTAGAGATAGCCCTTCTTTTTCACTACATATCTGTATCTTTGAGGTAAATACCCAGTAGTGCAATTGCAGGGTCATAGGGAAGCTCTCTTTTTAATTTCTTTTTTTTAAATTTATGTTTTATTTTCAGCATAACAGTATTCATTATTTTTGCACCACACCCAGTGCTCCATGCAATCCGTGGCCCCTATAATACCCACCACCTGGTACCCTGACCTCCCACCCCCCGCCCCTTCAAAACCCTCAGACTGTTTTTCAGAGTCCATAGTCTCTCATGGTTCACCTCCCCTTCCAATTTCCCCCCAACTTCCTTCTCATCTCTATCTCCCATGTCCTCCATGCTATTTGTTATGCTCCAGAAATAAGTGAAACCATGTGATAATTGACTCTCTCTGCTTGCTTATTTCACTCAGCATAATCTCTTCCAGTCCCATCCATGTTGCTACAAAGATCAGGAACACAACAAGGATGCCCACTCTCACCACTCTTGTTCAACATAGTATTAGAAGTCCTAGCAACAGCAATCAGACAACAAAGAGAAATAAAAGGTATCCTAATTGGCAATGAAGAAGTCAAACTCTCTCTCTTTGCAGATGACATGATTCTTTATATGGAAAACCCAAAAGACTCCACCCCCAAACTACTAGAATTCATACAACAATTCAGCAACATGGCAGGATACAAAGTCAATGTACAGAAATCAGTGGCTTTCTTATACACTAAAAATGAAAATATATAAAGGGAAATTAGAGAATCGATTCCATTTACTATAGCACCAAGAACCATAAGATACCTGGGAATAACCTAACTAAAGAGGTAAAGGATCTGTACTTGAGGAACTACAGAACACTCATGAAAGAAATTGAAGAAGACACAAAAAGATGGAAGACCATTCCATGCTCTTGGATCGGAAGAATAAACATTGTTAAAATGTCTCTACTGCCCAGAGAAATCTATAATTTTAATGCCATTCTGATCAAAATTCCACCAGTATTCTTCAAAGAGCTGGAGCAAATAATCCTAAAATTTGTATGGAATCAGAAGAGACCCCGAATTGCTAAGGAAATGTTGAAAAACAAAAATAAAACGTGGGGCATCATGTTACCTGATTTCAAGCTTTACTACAAAGCTGTGATCACCAACACAGCATGGTACTGGCATCAAAACAGACACATAGACCAGTGGAACAGAGTAGAGAGTCCAGATATGGATCCTCTACTCTATGGTCAAATAATCTTTGACAAAACAGGAAAAAAATATACAGTGGAAAAAAGACAGTCTCTTCAATAAATGGTGCTGGGAAAACTGGGCAGCTATATGTAGAAGAATGAAACTCGACCATTCTCTTACACCATACACAAAGATAAACTCAAAATGGATAAAAGACCTCAATGTGAGACAGGAATCCATCAGAATTCTAGAGGAGAACATAGGCAGTAATCTCTTTGATATCAGCCACAGCAACTTCTTTCAAGGTATGTCTCCAAAGGCAAAGGAAACAAAAGTGAAAATAAACTTTTGGGACTTCATCAAAATCAAAACTTCCGCACAGCAAAGGAACCAGTAAACAAAACAAAGAGGCAACCCACGGAATGGGAGAAGATATTTGCAAATGACAGTACAGAAAAAAGTTTGATATCCAGGATCTATATTGAACTCCTCAAACTCAACACACACAAAACAGATAATCATATCAAAAAATGGGCAGAAGATATGAACAGACACTTCTCCAATGAAGACATACAAATGGCTATCAGACACATGAAACAATGTTCATCATCACTAGCCCTCATGGAGATTCAAGTTAAAACCACATTGATATATCACCTTACACCAGTTAGAATGGCCAAAATTAACAAGACAGATAACAACATTTGTTGGAGGAGTTGTGGAGAAAGGGGAACCCTCTTCCACTGTTGGTGGGAATGCAAGTTGGTGCAGCCTCTTTGGAGAAGAGTGTGGAGATTCCTCAAGAAATTAAAAATAGAACTTCCCCATGACCCTGCCAGTGCACTATTGGGTATTTACCCCAAAGATACAGATGTAGTGAAAAGAAGGGCCATCTGTACCCCAATGTTTATTCCAGCAATGGCCATGGTCACCAATCTGTGGAAAGAACCAAGATGTCCTTCAACAGGTGAATGGATAAGGAAGATGTGGTCTTTTTAATTTCTTGAGGAATCTCCACACTCTTTTCCAAAGTGACTGTGCAAATTTGCATTCCACCCACAGTGTAAGAGGGTTTCCCTTTCTCCACTTCCTCTCCAACACTTGTTGTTTCCTGTCTTCCTAATTTTTGCCATTCTAACTGGTATAAGGTGGTATCTCAATGCGGTTTTAATTTAAATCTCCCTGATGGCTAGTGATGATGAACATTTTTTCATGTGTCTGATAGCCATTTTATGTCTTCATTGGAGAAGTGTCTGTTCATATCTTCTGCCCATTTTTTAAATATGATTGTCTGTTTTGTAACACACTAGAATATTACTTAATCATCAAGAAAAGTGAAATCTTACCATTACATCAACATGGATGGAACTGGAGGGTATTATGTTGAGCAAAAGAAGTGAATCAGAGAAGGACAATTATCACATTGTTTCACTCATATAACGAATTTAAGAAACAGTGCAGACGATCATAGGGGAAGGAAGGGAAAACTGAGTGGAAAGAAATCAGAGAGGGAGAGAAATCATGAGAGATTTCTTTACTATGAGAAGGAAACTGAGTGTTGCAGGAGGGCAGTTGGTTGAGGTATGGTGTAATTGGGTGATAGGCATTAAGGAAGGCAAGTGATGTAATGAGCATTAGGTGTTATAGGCAACTGATGAATAATTAAACTCTACATCTGCAGCTAATGATGTACTATTTGTTGGCTAATTGAATTCAAATTAAAATAAAAAAGCTCAAGAGAGAAAGAGTGAATTGGGATAATATATTTGTAAACAATATTAGGCTCTAGAACATATAACAAACTCTCAAAACACCATTTTAAAAACAGTTGTATCAATCCAAGTACAAAATGGGCAAAAGATTGAAGCGACATTTCATTGAGTCAATATCCTGGTGGCAAATACACACATGAAAGACATTTAATTTCATTATCCATTAGAGAAATTCAAATTGAATCACAAAAATATATCACTACACGTCTATCAAAAACACTAAAATGAAAAACAGTGACAATACCAAATGATAGCAAGGATGCAGAGAAACTATCACTCATAGCTTTCTGGTGGTGATGTAAAATGATACATCCACAGTGGAAAAAGAGTCTGTAGTTTCTTAAAAAAACTATACATGCATGGGCGCCTGGATGGCTCAGTTAGTTAAGTGTGGGATTCTTGATTTTGGCTCAGGTCATGATCTCCAGGATATGAGACTAAACATTGCATCAGGCTCTGTGCTAGACGTGAAGCCTGCTTAAAATTATCTCCTTCCTTTTCCCGCTGCCCTTCCCCACTCTCTCCCCCTAAACAAAACAAAATAAAACAAAAACAAACAAAAAGATCTCTAAACATGCAATTAATATATGACTCAATAATTGGATTTCTTTTTTTTTTTAGATTTTATTTATTTATTTATTTGACAGAGTTTTTTTTCTTTTTTTTTCCAATTTATTTATTTATTTATTTTCTCGATTTATTTATTTTCAGAAAAACATTATTCATTATTTTTTCACCACACCCAGTGCTCCATGCAAGCCGTGCCCTCTCTAATACCCACTACCTGGTACCCCAACCTCCCATCCCCCCGCCACTTCAAACCCCTCAGATTGTGTTTCAGAGTCCATAGTCTCTCATGGTTCACCTCCCCTTCCAATTTACCCAAATTCCCTACTCCTCTCTAACGCCCCTTGTCCTCCATGCTATTTGTTATGCTCCACAAATAAGTGAAACCATATGATAATTGACTCTCTCTGCTTGACTTATTTCACTCAGCATAATCTCTTCCAGTCCCGTCCATGTTGCTACAAAAGTTGGGTATTCATCCTTTCTGATGGAGGCATAATACTCCATAGTGTATATGGACCACATCTTCCTTATCCATTCTTCCATTGAAGGGCATCTTGGTTCTTTCCACAGTTTGGTGACTAACATTTATTGAAAAATACCACACTCCTGGTACTGTTCTAAGAAACTCCCACCCATATGTTTAATCTTTTTTTAAAAAGATTTTATTTATTTATTTATTTATTTATTTGACACAGAGAGAGATCACAAGTAGGCAGAGAGGCAGGCAGAGAGAGAGTGGAAGCAGGCTGCCCACTGAGCAAAGAGCCTGATGTGCAACTCGATCCCAGGACCCTAAGATCATGACCTGAGCTGAAGGCAGAGGCTTAACCTACTGAGCCACCTAGGTGCCCCCATATGTTTAATCTTTATTTAATCTTTACAACTCTGTGAGATTATTAGAACTATTCCCATTTAACAGTTAACAAAATGGAGGCACAGAGAGGTTAAATAATTTCCTCAAGGTCACATATTTAAACAGAAGTGGTATGACTGTGGAGCCCACATTATCTTTTTAAAGATATTTATTTATTTACTTGAGAGAGCAAGAGCATGAGCAGGGGGTAGGGGCAGAGGATGAGGGAGAACCAGACTCCCTACTGAGCAGGGAGCCCAATGCAGGGCTCAGTTCCAGGACCTGAGATCATCACTTGAGCTGAAAGCAGATGCTTAACTGACTGAGCCACCCAGTGCCCCTGGAACCCACATTTATTAACCCCTACTTATACTGATTACGATGGACTGAGACTGTGCCAAGTCCTTCCACAAACTTTGTTTCATTTTATCTTCAAAACACCCATAATATATGTTGCCACTTGATGGAAAATAAACTGATTTTTAACAAACCCTAGATTAAACAAAATAACAACTACAAACATGAAACTAAAACCCAGAAACCTTAACTCTCAATTCAGTGCTCCTTCTATGACATCATGGAATTAAGAAATGTTAAGTACATTGTACTAGAAGATAAAGGAAGAAAACCTCTAGCATTATTGTGCTCCTATGATCTAAGCACTCCATATAACTCATAACATTTACTCCTCTCAGAAACTCTGTGAGGTACATTAATCCCACTTTATAGATTAGGAATCTAAGGCTCAAAGATGTCAAATAAATTGCCCACGCTTTCATAAGTGAGCTAGGATATAAACCCAGATTGGGCTGGCCCAAAGTTAGAAGGTTCCCCTTGAATAGGAATGTGGCATGATAGATTTAGAGACTGACAAGGAAGAAGACAAGGGAAGAAATTATGAGATTGCAGGGTATAGTGACACTTTCTCCTTTATGTAGCTTCCCTGATAAACTTCTATTTCGCAAGTTTCCCAAACATATCTCTCTATTCTGTCCCAGTCTTTTTTTTTCTCTTGTATTTCTTTTGGTCTCTTGGGCTCCTGCATCAAAGACAACCCAAAGCATTAGAAGGAGGAGGGCAAACGGGAGACTGTAGGAGGGAGGTGCAAGATAAAAGAATCTTTCCTGACTTGGCTGTGTTGTCTGAACACAGGAGAAAGAGAAGATGGAATTTTCATATCATCTTTCTTTGTCCTGATGAATCAGCTTTTTAAAATACACATTCCTTAAGTCCTTTCCTCACTAGCCTGGTCATTTTAGGAAGACCCTAAGTCAAAGTCATCTGAATAAAGTGAGTGCATTCTTTTTTTTTTTTTTTTTTTTTTTTTAGAGTATGTTCTATTACCTGCTTCATTCCTCTTCAAGTGGTCAATTTCCCCATATTTTCTTTCTGTCCAATACATCCCTCTTTCTGTTACTCTCTACACCTAATAAAGCCCAAACTCCTATCAGCATTTTTCACGCCTGGTCCACCCTAATACTCAGACTAATATCACTTTCTACATCTTTTTCACTCAGAGCTGGTTTCTTTATTTATTCATTCGCTGCCTGGCCTCCCTACAGTTTTTTAATAGTCAATTCATAGTCATTCATAGTCAATTCTTTCTATATTACAGATATCTTCACCTAATCTTCTTTCATTGGATCTATTGTCTATATAACAAATTTATCCCACCCAAACATCAGTTATCTTATTTACAGAAGTTCTAAACTTTTGCACTTAATCTAACTTCCTTATGTTTTAGCTGGACCCTGCAGATTTACTCACTCTTCTATGGACTGTTTTCCTTACATACCATTCCAACTCTGTCAAATTTTCTAGTAATTCATTTAAATTCCCTACTCTAGACCATTTCCAACCAACTCCTTTTTACATTCTGCTTTCTTTATATGCCATTCCTGTCATCTGCATCTCATCAGTTCTGCCCAGCTCGTACCTTTCTCCATTTTCCCATCCATCCATACAACCATTGTAATACCTTTACTAGGGGTGCCTGGGTGGCTCAGTGGGTTAAGCCTCTGTGTTCAGCTGAGGCCATGAGCTCAGGGTCCTGGGGTTGAGCCCCACATTAGGCCCTCTGTTCAGTAGGGAGCTTGCTTCCCCCCTCCCCGCCTACCTCTCTGCCTACTTGTTCTCTCTCTCTCTCTCTGTCAAATAAATAAAATCTTTTAAAAAAATACCTATACTAATCAGTTACTAAAGAAGAGCTTGTAATAAGAACTATTGTCAAAAGGAGAGACAGAAATATCAGTAAATAATCTATGTTTAGAAATATGAGTAGTTTTGGAGCATGATACCTAGCAAACTGAAACATGACAAACAAGAATTTGTAGGAGCAGGACTGGGTATTTTTGATAGAAAGACTATTTGCAAATCACAGCGTTAGAGAACATCATAACATATTGAGAAAAATGGAAACCATTGGCAATGACTAGATTATTGTAGGACAATTAAGAAGAAATACATTGGGGGGGGTTTACTATGTATTTCCCCCAAACTGAATGTATTTAGGGTCAGGGATATGGCTAGATTTCTATGTAAAATTTCACTCTAGACAAAAATGGCAGTTTGACTGATGAGTGTTGAGGTTGAAGGAAGAAAGACCAGGTCATAGGCTATTGAAATAGTTAACTAAGAAATAACAAGGACCTGGAGGGCATAAGGGACTAGGGGGAAGGCAACAGAAATAGGACAGGAGAAAGGGAGAATAGATATGGAAGACATAGGAAACTTTCAGATCTCTGGTATAGCTGACTGCTTGGAAACTAATGTTATTGATTGTGACAAAGGAATAACAGGCTTAGGAAATATTTTTCTAGATATTTTGTATCTGAGGGACTCATGTGACATCAAGAGAATCATGTCCACTCCTTGATATACCATTAAAGACATATAGGGTGCTTTGGCATAAAGTTCCTCCTTTATATCCACCTGAGTAATAGCAGCAGTGATATAGCTTGTAAAATAATACCTGGGTTTTCACAGGCTCTAATGGAAACAGTAATGAGAGGAACTTCACCAAACTGGTGTCAGGGAAAGGAAAGAAAGAAGGACAGTTAATGTCTCTCTGTGGAGATGCCACACAAGCCAAGATTTGAGAGTTAATTAGGAGTTAGCTACCCTCATGAAGATTGCAGCATGAACAAAGGTACAGAGGTGATAAGTAAGTTATATGCCAAGAGCTACAAGGTATAAAATACAATGTATGCTGTGGCAAGAAATAAGGTTTTGATAATGGTAGTGGCATATCACGAAGTACTTATATGCCCTGTTAATTAGCTTGAAGGTTACTTTGTAGGAAGTAGGGCACTATGGAAGAATTTTAAGTAGGGAAGTGAAATGGTCAGATTTGAGCCTCAGGGAAAGACTATAGGCAGTGAAACCAATTGGAAGTCCACGTATGAGAGGTTAATTTTTCTTTCTTTTCCTTTTTTTAAGCATGCAGAGCATCAAACTTGAGGATAGAAAATATTAAAGGATGAGCAAAGGGTCTGAGGCCAAGAATGTCAAATGCACAATAAATGGTATATGAGGCAGTAACTGAGGAGAAAGGAACAAGGGTAAGGATACTAATGACAATTGTAGTCTTAAGGTTCCCCTTTATGAAACTGGTATAGGGGTAGGCATAGCAGTTTAAACTTTCAGAGATGAGAAGGTGAAGATATGTCCCCAGCACTAGATTATAAACTATTTAAAGACTCAGTACCTTATTGACTTTTTATGTATCAAATCTCTGAATCTGTGGCTTGGAGCATAGTTGATCCACCATGAATTTTGAAATAAATAGAACTTTGAGTGTGGATGTTAGGGAAGGGAGTGATGATCCCCTGCAAGCCAGGGATATGGGCATTTTGTGATTGCATTAAAGTACTTTAGTATGGAGAGAAATGTAAGTGGCTCAAAAACTTAGTAATGGTCAAGTACTGATGGCAAAACATAAAAAGAAGAGAAACTCAGGTATAAAATCATTAGCAGGTTTGATATTTTTAGATTCCATATATAAGTGAGACATGCAGTATTTGTCTTTTTCTATCTTGCTTACTTCACCTCTCATAATGCCCTCAAAGTCCATCCATATTGTTACAAATGTCAGGATTTCCTTCTTTTTTATGACTGAATAACACTGCATTATACATAATTATATATGTATAGATGTGTATTATATACATGTATATCACATTTTGCGTGTATATTATACATGAATATACATATATACAAATACATATATCACAATATACATGTATATTTATACATATATATGTATATATATGTATATGAGGCAGTAACTGAGGAGAAAAGATCAAGGGTAAGGATACTAATGACAATTGTATATATATAATTGTGTATATATATGTATATATACACATATATGTATCAGTGACTATCAGTGGAGGAGTGGATAAAGAAAATATGCTTTAAATGTATATATATATGTATTTAAAACATATTTTCTTTTAATAATGTAATATATGTATACTTTTAAATATAATATATATATATATTTAAAACATATTTTCTTTATCCACTCCTCCACTGATAGTCACTCAGGTTGTTTCTGTATCTTGGCTCTTCATAGAAAGAGAGCACTGGGTGTTATACACAACTAGTGAATCGAACACTACATCAAAAACCAATGATGTATTATATGTTGGCTGATTGAACATAATAAAAAAAGGGAAACAGAGAATAGAGTCATAAGGGTGGCTGCCAGGGGCTGGGGAGTGGAGGAAATGGGGAGATATTGGTCAATAGGTACAGTTATAAGATGAATAAGTTCTGGGCATTTAATGTATAGCATGGCAACTGTAATTAACAACACTGTATTGTTCACTTGAAGGTTACTATGGGAGTAGAGCTTCAGTGTTCTCATCATAACAGCAACAAAATGGTAATTGTGTGAGGTAAGCATTGTGGTAAACATTTCAGAATATATACTTGTATCAAACTGTCACATAGTATACTTTATACAATATTGTATGTCAATTATATCTCAATAAAGCTAGAAAAAAATCACTAGCAAGTTGAAGTTTGATATGTGAGCACGTTCTGCCCCTGCTGCTCAGAGGAACAGTCCTAAGACTAAAAAGTAAGGAAACTCCTCAGGGGAAATAACACCCTGGTGTTTAGCTGATTCTCTCCTATTCTCTTTCTAATATCCATACTCCCTTCCAGAGCTATGACCATACAGAGACACTAGGGAGACTGTAACCCTTTTTTTGCACCAATTCCCGTGTGAATATGTTCACCTCTGTTTCACATCAAATCAAGAAGAGGCATGAAGTTTTGAAATGGCAAGTTTTATTTTCAATACCAAGATAAACAAATAGAGTCCTCTACTTCATGTATGCTTTTATACTGGTCTTGTTATTGGCAAAATATTTTTTAAAAGGAAGCCATTAGATTGAGATGGCTCTCATGCCTTCGTTGACTGTTTAAGCAAACCAAAACTTCAGCTAGAGCCAATTGTAAATGTGCTTACAACCAAGAAAACAAAATTAAAGAATAACCAATCTCAAACAGCCAGTGAGACATTCCCAAATAAGGCAACCACTTAAACCGTAGCCAATCAAATAATTCCCTTGCTTTGCTTTTGTGTTTGCTCTATAAAAGCCTTTCCACTAGCTTCTGTCAGTAGAGCACAGTTTACCACTTTCAGTTTTGTGCTGCCCGGTTTAAATCAATTTTGCTCAAATAAAGTCTTGAAAATTTTAATATTCCTCAAGTTAATCTTTAACAATACTAAAGGAAGGTGTTCTATTCTCATTCCAAGGGAGCACAACTTTCAGAACTGATGGGATTCTCATTCTTCTACCACCCAGAATCCACTTCCTAATATAATTTCTAGGTGGGTCCCAAGTCCCCTTCTTAAGTGCTAGGTAATGTAGAACTTTCTTTCTATAGATGATGTGAGTTTCTTGGGTTCTACTTTGTTCCCTCTTTCTTGTAATATGGAGTCACTTCTGTAGCTGAGCCCTAAAGATTCTCTCCCCTGGATGTAAATCCAGGATTATTTTATAGTCCCTTCTTCTTCTTCTTCCTCTTTTTTTACTTTTCTTTTTTATTTAAAACAATTTTAATTTTTTATAAACATATAATGTATTATTAGCCCTGGGGGTACAGGTCTGTGAATCACCTGGTTTACACACTTCACAGCACTCACCATAGCACATACCCTCAACAATGTCCATAACCCCACCAACCTCTTCCTTCCCCCCTCCCTCTGGCCCCCCTCAGGTACTTTTGTGACATTAAGAGTCTCTTATGGTTTGGATCCCTCCCAATCCCATCTGGTTTCATTTATTCTTTTCCTAACCCTCAAACCCCCCACGTTGCATCTGCACTTCCTCGTATCAAGGAGATCATTTGATAGTTGTCTTTCTCCAATTGACTTATTTCGCTAAGCATAATACACTCAAGTTCCATCCACATCATCGCAAATGGCAAGATTTCATTTCTTTTGATGGCTGCATTCCACTGTATATATATACCACATCTGCTTTACCCATTCATCTGTTGATGGACATCTAGGTTCTTTCCACAATTTGGCTATTGTGGACACTGCTACTATAAACATTTGAGGGCACATGCCCCTTCAGATCACTACGTTTGTATCTTTAGGATAAATACCCAGTGGTGCAATTGCTGGGTCATAAGGCAACTCTATTTTCAACTTTTTGAGGAACCTTCATGCTGTTTTCCAGAGTGGTTGCACCAGCTTGCATTCCCACCAACAGTGTAGGAGGGCTCCCCTTTCTCTGCATCCTTGCCAGCATCTGTCATTTCCTGACTTGTTAATTTTAGCCATTCTGATTGGTGTGAGGTGGTACCTCATTGTGGTTTTGATTTGTATTTCCATGATGCCGAGTGATGGTGACGTCTTTTTCATGTGTCTGTTGGCCATCTGGATGTCTTGTTTGCAGAAATGTCTGTTCATGTCTTCTTCCCATTTCTTGATTGGATTATTTGTTCTTTGGGTGTTGAGTTTGATAAGCTCTTTATAGATTTTGGATACTAACCCTTTATCCTATATGTCACTTGCAAATATCTTCTCCCATTCTGTCAGTTGTCTTTTGGTTTTGTTAACTGTTTCCTTTGCCTTGCAAAAGCTTTTTGTCTGGATGAAGTCCCAATAGTTCATTTTTTGTCCTTGCTTCCCTTGCCTTTGGTGATGTTCCTAGGGAGAAGTTGCTGTGGCTGAGGTCGAAGAAGTTGCTGCCTGTGTTCTCAAGGATTTTGATGGATTCCTTTCTCACATTGAGGTCCTTCATCCATTTTGAGTCTATTTTGGTGTGTGTTGTAAGGAAATGGTACAATTTCATTTTTCTGCATGTGGCTGTCCAATTTTCATTTTTCTGCATGTGGCTGTCCAATTTTACCAACACCATTTGTTGAAGAGGCTGTCTTTTTTCTGTGGGACATTCTTTCCTGCTTTTTCGAACATTAGTTGACCATAGAGTAGAGGGTCTATTTCTGGGCTCTCTATTCTGTTCCATTGATATATGTGTCTGGTTTTGTGCCAGTACCATGCTGTCTTGATGATGACAGCTTTGTAATAAAGCTTGAAGTCTGGAATTGTGATACCACCAGATTTGGTTTTATTTTTCAATATTCCTCTGGATGTTCAAGGTATTTCCTGGTTCCATACAAATTTTAGGATTCTTTGTTCCATTTCTTTAAAAAAAATGGATGGGATTTTGATAGGGATTGCATTAAATGTGTAGATTGCTTTATGGTAGCCTAGACATTTTCAGAATACTTGTTCTTCCAATCCATGTACGTGGAACATTTTTCCATTTCTTTGTGTCTTCTTTAATTTCTTTCATGAGTACTTTATTCTGAATATAAATTCTTTGCCTCTTTGGTTAGGTTTATTCCTACATATCTTATGGTTTGGGGTGCAGTTGTAAATGGGATTGACTCCTTAATGTCTATTTCTTCTGTCTTGTTGTTGGTGTAAAGATATGCAACTGATTTCTGTGCATTGATTTTATATCCTGACACTGTACTGAATTCCTTTATAAGTTCTAGCAGATTTGGAGTGGAGTCTTTTGGGTTTTCCACATATACTATCATATCATCTGCAAAAAGTGATAGTTTGACTTCTTCTTTGCTGATTTGGATGACTTTAATTTCTTTTTGTTGTCTTATTGGTGAGGCTGGGACTTCTAGTACTATGTTGAGTAGCAGTGGTGATAACTGACATCCCTGCCATGTTCCTGACCTTAGAAGAAAAGATCTTAGTTTTTCTCCATTGAGAATGATATTTGCAGTGGGTTTTTCATAGATGGCTTTGATAATATTGAGATTGTGCCCTCTATCCCTACACTTTGAAGAGTTTTGATCAGGAAGGGATGCTGTACTTTGTCAAATGCACTTTCAGCATCTATTGAGAGTATCATATGGTTCTTGTTTTTTTCTTTTATTAATGTATTGTATCACATTGATTGATTTGCAGATGTTGAACCAATCTTGCAGTCCTGGAATAAATCCCACTTGGTTGTGGTGAATAATCCTCTTAATGTACTGTTGGATCCTATTGGTTATTATTTTGGTGAGAATTTACACATCTGTATTCATCAAGGATATTAGTCTGTAATTCTCTTTTTTGATGGGCTCCTTTTCTGATTTTGGGATCAAGGTGATGTTGGCCTCATAAAATGAGTTTGGAAGTTTTCCTTCCATTTCTATTTTTTCGAACAGTTTCAGGAGAATAGGAATTAATTCTTCTTCTTTTTTTAAAAAGATTTTATTTATTTGTTTTACAGACAGAGATTACAAGTAGTCAGAGAGGCAGGCAGAGAGAGATTGGGGGAAACAGGCTCCCTGCTGAGCAGAGAGCCTGATGTGGGGCTGGATCCCAGAACCCCTGGGATCATGACCTGAGCCAAAGACAGAGGCTCATTCTCTAAAATAATTCTCTCCAATATGCCTTCTGCCCCCCTCTCTTCTTCTTCTGGCATCCCAATTATTTTAATATTGTTTCATCTTATGGTATCACTTATCTCTCTAATTCTTCCCTCGTGGTCCAGTAGTTGTCTCTCTTTTGCTCAGCTTCTTTATTCTCCATAATTTGGTCTTCTATATCACTAATTCTTTCTTCTGCATCATTTATCCTAACAGTAAGAGCCTCCCTTTTTTATTGCACCTCTTTAATAGCTTTTTTGATTTCACCTTGGTTAGTTTTCAATTCTTTTATTTCTCCAGAAAGGGCTTTTATTTCTCTGGACAGGATTTCTCTAATATCTTCCACTTCTTTTTCAAGCCCAGCTAGAACCTTGAGAATCATCATTCTGAACTCTAGATTTGACATATTACCAAGTCCGTATTGATTAGGTCCCTAGCCTTTGGTACTGCCTCTTGTTCTTTTTTTCATGATGAGTTTTTCTGCCTTGTCATTTTGTCCAGATAAGAATATATGAAGGAGCAAATAAAATACTAAAAGACCCCAGGAAAGTGTGCTTTAACCAAATCAGAAGAAACCCCAAATAGTTGGGGGGGGGAGAAAGGGGGTAAAAAGAAGTTCAGAAAAAAATAATTAAAAGAAGAAAACAAATAAATAAAAAAATATAAAAAATAAAATATATAAATATTTATATATATGTAATATATATATATATATATATATATATATTAGACTGGTGACTAGAACAGGGTCACCCACTTAATTTGGAGAGTATTTCAGTCTCTTAGAAGAAACTACCTCTCAAAATTTTAAAGAATGAATGAATTTTAAAGAAAGAGTGAATTTTAAAAAATAAAAAACATATATAAGGGTAAGCAGTGAAGGGATGGAATATGACTATAAAGATGAAAATAATTATTTTTTAAAAATTTCTAATAAAGGAGTTGATAAGGTAAGTTGGTTGGGAGAATAACAAAAAAGAAAGTGGACAGAATTTGCTCAGGTTGGAGACTAGAAAAAGCTTGGTGCTAGATTTAGGGTGTGTTTTGATCTATTAGAAGAAGTTGTACCCAAATTTTTTAGAAGAAAAAAACCTATGTGTATACAAAAAATAAAGTTAGATACAATGAAGAATAAAATAGGACTATAATAATGAAAGTTCAAAAAAGTCTTTTTTATGAAAGGTATTGTTAAGATAAACTGGTTAAAAAATATTAAATGAGGAAATGGTAAAAGTTAAAAAAAATCAGAAAAAAATTAAATAAAATTAATTAACTTTGCAAGACTAAAGATTTATGGGGAGAAAGCCATGAATTCCATGCTTTTCTTTCTCCTCCTCTGGAATTCCACTGTTCTCCTTGGTAAGTGAACTTGATCTTGGCTGGATTTCTTGTTGATCTTCTGGGGGAGGGGCCTGTTATAGTGATTCTCAAGTGGCTTTGCCCTAGGCAGAATTGCACCGCCCTTACCAGGGTCCAGGCAAGGTAATCTGCTTGGTTTTGCTTTCAGGAGCTTTTGTTCCCTGAATGTTTTCCATAGAGCTCTGGAGGGCGGGAATGGAAATGGCAGCCTCCCAATCTCTGGCCCAGAGGAGCCAAGAGCTCAGGGCCACTTTCCTCAGTGGGCCCTCAGAGAAAAGTGCTCAATCACTCCAGTCTCCCTGGCCTCCAGCTGTGCTCTGAGCTCACCCAGCCTGTGACCAAGCATCTCTGTCTCTGGCACACAGCTCCACCTGGAGTCTCTGAACCCCTGCAGATCCCTGAGCTCTCTGGGGGGGTCTCCCTGGATCTTGTGGGGACCCCACTCACAGAGCAGTGGTCTGTGCCACAGATTATGACTCAAGGTAACCCCAAGCTGAGCGCTCACTCCTCAGCTCTGTCTCTGTAGCCAGCTTCCCTGCTCTATTATCTTCAAGATCTGCAACACTCAGACACCCTGATCCTTCTGTGACCCCAAGGGAACTGGGGCCACATTGTCCCCACATGGGCTTCACCCCGGCTTAGCCTCTGGAGTGATGTCCCTCAGTGGAGCAGACTTTTAAAAGTCCTGATTTTGTGCTCCATTGCTCTGCCACTTGCTGGGAGCCATCCCCTCCCACCATGGTCTATTTTCCCGTAGCTTTGGATTCGCTTCTCCACTGGTCCTACCTTTCAGAAAGTGGTCAATTTTCTGTTTCTAGACTTGTTGCTCTTCTTCTCTTTGATCTCCTGTTGGATTTGTAGGTGTTGGGAATGGTTTGATAAGCTATCTAGCTGATCTCCTGTTACCTGATGTTGTCTCAATATGTTACTTCTCTGCCAACTTGACTCCCCCTCCCTTTATAGTTTCTTCTTTGTGTTGCCTGAATATTTTTGAACCTGTGAGGTCCTGACTTCCTGGTTCCAACTCTTACTATTGGTGTGACCTGGAGCAAGTCAATTAATCTCTTTGTGCCTCAGTTTTCTTAGGTGTTAAGTGGGGTTAATAGTTGTACTAACTCACAGGGTTCTTCTGAAGATTAAGTGAATTAATATCTGCATATATTTTATTTTTTTAAGATTTTGTTTATTTGATAGACAGAGATCACAAGTAGGAAGAGAGGCACACAGAGAGAGAGAGAGAAGAAGGGAAGCAGGTTCCCCGCTGAGCAGAGAGCCTGATGTGGGGCTCAATCCCAGGACCCTGGGATCATGACCTGAACCGAAGGCAGAGGCTTTAACCCACTGAGCCACCCAGATGCCCCTCTGCATATATTTTAAAACAGTGTCCACACTATCCATCCCCAGTAAACACTCAACTGTGTTGTACATTATTGTTATTTCCTCAAAACAGAGTCATAATCTAGCTCACAAAAAAACCTCTCACATTAGGGCAGCCTAGACTCTCTTACTACTTTTGGTTTTGATCTATATTCTTCAGGGACCAACTAATATCACTTTTACAAGTGTTCATCAGTATATGCTTCTCCAAGGGCCAAACAGATTTTTATCCTATCATCAATATGAAGCAGTTTGTTTTTGTCTACTTTTGTCTTAGCTCATTTCAAGATTACAGAAGAAAGTGATGGCCTCAGTTCAGTGATAAATTACATGCATTACATATATTCTGTCAATATAAATCCACCAAGAAAAAGGCTGGGTCCTTGTTGTTGGCTCCTGAAGATCCTCTTTTCCCTCTCCTAAAGAGCAGTGGGCAAGACTGACAACATGGAGCAGAGGAACCAGAGTGGGAGGGTAAGTGAGTTTGTGTTGCTGGGCTTCCCAGCTCCTGCACCACTGCGGGCACTTTTATTTGTCCTTTCTCTGCTGGCCTATGTGTTGGTGCTGACTGAAAATACACTCATCGTTATGGCAATTAAAAACCACCCCACCCTTCACAAACCCATGTACTTCTTTCTGGCTAATATGTCTTTCTTGGAGATCTGGTATGTTACTGTCACTATTCCCAAGATGTTAGCTGGCTTTGTTGGATCCAAAAATAACCAGGGGCAGCTAATTTCCTTTGAGGGCTGCATGACACAGCTATATTTTTTCCTGGGACTGGGCTGCACTGAGTGTGTCCTTCTTGCTGTTATGGCCTATGATCGCTATGTAGCCATCTGCCATCCTCTCCACTATGCTGTCATTGTCAGTGGCCGGCTGTGTGTGCAGCTGGCAGCTGGCTCCTGGGCTGGAGGTTTTGGCATCTCCATGGTTAAGGTTTTTCTCATTTCTCGCCTCTCCTACTGTGGACCCAACATCATCAACCACTTCTTCTGTGATGTTTCCCCATTGCTCAATCTTTCGTGCACTGACATGTCAACAGCAGAGCTTACAGACTTTGTTCTGGCCATTTTTATCTTGCTGGGGCCACTCTCTGTCACTGGGGCCTCCTACATGGCCATCACTGGTGCTGTGGTGCGCATTCCTTCAGCTGCTGGGCGCCATAAAGCCTTTTCCACCTGTGCCTCTCACCTCACTGTTGTGATCATCTTCTATGCAGCCAGTATCTTCATCTATGCCCGGCCAAAGGCACTCTCAGCTTTTGACACCAACAAGCTGGTTTCTGTGCTTTATGCTGTTATTGTACCATTGCTTAACCCTATCATCTACTGCTTGCGCAATCAAGAGGTCAAGAGAGCCCTACGCCGTACTCTGCACCTAATCAGGGGTCAGGATGCTAAGCACGAGAAAGCTAGCCGAGATGGGTAGAAAATGCTCTCGAGCTTGGGATCTGTATCTTCTATAAAGTTCAGAGGAGCTCTTATGGCCTAAATTAGGGACTAGGATTCAAAACCACCTTCAAGGAACTAATCCAAGAGAAAGAAGAGGGATGGATTGCAAGTTGACAGCTGGATTTCTGGACAGCACTGAAGATACATGCTAGAATTTCCCATGTCCTCTGTTCTATTGTAGTTTACATAGAACAGTTCATGAATCATGCATCCTGATGGGGTGGAAAGGATTGACCGAGCAGAAGATTGATAGCACTTCAATATTTAAATAAGCAAACAAATACAGAACTAGTATCTCTCTAAATGGCCTTTCCTGGATTTACTCTTTGATTTACTTCTGAGGCTGAAAGTGTAGAAAAGGAAAGCACAAAGAAGAAGCCATTCAAGGAAGCACAGGCTTCATTATAGAATAGCATTAGGAGACTTTTGGTGATATCTCTTCTAGCCATAAGCCACTGACTGTAGCCTATGATGATTATTTTAGTATGATTTATACTAGGTGATTATTTTTACAGGTGATTATTTTAGTATGAATTACAAGGCAAGTAGATAGGAAAGTGAGAATTTTTGTGTTGGCAACATATCACCTCCTGCACTACAGAGATCTCTAGCTTCATTTCCTGATTACTAGGTTAGTGCCCACATGGAGCTAGTGACTGATGGCAGTTGTTTATTTAATCTTCTGTCTCTATAATTAGGGAATTGTTATATCATAAACTTATAGTTTATATATTAAATGGAATCTTATGTAGGGTCTTAACATAACATGATGTACATGTTAATGACAGAAAAAATATTCTTAACACAATAAATGCAAACAGTATTTTATATAACAGTATCAAATGTAGCAGGCTTACAAATGGAGAAGGAAGATATGATATAGATTTATATACACACACACACTGAAATATCACTCAGCTGTAAAAAAGGATGATGTACCATTTGCAACAATATGGATGGAACTAGAGGGCATTACACTAAGTGAAATAAGTCAGATTAAGGAAGACAAATACCATATTATTTCATTTATTTGTGGAATCTAAAGCACCAAATGAATAAACAAACAAAATGCAGATTTAGACCTATACGTACAGAGAACAAACTGATTGTTGCCAAAGGGGAAGAAGGTATTGGATGAGTAAAATGGGTGAAAGGAGTGGGATATACAAGTTTTCAGTTATGGAATGAATAAGTCATAGCATAGGGAAAACAATTGATGGTATTATAATAGTAATATAGTGAGACTGATGGTAGCTATACTTGTGGTGATGTAGCATAATATACAGAGAAGTCAAATTACTATGCTGTACATCTGAAATGCACCATTGTATTTCAACTATACTCAAGTTTTTAAAATTAATTTTAAAAAAGCTTAGAATATGAGGAAGTGGAGATGCAACGAAGGGGGTTTTGGGAGTAGGAAAAGAATAAATGAAATGAGATGGGATCTGGAGGGAGACAAACCATAAGAGACTCTAAATGTCACAAAACAAAATGAGGGTGGCTGGGGGGAGAGGGGTAGGGAGAGGGTGTTGTGGTTATGGACATTGGGGAGGATAAGTGATATGGTGAGTGTTGTGAAGTGTGTAAACCTGGCGATTCACAGACCTGTATACTTGGGGCTATAATACATTATATGTTTATAAAAAATTTTATACCACATTGAGATATCACCATATACCAGTTAGAATGGCCAAAATTAGCAAGACAGGAAACAACATGTGTTGGAGGGGATGTGGAGAAAGGGGAACCCTCTTCCACTGTTGGTGGGAATGCAAGTTGGTGCAGCCTCTTTGGAGAACAGTGTGGAGATTCCTCAAGAAATTAAAAATACAACTTCCCTATGACCCTGCCATTGAACTCCTGGGTATTTGCCCCAAAGAGACAGATGTTGTGAAAAGAAGGGCCATCTGTACCCCAATGTTTATAGCAGCAATGGCCACGGTCGCCAAACTGTGGAAAGAACCAAGATGCCCTTCAACGGATGAATGGATAAGGAAGATGTGGTGCATATACACTATGGAGTATTATGTCTCCATCAGAAAGGATGAATACCCAAATTTTGTAGCAACATGGACGGGACTGGAGGAGATTATGCTGAGTGAAATAAGTCAAGCAGAGAGAGTCAATTATCATATGGCTTCACTTATTTGTGAAGCATGACAAATAGCATGGTGGACATGGGGAGTTAGGAGAAGGGAGTTGGGGGAAATTTGAAGGGGAGGTGAACCATGAGAGACTATGGACTCTGAAAAACAATCTGAGGGGTTTTAAGTGGTGGGGGAGTGGGATGTTGGGGGAACCAGGTGGTGGGTATTAGAGAGGATTGCATGGAGCACTGGGTGTTGTAAAAAAACAATGAAAAAAAAACCAAAAAAAAATAAAAAAAAACAATGAATACTGTTATGCTGAAAATAAATGAAAAATAAATTTAAAAAAAAAAGAAAGAGAAAAAAATTTTAAAAAAGAGCATAAGACAGCCCAGCATAAAAGTAAGCATAGATTTTTAGAAAAAATGCCTGGTGATGGAGATTAAAGTGGGAACATATTGCATGGAGCACTGTTGTTATATGTAAACAATGAATCTTGGAACACTACATCAAAATATAATGATGTACTGAATGGTGACTAAGATAACATAATAAAAATAATTTTAAAAATAAAAAAAAAATTAAGTAAGCTCCACGCCCAGCATTGCCTGGCTTTAACATATAACCCTGAGGTCAAGACCTGAATTTAGATCAAGAGCTGGACACCATAACTCACTAAGCCACCTAGGTACCTCAAAGCATATGTTTTTTGAGAAAAAAATACTGTCAGCACAGATGTTATACTCATGAAGCAGATGTCGGTTCTAGCTGCAGAAACACATCTAAAATCTGACCATCTCAAAAGAAAAAAAAAAAAGAATCAGTCTTATTTATTTATTTATTTAAAATTCTAATTTCTTTTTTTTTAATTTACTTATTTCTTTTCAGCATAACATAATTCATTGTTTATGCACCACACCCAGTGCTCCATGCAATACGTGTCCTCTATAATATCCACTACCTGGCTCTCCCTCCCTCCTACACCCCAACCCTTCAAAACCTCAGGTTTTTTTTCAGAGTCAATAGTCTCTTATTGTTCATCTTCCCTTCCAATTTCCCTCTACTCGCTTCCTCTCTCCATCTCCCCATGTCCTCCATGTTATTTGTTATGCTCTACAAATAAGTGAAACCATATGATAATTGACTCTCTCTGCTTGACTTATTTCACTCAGCATAATCTCCTCCAGTCCCGTCCATGTTGCTACAAAAGTTGGGCATTCGTCCTTTCTGATGGAGGCATAATACTCCATAGTGTATATGCACCACATCTTCCTTATCCATTCATCCGTTGAAGGGCATCTTGGTTCTTTCCACAGTTTGGCGACCGTGGCCATTGCTGCTATAAACATTGGGGTACAGATGGCCCTTCTTTTCACGACATATGTCTCTCTTTTTTTTTTTTTTTTTTTTTTACGACATATGTCTCTTTGGGATAAATACCAAGTAGTGAAATTGAAGGGTGATGGGGAAGCTTTATTTTTTTTCCAATTTATTTATTTTCAGAAAAACAGTATTCATTATTTTTTCACCACACCCAGTGCTCCATGCAAGCCATGCCCTCTATAATACCCACCACCTGGTACCCCAACCTCCCACCCCCCCGCCACTTCAAACCCCTCAGATTGTGTTTCAGAGTCCATAGTCTCTCATGGTTCACCTCCCCTTCCAATTTACCCAAATTCCCTTCTCCTCTCTAACGCCCCTTGTCCTCCATGCTATTTGTTATGCTCCACAAATAAGTGAAACCATATGATAATTGACTCTCTCTGCTTGACTTATTTCACTCAGCATAATCTCTTCCAGTCCCGTCCATGTTGCTACAAAAGTTGGGTATTCAGCCTTTCTGATGGAGGCATAATACTCCATAGTGTATATGGACCACATCTTCCTTATCCATTCATCCGTTGAAGGGCATCTTGGTTCTTTCCATAGTTTGGCGACTGTGGCCATTGCTGCTATAAACATTGGGGTACAGATGGCCCTTCTTTTCACTACATCTGTGTCTTTGGGGTAAATACCCAGGAGTGCAATTGCAGGGTCATAGGGAAGCTCTATCTTTAATTTCTTGAGGAATCTCCACACTGTTCTCCAAAGAGGCTGCACCAACTTACATTCCCACCAACAGTGGAAGAAGTTTCCCCTTTCTACACATCCTCTCCAACACACATTGTTTCTGGTCTTGCTTATTTTGGCCATTCTAATATGTATAAGGTGGTATCTCAATGTGGTTTTAATTTGAATCTCCCTGATGGCTAGTGATGATGAACATTTTTTCATGTGTCTGACAGCCATTTGTATGTCTTCATTGGAGAAGTATCACATCTCCAATGAAGTCTTATTTATTTGTTTAAGTTAGATTATAAGGAGATTAACTGGAGTGTTACCTGTAACTATGCCATGAAGACCTTACCCTTATAAATTGCAATTTATGACAAGGGTATTGTTACTGATGTATTTATTTAAATAAACATTTCTTATCCAATAAAATACAAGACTTTCCTCTTCTGGACAGAGAGATGGTGACAGGGTATCTCGGTGTGATTTTTAGAAATTTAGTTCCCTACTATTACCTAAGACCCAGAACCCTGAGGACAACAGCCTACATGAAGCTTCTCTCTCCAGATGTGGTAGCCTTCTCTTGCTGCAACCTGTCTCTCCATATTTTTCTGCTGCTTAATAAAGTCTGAAAGACTACTATCAAGGAAATTGAGCATTATTTGCTATCTGATTCTTATTAAAATTCTAATATAGGAAAGCCACTGATTTCTGTACATTGACTTTGTATCCTGCCATGTTGCTGAATTGCTGTATGAGTTCTAGTAGCGTAGGGGTGGAGTCTTTTGGGTTTTCCATATAAAGAATCATGTCATCTGCGAAGAGAGAGAGTTTGACTTCTTCATTGCCAATTTGGATAGCTTTTGCTTCTCTTTGTTGTCTGAATGTTGTTGCTAGGACTTCTTTTTTTTTCTTTAATTTATTTTTATTTATTTTCAGCATAACAGTATTCATTATTTTTGCACCCCACTCAGTGTTCCATGCAATCCATGCCCTCTATAATACCCACCACCTGGTCCCCCGACATCCCATCCTCCTCCCCTTCAAAACCCTCAGATTGTTTTTCAGAGTCCATTGTTTCTCAAGGTTCACCTCCCCTTCCAATTTCCCCCAACTCCCTTCTCATCTCTATCTCCCCATGTCCTCCATGCTATTTGTTATGCTCCACAAATAAGTGAAACCATGTGATAATTGACTCTCTTTGCTTGACTTATTTCACTCAGCATAATCTTTTCCATTTCCGTCCATGTTGCTACAAAAGTTGGGTATTCGTCCTTACTGACGGAGGCGTAGTACTCCATAGTGTATATGGACCACATTCTCCTTATCCATTCGTCCATTGAAAGGCATCTTGGTTCTTTCCAGAGTTTGGCAATGGTGGCCATTGCTGCTATAAACACTGGGGTACAGATGGCCCTTCTTTATATGACATCTATCTCTTTGGGGCAAATACCCAGTAGTGCAATGGCAGGGTCATAGGGAAGCTCTATTTTTAATTTCTTGAGGAATCTCCACACTGTTCTCCAAAGAGGCTGCACCAACTTGCATTCCCACCAACAGTGGAAGAGGGTTCCCCTTTCTCCACATCCCTTCCAGCACATGTCGTTTCCTGTCTTGCTAATTTTGGCAATTCTAACTGGTGTAAGGTGATATCTCAATGTGGTTTTAATTTGAATCTCCCTGAGGGCTAATGATGATGAGCATTTTTTCATGTGTCTGATAGCCATTTGTATGTCTTGATTGGAGAAGTGTCTGTTCATATCTTCTGCCCATTTTTTGATATAATTATCTGTTTTGTGTGTGTTGAGTTTGAGGAGTTCTTTACAGATCCTAGATATCAACCTTTTGTCTGTACTGTCATTTGCAAATATCTTCTCCCCATTCCGTGGGTTGCCTCTTTGTTTTCTTAACGGTTTCCTTTGCTGTGCAGAAGCTTTTGATTTTGAAGAAGTCCCAAAAGTTCATTTTCGTTTTTGTTTCTTTTGCCTATGGAGACATATCTTTAAAAAAAGTTACTGTGGCTGATAGAGAAATAAAAGGTATCCAAATTGGTAATGAAGAAGTCAAACTCTCTCTCTTTGCAGATGACATGATTCTTTATATGGAAAACCCAAAAGATTCTACCCCCTAACTACTAGAACTCATACAGCAATTCAGCAATGTGGCAGGATACAAAGTCAATGTAAAGAAATCAGTAACTTTCTTATACACTAACAATGAAAATACAGAAAGGGAAATTAGAAAATTGATTCCATTTACTGTAGCACCAAGAACCATAAGATACCTGGGAATAAACCTAACCAAAGAAGTAAAGGATCTGTACTCGAGGAGCTACAGAACACTCCTGAAGGAAATTGAAGAAGACACAAAAAGATGGAAGACCATTCCATGCTCTTGGATCGGAAGAATAAACATTGTTAAAATGACTATACTTCCTAGAGCAATCTATACTTTTAATGCCATCCCAATCAAAATTCCACTGTTATTCTTCAAAGAGCTGGAGAAAATAATCCAAGCATTTCTATGGACTCAGAAGAGACCCTGAATTGCTAAGGAAATGTTGAAAAACAAAAATAAAACTGGGGGCAATGTTACCTGATTTCAAGCTTTACTACAAAGCTGTGATCATCCAAGACAGCATGGTACTGGCATCAAAACAGACACATAGACCAGTGGAAGAGAGTAGAGAGCCCATATATGGACCCTCAACTCTATGGTCAAATAATCGTCGACAAAACAGGAAAAAATATACAGTGGAAAAAAGACAGTCTCTTCAATAAATGGTGCTGGGAAAACTGGACAGCTATATGTAGAAGAACGAAACTTGACCATTCTCTTACACCGTACACAAAGATAAACTCAAAATAGATAAAAGACCTCAACGTGAGACAGGAATCCATTAGAATCCTAGAGGAGAACATAGACAGTTGCTAGGACTTTTAATACAATGTTGAACAAGAGAGGTGAGAGTGGGCATCCTTGTCGTGTTCCTGATCTCAACGGGAAGGCTGCAAACTTTTTTCCATTGAGGATGGTATTTGCTGTGGGTCTTTCATAGATAGATTTGATGAGGTTCAGGAATGTTCCCTCTATCCCTGTACTTTGAAGTGTTTTAATCAGGAACGGATGCTGGATTTTGTCAAATGCTTTTTCTGCATCAATTGAGAGGACCATGTGGTTCTTCTCTCTTCTCATATTAATTTGTTGTATCACATTGATTGATTTGCAAATGTTGAACCATCCTTGTAGCCCAGGGATGAATCCCACCTGATCATGGTGGATAATCTTTTTTTTTCCAATTTATTTATTTTCAGAAAAACAGTATTCATTATTTTTTCAAGACACACAGTGCTCCATGCAAGCCGTGCCCTCTATAATACCCACCACCTGGTACCCCAACCTCCCACCCCCCCCCGCCACTTCAAACCCCTCAGACTGTTTTTTAGAGTCCATAGTCTCTCATGGTTCACCTCCCCTTCCAATTTACCCAAATTCCCTACTCCTCTCTAACGCCCCTTGTCCTCCATGCTATTTGTTATGTGGATAATCTTTTTAATGTGCTGTTGGATCCTGTTCGCTAGGATCTTGTTGAGAATCTTAGCATCCATATTCATCAGTGATATTGGTCTGAAATTCACCTTTTTGGTAGGGTCTTTGCCTAGTTTTGGGATAAGGGTAATGCTGGCTTCATAGAAAGAGTCTGGAAGTTTTCCTTCTGCTTCAATTTTTTGAAACAGCTTTAGGAGAATACATGTTATTTCTTCTTTGAAAGTTTGGTAGAATTCCCCAGGGAATCCGTCAGGTCCTGGGCTCTTGTTTTTTGGGAGGTTTTGGATCACGGTTTCAATCTCATTACTAGATATTGGTCTATTCAGGTTGTTTTATTTTGCTTATTTATAAGAAAAAGTTGGAGTATTTTTTAATTAAATTAATTTATTTATTTTCAAAAAAACGGTATTCATTATTTTTTCACCACACCTAGTACTCCATGCAATCTGTGCCCTCTATAATACCACCACCTGGTACCCCGACCTCCCACCCCCCCACCACTTCCAACCCCTCAGATTGTTTTTCAGAGTCCATAGTCTTTCATGATTCACCTCCCCTTCCAATTTACCCCAACTCCCTTCTCTTCCCTAACACCCCTTCTCCTCCATGATATATGTTATGCTCCACAAATAAGTGAAACCATAGGATAATTAACTCTCTCTGCTTCACTTATTTCACTCAGCATAATCTCATCCAGTCCCGTCCATGTTGCTACAAAAGTTGGGTATTCATCCTTTCTGATGGAGGCATAATACTCCATAGTGTATATGCACCACATCTTCCTTATCCATTCGTCCGTTGAAGGGCATCTTGGTTCTTTCCACAGTTTGGCGACCATGGCCATTGCTGCTATAAACATTGGGGTACAGATGGCCCTTCTTTTCACGACATATGTCTCTTTGGGGTAAATACCCAGGAGTGCAATTGCAGGGTCATAGGTTAGTTCTATTTTTAATTTCTTGAGGAATCTCCACACTGTTCTCCAAAGGGGCTTCACCAACTTGCATTCCCACCAACAGTGTAAGAGGGTTCCCGTTTCTCCACATCCCCTCCAACACATGTTGTTTCCTGTCTTGCTAATTTTGGCAATTCTAACTGGTGTAAGGTGATATCTCAATGTAGTTTTAATTTGAATCTCTTTGATGGCTAGTGATGATGAACATTTTTTTATGTGTCTGATAGCCATTTGTATGTCTTCATTGGAGAAGTACCTGTTCATATCTTCTGCCCATTTTTTGATGTGTTTGCCTGTTTCGTGTGTGTTGAGTTTGAGAAGTTCATTATAGATCCTGGATATCAACCTTTTGTCTGTGCTGTCATTTGCAAATAACTTCTCCCATTCCATGGGTTGCCTCTTTGTTTTTTTGACTGTTTCCTTAGGTGTGCAGAAGCTTTTGATTTTGATGAATTCCCAAAAGTTTATTTCCACTTTTGTTTCCTTTGCCTTTGGAGACATATCTTGAAAGAAGTTGCTGTGGCTGATATAAAAGAGATTACTGCCTAGTTCTCCTCTAGGATTCTGATGGATTCCTGTCTCACGTTGAGGTCTTTTATCCATTTTGAGTTTATCTTTGTGTACGGTGTAAAAGAATGGTCGAGTTTCATTCTTCTACATATAGCTGCCCAGTTTTCCCAGCACCATATATTGAAGAGACTGTCTTTTTTCCACTGTATATTTTTTTCCTGTTTTGTCGAAGATTATTTGACCATAGAGTAGAGGATCCATATCTGGACTCTCTACTCTGTTCCACTGGTCTATGTGTCTGTTTTTATGCCAGTACCATGCTGTCTTGGTGATCACAGCTTTGTAATAAAGCTTGAAATCAGATAACATGATGCTCCCAGGTTTACTTTTGCTTTTCAACATTTCCTTAGCAATTCGGGGTCTCTTCTGATTCCATACAACTTTTTGGATTATTTGCTCCAGGTTTTGAACAATACTGGTGGAATTTTGATTGGGATGGCATTAAAAGTATAGATTGCTCTAGGAAGTATAGACATTTTAACAATGTTTATTCTTCTGATCCAAGAGCCTGGAATGGTCTTCCATCTTTTTGTGTCTTCTTCAATTTCTTTCATGAGTGTTCTGTAGTTCCTTGAGTACAGGTCCTTTACCTCTTTAGTTAGGTTTATTCCCAGGTATCTTGTGGTTCTTGGTGCTATAGGAAATGGAATCGATTCTCTAATTTCCCTTTCTGTATTTTCATTATTAGTGTATAAGAATTCACTGATTTCTGCACATTGACAAATAGTAAAATCATACCTTCAGATAGTACCTTTTGGTGCTGGAGAATGTGAGTGGACAGTTTCATGCACTGCAGAGAAGAGAAGGCTTATAGTATAGGTGTTTTCATTTTCTCATAGAGTCATTCCTCAGGGGATAATTACCCTCCCTGATTTTCATGTTCCATCGTCTTATTTCATGAGGACCCGGTGGTGCCAGCATTCCCAGAATTAATGCCAGCTCACCAAATGCCTTTAGTCAAAGAATATAGAAGGGTGGGGGAAAGAGCTAGAGCCATCCTTCTCCATCAAATTCTGATTTGTCACACATAGACCTTTAGATACCTTCTAGTATCCAAAATTTCTTTAGGATTTCTAATATTTTAGGCCCCTGCTTCTCTCTTTTCCTCCACCTTTGGTTATTTTTGTTACTCACAGAAACACAAGTTTATTTCCGGGCCTTCATTCTGACAAAACTTCTAGCACTTGATTCTTAATTTTATGGTTACTGACAACAATTAATACCAGAGTCTGTGGGCTAACTCAACTGTGAATAACTTGACAGACAGGAGTTGTCATTTCACACTGCTCTTAGCACATAGCACATGCTTCACAAACATTGATCAAATGACTGCATACTTCCTGGAGTCCAAGTTCGGTGAGTGTGAACTATAGTTACTGTAGAGGCCTCATTATTCCATCATCTCACTTCTCACTATATTCTTTCCTGTGCTGGTCTCTCTACACTGAAAGCCCTCTCACTTCATTTCTTCTTCTTTTTTTTTTTTAGGATTTTTTTTTCCAATTTATTTATTTTCAGAAAAACAGTATTCATTATTTTTTCACCACACCCAGTGCTCCATGCAAGCCGTGCCTTCTATAATACCCACCACCTGGTACCCCCACCTCCCACCCCCCCCCCGCCACTTCAAACCCCTCAGATTGTTTTTCAGAGTCCATAGTCTCTCATGGTTCACCTCCCCTTCCAATTTACCCAAATTCCCTACTCTTCTCTAACACCCCTTGTCCTCCATGCTATTTGTTATGCTCCACAAATAAGTGAAACCCACCTCATTTCTTCTGATCAAATCATGGCTGTGGTTCACATTCCAACACAGGTCATTTTTTACATTTGTGTAGTTATTACCACAGAGCTGTTTTAGAATTGCTTTCATAGGGGTGCCTAGTGGCTCAGTTGGTTAAGCGTCTGCCTGCCTTTGGTCAGGTCGTGATCCCGGGGTCCTGGAATCAAGCCCCACAATTGCGGCCTGCTCAACAGGAAGCCTACTTCTCCCTCTCCTTCTGTCTGCTGCTCCCACTGCTTATGCTCTCCCTCTCTGTCCAAAAAAAAATAAATAAAATTAAAAAAAAAAAGAAAAGAAATGAAATCTTGCCATTTGTGACAACGTGGATGGAACTAGAGCGTATCATGCTTAGTGAAATAAGTCAGGTGGAGAAAGACAAGTATCATATGATCTCCCTGATATGAGGAAGTGGTGATGTAACATGGGGGCTTAAGTGGGTAGGAGAAGAATAAATGAAACAAGATGGGATTGGGAGAGATAGAAACCATAAGTGACTCTTAATTTCACAAAACAAACTGAGGGTTGCTGGGGAGGAGGGATGGGAGAAGAGGGGTGGGGTTATGGACACCGGGGAGGCTATGTGCTTTGGTGAGTGCTGTGAAGTGTGTAAACCTGGCGACTCACAGACCTGTACCCTGGGGATAAAAATATATTATATGTTTATAAAAAATTAAAAATTTAAAAAAGAATTGCTTCAATATACATATTCATTCTGAAACTAACACTAATGATATGATGTTAACAAGTGAATTATTGTTATCCCATTTTTAGGGTGAATAAACTGAGGAATAAAGACAATTTTGTAAGGTCAAAGGTCTTAAAAATGGTAGGACTTAGATTAGAAACTTGATCTTCTGACTACTGAGCCAAAATTATTTCCTATAATACTACTTCCACACTATTGTCCTCTATGAGTCTGGAAAGACACCTCTTAAATCTTTTTCTAAATTCCTAAGTTAGAAAGCATCACTTCCTCATTGAAGCTCCTAGAGCACATTGTACTTCTCTTTTGGCACATGTCATATTCTGTGCTCATTATAGTGTATATTTATTATTTTGCTTAGAATACGACAAGTTTCTGAAGGACAGAAACCATGACTTACATATTTTTATTCTAAAGAACATATAGCACAGCACCCTACACATAATAAGAGTTCAGTAAAAGTTGGTTATGATTTTGTGATTAAGCAAATGAATGTACTGGTTATCTTATTAACCCGGATAGATTTCTTATTTTGGCTTTTGAATAAGTTATTGTTGCAATACCTTGCATATAGTTGTGAGAGAAAGGGGCCACATCCTACCCACAGATATAAATAAACTTGGTCCAGATATAAACAGGAACTAGTAGATAGATGGAGTTTCAGCTTCCCTGTCAAAATCCCCTGGACATAGTCTGAGTAGCACATACAGGGCTTCCCTGGAGCCAGGAAAGACTGTCAGTGAGCCTCCTGGGAAGCAGATATGGGCAAGCTGTAGGTGAGTGTTAAATATATTCTCCTGCCTCAGCTCCAGACTTGCCTTAATGTTGCAATACCTATCATGCAGTCAGAGACCAGATGTGGATCTCTGGGAAGTATAAAAATATGCAAACCAGTCTGCATTTCCATGTTTAGTTGCAAATGTCTGCAAAATTTTCCACTCTTGGAAGAGAGGGCAGGTGGACCAGGTGAGTGGTTGAAAGTTCCAGGTGAGATTAGATGATCCGATATCTTTTTATTTATTTATATATATATATATTTTTTAAATTTATTTTTTATTTATTTTCAGCATAACATTATTCATTATTTTTGCACCACACGCAGTGCTCCATGCAATCCGTGCCCTCTATAGTACCCACCACCTGGTACCCCGACCTCCCACCCCTCACCCCTTCAAAACCCTCAGATTGTTTTTCAGAGTCCATAGATGATCTGATATCTTGATTCAAGAAAGCTCCAAAGAAGATGAAGAGGGACTTGGAGGACGTGGCTGCAAGCACCATGACTGGACAGGAGAAAGGGTATTGTGGAGAATGAATGGGAAAATGAGATTCACTACTTCTTTACCCAAGGTTGGGGTAATGTGGGGCATTATGGGATCTTTTGGGTGTGGTTCAACACCCAAAAGATATGTTTTCTTATTCCAGAAGAAGTCTGTTGGTGTCCACATTGTCTCTTGGAAATAAGCACAAACAAGATTGTAAAAAGTTCTATAGTCCAATGAAAGAATTTCTTTGCTCAGATACCATAGAGGAGACCCCAGAACTTAGTGTTTTCAGTTCTGAAAACAAAGAAAATAGTAATAAAGAGTTCTTCATTGCTCTATGATACAAAATAGAACCTGCTGAGAGGTCCATCCATGGCCAAAAAGTAGAAGAAAATATTAAGTAAAAAGGTTATGCTTGAATATATGAAAGCAATATACTAGAGAGAGGATTAGAAAGAGGCATGGATGATTTATAACTCAGAGCTCTTCAAAGATGTTATAGTCCTGTTTGGGAAATTTGGCTTCCCTTGCTCCCCCAGAATATAACATAAAATAGATGAGTAAAAGAGAGAGAGAATTAATGTCTGTGTGTTTATAT